>NC_134689.1:68400085-69860085 GCF_050947455.1 Rhinoderma darwinii
TTCACTATGCGATGTGCCGATCGCATATATAATGCTTTGGTATACTTAGTATACCAAAGCATTATTGCCTGTCAGTGTAAAACTGACAGGCAACCTGTTAGGTCATGCCTCCGGCATCGCCAAACAGGCAGTTGCGGAAGACAGACCTGGGGGTCTTTCTTAGACCCCCGGCTGTCATGGAAACCCGACGGCGACCCGCGATTTGTTTGCGGGGGCGCCGATCGGGTGACAGAGGGAGCTCCCTCCCTCTGTCAAACACATTAGATGCCGCTGTCACTATTGACAGCGGCATTTAATGGGTTAAACTGCCGGAATCGGAGCGCGCTTCGATTCCGGCAATTGCAGCAGGAGCCAGGCTGTGTATAACAGCCGTGCTCCTGCCGCTGATCGCGTGGGTACACTGGCAGTACCCGCGCCATCACAGGACGGATATATCCGTCCTCCTGCGCGAACTAGCAGCTGCTGAGGACGGATATATCCGTCCTTCAGCGTTAACAACGGTCAATGTGTTTTGAGTGCGCCATCTATTGGGAAAACGTGGGCATTGCAGGGAAAGGGGAAAAAAAAGGAAGTTTTTACTATGATTTGGACAAGTTCGGCGGGCCGGATTAAAAATCCTAACGGGCCGTATGTGGCCCGCGGGCCGTAGTTTGCCCATGTCTGGTCTAGGATTTACTTGTCAATAGCTCGCCTGGGAAACATCCAGAGAAGTCAAAGACAGTGCTTCTATAGTAATTGCCAGGCGCTGAGACGAATGCCGCCAAGATCGAGCGTCTATGACTTACGGTTCAAGAATTAGCCTCAGAAACGTTGGTTCTGAACATGCTGCCAATAGCTCATCTGGGAAACATCCAGAGAAGTCCAAGATAGTGTTTTTTAGACTGGCTGCCACGAGCTGAAACGAATGCAGCCAAGAGCGAGCATCTGTGACTTACGGTTCAAGAGTTATTCACAGAAACATGGTTCTGAACTTTCCTACCAGCCGCGAAAGCGAAAATAGCCAAGATCGAGCGTCTAGGATTTACTTGTCAATAGCTCGCCTGGGAAACATCCAGAGAAGTCAAAGACAGTGCTCCTATACTAATTGCCAGGCGCTGAGACGAATGCCGCCAAGATCGAGCGTCTATGACTTACGGTTCATGAATTAGCCTCAGAAACAGTGGTTCTGAACATGCTGCCAATAGGTCGCCTGGGAAACATCCAGAGAAGTCCAAGATAGTGTTTTTTAGACAGGCTGCCACGAGCTGAAACGAATGCAGCCAAGAGCGAGCGTCTGTGACTTACGGTTCAAGAGTTATTCACAGAAACATGGTTCTGAACTTTGCTGCCAGCCGCGAAAGCGAAAATAACCAAGATCGAGCGTCTAGGATTTACTTGTCAATAGCTCGCCTGGGAAACATCCAGAGAAGTCAAAGACAGTGCTTCTATACTAATTGCCAGGCGCTGAGACGAATGCCGCCAAGATCGAGCGTCTATGACTTACGGTTCAAGAATTAGCCTCAGAAACAGTGGTTCTGAACATGCTGCCAATAGCTCGCCTGGGAAACATCCAGAGAAGTCCAAGATAGTGTTTTTTAGACTGGCTGCCACGAGCTGAAACGAATGCAGCCAAGAGCGAGCGTCTGTGACTTACGGTTCAAGAGTTATTCACAGAAACATGGTTCTGAACTTTGCTGCCAGCCCCGAAAGCGAAAATAACCAAGATCGAGTGTCTAGGATTTACTTGTCAATAGCTCGCCTGGGAAACATCCAGAGAAGTCAAAGACAGTGCTTCTATACTAATTGCCAGGCGCTGAGACGAATGCCGCCAAGATCGAGCGTCTATGACTTACGGTTCAAGAATTAGCCTCAGAAACAGTGGGAAACAGTGCTTCTATACTAATTGCCAGGCGCTGAGACGAATGCCGCCAAGATCGAGCGTCTATGACTTACGGTTCAAGAATTAGCCTCAGAAACAGTGGTTCTGAACATGCTGCCAATAGCTCGCCTGGGAAACATCCAGAGAAGTCCAAGATAGTGTTTTTTTAGACTGGCTGCCACGAGCTGAAACGAATGCAGCCAAGAGCGAGCGTCTGTGACTTACGGTTCAAGCGTTATTCACAGAAACATGGTTCTGAACTTTGCTGCCAGCCGCGAAAGTGAAAATAACCAAGATCGAGCGTCTAGGATTTACTTGTCAATAGCTCGCCTGGGAAACATCCAGAGAAGTCAAAGACAGTGCTTCTATAGTAATTGCCAGGCGCTGAGACGAATGCCGCCAAGATCGAGCGTCTATGACTTACGGTTCAAGAATTAGCCTCAGAAACAGTGGGAAATAGTGCTTCTATACTAATTGCCAGGCGCTGAGACGAATGCCGCCAAGATCGAGCGTCTATGACTTACGGTTCAAGAATTAGCCTCAGAAACAGTGGTTCTGAACATGCTGCCAATAGCTCGCCTGGGAAACATCCAGCGAAGTCCAAGATAGTGTTTTTTAGACAGGCTGCCACGAGCTGAAACGAATGCAGCCAAGAGCGAGCGTCTGTGACTTACGGTTCAAGAGTTATTCACAGAAACATGGTTCTGAACTTTGCTGCCAGCCGCGAAAGCGAAAATAACCAAGATCGAGCGTCTAGGATTTACTTGTCAATAGCTCGCCTGGGAAACATCCAGAGAAGTCAAAGACAGTGCTTCTATACTAATTGCCAGGCGCTGAGACGAATGCCACCAAGATCGAGCGTCTAAGACGTACGGTTCAAGAATTAGCCTCAGAAACAGTGGTTCTGAACATGCTGCCAATAGCTCGCCTGGGAAACATCCAGAGAAGTCCAAGATAGAGTTTTTTAGACTGGCTGCCCCGAGCTGAAACGAATGCAGCCAAGAGCGAGCGTCTGTGACTTACGGTTCAAGAGTTATTCACAGAAACATGGTTCTGAACTTTGCTGCCAGCCGCGAAAGGGAAAATAACCAAGATCGAGCGTCTAGGATTTACTTGTCAATAGCTCGCCTGGGAAACATCCAGATAAGTCAAAGACAGTGCTTCTATACTAATTGCCAGGCGCTGAGACGAATGCCGCCAAGATCGAGCGTCTAAGACTTACGGTTCAAGAATTAGCCTCAGAAACAGTGGTTCTGAACATGCTGCCAATAGCTTGCCTGGGAAACATCCAGAGAAGTCCAAGATAGTGTTTTTTAGACTGGCTGCCACGAGCTGAAACGAATGCAGCCAAGAGCGAGCGTCTGTGACTTACGGTTCAAGAGTTATTCACAGAAACATGGTTCTGAACTTTGCTGCCAGCTGCGAAAGCGAAAATAACCAAGATCGAGCGTCTAGGATTTACTTGTCAATAGCTCGCATGGGAAACATCCAGAGAAGTCAAAGACAGTGCTTCTATACTAATTGCCAGGCGCTGAGACGAATGCCGCCAAGATCGAGCGTCTATGACTTACGGTTCAAGAATTAGCCTCAGAAACAGTGGGAAACAGTGCTTCTATACTAATTGCCAGGCGCTGAGACGAATGCCGCCAAGATCGAGCGTCTATGACTTACGGTTCAAGAATTAGCCTCAGAAACAGTGGGAAACAGTGCTTCTATACTAATTGCCAGGCGCTGAGACGAATGCCGCCAAGATCGAGCGTCTATGACTTACGGTTCAAGAATTAGCCTCAGAAACAGTGGTTCTGAACATGCTGCCAATAGCTCGCCTGGGAAACATCCAGAGAAGTCCAAGATAGTGTTTTTTAGACTGGCTGCCATGAGCTGAAACAAATGCAGCCACGAGCGAGCGTCTGTGACTTACGGTTCAAGAGTTATTCACAGAAACATGGTTCTGAACTTTGCTGCCAGCCGCGAAAGCGAAAATAACCAAGATCGAGCGTCTAGGATTTAATTGTCAATAGCTGGCCTGGGAAACATCCAGAGAAGTCAAAGACAGTGCTTCTATACTAATTGCCAGGCGCTGAGACGAATGCCGCCAAGATCGAGCGTCTAAGACTTACGGTTCAAGAATTAGCCTCAGAAACAGTGGTTCTGAACATGCTGCCAATAGCTTGCCTGGGAAACATCCAGAGAAGTCCAAGATAGTGTTTTTTAGACTGGCTGCCACGAGCTGAAACGAATGCAGCCAAGAGCGAGCGTCTGTGACTTACGGTTCAAGAGTTATTCACAGAAACATGGTTCTGAACTTTGCTGCCAGCCGCGAAAGTGAAAATAACCAAGATCGAGCGTCTAGGATTTACTTGTCAATAGCTCGCCTGGGAAACATCCAGAGAAGTCAAAGACAGTGCTTCTATACTAATTGCCAGGCGCTGAGACGAATGCCGTAAAGATCGAGCGTCTAAGACTTACGGTTCAAGAATTAGCCTCAGAAACAGTGGTTCTGAACATGCTGCCAATAGCTCGCCTGGGAAACATCCAGAGAAGTCCAAGATAGTGTTTTTTAGACTGGCTGCCACGAGCTGAAACGAATGCAGCCAAGAGCGAGCGTCTGTGACTTACGGTTCAAGAGTTATTCACAGAAACATGGTTCTGAACTTTGCTGCCAGCCGCGAAAGCGAAAATAACCAAGATCGAGCGTCTAGGATTTACTTGTCAATAGCTCGCCTGGGAAACATCCAGAGAAGTCAAAGACAGTGCTTCTATACTAATTGCCAGGCGCTGAGACGAATGCCGCCAAGATCGAGCGTCTATGACTTACGGTTCAAGAATTAGCCTCAGAAACAGTGGTTCTGAACATGCTGCCAATAGCTTGCCTGGGAAACATCCAGAGAAGTCCAAGATAGTGTTTTTTAGACTGGCTGCCACGAGCTGAAACGAATGCAGCCAAGAGCGAGCGTCTGTGACTTACGGTTCAAGAGTTATTCACAGAAACATGGTTCTGAACTTTGCTGCCAGCCGCGAAAGTGAAAATAACCAAGATCGAGCGTCTAGGATTTACTTGTCAATAGCTCGCCTGGGAAACATCCAGAGAAGTCAAAGACAGTGCTTCTATACTAATTGCCAGGCGCTGAGACGAATGCCGTAAAGATCGAGCGTCTAAGACTTACGGTTCAAGAATTAGCCTCAGAAACAGTGGTTCTGAACATGCTGCCAATAGCTCGCCTGGGAAACATCCAGAGAAGTCCAAGATAGTGTTTTTTAGACTGGCTGCCACGAGCTGAAACGAATGCAGCCAAGAGCGAGCGTCTGTGACTTACGGTTCAAGAGTTATTCACAGAAACATGGTTCTGAACTTTGCTGCCAGCCGCGAAAGCGAAAATAACCAAGATCGAGCGTCTAGGATTTACTTGTCAATAGCTCGCCTGGGAAACATCCAGAGAAGTCAAAGACAGTGCTTCTATACTAATTGCCAGGCGCTGAGACGAATGCCGCCAAGATCGAGCGTCTATGACTTACGGTTCAAGAATTAGCCTCAGAAACAGTGGGAAACAGTGCTTCTATACTAATTGCCAGGCGCTGAGACGAATGCCGCCAAGATCGAGCGTCTATGACTTACGGTTCAAGAATTAGCCTCAGAAACAGTGGTTCTGAACATGCTGCCAATAGCTCGTTTGGGAAACATCCAGAGAAGTCCAAGATAGTGTTTTTTAGACTGGCTGCCACGAGCTGAAACTAATGCAGCCAAGAGCGAGCGTCTGTGACTTACGGTTCAAGAGTTATTCACAGAAACATGGTTCTGAACTTTGCTGCCAGCCGCGAAAGTGAAAATAAACAAGATCGAGCGTCTAGGATTTACTTGTCAATAGCTCGCCTGGGAAACATCCAGAGAAGTCAAAGACAGTGCTTCTATAGTAATTGCCAGGCGCTGAGACGAATGCCGCCAAGATCGAGCGTCTATTACTTACGGTTCAAGAATTAGCCTCAGAAACAGTGGGGAACAGTGCTTCTATACTAATTGCCAGGCGCTAAGACGAATGCCGCCAAGATCGAGCGTCTATGACTTACGGTTCAAGAATTAGCCTCAGAAACAGTGGTTCTGAACATGCTGCCAATAGCTCGCCTGGGAAACATCCAGAGAAGTCCAAGATAGTGTATTTAACACTGGCTGCCACGAGCTGAAACGAATGCAGCCAAGAGCGAGCGTCTGTGACTTACGGTTCAAGAGTTATTCACAGAAACATGGTTCTGAACTTTGCTGCCAGCCGCGAAAGCGAAAATAACCAAGATCGAGCGTCTAGGATTTACTTGTCAATAGCTCGCCTGGGAAACATCCAGAGAAGTCAAAGACAGTGCTTCTATACTAATTGCCAGGCGCTGAGACGAATGCCGTAAAGATCGAGCGTCTAAGACTTACGGTTCAAGAATTAGCCTCAGAAACAGTGGTTCTGAACATGCTGCCAATAGCTCGCCTGGGAAACATCCAGAGAAGTCCAAGATAGTGTTTTTTAGACTGGCTGCCACGAGCTGAAACGAATGCAGCCAAGAGCGAGCGTCTGTGACTTACGGTTCAAGAGTTATTCACAGAAACATGGTTCTGAACTTTGCTGCCAGCCGCGAAATCGAAAATAACCAAGATCGAGCGTCTAGGATTTACTTGTCAATAGCTCGCCTGGGAAACATCCAGAGAAGTCAAAGACAGTGCTTCTATAGTAATTGCCAGGCGCTGAGACGAATGCCGCCAAGATCGAGCGTCTATTACTTACGGTTCAAGAATTAGCCTCAGAAACAGTGGGAAACAGTGCTTCTATACTAATTGCCAGGCGCTAAGACGAATGCCGCCAAGATCGAGCGTCTATGACTTACGGTTCAAGAATTAGCCTCAGAAACAGTGGTTCTGAACATGCTGCCAATAGCTCGCCTGGGAAACATCCAGAGAAGTCCAAGATAGTGTATTTAACACTGGCTGCCACGAGCTGAAACGAATGCAGCCAAGAGCGAGCGTCTGTGACTTACGGTTCAAGAGTTATTCACAGAAACATGGTTCTGAACTTTGCTGCCAGCCGCGAAAGCGAAAATAACCAAGATCGAGCGTCTAGGATTTACTTGTCAATAGCTCGCCTGGGAAACATCCAGAGAAGTCAAAGACAGTGCTTCTATACTAATTGCCAGGCGCTGAGACGAATGCCGCCAAGATCGAGCGTCTATGACTTACGGTTCAAGAATTAGCCTCAGAAACAGTGGGAAACAGTGCTTCTATACTAATTGCCAGGCGCTGAGACGAATGCCGCCAAGATCGAGCGTCTATGACTTACGGTTCAAGAATTAGCCTCAGAAACAGTGGTTCTGAACATGCTGCCAATAGCTCGCCTGGGAAACATCCAGAGAAGTCCAAGATAGTGTTTTTTAGACAGGCTGCCACGAGCTGAAACGAATGCAGCCAATAGCGAGCGTCTGTGACTTACGGTTCAAGAGTTATTCACAGAAACATGGTTCTGAACTTTGCTGCCAGCCGCGAAAGCGAAAATAACCAAGATCGAGCGTCTAGGATTTACTTGTCAATAGCTCGCCTGGGAAACATCCAGAGAAGTCAAAGACAGTGCTCCTATACTAATTGCCAGGCGCTGAGACGAATGCCGCCAAGATCGAGCGTCTATGACTTACGGTTCAAGAATTAGCCTCAGAAACAGTGGTTCTGAACATGCTGCCAATAGCTCGTTTGGGAAACATCCAGAGAAGTCCAAGATAGTGTTTTTTAGACTGGCTGCCACGAGCTGAAACGAATGCAGCCAAGAGCGAGCGTCTGTGACTTACGGTTCAAGAGTTATTCACAGAAACATGGTTCTGAACTTTGCTGCCAACCGCGAAAGTGAAAATAACCAAGATCGAGCGTCTAGGATTTACTTGTCAATAGCTCGCCTGGGAAACATCCAGAGAAGTCAAAGACAGTGCTTCTATAGTAATTGCCAGGCGCTGAGACGAATGCCGCCAAGATCGAGCGTCTATTACTTACGGTTCAAGAATTAGCCTCAGAAACAGTGGGAAACAGTGCTTCTATACTAATTGCCAGGCGCTAAGACGAATGCCGCCAAGATCGAGCGTCTATGACTTACGGTTCAAGAATTAGCCTCAGAAACAGTGGTTCTGAAAATGCTGCCAATAGCTCGCCTGGGAAACATCCAGAGAAGTCCAAGATAGTGTATTTAACACTGGCTGCCATGAGCTGAAACGAATGCAGCCAAGAGCGAGCGTCTGTGACTTACGGTTCAAGAGTTATTCACAGAAACATGGTTCTGAACTTTGCTGCCAGCCGCGAAAGCGAAAATAACCAAGATCGAGCGTCTAGGATTTACTTGTCAATAGCTCGCCTGGGAAACATCCAGAGAAGTCAAAGACAGTGCTTCTATACTAATTGCCAGGCGCTGAGACGAATGCCGCCAAGATCGAGCGTCTATGACTTACGGTCCAAGAATTAGCCTCAGAAACAGTGGGAAACAGTGCTTCTATACTAATTGCCAGGCGCTGAGACGAATGCCGCCAAGATCGAGCGTCTATGACTTACGGTTCAAGAATTAGCCTCAGAAACAGTGGTTCTGAACATGCTGCCAATAGCTCGCCTGGGAAACATCCAGAGAAGTCCAAGATAGTGTTTTTTTAGACAGGCTGCCACGAGCTGAAACGAATGCAGCCAAGAGCGAGCGTCTGTGACGTACGGGTCAAGAGTTATTCACAGAAACATGGTTCTGAACTTTGCTGCCAGCCGCGATAGCGAAAATAACCAAGATTGAGCGTCTAGGATTTACTTGTCAATAGCTCGCCTGGGAAACATCCAGAGAAGTCAAAGACAGTGCTTCTATAGTAATTGCCAGGCGCTGAGACGAATGCCGCCAAGATCGAGCGTCTATTACTTACGGTTCAAGAATTAGCCTCAGAAACAGTGGGAAACAGTGCTTCTATACTAATTGCCAGGCGCTAAGACGAATGCCGCCAAGATCGAGCGTCTATGACTTACGGTTCAAGAATTAGCCTCAGAAACAATGGTTCTGAACATGCTGCCAATAGCTCGCCTGGGAAACATCCAGAGAAGTCCAAGATAGTGTTTTTTAGACTGGCTGCCACGAGCTGAAACGAATGCAGCCAAGAGCGAGCGTCTGTGACTTACGGTTCAAGAGTTATTCACAGAAACATGGTTCTGAACTTTGCTGCCAGCCGCGAAACCGAAAATAACCAAGATCGAGCGTCTAGGATTTACTTGTCAATAGCTCGCCTGGGAAACATCCAGAGAAGTCAAAGACAGTGCTTCTATACTAATTGCCAGGCGCTGAGACGAATGCCGCCAAGATCGAGCGTCTAAGACTTACGGTTCAAGAAATAGCCTCAGAAACAGTGGTTCTGAACATGCTGCCAATAGCTCGCCTGGGAAACATCCAGAGAAGTCCAAGATAGAGTTTTTTAGACTGGCTGCCACGAGCTGAAACGAATGCAGCCAAGAGCGAGCGTCTGTGACTTACGGTTCAAGAGTTATTCACAGAAACATGGTTCTGAACTTTGCTGCCAGCCGCGAAAGGGAAAATAACCAAGATCGAGCGTCTAGGATTTACTTGTCAATAGCTCGCCTGGGAAACATCCAGAGAAGTCAAAGACAGTGCTTCTATACTAATTGCCAGGCGCTGAGACGAATGCCGCCAAGATCGAGCGTCTAAGACTTACGGTTCAAGAATTAGCCTCAGAAACAGTGGTTCTGAACATGCTGCCAATAGCTTGCCTGGGAAACATCCAGAGAAGTCCAAGATAGTGTTTTTTAGACTGGCTGCCACGAGCTGAAACGAATGCAGCCAAGAGCGAGCGTCTGTGACTTACGGTTCAAGAGTTATTCACAGAAACATGGTTCTGAACTTTGCTGCCAGCCGCGAAACCGAAAATAACCAAGATCGAGCGTCTAGGATTTACTTGTCAATAGCTCGCCTGGGAAACATCCAGAGAAGTCAAAGACAGTGCTTCTATACTAATTTCCAGGCGCTGAGACGAATGCCGCCAAGATCGAGCGTCTATGACTTACGGTTCAAGAATTAGCCTCAGAAACAGTGGGAAACAGTGCTTCTATACTAATTGCCAGGCGCTGAGACGAATGCCGCCAAGATCGAGCGTCTATGACTTACGGTTCAAGAATTAGCCTCAGAAACAGTGGTTCTGAACATGCTGCCAATAGCTCGCCTGGGAAACATCCAGAGAAGTCCAAGATAGTGTTTTTTAGACTGGCTGCCACGAGCTGAAACGAATGCAGCCAAGAGCGAGCGTCTGTGACTTACGGTTCAAGAGTTATTCACAGAAACATGGTTCTGAACTATGCTGCCAGCCGCGAAAGCGAAAATAACCAAGATCGAGCGTCTAGGATTTACTTGTCAATAGCTCGCCTGGGAAACATCCAGAGAAGTCAAAGACAGTGCTTCTATACTAATTGCCAGGCGCTGAGACGAATACCGCCAAGATCGAGCGTCTAAGACTTACGGTTCAAGAATTAGCCTCAGAAACAGTGGTTCTGAACATGCTGCCAATAGCTCGTTTGGGAAACATCCAGAGAAGTCCAAGATAGTGTTTTTTAGACTGGCTGCCAAGAGCTGAAACGAATGCAGCCAAGAGCGAGCGTCTGTGACTTACGGTTCAAGAGTTATTCACAGAAACATGGTTCTGAACTTTGCTGCCAGCCGCGAAAGCGAAAATAACCAAGATTGAGCGTCTAGGATTTACTTGTCAATAGCTCGCCTGGGAAACATCCAGAGAAGTCAAAGACAGTGCTTCTATAGTAATTGCCAGGCGCTGAGACGAATGCCGCCAAGATCGAGCGTCTATTACTTACGGTTCAAGAATTAGCCTCAGAAACAGTGGGAAACAGTGCTTCTATACTAATTGCCAGGCGCTAAGACGAATGCCGCCAAGATCGAGCGTCTATGACTTACGGTTCAAGAATTAGCCTCAGAAACAATGGTTCTGAACATGCTGCCAATAGCTCGCCTGGGAAACATCCAGAGAAGTCCAAGATAATGTTTTTTAGACTGGCTGCCACGAGCTGAAACGAATGCAGCCAAGAGCGAGCGTCTGTGACTTACGGTTCAAGAGTTATTCACAGAAACATGGTTCTGAACTTTGCTGCCAGCCGCGAAAGTGAAAATAACCAAGATCGAGCGTCTAGGATTTACTTGTCAATAGCTCGCCTGGGAAACATCCAGAGAAGTCAAAGACAGTGCTTCTATACTAATTGCCAGGCGCTGAGACGAATGCCGCCAAGATCGAGCATCTAAGACTTACGGTTCAAGAATTAGCCTCAGAAACAGTGGTTCTGAACATGCTGCCAATAGCTCGCCTGGGAAACATCCAGAGAAGTCCAAGATAGAGTTTTTTAGACTGGCTGCCACGAGCTGAAACGAATTCAGCCAAGAGCGAGCGTCTGTGACTTACGGTTCAAGAGTTATTCACAGAAACATGGTTCTGAACTTTGCTGCCAGCCGCGAAAGGGAAAATAACCAAGATCGAGCGTCTAGGATTTACTTGTCATTAGCTCGCCTAAGAAACATCCAGAGAAGTCAAAGACAGTGCTTCTATACTAATTGCCAGGCGCTTTGACGAATGCCGCCAAGATCGAGCGTCTAAGACTTACGGTTCAAGAATTAGCCTCAGAAACAGTTGTTCTGAACATGCTGCCAATAGCTCGCCTGGGAAACATCCAGAGAATTCCAAGATAGTGTTTTTTAGACTGGCTGCCACGAGCTGAAACGAATGCAGCCAAGAGCGAGCGTCTGTGACTTACGGTTCAAGAGTTATTCACAGAAACATGGTTCTGAACTTTGCTGCCAGCCGCGAAAGCGAAAATAACCAAGATCGAGCGTCTAGGATTTACTTGTCAATAGCTCGCCTGGGAAACATCCAGAGAAGTCAAAGACAGTGCTTCTATAGTAATTGCCAGGCGCTGAGACGAATGCCGCCAAGATCGAGCGTCTATTACTTACGGTTCAAGAATTAGCCTCAGAAACAGTGGGAAACAGTGCTTCTATACTAATTGCCAGGCGCTAAGACGAATGCCGCAAAGATCGAGCGTCTATGACTTACGGTTCAAGAATTAGCCTCAGAAACAATGGTTCTGAACATGCTGCCAATAGCTCGCCTGGGAAACATCCAGAGAAGTCCAAGATAGTGTTTTTTAGACTGGCTGCCACGAGCTGAAACGAATGCAGCCAAGAGCGAGCGTCTGTGACTTACGGTTCAAGAGTGATTCACAGAAACATGGTTCTGAACTTTACTGCCAGCCGCGAAAGCGAAAATAACCAAGATTGAGCGTCTAGGATTTACTTGTCAATAGCTCGCCTGGGAAACATCCAGAGAAGTCAAAGACAGTGCTTCTATAGTAATTGCCAGGCGCTGAGACGAATGCCGCCAAGATCGAGCGTCTATTACTTACGGTTCAAGAATTAGCCTCAGAAACAGTGGGAAACAGTGCTTCTATACTAATTGCCAGGCGCTAAGACGAATGCCGCCAAGATCGAGCGTCTATGACTTACGGTTCAAGAATTAGCCTCAGAAACAATGGTTCTGAACATGCTGCCAATAGCTCGCCTGGGAAACATCCAGAGAAGTCCAAGATAGTGTTTTTTAGACTGGCTGCCACGAGCTGAAACTAATGCAGCCAAGAGCGAGCGTCTGTGACTTACGGTTCAAGAGTTATTCACAGAAACATGGTTCTGAACTTTGCTGCCAGCCGCGAAAGTGAAAATAACCAAGATCGAGCGTCTTGGATTTACTTGTCAATAGCTCGCCTGGGAAACATCCAGAGAAGTCAAAGACAGTGCTTCTATACTAATTGCCAGGCGCTGAGACGAATGCCGCCAAGATCGAGCATCTAAGACTTACGGTTCAAGAATTAGCCTCAGAAACAGTGGTTCTGAACATGCTGCCAATAGCTCGCCTGGGAAACATCCAGAGAAGTCCAAGATAGAGTTTTTTAGACTGGCTGCCACGAGCTGAAACAAATTCATCCAAGAGCGAGCGTCTGTGACTTACGGTTCAAGAGTTATTCACAGAAACATGGTTCTGAACTTTGCTGCCAGCCGCGAAAGGGAAAATAACCAAGATCGAGCGTCTAGGATTTACTTGTCAATAGCTCTCCTGGGAAACATCCAGAGAAGTCAAAGACAGTGCTTCTATACTAATTGCCAGGCGCTGAGACGAATGCCGCCAAGATCGAGCGTCTAAGACTTACGGTTCAAGAATTAGCCTCAGAAACAGTGGTTCTGAACATGCTGCCAATAGCTTGCCTGGGAAACATCCAGAGAAGTCCAAGATAGTGTTTTTTAGACTGGCTGCCACGAGCTGAAACAAATGCAAACAAGAGCGAGCGTCTATGACTTACGGTTCAAGAGTTATTCTCAGAAACATGGTTCTGAACTTTGCTGCCAGCCGCGAAAGCGAAAGTAACCAAGATCGAGCGTCTAGTATTTACTTGTTAATAGCTCGCCTGGGAAACATCCAGAGAAGTCAAAGACAGTGCTTCCATACTAATTGCCAGGAGCTGAGACGAATGCAGCCAAGATCGAGCGTCTATGACTTACGGTTCAAGAATTAGCCTCAGAAACAGTGGTTCTGAACATGCTGCCAATAGCTTGCCTGGGAAACATCCAGAGAAGTCCAAGATAGTGTTTTTTAGACTGGCTGCCACGAGCTGAAACGAATGCAGCCAAGAGCGAGCGTCTGTGACTTACGGTTCAAGAGTTATTCACAGAAACATGGTTCTGAACTTTGCTGCAAGCCGCGAAACCGAAAATAACCAAGATCGAGCGTCTAGGATTTACTTGTCAATAGCTCGCCTGGGAAACATCCAGAGAAGTCAAAGACAGTGCTTCTATACTAATTTCCAGGCGCTGAGACGAATGCCGCCAAGATCGAGCGTCTATGACTTACGGTTCAAGAATTAGCCTCAGAAACAGTGGGAAACAGTGCTTCTATACTAATTGCCAGGCACTGAGACGAATGCCGCCAAGATCGAGCGTCTATGACTTACGGTTCAAGAATTAGCCTCAGAAACAGTGGTTCTGAACATGCTGCCAATAGCTCGCCTGGGAAACATCCAGAGAAGTCCAAGATAGTGTTTTTTAGACTGGCTGCCACGAGCTGAAACGAATGCAGCCAAGAGCGAGCGTCTGTGACTTACGGTTCAAGAGTTATTCACAGAAACATGGTTCTGAACTTTGCTGCCAGCCGCGAAAGGGAAAATAACCAAGATCGAGCGTCTAGGATTTACTTGTCAATAGCTCGCCTAAGAAACATCCAGAGAAGTCAAAGACAGTGCTTCTATACTAATTGCCAGGCGCTTTGACGAATGCCGCCAAGATCGAGCGTCTAAGACTTACGGTTCAAGAATTAGCCTCAGAAACAGTTGTTCTGAACATGCTGCCAATAGCTTGCCTGGGAAACATACAGAGAAGTCCAAGATAGTGTTTTTTAGACTGGCTGCCACGAGCTGAAACGAATGCAGCCAAGAGCGAGCGTCTGTGACTTACGGTTCAAGAGTTATTCACAGAAACATGGTTCTGAACTTTGCTGCCAGCCGCGAAAGTGAAAATAACCAAGATCGAGCGTCTAGGATTTACTTGTCAATAGCTCGCCTGGGAAACATCCAGAGAAGTCAAAGACAGTGCTTCTATACTAATTGCCAGGCGCTGAGACGAATGCCGCCAAGATCGAGCATCTAAGACTTACGGTTCAAGAATTAGCCTCAGAAACAGTGGTTCTGAACATGCTGCCAATAGCTTGCCTGGGAAACATCCAGAGAAGTCCAAGATAGAGTTTTTTAGACTGGCTGCCACGAGCTGAAACAAATTCATCCAAGAGCGAGCGTCTGTGACTTACGGTTCAAGAGTTATTCACAGAAACATGGTTCTGAACTTTGCTGCCAGCCGCGAAAGCGAAAATAACCAAGATCGAGCGTCTAGGATTTACTTGTCAATAGCTCGCCTGGGAAACATCCAGAGAAGTCAAAGACAGTGCTCCTATACTAATTGCCAGGCGCTGAGACGAATGCCGCCAAGATCGAGCGTCTATTACTTACGGTTCAAGAATTAGCCTCAGAAATAGTGGGAAACAGTGCTTCTATACTAATTGCCAGGCGCTAAGACGAATGCCGCCAAGATCGAGCGTCTATGACTTACGGTTCAAGAATTAGCCTCAGAAACAATGGTTCTGAACATGCTGCCAATAGCTCGCCTGGGAAACATCCAGAGAAGTCCAAGATAGTGTTTTTTAGACTGGCTGCCACGAGCTGAAACGAATGCAGCCAAGAGCAAGCGTCTGTGACTTACGGTTCAAGAGTTATTCACAGAAACATGGTTCTGAACTTTGCTGCCAGCCGCGAAAGCGAAAATAACCAAGATCGAGCGTCTAGGATTTACTTGTCAATAGCTCGCCTGGGAAACATCCAGAGAAGTCAAAGACAGTGCTTCTATAGTAATTGCCAGGCGCTGAGACGAATGCCGCCAAGATCGAGCGTCTATTACTTACGGTTCAAGAATTAGCCTCAGAAACAGTGGGAAACAGTGCTTCTATACTAATTGCCAGGCGCTAAGACGAATGCCGCAAAGATCGAGCGTCTATGACTTACGGTTCAAGAATTAGCCTCAGAAACAATGGTTCTGAACATGCTGCCAATAGCTCGCCTGGGAAACATCCAGAGAAGTCCAAGATAGTGTTTTTTAGACTGGCTGCCACGAGCTGAAACGAATGCAGCCAAGAGCGAGCGTCTGTGACTTACGGTTCAAGAGTGATTCACAGAAACATGGTTCTGAACTTTGCTGCCAGCCGCGAAAGCGAAAATAACCAAGATCGAGCGTCTAGGATTTACTTGTCAATAGCTCGCCTGGGAAACATCCAGAGAAGTCAAAGACAGTGCTTCTATACAAATTGCCAGGCGCTGAGACGAATGCCGCCAAGATCGAGCGTCTATGACTTACGGTTCAAGAATTAGCCTCAGAAACAGTGGTTCTGAACATGCTGCCAATAGCTCGCCTGGGAAACATCCAGAGAAGTCCAAGATAGAGTTTTTTAGACTGGCTGCCACGAGCTGAAACGAATGCAGCCAAGAGCGAGCGTCTGTGACTTACGGTTCAAGAGTTATTCACAGAAACATGGTTCTGAACTTTGCTGCCAGCCGCGAAAGGGAAAATAACCAAGATCGAGCGTCTAGGATTTACTTGTCAATAGCTCTCCTGGGAAACATCCAGAGAAGTCAAAGACAGTGCTTCTATACTAATTGCCAGGCGCTGAGACGAATGCCGCCAAGATCGAGCGTCTAAGACTTACGGTTCAAGAATTAGCCTCAGAAACAGTGGTTCTGAACATGCTGCCAATAGCTTGCCTGGGAAACATCCAGAGAAGTCCAAGATAGTGTTTTTTAGACTGGCTACCACGAGCTGAAACGAATTCATCCAAGAGCGAGCGTCTGTGACTTACGGTTCAAGAGTTATTCACAGAAACATGGTTCTGAACTTTGCTGCCAGCCGCGAAAGGGAAAATAACCAAGATCGAGCGTCTAGGATTTACTTGTCAATAGCTCTCCTGGGAAACATCCAGAGAAGTCAAAGACAGTGCTTCTATACTAATTGCCAGGCGCTGAGACGAATGCCGCCAAGATCGAGCGTCTAAGACTTACGGTTCAAGAATTAGCCTCAGAAACAGTGGTTCTGAACATGCTGCCAATAGCTTGCCTGGGAAACATCCAGAGAAGTCCAAGATAGTGTTTTTTAGACTGGCTGCCACGAGCTGAAACAAATGCAAACAAGAGCGAGCGTCTATGACTTACGGTTCAAGAGTTATTCTCAGAAACATGGTTCTGAACTTTGCTGCCAGCCGCGAAAGCGAAAGTAACCAAGATCGAGCGTCTAGTATTTACTTGTTAATAGCTCGCCTGGGAAACATCCAGAGAAGTCAAAGACAGTGCTTCCATACTAATTGCCAGGAGCTGAGACGAATGCAGCCAAGATCGAGCGTCTATGACTTACGGTTCAAGAATTAGCCTCAGAAACAGTGGTTCTGAACATGCTGCCAATAGCTTGCCTGGGAAACATCCAGAGAAGTCCAAGATAGTGTTTTTTAGACTGGCTGCCACGAGCTGAAACGAATGCAGCCAAGAGCGAGCGTCTGTGACTTACGGTTCAAGAGTTATTCACAGAAACATGGTTCTGAACTTTGCTGCCAGCCGCGAAACCGAAAATAACCAAGATCGAGCGTCTAGGATTTACTTGTCAATAGCTCGCCTGGGAAACATCCAGAGAAGTCAAAGACAGTGCTTCTATACTAATTTCCAGGCGCTGAGACGAATGCCGCCAAGATCGAGCGTCTATGACTTACGGTTCAAGAATTAGCCTCAGAAACAGTGGGAAACAGTGCTTCTATACTAATTGCCAGGCGCTGAGACGAATGCCGCCAAGATCGAGCGTCTATGACTTACGGTTCAAGAATTAGCCTCAGAAACAGTGGTTCTGAACATGCTGCCAATAGCTCGCCTGGGAAACATCCAGAGAAGTCCAAGATAGTGTTTTTTAGACTGGCTGCCACAAGCTGAAACGAATGCAGCCAAGAGCGAGCGTCTGTGACTTACGGTTCAAGAGTTATTCACAGAAACATGGTTCTGAACTTTGCTGCCAGCCGCGAAAGGGAAAATAACCAAGATCGAGCGTCTAGGATTTACTTGTCAATAGCTCGCCTAAGAAACATCCAGAGAAGTCAAAGACAGTGCTTCTATACTAATTGCCAGGCGCTTTGACGAATGCCGCCAAGATCG
This sequence comes from Rhinoderma darwinii, assembly GCF_050947455.1. Taxonomy (NCBI): domain Eukaryota; kingdom Metazoa; phylum Chordata; class Amphibia; order Anura; family Rhinodermatidae; genus Rhinoderma; species Rhinoderma darwinii. Next base: position 68,417,764 of record NC_134689.1, read on the forward strand.
AGCGTCTAAGACTTACGGTTCAAGAATTAGCCTCAGAAACAGTTGTTCTGAACATGCTGCCAATAGCTTGCCTGGGAAACATACAGAGAAGTCCAAGATAGTGTTTTTTAGACTGGCTGCCACGAGCTGAAACGAATGCAGCCAAGAGCGAGCGTCTGTGACTTACGGTTCAAGAGTTATTCACAGAAACATGGTTCTGAACTTTGCTGCCAGCCGCGAAAGTGAAAATAACCAAGATCGAGCGTCTAGGATTTACTTGTCAATAGCTCGCCTGGGAAACATCCAGAGAAGTCAAAGACAGTGCTTCTATACTAATTGCCAGGCGCTGAGACGAATGCCGCCAAGATCGAGCATCTAAGACTTACGGTTCAAGAATTAGCCTCAGAAACAGTGGTTCTGAACATGCTGCCAATAGCTTGCCTGGGAAACATCCAGAGAAGTCCAAGATAGAGTTTTTTAGACTGGCTGCCACGAGCTGAAACAAATTCATCCAAGAGCGAGCGTCTGTGACTTACGGTTCAAGAGTTATTCACAGAAACATGGTTCTGAACTTTGCTGCCAGCCGCGAAAGCGAAAATAACCAAGATCGAGCGTCTAGGATTTACTTGTCAATAGCTCGCCTGGGAAACATCCAGAGAAGTCAAAGACAGTGCTCCTATACTAATTGCCAGGCGCTGAGACGAATGCCGCCAAGATCGAGCGTCTATTACTTACGGTTCAAGAATTAGCCTCAGAAATAGTGGGAAACAGTGCTTCTATACTAATTGCCAGGCGCTAAGACGAATGCCGCCAAGATCGAGCGTCTATGACTTACGGTTCAAGAATTAGCCTCAGAAACAATGGTTCTGAACATGCTGCCAATAGCTCGCCTGGGAAACATCCAGAGAAGTCCAAGATAGTGTTTTTTAGACTGGCTGCCACGAGCTGAAACGAATGCAGCCAAGAGCAAGCGTCTGTGACTTACGGTTCAAGAGTTATTCACAGAAACATGGTTCTGAACTTTGCTGCCAGCCGCGAAAGCGAAAATAACCAAGATCGAGCGTCTAGGATTTACTTGTCAATAGCTCGCCTGGGAAACATCCAGAGAAGTCAAAGACAGTGCTTCTATAGTAATTGCCAGGCGCTGAGACGAATGCCGCCAAGATCGAGCGTCTATTACTTACGGTTCAAGAATTAGCCTCAGAAACAGTGGGAAACAGTGCTTCTATACTAATTGCCAGGCGCTAAGACGAATGCCGCAAAGATCGAGCGTCTATGACTTACGGTTCAAGAATTAGCCTCAGAAACAATGGTTCTGAACATGCTGCCAATAGCTCGCCTGGGAAACATCCAGAGAAGTCCAAGATAGTGTTTTTTAGACTGGCTGCCACGAGCTGAAACGAATGCAGCCAAGAGCGAGCGTCTGTGACTTACGGTTCAAGAGTGATTCACAGAAACATGGTTCTGAACTTTGCTGCCAGCCGCGAAAGCGAAAATAACCAAGATCGAGCGTCTAGGATTTACTTGTCAATAGCTCGCCTGGGAAACATCCAGAGAAGTCAAAGACAGTGCTTCTATACAAATTGCCAGGCGCTGAGACGAATGCCGCCAAGATCGAGCGTCTATGACTTACGGTTCAAGAATTAGCCTCAGAAACAGTGGTTCTGAACATGCTGCCAATAGCTCGCCTGGGAAACATCCAGAGAAGTCCAAGATAGAGTTTTTTAGACTGGCTGCCACGAGCTGAAACGAATGCAGCCAAGAGCGAGCGTCTGTGACTTACGGTTCAAGAGTTATTCACAGAAACATGGTTCTGAACTTTGCTGCCAGCCGCGAAAGGGAAAATAACCAAGATCGAGCGTCTAGGATTTACTTGTCAATAGCTCTCCTGGGAAACATCCAGAGAAGTCAAAGACAGTGCTTCTATACTAATTGCCAGGCGCTGAGACGAATGCCGCCAAGATCGAGCGTCTAAGACTTACGGTTCAAGAATTAGCCTCAGAAACAGTGGTTCTGAACATGCTGCCAATAGCTTGCCTGGGAAACATCCAGAGAAGTCCAAGATAGTGTTTTTTAGACTGGCTACCACGAGCTGAAACGAATGCAGCCAAGAGCGAGCGTCTGTGACTTACGGTTCAAGAGTTATTCACAGAAACATGGTTCTGAACTTTGCTGACAGCCGCGAAAGCGAAAATAACCAAGATCGAGCGTCTAGGATTTACTTGTCAATAGCTCGCCTGGGAAACATCCAGAGAATTCAAAGACAGTGCTTCTATACTAATTGCCAGGCGCTGAGACGAATGCCGCCAAGATCGAGCGTCTATGACTTACGGTTCAAGAATTAGCCTCAGAAACAGTGGTTCTGAACATGCTGCCAATAGCTCGCCTGGGAAACATCCAGAGAAGTCCAAGATAGTGTTTTTTTAGACTGGCTGCCACGAGCTGAAACGAATGCAGCCAAGAGTGAGCGTCTGTGACTTACGGTTCAAGAGTTATTCACAGAAACATGGTTCTGAACTTTGCTGCCAGCCGCGAAAGGGAAAATAACCAAGATCGAGCGTCCTTGATTTACTTGTCAATAGCTCGCCTGGGAAACATCCAGAGAAGTCAAAGACAGTGCTTCTATATTAATTGCCAGGCGCTGAGACGAATGCCGCCAAGATCGAGCGTCTAAGACTTACGGTTCAAGAATTAGCCTCAGAAACAGTGGTTCTGAACATGCTGCCAATAGCTCGCCTGGGAAACATCCAGAGAAGTCCAAGATAGTGTTTTTTAGACTGGCTGCCACGAGCTGAAACGAATGCAGCCAAGAGCGAGCGTCTGTGACTTACGGTTCAAGAGTTATTCACAGAAACATGGTTCTGAACTTTGCTGCCAGCCGCGAAAGCGAAAATAACCAAGATCGAGCGACTAGGATTTACTTGTCAATAGCTCGCCTGGGAAACATCCAGAGAAGTCAAAGACAGTGCTTCTATACTATATGCCAGGCACAGAGACGAATGCCGCCAAGATCGAGCGTCTATGACTTACGGTTCAAGAATTAGCCTCAGAAACAGTGGGAAACAGTGCTTCTATATTAATTGCCAGGCGCTGAGACGAATGCCGCCAAGATCGAGCGTCTATGACTTACGGTTCAAGAATTAGCCTCAGAAACAGTGGTTCTGAACATGCTGCCAATAGCTCGCCTGGGAAACATCCAGAGAAGTCCAAGATAGTGTTTTTTAGACTGGCTGCCATGAGCTGAAACGAATGCAGCCAAGAGTGAGCGTCTGTGACTTACGGTTCAAGAGTTATTCACAGAAACATGGTTCTGAACTTTGCTGCCAGCCGCGAAAGGGAAAATAACCAAGATCGAGCGTCTAGGATTTACTTGTCAATAGCTCGCCTGGGAAACATCCAGAGAAGTCAAAGACAGTGCTTCTATACTAATTGCCAGGCGCTGAGACGAATGCCAGCAAAATTCGAGCGTCTAAGACTTACTGTTCAAGAAATAGCCTCAGAAACAGTGGTTCTGAACATGCTGCCAATAGCTCGCCTGGGAAACATCCAGAGAAGTCCAAGATAGTGTTTTTTAGACTGGCTGCCACGAGCTGAAACGAATGCAGCCAAGAGCGAGCGTCTGTGACTTACGGTTCAAGAGTTATTCACAGAAACATGGTTCTGAACTTTGCTGCCAGCCGCGAAAGCGAAAATAACCAAGATCGAGCGACTAGGATTTACTTGTCAATAGCTCGCCTGGGAAACATCCAGAGAAGTCCAAGATAGTGTTTTTTAGACTGGCTGCCACCAGCTGAAACGAATGCAGCCAAGAGCGAGCGTCTGTGACTTACGGTTCAAGAGTTATTCACAGAAACATGGTTCTGAACTTTGCTGCCAGCCGCGAAAGGGAAAATAACCAAGATCGAGCGTCTAGGATTTACTTGTCAATAGCTCGCCTGGGAAACATCCAGAGAAGTCAAAGACAGTGCTTCTATACTAATTGCCAGGCGCTGAGACGAATGCCGCCAAGATCGAGCGTCTAAGACTTACTATTCAAGAAATAGCCTCAGAAACAGTGGTTCTGAACATGCTGCCAATAGCTCGCCTGGGAAACATCCAGAGAAGTCCAAGATAGTGTTTTTTAGACTGGCTGCCACGAGCTGAAACGAATGCAGCCAAGAGCGAGCGTCTGTGACTTACGGTTCAAGAGTTATTCACAGAAACATGGTTCTGAACTTTGCTGCCAGCCGCGAAAGCGAAAATAACCAAGATCGAGCGACTAGGATTTACTTGTCAATAGCTCGCCTGGGTAACATCCAGAGAAGTCAAAGACAGTGCTTCTATACTATATGCCAGGCACAGAGACGAATGCCGCCAAGATCGAGCGTCTATGACTTACGGTTCAAGAATTAGCCTCAGAAACAGTGGGAAACAGTGCTTCTATATTAATTGCCAGGCGCTGAGACGAATGCCGCCAAGATCGAGCGTCTATGACTTACGGTTCAAGAATTAGCCTCAGAAACAGTGGTTCTGAACATGCTGCCAATAGCTCGCCTGGGAAACATCCAGAGAAGTCCAAGATAGTGTTTTTTAGACTGGCTGCCACGAGCTGAAACGAATGCAGCCAAGAGCGAGCGTCTGTGACTTACGGTTCAAGAGTTATTCACAGAAACATAGTTCTGAACTTTGCTGCCAGCCGCGAAAGCGAAAATAACCAAGATCGAGCGTCTAGGATTTACTTGTCAATAGCTCGCCTGGGAAACATCCAGAGAAGTCAAAGACAGTGCTTCTATACTAATTGCCAGGCGCTGAGACGAATGCCGCCAAGATCGAGCGTCTATGACTTACGGTTCAAGAATTAGCCTCAGAAACAGTGGTTCTGAACATGCTGCCAATAGCTCTTCTGGGAAACATCCAGAGAAGTCCAAGATAGTGTTTTTTACACTGGCTGCCACGAGCTGAAACGAATGCAGCCAAGAGCGAGCGTCTGTGACTTACGGTTCAAGAGTTATTCACAGAAACATGGTTCTGAACTTTGCTGCCGGCTGCGAAAGCGAAAATAACTAAGATCGAGCGTCTAGGATTTACTTGTCAATAGCTCGCCTGGGAAACATACAGAGAAGTCAAAGACAGTGCTTCTATTCTAATTGCCAGGCGCTGAGACGAATGCCGCCAAGATCGAGCGTCTAAGACTTACGGTTAAGAATTAGCCTCAGAAACAGTGGTTCTGAACATGCTGCCAATAGCTCGCCTGGGAAACATCCAGAGAAGTCCAAGATAGTATTTTTTAGACTGGCTGCAACGAGCTGAAACGAATGCAGCCAAGAGCGAGCGTCTGTGACTTACGGTTCAAGAGTTATTCACAGAAACATGGTTCTGAACTTTGCTGCCAGCCGCGAAAGGGAAAATAACCAAGATCGAGCGTCTAGGATTTACTTGTCAATAGCTCGCCTGGGAAACATCCAGAGAAGTCAAAGACAGTGCTTCTATACTAATTGCCAGGCGCTGAGACGAATGGCGCCAAGATCGAGCGTCTATGACTTACGGTTCAAGAATTAGCCTCAGAAACAGTGGTTCTGAACATGCTGCCAATAGCTCGCCTGGGAGACATCCAGAGAAGACCAAGATAGTGTTTTTTAGACTGGCTGCCACGAGCTGAAACGAATGCAGCCAAGAGCGAGCGTCTGTGACTTACGGTTCAAGAGTTATTCACAGAAACATGGTTCTGAACTTTGCTGCCAGCCGCGAAAGCGAAAATAACCAAGATCGATCATCTAGGATTTACTTGTCAATAGCTCTCCTGGGAAACATCCAGAGAAGTCAAAGACAGTGCTTCTATACTAATTGCCAGGCGCTGAGACGAATGCCGCCAAGATCGAGCGTCTATGACTTACGGTTCAAGAATTAGCCTCAGAAACAGTGGTTCTGAACATGCTGCCAATAGCTCTTCTGGGAAACATCCAGAGAAGTCCAAGATAGTGTTTTTTAGACTGGCTGCCACGAGCTGAAACGAATGCAGCCAAGAGCGAGCGTCTGTGACTTACGGTTCAAGAGTTATTCACAGAAATATGGTTCTGAACTTTGATGCCAGCCGCGAAAGCGAAAATAACCAAGATGGAGCGTCTAGGATTTACTTGTCAATAGCTCGCCTGGGAAACATCCAGAGAAGTCAAAGACAGTGCTTCTATACTAATTGCCAGGCGCTGAGACGAATGCCGCCAAGATCGAGCGTCTATGACTTACGGTTCAAGAATTAGCCTCAGAAACAGTGGTTCTGAACATGCTGCCAATAGCTCGCCTGGGAAACATCCAGAGAAGTCCAAGATAGTGTTTTTTAGACTGGCTGCCACGAGCTGAAACGAATGCAGCCAAGAGCGAGCGTCTGTGACTTACGGTTCAAGAGTTATTCACAGAAACATGGTTCTGAACTTTGCTGCCAGCCGCGAAAGCGAAAATAACCAAGATCGAGCGTCTAGGATTTACTTGTCAATAGCTCGCCTGGGAAACATCCAGAGAAGTCAAAGACAGTGCTTCTATACTAATTGCCAGGCGCTGAGACGAATGCCGCCAAGATCGAGCGTCTATGACTTACGGTTCAAGAATTAGCCTCAGAAACAGTGGTTCTGAACATGCTGCCAATAGCTCTTCTGGGAAACATCCAGAGAAGTCCAAGATAGTGTTTTTTACACTGGCTGCCACGAGCTGAAACGAATGCAGCCAAGAGCGAGCGTCTGTGACTTACGGTTCAAGAGTTATTCACAGAAACATGGTTCTGAACTTTGCTGCCGGCTGCGAAAGCGAAATATAACTAAGATCGAGCGTCTAGGATTTACTTGTCAATAGCTCGCCTGGGAAACATACAGAGAAGTCAAAGACGTGCTTCTATTCTAATTGCCAGGCGCTGAGACGAATGCCGCCAAGATCGAGCGTCTAAGACTTACGGTTAAGAATTAGCCTCAGAAACAGTGGTTCTGAACATGCTGCCAATAGCTCGCCTGGGAAACATCCAGAGAAGTCCAAGATAGTGTTTTTTAGACTGGCTGCCACGAGCTGAAACGAATGCAGCCAAGAGCGAGCGTCTGTGACTTACGGTTCAAGAGTTATTCACAGAAATATGGTTTTGAACTTTGATGCCAGCCGCGAAAGCGAAAATAACCAAGATGGAGCGTCTAGGATTTACTTGTCAATAGCTCGCCTGGGAAACATCCAGAGAAGTCAAAGACAGTGCTTCTATACTAATTGCCAGGCGCTGAGACGAATGCCGCCAAGATCGAGCGTCTATGACTTACGGTTCAAGAATTAGCCTCAGAAACAGTGGTTCTGAACATGCTGCCAATAGCTCGCCTGGGAAACATCCAGAGAAGTCCAAGATAGTGTTTTTTAGACTGGCTGCCACGAGCTGAAACGAATGCAGCCAAGAGCGAGCGTCTGTGACTTACGGTTCAAGAGTTATTCACAGAAACATGGTTCTGAACTTTGCTGCCAGCCGCGAAAGCGAAAATAACCAAGATCGAGCGTCTAGGATTTTACTTGTCAATAGCTCGCCTGGGAAACATCCAGAGAAGTCAAAGACAGTGCTTCTATACTAATTGCCAGGCGCTGAGACGAATGCCGCCAAGATCGAGCGTCTATGACTTACGGTTCAAGAATTAGCCTCAGAAACAGTGGTTCTGAACATGCTGCCAATAGCTCTTCTGGGAAACATCCAGAGAAGTCCAAGATAGTGTTTTTTACACTGGCTGCCACGAGCTGAAACGAATGCAGCCAAGAGCGAGCGTCTGTGACTTACGGTTCAAGAGTTATTCACAGAAACATGGTTCTGAACTTTGCTGCCGGCTGCGAAAGCGAAAATAACTAAGATCGAGCGTCTAGGATTTACTTGTCAATAGCTCGCCTGGGAAACATACAGAGAAGTCAAAGACAGTGCTTCTATTCTAATTGCCAGGCGCTGAGACGAATGCCGCCAAGATCGAGCGTCTAAGACTTACGGTTAAGAATTAGCCTCAGAAACAGTGGTTCTGAACATGCTGCCAATAGCTCGCCTGGGAAACATCCAGAGAAGTCCAAGATAGTGTTTTTTAGACTGGGCTGCCACGAGCTGAAACGAATGCAGCCAAGAGCGAGCGTCTGTGACTTACGGTTCAAGAGTTATTCACAGAAACATGGTCTGAACTTTGCTGCCAGCCGCGAAAGGGAAAATAACCAAGATCGAGCGTCTAGGATTTACTTGTCAATAGCTCGCCTGGGAAACATCCAGAGAAGTCAAAGACAGTGCTTCTATACTAATTGCCAGGCGCTGAGACGAATGGCGCCAAGATCGAGCGTCTATGACTTACGGTTCAGAATTAGCCTCAGAACAGTGGTTCTGAACATGCTGCCAATAGCTCGCCTGGGAAACATCCAGAGAAGACCAAGATAGTTGTTTTTTAGACTGGCTGCCACGAGCTGAAACGAATGCAGCCAAGAGCGAGCGTCTGTGACTTACGGTTCAAGAGTTATTCACAGAAACATGGTTCTGAACTTTGCTGCCAGCCGCGAAAGCGAAAATAACCAAGATCGATCATCTAGGATTTACTTGTCAATAGCTCTCCTGGGAAACATCCAGAGAAGTCAAAGACAGTGCTTCTATACTAATTGCCAGGCGCTGAGACGAATGCCGCCAAGATCGAGCGTCTATGACTTACGGTTCAAGAATAGCCTCAGAAACAGTGGTTCTGAACATGCTGCCAATAGCTCTTCTGGGAAACATCCAGAGAAGTCCAAGATAGTGTTTTTTAGACTGGCTGCCACGAGCTGAAACGAATGCAGCCAAGAGCGAGCGTCTGTGACTTACGGTTCAAGAGTTATTCACAGAAATATGGTTCTGAACTTTGATGCCAGCCGCGAAAGCGAAAATAACCAAGATGGAGCGTCTAGGATTTAACTTGTCAATAGCTCGCCTGGGAACATCCAGAGAAGTCAAAGACAGTGCTTCTATACTAATTGCCAGGCGCTGAGACGAATGCCGCCAAGATCGAGCGTCTATGACTTACGGTTCAAGAATTAGCCTCAGAAACAGTGGTTCTGAACATGCTGCCAATAGCTCGCATGGGAAACATCCAGAGAAGTCCAAGATAGTGTTTTTTAGACTGGCTGCCACGAGCTGAAACGAATGCAGCCAAGAGCGAGCGTCTGTGACTTACGGTTCAAGAGTTATTCACAGAAACATGGTTCTGAACTTTGCTGCCAGCCGCGAAACGAATAACCAAGATCGAGCGTCTAGGATTTACTTGTCAATAGCTCGCCTGGGAAACATCCAGAGAAGTCAAAGACAGTGCTTCTATACTAATTGCCAGGCGCTGAGACGAATGCGCCAAGATCGAGCGTCTATGACTTACGGTTCAAGAATTAGCCTCAGAAACAGTGGGAAACAGTGCTTCTATACTAATTGCCAGGCGCTGAGACGAATGCTGCCAAGATCGAGCGTCTATGACTTACGGTTCAAGAATTAGCCTCAGAAACAGTGGTTCTGAACATGCTGCCAATAGCTCGCCTGGGAAACATCCAGAGAAGTCCAAGATAGTGTTTTTTAGACAGGCTGCCACGAGCTGAAACGAATGCAGCCAAGAGCGAGCGTCTGTGACTTACGGTTCAAGAGTTATTCACAGAAACATGGTTCTGAACTTTGCTGCCAGCCGCGACAGCGAAAATAACCAAGATCGAGCGTCTAGGATTTACTTGTCAATAGCTCGCCTGGGAAACATCCAGAGAAGTCAAAGACAGTGCTTCTATACTAATTGCCAGGCGCTGAGACGAATGCCGCCAAGATCGAGCGTCTAAGACTTACGGTTCAAGAATTAGCCTCAGAAACAGTGGTTCTGAACATGCTGCCAATAGCTCGCCTGGGAAACATCCAGAGAAGTCCAAGACAGTGCTTCTATACTAATTGCCAGGCGCTGAGACGAATGCCGCCAAGATCGAGCGTCTATGACTTACGGTTCAAGAATTAGCCTCAGAAACAGTGGGAAACAGTGCTTCTATACTAATTGCCAGGCGCTGAGACGAATGCCGCCAAGATCGAGCGTCTATGACTTACGGTTCAAGAATTAGCCTCAGAAACAGTGGTTCTGAACAAGCTGCCAATAGCTCGCCTGGGAAACATCCAGAGAAGTCCAAGATAGTGTTTTTTAGACTGGCTGCCACGAGCTGAAACGAATGCAGCCACGAGCGAGCGTCTGTGACTTACGGTTCAAGAGTTATTCACAGAAACATGGTTCTGAACTTTGCTGCCAGCCGCGAAAGCGAAAATAACCAAGATCGAGCGACTAGGATTTACTTGTCAATAGCTCGCCTGGGAAACATCCAGAGAAGTCAAAGACAGTGCTTCTATACTATATGCCAGGCGCAGAGACGAATGCCGCCAAGATCGAGCGTCTATGACTTACGGATCAAGAATTAGCCTCAGAAACAGTGGGAAACAGTGCCTCTATATTAATTGCCAGGCGCTGAGACGAATGCCGCCAAGATCGAGCGTCTATGACTTACGGTTCAAGAATTAGCCTCAGAAACAGTGGTTCTGAACATGCTGCCAATAGCTCGCCTGGGAAACATCCAGAGAAGTCCAAGATAGTGTTTTTTAGACTGGCTGCCACGAGCTGAAACGAATGCAGCCAAGAGCGAGCGTCTGTGACTTACGGTTCAATAGTTATTCACAGAAACATGGTTCTGAACTTTGCTGCCAGCCGCGAAAGCGAAAATAACCAAGATCGAGCGTCTAGGATTTACTTGTCAATAGCTCGCCTGGGAAACATCCAGAGAAGTCAAAGACAGTGCTTCTATACTAATTGCCAGGCGCTGAGACGAATGCCGCCAAGATCGAGCGTCTATGACCTACGGTTCAAGAATTAGCATCAGAAACAGTGGTTCTGAACATGCTGCCAATAGCTCGCCTGGGAAACATCCAGAGAAGTCCAAGATAGTGTTTTTTAGACTGGCTGCCACGAGCTGAAACGAATGCAGCCAAGAGCGAGCGTCTGTGACTTACGGTTCAAGAGTTATTCACAGAAACATGGTTCTGAACTTTGCTGCCAGCCGCGAAAGCGAAAATAACCAAGATCGAGCGTCTAGGATTTACTTGTCAATAGCTCGCCTGGGAAACATCCAGAGAAGTCAAAGACAGTGCTTCTATACTAATTGCCAGGCGCTGAGACGAATGCCGCCAAGGTCGAGCGTCTATGACCTACGGTTCAAGAATTAGCATCAGAAACAGTGGTTCTGAACATGCTGCCAATAGCTCGCCTGGGAAACATCCAGAGAAGTCCAAGATAGTGTTTTTTAGACTGGCTGCCACGAGCTGAAACGAATGCAGCCAAGAGCGAGCGTCTGTGACTTACGGTTCAAGAGTTATTCACAGAAACATGGTTCTGAACTTTGCTGCCAGCCGCGAAAGCGAAAATAACCAAGATCGAGCGTCTAGGATTTACTTGTCAATAGCTCGCCTGGGAAACATCCAGAGAAGTCAAAGACAGTGCTACTATACTATATGCCAGGCACAAAGACGAATGCCGCCAAGATCGAGCGTCTATGACTTACGGTTCAAGAATGAGCCTCAGAAACAGTGGGAAACAGTGCTTCTATATTAATTGCCAGGCGCTGAGACGAATGCTGCCAAGATCGAGCTTCTATGACTTACGGTTCAAGAATTAGCCTCAGAAACAGTGGTTCTGAACATGCTGCCAATAGCTCGCCTGGGAAACATCCAGAGAAGTCCAAGATAGTGTTTTTTAGACTGGCTGCCACGAGCTGAAACGAATGCAGCCAAGAGCGAGCGTCTGTGACTTACGGTTCAAGAGTTATTCACAGAAACATGGTTCTGAACTTTGCTGCCAGCCGCGAAAGCGAAAATAACCAAGATCGAGCGTCTAGGATTTACTTGTCAATAGCTCGCCTGGGAAACATCCAGAGAAGTCAAAGACAGTGCTTCTATACTAATTGCCAGGCGCTGAGACGAATGCCGCCAAGATCGAGCGTCTAAGACTTACTGTTCAAGAAATAGCCTCAGAAACAGTGGTTCTGAACATGCTGCCAATAGCTCGCCTGGGAAACATCCAGAGAAGTCCAAGATAGTGTTTTTTAGACTGGCTGCCACGAGCTGAAACGAATGCAGCCAAGAGCGAGCGTCTGTGACTTACGGTTCAAGAGTTATTCACAGAAACATGGTTCTGAACTTTGCTGCCAGCCGCGAAAGCGAAAATAACCAAGATCGAGCGACTAGGATTTACTTGTCAATAGCTCGCCTGGGAAACATCCAGAGAAGTCAAAGACAGTGCTTCTATACTAATTGCCAGGCGCTGAGACAAATGCCGCCAAGATCGAGCGTCTATGACTTACGGTTCAAGAATTAGCCTCAGAAACAGTGGGAAACAGTGCTTCTATACTAATTGCCAGGCGCTGAGACGAATGCTGCCAAGATCGAGCGTCTATGACTTACGGTTCAAGAATTAGCCTCAGAAACAGTGGTTCTGAACATGCTGCCAATAGCTCGCCTGGGAAACATCCAGAGAAGTCCAAGATAGTGTTTTTTAGACTGACTGCCACGAGCTGAAACAAATGCAACCAAGAGCGAGCGTCTGTGACTTACGGTTCAAGAGTTATTCACAGAAACATGGTTCTGAACTTTGCTGCCAGCCGCGAAAGCGAAAATAACCAAGATCGATCGTCTAGGATTTACTTGTCAATAGCTCGCCTGGGAAACATCCAGAGAAGTCAAAGACAGTGCTTCTATACTAATTGCCAGGCGCTGAGACGAATGCCGCCAAGATCGAGCGTCTATGACTTACGGTTCAAGAATTAGCCTCAGAAACAGTGGGAAACAGTGCTTCTATACTAATTGCCAGGCGCTGAGACGAATGCCGCCAAGATCGAGCGTCTATGACTTACGGTTCAAGAATTAGCCTCAGAAACAGTGGTTCTGAACATGCTGCCAATAGCTCTTCTGGGAAACATCCAGAGAAGTCCAAGACAGTGTTTTTTAGACTGGCTGCCACGAGCTGAAACGAATGCAGCCAAGAGCGAGCGTCTGTGACTTACGGTTCAAGAGTTATTCACAGAAACATGGTTCTGAACTTTGCTGCCGGCTGCGAAAGCGAAAATAACTAAGATCGAGCGTCTAGGATTTACTTGTCAATAGCTCGCCTGGGAAACATACAGAGAAGTCAAAGACAGTGCTTCTATTCTAATTGCCAGGCGCTGAGACGAATGCCGCCAAGATCGAGCGTCTATGACTTACGGTTCAAGAATTAGCCTCAGAAACAGTGGTTCTGAACATGCTGCCAATAGCTCTTCTGGGAAACATCCAGAGAAGTCCAAGATAGTGTTTTTTAGACTGGCTGCCACGAGCTGAAACGAATGCAGCCAAGAGCGAGCGTCTGTGACTTACGGTTCAAGAGTTATTCACAGAAACATGGTTCTGAACTTTGCTGCCGGCTGCGAAAGCGAAAATAACTAAGATCGAGCGTCTAGGATTTACTTGTCAATAGCTCGCCTGGGAAACATACAGAGAAGTCAAAGACAGTACTTCTATTCTAATTGCCAGGCGCTGAGACGAATGCCGCCAAGATCGAGCGTCTAAGACTTACGGTTAACAATTAGCCTCAGAAACAGTGGTTCTGAACATGCTGCCAATAGCTCGCCTGGGAAACATCCAGAGAAGTCCAAGATAGTGTTTTTTAGACTGGCTGCCACGAGCTGAAACGAATGCAACCAAGAGCGAGAGTCTGTGACTTACGGTTCAAGAGTTATTCACAGAAACATGGTTCTGAACTTTGCTGCCAGCCGCGAAAGCGAAAATAACAAAGATCGATTGTCTAGGATTTACTTGTCAATAGCTCGCCTGGGAAACATCCAGAGAAGTCAAAGACAGTGCTTCTATACTAATTGCCAGGCGCTGAGACGAATGCCGCCAAGATCGAGCGTCTATGACTTACGGTTCAAGAATTAGCCTCAGAAACAGTGGGAAACAGTGCTTCTATACTAATTGCCAGGCGCTGAGACGAATGCCGCCAAGATCGAGCGTCTATGACTTACGGTTCAAGAATTAGCCTCAGAAACAGTGGTTCTGAACATGCTGCCAATAGCTCTTCTGGGAAACATCCAGAGAAGTCCAAGATAGTGTTTTTTAGACTGGCTGCCACGAGCTGAAACGAATGCAGCCAAGAGCGAGCGTCTGTGACTTACGGTTCAAGAGTTATTCACAGAAACATGGTTCTGAACTTTGCTGCCGGCTGCGAAAGCGAAAATAACTAAGATCGAGCGTCTAGGATTTACTTGTCAATAGCTCGCCTGGGAAACATACAGAGAAGTCAAAGACAGTGCTTCTATTCTAATTGCCAGGCGCTGAGACGAATGCCGCCAAGATCGAGCGTCTAAGACTTACGGTTAAGAATTAGCCTCAGAAACAGTGGTTCTGAACATGCTGCCAATAGCTCGCCTGGGAAACATCCAGAGAAGTCCAAGATAGTGTTTTTTAGACTGGCTGCCACGAGCTGAAACGAATGCAGCCAAGAGCCAGCGTCTGTGACTTACGGTTCAAGAGTTATTCACAGAAACATGGTTCTGAACTTTGCTGCCAGCTGCGAAAGCGAAAATAACCAAGATCGAGCGTCTAGGATTTACTTGTCAATAGCTCGCCTGGGAAACATACAGAGAAGTCAAAGACAGTACTTCTATTCTAATTGCCAGGCGCTGAGACGAATGCCGCCAAGATCGAGCGTCTAAGACTTACGGTTAACAATTAGCCTCAGAAACAGTGGTTCTGAACATGCTGCCAATAGCTCGCCTGGGAAACATCCAGAGAAGTCCAAGATAGTGTTTTTTAGACTGGCTGCCACGAGCTGAAACGAATGCAGCCAAGAGCGAGCGTCTGTGACTTACGGTTCAAGAGTTATTCACAGAAACATGGTTCTGAACTTTGCTGCCAGCCGCGAAAGCGAAAATAACAAAGATCGATTGTCTAGGATTTACTTGTCAATAGCTCGCCTGGGAAACATCCAGAGAAGTCAAAGACAGTGCTTCTATACTAATTGCCAGGCGCTGAGACGAATGCCGCCAAGATCGAGCGTCTATGACTTACGGTTCAAGAATTAGCCTCAGAAACAGTGGGAAACAGTGCTTCTATACTAATTGCCAGGCGCTGAGACGAATGCCGCCAAGATCGAGCGTCTATGACTTACGGTTCAAGAATTAGCCTCAGAAACAGTGGTTCTGAACATGCTGCCAATAGCTCTTCTGGGAAACATCCAGAGAAGTCCAAGATAGTGTTTTTTAGACTGGCTGCCACGAGCTGAAACGAATGCAGCCAAGAGCGAGCGTCTGTGACTTACGGTTCAAGAGTTATTCACAGAAACATGGTTCTGAACTTTGCTGCCGGCTGCGAAAGCGAAAATAACTAAGATCGAGCGTCTAGGATTTACTTGTCAATAGCTCGCCTGGGAAACATACAGAGAAGTCAAAGACAGTGCTTCTATTCTAATTGCCAGGCGCTGAGACGAATGCCGCCAAGATCGAGCGTCTAAGACTTACGGTTAAGAATTAGCCTCAGAAACAGTGGTTCTGAACATGCTGCCAATAGCTCGCCTGGGAAACATCCAGAGAAGTCCAAGATAGTGTTTTTTAGACTGGCTGCCACGAGCTGAAACGAATGCAGCCAAGAGCGAGCGTCTGTGACTTACGGTTCAAGAGTTATTCACAGAAACATGGTTCTGAACTTTGCTGCCAGCTGCGAAAGCGAAAATAACCAAGATCGAGCGTCTAGGATTTACTTGTCAATAGCTCGCCTGGGAAACATCCAGAGAAGTCAAAGACAGTGCTTCTATACTAATTGCCAGGCGCTGAGACGAATGCCGCCAAGATCGAGCGTCTATGACTTACGGTTCAAGAATTAGCCTCAGAAACAGTGGTTCTGAACATGCTGCCAATAGCTCGCCTGGGAAACATCCAGAGAAGACCAAGATAGTGTTTTTTAGACTGGCTGCCACGAGCTGAAACGAATGCAGCCAAGAGCGAGCGTCTGTGACTTACGGTTCAAGAGTTATTCACAGAAACATGGTTCTGAACTTTGCTGCCAGCCGCGAAAGCGAAAATAACCAAGATGGAGCGTCTAGGATTTACTTGTCAATAGCTCGCCTGGGAAACATCCAGAGAAGTCAAAGACAGTGCTTCTATACTAATTGCCAGGCGCTGAGACGAATAGCGCAAAGATCGAGCGTCTATGACTTACGGTTCAAGAATTAGCCTCAGAAACAGTGGTTCTGAACATGCTGTCAATTGCTCGCCTGGGAAACATCCAGAGAAGTCCAAGATAGTGTTTGTTAGACTGGCTGCCACGAGCTGAAACGAATGCAGCCAAGAGCGAGCTTCTGTGACTTACGGTTCAAGAGTTATTCACAGAAACATGGTTCTGAACTTTGCTGCCAGCCGCGAAAGCGAAAATAACCAAGATCGAACGTCTAGGATTTACTTGTCAATAGCTCGCCTGGGAAACATCCAGAGAAGTCAAAGACAGTGCTTCTATACTAATTGCCAGGCGCTGAGACGAATGCTGCCAAGATCGAGCGTCTATGACTTACGGTTCAAGAATTAGCCTCAGAAACAGTGGTTCTGAACATGCTGCCAATAGCTCGCCTGGAAAACATCCAGAGAAGTCCAAGATAGTGTTTTTTAGACTGGCTGCCACGAGCTGAAACGAATGCAGCCAAGAGCGAGCGTCTGTGACTTACGGTTCAAGAGTTATTCACAGAAACATGGTTCTGAACTTTGCTGCTAGCCACGAAAGCGAAAATAACCAAGATCGAGCATCTAGGATTTACTTGTCAATAGCTCGCCTGGGAAACATCCAGAGAAGTCAAAGACAGTGCTTCTATACTAATTGCCAGGCGCTGAGACGAATGCCGCCTAAATCGAGCGTCTATGACTTACGGTTCAAGAATTAACCTCAGAAATAGTGGGAAACAGTGCTTCTATACTAATTGCCAGGCGCTGAGACAAATGCCGCCAAGATCGAGCGTCTATGACTTACGGTTCAAGAATTAGCCTCAGAAACAGTGGGAAACAGTGCTTCTATACTAATTGCCAGGCGCTGAGACGAATGCCGCCAAGATCGAGCGTCTATGACTTACGGTTCAAGAATTAGCCTCAGAAACAGTGGTTCTGAACATGCTGCCAATAGCTCTTCTGGGAAACATCCAGAGAAGTCCAAGATAGTGTTTTTTAGACTGGCTGCCACGAGCTGAAACGAATGCAGCCAAGAGCGAGCGTCTGTGACTTACGGTTCAAGAGTTATTCACAGAAACATGGTTCTGAACTTTGCTGCCAGCCGCGAAAGCGAAAATAACCAAGATCGAGCGTCTAGGATTTACTTGTCAATAGCTCGCCTGGGAAACATCCAGAGAAGTCAAAGACAGTGCTTCTATACTAATTGCCAGGCGCTGAGACGAATGCCGCCAAGATCGAGCGTCTATGACTTACGGTTCAAGAATTAGCCTCAGAAACAGTGGTTCTGAACATGCTGCCAATAGCTCGCCTGGGAAACATCCAGAGAAGTCCAAGATAGTGTTTTTTAGACTGGCTGCCACGAGCTGAAACGAATGCAGGCAAGAGCGAGCGTCTGTGACTTACGGTTCAAGAGTTATTCACAGAAACATGGTTCTGAACTTTGCTGACAGCCGCGAAAGCGAAAATAACCAAGATCGAGCGTCTAGGATTTACTTGTCAATAGCTCGCCTGGGAAACATCCAAAGAAGTCAAAGACAGTGCTTCTGTACTAATTACCAGGCGCTGAGACGAATGCCGCCAAGATCGAGCGTCTATGACTTACGGTTCAAGAATTAGCCTCAGAAACAGTGGTTCTGAACATGCTGCCAATAGCTCGCCTGGGAAACATCCAGATAAGTCCAAGATATTGTTTTTAGACTGGCTGCCACGAGCTGAAACGAATGCAACCAAGAGCGAGCGTCTGTGACTTACGGTTCAAGAGTTATTCACAGAAACATGGTTCTGAACTTTGCTGCCAGCCGCGAAAGCGAAAATAACCAAGATCGAGCGTCTAGGATTTACTTGTCAATAGCTCGCCTGGGAAACATCCAGAGAAGTCAAAGACAGTGCTTCTATACTAATTGCCAGGCGCTGAGACGAATGTCGCCAAGATCGAGCGTCTATGACTTACGGTTCAAGAATTAGCCTCAGAAACAGTGGTTCTGAACATGCTGCCAATAGCTCGCCTGGGAAACATCCAGAGAAGTCCAATATAGTGTTTTTTAGACTGGCTGCCCCAAGCTGAAACGAGTGCAGCCAAGAGCGAGCGTCTGTGACTTACGGTTCAAGAGTTATTCACAGAAACATGGTTCTGAACTTTGCTGCCAGCCGCGAAAGCGAAAATAACCAAGATCGAGCGTCTAGGATTTACTTGTCAATAGCTCGCCTGGGAAACATCCAGAGAAGTCAAAGACAGTGCTTCTATACTGATTGCCAGGCGCTGAGACGAATGCCGCCAAGATCGAGTGTCTATGACTTACGGTTCAAGAATTAGCCTCAGAAATAGTGGTTCTGAACATGCTGCCAATAGCTCGCCTGGGAAACATCCAGAGAAGTCCAAGATATTGTTTTTAGACTGGCTGCCACGAGCTGAAACGAATGCAACCAAGAGCGAGCGTCTGTGACTTACGGTTCAAGAGTTATTCACAGAAACATGGTTCTGAACTTTGCTGCCAGCCGCGAAAGCGAAAATAACCAAGATCGAGCGTCTAGGATTTACTTGTCAATAGCTCGCCTGGGAAACATCCAGAGAAGTCAAAGACAGTGCTTCTATACTAATTGCCAGGCGCTGAGACGAATGCCGCCAAGATCGAGCGTCTATGACTTACGGTTCAAGAATTAGCCTCAGAAACAGTGGTTCTGAACATGCTGCCAATAGCTCGCCTTGGAAACATCCAGAGAAGTCCAAGATAGTGTTTTTTAGACTGGCTGCCACGAGCTGAAACGAATGCAACCAAGAGCGAGCGTCTGTGACTTACGGTTCAAGAGTTATTCACAGAAACATGGTTCTGAACTTTGCTGCCAGCCGCGAAAGCGAAAATAACCAAGATCGAGCGTCTAGGATTTACTTGTCAATAGCTTGCCTGGGAAACATACAGAGAAGTCAAAGACAGTGCTTCTATACTAATTGCCAGGCGCTGAGACGAATGCCGCCAAGATCGAGCGTCTATGACTTACGGTTCAAGAATTAGCCTCAGAAACAGTGGTTCTGAACATGCTGCCAATAGCTCGCCTGGGAAACATCCAGAGAAGTCCAAGATAGTGTTTTTTAGACTGGCTGCCACGAGCTGAAACGAATGCAGCCAAGAGCGAGCGTCTGTGACTTACGGTTCAAGAGTTATTCACAGAAACATGGTTCTGAACTTTGCTGCCAGCCGCGAAAGCGAAAATAACCAAGATCGAGCGTCTAGGATTTACTTGTCAATAGCTCGCCTGGGAAACATCCAGAGAAGTCAAAGACAGTGCTTCTATACTAATTGCCAGGCGCTGAGACGAATGCCGCCAAGATCGAGTGTCTATGACTTACGGTTCAAGAATTAGCCTCAGAAACAGTGGTTCTGAACATGCTGCCAATAGCTCGCCTGGGAAACATCCAGAGAAGTCCAAGATAGTGTTTTTTAGACTGGCTGCCACGAGCTGAAACGAATGCAGCCAAGAGCGAGCGTCTGTGACTTACGGTTCAAGAGTTATTCACATAAACATGGTTCTGAACTTTACTGCCAGCCGCGAAAGCGAAAATAACCAAGATCGAGCATCTAGGATTTATTTGTCAATAGCTCGCCTGCGAAACATCCAAAGAAGTCAAAGACAGTACTTCTATACTAATTACCAGGCGCTGAGACGAATGCCGCCAATATCGAGCGTCTATGACTTACGGTTCAAGAATTAGCCTCAGAAACAGTGGTTCTGAACATGCTGCCAATAGCTCGCCTGGGAAACATCCAGAGAAGTCCAAGATATTGTTTTTAGACTGGCTGCCACGAGCTGAAACGAATGCAACCAAGAGCGAGCGTCTGTGACTTACGGTTCAAGAGTTATTCACAGAAACATGATTCTGAACTTTGCTGCCAGCCGCGAAAGCGAAAATAACCAAGATCGAGCGTCTAGGATTTACTTGTCAATAGCTCGCCTGGGAAACATCCAGAGAGGTCAAAGACAGTGCTTCTATACTAATTGCCAGGCGCTGAGACGAATGCCGCCAAGATCGAGCGTCTATGACTTACGGTTCAAGAATTCGCCTCAGAAACAGTGGTTCTGAACATGCTGCCAATAGCTTGCCTGGGAAACATCCAGAGAAGTCCAAGATAACGTTTTTTAGACTGGCTGCCACGAGCTGAAACAAATGCAACCAAGAGCGAGCGTCTGTGACTTACGGTTCAAGAGTTATTCACAGAAACATGGTTCTGAACTTTGCTGCCAGCCGCGAAAGCGAAAATAACCAAGATCGAGCGTCTAGGATTTACTTGTCAATAGCTCGCCTGGGAAACATCCAGAGAAGTCAAAGACAGTGCTTCTATACTAATTGCCAGGCGCTGAGACGAATGCCGCCAAGATCGAGCGTCTATGACTTATGGTTCAAGAACTAGCCTCAGAAACAGTGGTTCTGAACATGCTGCCAATAGCTCGCCTGGGAAACATCCAGAGAAGTCCAAGATAGTGTTTTTTAGACTGGCTGCCACGAATCTGAAACGAATGGAGCCAAGAGCGAGCGTCTGTGACTTACGGTTCAAGAGTTATTCACAGAAACATGGTCCTGAACTTTGCTGCAAGCCGCGAAAGTGAAAATAACCATGATCGAGAATCTAGGATTTACTTGTCAATAGCTCGCCTGGGAAACATCCAGAGAAGTCAAAGACAGTGCTTCTATACTAATTGCCAGGCGCTGAGACGAATGCCGCCAAGATCGAGCGTCTATGAATTACGGTTCAAGAATTAGCCTCAGAAACAGTGGTTCTGAACATGCTGCCAATAGCTCGCCTGGGAAACATCCAGAGAAGTCCAATATAGTGTTATTTAGACTGGCTGCCACGAGCTGAAACGAATGCAGCCAAGAGCGAGCGTCTGTGACTTACGGTTCAAGAGTTATTCACAGAAACATGGTTCTGAACTTTGCTGCCAGCCGCCAAAGCGAAAATAACCAAGATCGAGCGTCTAGGATTTACTTGTCAATAGCTCGCCTGGAAAACATCCAGAGAAGTCAAAGACAGTGCTTCTATACTAATTGCCAGGCGCTGAGACGAATGCCGCCAAGATCGAGCGTCTATGACTTACGGTTCAAGAATTTGCCTCAGAAACAGTGGTTCTGAACATGCTGCCAATAGCTCGCCTGGGAAAGATCCAGAGAAGTCCAAGATAGTGTTTTTTTAGACTGGCTGCCACGAGCTGAAACGAATGCAGCCAAGAGCGAGCGTCTGTGACTTACGGTTCAAGGGTTATTCACAGAAACATGGTTCTGAACTTTGCTGCCAGCCGCGAAAGCGAAAATAACCAAGATCGAGCGTCTAGGATTTACTTGTAAATAGCTCGCCTGGGAAACATCCAGAGAAGTCAAAGACAGTGCTTCTTTACTAATTGCCAGGCGCTGAGACGAATGCCGCCAAGATCGAGCGTCTATGACTTACGGTTCAAGAATTAGCCTCAGAAACAGTGGTTCTGAACATGCTGCCAATAGCTCGCCTGGGAAACATCCAGAGAAGTCCAAGATAGTGTTTTTTAGACTGGCTGCCACGAGCTGAAACAAATGCAGCCAAGAGCGAGCGTCTGTGACTTACGGTTCAAGAGTTATTCACAGAAACATGGTTCTGAACTTTGCTGCCAGCCGCGAAAGCGAAAATAACCAAGATCGAGCGTCTAGGATTTACTTGTAAATAGCTCGCCTGGGAAACATCCAGAGAAGTCAAAGACAGTGCTTCTTTACTAATTGCCAGGCGCTGAGACGAATGCCGCCAAGATCGAGCGTCTATGACTTACGGTTCAAGAATTAGCCTCAGAAACAGTGGTTCTGAACATGCTGCCAATAGCTCGCCTGGGAAACATCCAGAGAAGTCCAAGATAGTGTTTTTTAGACTGGCTGCCACGAGCTGAAACAAATGCAGCCAAGAGCGAGCGTCTGTGACTTACGGTTCAAGAGTTATTCACAGAAACATGGTTCTGAACTTTGCTGCCAGCCACGAAAGCGAAAATAACCAAGATCGAGCGTCTAGGATTTACTTGTCAATTGCTCGCCTGGGAAACATCCAGAGAAGTCAAAGACAGTGCTTCTATACTAATTGCCAGGCGCTGAGACGAATGCTGCCAAGATCGAGCGTCTATGACTTACGGTTCAAGAATTAGCTTCAGAAACAGTGGTTCTGAACATGCTGCCAATAGCTCGCCTGGGAAACATCCAGAGAAGTCCAAGATAGTGTTTTTTAGACTGGCTGCCACGAGCTGAAACGAATGCAGCCAAGAGCGAGCGTCTGTGACTTACGGTTCAAGAGTTATTCACAGAAACATGGTTCTGAACTTTGCTGCCAGCCGCGAAAGCGAAAATAACCAAGATCGAGCGTCTAGGATTTACTTGTAAATAGCTCGCCTGGGAAACATCCAGAGAAGTCAAAGACAGTGCTTCTTTACTAATTGCCAGGCGCTGAGACGAATGCCGCCAAGATCGAGCGTCTATGACTTACGGTTCAAGAATTAGCCTCAGAAACAGTGGTTCTGAACATGCTGCCAATAGCTCGCCTGGGAAACATCCAGAGAAGTCCAAGATAGTGTTTTTTAGACTGGCTGCCACGAGCTGAAACAAATGCAGCCAAGAGCGAGCGTCTGTGACTTACGGTTCAAGAGTTATTCACAGAAACATGGTTCTGAACTTTGCTGCCAGCCACGAAAGCGAAAATAACCAAGATCGAGCGTCTAGGATTTACTTGTCAATTGCTCGCCTGGGAAACATCCAGAGAAGTCAAAGACAGTGCTTCTATACTAATTGCCAGGCGCTGAGACGAATGCCGCCAAGATCGAGCGTCTATGACTTACGGTTCAAGAATTAGCCTCAGAAACAGTGGTTCTGAACATGCTGCCAATAGTGTGAAGGATGGAGTGGACAGAAGTTAATGTTTATAATAATTTTCTTTCTTTAATAAAATATAGACTTAGGAGTTGTGTACATAATTGTGATGAAGCAATAGTAGGATTAGACAAGTATACGTGGCAAGATGGCCCCTGAACAGGGACTACGCCCTAATACAATAACAAGTCACATCCTGGTATGAACGAACTACGAACTATGAAGACATATCCGAAGGACCAGATAAGGGTGAACCTATCCAAGGATGACACAAGTAACAAGAGGCTTATAGTGATACGTGCTTTTATAAAAGTGTGATAACATGTACCCACCCCCTGAGATTAGATATATAGAACAAATGTGTGTAATAAAAAAACGCCTCTCCTGACACTGAGTAAGGAGCTTTGTACCAGACTTTGTGTGGTGTGATTCCTTTCGTACGAACTCAGCGTATTATCCCTGCCGGTTGAGACTGATTAGGACCCGAACATTTGGCACCCAACGTGGGGCCACACTCGAGGGACAAGCCGTGTCCGTGATCGACGACCCCCAGACGCCTCAACATCGAATCGCCAGCCACGCTCCCAGGAAGTCTGATCAGCTTCAAATAAAACACGGTAAGGTTAAGTTCATGTTTATGAATATTGGCTCTTATTCGTGTGGGAGAGTGAGCAGGTGATAAGGTACCGAGGTATTTGTAGTCGATCCCGGCCACACTCTCAGCGACAGAGGGTTGACCCGCTGTGTGGCTCCAAGAATCATAGTATGAGATAGTCGCGTCTCGCCGGCATAGGTGATAAGTATAAGTGTAATAATTCAATTGGTCGCAGGGTATAGTTTGATACCATTAAGACGACAGAGACAGACAATCAGTTATAATTGTGTTCAGAAACATCGAGAATAAGGTTTCATTCTCAGGACGGTGTTAGATATAGAACAGTATGTTTAATGTGTTTAAGGCCTCATTTACACGAGCGTGTGCGTTTTGCGCGCGCAAAAAACGCTGCGTTTTGCGCGCGCAAAAGGCACTTGGCAGCTACGTGTGTCATCCGTGTATGATGCGTGGCTGCGTGATTTTCGCGCAGCCGCCATCATAGAGATGAGGCTAGTCGACGCCCGTCACTGTCCAAGGTGCTGAAAGAGCTAACTGATCGGCAGTAACTCTTTCAGCACCCTCGACAGTGAATGCCGAACACAATATACACCAACCTGTGAATAAAAAAAGACTTTCATACTTACCAAGAACTTCCTGCTTCCCCCAGTCCGGGCTCCCGGCCGTTGCCTTGGTGACGCGTCCCTCTCTTGTCATCCGGCCCCACCTCCCAGGATGACGCCGCAGTCCATGAGACCGCTGCAGCCTGTGATTGGCTGCAGCCTGTGCTTGGCCTGTGATTGGCTGCAGCTGTCACTTTGACTGAACTGTCATCCCGGGAGGTCGGACCGGAGTTATCGGTAAGTCAGAACGTCTTTTTTTTTTTACAGGTTCATGGATTTTCGGCGCGGAAGTCACTGTCCATGGTGCTGAACCAGTTTAACGCTTTCAGCACCGTGGACAGTAACTGTCTCCTGACGTCGCGTACCCGAACATTTTTTACCGGTTTCGGTCAAAACGAGTTTGGCCGAACCCGGTGAAGTTCGGTGCGCTCATCTAGAATTTGACACTCCGTTTGGATGTTTGTAAACAGAAAAGCACGTGGTGCTTTTCTGTTTACATTCAGGAGTTTGACAGCTCTTGCGCGAATCACGCAGTTCGCACGGAAGTGCTTCCGTGCGGCATGCGTGGTTTTCACGCACCCATTGACTTCAATGGGTGCGTGAGTGCACGAAAAACGCACGATTATAGAACATGTCGTGAGTTTTTTTCTACGCACACGCGCTGAGCGCAATTCACGCATCGTCTAAACTGCCCCATTGACTAATATAGGTGCGTACGACATGCGTGCAAAGCACGCGCGTCGCACGCGCGTATAATACGTTCGTGTAAACGAGGCCTAAAACAAAGAGACAGGCAAAGGAAGGTGGTCTATTAACCGCAAAAGAGATAGTAGAAAAAAGAGAAGGCAAGAAGAATGTAGAAAATAGTAAGAAAGTTATGCACATATGTGGCATATTTATAGATGGAAGGTTACAACCAGGAGAATGGGCTGCAGCTCTTAGGGAAAACAAGGGAAGATTAAGTGACGAAGGAAAGTTAGATGAAGCATTAGCTTGGCAAAGAACAGCCATAGCCATAACTAAAGACAAGTTTACTGAGCAAGAAATACGAGACAGAAAGGGTAAAATCATCAAATATGTGTATTACAAAGAACGTGTCCAGCCACCGCCCTATAATGGCGACGGTGGAATTCTAACTTCGTGGGAGTGTCCCAATTGTGGTCAACAGAACCCGCCCCAAGTTGAATATTGTGTATCATGTCACTTTCCATGCCCCGATCCTCCCATATATGCCACGCCTTCGGCACCACTCCCCGCCCCAGGAGGCTATCTTGGTACACCTAAACCCGTTGCTCCGTTATGTCCGGTACTCACACAAGAAGGTGGATTTTATAAGCCCCCTCCGGAGGATAAGGTCACAGCTGACGTTCCTCTAATGCCAGTGACCACCCGTAGCGCCAACCCCCTTATATCCACTACACCCATCGCCCATCAATTAGCGGCCAGAAGGAGACGTATCCATCCTAATGATGATGCCCAATCCGAACATTCGGAGGGAGAATGGGGGGAAGAGATTACAATTACAATCCCGCCTGCTATACCTCCTTCACAGTCACCGCCTCCCCCTAGTCGTCCGCTACCCCTCCCTCTGGCTGTACGGCCACCTGTGGCCCCCCGACCACAATTCCCAGAATGGCCAGCGCCACCCCCTGAATCCATTCCGGAACAATGGAATCCCCAGATACAGCGTATGATATGGGAAGGGAATTCACTTTTATCAGTGGGACACGGGAATATGGTCACCCAAAGGGTAGACGCCATAGTGAACGCTGCCAATATGAATCTACAACATAGGGGTGGATTGGCAAGAGCCATCATCGAACATGGCGGTGCTTCCATTCAATCCGATTGTGATGACATTGTCCAGCTTTTAGGGCCACTCCCAACAGGACACGCTGTTCTCACGGGTCCGGGTCTTCTCCCCTGTAAAGTTATTATTCATGCAGTAGGGCCCCTGTACAACCCTGCTAAACACTCCGAATGTGTAGCCTTGTTAAAACAAAGTGTCTGTTCAGTGCTTGACCTTGTTGAAAATAAAGTTTTCACTACGTTGGCCCTGCCCCTCCTTGGTGCAGGCATATTTGGATTTCCCCTCTATCGGTGTGCCGAGACTATAATCACCACAATAAAAGAACACGCCCCCGTGCGCTCCATTCAAGAAATCCGAATCGTTAGTACTGACCCCTCAGCGGTAGCGGCCGCAGTAACTGCCCTTAAATCCCCATTTTCGCCACCTCTACCCGTAGACCCTCCTTCTAATCCCTGTGATACTCCAGTTCTAGCCCACGAACCTACCTCCCCCGAATGTCCTAAACCTGGTGTCTTGACCCGAGCATCCCCAGTCCCCCTTCTCAATCACCTACCCCCAACGACCTATGCCCCGTTCACCCCACCCCAAGTCCAAAGCATATGTGCAATCCTAGAAGACCCAGAGAAAAATCCTATGGGATTTTACCGAAAGCTACGCCAAGTGCAGCAAACTTATTCCCCCACTTGGAAAGATTTGCTACACGTATCCAGTATTAAAGCCGGGGATAGGTTCTGGCCAATCATTAGCTCCGCTCTAGACACCGATAGAGTAGGTGACGACTGTACTTACCACTCCGGTGTTGAATTCACCCGCCAAATAAAAGCTTGGGCGCAGGACAGAATTGGGGACTCTACCACCAATATATCCGATTGCACTCAGGAAGAGAAAGAATCTGTCGAGAAGTTTTTTTACACGCATCCAAATGCTGTTTCAAGACCAAGGATATGACATGCAGAAGAAAGTACAGAAGACGCTTCTCGTATCATCCTTCGTTACAGGACTCAGAGATCCTGTAAAAACCAAACTTTGCACCACCCGCCCAGAATACCCCGACATGGAACCCCGTCAAGTTCTTCTCATTGCCAAGGCTATAGATAGACAACTACAAGCTTCCTTTCAACACCCGACACCCAAGCCCGGACCCCTTATGCTTGCGGACATCGGTCCCCATCCCCTTTCGTCAGTACCTACCCCTATGTATACTCATCCACCACCACAATTTCCTCGCCCATCATTACAGAATTACCCATATTTGCAGGAACATCGCCCCTCACCCCGAAGACGGGATGATATCGTTTGTTACAATTGTGGGCGACCAGGACATTTCCGAAGCCAATGCCGTTCTCCTAGAGAAACTCAAGACACAAGCCGCAACCATCCCCCACCACCTAGGTATCCTCGTCCACCTCCAACCTTTAACGGACCAGATAGGCATCCACCACTACAGCCAGACAGACCATAGGATAAAGGCAAGCCCGCAGAACTCATGGCCCTAACCAACCCCCGTATTGGACCCATTTCCTCCGTCTATCTCGCTGTAGACAGCCATGAGCTTCCTTTTCTAGTAGACACGGGTGCAGCCACCTCCGTAATCAAGACTTCTGACCTACCCTCCTCCTGTGCTCTTTCTGAAGACTTTCTGTCCTGCGTTGGAGTCGATGGAGTCGCCACTACGTCACGTCTTACGCAGCCTCTACCTATTGGGAAAAGTCAGAAATACGTCTCTCAATTTATAGTGTCAAAGACTTGCCCATTAAACCTTTTAGGAGCCGACCTCTTACACAAGCTCAAAGCCCATATTATATACGATGAATTGGGAATGCACCTTTCTACCAGTATCTCTCTTACGGACGAAGATACCTGTCTCCTCCGAACTGTACCGTTGTTTTTATCTCAACCGGCACCACACTCCTCAACCTCGGATATTCCACCGGATGTAGCCAGTTCTTTACCCCCCTCCCTCTGGTCTACCGGACCTGACGATATAGGCAAGCTACCTGTCCCTCCTGTCCGTGTTTTTCTCAAAGATCCTACGGTGCCCCCGCCTCGTATTCCCCAATACCCCTTACGTCGTGATCAAGAAACATCTCTGCAGCTACAAATCCAAGCCCTTCTGGACAAAGGTGCGCTAGTCCAGTGTATTTCACCAGCCAACACTCCACTTTTTCCTGTCAAAAAGAAATCAATACCGGGTTCCCCTACTGTTTATAGATTAGTTCAAGACTTACGCGCTATCAACGCAGTAACTATCATGGAAACTCCAGTGGTGCTAACCCACACACGCTCCTCAGTGAAATTCCCCCTTCACATTCGTCCTTCACCGTTATTGACCTAGCCAATGCATTTTTCAGTGTACCATTACATCAAGACTCCCAGTATCTTTTCGCTTTCACTCATCAAGGCGCCCAGTACACTTGGATTGTCATGCCTCAAGGTGCGCAGAACTCCCCAAATCACTTCACTCAAGCCCTCACGTCTTCTCTTCTACCATGGATAGCTGCACATCCGGAAGCCACCCTTCTCCAATATGTCGACGACTTACTCCTATCAGCACCAAACACCTCCTTGTGTTCAGTTCTCTCTCTAAGTCTTCTCACATTTCTCGCACAAATTAACTGCAAAGTCTAGAAAAAGAAACTGCAATGGTGTGCCCCCAAAGTTATCTTTCTAGGACACTGTATTTCACGAGGATCACGACATCTCACCTCGGAACGAGTCTCTACTATCCTTGTCATACCTCTCCCTACTGGCCTTACGCAATTGCAGGCCTTTTTAGGAATGGTAACCTACTGTCGACAATGGATTCCCAACGCATCTCAACTCATGCATCCTCTATACGCCTGCGTTTCTGATCCCTCCTGGATGCCCAATCTCCCCCTTATTGCTGTACAATCGTTCCGTGAACTACAACATACCATTTCTACAGCCCCAGCCCTGGGCATCCCCAACTACCAACTACCTTTCCAACTATACATCTCAGAAAACCAAGGCCATGCATCTGCTGTCCTCACTCAAACACATGGAGGAAAACCTAGACCTATTGGGTACTTCTCGGCGAAACTGGACCCTGTATCGCAAGCCGCACCCATGTGCCTACGAGCTGTGCTGGCTGCACAGATATTACTGGACAAAACATCACCCTTTATTCTCGGACATCCAGTCACCATTTTAGCTCCACATGACTTATCCGCAATCATACTTCAAAGTCAACAAAAACAACTTTCCTTACAACGACGTATGCGTCTTCAATGTTCTCTTCTCCTTCCAGACAACGTCACTTTACAGCGCTGCCATGCGCTCAATCCGGCCACCCTTCTGCCCCTTGTAAGGGGGGATCAAGACCAAGAACCCCATACAGAATCAGATCATGCACAATCTCATGACTGCTTACAACTTATGCAGCAGCAAGCAACATCTCCCTCCACGGTATCTGACACTCCACTTGACAACCCGGACCTCATTCTTTTCACTGATGGATCACGTTATGCTGATGAACAAGGTAAATTCCACACTGGATACGCTGTGGTATCACTGCACGAAACCATCCGAGCAGGCCGGATGCCACCCCACAAATCTGCACAAGAAGCTGAATTAAAAGCCCTCACAGAGGCATGCCACGAAGCGGCCAACCACACAGCTAACATATATACGGATTCCAGATACGCCTTCGGTGTGGCTCACGACTTTGGACAGATCTGGGCAATCAGAGGTTTTGCAACAGCTGCTGGTACCCCAATCAGGCATGCGCAAGCTGTGGCTGAATTACTTGAAGCCTTGATTCGTCCAGAAAAAGTGGCCATACTCAAGACCAAAGCCCATGGAAAGGCCCAAACAGAAGAAGCACAAGGAAATAAGCTGGCAGACGAGACGGCAAAATGGGCAGCAACTTACGGAAAAGAGTCAGAAGGGAGTCCGGATCAAACACGCTACCTTCAGATTATGACTAGGTCACGGGCCAGAGAACAGATACCAAATGTGGAAGGGACCAACGCCATCAACCAAGTTACCATCTTCCAGAACAATAGTACCCCTGAGGACAGACAGCAATGGCAGACGGAAGGAGCAAATGTGGATAAACAAGGAATATGGAGAAAGGACAAACGAGTTGCCCTCCCGAGAGCCCTGTACCCAGCAATTGTACAGTGGGCACACGGTCCTACCCACCGAGGGAAAAACCAGATGGTAACGGCAATCAACAAACTATACCTGGCCCCAGGAATATCCACCCCTGTCACCCAGTATTGCCGGACATGCATAATCTGCAATCGATGCAACCCTGCAAGGACTATGACCACTCCTGCAAAACACCTCGCCAGGACATCCTATCCGTTTCAAAGAATTCAAATAGATCACACACAACTGCCTAAAAGTGGCAAATACGAATATCTACTAGTGGTAATCGATATGTTTTCAGGATGGCCCGAGGCTTACCCGGTCACCAATATGACAGCCAGGACTACTGCAAAGAAACTTATGAAAGAAGTAATATGCAGATTCGGAATTCCAGAAGTAATAGAAAGCGATCAAGGACCAGCCTTTACTGCAGATATCACATCGGCAATTTGGAAATTAGTCGGGGCTGATCTAGGACTACATACTCCATACCATCCTCAAAGTAGCGGGAAAGTAGAAAGACTTAATGGTACCCTAAAAAACAAACTTTTGAAAGCCAGCCAAGAACTGAACATGGCATGGCCAGAACTATTACCTATAGCATTATACTCGGTTAGGAACACCCCTAAAGCCCCTACAGGATTGACGCCTTATGAAATACTATTTGGTGGTCCCCCAAGGTTAGGCCACTACTACCCCCAGCAGCTTAGCATGGGAAATGACAATCTAGTGAACTTTGTAATTGCATTATGTAAGGAACTGACAATAACACATTCTGCAGTATACTCCTCTTTTCCAGATCCGGAAGCAGATACTACCACCCACGACATTAAACCTGGAGAATTTGTGGTAGTCAAGAAGCATGTCCGAGGATCTCTAGAATCACGATTCGAGGGCCCATACCAAGTCATACTGACCACCCCTACCGCTGTGAAAGTTGAGGGTCGCCCTACTTGGATTCACGCTTCCCATTGCAAACGAGTGGAAGTTCCGAAATGATCCAGTATATCCTTTTGTGTGGTACAGCATGGGTAGTAACCGGACAGGTAGCGGTCACTAAGATCGACGATATGACTGTCCTCTGGTTTAATTCAAGCAACACCCATGTAGCCACTTACACATTCGATTATTGTCAAATAATAGACTGTGACCGTAGACAGTGGGAACACGGGTTGAACTATGATTGGGGAAGACACTGGATCAAAACCATAGGAGAAGGAGAACAATATATATGTGTTACGGATGATAATTGGGGAACTCAGGGTAAATACTGGGGCTCCGTGGGATGGAACACTGGAAGAGATTGGGGATATCAACCCCCTAGCGCTTTAAACAAAAAGGATGATAGCGGAAAATCTCTAATAACTAGGATGACCCTTACTAAGACCCCATTTCGTAGCCAGTGTCAAAATGTAGGTAGCTGTAATCCACTGATTCTAACTATAGAAAATCCCAAACACACAGATGGGGGACAGTATTGGCTGTCATCTTATATAGGAAATCTCGGCTATGTGGGACCTGAGGGTCCATTTAGAATTATGGATATGGTAAATTCCACAGAATGGGAAAAATTGATTATTGAACAGCCAAACCCCGTTGCCCCTAGGATCCGAACCATCTCACAAATGGATGAAATATTCCGCCACTAAAGTAAACAAAAGTAATATGCTATGTTTGTGCTGGGGCTAGACCCCATTTAGGTATGGTACCTTTAGAAATCCCAAAACAAATTCAGCCATGTTTTTTTAGTTTATTCACCAATACTACTACTGAACAAAATGAGTGTGAAAATTGGAAGAAAGAATACCCTATCATAACTGAGACCCCCAAGAATCGAGAGGGACTTACTATATACCCCGGGAACTACACCTGTTATGTAAATGATGAGGGAGAGGGGAGATTTGTAGGAAACTTTAGTAACCAGTGGTGTGGGACGTATAGCTCAATAAATGGAAGCCTCCTTCAGAACCAGGTCCAGTCATTAGGGGATATATATTGGATCTGTGGGGACATGAAAATTAGAACTCGGATCGAAGGGAACTGGAAGGGAGAATGCACCCTGGCGAAAGCGATCATGCCTTTTCATATACTCTCTGAGACCCAAGAGACCACCTCTCAAAATAGTCACATATTAACAAGGGAAAAAAGAGATCTGAAAGGAAGTTTTGACCCCCATGTGTATATAGATGCTATAGGAGTCCCAAGGGGGGTCCCAGATGAATTCAAAGCCCGGGATCAGGTAGCAGCTGGATTTGAATCATTAATCCCTATGATCACAGCTAACAAAAATGTAGATTGGATAAATTATATCTATTACAACCAGCAACGGTTTGTTAACTATACTAGGGACGCTTTACAAGGTCTAGCTGACCAGTTAGGACCCACATCTACTATGACTTTCCAGAACCGTATGGCCCTTGATATGATACTAGCAGAAAAAGGAGGCGTTTGTGCCATGATAGGTACTACCTGTTGTACTTTTATTCCAGATAACACAGGACCAAACGGCAAAGTAACCATGGCAATCAAACAGATTGTTTCTTTATCCGAGGAATTAAAACGAAATTCAGGTTTCACAGACCCATGGGATCAGTATTTCTCATGGTTAACCGGATGGCAGAAAATTCTGGCCCAAATTGGGATTGTAATCTTAATTTTTCTAGTGCTTTTCGCAGTTATTGCTTGTTGTGTATTACCATGTATGAAGAAATTAATGACTAAAACTATAACTGAAGTAACTCCCACTTTTATGTTTTCTTCAGAAATTGAAGGACTTTTACAAACTCCATCCATGAAAACAACCACCCTTTATCGAGACTATTGTTCTGAAGATGAATAGATAGTGTAGGGTGTGCACCGACTCTTTAAGTCCAGCTACAAAGGGGGGTCTCCTAATAGGGGAGGCTCGTCTCAAACTGGTGAAAAAATCCTTTTACTCCCCTTTCCCAGAGCACGGACACACTTAGGTTAAGAAATGAAGAAAATAATGATAAAAGGGGGGACTGTGAAGGATGGAGTGGACAGAAGTTAATGTTTATAATAATTTTCTTTCTTTAATAAAATATAGACTTAGGAGTTGTGTACATAATTGTGATGAAGCAATAGTAGGATTAGACAAGTATACGTGGCAAGATGGCCCCTGAACAGGGACTACGCCCTAATACAATAACAAGTCACATCCTGGTATGAACGAACTACGAACTATGAAGACATATCCGAAGGACCAGATAAGGGTGAACCTATCCAAGGATGACACAAGTAACAAGAGGCTTATAGTGATACGTGCTTTTATAAAAGTGTGATAACATGTACCCACCCCCTGAGATTAGATATATAGAACAAATGTGTGTAATAAAAAAACGCCTCTCCTGACACTGAGTAAGGAGCTTTGTACCAGACTTTGTGTGGTGTGATTCCTTTCGTACGAACTCAGCGTATTATCCCTGCCGGTTGAGACTGATTAGGACCCGAACAATAGCTCGCCTGGGAAACATCCAGAGAAGTCCAAGATAGTGTTTTTTAGACTGGCTGCCACGAGCTGAAACGAATGCAACCAAGAGCGAGCGTCTATGACTTACGGTTCAAGAGTTATTCTCAGAAACATGGTTCTGAACTTTGCTGCCAGCCGCGAAAGCAAAAGTAACCAAGATCGAGCATCTAAGATTTACTTGTCAATAGCTCGCCTGGGAAACATCCAGAGAAGTCAAAGACAGTGCTTCTATACTAATTGCCAGGCGCTGAAACGAATGCCTCCAAGATCGAGCGTCTATGACTTACGGTTCAAGAATTAGCCTCAGAAACAGTGGTTCTGAACATGCTGCCAATAACTCACCTGGGAAACATCCAGAGAAGTCCAAGATAGTGTTTTTTAGACTGGCTGCCACGAGCTGAAACGAATGCAACCAAGAGCGAGCGTCTATGACTTACGGTTCAAGAGTTATTCTCAGAAACATGGTTCTGAACTTTGCTGCCAGCCGCGAAAGCGAAAGTAACCAAGATCGAGCATCTAGGATTTACTTGTCAATAGCTCGCCTGGGAAACATCCAGAGAAGTCAAAGACAGTGCTTATATACTAATTGCCAGGCGCTGAGACGAATGCCGCCAAGATCGAGCGTCTATGACTTACGGTTCAAGAATTAGCCTCAGAAACAGTGGTTCTGAACATGCTGCCAATAGCTCGCCTGGGAAACATCCAGAGAAGTCCAAGATAGTGTTTTTTAGACTGGCTGCCACGAGCTGAAACCAAAGCAGCCAAGAGCGAGCGTCTGTGACTTACGGTTCAAGAGTTATTCACAGAAACATGGTTCTGAACTTTGCTGCCAGCCGCGAAAGCGAAAATAACCAAGATCGAGCGTCTAGGATTTACTTGTCAATAGCTCGCCTGGGAAACATCCAGAGAAGTCAAAGACAGTGCTTCTATACTAATTGCCAAGCGCTGAGACGAATGCCGCCAAGATCGAGCGTCTATGACTTACGGTTCAAGAATTAGCCTCAGAAACAGTGGTTCTGAACATGCTGCCAATAGCTCGCCTGGGAAACATCCGGAGAAGTCCAAGATAGTGTTTTTTAGACTGGCTGCCACGAGCTGAAACGAATGCAGCCAAGAGCGAGCGTCTGTGACTTACGGTTCAAGAGTTATTCACAGAAACATGGTTCTGAACTTTGCTGCCAGCCGCGAAAATAACCAAGATCGAGCGTCTAGGATTTACTTGTCAATAGCTCGCCTGGGAAACATCCAGAGAAGTCAAAGACAGTGCTTCTATACTAATTGCCAGGCACTGAAACGAATGCCACCAAGATCGAACGTCTATGACTTACGGTTCAAGAATTAGCCTCAGAAACAGTGGTTCTGAACATGCTGCCAATAGCTCGCCTGGGAAACATCCAGAGAAGTCCAAGACAGTGTTTTTTAGACTGGCTGACACGAGCTGAAACGAATGCAACCAAGAGCGAGCGTCTATGACTTACGGTTCAAGAGTTATTCTCAGAAACATGGTTCTGAACTTTGCTGCCAGCCGCGAAAGCGAAAATAACCAAGATCGAGCGTCTAGGATTTACTTGTCAATAGCTCGCCTGGGAAACATCCAGAGAAGTCAAAGACAGTGCTTCTATACTAATTGCCAAGCGCTGAGACGAATGCCGCCAAGATCGAGCGTCTATGACTTACGGTTCAAGAGTTATTCTCAGAAACATGGTTCTGAACTTTGCTGCCAGCCGCGAAAGCGAAAATAACCAAGATCGAGCGTCTAGGATTTACTTGTCAATATCTCGCCTGGGAAACATCCAGAGAAGTCAAAGACAGTGCTTCTATACTAATTGCCAGGCACTGAAACGAATGCCACCAAGATCGAACGTCTATGACTTACGGTTCAAGAATTAGCCTCAGAAACAGTGGTTCTGAACATGCTGCCAATAGCTCGCCTGGGAAACATCCAGAGAAGTCCAAGATAGTGTTTTTTAGACTGGCTGCCACGAGCTGAAACCAAAGCAGCCAAGAGCGAGCGTCTGTGACTTACGGTTCAAGAGTTATTCACAGAAACATGGTTCTGAACTTTGCTGCCAGCCGCGAAAGCGAAAATAACCAAGATCGAGCGTCTAGGATTTACTTGTCAATAGCTCGCCTGGGAAACATCCAGAGAAGTCAAAGACAGTGCTTCTATACTAATTGCCAAGCGCTGAGACGAATGCCGCCAAGATCGAGCGTCTATGACTTACGGTTCAAGAATTAGCCTCAGAAACAGTGGTTCTGAACATGCTGCCAATAGCTCGCCTGGGAAACATCCAGAGAAGTCCAAGATAGTGTTTTTTAGACTGGCTGCCACGAGCTGAAACGAATGCAGCCAAGAGCGAGCGTCTGTGACTTACGGTTCAAGAGTTATTCACAGAAACATGGTTCTGAACTTTGCTGCCAGCCGCGAAAATAACCAAGATCGAGCGTCTAGGATTTACTTGTCAATAGCTCGCCTGGGAAACATCCAGAGAAGTCAAAGACAGTGCTTCTATACTAATTGCCAGGCGCTGAGACGAATGTCGCCAAGATCGAGCGTCTATGACTTACGGTTCAAGAATTAGCCTCAGAAACAGTGGTTCTGAACATGCTGCCAATAGCTCGCCTGGGAAACATCCAGAGAAGTCCCAGATAGTGTTTTTTAGACTGGCTGCCACGAGCTGAAACTAATGCAACCAAGAGCGAGCGTCTGTGACTTACGGTTCAAGAGTTATTCACAGAAACATGGTTCTGAACTTTGCTGCCAGCCGCGAAAGCGAAAGTAACCAAGATCGAGCGTCTAGGATTTAATTGTCAATAGCTCGCCTGGGAAACATCCAGAGAAGTCAACGACAGTGCTTCTATACTAATTGCCAGGCGCTGAAACGAATGCCCCCAAGATCGAGCGTCTATGAGTTACGGTTCAAGAATTAGCCTCAGAAACAGTGGTTCTGAACATGCTGCCAATAGCTCGCCTGGGAAACATCCAGAGAAGTCCAAGATAGTGTTTTTTAGACTGGCTGCCACGAGCTGAAACGAATGCAGCCAAGAGCGAGCGTCTGTGACTTACGGTTCAAGAGTTATTCACAGAAACATGGTTCTGAACTTTGCTGCCAGCCGCGAAAGCGAAAATAACCAAGATCGAGCGTCTAGGATTTACTTGTCAATAGCTCGCCTGGGAAACATCCAGAGAAGTCAAAGACAGTGCTTCTATACTAATTGCCAGGCGCTGAGACGAATGCCGCCAAGATCGAGCGTCTATGACTTACGGTTCAAGAATTAGCCTCAGAAACAGTGGTTCTGAACATGCTGCCAATAGCTCGCCTGGGAAACATCCAGAGAAGTCCAAGATAGTGTTTTTTAGACTGGCTGCCACGAGCTGAAACGAATGCAACCAAGAGCGAGCGTCTGTGACTTACGGTTCAAGAGTTATTCACAGAAACATGGTTCTGAACTTTGCTGCCAGCCGCGAAAGCGAAAGTAACCAAGATCGAGCGTCTAGTATTTACTTGTCAATAGCTCGCCTGGGAAACATCCAGAGAAGTCAAAGACAGTGCTTCTACACTAATTGCCAGGCGCTGAAACGAATGCCACCAAGATCGAGCGTCTATGACTTACGGTTCAAGAATTAGCCTCAGAAACAGTGGTTCTGAACATGCTGCCAATAGCTCGCCTTGGAAACATCCAGAGAAGTCCAAGATAGTGTTTTTTAGACTGGCTGCCACGAGCTGAAACGAATGCAACCAAGAGCGAGCGTCTGTGACTTACGGTTCAAGAGTTATTCACAGAAACATGGTTCTGAACTTTGCTGCCAGCCGCGAAAGCGAAAGTAACCAAGATCGAGCGTCTAGTATTTACTTGTCAATAGCTCGCCTGGGAAACATCCAGAGAAGTCAAAGACAGTGCTTCTACACTAATTGCCAGGCGCTGAAACGAATGCCACCAAGATCGAGCGTCTATGACTTACGGTTCAAGAATTAGCCTCAGAAACAGTGGTTCTGAACATGTTGCCAATAGCTCGCATGGGAAACATCCAGAGAAGTCCAAGATAGTGTTTTTTTTAGACTGGCTGCCACGAGCTGAAACGAATGCAACCAAGAGCGAGCGTCTATGACTTACGGTTCAAGAGTTATTCTCAGAAACATGGTTCTGAACTTTGCTGCCTGCCGCGAAAGCTAAAGTAACCAAGATCGAGCGTCTAGGATTTACTTGTCAATAGCTCGCCTGGGAAACATCCAGAGAAGTCAAAGACATTGCTTCTATACTAATTACCAGGTGCTGAAACGAATGCCACCAAGATCGAGCGTCTATGACTTACGGTTCAAGAATTAGCCTCAGTAACAGTGGTTCTGAACATGCTGCCAATAGCTCGCCTGGGAAACATCCAGAGAAGTCCAAGATAGTGTTTTTTAGACTGGCTGCCACGAGCTGAAACGAATGCAACCAAGAGCGAGTGTCTATGACTTACGGTTCAAGAGTTATTCACAGAAACATGGTTCTGAACTTTGCTGCAAGCCGCGAAAGTAACCAAGATCGAGCGTCTAGGATTTACTTGTCAATATCTCGCCTGGGAAACATCCAGAGAAGTCAAAGACAGTGCTTCTATACTAATTGCCAGGCACTGAAACGAATGCCACCAAGATCGAACGTCTATGACTTACGGTTCAAGAATTAGCCTCAGAAACAGTGGTTCTGAACATGCTGCCAATAGCTCGCCTGGGAAACATCCAGAGAAGTCCAAGACAGTGTTTTTTAGACTGGCTGACACGAGCTGAAACGAATGCAACCAAGAGCGAGCGTCTATGACTTACGGTTCAAGAGTTATTCTCAGAAACATGGTTCTGAACTTTGCTGCCAGCCGCGAAAGCGAAAGTAACCAAGATCGAGCGTCTAGTATTTACTTGTCAATAGCTCGCCTGGGAAACATCCAGAGAAGTCAAAGACAGTGCTTCTATACTAATTGCCAGGCGCTGAAACGAATGCCGCCAAGATCGAGCGTCTATGACTTACGGTTCAAGAATTAGCCTCAGAAACAGTGGTTCTGAACATGTTGCCAATAGCTCGCATGGGAAACATCCAGAGAAGTCCAAGATAGTGTTTTTTAGACTGGCTGCCACGAGCTGAAACGAATGCAGCCAAGAGCGAGCGTCTATGACTTACGGTTCAAGAGTTATTCTCAGAAACATGGTTCTGAACTTTGCTGCCAGCCGCGAAAGCGAAAGTAACCAAGATCGAGCGTCTAGGATTTTCTTGTCAATAGCTCGCCTGGGAAACATCCAGAGAAGTCAAAGACATTGCTTCTATACTAATTGCCAGGTGCTGAAACGAATGCCACCAAGATCGAGCGTCTATGACTTACGGTTCAAGAATTAGCCTCAGTAACAGTGGTTCTGAACATGCTGCCAATAGCTCGCCTGGGAAACATCCAGAGAAGTCCAAGATAGTGTTTTTTAGACTGGCTGCCACGAGCTGAAACGAATGCAACCAAGAGTGAGCGTCTATGACTTACGGTTCAAGAGTTATTCTCAGAAACATGGTTCTGAACTTTGCTGCCATCCGCGAAAGCGAAAGTAACCAAGATCGAGTGTCTAGGATTTACTTGTCAATAGCTCGCCTGGGAAACATCCAGAGAAGTCAAAGTCATTGCTTCTATACTAATTGCCAGGCGCTGAAACGAATGCCACCAAGATCGAGCGTCTATGACTTACGGTTCAAGAATTAGCCTCAGTAACAGTTGTTCTGAACATGCTGCCAATAGCTCGCCTGGGAAACATCCAGAGAAGTCCAAGATAGTGTTTTTTAGACTGGCTGCCACGAGCTGAAACGAATGCAATCAAGAGCGAGCGTCTGTGACTTACGGTTCAAGAGTTATTCACAGAAACATGGTTCTGAACTTTGCTGCCAGCCGCGAAAGCGAAAGTAACCAAAATCGAGCGTTTAGGATTTACTTGTCAATAGCTCGCCTGGGAAACATCCAAAGAAGTCAACGACAGTGCTTCTATACTAATTGCCAGGCGCTGATACGAATGCCACCAAGATCGAGCGTCTATGACTTACGGTTCAAGAATTAGCCTCAGAAACAGTGGTTCTGAACATGCTGCCAATAGCTCGCCTGGGAAACATCCAGAGAAGTCCAAGATAGTGTTTTTTAGACTGGCGGCCACGAGCTGAAACGAATGCAACCAAGAGCGAGCGTCTATGACTTATGGTTCAGGAGTTATTCTCA
The DNA here is from genome assembly GCF_050947455.1 of Rhinoderma darwinii. Classification (NCBI taxonomy): domain Eukaryota; kingdom Metazoa; phylum Chordata; class Amphibia; order Anura; family Rhinodermatidae; genus Rhinoderma; species Rhinoderma darwinii. The sequence continues at coordinate 68,457,689 of NC_134689.1, forward strand.
GAAACATGGTTCTGAACTTTGCTGCCAGCCGCGAAAGTAACCAAGATCGAGCGTCTAGGATTTACTTGTCAATATCTCGCCTGGGAAACATCCAGAGAAGTCAAAGACAGTGCTTCTATACTAATTGCCAGGCGCTGAGACGAATGCCACCAAGATCGAGCGTCTATGACTTACGGTTCAAGAATTTGCCTCAGAAACAGTGGTTCTGAACATGCTGCCAATAGCTCGCCTGGGAAACATCCAGAGAAGTCCAAGATAGTGTTTTTTAGACTGGCTGCCACGAGCTGAAACGAATGCAGCCAAGAGCGAGCGTCTATGACTTACGGTTCAGGAGTTATTCTCAGAAACATGGTTCTGAACTTTGCTGCAAGCCGCGAAAGTAACCAAGATCGAGCGTCTAGGATTTACTTGTCAATAGCTCGCCTGGGAAACATGAAGAGAAGTCAACGACAGTGCTTCTATACGAATTGCCAGGCGCTGAAACGAATGCCACCAAGATCGAGCGTCTATGACTTACGGTTCAAGAATTTGCCTCAGAAACAGTGGTTCTGAACATGCTGCCAATAGCTCGCCTGGGAAACATCCAGAGAAGTCCAAGATAGTGTTTTTTAGACTGGCGGCCACGAGCTGAAACGAATGCAACCAAGAGCGAGCGTCTATGACTTACGGTTCAGGAGTTATTCTCAGAAACATGGTTCTGAACTTTGCTGCAAGCCGCGAAAGTAACCAAGATCGAGCGTCTAGGATTTACTTGTCAATATCTCGCCTGGGAAACATCCAGAGAAGTCAAAGACAGTGCTTCTATACTAATTGCCAGGCACTGAAACGAATGCCACCAAGATCGAACGTCTATGACTTACGGTTCAAGAATTAGCCTCAGAAACAGTGGTTCTGAACATGCTGCCAATAGCTCGCCTGGGAAACATCCAGAGAAGTCCAAGACCGTGTTTTTTAGACTGGCTGACACGAGCTGAAACGAATGCAACCAAGAGCGAGCGTCTATGACTTACGGTTTAAGAGTTATTCTCAGAAACATGGTTCTGAACTTTGCTGCCGGCCGCGAAAGCGAAAGTAACCAAGATCGAGCGTCTAGTATTTACTTGTCAATAGCTCGCCTGGGAAACATCCAGAGAAGTCAAAGACAGTGCTTCTATACTAATTGCCAGGCGCTGAAACGAATGCCACCAAGATCGAGCGTCTATGACTTACGGTTCAAGAATTAGCCTCAGAAACAGTGGTTCTGAACATGTTGCCAATAGCTCGCATGGGAAACATCCAGAGAAGTCCAAGATAGTGTTTTTTAGACTGGCTGCCACGAGCTGAAACGAATGCAGCCAAGAGCGAGCGTCTATGACTTACGGTTCAAGAGTTATTCTCAGAAACATGGTTCTGAACTTTGCTGCCAGCCGCGAAAGCGAAAGTAACCAAGATCGAGCGTCTAGGATTTTCTTGTCAATAGCTCGCCTGGGAAACATCCAGAGAAGTCAAAGACATTGCTTCTATACTAATTGCCAGGTGCTGAAACGAATGCCACCAAGATCGAGCGTCTATGACTTACGGTTCAAGAATTAGCCTCAGTAACAGTGGTTCTGAACATGCTGCCAATAGCTCGCCTGGGAAACATCCAGAGAAGTCCAAGATAGTGTTTTTTAGACTGGCTGCCACGAGCTGAAACGAATGCAACCAAGAGCGAGCGTCTATGACTTACGGTTCAAGAGTTATTCTCAGAAACATGGTTCTGAACTTTGCTGCCAGCCGCGAAAGCGAAAGTAACCAAGATCGAGTGTCTAGGATTTACTTGTCAATAGCTCGCCTGGGAAACATCCAGAGAAGTCAAAGACATTGCTTCTATACTAATTGCCAGGCGCTGAAACGAATGCCACCAAGATCGAGCGTCTATGACTTACGGTTCAAGAATTAGCCTCAGTAACAGTTGTTCTGAACATGCTGCCAATAGCTCGCCTGGGAAACATCCAGAGAAGTCCAAGATAGTGTTTTTTAGACTGGCTGCCACGAGCTGAAACGAATGCAACCAAGAGCGAGCGTCTGTGACTTACGGTTCAAGAGTTATTCACAGAAACATGGTTCTGAACTTTGCTGCCAGCCGCGAAAGCGAAAGTAACCAAAATCGAGCGTCTAGGATTTACTTGTCAATAGCTCGCCTGGGAAACATCCAAAGAAGTCAACGACAGTGCTTCTATACTAATTGCCAGGCGCTGATACGAATGCCACCAAGATCGAGCGTCTATGACTTACGGTTCAAGAATTAGCCTCAGAAACAGTGGTTCTGAACATGCTGCCAATAGCTCGCCTGGGAAACATCCAGAGAAGTCCAAGATAGTGTTTTTTAGACTGGCGGCCACGAGCTGAAACGAATGCAACCAAGAGCGAGCGTCTATGACTTATGGTTCAGGAGTTATTCTCAGAAACATGGTTCTGAACTTTGCTGCCAGCCGCGAAAGTAACCAAGATCGAGCGTCTAGGATTTACTTGTCAATATCTCGCCTGGGAAACATCCAGAGAAGTCAAAGACAGTGCTTCTATACTAATTGCCAGGCGCTGAGACGAATGCCACCAAGATCGAGCGTCTATGACTTACGGTTCAAGAATTTGCCTCAGAAACAGTGGTTCTGAACATGCTGCCAATAGCTCGCCTGGGAAACATCCAGAGAAGTCCAAGATAGTGTTTTTTAGACTGGCGGCCACGAGCTGAAACGAATGCAACCAAGAGCGAGCGTCTATGACTTACGGTTCAGGAGTTATTCTCAGAAACATGGTTCTGAACTTTGCTGCAAGCCGCGAAAGTAACCAAGATCGAGCGTCTAGGATTTACTTGTCAATAGCTCGCCTGGGAAACATGAAGAGAAGTCAACGACAGTGCTTCTATACGAATTGCCAGGCGCTGAAACGAATGCCACCAAGATCGAGCGTCTATGACTTACGGTTCAAGAATTTGCCTCAGAAACAGTGGTTCTGAACATGCTGCCAATAGCTCGCCTGGGAAACATCCAGAGAAGTCCAAGATAGTGTTTTTTAGACTGGCGGCCACGAGCTGAAACGAATGCAACCAAGAGCGAGCGTCTATGACTTACGGTTCAGGAGTTATTCTCAGAAACATGGTTCTGAACTTTGCTGCAAGCCGCGAAAGTAACCAAGATCGAGCGTCTAGGATTTACTTGTCAATATCTCGCCTGGGAAACATCCAGAGAAGTCAAAGACAGTGCTTCTATACTAATTGCCAGGCACTGAAACGAATGCCACCAAGATCGAACGTCTATGACTTACGGTTCAAGAATTAGCCTCAGAAACAGTGGTTCTGAACATGCTGCCAATAGCTCGCCTGGGAAACATCCAGAGAAGTCCAAGACAGTGTTTTTTAGACTGGCTGACACGAGCTGAAACGAATGCAACCAAGAGCGAGCGTCTATGACTTACGGTTCAAGAGTTATTCTCAGAAACATGGTTCTGAACTTTGCTGCCGGCCGCGAAAGCGAAAGTAACCAAGATCGAGCGTCTAGTATTTACTTGTCAATAGCTCGCCTGGGAAACATCCAGAGAAGTCAAAGACAGTGCTTCTATACTAATTGCCAGGCGCTGAAACGAATGCCACCAAGATCGAGCGTCTATGACTTACGGTTCAAGAATTAGCCTCAGAAACAGTGGTTCTGAACATGTTGCCAATAGCTCGCATGGGAAACATCCAGAGAAGTCCAAGATAGTGTTTTTTAGACTGGCTGCCACGAGCTGAAACGAATGCAGCCAAGAGCGAGCGTCTATGACTTACGGTTCAAGAGTTATTCTCAGAAACATGGTTCTGAACTTTGCTGCCAGCCGCGAAAGCGAAAGTAACCAAGATCGAGCGTCTAGGATTTTCTTGTCAATAGCTCGCCTGGGAAACATCTAGAGAAGTCAAAGACATTGCTTCTATACTAATTGCCAGGTGCTGAAACGAATGCCACCAAGATCGAGCGTCTATGACTTACGGTTCAAGAATTAGCCTCAGTAACAGTGGTTCTGAACATGCTGCCAATAGCTCGCCTGGGAAACATCCAGAGAAGTCCAAGATAGTGTTTTTTAGACTGGCTGCCACGAGCTGAAACGAATGCAACCAAGAGCGAGCGTCTATGACTTACGGTTCAAGAGTTATTCTCAGAAACATGGTTCTGAACTTTGCTGCCAGCCGCGAAAGCGAAAGTAACCAAGATCGAGCGTCTAGGATTTACTTGTCAATATCTCGCCTGGGAAACATCCAGAGAAGTCAAAGACAGTGCTTCTATACTAATTGCCAGGCACTGAAACGAATGCCACCAAGATCGAACGTCTATGACTTACGGTTCAAGAATTAGCCTCAGAAACAGTGGTTCTGAACATGCTGCCAATAGCTCGCCTGGGAAACATCCAGAGATGTCCAAGACAGTGTTTTTTAGACTGGCTGACACGAGCTGAAACGAATGCAACCAAGAGCGAGCGTCTATGACTTACGGTTCAAGAGTTATTCTCAGAAACATGGTTCTGAACTTTGCTGCCAGCCGCGAAAGTGAAAGTAACCAAGATCGAGCGTCTAGTATTTACTTGTCAATAGCTCGCCTGGGAAACATCCAGAGAAGTCAAAGACAGTGCTTCTATACTAATTGCCAGGCGCTGAAACGAATGCCACCAAGATCGAGCGTCTATGACTTACGGTTCAAGAATTAGCCTCAGAAACAGTGGTTCTGAACATGTTGCCAATAGCTCGCATGGGAAACATCCAGAGAAGTCCAAGATAGTGTTTTTTAGACTGGCTGCCACGAGCTGAAACGAATGCAGCCAAGAGCGAGCGTCTATGACTTACGGTTCAAGAGTTATTCTCAGAAACATGGTTCTGAACTTTGCTGCCAGCCGCGAAAGCGAAAGTAACCAAGATCGAGCGTCTAGGATTTTCTTGTCAATAGCTCGCCTGGGAAACATCCAGAGAAGTCAAAGACATTGCTTCTATACTAATTGCCAGGTGCTGAAACGAATGCCACCAAGATCGAGCGTCTATGACTTACGGTTCAAGAATTAGCCTCAGTAACAGTGGTTCTGAACATGCTGCCAATAGCTCGCCTGGGAAACATCCAGAGAAGTCCAAGATAGTGTTTTTTAGACTGGTTGCCACGAGCTGAAACGAATGCAACCAAGAGCGAGCGTCTATGACTTACGGTTCAAGAGTTATTCTCAGAAACATGGTTCTGAACTTTGCTGCCAGCCGCGAAAGCGAAAGTAACCAAGATCGAGTGTCTAGGATTTACTTGTCAATAGCTCGCCTGGGAAACATCCAGAGAAGTCAAAGACATTGCTTCTATACTAATTGCCAGGCGCTGAAACGAATGCCACCAAGATCAAGCGTCTATGACTTACGGTTCAAGAATTAGCCTCAGTAACAGTTGTTCTGATCATGATGCCAATAGCTCGCCTGGGAAACATCCAGAGAAGTCCAAGATAGTGTTTTTTACACTGGCTGCCACGAGCTGAAACGAATGCAACCAAGAGCGAGCGTCTATGACTTACGGTTCAAGAGTTATTCTCAGAAACATGGTTCTGAACTTTGCTGCTAGCCGCGAAAGCGAAAGTAACCAAGATCGAGCGTCTAGGATTTACTTGTCAATAGCTCGCCTGGGAAACATCCAGAGAAGTCAAAGACAGTGCTTCTATACTAATTGCCAGGCGCTGAAACGAATGCCACCAAGATCGAGCATCTATGACGTACGGTTCAAGAATTAGCCTCAGAAACAGTGGTTCTGAACATGTTGCCAATAGCTCGCATGGGAAACATCCAGAGAAGTCCAAGATAGTGTTTTTTAGACTGGCTGCCACGAGCTGAAACGAATGCAACCAAGAGCGAGCGTCTGTGACTTACGGTTCAAGAGTTATTCACAGAAACATGGTTCTGAACTTTGCTGCCAGCCGCGAAAGCGAAAGTAACCAAAATCGAGCGTCTAGGATTTACTTGTCAATAGCTCGCCTGGGAAACATCCAAAGAAGTCAACGACAGTGCTTCTATACTAATTGCCAGGCGCTGATACGAATGCCACCAAGATCGAGCGTCTATGACTTACGGTTCAAGAATTAGCCTCAGAAACAGTGGTTCTGAACATGCTGCCAATAGCTCGCCTGGGAAACATCCAGAGAAGTCCAAGATAGTGTTTTTTAGACTGGCGGCCACGAGCTGAAACGAATGCAACCAAGAACGAGCGTCTATGACTTATGGTTCAGGAATTATTCTCAGAAACATGGTTCTGAACTTTGCTGCCAGCCGCGAAAGTAACCAAGATCGAGCGTCTAGGATTTACTTGTCAATATCTCGCCTGGGAAACATCCAGAGAAGTCAAAGACAGTGCTTCTATACTAATTGCCAGGCGCTGAAACGAATGCCACCAAGATCGAGCATCTATGACTTACGGTTCAAGAATTAGCCTCAGAAACAGTGATTCTGAACATGTTGCCAATAGCTCGCATGGGAAACATCCAGAGAAGTCCAAGATAGTGTTTTTTAGACTGGCTGCCACGAGCTGAAACGAATGCAACCAAGAGCGAGCGTCTGTGACTTACGGTTCAAGAGTTATTCACAGAAACATGGTTCTGAACTTTGCTGCCAGCCGCGAAAGCGAAAGTAACCAAGATCGAGCGTCTAGGATTTACTTGTCAATATCTCGCCTGGGAAACATCCAGAGAAGTCAAAGACAGTGCTTCTATACTAATTGCCAGGCGCTGAGACGAATGCCACCAAGATCGAGCGTCTATGACTTACGGTTCAAGAATTTGCCTCAGAAACAGTGGTTCTGAACATGCTGCCAATAGCTCGCCTGGGAAACATCCAGAGAAGTCCAAGATAGTGTTTTTTAGACTGGCTGCCACGAGCTGAAACGAATGCAGCCAAGAGCGAGCGTCTATGACTTACGGTTCAGGAGTTATTCTCAGAAACATGGTTCTGAACTTTGCTGCAAGCCGCGAAAGTAACCAAGATCGAGCGTCTAGGATTTACTTGTCAATAGCTCGCCTGGGAAACATGAAGAGAAGTCAACGACAGTGCTTCTATACGAATTGCCAGGCGCTGAAACGAATGCCACCAAGATCGAGCGTCTATGACTTACGGTTCAAGAATTTGCCTCAGAAACAGTGGTTCTGAACATGCTGCCAATAGCTCGCCTGGGAAACATCCAGAGAAGTCCAAGATAGTGTTTTTTAGACTGGCGGCCACGAGCTGAAACGAATGCAACCAAGAGCGAGCGTCTATGACTTACGGTTCAGGAGTTATTCTCAGAAACATGGTTCTGAACTTTGCTGCAAGCCGCGAAAGTAACCAAGATCGAGCGTCTAGGATTTACTTGTCAATATCTCGCCTGGGAAACATCCAGAGAAGTCAAAGACAGTGCTTCTATACTAATTGCCAGGCACTGAAACGAATGCCACCAAGATCGAACGTCTATGACTTACGGTTCAAGAATTATCCTCAGAAACAGTGGTTCTGAACATGCTGCCAATAGCTCGCCTGGGAAACATCCAGAGAAGTCCAAGACCGTGTTTTTTAGACTGGCTGACACGAGCTGAAACGAATGCAACCAAGAGCGAGCGTCTATGACTTACGGTTTAAGAGTTATTCTCAGAAACATGGTTCTGAACTTTGCTGCCGGCCGCGAAAGCGAAAGTAACCAAGATCGAGCGTCTAGTATTTACTTGTCAATAGCTCGCCTGGGAAACATCCAGAGAAGTCAAAGACAGTGCTTCTATACTAATTGCCAGGCGCTGAAACGAATGCCACCAAGATCGAGCGTCTATGACTTACGGTTCAAGAATTAGCCTCAGAAACAGTGGTTCTGAACATGTTGCCAATAGCTCGCATGGGAAACATCCAGAGAAGTCCAAGATAGTGTTTTTTAGACTGGCTGCCACGAGCTGAAACGAATGCAGCCAAGAGCGAGCGTCTATGACTTACGGTTCAAGAGTTATTCTCAGAAACATGGTTCTGAACTTTGCTGCCAGCCGCGAAAGCGAAAGTAACCAAGATCGAGCGTCTAGGATTTTCTTGTCAATAGCTCGCCTGGGAAACATCCAGAGAAGTCAAAGACATTGCTTCTATACTAATTGCCAGGTGCTGAAACGAATGCCACCAAGATCGAGCGTCTATGACTTACGGTTCAAGAATTAGCCTCAGTAACAGTGGTTCTGAACATGCTGCCAATAGCTCGCCTGGGAAACATCCAGAGAAGTCCAAGATAGTGTTTTTTAGACTGGCTGCCACGAGCTGAAACGAATGCAACCAAGAGCGAGCGTCTATGACTTACGGTTCAAGAGTTATTCTCAGAAACATGGTTCTGAACTTTGCTGCCAGCCGCGAAAGCGAAAGTAACCAAGATCGAGTGTCTAGGATTTACTTGTCAATAGCTCGCCTGGGAAACATCCAGAGAAGTCAAAGACATTGCTTCTATACTAATTGCCAGGCGCTGAAACGAATGCCACCAAGATCGAGCGTCTATGACTTACGGTTCAAGAATTAGCCTCAGTAACAGTTGTTCTGAACATGCTGCCAATAGCTCGCCTGGGAAACATCCAGAGAAGTCCAAGATAGTGTTTTTTAGACTGGCTGCCACGAGCTGAAACGAATGCAACCAAGAGCGAGCGTCTGTGACTTACGGTTCAAGAGTTATTCACAGAAACATGGTTCTGAACTTTGCTGCCAGCCGCGAAAGCGAAAGTAACCAAAATCGAGCGTCTAGGATTTACTTGTCAATAGCTCGCCTGGGAAACATCCAAAGAAGTCAACGACAGTGCTTCTATACTAATTGCCAGGCGCTGATACGAATGCCACCAAGATCGAGCGTCTATGACTTACGGTTCAAGAATTAGCCTCAGAAACAGTGGTTCTGAACATGCTGCCAATAGCTCGCCTGGGAAACATCCAGAGAAGTCCAAGATAGTGTTTTTTAGACTGGCGGCCACGAGCTGAAACGAATGCAACCAAGAGCGAGCGTCTATGACTTATGGTTCAGGAGTTATTCTCAGAAACATGGTTCTGAACTTTGCTGCCAGCCGCGAAAGTAACCAAGATCGAGCGTCTAGGATTTACTTGTCAATATCTCGCCTGGGAAACATCCAGAGAAGTCAAAGACAGTGCTTCTATACTAATTGCCAGGCGCTGAGACGAATGCCACCAAGATCGAGCGTCTATGACTTACGGTTCAAGAATTTGCCTCAGAAACAGTGGTTCTGAACATGCTGCCAATAGCTCGCCTGGGAAACATCCAGAGAAGTCCAAGATAGTGTTTTTTAGACTGGCGGCCACGAGCTGAAACGAATGCAACCAAGAGCGAGCGTCTATGACTTACGGTTCAGGAGTTATTCTCAGAAACATGGTTCTGAACTTTGCTGCAAGCCGCGAAAGTAACCAAGATCGAGCGTCTAGGATTTACTTGTCAATAGCTCGCCTGGGAAACATGAAGAGAAGTCAACGACAGTGCTTCTATACGAATTGCCAGGCGCTGAAACGAATGCCACCAAGATCGAGCGTCTATGACTTACGGTTCAAGAATTTGCCTCAGAAACAGTGGTTCTGAACATGCTGCCAATAGCTCGCCTGGGAAACATCCAGAGAAGTCCAAGATAGTGTTTTTTAGACTGGCGGCCACGAGCTGAAACGAATGCAACCAAGAGCGAGCGTCTATGACTTACGGTTCAGGAGTTATTCTCAGAAACATGGTTCTGAACTTTGCTGCAAGCCGCGAAAGTAACCAAGATCGAGCGTCTAGGATTTACTTGTCAATATCTCGCCTGGGAAACATCCAGAGAAGTCAAAGACAGTGCTTCTATACTAATTGCCAGGCACTGAAACGAATGCCACCAAGATCGAACGTCTATGACTTACGGTTCAAGAATTAGCCTCAGAAACAGTGGTTCTGAACATGCTGCCAATAGCTCGCCTGGGAAACATCCAGAGAAGTCCAAGACAGTGTTTTTTAGACTGGCTGACACGAGCTGAAACGAATGCAACCAAGAGCGAGCGTCTATGACTTACGGTTCAAGAGTTATTCTCAGAAACATGGTTCTGAACTTTGCTGCCGGCCGCGAAAGCGAAAGTAACCAAGATCGAGCGTCTAGTATTTACTTGTCAATAGCTCGCCTGGGAAACATCCAGAGAAGTCAAAGACAGTGCTTCTATACTAATTGCCAGGCGCTGAAACGAATGCCACCAAGATCGAGCGTCTATGACTTACGGTTCAAGAATTAGCCTCAGAAACAGTGGTTCTGAACATGTTGCCAATAGCTCGCATGGGAAACATCCAGAGAAGTCCAAGATAGTGTTTTTTAGACTGGCTGCCACGAGCTGAAACGAATGCAGCCAAGAGCGAGCGTCTATGACTTACGGTTCAAGAGTTATTCTCAGAAACATGGTTCTGAACTTTGCTGCCAGCCGCGAAAGCGAAAGTAACCAAGATCGAGCGTCTAGGATTTTCTTGTCAATAGCTCGCCTGGGAAACATCTAGAGAAGTCAAAGACATTGCTTCTATACTAATTGCCAGGTGCTGAAACGAATGCCACCAAGATCGAGCGTCTATGACTTACGGTTCAAGAATTAGCCTCAGTAACAGTGGTTCTGAACATGCTGCCAATAGCTCGCCTGGGAAACATCCAGAGAAGTCCAAGATAGTGTTTTTTAGACTGGCTGCCACGAGCTGAAACGAATGCAACCAAGAGCGAGCGTCTATGACTTACGGTTCAAGAGTTATTCTCAGAAACATGGTTCTGAACTTTGCTGCCAGCCGCGAAAGCGAAAGTAACCAAGATCGAGCGTCTAGGATTTACTTGTCAATATCTCGCCTGGGAAACATCCAGAGAAGTCAAAGACAGTGCTTCTATACTAATTGCCAGGCACTGAAACGAATGCCACCAAGATCGAACGTCTATGACTTACGGTTCAAGAATTAGCCTCAGAAACAGTGGTTCTGAACATGCTGCCAATAGCTCGCCTGGGAAACATCCAGAGATGTCCAAGACAGTGTTTTTTAGACTGGCTGACACGAGCTGAAACGAATGCAACCAAGAGCGAGCGTCTATGACTTACGGTTCAAGAGTTATTCTCAGAAACATGGTTCTGAACTTTGCTGCCAGCCGCGAAAGTGAAAGTAACCAAGATCGAGCGTCTAGTATTTACTTGTCAATAGCTCGCCTGGGAAACATCCAGAGAAGTCAAAGACAGTGCTTCTATACTAATTGCCAGGCGCTGAAACGAATGCCACCAAGATCGAGCGTCTATGACTTACGGTTCAAGAATTAGCCTCAGAAACAGTGGTTCTGAACATGTTGCCAATAGCTCGCATGGGAAACATCCAGAGAAGTCCAAGATAGTGTTTTTTAGACTGGCTGCCACGAGCTGAAACGAATGCAGCCAAGAGCGAGCGTCTATGACTTACGGTTCAAGAGTTATTCTCAGAAACATGGTTCTGAACTTTGCTGCCAGCCGCGAAAGCGAAAGTAACCAAGATCGAGCGTCTAGGATTTTCTTGTCAATAGCTCGCCTGGGAAACATCCAGAGAAGTCAAAGACATTGCTTCTATACTAATTGCCAGGTGCTGAAACGAATGCCACCAAGATCGAGCGTCTATGACTTACGGTTCAAGAATTAGCCTCAGTAACAGTGGTTCTGAACATGCTGCCAATAGCTCGCCTGGGAAACATCCAGAGAAGTCCAAGATAGTGTTTTTTAGACTGGTTGCCACGAGCTGAAACGAATGCAACCAAGAGCGAGCGTCTATGACTTACGGTTCAAGAGTTATTCTCAGAAACATGGTTCTGAACTTTGCTGCCAGCCGCGAAAGCGAAAGTAACCAAGATCGAGTGTCTAGGATTTACTTGTCAATAGCTCGCCTGGGAAACATCCAGAGAAGTCAAAGACATTGCTTCTATACTAATTGCCAGGCGCTGAAACGAATGCCACCAAGATCAAGCGTCTATGACTTACGGTTCAAGAATTAGCCTCAGTAACAGTTGTTCTGATCATGATGCCAATAGCTCGCCTGGGAAACATCCAGAGAAGTCCAAGATAGTGTTTTTTACACTGGCTGCCACGAGCTGAAACGAATGCAACCAAGAGCGAGCGTCTATGACTTACGGTTCAAGAGTTATTCTCAGAAACATGGTTCTGAACTTTGCTGCTAGCCGCGAAAGCGAAAGTAACCAAGATCGAGCGTCTAGGATTTACTTGTCAATAGCTCGCCTGGGAAACATCCAGAGAAGTCAAAGACAGTGCTTCTATACTAATTGCCAGGCGCTGAAACGAATGCCACCAAGATCGAGCATCTATGACGTACGGTTCAAGAATTAGCCTCAGAAACAGTGGTTCTGAACATGTTGCCAATAGCTCGCATGGGAAACATCCAGAGAAGTCCAAGATAGTGTTTTTTAGACTGGCTGCCACGAGCTGAAACGAATGCAACCAAGAGCGAGCGTCTGTGACTTACGGTTCAAGAGTTATTCACAGAAACATGGTTCTGAACTTTGCTGCCAGCCGCGAAAGCGAAAGTAACCAAAATCGAGCGTCTAGGATTTACTTGTCAATAGCTCGCCTGGGAAACATCCAAAGAAGTCAACGACAGTGCTTCTATACTAATTGCCAGGCGCTGATACGAATGCCACCAAGATCGAGCGTCTATGACTTACGGTTCAAGAATTAGCCTCAGAAACAGTGGTTCTGAACATGCTGCCAATAGCTCGCCTGGGAAACATCCAGAGAAGTCCAAGATAGTGTTTTTTAGACTGGCGGCCACGAGCTGAAACGAATGCAACCAAGAACGAGCGTCTATGACTTATGGTTCAGGAGTTATTCTCAGAAACATGGTTCTGAACTTTGCTGCCAGCCGCGAAAGTAACCAAGATCGAGCGTCTAGGATTTACTTGTCAATATCTCGCCTGGGAAACATCCAGAGAAGTCAAAGACAGTGCTTCTATACTAATTGCCAGGCGCTGAAACGAATGCCACCAAGATCGAGCATCTATGACTTACGGTTCAAGAATTAGCCTCAGAAACAGTGATTCTGAACATGTTGCCAATAGCTCGCATGGGAAACATCCAGAGAAGTCCAAGATAGTGTTTTTTAGACTGGCTGCCACGAGCTGAAACGAATGCAACCAAGAGCGAGCGTCTGTGACTTACGGTTCAAGAGTTATTCACAGAAACATGGTTCTGAACTTTGCTGCCAGCCGCGAAAGCGAAAGTAACCAAGATCGAGCGTCTAGGATTTACTTGTCAATAGCTCGCCTGGGAAACATCCAGAGAAGTCAAAGACATTGCTTCTATACTAATTGCCAGGCGCTGAAACGAATGCCACCAAGATCAAGCGTCTATGACTTACGGTTCAAGAATTAGCCTCAGTAACAGTTGTTCTGATCATGATGCCAATAGCTCGCCTGGGAAACATCCAGAGAAGTCCAAGATAGTGTTTTTTACACTGGCTGCCACGAGCTGAAACGAATGCAACCAAGAGCGAGCGTCTATGACTTACGGTTCAAGAGTTATTCTCAGAAACATGGTTCTGAACTTTACTGCTAGCCGCGAAAGCGAAAGTAACCAAGATCGAGCGTCTAGGATTTACTTGTCAATAGCTCGCCTGGGAAACATCCAGAGAAGTCAAAGACAGTGCTTCTATACTAATTGCCAGGCGCTGAAACGAATGCCACCAAGATCGAGCATCTATGACGTACGGTTCAAGAATTAGCCTCAGAAACAGTGGTTCTGAACATGTTGCCAATAGCTCGCATGGGAAACATCCAGAGAAGTCCAAGATAGTGTTTTTTAGACTGGCTGCCACGAGCTGAAACGAATGCAACCAAGAGCGAGCGTCTGTGGCTTACGGTTCAAGAGTTATTCACAGAAACATGTTCTGAACTTTGCTGCCAGCCGCGAAAGCGAAAGTAACCAAAATCGAGCGTCTAGGATTTACTTGTCAATAGCTCGCCTGGGAAACATCCAAAGAAGTCAACGACAGTGCTTCTATACTAATTGCCAGGCGCTGATACGAATGCCACCAAGATCGAGCGTCTATGACTTACGGTTCAAGAATTAGCCTCAGAAACAGTGGTTTCTGAACATGCTGCCAATAGCTCGCCTGGGAAACATCCAGAGAAGTCCAAGATAGTGTTTTTTAGACTGGCGGCCACGAGCTGAAACGAATGCAACCAAGAACGAGCGTCTATGACTTATGGTTCAGGAGTTATTCTCAGAAACATGGTTCTGAACTTTGCTGCCAGCCGCGAAAGTAACCAAGATCGAGCGTCTAGGATTTACTTGTCAATATCTCGCCTGGGAAACATCCAGAGAAGTCAAAGACAGTGCTTCTATACTAATTGCCAGGCGCTGAAACGAATGCCACCAAGATCGAGCATCTATGACTTACGGTTCAAGAATTAGCCTCAGAAACAGTGGTTCTGAACATGTTGCCAATAGCTCGCATGGGAAACATCCAGAGAAGTCCAAGATAGTGTTTTTTAGACTGGCTGCCACGAGCTGAAACGAATGCAACCAAGAGCGAGCGTCTGTGACTTACGGTTCAAGAGTTATTCACAGAAACATGGTTCTGAACTTTGCTGCCAGCCGCGAAAGCGAAAGTAACCAAGATCGAGCGTCTAGGATTTACTTGTCAATAGCTCGCCTGGGAAACATCCAGAGAAGTCAAAGACATTGCTTCTATACTAATTGCCAGGCGCTGAAACGAATGCCACCAAGATCGAGCGTCTATGACTTACGGTTCAAGAATTAGCCTCAGTAACAGTTGTTCTGAACATGCTGCCAATAGCTCACCTGGGAAATATCCAGAGAAGTCCAAGATAGTGTTTTTTATACTGGCTGCCACGAGCTGAAACGAATGCAACCAGGAGCGAGCGTCTATGACTTACGGTTCAAGAGTTATTCTCAGAAACATGGTTCTGAACTTTGCTGCCAGCCGCGAAAGCGAAAGTAACCAAGATCGAGCGTCTAGGATTGACTCTTCAATAGCTCGCCTGGGAAACATCCAGAGAAGTCAAAGACAGTGCTTCTATACTAATTGCCAGGCGCTGAAACGAATGCCACCAAGATCGAGCATCTATGACTTACGGTTCAAGAATTAGCCTCAGAAACAGTGGTTCTGAACATGCTGCCAATAGCTCGCCTGGGAAACATCCAGAGAAGTCCAAGATAGTGTTTTTTAGACTGGCGGCCACGAGCTGAAACGAATGCAACCAAGAGTGAGCGTCTATGACTTACGGTTCAGGAGTTATTCTCAGAAACATGGTTCTGAACTTTGCTGCCAGCCGCGAAAGTAACCAAGATCGAGCGTCTAGGATTTACTTGTCAATATCTCGCCTGGGAAACATCCAGAGAAGTCAAAGACAGTGCTTCTATACTAATTGTCAGGCGCTGAAACGAATGCCACCAAGATCGAGCGTCTATGACTTACGGTTCAAGAATTAGCCTCAGTAACAGTTGTTCTGAACATGCTGCCAATAGCTCGCCTGGGAAACATCCGGAGAAGTCCAAGATAGTGTTTTTTAGACTGGCTGCCACGAGCTGAAACAAATGCAACCGAGAGCGAGCGTCTATGACTTACGGTTCAAGAGTTATTCTCAGAAACATGGTTCTGAACTTTGCTGCCAGCCGCGAAAGCGAAAGTAACCAAGATCGAGCGTCTAGGATTTACTTGTCAATAGCTCGCCTGGGAAACATCCAAAGAAGTCAACGACAGTGCTTCTATACTAATTGCCAGGCGCTGAAACGAATGCCACCAAGATCGAGCGTCTATGACTTACGGTTCAAGAATTAGCCTCAGAAACAGTGGTTCTGAACATGCTGCCAATAGCTCGCCTGGGAAACATCCAGAGAAGTCCAAGATAGTGTTTTTTAGACTGGCGGCCACGAGCTGAAACTAATGCAACCAAGAGCGAGCGTCTATGACTTACGGTTCAGGAGTTATTGTCAGAAACATGGTTCTGAACTTTGCTGCCAGCCGCGAAAGTAACCAAGATCGAGCGTCTAGGATTTACTTGTCAATATCTCGCCTGGGAAACATCCAGAGAAGTCAAAGACAGTGCTTCTATACTAATTGCCAGGCGCTGAAACGTATGCCACCAAGATCGAGCGTCTATGACTTACGGTTCAAGAATTAGCCTCAGAAACAGTGGTTCTGAACATGCTGCCAATAGCTCGCCTGGGAAACATCCAGAGAAGTCCAAGACAGTGTTTTTTAGACTGGCTGACACGAGCTGAAACGAATGCAACCAAGAGCGAGCCTCTATGACTTACGGTTCAAGAGTTATTCTCAGAAACATGGTTCTGAACTTTGCTGCCAGCCGCGAAAGCGAAAGTAACCAAGATCGAGCGTCTAGTATTTACTTGTCAATAGCTCGCCTGGGAAACATCCAGAGAAGTCAAAGACAGTGCTTCTATACTAATTGCCAGGTGCTGAAACGAATGCCACCAAGATCGAGCGTCTATGACTTACGGTTCAAGAATTAGCCTCAGAAACAGTGGTTCTGAACATGTTGCCAATAGCTCGCATGGGAAACATCCAGAGAAGTCCAAGATAGTGTTTTTTAGACTGGCTGCCACGAGCTGAAACGAATGCAGCCAAGAGCGAGCGTCTATGACTTACGGTTCAAGAGTTATTCTCAGAAACATGGTTCTGAACTTTGCTGCCAGCCGCGAAAGCGAAAGTAACCAAGATCGAGCGTCTAGGATTTTCTTGTCAATAGCTCGCCTGGGAAACATCCAGAGAAGTCAAAGACATTGCTTCTATACTAATTGCCAGGTGCTGAAACGAATGCCACCAAGATCGAGCGTCTATGACTTACGGTTCAAGAATTAGCCTCAGAAACAGTGGTTCTGAACATGTTGCCAATAGCTCGCATGGGAAACATCCAGAGAAGTCCAAGATAGTGTTTTTTAGACTGGCTGCCACGAGCTGAAACAAATGCAACCAAGAGCGAGCGTCTGTGACTTACGGTTCAAGAGTTATTCACAGAAACATGGTTCTGAACTTTGCTGCCAGCCGCGAAAGCGAAAGTAACCAAAATCGAGCGTCTAGGATTTACTTGTCAATAGCTCGCCTGGGAAACATCCAAAGAAGTCAACGACAGTGCTTCTATACTAATTGCCAGACGCTGATACGAATGCCACCAAGATCGAGCGTCTATGACTTACGGTTCAAGAATTAGCCTCAGAAACAGTGGTTCTGAACATGCTGCCAATAGCTCGCCTGGGAAACATCCAGAGAAGTCCAAGATAGTGTTTTTTAGACTGGCGGCCACGAGCTGAAACGAATGCAACCAAGAGCGAGCGTCTATGACTTATGGTTCAGGAGTTATTCTCAGAAACATGGTTCTGAACTTTGCTGCCAGCCGCGAAAGTAACCAAGATCGAGCGTCTAGGATTTACTTGTCAATATCTCGCCTGGGAAACATCCAGAGAAGTCAAAGACAGTGCTTCTATACTAATTGCCAGGCGCTGAAACGAATGCCACCAAGATCGAGCATCTATGACTTACGGTTCAAGAATTAGCCTCAGAAACAGTGGTTCTGAACATGTTGCCAATAGCTCGCATGGGAAACATCCAGAGAAGTCCAAGATAGTGTTTTTTAGACTGGCTGCCACGAGCTGAAACGAATGCAACCAAGAGCGAGCGTCTGTGACTTACGGTTCAAGAGTTATTCACAGAAACATGGTTCTGAACTTTGCTGCCAGCCGCGAAAGCGAAAGTAACCAAGATCGAGCGTCTAGGATTTACTTGTCAATAGCTCGCCTGGGAAACATCCAGAGAAGTCAAAGACATTGCTTCTATACTAATTGCCAGGCGCTGAAACGAATGCCACCAAGATCGAGCGTCTATGACTTACGGTTCAAGAATTAGCCTCAGTAACAGTTGTTCTGAACATGCTGCCAATAGCTCACCTGGGAAATATCCAGAGAAGTCCAAGATAGTGTTTTTTATACTGGCTGCCACGAGCTGAAACGAATGCAACCAGGAGCGAGCGTCTATGACTTACGGTTCAAGAGTTATTCTCAGAAACATGGTTCTGAACTTTGCTGCCAGCCGCGAAAGCGAAAGTAACCAAGATCGAGCGTCTAGGATTGACTCTTCAATAGCTCGCCTGGGAAAC
Organism: Rhinoderma darwinii; assembly: GCF_050947455.1. Taxonomy (NCBI): domain Eukaryota; kingdom Metazoa; phylum Chordata; class Amphibia; order Anura; family Rhinodermatidae; genus Rhinoderma; species Rhinoderma darwinii. Next base: position 68,475,830 of record NC_134689.1, read on the forward strand.
ATCCAGAGAAGTCAAAGACAGTGCTTCTATACTAATTGCCAGGCGCTGAAACGAATGCCACCAAGATCGAGCATCTATGACTTACGGTTCAAGAATTAGCCTCAGAAACAGTGGTTCTGAACATGCTGCCAATAGCTCGCCTGGGAAACATCCAGAGAAGTCCAAGATAGTGTTTTTTAGACTGGCGGCCACGAGCTGAAACGAATGCAACCAAGAGTGAGCGTCTATGACTTACGGTTCAGGAGTTATTCTCAGAAACATGGTTCTGAACTTTGCTGCCAGCCGCGAAAGTAACCAAGATCGAGCGTCTAGGATTTACTTGTCAATATCTCGCCTGGGAAACATCCAGAGAAGTCAAAGACAGTGCTTCTATACTAATTGTCAGGCGCTGAAACGAATGCCACCAAGATCGAGCGTCTATGACTTACGGTTCAAGAATTAGCCTCAGTAACAGTTGTTCTGAACATGCTGCCAATAGCTCGCCTGGGAAACATCCGGAGAAGTCCAAGATAGTGTTTTTTAGACTGGCTGCCACGAGCTGAAACAAATGCAACCGAGAGCGAGCGTCTATGACTTACGGTTCAAGAGTTATTCTCAGAAACATGGTTCTGAACTTTGCTGCCAGCCGCGAAAGCGAAAGTAACCAAGATCGAGCGTCTAGGATTTACTTGTCAATAGCTCGCCTGGGAAACATCCAAAGAAGTCAACGACAGTGCTTCTATACTAATTGCCAGGCGCTGAAACGAATGCCACCAAGATCGAGCGTCTATGACTTACGGTTCAAGAATTAGCCTCAGAAACAGTGGTTCTGAACATGCTGCCAATAGCTCGCCTGGGAAACATCCAGAGAAGTCCAAGATAGTGTTTTTTAGACTGGCGGCCACGAGCTGAAACTAATGCAACCAAGAGCGAGCGTCTATGACTTACGGTTCAGGAGTTATTGTCAGAAACATGGTTCTGAACTTTGCTGCCAGCCGCGAAAGTAACCAAGATCGAGCGTCTAGGATTTACTTGTCAATATCTCGCCTGGGAAACATCCAGAGAAGTCAAAGACAGTGCTTCTATACTAATTGCCAGGCGCTGAAACGTATGCCACCAAGATCGAGCGTCTATGACTTACGGTTCAAGAATTAGCCTCAGAAACAGTGGTTCTGAACATGCTGCCAATAGCTCGCCTGGGAAACATCCAGAGAAGTCCAAGACAGTGTTTTTTAGACTGGCTGACACGAGCTGAAACGAATGCAACCAAGAGCGAGCCTCTATGACTTACGGTTCAAGAGTTATTCTCAGAAACATGGTTCTGAACTTTGCTGCCAGCCGCGAAAGCGAAAGTAACCAAGATCGAGCGTCTAGTATTTACTTGTCAATAGCTCGCCTGGGAAACATCCAGAGAAGTCAAAGACAGTGCTTCTATACTAATTGCCAGGTGCTGAAACGAATGCCACCAAGATCGAGCGTCTATGACTTACGGTTCAAGAATTAGCCTCAGAAACAGTGGTTCTGAACATGTTGCCAATAGCTCGCATGGGAAACATCCAGAGAAGTCCAAGATAGTGTTTTTTAGACTGGCTGCCACGAGCTGAAACGAATGCAGCCAAGAGCGAGCGTCTATGACTTACGGTTCAAGAGTTATTCTCAGAAACATGGTTCTGAACTTTGCTGCCAGCCGCGAAAGCGAAAGTAACCAAGATCGAGCGTCTAGGATTTTCTTGTCAATAGCTCGCCTGGGAAACATCCAGAGAAGTCAAAGACATTGCTTCTATACTAATTGCCAGGTGCTGAAACGAATGCCACCAAGATCGAGCGTCTATGACTTACGGTTCAAGAATTAGCCTCAGAAACAGTGGTTCTGAACATGTTGCCAATAGCTCGCATGGGAAACATCCAGAGAAGTCCAAGATAGTGTTTTTTAGACTGGCTGCCACGAGCTGAAACAAATGCAACCAAGAGCGAGCGTCTGTGACTTACGGTTCAAGAGTTATTCACAGAAACATGGTTCTGAACTTTGCTGCCAGCCGCGAAAGCGAAAGTAACCAAAATCGAGCGTCTAGGATTTACTTGTCAATAGCTCGCCTGGGAAACATCCAAAGAAGTCAACGACAGTGCTTCTATACTAATTGCCAGACGCTGATACGAATGCCACCAAGATCGAGCGTCTATGACTTACGGTTCAAGAATTAGCCTCAGAAACAGTGGTTCTGAACATGCTGCCAATAGCTCGCCTGGGAAACATCCAGAGAAGTCCAAGATAGTGTTTTTTAGACTGGCGGCCACGAGCTGAAACGAATGCAACCAAGAGCGAGCGTCTATGACTTATGGTTCAGGAGTTATTCTCAGAAACATGGTTCTGAACTTTGCTGCCAGCCGCGAAAGTAACCAAGATCGAGCGTCTAGGATTTACTTGTCAATATCTCGCCTGGGAAACATCCAGAGAAGTCAAAGACAGTGCTTCTATACTAATTGCCAGGCGCTGAAACGAATGCCACCAAGATCGAGCGTCTATGACTTACGGTTCAAGAATTAGCCTCAGAAACAGTGGTTCTGAACATGTTGCCAATAGCTCGCATGGGAAACATCCAGAGAAGTCCAAGATAGTGTTTTTTAGACTGGCTGCCACGAGCTGAAACGAATGCAGCCAAGAGCGAGCGTCTATGACTTACGGTTCAAGAGTTATTCTCAGAAACATGGTTCTGAACTTTGCTGCCAGCCGCGAAAGCGAAAGTAACCAAGATCGAGCGTCTAGGATTTACTTGTCAATAGCTCGCCTGGGAAACATCCAGAGAAGTCAACGACAGTGCTTCTATACTAATTGCCAGGCGCTGATACGAATGCCACCAAGATCGAGCGTCTATGACTTACGGTTCAAGAATTAGCCTCAGAAACAGTGGTTCTGAACATGCTGCCAATAGCTCGCCTGGGAAACATCCAGAGAAGTCCAAGATAGTGTTTTTTAGACTGGCTGCGACGAGCTGAAACAAATGCAACCAAGAGCGAGCGTCTATGACTTACGGTTCAAGAGTTATTCTCAGAAACATGGTTCTGAACTTTGCTGCCAGCCGCGAAAGCGAAAGTAACCAAGATCGAGCGTCTAGGATTGACTCTTCAATAGCTCGCCTGGGAAACATCCAGAGAAGTCAAAGACAGTGCTTCTATACTAATTGCCAGGCGCTGAAACGAATGCCACCAAGATCGAGCATCTATGACTTACGGTTCAAGAATTAGCCTCAGAAACAGTGGTTCTGAACATGCTGCCAATAGCTCGCCTGGGAAACATCCAGAGAAGTCCAAGATAGTGTTTTTTAGACTGGCGGCCACGAGCTGAAACGAATGCAACCAAGAGTGAGCGTCTATGACTTACGGTTCAGGAGTTATTCTCAGAAACATGGTTCTGAACTTTGCTGCCAGCCGCGAAAGTAACCAAGATCGAGCGTCTAGGATTTACTTGTCAATATCTCGCCTGGGAAACATCCAGAGAAGTCAAAGACAGTGCTTCTATACTAATTGTCAGGCGCTGAAACGAATGCCACCAAGATCGAGCATCTATGACGTACGGTTCAAGAATTAGCCTCAGAAACAGTGGTTCTGAACATGTTGCCAATAGCTCGCATGGGAAACATCCAGAGAAGTCCAAGATAGTGTTTTTTAGACTGGCTGCCACGAGCTGAAACGAATGTAACCAAGAGCGAGCGTCTGTGACTTACGGTTCAAGAGTTATTCACAGAAACATGGTTCTGAACTTTGCTGCCAGCCGCGAAAGCGAAAGTAACCAAAATCGAGCGTCTAGGATTTACTTGTCAATAGCTCGCCTGGGAAACATCCAAAGAAGTCAACGACAGTGCTTCTATACTAATTGCCAGGCGCTGATACGAATGCCACCAAGATCGAGCGTCTATGACTTACGGTTCAAGAATTAGCCTCAGAAACAGTGGTTCTGAACATGCTGCCAATATCTCGCCTGGGAAACATCCAGAGAAGTCCAAGATAGTGTTTTTTAGACTGGCGGCCACGAGCTGAAACGAATGCAACCAAGAGCGAGCGTCTATGACTTATGGTTCAGGAGTTATTCTCAGAAACATGGTTCTGAACTTTGCTGCCAGCCGCGAAAGTAACCAAGATCGAGCGTCTAGGATTTACATGTCAATATCTCGCCTGGGAAACATCCAGAGAAGTCAAAGACAGTGCTTCTATACTAATTGCCAGGCGCTGAAACGAATGCCACCAAGATCGAGCATCTATGACTTACGGTTCAAGAATTAGCCTCAGAAACAGTGGTTCTGAACATGTTGCCAATAGCTCGCATGGGAAACATCCAGAGAAGTCCAAGATAGTGTTTTTTAGACTGGCTGCCATGAGCTGAAACGAATGCAACCAAGAGCGAGCGTCTGTGACTTACGGTTCAAGAGTTATTCACAGAAACATGGTTCTGAACTTTGCTGTCAGCCGCGAAAGCGAAAGTAACCAAGATCGAGCGTCTAGGATTTACTTGTCAATAGCTCGCCTGGGAAACATCCAGAGAAGTCAAAGACATTGCTTCTATACTAATTGCCAGGCGCTGAAACGAATGCCACCAAGATCGAGCGTCTATGACTTACGGTTCAAGAATTAGCCTCAGTAACAGTTGTTCTGAACATGCTGCCAATAGCTCACCTGGGAAATATCCAGAGAAGTCCAAGATAGTGTTTTTTAGACTGGCTGCCACGAGCTGAAACGAATGCAACCAGGAGCGAGCGTCTATGACTTACGGTTCAAGAGTTATTCTCAGAAACATGGTTCTGAACTTTGCTGCCAGCCGCGAAAGCGAAAGTAACCAAGATCGAGCGTCTAGGATTGACTCTTCAATAGCTCGCCTGGGAAACATCCAGAGAAGTCAAAGACAGTGCTTCTATACTAATTGCCAGGCGCTGAAACGAATGCCACCAAGATCGAGCGTCTATGACTTACGGTTCAAGAATTAGCCTCAGTAACAGTGGTTCTGAACATGCTGCCAATAGCTCGCCTGGGAAACATCCAGAGAAGTCCAAGATAGTGTTTTTTAGACTGGCTGCCACGAGCTGAAACAAATGCAACCAAGAGCGAGCGTCTATGACTTACGGTTCAAGAGTTATTCTCAGAAACATGGTTCTGAACTTTGCTGCCAGCCGCGAAAGCGAAAGTAACCAAGATCGAGCGTCTAGGATTGACTCTTCAATAGCTCGCCTGGGAAACATCCAGAGAAGTCAAAGACAGTGCTTCTATACTAATTGCCAGGCGCTGAAACGAATGCCACCAAGATCGAGCATCTATGACTTACGGTTCAAGAATTAGCCTCAGAAACAGTGGTTCTGAACATGCTGCCAATAGCTCGCCTGGGAAACATCCAGAGAAGTCCAAGATAGTGTTTTTTAGACTGGCGGCCACGAGCTGAAACGAATGCAACCAAGAGTGAGCGTCTATGACTTACGGTTCAGGAGTTATTCTCAGAAACATGGTTCTGAACTTTGCTGCCAGCCGCGAAAGTAACCAAGATCGAGCGTCTAGGATTTACTTGTCAATATCTCGCCTGGGAAACATCCAGAGAAGTCAAAGACAGTGCTTCTATACTAATTGTCAGGCGCTGAAACGAATGCCACCAAGATCGAGCATCTATGACGTACGGTTCAAGAATTAGCCTCAGAAACAGTGGTTCTGAACATGTTGCCAATAGCTCGCATGGGAAACATCCAGAGAAGTCCAAGATAGTGTTTTTTAGACTGGCTGCCACGAGCTGAAACGAATGTAACCAAGAGCGAGCGTCTGTGACTTACGGTTCAAGAGTTATTCACAGAAACATGGTTCTGAACTTTGCTGCCAGCCGCGAAAGCGAAAGTAACCAAAATCGAGCGTCTAGGATTTACTTGTCAATAGCTCGCCTGGGAAACATCCAAAGAAGTCAACGACAGTGCTTCTATACTAATTGCCAGGCGCTGATACGAATGCCACCAAGATCGAGCGTCTATGACTTACGGTTCAAGAATTAGCCTCAGAAACAGTGGTTCTGAACATGCTGCCAATATCTCGCCTGGGAAACATCCAGAGAAGTCCAAGATAGTGTTTTTTAGACTGGCGGCCACGAGCTGAAACGAATGCAACCAAGAGCGAGCGTCTATGACTTATGGTTCAGGAGTTATTCTCAGAAACATGGTTCTGAACTTTGCTGCCAGCCGCGAAAGTAACCAAGATCGAGCGTCTAGGATTTACTTGTCAATATCTCGCCTGGGAAACATCCAGAGAAGTCAAAGACAGTGCTTCTATACTAATTGCCAGGCGCTGAAACGAATGCCACCAAGATCGAGCATCTATGACTTACGGTTCAAGAATTAGCCTCAGAAACAGTGGTTCTGAACATGTTGCCAATAGCTCGCATGGGAAACATCCAGAGAAGTCCAAGATAGTGTTTTTTAGACTGGCTGCCATGAGCTGAAACGAATGCAACCAAGAGCGAGCGTCTGTGACTTACGGTTCAAGAGTTATTCACAGAAACATGGTTCTGAACTTTGCTGTCAGCCGCGAAAGCGAAAGTAACCAAGATCGAGCGTCTAGGATTTACTTGTCAATAGCTCGCCTGGGAAACATCCAGAGAAGTCAAAGACATTGCTTCTATACTAATTGCCAGGCGCTGAAACGAATGCCACCAAGATCGAGCGTCTATGACTTACGGTTCAAGAATTAGCCTCAGTAACAGTTGTTCTGAACATGCTGCCAATAGCTCACCTGGGAAATATCCAGAGAAGTCCAAGATAGTGTTTTTTAGACTGGCTGCCACGAGCTGAAACGAATGCAACCAGGAGCGAGCGTCTATGACTTACGGTTCAAGAGTTATTCTCAGAAACATGGTTCTGAACTTTGCTGCCAGCCGCGAAAGCGAAAGTAACCAAGATCGAGCGTCTAGGATTGACTCTTCAATAGCTCGCCTGGGAAACATCCAGAGAAGTCAAAGACAGTGCTTCTATACTAATTGCCAGGCGCTGAAACGAATGCCACCAAGATCGAGCGTCTATGACTTACGGTTCAAGAATTAGCCTCAGTAACAGTGGTTCTGAACATGCTGCCAATAGCTCGCCTGGGAAACATCCAGAGAAGTCCAAGATAGTGTTTTTTAGACTGGCTGCCACGAGCTGAAACAAATGCAACCAAGAGCGAGCGTCTATGACTTACGGTTCAAGAGTTATTCTCAGAAACATGGTTCTGAACTTTGCTGCCAGCCGCGAAAGCGAAAGTAACCAAGATCGAGTGTCTAGGATTTACTTGTCAATAGCTCGCCTGGGAAACATCCAGAGAAGTCAAAGACAGTGCTTCTATACTAATTGTCAGGCGCTGAAACGAATGCCACCAAGATCGAGCGTCTATGACTTACGGTTCAAGAATTAGCCTCAGTAACAGTTGTTCTGAACATGCTGCCAATAGCTCGCCTGGGAAACATCCAGAGAAGTCCAAGATAGTGTTTTTTAGACTGGCTGCCACGAGCTGAAACAAATGCAACCGAGAGCGAGCGTCTATGACTTACGGTTCAAGAGTTATTCTCAGAAACATGGTTCTGAACTTTGCTGCCAGCCGCGAAAGCGAAAGTAACCAAGATCGAGCGTCTAGGATTTACTTGTCAATAGCTCGCCTGGGAAACATCCAAAGAAGTCAACGACAGTGCTTCTATACTAATTGCCAGGCGCTGAAACGAATGCCACCAAGATCGAGCGTCTATGACTTACGGTTCAAGAATTCGCCTCAGAAACAGTGGTTCTGAACATGCTGCCAATAGCTCGCCTGGGAAACATCCAGAGAAGTCCAAGATAGTGTTTTTTAGACTGGCGGCCACGAGCTGAAACGAATGCAACCAAGAGCGAGCGTCTATGACTTACGGTTCAGGAGTTATTCTCAGAAACATGGTTCTGAACTTTGCTGCCAGCCGCGAAAGTAACCAAGATCGAGCGTCTAGGATTTACTTGTCAATATCTCGCCTGGGAAACATCCAGAGAAGTCAAAGACAGTGCTTCTATACTAATTGCCAGGCGCTGAAACGAATGCCACCAAGATCGAGTGTCTATGACTTACGGTTCAAGAATTAGCCTCAGAAACAGTGGTTCTGAACATGCTTCCAATAGCTTGCATGGGAAAACTCCAGAGAAGTCCAATATAGTGTTTTTTAGACTGGCTGCCACGAGCTGAAACGAATGCAACCAAGAGCGAGCGTCTGTGACTTACGGTTCAAGAGTTATTCACAGAAACATGGTTCTGAACTTTGCTGCCAGCCGCGAAAGCGAAAGTAACCAAGATCGAGCGTCTAGGATTTACTTGTCAATAGCTCGCCTGGGAAACATCCAGAGAAGTCAAAGACAGTGCTTCTATACTAATTGCCAGGCGCTGAAACGAATGCCACCAAGATCGAGTGTCTATGACTTACGGTTCAAGAATTAGCCTCAGAAACAGTGGTTCTGAACATGTTGCCAATAGCTCGCATGGGAAACATCCAGAGAAGTCCAAGATAGTGTTTTTTAGACTGGCTGCCACGAGCTGAAACGAATGCAACCAAGAGCGAGCGTCTATGACTTACGGTTCAAGAGTTATTCTCAGAAACATGGTTCTGAACTTTGCTGCCAGCCGCGAAAGCGAAAGTAACCAAGATCGAGTGTCTAGGATTTACTTGTCAATAGCTCGCCTGGGAAACATCCAGAGAAGTCAAAGACATTGCTTCTATACTAATTGCCAGGCGCTGAAACGAATGCCACCAAGATCAAGCGTCTATGACTTACGGTTCAAGAATTAGCCTCAGTAACAGTTGTTCTGAACATGATGCCAATAGCTCGCCTGGGAAACATCCAGAGAAGTCCAAGATAGTGTTTTTTACACTGGCTGCCACGAGCTGAAACGAATGCAACCAAGAGCGAGCGTCTATGACTTACGGTTCAAGAGTTATTCTCAGAAACATGGTTCTGAACTTTGCTGCCAGCCGCGAAAGCGAAAGTAACCAAGATCGAGCGTCTAGGATTTACTTGTCAATAGCTCGCCTGGGAAACATCCAGAGAAGTCAAAGACAGTGCTTCTATACTAATTGCCAGGCGCTGAAACGAATGCCACCAAGATCGAGCATCTATGACTTACGGTTCAAGAATTAGCCTCAGAAACAGTGGTTCTGAACATGCTGCCAATAGCTCGCCTGGAAAACATCCAGAGAAGTCCAAGATAGTGTTTTTTAGACTGGCGGCCACGAGCTGAAACGAATGCAACCAAGAGCGAGCGTCTATGACTTATGGTTCAGGAGTTATTCTCAGAAACATGGTTCTGAACTTTGCTGCCAGCCGCGAAAGTAACCAAGATCGAGCGTCTAGGATTTACTTGTCAATATCTCGCCTGGGAAACATCCAGAGAAGTCAAAGACAGTGCTTCTATACTAATTGCCAGGCGCTGAAACGAATGCCACCAAGATCGAGCGTCTATGACTTACGGTTCAAGAATTAGCCTCAGAAACAGTGGTTCTGAACATGTTGCCAATAGCTCGCATGGGAAACATCCAGAGAAGTCCAAGATAGTGTTTTTTAGACTGGCTGCCACGAGCTGAAACGAATGCAGCCAAGAGCGAGCGTCTATGACTTACGGTTCAAGAGTTATTCTCAGAAACATGGTTCTGAACTTTGCTGCCAGCCGCGAAAGCGAAAGTAACCAAGATCGAGCGTCTAGGATTTTCTTGTCAATAGCTCGCCTGGGAAACATCCAGAGAAGTCAAAGACATTGCTTCTATACTAATTGCCAGGTGCTGAAACGAATGCCACCAAGATCGAGCGTCTATGACTTACGGTTCAAGAATTAGCCTCAGTAACAGTGGTTCTGAACATGCTGCCAATAGCTCGCCTGGGAAACATCCAGAGAAGTCCAAGATAGTGTTTTTTAGACTGGCTGCCACGAGCTGAAACGAATGCAACCAAGAGCGAGCGTCTATGACTTACGGTTCAAGAGTTATTCTCAGAAACATGGTTCTGAACTTTGCTGCCAGCCGCGAAAGCGAAAGTAACCAAGATCGAGCGTCTAGGATTTACTTGTCAATAGCTCGCCTGGGAAACATCCAGAGAAGTCAAAGACAGTGCTTCTATACTAATTGCCAGGCGCTGATACGAATGCCACCAAGATCGAGCGTCTATGACTTACGGTTCAAGAATTAGCCTCAGAAACAGTGGTTCTGAACATGCTGCCAATAGCTCGCCTGGGAAACATCCAGAGAAGTCCAAGATAGTGTTTTTTAGACTGGCGGCCACGAGCTGAAACGAATGCAACCAAGAGCGAGCGTCTATGACTTATGGTTCAGGAGTTATTCTCAGAAACATGGTTCTGAACTTTGCTGCCAGCCGCGAAAGTAACCAAGATCGAGCGTCTAGGATTTACTTGTCAATATCTCGCCTGGGAAACATCCAGAGAAGTCAAAGACAGTGCTTCTATACTAATTGCCAGGCGCTGAAACGAATGCCACCAAGATCGAGCATCTATGACTTACGGTTCAAGAATTAGCCTCAGAAACAGTGGTTCTGAACATGTTGCCAATAGCTCGCATGGGAAACATCCAGAGAAGTCCAAGATAGTGTTTTTTAGACTGGCTGCCACGAGCTGAAACGAATGCAACCAAGAGCGAGCGTCTGTGACTTACGGTTCAAGAGTTATTCACAGAAACATGGTTCTGAACTTTGCTGCCAGCCGCGAAAGCGAAAGTAACCAAGATCGAGCGTCTAGGATTTACTTGTCAATAGCTCGCCTGGGAAACATCCAGAGAAGTCAAAGACATTGCTTCTATACTAATTGCCAGGCGCTGAAACGAATGCCACCAAGATCGAGCGTCTATGACTTACGGTTCAAGAATTAGCCTCAGTAACAGTTGTTCTGAACATGCTGCCAATAGCTCACCTGGGAAATATCCAGAGAAGTCCAAGATAGTGTTTTTTAGACTGGCTGCCACGAGCTGAAACGAATGCAACCAGGAGCGAGCGTCTATGACTTACGGTTCAAGAGTTATTCTCAGAAACATGGTTCTGAACTTTGCTGCCAGCCGCGAAAGCGAAAGTAACCAAGATCGAGCGTCTAGGATTGACTCTTCAATAGCTCGCCTGGGAAACATCCAGAGAAGTCAAAGACAGTGCTTCTATACTAATTGCCAGGCGCTGAAACGAATGCCACCAAGATCGAGCATCTATGACTTACGGTTCAAGAATTAGCCTCAGAAACAGTGGTTCTGAACATGCTGCCAATAGCTCGCCTGGGAAACATCCGGAGAAGTCCAAGATAGTGTTTTTTAGACTGGCGGCCACGAGCTGAAACGAATGCAACCAAGAGTGAGCGTCTATGACTTACGGTTCAGGAGTTATTCTCAGAAACATGGTTCTGAACTTTGCTGCCAGCCGCGAAAGTAACCAAGATCGAGCGTCTAGGATTTACTTGTCAATATCTCGCCTGGGAAACATCCAGAGAAGTCAAAGACAGTGCTTCTATACTAATTGCCAGGCGCTGAAACGAATGCCACCAAGATCGAGCGTCTATGACTTACGGTTCAAGAATTAGCCTCAGTAACAGTGGTTCTGAACATGCTGCCAATAGCTCGCCTGGGAAACATCCAGAGAAGTCCAAGATAGTGTTTTTTAGACTGGCTGCCACGAGCTGAAACAAATGCAACCAAGAGCGAGCGTCTATGACTTACGGTTCAAGAGTTATTCTCAGAAACATGGTTCTGAACTTTGCTGCCAGCCGCGAAAGCGAAAGTAACCAAGATCGAGTGTCTAGGATTTACTTGTCAATAGCTCGCCTGGGAAACATCCAGAGAAGTCAAAGACAGTTCTTCTATACTAATTGTCAGGCGCTGAAACGAATGCCACCAAGATCGAGCGTCTATGACTTACGGTTCAAGAATTAGCCTCAGTAACAGTTGTTCTGAACATGCTGCCAATAGCTCGCCTGGGAAACATCCAGAGAAGTCCAAGATAGTGTTTTTTAGACTGGCTGCCACGAGCTGAAACAAATGCAACCGAGAGCGAGCGTCTATGACTTACGGTTCAAGAGTTATTCTCAGAAACATGGTTCTGAACTTTGCTGCCAGCCGCGAAAGCGAAAGTAACCAAGATCGAGCGTCTAGGATTTACTTGTCAATAGCTCGCCTGGGAAACATCCAGAGAAGTCAAAGACAGTGCTTCTATACTAATTGCCAGGCGCTGATACGAATGCCACCAAGATCGAGCGTCTATGACTTACGGTTCAAGAATTAGCCTCAGAAACAGTGGTTCTGAACATGCTGCCAATAGCTCGCCTGGGAAACATCCAGAGAAGTCCAAGATAGTGTTTTTTAGACTGGCGGCCACGAGCTGAAACGAATGCAACCAAGAGCGAGCGTCTATGACTTATGGTTCAGGAGTTATTCTCAGAAACATGGTTCTGAACTTTGCTGCCAGCCGCGAAAGTAACCAAGATCGAGCTTCTAGCATTTACTTGTCAATATCTCGCCTGGGAAACATCCAGAGAAGTCAAAGACAGTGCTTCTATACTAATTGCCAGGCGCTGAAACGAATGCCACCAAGATCGAGCGTCTATGACTTACGGTTCAAGAATTAGCCTCAGAAACAGTGGTTCTGAACATGCTGCCAATAGCTCGCCTGGGAAACATCCAGAGAAGTCCAAGATAGTGTTTTTTAGACTGGCTGCGACGAGCTGAAACAAATGCAACCAAGAGCGAGCGTCTATGACTTACGGTTCAAGAGTTATTCTCAGAAACATGGTTCTGAACTTTGCTGCCAGCCGCGAAAGCGAAAGTAACCAAGATCGAGCGTCTAGGATTTACTTGTCAATAGTTTGCCTGGGAAACATCCAGAGAAGTCAAAGACATTGCTTCTATACCAATTGCCAGGCGCTGAAACGAATGCCACCAAGATCGAGCGTCTATGACTTACGGTTCAAGAATTAGCCTCAGTAACAGTTGTTCTGAACATGCTGCCAATAGCTCGCCTGGGAAACATCCAGAGAAGTCCAAGATAGTGTTTTTTAGACTGGCTGCCACGAGCTGAAACAAATGCAACCGAGAGCGAGCGTCTATGACTTACGGTTCAAGAGTTATTCTCAGAAACATGGTTCTGAACTTTGCTGCCAGCCGCGAAAGCGAAAGTAACCAAGATCGAGCGTCTAGGATTTACTTGTCAATAGCTCGCCTGGGAAACATCCAAAGAAGTCAACGACAGTGCTTCTATACTAATTGCCAGGCGCTGAAACGAATGCCACCAAGATCGAGCGTCTATGACTTACGGTTCAAGAATTAGCCTCAGAAACAGTGGTTCTGAACATGCTGCCAATAGCTCGCCTGGGAAACATCCAGAGAAGTCCAAGATAGTGTTTTTTAGACTGGCTGCCACGAGCTGACACGAATGCAACCAAGAGCGAGCGTTTATGACTTACGGTTCAAGAGTTATTCTCAGAAACATGGTTCTGAACTTTGCTGCCAGCCGCGAAAGCGAAAGTAACCAAGATCGAGCGTCTAGGATTTACTTGTCAATAGCTCGCCTGGGAAACATCCAGAGAAGTCAAAGACAGTGCTTCTATACTAATTGCCAGGCGCTGAAACGAATGCCACCAAGATCGAGCGTCTATGACTTACGGTTCAAGAATTAGCCTCAGAAACAGTGGTTCTGAACATGCTGGCTGTGTGTGTGATGCTATCTACAGGGTCTGTGTGTGTGATGCTATCTACAGGGGCTGTGTGTGATGCTATCTACAGGGGCTGTGTGTGTGATGCTATCTACAGGGGCTGTTTGTGTGATGCTATCTACAGGGGCTGTGTGTGGGACGCTATCTACAGGGGTCTGTGTGTGTGGCGCTATCTACAGGGGCTGTGTGTGTGGCGCTATCTACAGGGGCTGTGTGTGTGGCGCTATCTACATGGGCTGTGTGTGGTGCTATCTACAGGCGCTGTGATTGACGTTATCTACAGGGGCTGTGTGTGACGCTATCTACAGGGACTGTGTGTGTGACGCTATCTACAGGGACTGTGTGTGTGGTGCTATCTACAGGGGCTGTGTGTGGTACTATCTACAGGGGCTGTGTGTGTGGTGCTATCTACAGGTGATGTGTGTGTGATGCTATCAACAGGGGCTGTGTGTGTGATGCTATCTACAGGGGCTGTGTGTGTGATACTATCTACAAGGGCTGTGTGTGTGATGCTATCTACAGGGGCTGTGTGTGATGCTATCTACAGGGGCTGTGTTTGTGATGTTATCTACAGGGGCTTTGTGTGTGGTACTATCTACAGGGGCTGTGTGTTTGGTGCTATCTACAGGGGCTGTGTGTGTGGCGCTATCTACAGGGGCTGTGTGTGTGATGCTATCTACAGGGGATGTGTGTGTGATGCTATCTACAGGGGCTGTGTGTGTGGCGCTATCTACAGGGGCTGTGTGTGTGATGCTATCAACAGGGGCTGTGTGTGATGCCATCTACAGGGGCTGTGTGTGATGCTATCTACACGGACTGTGTGTGTGATGCTATCTACAGGGGCTGTGTGTGTGGCGCTATCTACAGGGGCTATGTGTGTGTGTGTGTGTGTGTGTGTGTGTGTGTGAAACGCTATCTACAGGGGCTGTGTGTGTGGCGCTATCTATAGGGGCAGTGTGTGTGGCGCTATCTACAGGTGCTGTGTGTGTGGCGCTATCTATAGGGGCAGTGTGTGTGGCGCTATCTACAGGTGCTGTGTGTGTGGCGCTATCTACAGGGGCTGTGTGTGTGGCGCTATCTACATGGGCTGTGTGTGTGACGCTATCTACAGGGACTGTGTGTGTGTGTGATGCTATCTACAGGGACTGTGTGTGTGGCGCTATCTACAGGGACTGTGTGTGGCGCTATCTACAGTGGCTGTGTGTGTGACTATTTACAGGGGCTGTGTGTGTGGCGCTATCTACAGGGGCTGTGTGTTTGGTGCTATTTACAGGGGCTGTGTGTGTGATGCTATCTACAGGGGCTGTGTGTGTGGCGCTATCTACAGGGACTGTGTGTGTGATGTTATCTACTGGGCTGTGTGTGTGATGCTATCTACAGCGGCTGTGTGTGTGTGTGACGCTATCTACAGGGACTGTGTGTGTGGCGCTATCTACAGGGGCTGTGTGTGTGGCGCTATCTACAGGGGCTTTGTGTGTGATGCTATCTACAGGGGCTGTGTGTGTGGCGCTTTCTACAGGGGCTGTGTGTGTGACGCTATCTACAGGGGCTGTGTGTGTGGCGCTATCTACAGGGGCTGTGTGTGTGGCGCAATCTAGAGGGGGCTGTGTGTGGTGTTATGTAAAGGGGGCACTGTGTATGTGGTGCTTTACTTTACATTCTGTGAGTCACTAGATCTATAGAGAATCTGTCTCCTCTCCCGACATGTTTTTTATAGGAAATCCTTGTCTTTCACAAAATGTCTTTGTGCAGTCCAGGACTGATAGACAAATGCGTGTTACCATTCCCCCTGTCAGGAGGATGTGTCCCTGCACAGTGTGATACTGTCAGTATGTAGGGACGCAGCCCTTTGACAAGGGGAATCGTAACACCCATCTGTTAATGCTTGCACAAAAAGGTAGTGTTAACAAAAGTTGCGGCGCGGCAGGGCGGCGGAGGAGTAGGGGGGCCCAAGTTTGGGTAACAGCCCAGGGCTTATGGCCTACTTAATCCGCCACTGTTTAGGGGGTCTCGTTCTGGAGATAGGCGCCGGTCACAGAGGTGGGACTCGCATCTATCTGACATTTATAACATATCCTGTGGAGATGTCATAAATGTACTTCATGGGAAAACCCCTTTAAGGGGATAGACAAATCTTACCTGTCCATACAGAAGTGACATTAATACATTGGGAGGAGCTTTCAGTTGCCGGTTAGTTGTCCGTTCTACGATGGTTGGAAACCGAACAGTTTCTAAGGCGATGACGTAACATGGGAGCCCTGCATGTTGTCCAGTGGGAGCGGAGTCTGTTTAGAAAGAGAAAAACTCTATATTTATTATAATATTACAGGAAAAGGTATAGTAGGAGAAAATGTTTTATCCTTCCCTTTTCCCATCCCTTGGTTGAACTTGATGGACATGTGTCTTTTTTCAGCCGTACTAACTATGTAACTATACTATGTAGTACCACCTTAAAAATCCTCATTAGGGAGCGGACCCTGTCCCATATATACATATAACTGAACAGTACATTATATACAGTATATATGAGGACAGTAAAGAGGGAGTACAGTATATACAGTGAGTACATGTCCCATATATACATATAACTGAACAGTACATTATATACAGTATATATGAGGACAGTAAAGAGGGAGTACAGTATATACAGTGAGGACATGCTCCATACATACATATATACATACGACTGAGAAGTACATTTGGTTTCCGGACAGTCTGCAGGATATTTATGTAGTCAAGCCCCCAGCAAGGCACCACCGTTTACAACCCCTCCGCCCTGAATATGTGTAGATAAGTGACCCCAGCAGATCGCTGGTTAGGTCCATGTAGAAGCTCAAACACTTCATGGTCCTTAAGAATAAGATGGGGGTGATGCATTGTCACAGGCAACACTAGAGGTACAGGCCTGGTTATCCATATTTGTGCCCCCGAGTGGCCACTATTTTACCACTGATCTCTATAAAATGTCAATATAATAGGGATTTTACGGTTTCATGTAACTAGATGCTTAAATTTCAAATAATGAAAAGTTCGGCAACTTTCTAATTCCTCAGCATTTTTAAGATATCTCTTTGGGGTCAGTGAACGGGAATATTCTTGTTTATATCCAGGAACATGCCTGATATTTCTAGCAGCTGATAGTTTGCTACAATTGGATCCATTCTAGGTCAGGATTTTCCTCACTGTTTCTGCTATTCATGCCCGCCGGCTTACTCTCTGCTCCGTAGAAGTTCCAGATTTGGGGGTGGGTTGTTGTTAAGGGCAGATGGGTGAAATGTCCCAGGCCCGCTTGCTTCATCGTCTTGGTACATACAAGCAGAGCAGCCCCAGGCTACTGTACATGCCCAAAAATGTCTTGTATTATTCCATGCGCAGCACTAGGTGGGGAGGGGGCAAGTGCCAAAAGAACGTCTACTCAACCGTGCACCACAGATAGGTGCTGCCATTGGGGGATGCATACGGTTTATTTGCTTACAGACGCAAATCCTATAAACCTAGAAATTCACGGTACTGATGTCAGCTTTCTGTCATTTAACCACTGGGTGACATACATTTACAGTGCCATGTAGTTAGCACAAAGTACCGTAAATGTACAGAACTTGGATGGTACGGGAAATAACGAAGATCCCGGCACGTTACCCCTCAGTTGCTGTGGTCAATAGTGGGGCATCTACGTAGTTAAACAGATGGCGGGGGCTTCCTCTGTCACCATCAGCGCAATCGCAGGTTTCTGATAGGTGCCATGGCAACCGGGGGCCTAAACAAGGCTCCCAGTTCTGCCATGTGTGAATGCTTATAAAGCCATGCCATTATGTACTCAACGCCTTTTTTGCAGAAGTTTTGTTGTGTTACTGGCTGCCCTTGGATCCGACCATAACCCATTCCTCTGGCTATGGTCGGGAAAAGACACATCCCGACCATAGTATGGCTTTGTGGTCGCTTTCAATGTTCTCATGAACGCGCTTTATTTAGTTTGCACTCCGGAACTTCCAACTATTTCCGAGTGCTTGGTGTGACTACCAGCCTGTAGCTGCAACTGCGCATGCGCAGCAGTAGCGCTGCCCAAGTCCCTTCCTGCACTCAGGAACTGGCAACTGTTCCCGAGTGCTTCTACTAAACTTGCATTTCAGCAAGACTGTATGTACCCGGCAACCGGCGACTGTTCCCAAGTGCTTATTCTAAACCTGTATTTCAGCGTGCGCTGCTGCTCATGCGCAGTCACATCGCTGTAGAAGACGGTATGTACCCGGGAACCGGCATCTGCTCCCAAGTGCTTATTCTAAACCTGTATTTCAGCGTGCGCTATTGCTCATGCGCAGTCACATCGCTGTAGAAGACGGTATGAACCCGGGAACCGGCAACTGTTCCCAAGTGCTTATTCTAAACCTGTATTTCAGCGTGCGCTACTGCTCATGCGCAGTCACATCGTTGTAGAGGACTGTATGCACCCAGGAACCGGCGACTGTTCCCAAGTGCTTATTCTAAACCTGTATTTCAGCGTGCGCTACTGCTCATGCGCAGTCACATCATTGTAGAGGACTGTATGCACCCAGGAACCGGCGACTGTTCCCAAGTGCTTATTCTAAACCTGTATTTCAGCGTGTGCTACTGCTCATGCGCAGTCACATCGCTGTAGAGGACTGTATGCACCCGGGAACCGGCGACTGTTCCCAATTGCTTATTCTAAACCTGTATTTCAGCGTGCGATATTGCTTATGCGCAGTCACATCGCTGTAGAAGACTGTATGTACCCGGGAACCGGCGACTGTTCCCAAGTGCTTATTCTAAACCTGTATTTCAGCGTGCGCTACTGCTCATGCGCAGTCACATCGCTGTAGAAGACTGTATGTACCCAGGAACTGGCGACTGTTCTCAAGTGCTTATTCTAAACCTGTATTTCAGCGTGCGCTACTTCTCATGCGCAGTCGCATCGCTGTAGAGGACTGTATGCACCCGGGAACCGGCGACTGTTCCCAAGTGCTTATTCTAAACCTGTATTTCAGCGTGGGCTATTGCTCATGTGCAGTCACATCGCTGTAGAAGACTGTATGTACCCGGGAACCGGCGACTGTTCCCAAGTGCTTATTCTAAACCTGTATTTCAGCGTGCGCTACTGCTCATGCGCAGTCACATCACTGTAGAGGACTGTATGTACCCGGGAACAGGCAACTGTTCCCAAGCGCTTATTCTAAACCTGTATTTCAGCGTGGGCTACTGCTCATGCGCAGTCACATTGCTGTAGAGGACTGTATGTACCCGGGAACCAGCGACTGTTCCCAAGTGCTTATTCTAAACCTGTATTTCAGCGTGGGCTACTGCTCATGCGCAGTCACATCGCTGTATAAGACTGTATGCACCCAGGAACCGGCGACTGTTCCCAAGTGCTTATTCTAAACCTGTATTTCAGCGTGTGCTACTGCTCATGCGCAGTCACATCGCTGTAGAAGACTGTATTTACCCCGGAAGCGGCGACTGTTCTCAAGTGCTTATTCTAAACCTGTATTTCAGCGTGCGCTACTGCTCATGCGCAGTCACATCACTGTAGAGGACTGTATGCACCCAGGAACCGGCGACTGTTCCCAAGTGCTTATTCTAAACCTGTATTTCATCGTGCGCTACTGCTCATGCGCAGTCACATCGCTGTAGAAGACGGTATGTACCCGGGAACCGGTGACTGTTCCCAAGTGCTTATTCTAAACCTGTATTTCATGGTGCGCTACTTCTCATGCGCAGTCACATCGCTGTAGAGGACTGTATGCACCCGGGAACCGGCGACTGTTCCCAAGTGCTTATTCTAAACCTGTATTTCAGCGTGCGCTACTGCTCATGCGCAGTCACATCGCTGTAGAAGACTGTATTTACCCCGGAACCGGCGACTGTTCTCAAGTGCTTATTCTAAACCTGTATTTCAGCGTGCGCTACTGCTCATGCGCAGTCACATCACTGTAGAGGACTGTATGCACCCAGGAACCGGCGACTGTTCCCAAGTGCTTATTCTAAACCTGTATTTCAGCGTGCGCTACTGCTCATGCGCAGTCACATCGCTGTAGAAGACGGTATGTACCCGGGAACCAGTGACTGTTCCCAAGTGCTTATTCTAAACCTGTATTTCAGCGTGCGCTACTTCTCATGCGCAGTCACATCGCTGTAGAAGACTGTATGTACCCGGGAACCGGCAACTGTTCCCAAGCGTTTATTCTAAACCTGTATTTCAGCGTGGGCTACTGCTCATGCGCAGTCACATTGCTGTAGAGGACTGTATGTACCCGGGAACCAGCGACTGTTCCCAAGTGCTTATTCTAAACCTGTATTTCAGCGTGGGCTACTGCTCATGCGCAGTCACATCGCTGTAGAAGACGGTATGTACACAGGAACTGGCGACTGTTCTCAAGTGCTTATTCTAAACCTGTATTTCAGCGTGCGTTACTGCTCATGCGCAGTCACATCGCTGTAGAAGACTGTATGTACCCGGGAACCGGCGACTGTTCCCAAGTGCTTATTCTAAACCTGTATTTCAGCGTGCGTTACTGCTCATGCGCAGTCACATCGCTGTAGAAGACTGTATGTACCCGGGAACCGGCGACTGTTCCCAAGTGCTTATTCTAAACCTGTATTTCAGCGTGCGCTACTGCTCATGCGCAGTCACATCGCTGTAGAAGAGGGTACGTACCCGGGAACCAGTGACTGTTCCCAAGTGCTTATTCTAAACCTGTATTTCAGTGTGCGCTACTGCTCATGCGCAGTCACATCGCTGTAGAAGACTGTATGTACCCGGGAACCGGCAACTGTTCCCAAGCGCTTATTCTAAACCTGTATTTCAGCGCGGGCTACTGCTCATGCGCAGTCACATTGCTGTAGAGGACTGTATGTACCCGGGAACCAGCGACTGTTCCCAAGTGCTTATTCTAAACCTGTATTTCAGCGTGGGCTACTGCTCATGTGCAGTCACATCGCTGTAGAAGACTGTATGTACCCGGGAACCGGCGACTGTTCCCAAGTGCTTATTCTAAACCTGTATTTCAGCGTGCGCTACTGCTCATGCGCAGTCACATCGCTGTAGAAGACTGTATTTACCCCGGAACCGGCGACTGTTCTCAAGTGCTTATTCTAAACCTGTATTTCAGCGTGCGCTACTGCTCATGCGCAGTCACATCACTGTAGAGGACTGTATGCACCCAGGAACCGGCGACTGTTCCCAAGTGCTTATTCTAAACCTGTATTTCAGCGTGTGCTACTGCTCATGCGCAGTCACATCGCTGTAGAAGACGGTATGTACCCGGGAACCGGTGACTGTTCCCAAGCGCTTATTCTAAACCTGTATTTCAGCGTGGGCTACTGCTCATGCGCAGTCACATCGCTGTAGAAGACTGTATGTACCCGGGAACCGGCAACTGTTCCCAAGCGCTTATTCTAAACCTGTATTCCAGCGTGGGCTACTGCTCATGCGCAGTCACATTGCTGTAGAGGACTGTATGTACCCGGGAACCAGTGACTGTTCCCAAGTGCTTATTCTAAACCTGTATTTCAGCGTGGGCTACTGCTCATGCGCAGTCACATCGCTGTAGAAGACTGTATGCACCCAGGAACCGGCGACTGTTCCCAAGTGCTTATTCTAAACCTGTATTTCAGCGTGCGCTACTGCTCATGCGCAGTCACATCGCTGTAGAAGACTGTATGCACCCGGGAACCGGCGACTGTTCCCAAGCGCTTATTCTAAACCTGTATTTCAGCGTGCGCTACTGCTCATGCGCAGTCACATCGCTGTAGAAGACGGTATGCACCCGGGAACCTGCGGTTGTATCCGAGTGATTCTAATTTACTATTTCAGCGTGTGCTACAAGTACTAGGACTGTAGTAGCATCGCTGTTCAAATCTTAGCCTGCACTTGGGAATTACACCTCTGAGTAATCCAGAGCTAGAAACGTGCCTGATAATTATCAGTAATTAATAATAATATGAATTACCAGTCCTCTGATTCCTCCATTTCCGCTGACTGGAGGATTCTATATTTTGCTTCTCTTCACTTATAGACATCTAGAAAAGAAAGAGGTGCTATAATACGTTCCTGGTATATGCTATAAATGTACTGGATCAGTAAAAAGATGTTAGTGTGCTGGTTTCTCATAAAACTCAAATCATTTTTAAGGGGCAATTGAATCCTTTCTGGGGTACATTATGTGGAGCCAAACTAGAGATCCCACCTCAAGTCTTCCTATCCAAGAGGTCGCACCGACCACCCCACCCTGACTAGAAGCCACAAGTATCATAGAATTGTCTCTGACCACAGCCCCTAAATTATTCACCAATCACAGGAAAGATCAAATGTCTAGAAGAAATAGCGCTCTCCTTCACATCTGTATAACAGAAAACCATTCTACAATCTATTCAGTGGACCATTTACATCTCATTTATAACATGGGCCTAAATGTGGCCTAGAGAGGACACCGTATATCTGATATCATCCATCAGGAAAAATATTACACATTCAATAGAGACCTCACATGCACCAAGTTATGACACAAAGTGATATCACTAGTAGTGAAAATAGCCGGACACTGACTTGTGACCTCTGGCCAAATCACTAGAGAGGAAGAGAAAAGGAGACACATCAACTAAACTGCGCCACTCAGAGCAAAAATATTAAAACCCTGCCCACACAAACCCTACAAAAATGAACCTTATTTCAGGGGAGACTTTCATGGACACTGCTGATAACCAGAAAGATTGTGTAACATACTGACGAAAAAAAAAAATATACTGGGCTCGATAACGTCATTGTCATTACACATAGGGATTTCTACATCAGGAACACCTAAAATAATGATGATATCTTGTTACTAGCCGGGATGTAAGGGGCATCTGGCTGCAACATTTATCACCCCTTTCATCGCTACCTTTAATTTGGTGGATCTGATGGCAAATAGAGTGTATTTCCTTACCCTGCCACAAATGGGGCATTTTATAGGAGTTCTTCCCATCTTACACATTTATGGCATACATCAGAGCTGGACCCGCAATCCTCTGGACATGCCATAAATGTCTAAAATGGATAAACCAATTTAAGCTGCACATTCGTCTTTAATAGATGAAACACTACTTTATGGCCAGAGGTAGACAACTGACTGTTAGAACGTCCAAATGTCCTCAAGAATATCCTCCAAGAACAAGAACTCCAGAAGAAAACTCTTCTGCAAACCGCAACCAAACCGCATCTGACCGGGGAAATCCAACTCAAAAATCACTTTAAACACACCTACTTTACTTAGTCATAATACTTTCTATAGGAATTTTATCAACATTTCGGCCTCATGCACACGGCCGTGCCCATAATCACGGCCAGTGATTGTGGGCACGGCCAGCTGCCGATGGCCGCATTTTCGGGCCGTGCTCCCATACAAAGTATGGGACCACTGCCCATAAAATACGAAACGTAGGACATGCTCCATAATTCACGGCACGGTTCTACGGCACAGACAGCTATCCGTAGCGATACGGAAAGGTGTCTGCGGCCAATAGAACCGGGCGGGTTCGTAATTGCGGATCGTGTTACGGTCCGCAATTATGAACATTTTTTTTACAGTTGTGTGCATGGGGTAAAGTGTTACTAAACATAGTGACATGTCAGAAGTTTTGATCGCTGGGAGTCCTAGCACTGAGACCCCCACTTATTGCTAAAATGAAGCAGCAGAAGCGGCAGGGTGAGCGATGTACTGCTTTGTTTCTGATCATCTTCCCTCGGAAAGTTGAGCAAACAGTTTACAGACTCAGAGTTTCCATTTAGTCCGTACAACGCTCGCTCAGTTTTCCGTAGAAAGCCAATCAGAAACCATGCGGCACAGCACCCAACGAAGCGCTTCTGCGGCTTCGCTGTAGCAGTCGGTGGGGGTCTCAGTGCTGAGACCCCCACTGATCAAAACTTCTGCTATGTCACTTTGATATGTTAAAAGCTTAGTTACACTTTATCAGCCTCACACAGGACTAAAAACATACCTTTACCCAACTGCCTCATGACAATCACGATACCTAAACGGCTCCAACACCAGCCACAAAGTCCTATAAATTAATCAAACTAATCATTAATCATAATTTTTTTGGCGCTGATTGCGTTGCGGTTTCCGTGTGAACTGACCTGTGGAGCATTCACCATCTTGATTCTCTGAACTTGGAAATAGACACCTGAAAAAGAAAAAGAAGAAGGAGGTGTGAGAATACATTCCTGGTAAATGCTATCGATTTCTATATAACGCCAATGTCTGTAAGAAATCCATGAAATAAGATGTTACTGCAGCGTGTGATCCTACAACTACAATCTATCCGGATACTTACCAGTCGCTGATACTAATCATAAAGGGGGCAATTTATTAACACTGGTGTTTTATACACCAGTCTTAATAGAAAAAAATGTGAACGTAAAGTGCGACAGATTTATTAAGAGGCAAAAGCATTTTAAAGAATGTGTTGCATTTTTCTGCTAGGCCATGCGGTAAAATTGTGCAGCAATGACCACACCATGCACCATAGCATCCCTCCCACGTCTCCCATAACATAAAAAATCACATACTCACCTCACCGCTCTTCTTCTCCCCTCCATCTCGTCATCATTTCAGTGCAGCTCATACATAGTCGATGCCGAGAAGTGTCAGAGCCATATATGCAGGAGCGGATTACAAAGAGGGCAATGCGGGCACTTGCCCAGGTCCTGAGGCTGAAGGGGGACCAGTTTGCCTCGGTTTTCCCGAACTGGTTGTTAAAATTACAGCTGGTTCAGAGAACCGGGGTGAAACAGTACTTCTTACCCAATTGTATCCTCGTCCTTAGGACGCAGATACAACTGATTACTATTGCACTGGCTTTTTTCCTGTGGGCAGCATTGGGGGCAATATCTACAGGGCACGCTATTTACACTGGGCAATATCTACAGGGGGCATAGTGACTGTGCGATCTACAGGGGGCTGTGTGACTGGCGCTATTTACAGAGGGTATTGTGACTGGCAATATCTACAGGGGGCATTGTCATTGGCGCTATCTACAGGGGGCATTGTTAGTGTGTGTGGTGTTTTACTTTACAGTGTTTGACACAATTTAATTAATGGAGACAGAGTATGGAGCTATTATATTCAGAGGCACGGAGTATAGTACTATTATAGTCAGGGGCATCATGAGAATTTTATCTTCGTTTATAGGTGTGGAAATGTTGGAAAAGTGAGGAGCCGAAGACATCTGACCGGCAAACTCTGCAGAAATGGGCTGTGACTGGGAGAAGTCATCAGGTCTGGTCCCGATGGAGAAGAAAAGAGAAGAACAACGAAAAAGAATCTGAGGCGTAATATGTGAGTCACTCAATGTAAATGTTTATTCTCCCTGTGACTGATCAGTACTGTAGTCACTGTCTGATCTGCAGCGAGATAATGGGAGTATCGTTCTCTTTTGTGAAACAACAACTCCCAGCATATCCTAACCATTGTTCTGGCTATATTGGGAGCTATCGTTTTAGCTCGAACAATCTTATATGGCAAGGGTTAAACTGAATTTGCAAATGATCTCTGTACTGAGCTGTATTTGTGCTGGTGCTATATTTATGTATTGTGCTTGGTTCTGGTGCTGTACTTACGTACTGTGTTTTGTTCTGGCGCTGCATATATATACTAAATTTGGTTCTGGCACTGTATATATGTACTGAGTTTGGTTCTAGTGTTGTATTTATTTAATGAGCTTGGTTGTGGCACTGTATATATGTACTGAGCTTGTTTCTGGCAGGGTATATATGTACTGAGCTTGGTTCTGATTTTGTATTTATGTAATGAGCTTGGTTCTGATTTTGTATTTATGTAATGAGCTTGGTTCTGATTTTGTATTTATGTAATGAGCTTGGTTCTGGTGTTGTGTTGATGTACTGAGCTTGGTTCTGGAGCTGTATTTATGTACTAAGCTTTGTTCTGGTGCTGTATTTATGTACTGAGCTTGGCTGTGGTGTATATATGTACTGAGCTTTGTACTGGTGCTGTATATATGTACTGAGCTTGGTTCCGGTGTACTTATGTACTGAGCTTGATTCTGGTGCTGTATTTATGTACTGAGCTTGGTTTTTGTGCTGTATTTACGTACTGAGCTTGGTTCTGGTGCTGTATTTATGTACTGAGCTTGGCTGTTGTGTATATATGTACTGAGCTTTGTTCTGGTGCTGTATATATGTACTGAGCTTGGATCTGGGGCTGTATATTTGTACTGAGCTTGGATCTGGTGTTATATTTATATTTAAATGATCTCTGTACGGAGCTGTATTTTTGCTGGTGCTGTATTTATGTATTGAGCTTGGTTCTGATGCTGTACATATGTACTGAGGTTTGTTCTGGTGCTGTATATTTGTATTGAGCTTGGTTATGCTGCTGTATTTATGTACTGAGCTTGGTTTAGGTTTTGTACGTATGTACTGAGCTTGGTTCTGGAGCTGTATTTATGTACTGAGCTTGGTTCTGATGTTGTATTTATATACTGAGCTTGGTTCTGGTACTGTATTTATGTACGGAGCTTGGTTCTGCGGCTGTATATATTTGTACTGAGCTTGGTTCTGGTGCTGTATATATGTAGTGAGCGTGGTTCTGGGGCTGTATATATTTACCTTCTCTTAAGGTAAAAGTAGATGTTAAATCTACTTTTACCTTAAGAGAAGGTAAATGTGTACAGTAAAAACTAAACCCAAAAAAACATGGAGGAAGCTCAGTTTTTTCCAATTCAACCATTACATTGTACTTTAAATGGTGCCTAAAAAACTACAACTCCTCTCACAAAAAAATAATCCTTCACACACCACTCCATTGACGTAAAAATAAAAAAGTTATGACTCTAGGAAGGTGAGTGACAAATGAAAAATGGCTTGGACTATAACCCCTTCAGGCCGAAGCCATTTCAATAGAGTGGTGTGAGGGCTTATTTTTTACGGGAGGAGTTGTAGTTTCTATTGGTAGCATCTAAAGTACCATACAATGCACTGGTAAACTGAAAAAAATTATTTGGGTGCTGAAATTGGAAAAAACTGCGATCCCTTCATGGCTTTTTGGGTTTCGTTCTTACAGATTTCATCATGCGGTAAAAATGAAAACTTAACTACATGCTGTGGCTCAATACGATTGCGGTGATACCAAATTTATATAGATTTTCTTAAATTATACTACTTTGAAAGAAAAAAAAACTTGGTGTTAAATTATTTTTTTTGTGTAGCCACATTCTAAGAGCCATAAGTATTTTATTTTTTCATCGATTGAGCGGTGTGATGCGTATATTTTGTGGGACGAGCTCTAGTTTTTATAGGTACCATTTTTTGGTACATGCAATTTTTTTATCACTTTTTATTACATTTTTTTAAAAAGCTAAGTTGACCAAAAAACAGCAATTTTGGGGTTTTAAATATTTTCGGGTTCACCATGCGCGTTCAATAACGGTATATTTTAATAGTTCAGAAGCAGCTATACCAATTTTGTTACCTTTTTTTTATTTTTGACATTACTTTATAGGAAAACTGGGAAAAGTTTTTTTTTTTAACTTTTTAATTTTTATTTTTTTTCCGTACTAAAAACTTTATTTCACTTTTTTTTGCTAGGGGACATGAACCAGCGATTGTTAGATCGCTGGTACAATACACTGCAATACTAATGTATTGCAGTATATTGTCATTTCCACAGGCTTCTGTTAAAGTGCAGCTAAAAGTTTAACAAACTTTTGACATGTCATAGTGACATGTCAGAAATTTTAAATTGGTGGGGGTCCAAGCACTGAGACCCCACCTATCGCTAAAATTACGTAGCTGAAGTGCTCGGTACGGGCTCTTAGACTTTCTCCGATACACTGGTTTCCGTAAAAAGCTGAACAGACACGAAGCGGCTGAGTGCTCACACGAGAACTTCACCTGCTTCCTTCTAGCGATTGGTAGGAGTCTCAGTGCTTGGACCCCCACCAATCAAAACTTCTGACATGTCACTACGAGCGCTCCATACATCACCCCCCGCACTATGACATATCTGACACGTCATGTAATGGCTCATTCTGCTTTTACAGAAAATTCTAAACTGTGCGAGATCTGTGAGGTCCTCTACCTTGCTATGCCCCATGGAGTGAAATATACGTTAGCGAGGAGCTGCCGTAGATTTCCACTATAATTTATGCCACTTTTCTGGGATAATCATAATAAATTTGTTGGCTCTGTGGCCACGCCCCTTTCCATCGACCACGACCATTTTTACAAAAGTGTGGAAAGTGGCACAAAAAAATTGCAAAAATTGCAATTTGCATCACAAATTGCGACTTTTATTCCCTTTTGCGACTTTTCTACGCCTGGCGTAGAAGACTTGATAAATGACCCCCCCCCCTCTTTGTGTCTTATGTCTCTGTGTTCTTCTCCTGCCTGTAGTCCTCACCTTCCTTACAGCTGTACTAGTGACTGGACCGTGAAGTAACAATCATTACCAGATAGAACGTCAGGTCCGCTCATTGTATGATATTACAACAGAGGATGAGGAAAGTTTCTTGGGAAGGTCCTTGTATAAACATTACAAGTTGTAGAATCATTTACTGCTTCACATAAGCTGAGAGACTTTCCTCCGGTTCTGTCCATATTTCATGGATTTCATGACTAGATGTCACATTATAAAAGCTCTTAGCTGCCATATTTGCGCTCACTTATATTATATAAACACCATCAGGGCCGGCCTTAGGTTGGATGGCGCCCTGTGCGGGATTCTCTATTGCCTCCACATACCAAAAATTAACCACATATATAGACACACACATACTGGAACATTTATACTGCACATACATAGAGGGACATATTTAGACAAACAGGCAAATATATATATATACACATTCTGGAAAACACACACACACACACACACACACACACACACACACACACATACACATACTGATAGGAACATATATACAACACATTCACATACATACCCATATATACACTGTGCAGATAATGTAGTAGATGTCACCTGCAGTCCTATATAACACCACAGATATCACACTCTGATAACTATACCCAAACATATATAAACACACAGAGGCACACATATATACACACTAACATAGAGACATATATACACATATATACACACACATACTGGAACATATACACACACGAACACAGAGACACCTACACACACATAGACACTTACATCTTTCCTTGCTGACAGGATCACAGGTTTCTTGCAGGACGGGCTGTGACGGAGTTTCCTCCTCTGCTCTTGCTCCTCGGCTCTTGTTTCCTCTGTGTGTGTAACGAGGAGGAGAGGACAGAATAGGGGCAGAGCCCAGTGTTGCCCCCTACATGCTGGGAGGGTGCAGCGCCCTGTGCACTCGTAGAGGTCGCACACACCTAAGGCCGTCCCTAAACATCGTCTCTTACACAGATCTCAAGTCTCTCACTGTCTGGAAAAGAGAGTTGGAACCAGCGCTGAAGTGGTAAATCTGCTAAAAACGGGAAACTTCTTCCAAGTTTTAATGTTGCTTTGGTAAAAACAAATGAGCAAAGAAATGATGGTGACGGGTGGGTAATGTCCGAAGTACAGAGAGTGATGAGAAAATAGGCGTTGGCCTACGCGTTTCAGACCCCTGCTGGGTCCTTAGTCATGGCTTGTAGTTTGTCTGACTGTGCAGTCTAGACCTTTTTGTAGCCAGTCGATCTCGTCATTAGTCAGTTAATTGCGTTTCAAAGTGGAGGAGAAGGGGAGGGGTCCTGTGGAACGCAATCTTTATTCTGTTACCTAGGCATAAGGAATGTTATCAGGTATGTAGGAGGACGCGGGCCGCCGGGGGTCGCGTGACTCAATTGTATGCTAAATAATTCCTTTGTTTGTATAAATAATTGGTTTAATACTGAAAGATGTGTATATGAATATTTGTGTTCAATATATTTGATTTATTGTTTAGGAATGGTATATGCCAGAAGAGACAGGTAACTCCGTATTTATGGTTCGATCTAGACGAGATAAATTTTGCATAGATTCTTCTTTCCACAGGGCCATGACAAGAATGACGATCGAGAGTTTCATTTCAATGTTTCTACTATCAGGTGACTATATAATACCTAACTGTTGTTACATTATGAAAATTGTTCAGCGGAAGAAATTCCGTTTTTTTATTGTTTTTTATTATTTTGTTAACCTGAGAAACACCAAAAGAACGGGTGACTGGCTTAAAAAGTGGGGTGACGCCTATTGTTGGTTTGGGTAGAGAAACGATGGATAAATGGTTAATTGTTTAAAAGTGGGGTGAATTGATATGACGTACAATTAAAAGAACAATTTTTCTAATTAATTTTTATTGATTCTTACTTTCATTTTTAATTTATATTTTTATTTATATTTATTTATTAATTATGATGAGAGAAAGGCTAACATATTTATTGGCTAACATATTTATTGGATTTTGGTATTAGGAGTATTTTGTGATGAATGGATAAATAATGCTAGTCATATTAATAAGCTCTTTTGTATTTTTGCTTGACAGCGCTGTTTTTCAATATTAGAACATATATGTGCATTATTTGGACAGGATATACATGTAAGAAAGATCGGACTATTACATATTTTGTTTAATTTAATCCTGGCATCGTAGCCTGCTATATAGCTCTAGTTCAAAAAATTGCTTCCGTGGCTATTTATTATAGGTTATCAATTTGTGTGTTAATTAAAAATGTGCCATATGAATATGGTAAAAAGTATTAATATCTTTATTGGTAATGGATTCTAGTGACTATATAAAGAATAATCAGATTATTTCACAAATTGGATGACAGTGATCTGTTTGTTCTTTTATTATTTATTTGTGTTTTTATACTTGGTTTTTTATTTTATTATTTATTAAATGTTATATTAATTCTGTTGAATTTTTATTTTTTATATATTTTTTTTTTTTATTATAGTTACTTATTGGTTGTTTAAATCCAATATTTCTTTGGGATTAGTGATATCCCATCAAAGATATATATATTTGGAATGACTTTAGCTAATGAGAACTAGACTGGCAAGGGGCTGACGTAAATTGAATTAGATTACTAGACCTAAAAAATGGCATCAAAAAGAGACGGAAGCTACGTTGTTAGAGTTAATAATGAAACATGAGGTCTTTTCTTAAATTCAAACCTTTGGGGACCCTTGTTTGAAGTCTGAAAATCCAGAAGGCTTCTCTTGTTTGTGTTATATGATTAATATCCCCACCTCTTTTGGGTTTGTATATTTTCTCAATGGCATAACAAGAAAAACTGTTTATTGTTCTGCTATGTTGAAGTATAAAATGCTTGGCTACATTTGAAATATTGACAATATTTGGATTGCGGATGTAGCCAAGATGTTCTAGAATTCTTGTTTTGAACTTTCTGTTGGTACATCCTATATATTTCAAGTCACATGCTGTGCATTCAACTATATATATGACCGAGTCAGAGTTACAGTTGATGTAGTTATTAATGGTATATGTACCAGTGTTAGTTGAATTTGAGAAAACCTTTTTTGGTGTTGCATATGAACACACTTTACAGGGATTATTTCCACACTTGAAAAAACCTTTTTGTTCTAACCATGAGCTTTTGGTTTTGATAGGGCTGAAAAAAGATGGAGAAAGTGTCGTAGCCAGAGATGGAGCTCGCCGTGCGACTATTCTACAACCGTTCTTGAGGATGTCTTCCAGGATCAGATCCTCTTTGAGCATAGGTAAGTGTTTATTCACGATCCTTTTTATGTTGTTGAATTGGCTGCTTTGTTGCAGGACTAAAGTGGGTATGATGGATGTTAATTTTGGGCTTTTGTTTTTGGACAAAAGAGTGTCTCTGTTTTTCTTGGCAATTCCCTTGTCTGCTCTGTCTAGGGACCAACGAGGGTATCCCCTATTGGATAGTCTGCTGTGTATATGTTGTTTTTCTATATTGAATTGCTTATCTGAGCTGCAATTGCGTTTTGCTCTGCATAATTCACCCACTGGAATTGAAACAATGGTCTGTTTAGAATGGTTGCTGTCCGCATGTAAGATGGTATTGCCAGCCGTCAGACATTGGAGTTGAGGAAATCCACAAAGCCTTGGATGGCAGATACATCTCCCTCCCAGATAAACAGGAGGTCATCAATGTATCTGCCATACCAATTGATATTTTCTCCATATGGATTACTTGTAGAAAAAATAGTTTGTTCTTCCCACCACGCCATAACCAAGTTCGCTAGGGACGGGGAAAATTTTGCCCCCATTGGGACTCCCTTTAATTGGAGATAGTATTTGGTGTCGAACTGGAAGTAGTTGTGAGTCATTAAGAAAGTAAGGATTTCCAAAATATATATCTGTAATGGTTCGCTGTAATTACTATGTTTGTTCAGATGATGTTTCATGGCATTATGAGCTACGTTGTGAGGTATACTTGTGTATGGGGATGTGACATCACAAGTTAGCCATGTATATTCCTTTGACCATATTTTATTTCTGAATGCACATAGGACATCTTTGGTGTCTTTCAAAAAGCCTGGCGTGTTTTGTGCGATTGGTTGCAAGAGAGAGTCTAACCATTCTGAGGTTTTTTCTGAAAAGGACCCTATTCCCGACACTATCGGTCGCATTGGGGGAGGCGTAATATTCTTGTGGGTTTTGGGCAGAGCATGCAATATTGGTGTAA
This sequence comes from Rhinoderma darwinii, assembly GCF_050947455.1. Classification (NCBI taxonomy): domain Eukaryota; kingdom Metazoa; phylum Chordata; class Amphibia; order Anura; family Rhinodermatidae; genus Rhinoderma; species Rhinoderma darwinii. Next base: position 68,508,159 of record NC_134689.1, read on the forward strand.
TAGGAAATTCAACAAACATATAATCTGCTTGCTTTGGTGTAAGAGACCCGCAATCTAAACCTGCCTGTATTAGATTTTTTATTTCTTTTTGAAAACTAATTATTGGATTCTGTTTTAATAATTTATAGGTAGATTGGTCCGATAATAATATGTCTATCTGCATTTTGTAATCTTCCCTGTTCATGATTGCAATACTGCCTCCCTTGTCCGATTTTTTTATAATAAGATCCTTATTATCTTCAAGGGATTTTGTTGCTTTTTTCAGTTTGCTTGGAAAGTTGGTTTTTCTCCTTGTTTTACTTAGGGACTCAGATAGTTGTTGTAGGTCCTTTTCTATGGAAATTTGGAAGCGATCCATTGCCTCTGTCCTTGATGCGATCGGGTAGAATTTATGGTTGATGGTCTTAAAGTTAGTTGAAGTATGTATTTCCTTGTTTGATATTTCAGTGTCTAGGCTTTCAAGACATAATAGAGTCTTTGATACTTGAAAAGATAGTGGATGTTCACAGGAGTCTTCTGTTTCCGCTGTTTTTGTTTGTGAATGAGGTTCTATATTCGTGTGAGCGATTATTTTTTCTGAACTGTCATTCATTTCCATTATGTTCAACTCGTTGTTGTAGAAGTGTCTTTTTACAGTTAGATTTCTAACGAATTTGTTAACATCCAGTAGTGTGCTGAACAGGTTGAAATTTTGGTTAGGTGCGAATTTGAGACCTAGAGATAAAACTTCAGATTGCTCTTCTGTGAGGTTGGTTGTGGAGAGATTGGTAATGTTCAACTCAGATTGTAATTCCTGCAGGTACGGGGGCGAACGCTCTGTTCTTGATCTACAGGATTTGTGTTTGCGGCCGCCCCTCCTGCCTCGTTTTTTGACGTATATTTTTTGTCAAATCTAGAGTTATTTTTGGATCTTTCTCTGGAATTATCATAGTCTGTGTCTTCACGTTCACCATCTCCCGAATCAAGCTCAGTGGAGCTGAAGCTTACTCTGTGCTGGTGTTGTCCATATCTGCTTTGGTTTTTATGTTGTTTTAGAATCGGTCTAAATTTATTATAATTCCTCCCCCTGTTCTTCCAGTCGTACACCTCTTTGTTAGCATAGTCCCATAAATCTCTTTGGAACTTGGTTCTTTTTATTTCTGCCATTGACTTGTCGACTTTGTCAATGCTGTTAGAGGTCCGTGTTTCAAATGTGGCATAATTTGGTAAGCTGTCAAAGGGCTCCAACTTTCTTTTGGTTGCTAAGATTTCATCTTTGAGTTCTATAAGTTTTAGTTCTTCTTGTGAGATGATTAATTTCATCAGTTTTAGGGAACAGTCAGAGAGGGTCTGATTCCATTCAGTGTTAAAAGCTTCCGAATAGTTGAAAGTGGGGGTTTTCTTCATACGTAACCCCCTTGGAATCATTTCTTTGGTGCAATAATTTTTTAAAGTTGTGAGATCCCACCAGAACTTTGCTTCATGAATCATTGATTTTTCTAGTGTATGAAAGAGATCTTGCATTTCATAACAGTTTTCTTTCATGTTGTCCATGGTGCCAAAAACTCTTGCTGCCATGACAGCACGAGTGTATTGTATTTCGTTCGTCATATCATTCAGGGTATTGAATAGTAGCTTCTATTCTCTCAGAAAAAACCAGTGTGCGTTTTAAAAGTAAAAATAAGCCATCAATAAATGTATTGGGTAATATCCTTGTTTCAATATATCATAAATTGTTGCTCTCAAATACACAAGCTCTGTACTGAAAAATGGGATTTCTTATATATATATCATATGTGTAAGATTTAGGTTTAGACACCCACCAATGTTCAATGGAATCTGAGCACGTGAGGAAAATAACGACCGATAGTAGTATAACGGAAAAAACAGGGAGGGAAATTTCCTCCAGCTCACCTTGTCACAGGTATGGTAGTCAGCGCACGGATCCTCGTGTCGGCACACGCAACGGAAATGGCAGGAAAAGAGAGTTGGAACCAGCGCTGAAGTGGTAAATCTGCTAAAAACGGGAAACTTCTTCCAAGTTTTAATGTTGCTTTGGTAAAAACAAATGAGCAAAGAAATGATGGTGACGGGTGGGTAATGTCCGAAGTACAGAGGGTGATGAGAAAATAGGCGTTGGCCTACGCGTTTCAGACCCCTGCTGGGTCCTTAGTCATGGCTTGTAGTTTGTCTGACTGTGCAGTCTAGACTTTTTGTAGCCAGTCGATCTCGTCATTAGTCAGTTAATTGCGTTTCAAAGTGGAGGAGAAGGGGAGGGGTCCTGTGGAACGCAATCTTTATTCTGTTACCTAGGCATAAGGAATGTTATCAGGTATGTAGGAGGACGCGGGCCGCCGGGGGGTTTGTATAAATAACTGGTTTAATACTGAAACATGTGTATATGAATATTTGTGTTCAATATATTTGATTTATTGTTTAGGAATGGTATATGCCAGAAGAGAAAGGTAACTCCGTATTTATGGTTCGATCTAGACGAGATAAATTTTGCATAGATTCTTCTTTCCACAGGGCCATGACAAGAATGACGATCGAGAGTTTCATTTCAATGTATTTACTCTCACTGTCTATTATCCACTCAACTGACACCAACTGACACCGGCAGTTCTATGGAGACGGCTGGTGCAGAGGAGCTCTGAGGATGGGATCATTCAAACCGTCCAATCAGAAGCTGCCAACTGGTTTGTACCACTAGGTAAACTAGAAGGGTGGGCTTGGATCAAACCAATGACGGTTTTTGTGTTTGTTTTAATAAAGCAACAAGCTGTTATATGTTTTATATACAGTATATATATATTTTTATTCCTGTCGGTGAGATAATTGTAAAAATAAAGATTCGCCGAATATCCACGTTTTAATGTTCTGTTAGTGTCTTCATCATACTGGACTGGTGAGATAATGTGATTGATAGAAGATAAGCGGCGGTTTTCCTATTTATGTCTGTATCACAACAGTAACCACATTGGCCTCTCACCTTATTAATGAATTGCTGCGAGGCCTCCCCTCCTGAATAGTGGATGTATGTAACGTATAGGGTAAGGACACTCAGGGGGGATACGCTGCATAAGAGTACACAGCGTATCCGCCATGGGAGCCGCAGGGAATTTCGCCAGAAAAACTGCACAGAATTGTGGTGCAGTTTTTCATTTGGAATCTGCACTGGGGAAATAATGCTAGAAAAAAAACACTTTTTTCGGATACATGATTTTTGCAGGCGGAATCGCAGCTTTTCCATTGCAAAAATCACAACATTTGCCTATTTGTTGCGAGTTTTACCCCCCCCCCCATTAAATTCAATGGAAAAAAACCTGAGACATAAGAGCAGCGATTCCGCAGCATAAATAAACAGGCTGCGGATTAAGAAAATGCACCGCAAGTCAATTTATGAAACGGTTTCTCAGCATATTTGTTCAAATTTCATCCACTCTGCTGTTACTATAATACGCAATTAAATCAGTTTTAGAAAATCAAGTGTTTACGCTGAGGGTATGCTCACACGCTTTTTTTTACTACAGGGTGTAATCAGGGGCGTAGCTGGGGATGGCAGGGGGGAGGGCATGTGCCCGGCCATCAATCTCGGATTATCATTGCACATTGTAGTTTTGTCGCGATTTTGCCGCAAATCGCGGCAAAAACCGCGATGAAACTGCAATGTGTATGTCCTGCAAAAGGACCTTTAGACATAAGGTCACATGACCTCATCTCTGAAGTTCTCACTATTGCTTAGAGGCCTGCTGGTCACATGAACAAAAACTCTGAAGTTTTTACTATTGCTTAGGCCTCATGCACACGACCGTAAAAACTCCCGTTATTACAGGTCGTAATTACGACCCATAATAACGGGCTCATAGACTTCTATTGGCCACGGGTACCTTCCGTTTTCTTACGGGAAGGTGCCCGTGCCGTTGAAAAAGATAGAACATGTCCTATTTCAGGCCGTAATAACGGCACGGGCAGCCCATAGAAGTCTATGGAGCTCCAGTAATGATGGGTGGCTACGTGTGCACACCCGTCATTACGGCAGCGTTGCTAGGCGACGTCAGTAAATAGTCACTGTCCAGGGTGCTGAAAGGGTTAACTGATCGGCAGCAACTGATCAGCACCCTGGACAGTGAATTGCGATCAGAATATAGAGCAACCTGTAAAAAAAAAAAGACGTTCATACTTACCGAGAACTTCCTGCTTCCTCCAGTCCGGTTTCCCGGCCGATGCCTTGGTGACGCATCCCTCTCGACATCCCTGGATGACGTTTCAGCCCATGTGACCGCTGCAGCCAATCACAGGCCAATCACATGCTGCAGCGGTCACATGGACTGCCGCGTCATCCAGGGATGTGGGGCATTGATGTCAAGAGAGGGACGCGTCACCAAGGAAACGGCCGGGTAAGTATGAATTTCTTTTACTTTTACCTCGGAAAGGGCTGCCCCTTCTCTCTATACTGCACTGATAGAGAGAAGGGGCTGCCGATTAGTGCAGTGAAATTTTGCATCGAAAACATGCCCGTAAATACGGGTGGAATACGGGTGACACAGTGGACCCGTAATTACAGGCACGGGTCCGTAAATACTGATGCAAACGGGTCTAATACGTGTGACACCGGACCCGTATTTACGCCAGTATTTACGGGTGGGAAAAAATACGGTCGTGTGCATGAGGCCTTAGAGACCTGCCGGTCACATGACCTCATCTCTGAAGTTCTTACTATTGCTTAGAGACCTGCTGGTCACATGACCGCAGGACTTCAGCAGCAGTATAAGGGGATAGATTTGTTTAATGGGACTGTATTTAGGGGTCTGGTGTGGGGTCTGTATTTAGGGGGCCTGGTTTTGGGACTGTATTTAGGAGGTTTGGTGTCTATTAGTTTAAGGGGTCTGTATTTAGGGGGTCTGGTCTGGGGTCCGTATCAATTTAAGGGATTTAGGGTTTGTATTTAGGGGGTCTGGTCTGAGGTCCGTATCAGTTTAAGGGATTTAGGGTTTGTATTTAGGGGGTCTGGTCTGGGGTCTGTATCAGTTTAAGGGATTTAGGGGGTCTGTGTTCGTTTAAGTGGTCTGGGGTCGGTATTTAGGGGGTCTGTTTTAGTTTGATGTCTGTGTCGGTATTTAGGGGGTCCGTAATAGTTTGAGGTCTGGTGTCTGTATTTAGGGGGTCTGTATTTGGGGGTGTGGTCTGTATTTAGCGGTCTGTATTAGTTTTAGGGTCTTTATTTAGGGGGTCTGTAATAGTTTAGGGGGTCTGGTCTGAGGTGTGTATTAAGGGAGTCAGGTCTGGTGTCATTATCAGTGTAGGGGGTCAGGTCTGGTGTCCTTATTTAGGGGTCCGGTCTGAGGTCTGTATTTATTCAGGTTGCTTGTGATGGGGGTCTGTAATTGTTTAGGGGGTCTGGTCTGGGGACTGCAATAGCTTAGAAGGTCTGGGTCTATATGTTTTCTATAATCTAGTCTGTGGTCCAATTTTATTAGTCTGAGTAAAAGGGGTTGTCCAGGCACGTGGATAGGTCATGAGTTTTTAAAAAACGGTCTGTGCCCGCACCACCCCTTTAATGTATGGGCCTGGGCCTTGGTGTCTAAATTTGTGTGTTTCTATAGGGGCTGGAAATAGCTGCAGAAGTGATGGGCAAAGATGTCTCATCAGGAGAAGTCGCCATAACGGTCTGCGTCAGATGGAGAAGAAAAGAAAACGGCTCCCATCAGAGAAAACGTCACTGGATCTATAGGGGATCTCCTGACATGTCTGTTGCAGGTAATCCTTGTATTCTACATATTTCTGTGTACCCAGAGCTAATAGACAAATGCGTGTTACCACTCCCATTGTCAGGAGGATATGTCCCTACACAGTGTGATACTGTCAGCGATGGTTGGAGACTGTCAGTATGTAGGGACACAGCCCTTTAACAAGGGTAATCGTAACAACCATTTGTCAATGCTCACACAAAAAGGTGGTGTTCACTATAGACACGGCAGAGCGGCGGTGGGGAAGGGGGGCCCAAGAACAGCCCAGGGCCCATGGTCTACTTAATTCGCCACTGCCGGCCATTCAGTGCCTTTCTACAAGTGAAGCCGCTTGCGTCGTTGAAAGGCGCTGATTGACAGAGAAGCGTTCAACCCCAGGACACCTGCGCAGAAGAGAGCAGATCTCCATAGCTGCCGGACGGTGTGGGAACGGGATTAAGGTGAATTTGAATAGTTTGTTATTTTATCGTAATAAAAAAAGTGTGTGGCATTATCTACGGGGGGTGGCTTTATCTACAGGGGGGCTTTACCTACGGGGGGGGGGGCTTTATCTACCAAGGGGGGATTTTTCTATGGTGGGGCTCTATCTACATGGGGGGGGGCTTTATACAGGGGTGGTTTATCTGTGGAGCACTATATACAGGGGTGGGCTATATCTACAGGGGTTTTCAACACAAATGTATCTTAAGCATGCATTATACCATCAGGTATAACTATAAATTTATCAGAATACCAAAAATATACCTGATATACAAATAACGTCGATAGACAACGAAATAACAATTATAAATCTTTATTATCCCATAAGGGAAAAAATACCCCCAAAATACATACATTTAAAAACACTGAAAATTAAAAACACCCCGGATTGGAATGTCCGACATATCCCATAATAATAGCCATGAAATGTTACAATATGTGAAGTTATAAACTATTGCCTGAAGATCAGAAATCTAGAATGATCAGCTACCTATGGCATGAATATTTCACATTTGTGGATATATAGAGCCACATCAATATCTGAATTGGCTATTTATTTACCTGGGGTAGACATGATGAAATATACCCAATCCGAGGACCACCTCGACGCGCGTTTCGCTTCCTTCGTCAGGAGCTGAATATGCTAGTTGTTTCCCCTCTATAAGTACAGGCTCAAATGAGTTGATGTTTTATAGTGATATAGTGCTGGTGACAGCCGGCACGCGCTTATACTGCCGGTGATAGCCGGCACGCGCTTATACTGCCGGTGATAGCCGGCACGCGCTTATACTGCCGGTGATAGCCGGCACGCGCTTATACGGCCGGTGATAGCCGGCACGCGCTTATACTGCCGGTGATAGCCGGCACACGCTTATACTGCCGGTGATAGCCGACACGCGCTTATACTGCCGGTGATAGCCGGCACGCGCTTATACTGCCGGTGATAGCCGGCACGCGCTTATACTGCCGGTGATAGCCGGCACGCGCTTATACTGCCGGTGATAGCCGGCACGCGCTTATACTGCTGGTGATAGCCGGCACGCGCTTAAACTGCTGGTGATAGCCGGCACGCGCTTATACTGCTGGTGATAGCCGGCACGCGCTTATACTGCTGGTAATAGCCGGCACGTGCTTATACTGCTGGTAATAGCCGGCACGTGCTTATACTGCTGGTAATAGCCGGCACGCGCTTATACTGCTGGTAATAGCCGGCACGCACTTATACTGCTGGTAATAGCGGGCACGCACTTATACTGCTGCTAATAGCTGGCACACACTTATACTGTTACTGTCACATTATAATGTTACTAATGGCTGCAGTAATGCAATAAACACAAACCGAACGTTGGGGCCCTGTTGCAGCGGACGTTGGCGTGCTTTTCTGTAACCGTTGGTGCACTTAATTACTGGAATTCCTCTCAAGAACAGTTCTCTCACTAAGTCCTCAATATCAGCACAATAAGTTCCAGCAATGTGTACTCACTACTTCTTGCAGCAAAGATGATATTTCCCCGGGATCCAGCTCGGGGCGGCAGCGTTCAGACGCCTGGACGACAATGGAGTGGCAGGCAAAATCCTCCAGTGCTGCAGAGCAGGGAACCTCCCTGGAATCAGGCTGTTTTGCAGAGGGGATGCTGCTGCAGCATTTCTTCCTCTCATACAGTGAGCTGCTGGGCTGTCAGGACTGTCTCTGAGTCTCTGTGCTGTGTGCCCCAGTGCCGGACTCTCTTCTCTCTGCAATGCACTCACAGTCTCCCTATCTCCTGACCATGTGTCTCTCCCAAAAATGGCCACGGTCTCTCCTCCCTGCCCAGCCTTGTCCCACAAGCCCCTGCTCAGCCAATCAGTGCTCCCCTCTCCTAGGCTGCAGGGGTATAGAGAAGCAAGTGTTGCTGGGACATGTAGTCCACTGCATTTCAGAAGAAGAAGTGCTAATGTCTGTTGATGTGAGTCCCTGCTTGTGATTAACTGCAGCATCCTCTATACACAATGCTTTCTCTGCAGGTGTTACATATATATTGGGGAATTTATCCAGGGAGCCTTTTATCTACAGGGGTCATAAGGGTGTGGAAAAGTCATAGGTGTAATAATCTGCAGAATATATCAATAAGTATCTATCAGCAGGTAGAGAGGACAGAGCAACATTCTGCAGATCTCCAGAGAGGTCAGTGGTGTAATAATCTGCAGAATATATCACTATGTATCTGTCAGGAGGTAGAGGAGCAATGTTCTGCAGATCTCCAGAGAGATCATTGGTGTAATAAGCTGCAGAATATATCACTATGTATCTGTCAAGAGGTAGAGGAGCAATGTTCTGCAGATCTCCTGAAAGGTCAGTGGTGTAATAATCTGCAGAATATATCACTATTCATCTGTCACGAGGTAAAGGAGCAATGTTCTGCAGATCACTAGAGAGGTAAGTGGTGTAATAATCTGCAGAATATATCTGTAATGGATCTGCCAGGCACTACGTCTGTGGAGACTCCCAGGGTTAATCAGTCGACACCTGAGGCCACACCTCTTAGACTGACACCGGCTCCCACCAATCAGGGTGGCAGGCTCAGGAGTGGGAGAGCCTATCGCGGCCTGGTCAGTCAGAGTTAGCTCCGCCCCCTGTCCATTTATACCTGCAGTTTTCTCTTCCTCATTGCTTGTTATTCTTTTGGATTCCTGGCCCCACTGCTGCTTGCTCCAGCCTGCTTCTGCCGTGCTTCTGCCTTGCTGCAGTTCCCCTTGTCTTGCTTTGCTTTGCCCCTGGCTTGCTTCTGTCTCCGTGCCCGCTCGGGTTACTCACTTCGTCCTGGTCCTGACTGTTCGTTCGCCGCTCCGTTTCCTCGTGGCGTTCCGTGGCTACTGCCCCTTCCCTTGCGTGTTCCCTGTTTGTTTTCCTGTGCACTTAGACAGCGTAGGGACCGCCGCCCAGTTGTACCTCGTCGCCTAGGGCGGGTCGTTGCAAGTAGGCAGGGACAGGGCGGTGGGTAGATTAGGGCTCACTTTCCCTTCACCTCCTTCCTGCCATCACAGAATAACAAGCCCTTACCTAGTCTACCATTTCTCCTACGCTGTCGCTATCATGGACCCCCTTGAGACCCTGACCCAGCAGATGCAGGGCCTCTCCCTACAGGTCCAGGCCCTGGCCCAAAGGGTTGGGCGCACCACCTCACCTCTAGAACCCGACCTCAAGTTACCTGACCGGTTTTCAGGGGACCGTAAGACGTTTCTCTCCTTCCGGGAGAGTTGCAGACTATATTTCCGCCTTAAGCCCCACTCCTCAGGTTCCGAGAACCAGCGGGTGGGTATCATCATATCCCGACTCCAGGAAGGGCCCCAAGAGTGGGCCTTCTCCTTGGCTCCTGACGCCCCTGAACTTTCCTCTGTTGATCGTTTTTTCTCTGCCCTCGGACTCATTTACGACGAGACTGACAGGACTGCTTTAGCCGAGAGTCAGCTGGTGACCTTACGTCAGGGTAGGAGACCGGTTGAGGAATACTGTTCTGATTTTAGGAAGTGGTGCGTAGCTTCTCAGTGGAACGATCCGGCCCTAAGGTGCCAGTTTAGGTTAGGATTATCTGACGCCCTGAAGGATCTGCTGGTTAGCTACCCCTCGTCTGACTCCCTTGACCAGGTTATGGCCCTAGCAGTACGACTTGACCGACGTCTCAGGGAACGTCAGCTAGAACGCTTCAGTGTGCTCCCCTCTGACTTTTCTGCGATCCCCCCCGAGGTCCCGCCTCCTCGCCCCTCCACGGAGGACTCGGAGGTACCTATGCAACTCGGGGCCTCCATGTCCCCTCGACAACGTAGGGAGTTTCGCAGAATGAACGGTCTCTGCTTCTACTGTGGGGACGACAAGCATCTACTGAACACCTGTCCCAGGCGCAAGAATAAGAAGCCGGAAAACTTCCGCGCCTAAGTGATCATCGGGGAGGTCACTTGGGCGCACAGGTATTTCCCGTTAATGTGAAACGCAATAAAATTTTGCTTCCCTTTCAGGTCTCGTTTGCTGGCCGGTCTGCCACGGGCAGTGCCTTCGTGGATTCTGGCTCATCTGCTAATATCATGTCTGTGGAATTTGCTATGTCTCTAAAGATGCCTTGTATTGATTTACCTTATCCTATCCCTGTAGTAGGTATCGACTCAACTCCCCTTGCTAATGGTTATTTTACTCAGCATACTCCTGTTTTTGAACTCCTTGTTGGCTCCATGCATTTGGAGCAGTGCTCTGTACTGGTGATGCAGGGATTATCGTCTGATCTGGTATTAGGTCTTCCCTGGTTGCAGTTGCATAATCCCACGTTTGATTGGAATACTGGGGATCTCACCAAATGGGGTAATGAATGTCTTACGTCATGTCTTTCTGTTAACTCTATTTCTCCCCGGGAGGAGGTAAACACGCTTCCTGAGTTTGTTCAGGACTTCGCCGATGTGTTTTCTAAGGAGGCCTCCGAGGTGTTGCCCCCCCATAGAGATTACGATTGCGCTATCGATTTGGTGCCTGGTGCCAAGCTTCCTAAGGGTAGGATATTTAATCTTTCATGTCCTGAACGTGAAGCCATGAGGGTGTATATCCAGGAATGCCTGGCCAAGGGTTTCATTCGCCCCTCGACTTCTCCTGTAGGTGCTGGCTTCTTCTTCGTGGGGAAGAAGGATGGTGGTCTTAGGCCGTGCATTGATTATCGTAACCTGAATAAGGTCACTGTAAGGAACCAGTACCCACTTCCTTTGATTCCGGATCTTTTTAATCAGGTTCAGGGAGCCCAATGGTTTTCTAAGTTCGATCTACGGGGGGCATATAACCTTATCCGCATCAAAGAGGGGGATGAGTGGAAAACTGCGTTCAACACACCCGAGGGTCATTTCGAATACCTGGTCATGCCCTTTGGGTTGTGTAACGCCCCTGCTGTCTTCCAGAATTTTATTAATGAAATCCTGAGAGAGTACCTGGGTAATTTTCTTGTTGTGTACCTTGATGACATACTGGTGTTTTCCAAGGACTGGTCCTCTCACGTGGAGCATGTCAGGAAGGTGCTCCAGGTCCTTCGGGAGAATAATCTGTTTGCTAAGACTGAAAAATGTGTCTTTGGGGTACAGGAGATACCATTTTTAGGGCAAATCCTCACTCCTCATGAATTCCGCATGGACCCTGCCAAGGTTCAAGCTGTGGCGGAATGGGTCCAACCTGCCTCCCTTAAGGCGTTACAGTGTTTTTTAGGGTTCGCCAACTATTACAGGAGATTTATTGCCAACTTCTCGGTCGTCGCTAAGCCTCTTACGGACCTTACCCGCAAGGGTGCTGATGTCCTCCATTGGCCCCCTGAGGCCGTCCAGGCCTTTGAGACTCTCAAGAAGTGCTTTATCTCGGCCCCCGTGCTGATTCAGCCCAACCAAGAGGAGCCATTTATTGTGGAGGTTGACGCTTCCGAGGTGGGAGTGGGGGCCGTCTTGTCCCAGGGTACCAGCTCCCTCACCCATCTCCGCCCCTGTGCTTACTTCTCTAGGAAGTTTTCGCCCACGGAGAGTAACTATGATATTGGCAACCGCGAACTTCTAGCCATTAAATGGGCTTTTGAGGAGTGGCGGCACTTCCTGGAGGGGGCCAGACACCAGGTAACGGTCCTTACGGATCACAAGAATCTGGTTTTCCTAGAATCGGCCCGGAGGCTTAATCCTAGACAAGCTCGGTGGGCACTATTCTTTACCAGATTTAATTTCTTGGTTACCTATAGGGCTGGGTCCAAGAATATTAAGGCTGATGCTCTGTAACGTAGTTTCATGGCCAATCCTCCTTCCGAGAAGGATCCCGCTTGTATTTTACCCCCTGGTATAATCGTCTCTGCCACAGATTCTGATTTAGCTTCTGATATCGCGGCTGATCAGGGTGCAGCTCCCGGGAACGCCCCTGGGGACAAACTGTTTGTTCCCCTGCAATACCGGCTGAGGGTACTCAGGGAAAACCATGACTCCGCTCTATCTGGTCATCCTGGCATCTTGGGCACCAAACACCTCATTACCAGAAACTATTGGTGGCCTGGGTTGCCTAAAGATGTTAGGGCTTACGTCGCCGCTTGTGAGGTTTGCGCTAGGTTCAAAACCCCTAGGTCCCGACCTGCGGGCCTACTACGTCCCTTGCCCATTCCCCAGAGACCTTGGACCCATATCTCCATGGATTTTATCACCGATTTGCCTCCATCTCAGGGCAAGTCGGTGGTGTGGGTGGTAGTCGACCGCTTCAGCAAGATGTGCCACTTTGTGCCCCTTAAGAAGCTACCTAACGCCAAGACGTTAGCTTCTTTGTTTGTGAAACACATCCTGCGTCTCCATGGGGCCCCAGTCAATATCGTTTCGGACAGAGGGGTACAATTTGTTTCCTTATTTTGGAGAGCCTTTTGTAAAAAGTTGGAGATTGATCTGTCCTTCTCCTCCGCCTTCCATCCCGAAACTAATGGCCAAACGGAAAGGACCAACCAATCCCTGGAACAATATTTAAGGTGTTTCATCTCTGACTGTCAATTCGATTGGGTCTCATTCCTTCCCCTTGCTGAATTTTCCCTGAATAACCGGGTCAGTAACTCGTCAGGGGTCTCCCCGTTTTTCTGTAATTTCGGGTTTAACCCAAGGTTCTCCTCCGTCTCCCCTGGTTGTTCCAATAATCCTGAGGTAGAGGATGTTCATCGGGAACTGTGCACTGTCTGGGCCCAGGTTCAGAAGAACCTAGAGGCGTCCCAGAGCGCACAAAAGATTCAGGCAGATAGTAGACGTTCTGCTAACCCCCGGTTTGTCGTCGGGGATTTGGTCTGGTTGTCGTCCAGGAACTTGCGCCTTAAGGTCTCGTCCAGGAAGTTTGCTCCCCGATTTATTGGGCCTTATAAGGTCATTGAAGTCCTCAACCCTGTATCCTTCCGTCTGGAGCTGCCCCCATCCTTCCGCATACACGACGTCTTTCATGCCTCCCTCCTTAAACGCTTCTTCCCTGTCCTGGTCCCCCTCTAGGAAACCTCCTGTTCCCGTTCTCACCCCTGAGGGGGTGGAATTCGAGGTGGCCAAGATTGTGGACAGTAGGATGATCCAGGGCTCCCTCCAGTACCTGGTCCATTGGAGAGGATACGCGCCGGAGGAGAGGACTTGGGTACCTGCTCGAGATGTTCACGCTGGGCTATTGGTCAGGAGGTTCCACCTTCTCTTCCCCACTAAACCGGGTCCTCTTAGTAAGGGTCCGGTGGCCCCTCATAAAAGGGGGAGTACTGTAATGGATCTGCCAGGCACTACGTCTGTGGAGACTCCCAGGGTTAATCAGTCGACACCTGAGGCCAGACCTCTTAGACTGACACCGGCTCCCACCAATCAGGGTGGCAGGCTCAGGAGTGGGAGAGCCTATCGCGGCCTGGTCAGTCAGAGTTAGCTCCGCCCCCTGTCCATTTATACCTGCAGTTTTCTCTTCCTCATTGCTTGTTATTCTTTTGGATTCCTGGCCCCACTGCTGCTTGCTCCAGCCTGCTTCTGCCGTGCTTCTGCCTTGCTGCAGTTCCCCTTGTCTTGCTTTGCTTTGCCCCTGGCTTGCTTCTGTCTCCGTGCCCGCTCGGGTTACTCACTTCGTCCTGGTCCTGACTGTTCGTTCGCCGCTCCGTTTCCTCGTGGCGTTCCGTGGCTACTGCCCCTTCCCTTGCGTGTTCCCTGTTTGTTTTCCTGTGCACTTAGACAGCGTAGGGACCGCCGCCCAGTTGTACCTCGTCGCCTAGGGCGGGTCGTTGCAAGTAGGCAGGGACAGGGCGGTGGGTAGATTAGGGCTCACTTTCCCTTCACCTCCTTCCTGCCATCACAATATCGCTATGTATCTGTCAGGAGGTAGAGGAGCAATGCTCTGCAGATCTCCAGAGTGGTCAGTGGTGTAATAATCTGCAGCATATATCACTATGTATCTGTCACAAGGTAGAGGAGCAATGTTCTGCAGATCTCCAGAGAGGTCAATGGTGTAATAATCTGCAGAATTTATCACTATGTATCTGTCAGGAGGTAGGGGAGCGATGTTCTGCAGATCTGTAGAGAGGTCAGTGGTGTAATAATCTGCACAATATATCACTATGTATCTGTCAGGAGGTAGAGGAGCAACGTTCTGCAGATCTCTAGAGAGGTCAGTGGTGTAATAATCTGCAGAATGTATCACTATGTATCTGTCAGGAGGTAGAGGAGCATTGTTCTGCAAGATCTCTAGAGAGGTCAGTGGTGTAATAATCTGCAGAATATATCACTGTGTATCTGTAAGGAGGTAGAGGAGTAATGTTCTGCAGATCTCTAGAAAGGTCAGTGGTGTAATAATCTGCAGAATATATCACTATGTATCTGTCAGGAGGTAGAGGAGCAATGTGCTGCAGATCTCCACAGATGTCAGTGGTGTAATAATCTGCAGAATATATCACTATTTATCTGTCAGGAGGTAGAGAGGACAGAGCAATGTTCTGCAGATCTCTAGAGAGGTCACTGGTGTAATAATCTGCAAAATATATTACTATGTATCTGTCAGGAGGTAGAGGAGCGATGTTCTGCAGATCTCCAGAGAGGTCAGTGGTGTAATAATCTGCAGAATATATCACTATGTATCTGTGAGGAGGTCGAGCAATGTTCTGCAGATCTCCAGAGATGTCAGTGGTGTAATAATCTGCAGAATATATCACTATGTATCTGTCAGGAGGTAGAGGAGCAATGTTCTGCAGATCTCTAGAGAGGTCAGTGGTGTAATAATCTGCAGAATATATCACTATGTATCTGTCAGGAGGTAGAGGAGCATTGTTCTGCAGATCTCTAGAGAGGTCAGTGGTGTAATAATCTGCAGAATATATCACTGTGTATCTGTAAGGAGGTAGAGGAGTAATGTTCTGCAGATCTCTAGAAAGGTCAGTGGTGTAATAATCTGCAGAATATATCACTATGTATCTGTCAGGAGGTAAAGGAGCAATGTGCTTCAGTTCTCCAGAGATGATAGTGGTGTAATAATCTGCAGAATATATCACTATGTATCTGTCAGGAGGTAGAGGAGCAATGTTCTGCAGATCTCTAGAGAGGTCAGTGGTGTAATAGTCTGCAGAATATATCACTATGTATCTGTCAGGAGGTAGAGGAGCATTGTTCTGCAGATCTCTAGAGAGGTCAGTGGTGTAATAATCTGCAGAATATATCACTGTGTATCTGTAAGGAGGTAGAGGAGTAATGTTCTGCAGATCTCTAAAAAGGTCAGTGGTGTAATAATCTGCAGAATATATCACTATGTATCTGTCAGGAGGTAGAGGAGCAATGTGCTGCAGATCTCCAGAGATGTTAGTGGTGTAATAATCTGCAGAATATATCACTATGTATCTGTCAGGAGGTAGAGAGGACAGAGCAATGTTCTGCAGATCTCTAGAGAGGTCACTGGTGTAATAATCTGCAGAATATATTACTATGTATCTGTCAGGAGGTAGAGGAGCGATATTCTTCAGATCTCCAGAGAGGTCAGTGGTGTAATAATCTGCAGAATATATCACTATGTATCTGTGAGGAGGTAGAGGAGCAATGTTCTGCAGGTTTCCAGAGATGTCAGTGGTGTAATAATCTGCAGAATATATCACTATGTATATGTCAGGAGGTAGAGGAGCGATGTTCTTCAGATCTCCAGAGAGGTCAGTGGTTTAATAATCTGCGGAATATATCACTATGTATATGTCAGGAGGTAGAGGAGCGATGTTCTGCAGATCTCCAGAGAGGTCAGTGGTGTAATAATCTGCGGAATATATCACTATGTATGTGTCAGGAGCTAGAGGAGAAATGTTCTGCAGATCTCTAGAGAGGTCAGTGGTGTAATAATCTGCAGAATATTTCACTATGTATCTGTCAGGAGAAAGAGGAGCAATGTTCTGCAGATATCCAGAGAGGTCAGTGGTGTAATAATCTGCAGAATATATCACTATGTATCTGTCAGGAGGTAGAGAGGAAAGAGCAATGTTCTGCAGATCTCCAGAGATGTCAGTGGTGTAATAATCTGCAGAATATATCACTATGTATATGTCAGGTGGTAGAGGAGCGATGTTCTGCAGATCTCCAGAGAGGTCAGTGGTGTAATAATCTGCGGAATATATCACTATGTATGTGTCAGGAGCTAGAGGAGAAATGTTCTGCAGATCTCTAGAGAGGTCAGTGGTGTAATAATCTGCAGAATATTTCACTATGTATCTGTAAGGAGGTAGAGGAGCATTGTTCTGCAGATCTCTAGAGAGGTCAGTGGTGTAATAATCTGCAGATTATATCACTATGTATCTGTCAGGAGGTAGAGGAGCATTGTTCTGCAGATCTCTAGAGAGGTCAGTGGTGTAATAATCTGCAGAATATATCACTATGTATCTGTCAGGAGGTAGAGGAGTATTGTTCTGCAGATCTCTAGAGAGGTCAGTGGTGTAATAATCTGCAGAATATATCACTGTGTATCTGTAAGGAGGTAGAGGAGCAATGTTCTGCAGATCTCTAGAGAGGTCAGTGGTGTAATAATCTGCAGATTATATCACTATGTATCTGTCAGGAGGTAGAGGAGCATTGTTCTGCAGATCTCTAGAGAGGTCAGTGGTGTAATAATCTGCAGAATATATCACTATGTATCTGTCAGGAGGTAGAGGAGCATTGTTCTGCAGATCTCTAGAGAGGTCAGTGGTGTAATAATCTGCAGAATATATCACTGTGTATCTGTAAGGAGGTAGAGGAGTAATGTTCTGCAGATCTCTAGAAAGGTCAGTGGTGTAATAATCTGCAGAATATATCACTATGTATCTGTCAGGAGGTAGAGGAGCAATGTGCTGCAGATCTCCAGAGATGTTAGTTGTGTAATAATCTGCAGAATATATCACTATGTATCTGTCAGGAGGTAGAGAGGACAGAGCAATGTTCTGCAGATCTCTAGAGAGGTCACTGGTGTAATAATCTGCAGAATATATCACTATGTATCTGTCAGGAGGTAGAGGAGCGATATTCTGCAGATCTCCAGAGAGGTCAGTGGTGTAATAATCTGCAGAATATATCACTATGTATCTGTGAGGAGGTAGAGGAGCAATGTTCTGCAGGTTTCCAGAGATGTCAGTGGTGTAATATTCTGCAGAATATATCACTATGTATATGTCAGGAGGTAGAGGAGCGATGTTCTGCAGATCTCCAGAGAGGTCAGTGGTGTAATAATCTGCGGAATATATCACTATGTATATGTCAGGAGGTAGAGGAGCGATGTTCTGCAGATCTCCAGAGAGGTCAGTGGTGTAATAATCTGCGGAATATATCACTATGTATGTGTCAGGAGCTAGAGAAGAAATGTTCTGCAGATCTCTAGAGAGGTCAGTGGTGTAATAATCTGCAGAATATTTCACTATGTATCTGTCAGGAGGTACAGGAGAAATGTTCTGCAGATCTCCAGAGAGGTCAGTGGTGTAATAATCTGCAGAATATATCACTATGTATCTGTCAGGAGGTAGAGGAGCAATGTTCTGCAGATCTCTAGAGAGGTCAGTGGTGTAATAATCTGCAGAATATATCACTATGTATCTGTCAGGAGGTAGAGGAGCATTGTTCTGCAGATCTCTAGAGAGGTCAGTGGTGTAATAATCTGCAGAATATATCACTATGTATCTGTCACAATGTAGAGGAGCAATGTTCTGCAGATCTCTAGAGAGGTCAGTGGTGTAATAATCTGCAGAATATATCACTATGTATCTGTCAGGAGGTAGAGGAGCATTGTTCTGCAGATCTCTAGAGAGGTCAGTGGTGTAATAATCTGCAGAATATATCACTATGTATCTGTCACAAGGTAGAGGAGCAATGTTCTGCAGATCTCTAGAGAGGTCAGTGGTGTAATAATCTGCAGAATATATCACTATGTATCTGTCAGGAGGTAGAGGAGCATTGTTCTGCAGATCTCTAGAGAGGTCAGTAGTGTAATAATCTGCAGAATATATCACTGTGTATCTGTAAGGAGGTAGAGGAGTAATGCTCTGCAGATCTCTAGAAAGGTCAGTGGTGTAATGATCTGCAGAATATATCACTATGTATCTGTCAGGAGGTAGAGGAGCAATGTGCTGCAGATCTCCACAGATGTCAGTGGTGTAATAATCTGCAGAATTTATCACTATGTATCTGTCAGGAGGTAGAAAGGACAGAGCAATGTTCTGCAGATCTCTAGAGAGGTCAGTGGTGTAATAATCTGCAGAATATATCACTATGTATCTGTGAGGAGGTAGAGGAGCAATGTTCTGCAGATCTCCAGAGATGTCAGTGGTGTAATAATCTGCAGAATATATCACTATGTATCTGTCAGGAGGTAGAGGAGCAATGTTCTGCAGATCTCTAGAGAGGTCAGTGGTGTAATAGTCTGCAGAATATATCACTATGTATCTGTCAGGAGGTAGAGGAGCATTGTTCTGCAGATCTCTAGAGAGGTCAGTGGTGTAATAATCTGCAGAATATATCACTGTGTATCTGTAAGGAGGAAGAGGAGTAATGTTCTGCAGATCTCTAAAAAGGTCAGTGGTGTAATAATCTGCAGAATATATCACTATGTATCTGTCAGGAGGTAGAGGAGGAATGTGCTGCAGATCTCCAGAGATGTTAGTGGTGTAATAATCTGCAGAATATATCACTATGTATCTGTCAGGAGGTAGAGAGGACAGAGCAATGTTCTGCAGATCTCTAGAGAGGTCACTGGTGTAATAATCTGCAGAATATATTACTATGTATCTGTCAGGAGGTAGAGGAGCGATATTCTTCAGATCTCCAGAGAGGTCAGTGGTGTAATAATCTGCAGAATATATCACTATGTATCTGTGAGGAGGTAGAGGAGCAATGTTCTGCAGGTTTCCAGAGATGTCAGTGGTGTAATAATCTGCAGAATATATCACTATGTATATGTCAGGAGGTAGAGGAGCGATGTTCTTCAGATCTCCAGAGAGGTCAGTGGTTTAATAATCTGTGGAATATATCACTATGTATATGTCAGGAGGTAGAGGAGCGATGTTCTGCAGATCTCCAGAGAGGTCAGTGGTGTAATAATCTGCGGAATATATCACTATGTATGTGTCAGGAGCTAGAGGAGAAATGTTCTGCAGATCTCTAGAGAGGTCAGTGGTGTAATAATCTGCAGAATATTTCACTATGTATCTGTCAGGAGAAAGAGGAGCAATGTTCTGCAGATCTCCAGAGAGGTCAGTGGTGTAATAATCTGCAGAATATATCACTATGTATCTGTCACAAGGTAGAGGAGCAATGTTCTGCAGATCTCTAGAGAGGTCAGTGGTGTAATAATCTGCAGAATATATCACTATGTATCTGTCAGGAGGTAGAGGAGCAATGTTCTGCAGATCTCTAGAGAGGTCAGTGGTGTAATAATCTGCAGAATATATCACTATGTATCTGTCAGGAGGTAGAGGAGCATTGTTCTGCAGATCTCCAGAGAGGTCAGTGGTGTAATAATCTGCAGAATATATCACTATGTATCTGTCAGGAGGTAGAGGAGCATTGTTCTGCAAGATCTCTAGAGAGGTCAGTGGTGTAATAATCTGCAGAATATATCACTGTGTATCTGTAAGGAGGTAGAGGAGTAATGTTCTGCAGATCTCTAGAAAGGTCAGTGGTGTAATAATCTGCAGAATATATCACTATGTATCTGTCAGGAGGTAGAGGAGCAATGTGCTGCAGATCTCCACAGATGTCAGTGGTGTAATAATCTGCAGAATATATCACTATTTATCTGTCAGGAGGTAGAGAGGACAGAGCAATGTTCTGCAGATCTCTAGAGAGGTCACTGGTGTAATAATCTGCAAAATATATTACTATGTATCTGTCAGGAGGTAGAGGAGCGATGTTCTGCAGATCTCCAGAGAGGTCAGTGGTGTAATAATCTGCAGAATATATCACTATGTATCTGTGAGGAGGTCGAGCAATGTTCTGCAGATCTCCAGAGATGTCAGTGGTGTAATAATCTGCAGAATATATCACTATGTATCTGTCAGGAGGTAGAGGAGCAATGTTCTGCAGATCTCTAGAGAGGTCAGTGGTGTAATAATCTGCAGAATATATCACTATGTATCTGTCAGGAGGTAGAGGAGCATTGTTCTGCAGATCTCTAGAGAGGTCAGTGGTGTAATAATCTGCAGAATATATCACTGTGTATCTGTAAGGAGGTAGAGGAGTAATGTTCTGCAGATCTCTAGAAAGGTCAGTGGTGTAATAATCTGCAGAATATATCACTATGTATCTGTCAGGAGGTAGAGAGGAAAGAGCAATGTTCTGCAGATCTCCAGAGATGTCAGTGGTGTAATAATCTGCAGAATATATCACTATGTATATGTCAGGAGGTAGAGGAGCGATGTTCTGCAGATCTCCAGAGAGGTCAGTGGTGTAATAATCTGCGGAATATATCACTATGTATGTGTCAGGAGCTAGAGGAGAAATGTTCTGCAGATCTCTAGAGAGGTCAGTGGTGTAATAATCTGCAGAATATTTCACTATGTATCTGTCAGGAGGTAGAGGAGAAATGTTCTGCAGATCTCCAGAGAGGTCAGTGGTGTAATAATCTGCAGAATATATCACTATGTATCTGTCAGGAGGTAGAGGAGCAATGTTCTGCAGATCTCCAGAGAAGTCAGTGGTGTTATAATCTGCAGAATATATCACTATGTATCTGTCAGGAGGTAGAGGAGCAATATTCTGCAGATCTCAAGAGAGGTCAGTAGTGTAATAATCTGCCGAATATATCACTATGTATCTGTCAGGAGGTAGAGGAGCAATGTTCTGCAGATCTCTAGAGAGGTCAGTGGTGTAATAATCTGCAGAATATATCACTATGTATCTGTCAGGAGGTAGAGGAGCAATGTTCTGCAGATCTCTAGAGAGGTCAGTGGTGTAATAATCTGCAGAATATATCACTATGTATCTGTCAGGAGGTAGAGGAGCATTGTTCTGCAGATCTCCAGAGAGGTCAGTGGTGTAATAATCTGCAGAATATATCACTATGTATCTGTCACAAGGTAGAGGAGCAATGTTCTGCAGATCTCTAGAGAGGTCAGTGGTGTAATAATCTGCAGAATATATCACTATGTATCTGTCAGGAGGTAGAGGAGCATTGTTCTGCAAGATCTCTAGAGAGGTCAGTGGTGTAATAATCTGCAGAATATATCACTGTGTATCTGTAAGGAGGTAGAGGAGTAATGTTCTGCAGATCTCTAGAAAGGTCAGTGGTGTAATAATCTGCAGAATATATCACTATGTATCTGTCAGGAGGTAGAGGAGCGATGTTCTGCAGATCTCCAGAGAGGTCAGTGGTGTAATAATCTGCAGAATATATCACTAAGTATCTGTGAGGAGGTCGAGCAATGTTCTGCAGATCTCCAGAGATGTCAGTGGTGTAATAATCTGCAGAATATATCACTATGTATCTGTCAGGAGGTAGAGGAGCAATGTTCTGCAGATCTCTAGAGAGGTCAGTGGTGTAATAATCTGCAGAATATATCACTATGTATCTGTCAGGAGGTAGAGGAGCATTGTTCTGCAGATCTCTAGAGAGGTCAGTGGTGTAATAATCTGCAGAATATATCACTGTGTATCTGTAAGGAGGTAGAGGAGTAATGTTCTGCAGATCTCTAGAAAGGTCAGTGGTGTAATAATCTGCAGAATATATCACTATGTATCTGTCAGGAGGTAAAGGAGCAATGTGCTGCAGTTCTCCAGAGATGATAGTGGTGTAATAATCTGCAGAATATATCACTATGTATCTGTCAGGAGGTATAGAGGACAGAGCAATGTTCTGCAGATCTCTAGAGAGGTCACTGGTGTAATAATCTGCAGAATATATTACTATGTATCTGTCAGGAGGTAGAGGAGCGATATTCTGCCGATCTCCAGAGAGGTCAGTGGTGTAATAATCTGCGGAATATATCACTATGTATGTGTCAGGAGCTAGAGGAGAAATGGTCTGCAGATCTCTAGAGAGGTCAGTGGTGTAATAATCTGCAGAATATTTCACTATGTATCTGTCAGGAGGTAGAGGAGAAATGTTCTGCAGATCTCCAGAGAGGTCAGTGGTGTAATAATCTGCAGAATATATCACTATGTATCTGTCAGGAGGTAGAGGAGCAATGTTCTGCAGATCTCTAGAGAGGTTAGTGGTGTAATAATCTGCAGAATATATCACTATGTATCTGTCAGGAGGTAGTGGAGCATTGTTCTGCAGATCTCTAGAGAGGTCAGTGGTGTAATAATCTGCAGGATATATCACTATGTATCTGTCACAAGGTAGAGGAGCAATGTTCTGCAGATCTCTAGAGAGGTCAGTGGTGTAATAATCTGCAGAATATATCACTATGTATCTGTCAGGAGGTAGAGGAGCAATGTTCTGCAGATCTCTAGAGAGGTCAGTGGTGTAATAATCTGCAGAATATATCACTGTGTATCTGTAAGGAGGTAGAGGAGTAATGTTCTGCAGATCTCTAGAAAGGTCAGTGGTGTAATAATCTGCAGAATATATCACTATGTATCTGTCAGGAGGTAGAGGAGCAATGTGCTGCAGATCTCCACAGATGTCAGTGGTGTAATAATCTGCAGAATATATCACTATGTATCTGTCAGGAGGTAGAGGAGCAATGTTCTGCAGATCTCTAGAGAGGTCAGTGGTGTAATAATCTGCAGATTATATCACTATGTATCTGTCAGGAGGTAGAGGAGCATTGTTCTGCAGATCTCTAGAGAGGTCAGTGGTGTAATAATCTGCAGAATATATCACTGTGTATCTGTAAGGAGGTAGAGGAGTAATGTTCTGCAGATCTCTAGAAAGGTCAGTGGTGTAATAATCTGCAGAATATATCACTATGTATCTGTCAGGAGGTAGAGGAGCAATGTGCTGCAGATCTCCAGAGATGTTAGTTGTGTAATAATCTGCAGAATATATCACTATGTATCTGTCAGGAGGTAGAGAGGACAGAGCAATGTTCTGCAGATCTCTAGAGAGGTCACTGGTGTAATAATCTGCAGAATATATCACTATGTATCTGTCAGGAGGTAGAGGAGCGATATTCTGCAGATCTCCAGAGAGGTCAGTGGTGTAATAATCTGCAGAATATATCACTATGTATCTGTGAGGAGGTAGAGGAGCAATGTTCTGCAGGTTTCCAGAGATGTCAGTGGTGTAATATTCTGCAGAATATATCACTATGTATATGTCAGGAGGTAGAGGAGCGATGTTCTGCAGATCTCCAGAGAGGTCAGTGGTGTAATAATCTGCGGAATATATCACTATGTATATGTCAGGAGGTAGAGGAGCGATGTTCTGCAGATCTCCAGAGAGGTCAGTGGTGTAATAATCTGCGGAATATATCACTATGTATGTGTCAGGAGCTAGAGAAGAAATGTTCTGCAGATCTCTAGAGAGGTCAGTGGTGTAATAATCTGCAGAATATTTCACTATGTATCTGTCAGGAGGTACAGGAGAAATGTTCTGCAGATCTCCAGAGAGGTCAGTGGTGTAATAATCTGCAGAATATATCACTATGTATCTGTCAGGAGGTAGAGGAGCAATGTTCTGCAGATCTCTAGAGAGGTCAGTGGTGTAATAATCTGCAGAATATATCACTATGTATCTGTCAGGAGGTAGAGGAGCATTGTTCTGCAGATCTCTAGAGAGGTCAGTGGTGTAATAATCTGCAGAATATATCACTATGTATCTGTCACAATGTAGAGGAGCAATGTTCTGCAGATCTCTAGAGAGGTCAGTGGTGTAATAATCTGCAGAATATATCACTATGTATCTGTCAGGAGGTAGAGGAGCATTGTTCTGCAGATCTCTAGAGAGGTCAGTGGTGTAATAATCTGCAGAATATATCACTATGTATCTGTCACAAGGTAGAGGAGCAATGTTCTGCAGATCTCTAGAGAGGTCAGTGGTGTAATAATCTGCAGAATATATCACTATGTATCTGTCAGGAGGTAGAGGAGCATTGTTCTGCAGATCTCTAGAGAGGTCAGTAGTGTAATAATCTGCAGAATATATCACTGTGTATCTGTAAGGAGGTAGAGGAGTAATGCTCTGCAGATCTCTAGAAAGGTCAGTGGTGTAATGATCTGCAGAATATATCACTATGTATCTGTCAGGAGGTAGAGGAGCAATGTGCTGCAGATCTCCACAGATGTCAGTGGTGTAATAATCTGCAGAATTTATCACTATGTATCTGTCAGGAGGTAGAAAGGACAGAGCAATGTTCTGCAGATCTCTAGAGAGGTCACTGGTGTAATAATCTGCAGAATATATTACTATGTATCTGTCAGGAGGTAGAGGAGCGATGTTTTGCAGATCTCCAGAGAGGTCAGTGGTGTAATAATCTGCAGAATATATCACTATGTATCTGTGAGGAGGTAGAGGAGCAATGTTCTGCAGATCTCCAGAGATGTCAGTGGTGTAATAATCTGCAGAATATATCACTATGTATCTGTCAGGAGGTAGAGGAGCAATGTTCTGCAGATCTCTAGAGAGGTCAGTGGTGTAATAGTCTGCAGAATATATCACTATGTATCTGTCAGGAGGTAGAGGAGCATTGTTCTGCAGATCTCTAGAGAGGTCAGTGGTGTAATAATCTGCAGAATATATCACTGTGTATCTGTAAGGAGGTAGAGGAGTAATGTTCTGCAGATCTCTAAAAAGGTCAGTGGTTTAATAACCTGCAGAATATATCACTATGTATCTGTCAGGAGGTAGAGGAGCAATGTGCTGCAGATCTCCAGAGATGTTAGTGGTGTAATAATCTGCAGAATATATCACTATGTATCTGTCAGGAGGTAGAGAGGACAGAGCAATGTTCTGCAGATCTCTAGAGAGGTCACTGGTGTAATAATCTGCAGAATATATTACTATGTATCTGTCAGGAGGTAGAGGAGCGATATTCTTCAGATCTCCAGAGAGGTCAGTGGTGTAATAATCTGCAGAATATATCACTATGTATCTGTGAGGAGGTAGAGGAGCAATGTTCTGCAGGTTTCCAGAGATGTCAGTGGTGTAATAATCTGCAGAATATATCACTATGTATATGTCAGGAGTTAGAGGAGCGATGTTCTTCAGATCTCCAGAGAGGTCAGTGGTTTAATAATCTGCGGAATATATCACTATGTATATGTCAGGAGGTAGAGGAGCGATGTTCTGCAGATCTCCAGAGAGGTCAGTGGTGTAATAATCTGCGGAATATATCACTATGTATGTGTCAGGAGCTAGAGGAGAAATGTTCTGCAGATCTCTATAGAGGTCAGTGGTGTAATAATCTGCAGAATATTTCACTATGTATCTGTCAGGAGAAAGAGGAGCAATGTTCTGCAGATCTCCAGAGAGGTCAGTGGTGTAATAATCTGCAGAATATATCACTATGTATCTGTCACAAGGTAGAGGAGCAATGTTCTGCAGATCTCTAGAGAGGTCAGTGGTGTAATAATCTGCAGAATATATCACTATGTATCTGTCAGGAGGTAGAGGAGCAATGTTCTGCAGATCTCTAGAGAGGTCAGTGGTGTAATAATCTGCAGAATATATCACTATGTATCTGTCAGGAGGTAGAGGAGCATTGTTCTGCATATCTCCAGAGAGGTCAGTGGTGTAATAATCTGCAGAATATATCACTATGTATCTGTCACAAGGTAGAGGAGCAATGTTCTGCAGATCTCTAGAGAGGTCAGTGGTGTAATAATCTGCAGAATATATCACTATGTATCTGTCAGGAGGTAGAGGAGCATTGTTCTGCAAGATCTCTAGAGAGGTCAGTGGTGTAATAATCTGCAGAATATATCACTGTGTATCTGTAAGGAGGTAGAGGAGTAATGTTCTGCAGATCTCTAGAAAGGTCAGTGGTGTAATAATCTGCAGAATATATCACTATGTATCTGTCAGGAGGTAGAGGAGCAATGTGCTGCAGATCTCCACAGATGTCAGTGGTGTAATAATCTGCAGAATATATCACTATTTATCTGTCAGGAGGTAGAGAGGACAGAGCAATGTTCTGCAGATCTCTAGAGAGGTCACTGGTGTAATAATCTGCAAAATATATTACTATGTATCTGTCAGGAGGTAGAGGAGCGATGTTCTGCAGATCTCCAGAGAGGTCAGTGGTGTAATAATCTGCAGAATATATCACTATGTATCTGTGAGGAGGTCGAGCAATGTTCTGCAGATCTCCAGAGATGTCAGTGGTGTAATAATCTGCAGAATATATCACTATGTATCTGTCAGGAGGTAGAGGAGCAATGTTCTGCAGATCTCTAGAGAGGTCAGTGGTGTAATAGTCTGCAGAATATATCACTATGTATCTGTCAGGAGGTAGAGGAGCATTGTTCTGCAGATCTCTAGAGAGGTCAGTGGTGTAATAATCTGCAGAATATATCACTGTGTATCTGTAAGGAGGTAGAGGAGTAATGTTCTGCAGATCTCTAAAAAGGTCAGTGGTGTAATAATCTGCAGAATATATCACTATGTATCTGTCAGGAGGTAGAGGAGCAATGTGCTGCAGATCTCCAGAGATGTTAGTGGTGTAATAATCTGCAGAATATATCACTATGTATCTGTCAGGAGGTAGAGAGGACAGAGCAATGTTCTGCAGATCTCTAGAGAGGTCACTGGTGTAATAATCTGCAGAATATATTACTATGTATCTGTCAGGAGGTAGAGGAGCGATATTCTTCAGATCTCCAGAGAGGTCAGTGGTGTAATAATCTGCAGAATATATCACTATGTATCTGTGAGGAGGTAGAGGAGCAATGTTCTGCAGGTTTCCAGAGATGTCAGTGGTGTAATAATCTGCAGAATATATCACTATGTATATGTCAGGAGGTAGAGGAGCGATGTTCTTCAGATCTCCAGAGAGGTCAGTGGTTTAATAATCTGCGGAATATATCACTATGTATATGTCAGTCGGTAGAGGAGCGATGTTCTGCAGATCTCCAGAGAGGTCAGTGGTGTAATAATCTGCGGAATATATCACTATGTATCTGTCAGGAGGTAGAGAGGAAAGAGCAATGTTCTGCAGATCTCCAGATATGTCAGTGGTGTAATAATCTGCAGAATATATCACTATGTATATGTCAGGAGGTAGAGGAGCGATGTTCTGCAGATCTCCAGAGAGGTCAGTGGTGTAATAATCTGCGGAATATATCACTATGTATGTGTCAGGAGCTAGAGGAGAAATGTTCTGCAGATCTCTAGAGAGGTCAGTGGTGTAATAATCTGCAGAATATTTCACTATGTATCTGTCAGGAGGTAGAGGAGAAATGTTCTGCAGATCTCCAGAGAGGTCAGTGGTGTAATAATCTGCAGAATATATCACTATGTATCTGTCAGGAGGTAGAGGAGCAATGTTCTGCAGATCTCCAGAGAAGTCAGTGGTGTTATAATCTGCAGAATATATCACTATGTATCTGTCAGGAGGTAGAGGAGCAATATTCTGCAGATCTCAAGAGAGGTCAGTAGTGTAATAATCTGCCGAATATATCACTATGTATCTGTCAGGAGGTAGAGGAGCAATGTTCTGCAGATCTCTAGAGAGGTCAGTGGTGTAATAATCTGCAGAATATATCACTATGTATCTGTCAGGAGGTAGAGGAGCAATGTTCTGCAGATCTCTAGAGAGGTCAGTGGTGTAATAATCTGCAGAATATATCACTATGTATCTGTCAGGAGGTAGAGGAGCATTGTTCTGCAGATCTCCAGAGAGGTCAGTGGTGTAATAATCTGCAGAATATATCACTATGTATCTGTCACAAGGTAGAGGAGCAATGTTCTGCAGATCTCTAGAGAGGTCAGTGGTGTAATAATCTGCAGAATATATCACTATGTATCTGTCAGGAGGTAGAGGAGCATTGTTCTGCAAGATCTCTAGAGAGGTCAGTGGTGTAATAATCTGCAGAATATATCACTGTGTATCTGTAAGGAGGTAGAGGAGTAATGTTCTGCAGATCTCTAGAAAGGTCAGTGGTGTAATAATCTGCAGAATATATCACTATGTATCTGTCAGTAGGTAGAGGAGCGATGTTCTGCAGATCTCCAGAGAGGTCAGTGGTGTAATAATCTGCAGAATATATCACTAAGTATCTGTGAGGAGGTCGAGCAATGTTCTGCAGATCTCCAGAGA
The DNA here is from genome assembly GCF_050947455.1 of Rhinoderma darwinii. NCBI lineage: Eukaryota > Metazoa > Chordata > Amphibia > Anura > Rhinodermatidae > Rhinoderma > Rhinoderma darwinii. The sequence goes on from NC_134689.1 coordinate 68,536,519, forward strand.
TGTCAGTGGTGTAATAATCTGCAGAATATATCACTATGTATCTGTCAGGAGGTAGAGGAGCAATGTTCTGCAGATCTCTAGAGAGGTCAGTGGTGTAATAATCTGCAGAATATATCACTATGTATCTGTCAGGAGGTAGAGGAGCATTGTTCTGCAGATCTCTAGAGAGGTCAGTGGTGTAATAATCTGCAGAATATATCACTGTGTATCTGTAAGGAGGTAGAGGAGTAATGTTCTGCAGATCTCTAGAAAGGTCAGTGGTGTAATAATCTGCAGAATATATCACTATGTATCTGTCAGGAGGTAAAGGAGCAATGTGCTGCAGTTCTGCAGAGATGATAGTGGTGTAATAATCTGCAGAATATATCACTATGTATCTGTCAGGAGGTATAGAGGACAGAGCAATGTTCTGCAGATCTCTAGAGAGGTCACTGGTGTAATAATCTGCAGAATATATTACTATGTATCTGTCAGGAGGTAGAGGAGCGATATTCTGCAGATCTCCGGAGAGGTCAGTGGTGTAATAATCTGCAGAATATATCACTATGTATCTGTGAGGAGGTAGAGGAGCAATGTTCTGCAGGTTTCCAGAGAGGTCAGTGGTGTAATAATCTGCAGAATATATCACTATGTATATGTCATGAGGTAGAGGAGCGATGTTCTGCAGATCTCCAGAGAGGTCAGTGGTGTAATAATCTGTGGAATATATCACTATGTATGTGTCAGGAGCTAGAGGAGAAATGTTCTGCAGATCTCTAGAGAGGTCAGTGGTGTAATAATCTGCAGAATATTTCACTATGTATCTGTCAGGAGGTAGAGGAGCAATGTTCTGCAGGTTTCCAGAGATGTCAGTGGTGTAATAATCTGCGGAATATATCACTATGTATATGTCAGGAGGTAGAGGAGCGATGTTCTGCAGATCTCCAGAGAGGTCAGTGGTGTAATAATCTGCGGAATATATCACTATGTATGTGTCTGGAGCTAGAGGAGAAATGTTCTGCAGATCTCTAGAGAGGTCAGTGGTGTAATAATCTGCAAAATATTTCACTATGTATCTGTCAGGAGGTAGAGAGGACAGAGCAATGTTCTGCAGATCTCCAGAGATGTCAGTGGTGTAATAATCTGCAGAATATATCACTATGTATATGTCAGGAGGTAGAGGAGCGATGTTCTGCAGATCTCCAGAGAGGTCAGTGGTGTAATAATCTGCGGAATATATCACTATGTATGTGTCAGGAGCTAGAGGAGAAATGTTCTGCAGATCTCTAGAGAGGTCAGTGTTGTAATAATCTGCAGAATATTTCACTATGTATCTGTCAGGAGGTAGAGGAGAAATGTTCTGCAGATCTCCAGAGAGGTCAGTGGTGTAATAATCTGCAGAATATATCACTATGTATCTGTCAGGAGGTAGAGGAGCAATGTTCTGCAGATCTCCAGAGAAGTCAGTGGTGTAATAATCTGCAGAATATATCACTATGTATCTGTCAGGAGGTAGAGGAGCAATATTCTGCAGATCTCAAGAGAGGTCAGTAGTGTAATAATCTGCCGAATATATCACTATGTATCTGTCAGGAGGTAGAGGAGCAATGTTCTGCAGATCTCTAGAGAGGTCAGTGGTGTAATAATCTGCAGAATATATCACTATGTATCTGTCAGGAGGTAGAGAGGACAGAGCAATGTTCTGCAGATCTCCAGAGATGTCAGTTTTGTAATAATCTGCAGAATATATCACTATGTATATGTCAGGAGGTAGAGGAGCGATGTTCTGCAGATCTCCAGAGAGGTCAGTGGTGTAATAATCTGCGGAATATATCACTATGTATATGTCAGGAGGTAGAGGAGCGATGTTCTGCAGATCTCCAGAGAGGTCAGTGGTGTAATAATTTGCGGAATATATCACTATGTATCTGTCAGGAGCTAGAGGAGCAATGTTCTGCAGATCTCTAGAGAGGTACGTGGTGTAATAATCTGCAGAATATATCACTATGTATCTGTCAGGAGGTAGAGGAGCAATGTTCTGCAGGTTTCCAGAGATGTCAGTGGTGTAATAATCTGCAGAATATATCACTATGTATATGTCAGGAGGTAGAGGAGCGATGTTCTTCAGATCTCCAGAGAGGTCAGTGGTGTAATAATCTGCGGAATATGTCACTATGTATATGTCAGGAGGTAGAGGAGCGATGTTCTGCAGATCTCCAGAGAGGTCAGTGGTGTAATAATCTGCGGAATATGTCACTATGTATGTGTCAGGAGCTAGAGGAGAAATGTTCTGCAGATCTCTAGAGAGGTCAGTGGTGTAATAATCTGCAGAATATTTCACTATGTATCTGTCAGGAGGTAGAGGAGCAATGTTCTGCAGATCTCCAGAGAGGTCAGTGGTGTAATAATCTGCAGAATATATCACTATGTATCTGTCAGGAGGTAGAGGAGCAATGTTCTGCAGATCTCAAGAGAGGTCAGTGGTGTAATAATCTGCAGAATATATCACTATGTATCTGTCAGGGGGTAGAGAGGACAGAGTAATGTTCTGCAGATCTCCAGAGAGGTCAGTGGTGTAATAATCTGCAGAATATATCACTATGTATCTGTCAGTAGGTAGAGGAGGAATGTTCTGCAGATCTCAAAAGAGGTTAGTGGTGTAATAATCTGTAGAATATATCACTATGTATCTGTCAGGAGATAGAGTAGCAATGTTCTGCAGATCTCTAGAGAGGTCAGTGGTGTAATAATCTGCAGAATATATCACTATGTATCTGTCACAAGGTAGAGGAGCAATGTTCTGTGGATCTCCAGAGATGTCAGTGGTGTAATAATCTGCAGAATATATCACTATGTATCTGTCAGGAGGTAGAGAGGACAGAGCAATGTTCTGCAGATCTCTAGAGAGGTCAGTGGTGTAATAATCTGCAAAATATTTCACTATGTATCTGTCAGGAGGTAGAGAGGACAGAGCAATGTTCTGCAGATCTCCAGAGATGTCAGTTTTGTAATAATCTGCAGAATATATCACTATGTATCTGTCAGGAGGTAGAGGAGCGATGTTCTGCAGATCTCCAGAGAGGTCAGTGGTGTAATAATAAGCAGAATATATCACTTTGTATCTGTCAGGAGGTAGAGGAGCAATGTTCTGCAGATCTCAAGAGAGGTCACTGGTGTAATAATCTGCAGAATATATCAATATGTATCTGTCAGGAGATAGAGTAGCAATGTTCTGCTGATCTCTAGAGAGGTCAGTGGTGTAATAATCTGCAGAATATATCACGATGTATCTGTCACAAGGTAGAGGAGCAATGTTCTGCAGATCTCCAGAGAGGTCAGTGGTGCAATAATATGCAGAATATATCACTATGTATCTGTCAGGAGGTACAGAGGACAGAGCAATGTTCTGCAGATCTCTAGAGAGGTCAGTGGTGTAATAATCTGCAGAATATATTACTATGTATCTGTCAGGAGGTAGAGGAGTGATGTTCTGTAGGTCTCCAGAGAGGTCAGTGGTGTAATAATAAGCAGAATATATCACTTTGTATCTGTCAGGAGGTAGAGGAGCAATGTTCTGCAGATCTCCAGAGAAGTCAGTGGTGTAATAATCTGCAGAATATATCACTATGTATATGTCAGAAGGTAGAGGAGCGATGTTCTGCAGATCTCCAGAGATGCCAGTGGTGTAATAATCTGCAGAATATATCACTATGTATATGTCAGGAGGTAGAGGAGCGATGTTCTGCAGATCTCCAGAGAGGTCAGTGGTGTAATAATCTGCGGAATATAGCACTATGTATATGTCAGGAGGTAGAGGAGCGATGTTCAGCAGATCTCCAGAGATGTCAGTGGTGTAATAATCTGCGGAATATATCACTATGTATCTGTCAGGAGCTAGAGAAGAAATGTTCTTCAGATCTCCAGAGAGGTCAGTGGTGTAATAATCTGCAGAATATATCACTATGTATCTGTCAGGAGGTAGAGGAGCAATGTTCTGCAGATCTCCAGAGAAGTCAGTGGTGTTATAATCTGCAGAATATATCACTATGTATCTGTCAGGAGGTAGAGGAGCAATATTCTGCAGATCTCAAGAGAGGTCAGTAGTGTAATAATCTGCCGAATATATCACTATGTATCTGTCAGGAGGTAGAGGAGCAATGTTCTGCAGATCTCTAGAGAGGTCAGTGGTGTAATAATCTGCAGAATATATCACTATGTATCTGTCAGGAGGTAGAGGAGCAATGTTCTGCAGATCTCTAGAGAGGTCAGTGGTGTAATAATCTGCAGAATATATCACTATGTATCTGTCACAAGGTAGAGGAGCAATATTCTGCAGATCTCGAGAGAGGTCAGTGATGTAATAATCTGCAGAATATATCACTATGTATCTGTCACAAGGTAGAGGAGCAATGTTCTGTGGATCTCCAGAGATGTCAGTGGTGTAATAATCTGCAGAATATATCACTATGTATCTGTCAGGAGGTAGAGAGGACAGAGCAATGTTCTGCAGATCTCTAGAGAGGTCAGTGGTGTAATAATCTGCAAAATATTTCACTATGTATCTGTCAGGAGGTAGAGAGGACAGAGCAATGTTCTGCAGATCTCCAGAGATGTCAGTTTTGTAATAATCTGCAGAATATATCACTATGTATCTGTCAGGAGGTAGAGGAGCGATGTTCTGCAGATCTCCAGAGAGGTCAGTGGTGTAATAATAAGCAGAATATATCACTTTGTATCTGTCAGGAGGTAGAGGAGCAATGTTCTGCAGATCTCAAGAGAGGTCACTGGTGTAATAATCTGCAGAATATATCAATATGTATCTGTCAGGAGATAGAGTAGCAATGTTCTGCTGATCTCTAGAGAGGTCAGTGGTGTAATAATCTGCAGAATATATCACGATGTATCTGTCACAAGGTAGAGGAGCAATGTTCTGCAGATCTCCAGAGAGGTCAGTGGTGCAATAATATGCAGAATATATCACTATGTATCTGTCAGGAGGTAGAGAGGACAGAGCAATGTTCTGCAGATCTCTAGAGAGGTCAGTGGTGTAATAATCTGCAGAATATATTACTATGTATCTGTCAGGAGGTAGAGGAGTGATGTTCTGTAGGTCTCCAGAGAGGTCAGTGGTGTAATAATAAGCAGAATATATCACTTTGTATCTGTCAGGAGGTAGAGGAGCAATGTTCTGCAGATCTCCAGAGAAGTCAGTGGTGTAATAATCTGCAGAATATATCACTATGTATATGTCAGAAGGTAGAGGAGCGATGTTCTGCAGATCTCCAGAGATGCCAGTGGTGTAATAATCTGCAGAATATATCACTATGTATATGTCAGGAGGTAGAGGAGCGATGTTCTGCAGATCTCCAGAGAGGTCAGTGGTGTAATAATCTGCGGAATATAGCACTATGTATATGTCAGGAGGTAGAGGAGCGATGTTCAGCAGATCTCCAGAGATGTCAGTGGTGTAATAATCTGCGGAATATATCACTATGTATCTGTCAGGAGCTAGAGGAGAAATGTTCTTCAGATCTCCAGAGAGGTCAGTGGTGTAATAATCTGCAGAATATATCACTATGTATCTGTCAGGAGGTAGAGGAGCAATGTTCTGCAGATCTCCAGAGAAGTCAGTGGTGTTATAATCTGCAGAATATATCACTATGTATCTGTCAGGAGGTAGAGGAGCAATATTCTGCAGATCTCAAGAGAGGTCAGTAGTGTAATAATCTGCCGAATATATCACTATGTATCTGTCAGTAGGTAGAGGAGGAATGTTCTGCAGATCTCAAAAGAGGTTAGTGGTGTAATAATCTGCAGAATATATCACTATGTATCTGTCAGGAGATAGAGTAGCAATGTTCTGCAGATCTCTAGAGAGGTCAGTGGTGTAATAATCTGCAGAATATATCACTATGTATCTGTCACAAGGTAAAGGAGCAATGTTCTGCAGATCTCCAGAGAGGTCAGTGGTGCAATAATATGCAGAATATATCACTATGTATCTGGCAGGAGGTAGAGAGGACAGAGCAATGTTCTGCAGATCTCTAGAGAGGTCAGTGGTGTAATAATCTGCAGAATATATCACTATGTATCTGTCACAAGGTAGAGGAGCAATATTCTGCAGATCTCGAGAGAGGTCAGTGGTGTAATAATCTGCAGAATATATCACTATGTATCTGTCACAAGGTAGAGGAGCAATGTTCTGTGGATCTCCAGAGATGTCAGTGGTGTAATAATCTGCAGAATATATCACTATGTATCTGTCAGGAGGTAGAGAGGACAGAGCAATGTTCTGCAGATCTCTAGAGAGGTCAGTGGTGTAATAATCTGCAAAATATTTCACTATGTATCTGTCAGGAGGTAGAGAGGACAGAGCAATGTTCTGCAGATCTCCAGAGATGTCAGTTTTGTAATAATCTGCAGAATATATCACTATGTATCTGTCAGGAGGTAGAGGAGCGATGTTCTGCAGATCTCCAGAGAGGTCAGTGGTGTAATAATAAGCAGAATATATCACTTTGTATCTGTCAGGAGGTAGAGGAGCAATGTTCTGCAGATCTCAAGAGAGGTCACTGGTGTAATAATCTGCAGAATATATCAATATGTATCTGTCAGGAGATAGAGTAGCAATGTTCTGCTGATCTCTAGAGAGGTCAGTGGTGTAATAATCTGCAGAATATATCACGATGTATCTGTCACAAGGTAGAGGAGCAATGTTCTGCAGATCGCCAGAGAAGTCAGTGGTGCAATAATATGCAGAATATATCACTATGTATCTGTCAGGAGGTAGAGAGGACAGAGCAATGTTCTGCAGATCTCTAGAGAGGTCAGTGGTGTAATAATCTGCAGAATATATTACTATGTATCTGTCAGGAGGTAGAGGAGTGATGTTCTGTAGGTCTCCAGAGAGGTCAGTGGTGTAATAATAAGCAGAATATATCACTTTGTATCTGTCAGGAGGTAGAGGAGCAATGTTCTGCAGATCTCCAGAGAAGTCAGTGGTGTAATAATCTGCAGAATATATCACTATGTATATGTCAGAAGGTAGAGGAGCGATGTTCTGCAGATCTCCAGAGATGCCAGTGGTGTAATAATCTGCAGAATATATCACTATGTATATGTAAGGAGGTAGAGGAGCGATGTTCTGCAGATCTCCAGAGAGGTCAGTGGTGTAATAATCTGCGGAATATAGCACTATGTATATGTCAGGAGGTAGAGGAGCGATGTTCAGCAGATCTCCAGAGATGTCAGTGGTGTAATAATCTGCGGAATATATCACTATGTATCTGTCAGGAGCTAGAGAAGAAATGTTCTTCAGATCTCCAGAGAGGTCAGTGGTGTAATAATCTGAAGAATATATCACTATGTATCTGTCAGGAGGTAGAGGAGCAATGTTCTGCAGATCTCCAGAGAAGTCAGTGGTGTTATAATCTGCAGAATATATCACTATGTATCTGTCAGGAGGTAGAGGAGCAATATTCTGCAGATCTCAAGAGAGGTCAGTAGTGTAATAATCTGCCGAATATATCACTATGTATCTGTCAGGAGGTAGAGGAGCAATGTTCTGCAGATCTCTAGAGAGGTCAGTGGTGTAATAATCTGCAGAATATATCACTATGTATCTGTCAGGAGGTAGAGGAGCAATGTTCTGCAGATCTCTAGAGAGGTCAGTGGTGTAATAATCTGCAGAATATATCACTATGTATCTGTCAGGAGGTAGAGGAGCATTGTTCTGCAGATCTCCAGAGAGGTCAGTGGTGTAATAATCTGCAGAATATATCATTATGTATCTGTCACAAGGTAGAGGAGCAATGTTCTGCAGATCTCTAGAGAGGTCAGTGGTGTAATAATCTGCAGAATATATCACTATGTATCTGTCAGGAGGTAGAGGAGCAATATTCTGCAGATCTCAAGAGAGGTCAGTAGTGTAATAATCTGCCGAATATATTACTATGTATCTGTCAGGAGGTAGAGGAGCAAAGTTCTGCAGATCTCCAGAGAGGTCAGTGGTTTAATAATCTGCAGAATATATCACTATGTATCTGTCACAAGGTAGAGGAGCAATGTTCTGCAGATCTATAGAGAGGTCAGTGGTGTAATAATCTGCAGAATATATCACTATGTATCTGTCAGGAGGTAGAGGAGCATTGTTCTGCAAGATCTCTAGAGAGGTCAGTGGTGTAATAATCTGCAGAATATATCACTGTGTATCTGTAAGGAGGTAGAGGAGTAATGTTCTGCAGATCTCTAGAAAGGTCAGTGGTGTAATAATCTGCAGAATATATCACTATGTATCTGTCAGGAGGTAGAGGAGCGATGTTCTGCAGATCTCCAGAGAGGTCAGTGGTGTAATAATCTGCAGAATATATCACTATGTATCTGTGAGGAGGTCGAGCAATGTTCTGCAGATCTCCAGAGATGTCAGTGGTGTAATAATCTGCAGAATATATCACTATGTATCTGTCAGGAGGTAGAGGAGCAATGTTCTGCAGATCTCTAGAGAGGTCAGTGGTGTAATAATCTGCAGAATATATCACTATGTATCTGTCAGGAGGTAGAGGAGCATTGTTCTGCAGATCTCTAGAGAGGTCAGTGGTGTAATAATCTGCAGAATATATCACTGTGTATCTGTAAGGAGGTAGAGGAGTAATGTTCTGCAGATCTCTAGAAAGGTCAGTGGTGTAATAATCTGCAGAATATATCACTATGTATCTGTCAGGAGGTAAAGGAGCAATGTGCTGCAGTTCTCCAGAGATGATAGTGGTGTAATAATCTGCAGAATATATCACTATGTATCTGTCAGGAGGTATAGAGGACAGAGCAATGTTCTGCAGATCTCTAGAGAGGTCACTGGTGTAATAATCTGCAGAATATATTACTATGTATCTGTCAGGAGGTAGAGGAGCGATATTCTGCAGATCTCCGGAGAGGTCAGTGGTGTAATAATCTGCAGAATATATCACTATGTATCTGTGAGGAGGTAGAGGAGCAATGTTCTGCAGGTTTCCAGAGATGTCAGTGGTGTAATAATCTGCAGAATATATCACTATGTATATGTCATGAGGTAGAGGAGCGATGTTCTGCAGATCTCCAGAGAGGTCAGTGGTGTAATAATCTGTGGAATATATCACTATGTATGTGTCAGGAACTAGAGGAGAAATGTTCTGCAGATCTCTAGAGAGGTCAGTGGTGTAATAATCTGCATAATATTTCACTATGTATCTGTCAGGAGGTAGAGGAGCAATGTTCTGCAGATCTCCAGAGAGGTCAGTGGTGTAATAATCTGCAGAATATATCACTATTTATCTGTCAGGAGGTAGAGAGGACAGAGCAATGTTCTGCAGATCTCCAGAGATGTCTGTTTTGTAATAATCTGCAGAATATATCACTATGTATATGTCAGGAGGTAGAGGAGCGATGTTCTGCAGATCTCCAGAGAGGTCAGTGGTGTAATAATCTGCGGAATATATCACTATGTATATGTCAGGAGGTAGAGGAGCGATGTTCTGCAGATCTCCAGAGAGGTCAGTGGTGTAATAATCTGCGGAATATATCACTATGTATCTGTCAGGAGCTAGAGGAGCAATGTTCTACAGATCTCTAGAGAGGTCAGTGGTGTAATCATCTGCAGAATATATCACTATGTATCTGTCAGGAGGTAGAGGAGCAATGTTCTGCAGGTTTCCAGAGATGTCAGTGGTGTAATAATCTGCGGAATATATCACTATGTATATGTCAGGAGGTAGAGGAGCGATGTTCTGCAGATCTCCAGAGAGGTCAGTGGTGTAATAATCTGCGGAATATATCACTATGTATGTGTCTGGAGCTAGAGGAGAAATGTTCTGCAGATCTCTAGAGACGTCAGTGGTGTAATAATCTACAAAATATTTCACTATGTATCTGTCAGGAGGTAGAGAGGACAGAGCAATGTTCTGCAGATCTCCAGAGATGTCAGTGGTGTAATAATCTGCAGAATATATCACTATGTATATGTCAGGAGGTAGAGGAGCGATGTTCTGCAGATCTCCAGAGAGGTCAGTGGTGTAATAATCTGCGGAATATATCACTATGTATGTGTCAGGAGCTAGAGGAGAAATGTTCTGCAGATCTCTAGAGAGGTCAGTGTTGTAATAATCTGCAGAATATTTCACTATGTATCTGTCAGGAGGTAGAGGAGAAATGTTCTGCAGATCTCCAGAGAGGTCAGTGGTGTAATAATCTGCAGAATATATCACTATGTATCTGTCAGGAGGTAGAGGAGCAATGTTCTGCAGATCTCCAGAGAAGTCAGTGGTGTAATAATCTGCAGAATATATCAGTATGTATCTGTCAGGAGGTAGAGGAGCAATATTCTGCAGATCTCAAGAGAGGTCAGTAGTGTAATAATCTGCCGAATATATCACTAGTTATCTGTCAGGAGGTAGAGGAGCAATGTTCTGCAGATCTCTAGAGAGGTCAGTGGTGTAATAATCTGCAGAATATATCACTATGTATCTGTCAGGAGGCAGAGAGGACAGAGCAATTTTCTGCAGATCTCCAGAGATGTCAGTTTTGTAATAATCTGCAGAATATATCACTATGTATATGTCAGGAGGTAGAGGAGCGATGTTCTGCAGACCTCCAGAGAGGTCAGTGGTGTAATAATCTGCGGAATATATCACTATGTATATGTCAGGAGGTAGAGGAGCGATGTTCTGCAGATCTCCAGAGAGGTCAGTGGTGTAATAATTTGCGGAATATATCACTATGTATCTGTCAGGAGCTAGAGGAGCAATGTTCTGCAGATCTCTAGAGAGGTACGTGGTGTAATAATCTGCAGAATATATCACGATGTATCTGTCACAAGGTAGAGGAGCAATGTTCTGCAGATCTCCAGAGAGGTCAGTGGTGCAATAATATGCAGAATATATCACTATGTATCTGTCAGGAGGTAGAGAGGACAGAGCAATGTTCTGCAGATCTCTAGAGAGGTCAGTGGTGTAATAATCTGCAGAATATATTACTATGTATCTGTCAGGAGGTAGAGGAGCGATGTTCTGTAGATCTCCAGAGAGGTCAGTGGTGTAATAATAAGCAGAATATATCACTTTGTATCTGTCAGGAGGTAGAGGAGCAATGTTCTGCAGATCTCCAGAGAAGTCAGTGGTGTAATAATCTGCAGAATATATCACTATGTATATGTCAGAAGGTAGAGGAGCGATGTTCTGCAGATCTCCAGAGATGCCAGTGGTGTAATAATCTGCAGAATATATCACTATGTATATGTCAGGAGGTAGAGGAGCGATGTTCTGCAGATCTCCAGAGAGGTCAGTGGTGTAATAATCTGCGGAATATAGCACTATGTATATGTCAGGAGGTAGAGGAGCGATGTTCAGCAGATCTCCAGAGATGTCAGTGGTGTAATAATCTGCGGAATATATCACTATGTATCTGTCAGGAGCTAGAGGAGAAATGTTCTTCAGATCTCTAGAGAGGTCATTGGTGTAATAATCTTCAGAATATATCACTATGTATCTGTCAGGAGGTGGAGGAGCAATGTTGTGCAGATCTCTAGAGAGGTCAGGGGTGTAATAATCTGCAGAATATATAACTATGTATCTGTCCGGAAGTAGAGAGGACAGAGCAATGTTCTGCAGATCTCCAGAGATGTCAGTGGTGTAATAATCTGCAGAATATATCACTATGTATCTGTCAGGAGGTAGAGGAGCAATATTCTGCAGATCTCAAGAGAGGTCAGTAGTGTAATAATCTGCCGAATATATCTCTATGTATCTGTCAGGAGGTAGAGGAGCAATGTTCTGCAGCTCTCTAGAGAGGTCAGTGGTGTAATAATCTGCAGAATATATCACTATGTATCTGTCAGGAGGTAGAGAGGACAGAGCAATGTTCTGCAGATCTCCAGAGAAGTCAGTTTTGTAATAATCTGCAGAATATATCACTATGTATATGTCAGGAGGTAGAGGAGCGATGTTCTGCAGATCTCCAGAGAGGTCAGTGGTGCAATAATCTGCGGAATATATCACTATGTATATGTCAGGAGCTAGAGGAGCAATGTTCTGCAGATCTCTAGAGAGGTCAGTGGTGTAATAATCTGCAGAATATATCACTATGTATCTGTCAGGAGGTAGAGCAGCAATGTTCTGCAGGTCTCCAGAGAAGTCAGTGGTGTAATAATCTGCAGAATATATTACTATGTATCTGTCAGGAGGTAGAGGAGCAATGTTCTGCAGATCTCTAGAGAGGTCAGTGGTGTAATATTCTGCAGAATATATCACTATGTATCTGTCAGTGGGTAGAGGAGCAAAGTTCTGCAGATCTCCAGAGATGTCAGTGGTGTAATAATCTGCAGAATATATCACTATGTATCTGTCTGGAGGTAGAGAGGACAGAGCAATGATCTGCAGATCTCCAGAGATGTCAGTGGTGTAATAATCTGCCGAATATATCACTATGTATCTATCACGAGGTAGAGGAGTAATGTTCTGCAGATCTCCAGAGAGGTCAGTGGTGTAATAATCTGCAGAATATATCACTATGTGTCTGTCAGGATGTAGAGGAGCAATGTTCTGCAGATCTCCAGAGAGGTCAGTGGTGTAATAATCTGCAGGATATATCACTATGTATGTGTAAGGAGCTAGAGGAGAAATGTTCTGCAGCTCTCTAGAGAGGTCATTGCTGTAATAATCTGCAGAATATTTCACTATGTATCTGTCAGGAGGTAGAGGAGAAATGTTCTGCAGATCTCCAGAGAGGTCAGTGGTGTAATAATCTGCAGAATATATCACTATGTATCTGTCAGGAGGTAGAGGAGCAATGTTCTGCAGATCTCTAGAGAAGTCAGTGGTGTAATAATCTGCAGAATATATCACTATGTATCTGTCAGGAGGTAGAGAGGACAGAGCAATGTTCTGCAGATCTCCAGAGAAGTCAGTTTTGTAATAATCTGCAGAATATATCACTATGTATATGTCAGGAGCTAGAGGAGCAATGTTCTGCAGATCTCTAGAGAGGTCAGTGGTGTAATAATCTGCAGAATATATCACTATGTATCTGTCAGGAGGTAGAGGAGCAATGTTTTTCAGGTTTCCAGAGATGTCAGTGGTGTAATAATCTGCAGAATATATCACTATGTATATGTCAGGAGGTAGAGGAGCGATGTTCTTCAGATCTCCAGAGAGGTCAGTGGTGTAATAATCTGCAGAATATATCACTATGTATATGTCAGGAGGTAGAGGAGCGATGTTCTGCAGATCTCCAGAGAAGTCAGTGGTGTAATAACCTGTGGAATATATCACTATGTATGTGTCAGGAGCTAGAGGAGCAATGTTCTGCAGATCTCTAGAGAGGTCAGTGGTGTAATAATCTGCAGAATATATCACTATGTATCTGTCAGGAGGTAGAGGAGCAATGTTCTGCAGGTCTCCAGAGAAGTCAGTGGTGTAATAATCTGCAGAATATATTACTATGTATCTGTCAGGAGGTAGAGGAGCAATGTTCTGCAGATCTCTAGAGAGGTCAGTGGTGTAATATTCTGCAGAATATATCACTATGTATCTGTCAGTGGGTAGAGGAGCAAAGTTCTGCAGATCTCAAGAGATGTCAGTGGTGTAATAATCTGCAGAATATATCACTATGTATCTGTCAGGAGGTAGAGAGGACAGAGCAATGTTCTGCAGATCTCCAGAGAGGTCAGTGGTGTAAGAATCTGCAGAATATAGCACTATGTATATGTCAGGAGGTAGAGGAGCGATGTTCTGCAGATCTCCAGAGAGGTCAGTGGTGTAATAATCTGCAGGATATATCACTATGTATCTGTCAGGAGCTAGAGGAGAAATGTTCTTCAGATCTCTAGAGAGGTCAGTGGTGTAATAATCTTCAGAATATATCACTATGTATATGTCAGGAGGTAGAGGAGCGATGTTCTGCAGATCTCCAGAGAGGTCAGTGGTGTAATAATCTGCGGAATATATCACTATGTATCTGTCAGGAGCTAGAGGAGCGATGTTCTGCAGATCTCCAGAGAGGTCAGTGGTGTAATAATCTGCAGAATATATCACTATGTATCTGTCAGGAGGTAGAGAGGACAGAGCAATGTTCTGCAGATCTCTAGAGAGGTCAGTGGTGTAATAATCTGCGGAATATATCACTATGTATATGTCAGGAGGTAGAGAGGACAGAGCAATGTTCTGCATATCTCCAGAGATGTCAGTTTTGTAATAATCTGCAGAATATATCACTATGTATATGTCAGGAGGTAGAAGAGCGATGTTCTGCAGATCTCCAGAGAGGTCAGTGGTGTAATAATCTGCGGAATATAACACTATGTATATGTCAGGAGGTAGATGAGCGATGTTCTGCAGATCTCCAGAGAGGTCAGTGGTGTAATAATCTGCGGAATATATCAATATGTATCTGTCAGGAGGTAGAGGAGCAATGTTCTGCAGATCTCAAGAGAGGTCAGTGGTGTAATAATCGGCAGAATATATCACTATGTATCTGTCAGGGGGTAGAGAGGACAGAGTAATGTTCTGCAGATCTCCAGAGAGGTCAGTGGTGTAATAATCTGCAGAATATATCACTATGTATCTGTCAGGAGGTAGAGGAGCAATGTTCTGCAGATCTCAAGAGAGGTCAGTGGTGTAATAATCGGCAGAATATATCACTATGTATCTGTCAGGGGGTAGAGAGGACAGAGTAATGTTCTGCAGATCTCCAGAGAGGTCAGTGGTGTAATAATCTGCAGAATATATCACTATGTATCTGTCAGGAGCTAGAGGAGCAATGTTCTGCAGATCTCTAGAGAGGTCAGTGGTGTAATAATCTGCAGAATATATCACTATGTATCTGTCAGGAGGTAGAGGAGCAATGTTCTGCAGATCTCAAGAGAGGTCAGTGGTGTAATAATCTGCAGAATATATCACTATGTATCTGTCAGGGGGTAGAGAGGACAGAGTAATGTTCTGCAGATCTCCAGAGAGGTCAGTGGTGTAATAATCTGCAGAATATATCACTATGTATCTGTCAGGAGGTAGAGGAGGAATGTTCTGCAGATCTCAAGAGAGGTTAGTGGTGTAATAATCTGCAGAATATATCACTATGTATCTGTCAGGAGATAGAGTAGCAATGTTCTGCAGATCTCCAGAGAGGTCAGTGGTGTAATAATCTGCGGAATATATCAATATGTATCTGTCAGGAGGTAGAGGAGCAATGTTCTGCAGATCTCAAGAGAGGTCAGTGGTGTAATAATCGGCAGAATATATCACTATGTATCTGTCAGGGGGTAGAGAGGACAGAGTAATGTTCTGCAGATCTCCAGAGAGGTCAGTGGTGTAATAATCTGCAGAATATATCACTATGTATCTGTCAGGAGGTAGAGGAGGAATGTTCTGCAGATCTCAAGAGAGGTCAGTGGTGTAATAATCTGCAGAATATATCACTATGTATCTGTCAGGGGGTAGAGAGGACAGAGTAATGTTCTGCAGATCTCCAGAGAGGTCAGTGGTGTAATAATCTGCAGAATATATCACTATGTATCTGTCAGGAGGTAGAGAGGACAGAGCAATGTTCTGCAGATCTCCAGAGATGTCAGTTTTGTAATAATCTGCAGAATATATCACGATGTATCTGTCAGGAGGTAGAGGAGCGATGTTCTGCAGATCTCCAGAGAGGTCAGTGATGTAATAATAAGCAGAATATATCACTTTGTATCTGTCAGGAGGTAGAGGAGCAATGTTCTGCAGATCTCAAGAGAGGTCACTGGTGTAATAATCTGCAGAATATATCAATATGTATCTGTCAGGAGATAGAGTAGCAATGTTCTGCTGATCTCTAGAGAGGTCAGTGGTGTAATAATCTGCAGAATATATCACGATGTATCTGTCACAAGGTAGAGGAGCAATGTTCTGCAGATCTCCAGAGAGGTCAGTGGTGCAATAATATGCAGAATATATCACTATGTATCTGTCAGGAGGTAGAGAGGACAGAGCAATGTTCTGCAGATCTCTAGAGAGGTCAGTGGTGTAATAATCTGCAGAATATATTACTATGTATCTGTCAGGAGGTAGAGGAGCGATGTTCTGTAGATCTCCAGAGAGGTCAGTGGTGTAATAATAAGCAGAATATATCACTTTGTATCTGTCAGGAGGTAGAGGAGCAATGTTCTGCAGATCTCCAAAGAAGTCAGTGGTGTAATAATCTGCAGAATATATCACTATGTATATGTCAGAAGGTAGAGGAGCGATGTTCTGCAGATCTCCAGAGATGCCAGTGGTGTAATAATCTGCAGAATATATCAGTATGTATATGTCAGGAGGTAGAGGAGCGATGTTCAGCAGATCTCCAGAGATGTCAGTGGTGTAATAATCTGCGGAATATATCACTATGTATCTGTCAGGAGCTAGAGGAGAAATGTTCTTCAGATCTCTAGAGAGGTCAGTGGTGTAATAATCTTCAGAATATATCACTATGTATCTGTCAGGAGGTGGAGGAGCAATGTTGTGCAGATCTCTAGAGAGGTCAGGGGTGTAATAATCTGCTGAATATATAACTATGTATCTGTCCGGAAGTAGAGAGGACAGAGCAATGTTCTGCAGATCTCCAGAGATGTCAGTGGTGTAATAATCTGCAGAATATATAACTATGTATCTGTCAAGAGGTAGAGGAGCAATGTTCTGCAGATCTCTAGACAGGTCAATGGTGTAATAATCTGCAGAATATATCGCTATGTATATGTCAGGAGGTAGAGGAGCGATGTTCTGCAGATCTCCAGAGAGGTCAGTGGTGTAATAATGTGCGGAATATATCACTATGTATCTGTCAGGAGCTAGAGGAGATATGTTCTGCAGATCTCTAGAGAGGTCAGTGGTGTAATAATCTGCAGAATATATCACTATGTATCTGTCAGGAGGTAGAGAGGACAGAGCAATGTTCTGCAGATCTCCAGAGAAGTCAGTTTTGTAATAATCTGCAGAATATATCACTATGTATATGTCAGGAGGTAGAGGAGCGATGTTCTGCAGATCTCCAGAGAGGTCAGTGGTGCAATAATCTGCGGAATATATCACTATGTATATGTCAGGAGCTAGAGGAGCAATGTTCTGCAGATCTCTAGAGAGGTCAGTGGTGTAATAATCTGCAGAATATATCACTATGTATCTGTCAGGAGGTAGAGGAGCAATGTTCTGCAGGTCTCCAGAGAAGTCAGTGGTGTAATATTCTGCAGAATATATCACTATGTATCTGTCAGTGGGTAGAGGAGCAAAGTTCTGCAGATCTCCAGAGATGTCAGTGGTGTAATAATCTGCAGAATATATCACTATGTATCTGTCTGGAGGTAGAGAGGACAGAGCAATGATCTGCAGATCTCCAGAGATGTCAGTGGTGTAATAATCTGCCGAATATATCACTATGTATCTATCACGAGGTAGAGGAGTAATGTTCTGCAGATCTCCAGAGAGGTCAGTGGTGTAATAATCTGCAGAATATATCACTATGTGTCTGTCAGGATGTAGAGGAGCAATGTTCTGCAGATCTCCAGAGAGGTCAGTGGTGTAATAATCTGCAGGATATATCACTATGTATGTGTAAGGAGCTAGAGGAGAAATGTTCTGCAGCTCTCTAGAGAGGTCATTGCTGTAATAATCTGCAGAATATTTCACTATGTATCTGTCAGGAGGTAGAGGAGAAATGTTCTGCAGATCTCCAGAGAGGTCAGTGGTGTAATAATCTGCAGAATATATCACTATGTATCTGTCAGGAGGTAGAGGAGCAATGTTCTGCAGATCTCTAGAGAAGTCAGTGGTGTAATAATCTGCAGAATATATCACTATGTATGTGTCAGGAGCTAGAGGAGAAATGTTCTGCAGATCTCTAGAGATGTCAGTGGTGTAATAATCTGCAGAATATTTCACTATGTATCTGTCAGGAGGTAGAGGAGCAATGTTCTGCAGATCTCCAGAGAGGTCAGTGGTGTAATAATCTGCAGAATATATCACTATGTATCTGTCAGGAGGTAGAGAGGACAGAGCAATGTTCTGCAGATCTCCAGAGAGGTCAGTGGTGTAATAATCTTCAGAATATATCACTATGTATATGTCAGGAGGTAGAGGAGCGATGTTCTGCAGATCTCCAGAGAGGTCAGTGGTGTAATAATCTGCGGAATATATCACTATGTATCTGTCAGGAGCTAGAGGAGCGATGTTCTGCAGATCTCCAGAGAGGTCAGTGGTGTAATAATCTGCAGAATATATCACTATGTATCTGTCAGGAGGTAGAGAGGACAGAGCAATGTTCTGCAGATCTCTAGAGAGGTCAGTGGTGTAATAATCTGCAAAATATTTCACTATGTATCTGTCAGGAGGTAGAGAGGACAGAGCAATGTTCTGCAGATCTCCAGAGATGTCAGTTTTGTAATAATCTGCAGAATATATCACTATGTATCTGTCAGGAGGTAGAGGAGCGATGTTCTGCAGATCTCCAGAGAGGTCAGTGGTGTAATAATCTGCGGAATATATCACTATGTATATGTCAGGAGGTAGAGGAGCGATGTTCTGCAGATCTCCAGAGAGGTCAGTGGTGTAATAATTTGCGGAATATATCACTATGTATCTGTCAGGAGCTAGAGGAGCAATGTTCTGCAGGTTTCCAGAGATGTCAGTGGTGTAATAATCTGCAGAATATATCACTATGTATATGTCAGGAGGTAGAGGAGCGATGTTCTTCAGATCTCCAGAGAGGTCAGTGGTGTAATAATCTGCGGAATATATCACTATGTATATGTCAGGAGGTAGAGGAGCGATGTTCTGCAGATCTCCAGAGAGGTCAGTGGTGTAATAATCTGCGGAATATATCACTATGTATCTGTGAGGAGGTAGAGGAGCAATGTTATGCAGATCTCCAGAGATGTCAGTGGTGTAATAATCTGCAGAATATATCACTATGTATCTGTCAGGAGGTAGAGAGGACAGAGCAATGTTCTGCATATCTCCAGAGATGTCAGTTTTGTAATAATCTGCAGAATATATCACTATGTATATGTCAGGAGGTAGAAGAGCGATGTTCTGCAGATCTCCAGAGAGGTCAGTGGTGTAATAATCTGCGGAATATAACACTATGTATATGTCAGGAGGTAGATGAGCGATGTTCTGCAGATCTCCAGAGAGGTCAGTGGTGTAATAATCTGCGGAATATATCAATATGTATCTGTCAGGAGCTAGAGGAGCAATGTTCTGCAGATCTCTAGAGAGGTCAGTGGTGTAATAATCTGCAGAATATATCACTATGTATCTGTCAGGAGGTAGAGGAGCAATGTTCTGCAGATCTCAAGAGAGGTCAGTGGTGTAATAATCGGCAGAATATATCACTATGTATCTGTCAGGGGGTAGAGAGGACAGAATAATGTTCTGCAGATCTCCAGAGAGGTCAGTGGTGTAATAATCTGCAGAATATATCACTATGTATCTGTCAGGAGGTAGAGGAGGAATGTTCTGCAGATCTCAAGAGAGGTTAGTGGTGTAATAATCTGCAGAATATATCACTATGTATCTGTCAGGAGATAGAGTAGCAATGTTCTGCAGATCTCTAGAGAGGTCAGTGGTGTAATAATCTGCAGAATATATCACTATGTATCTGTCACAAGGTAGAGGAGCAATGTTCTGCAGATCTCCAGAGAGGTCAGTGGTGCAATAATATACAGAATATATCACTATGTATCTGTCAGGAGGTAGAGAGGACAGAGCAATGTTCTGCAGATCTCCAGAGATGTCAGTTTTGTAATAATCTGCAGAATATATCACTATGTATCTGTCAGGAGGTAGAGGAGCGATGTTCTGCAGATCTCCAGAGAGGTCAGTGGTGTAATAATCTGCGGAATATATCACTATGTATATGTCAGGAGGTAGAGGAGCGATGTTCTGCAGATCTCCAGAGAGGTCAGTGGTGTAATAATTTGCGGAATATATCACTATGTATCTGTCAGGAGCTAGAGGAGCAATGTTCTGCAGATCTCTAGAGAGGTACGTGGTGTAATAATCTGCAGAATATATCACTATGTATCTGTCAGGAGGTAGAGGAGCAATGTTCTGCAGATCTCAAGAGAGGTCAGTGGTGTAATAATCTGCAGAATATATCACTATGTATCTGTCAGGGGGTAGAGAGGACAGAGTAATGTTCTGCAGATCTCCAGAGAGGTCAGTGGTGTAATAATCTGCAGAATATATCACTATGTATCTGTCAGGAGCTAGAGGAGCAATGTTCTGCAGATCTCTAGAGAGGTCAGTGGTGTAATAATCTGCAGAATATATCACTATGTATCTGTCAGGAGGTAGAGGAGCAATGTTCTGCAGATCTCAAGAGAGGTCAGTGGTGTAATAATCTGCAGAATATATCACTATGTATCTGTCAGGGGGTAGAGAGGACAGAGTAATGTTCTGCAGATCTCCAGAGAGGTCAGTGGTGTAATAATCTGCAGAATATATCACTATGTATCTTTCAGGAGGTAGAGGAGGAATGTTCTGCAGATCTCAAGAGAGGTTAGTGGTGTAATAATCTGCAGAATATATCACTATGTATCTGTCAGGAGATAGAGTAGCAATGTTCTGCAGATCTCTAGAGAGGTCAGTGGTGTAATAATCTGCAGAATATATCACTATGTATCTGTCACAAGGTAGAGGAGCAATATTCTGCAGATCTCGAGAGAGGTCAGTGGTGTAATAATTTGCAGAATATATCACTATGTATCTGTCACAAGGTAGAGGAGCAATGTTCTGTGGATCTCCAGAGATGTCAGTGGTGTAATAATCTGCAGAATATATCACTATGTATCTGTCAGGAGGTAGAGAGGACAGAGCAATGTTCTGCAGATCTCTAGAGAGGTCAGTGGTGTAATAATCTGCAGAATATATTACTATGTATCTGTCAGGAGGTAGAGGAGCGATGTTCTGCAGGTCTCCAGAGAGGTCAGTGGTGTAATAATAAGCAGAATATATCACTTTGTATCTGTCAGGAGGTAGAGGAGCAATGTTCTGCATATCTCCAGAGATGTCAGTTTTGTAATAATCTGCAGAATATATCACTATGTATATGTCAGGAGGTAGAAGAGCGATGTTCTGCAGATCTCCAGAGAGGTCAGTGGTGTAATAATCTGCGGAATATAACACTATGTATATGTCAGGAGGTAGATGAGCGATGTTCTGCAGATCTCCAGAGAGGTCAGTGGTGTAATAATCTGCGGAATATATCAATATGTATCTGTCAGGAGCTAGAGGAGCAATGTTCTGCAGATCTCTAGAGAGGTCAGTGGTGTAATAATCTGCAGAATATATCACTATGTATCTGTCAGGAGGTAGAGGAGCAATGTTCTGCAGATCTCAAGAGAGGTCAGTGGTGTAATAATCGGCAGAATATATCACTATGTATCTGTCAGGGGGTAGAGAGGACAGAATAATGTTCTGCAGATCTCCAGAGAGGTCAGTGGTGTAATAATCTGCAGAATATATCACTATGTATCTGTCAGGAGGTAGAGGAGGAATGTTCTGCAGATCTCAAGAGAGGTTAGTGGTGTAATAATCTGCAGAATATATCACTATGTATCTGTCAGGAGATAGAGTAGCAATGTTCTGCAGATCTCTAGAGAGGTCAGTGGTGTAATAATCTGCAGAATATATCACTATGTATCTGTCACAAGGTAGAGGAGCAATGTTCTGCAGATCTCCAGAGAGGTCAGTGGTGCAATAATATGCAGAATATATCACTATGTATCTGTCAGGAGGTAGAGAGGACAGAGCAATGTTCTGCAGATCTCCAGAGATGTCAGTTTTGTAATAATCTGCAGAATATATCACTATGTATCTGTCAGGAGGTAGAGGAGCGATGTTCTGCAGATCTCCAGAGAGGTCAGTGGTGTAATAATCTGCGGAATATATCACTATGTATATGTCAGGAGGTAGAGGAGCGATGTTCTGCAGATCT
Source organism: Rhinoderma darwinii (assembly GCF_050947455.1). NCBI lineage: Eukaryota > Metazoa > Chordata > Amphibia > Anura > Rhinodermatidae > Rhinoderma > Rhinoderma darwinii. The sequence goes on from NC_134689.1 coordinate 68,558,464, forward strand.
CCAGAGAGGTCAGTGGTGTAATAATTTGCGGAATATATCACTATGTATCTGTCAGGAGCTAGAGGAGCAATGTTCTGCAGATCTCTAGAGAGGTACGTGGTGTAATAATCTGCAGAATATATCACTATGTATCTGTCAGGAGGTAGAGGAGCAATGTTCTGCAGATCTCAAGAGAGGTCAGTGGTGTAATAATCTGCAGAATATATCACTATGTATCTGTCAGGGGGTAGAGAGGACAGAGTAATGTTCTGCAGATCTCCAGAGAGGTCAGTGGTGTAATAATCTGCAGAATATATCACTATGTATCTGTGAGGAGCTAGAGGAGCAATGTTCTGCAGATCTCTAGAGAGGTCAGTGGTGTAATAATCTGCAGAATATATCACTATGTATCTGTCAGGAGGTAGAGGAGCAATGTTCTGCAGATCTCAAGAGAGGTCAGTGGTGTAATAATCTGCAGAATATATCACTATGTATCTGTCAGGGGGTAGAGAGGACAGAGTAATGTTCTGCAGATCTCCAGAGAGGTCAGTGGTGTAATAATCTGCAGAATATATCACTATGTATCTTTCAGGAGGTAGAGGAGGAATGTTCTGCAGATCTCAAGAGAGGTTAGTGGTGTAATAATCTGCAGAATATATCACTATGTATCTGTCAGGAGATAGAGTAGCAATGTTCTGCAGATCTCTAGAGAGGTCAGTGGTGTAATAATCTGCAGAATATATCACTATGTATCTGTCACAAGGTAGAGGAGCAATATTCTGCAGATCTCGAGAGAGGTCAGTGGTGTAATAATTTGCAGAATATATCACTATGTATCTGTCACAAGGTAGAGGAGCAATGTTCTGTGGATCTCCAGAGATGTCAGTGGTGTAATAATCTGCAGAATATATCACTATGTATCTGTCAGGAGGTAGAGAGGACAGAGCAATGTTCTGCAGATCTCTAGAGAGGTCAGTGGTGTAATAATCTGCAGAATATATTACTATGTATCTGTCAGGAGGTAGAGGAGCGATGTTCTGCAGGTCTCCAGAGAGGTCAGTGGTGTAATAATAAGCAGAATATATCACTTTGTATCTGTCAGGAGGTAGAGGAGCAATGTTCTGCATATCTCCAGAGATGTCAGTTTTGTAATAATCTGCAGAATATATCACTATGTATATGTCAGGAGGTAGAAGAGCGATGTTCTGCAGATCTCCAGAGAGGTCAGTGGTGTAATAATCTGCGGAATATAACACTATGTATATGTCAGGAGGTAGATGAGCGATGTTCTGCAGATCTCCAGAGAGGTCAGTGGTGTAATAATCTGCGGAATATATCAATATGTATCTGTCAGGAGCTAGAGGAGCAATGTTCTGCAGATCTCTAGAGAGGTCAGTGGTGTAATAATCTGCAGAATATATCACTATGTATCTGTCAGGAGGTAGAGGAGCAATGTTCTGCAGATCTCAAGAGAGGTCAGTGGTGTAATAATCGGCAGAATATATCACTATGTATCTGTCAGGGGGTAGAGAGGACAGAATAATGTTCTGCAGATCTCCAGAGAGGTCAGTGGTGTAATAATCTGCAGAATATATCACTATGTATCTGTCAGGGGGTAGAGAGGACAGAATAATGTTCTGCAGATCTCAAGAGAGGTTAGTGGTGTAATAATCTGCAGAATATATCACTATGTATCTGTCAGGAGATAGAGTAGCAATGTTCTGCAGATCTCTAGAGAGGTCAGTGGTGTAATAATCTGCAGAATATATCACTATGTATCTGTCACAAGGTAGAGGAGCAATGTTCTGCAGATCTCCAGAGAGGTCAGTGGTGCAATAATATGCAGAATATATCACTATGTATCTGTCAGGAGGTAGAGAGGACAGAGCAATGTTCTGCAGATCTCCAGAGATGTCAGTTTTGTAATAATCTGCAGAATATATCACTATGTATCTGTCAGGAGGTAGAGGAGCGATGTTCTGCAGATCTCCAGAGAGGTCAGTGGTGTAATAATCTGCGGAATATATCACTATGTATATGTCAGGAGGTAGAGGAGCGATGTTCTGCAGATCTCCAGAGAGGTCAGTGGTGTAATAATTTGCGGAATATATCACTATGTATCTGTCAGGAGCTAGAGGAGCAATGTTCTGCAGATCTCTAGAGAGGTACGTGGTGTAATAATCTGCAGAATATATCACTATGTATCTGTCAGGAGGTAGAGGAGCAATGTTCTGCAGATCTCAAGAGAGGTCAGTGGTGTAATAATCTGCAGAATATATCACTATGTATCTGTCAGGGGGTAGAGAGGACAGAGTAATGTTCTGCAGATCTCCAGAGAGGTCAGTGGTGTAATAATCTGCAGAATATATCACTATGTATCTGTCAGGAGCTAGAGGAGCAATGTTCTGCAGATCTCTAGAGAGGTCAGTGGTGTAATAATCTGCAGAATATATCACTATGTATCTGTCAGGAGGTAGAGGAGCAATGTTCTGCAGATCTCAAGAGAGGTCAGTGGTGTAATAATCTGCAGAATATATCACTATGTATCTGTCAGGGGGTAGAGAGGACAGAGTAATGTTCTGCAGATCTCCAGAGAGGTCAGTGGTGTAATAATCTGCAGAATATATCACTATGTATCTTTCAGGAGGTAGAGGAGGAATGTTCTGCAGATCTCAAGAGAGGTTAGTGGTGTAATAATCTGCAGAATATATCACTATGTATCTGTCAGGAGATAGAGTAGCAATGTTCTGCAGATCTCTAGAGAGGTCAGTGGTGTAATAATCTGCAGAATATATCACTATGTATCTGTCACAAGGTAGAGGAGCAATATTCTGCAGATCTCGAGAGAGGTCAGTGGTGTAATAATTTGCAGAATATATCACTATGTATCTGTCACAAGGTAGAGGAGCAATGTTCTGTGGATCTCCAGAGATGTCAGTGGTGTAATAATCTGCAGAATATATCACTATGTATCTGTCAGGAGGTAGAGAGGACAGAGCAATGTTCTGCAGATCTCTAGAGAGGTCAGTGGTGTAATAATCTGCAGAATATATTACTATGTATCTGTCAGGAGGTAGAGGAGCGATGTTCTGCAGGTCTCCAGAGAGGTCAGTGGTGTAATAATAAGCAGAATATATCACTTTGTATCTGTCAGGAGGTAGAGGAGCAATGTTCTGCAGATCTCAAGAGAGGTCACTGGTGTAATAATCTGCAGAATATATCACTATGTATCTGTCAGGAGGTAGAGAGGACAGAGCAATGTTCTGCAGATCTCTAGAGAGGTCAGTGGTGTAATAATCTGCAGAATATATTACTATGTATCTGTCAGGAGGTAGAGGAGCGATGTTCTGTAGATCTCCAGAGAGGTCAGTGGTGTAATAATAAGCAGAATATATCACTTTGTATCTGTCAGGAGGTAGAGGAGCAATGTTCTGCAGATCTCCAGAGAAGTCAGTGGTGTAATAATCTGCAGAATATATCACTATGTATATGTCAGAAGGTAGAGGAGCGATGTTCTGCAGATCTCCAGAGATGCCAGTGGTGTAATAATCTGCAGAATATATCACTATGTATATGTCAGGAGGTAGAGGAGCGATGTTCTGCAGATCTCCAGAGAGGTCAGTGGTGTAATAATCTGCGGAATATAGCACTATGTATATGTCAGGAGGTAGAGGAGCGATGTTCTGCAGATCTGCAGAGATGTCAGTGGTGTAATAATCTGCGGAATATATCACTATGTATCTGTCAGGAGCTAGAGGAGAAATGTTCTTCAGATCTCTAGAGAGGTCAGTGGTGTAATAATCTTCAGAATATATCACTATGTATCTGTCAGGAGGTGGAGGAGCAATGTTGTGCAGATCTCTAGAGAGGTCAGGGGTGTAATAATCTGCAGAATATATAACTATGTATCTGTCAAGAGGTAGAGGAGCAATGTTCTGCAGATCTCTAGACAGGTCAATGGTGTAATAATCTGCAGAATATATCGCTATGTATATGTCAGGAGGTAGAGGAGCGATGTTCTGCAGATCTCCAGAGAGGTCAGTGGTGTAATAATGTGCGGAATATATCACTATGTATCTGTCAGGAGCTAGAGGAGATATGTTCTGCAGATCTCTAGAGAGGTCAGTGGTGTAATAATCTGCAGAATATATCACTATGCATCTGTCAGGAGGTAGAGGAGCAATGTTCTGCAGATCTCCAGAGAGGTCAGTGGTGTAATAATCTGCGGAATATATCACTATGTATATGTCAGGAGGTAGAGGAGCGATGTTCTGCAGATCTCCAGAGAGGTCAGTGGTGTAATAATTTGCGGAATATATCACTATGTATCTGTCAGGAGCTAGAGGAGTAATGTTCTGCAGATCTCTAGAGAGGTACGTGGTGTAATAATCTGCAGAATATATCACTATGTATCTGTCAGGAGGTAGAGGAGCAATGTTCTGCAGATCTCAAGAGAGGTCAGTGGTGTAATAATCTGCAGAATATATTACTATGTATCTGTCAGGGGGTAGAGAGGACAGAGTAATGTTCTGCAGATCTCCAGAGAGGTCAGTGGTGTAATAATCTGCAGAATATATCACTATGTATCTGTCAGGAGCTAGAGGAGCAATGTTCTGCAGATCTCTAGAGAGGTCAGTGGTGTAATAATCTGCAGAATATATCACTATGTATCTGTCAGGAGGTAGAGGAGCAATGTTCTGCAGATCTCAAGAGAGGTCAGTGGTGTAATAATCTGCAGAATATATCACTATGTATCTGTCAGGGGGTAGAGAGGACAGAGTAATGTTCTGCAGATCTCCAGAGAGGTCAGTGGTGTAATAATCTGCAGAATATATCACTATGTATCTTTCAGGAGGTAGAGGAGGAATGTTCTGCAGATCTCAAGAGAGGTTAGTGGTGTAATAATCTGCAGAATATATCACTATGTATCTGTCAGGAGATAGAGTAGCAATGTTCTGCAGATCTCTAGAGAGGTCAGTGGTGTAATAATCTGCAGAATATATCACTATGTATCTGTCACAAGGTAGAGGAGCAATATTCTGCAGATCTCGAGAGAGGTCAGTGGTGTAATAATTTGCAGAATATATCACTATGTATCTGTCACAAGGTAGAGGAGCAATGTTCTGTGGATCTCCAGAGATGTCAGTGGTGTAATAATCTGCAGAATATATCACTATGTATCTGTCAGGAGGTAGAGAGGACAGAGCAATGTTCTGCAGATCTCTAGAGAGGTCAGTGGTGTAATAATCTGCAGAATATATTACTATGTATCTGTCAGGAGGTAGAGGAGCGATGTTCTGCAGGTCTCCAGAGAGGTCAGTGGTGTAATAATAAGCAGAATATATCACTTTGTATCTGTCAGGAGGTAGAGGAGCAATGTTCTGCAGATCTCAAGAGAGGTCACTGGTGTAATAATCTGCAGAATATATCACTATGTATCTGTCAGGAGGTAGAGAGGACAGAGCAATGTTCTGCAGATCTCTAGAGAGGTCAGTGGTGTAATAATCTGCAGAATATATTACTATGTATCTGTCAGGAGGTAGAGGAGCGATGTTCTGTAGATCTCCAGAGAGGTCAGTGGTGTAATAATAAGCAGAATATATCACTTTGTATCTGTCAGGAGGTAGAGGAGCAATGTTCTGCAGATCTCCAGAGAAGTCAGTGGTGTAATAATCTGCAGAATATATCACTATGTATATGTCAGAAGGTAGAGGAGCGATGTTCTGCAGATCTCCAGAGATGCCAGTGGTGTAATAATCTGCAGAATATATCACTATGTATATGTCAGGAGGTAGAGGAGCGATGTTCTGCAGATCTCCAGAGAGGTCAGTGGTGTAATAATCTGCGGAATATAGCACTATGTATATGTCAGGAGGTAGAGGAGCGATGTTCTGCAGATCTCCAGAGAGGTCAGTGGTGTAATAATGTGCGGAATATATCACTATGTATCTGTCAGGAGCTAGAGGAGATATGTTCTGCAGATCTCTAGAGAGGTCAGTGGTGTAATAATCTGCAGAATATATCACTATGCATCTGTCAGGAGGTAGAGGAGCAATGTTCTGCAGATCTCCAGAGAGGTCAGTGGTGTAATAATCTGCGGAATATATCACTATGTATATGTCAGGAGGTAGAGGAGCGATGTTCTGCAGATCTCCAGAGAGGTCAGTGGTGTAATAATTTGCGGAATATATCACTATGTATCTGTCAGGAGCTAGAGGAGTAATGTTCTGCAGATCTCTAGAGAGGTACGTGGTGTAATAATCTGCAGAATATATCACTATGTATCTGTCAGGAGGTAGAGGAGCAATGTTCTGCAGATCTCAAGAGAGGTCAGTGGTGTAATAATCTGCAGAATATATTACTATGTATCTGTCAGGGGGTAGAGAGGACAGAGTAATGTTCTGCAGATCTCCAGAGAGGTCAGTGGTGTAATAATCTGCAGAATATATCACTATGTATCTGTCAGGAGCTAGAGGAGCAATGTTCTGCAGATCTCTAGAGAGGTCAGTGGTGTAATAATCTGCAGAATATATCACTATGTATCTGTCAGGAGGTAGAGGAGCAATGTTCTGCAGATCTCAAGAGAGGTCAGTGGTGTAATAATCTGCAGAATATATCACTATGTATCTGTCAGGGGGTAGAGAGGACAGAGTAATGTTCTGCAGATCTCCAGAGAGGTCAGTGGTGTAATAATCTGCAGAATATATCACTATGTATCTTTCAGGAGGTAGAGGAGGAATGTTCTGCAGATCTCAAGAGAGGTTAGTGGTGTAATAATCTGCAGAATATATCACTATGTATCTGTCAGGAGATAGAGTAGCAATGTTCTGCAGATCTCTAGAGAGGTCAGTGGTGTAATAATCTGCAGAATATATCACTATGTATCTGTCACAAGGTAGAGGAGCAATATTCTGCAGATCTCGAGAGAGGTCAGTGGTGTAATAATTTGCAGAATATATCACTATGTATCTGTCACAAGGTAGAGGAGCAATGTTCTGTGGATCTCCAGAGATGTCAGTGGTGTAATAATCTGCAGAATATATCACTATGTATCTGTCAGGAGGTAGAGAGGACAGAGCAATGTTCTGCAGATCTCTAGAGAGGTCAGTGGTGTAATAATCTGCAGAATATATTACTATGTATCTGTCAGGAGGTAGAGGAGCGATGTTCTGCAGGTCTCCAGAGAGGTCAGTGGTGTAATAATAAGCAGAATATATCACTTTGTATCTGTCAGGAGGTAGAGGAGCAATGTTCTGCAGATCTCAAGAGAGGTCACTGGTGTAATAATCTGCAGAATATATCACTATGTATCTGTCAGGAGGTAGAGAGGACAGAGCAATGTTCTGCAGATCTCTAGAGAGGTCAGTGGTGTAATAATCTGCAGAATATATTACTATGTATCTGTCAGGAGGTAGAGGAGCGATGTTCTGTAGATCTCCAGAGAGGTCAGTGGTGTAATAATAAGCAGAATATATCACTTTGTATCTGTCAGGAGGTAGAGGAGCAATGTTCTGCAGATCTCCAGAGAAGTCAGTGGTGTAATAATCTGCAGAATATATCACTATGTATATGTCAGAAGGTAGAGGAGCGATGTTCTGCAGATCTCCAGAGATGCCAGTGGTGTAATAATCTGCAGAATATATCACTATGTATATGTCAGGAGGTAGAGGAGCGATGTTCTGCAGATCTCCAGAGAGGTCAGTGGTGTAATAATCTGCGGAATATAGCACTATGTATATGTCAGGAGGTAGAGGAGCGATGTTCTGCAGATCTCCAGAGATGTCAGTGGTGTAATAATCTGCGGAATATATCACTATGTATCTGTCAGGAGCTAGAGGAGAAATGTTCTTCAGATCTCTAGAGAGGTCAGTGGTGTAATAATCTTCAGAATATATCACTATGTATCTGTCAGGAGGTGGAGGAGCAATGTTGTGCAGATCTCTAGAGAGGTCAGGGGTGTAATAATCTGCAGAATATATAACTATGTATCTGTCAAGAGGTAGAGGAGCAATGTTCTGCAGATCTCTAGACAGGTCAATGGTGTAATAATCTGCAGAATATATCGCTATGTATATGTCAGGAGGTAGAGGAGCGATGTTCTGCAGATCTCCAGAGAGGTCAGTGGTGTAATAATGTGCGGAATATATCACTATGTATCTGTCAGGAGCTAGAGGAGATATGTTCTGCAGATCTCTAGAGAGGTCAGTGGTGTAATAATCTGCAGAATATATCACTATGCATCTGTCAGGAGGTAGAGGAGCAATGTTCTGCAGCTCTCCAGAGAAGTCAGTGGTGTAATAATCTGCAGAATATATCACTATGCATCTGTCAGGAGGTAGAGGAGCAATGTTCTGCAGATCTCTAAAGAGGTCAGTGGTGTAATATTCTGCAGAATATATCACTATGTATCTGTCAGTGGGTAGAGGAGCAAAGTTCTGCAGATCTCCAGAGAGGTCAGTGGTGTAATAATCTGCAGAATATATCACTATGTGTCTGTCAGGACGTAGAGGAGCAATGTTCTGCAGATCTCCAGAGAGGTCAGTGGTGTAATAATCTGCAGAATATATCACTATGTATCTGTCAGGAGGTAGAGGAGCAATGTTCTGCAGGTCTCTAGAGAAGTCAGTGGTGTAATAATCTGCAGAATATATCACTATGTATCTGTCAGGAGGTAGAGGAGCAATATTCTGCAGATCTCAAGAGAGGTCAGTAGTGTAATAATCTGCCGAATATATCACTATGTATCTGTCAGGAGGTAGAGAGGACAGAGCAATGTTCTGCAGATCTCCAAAGAAGTCAGTTTTGTAATAATATGCAGAATATATCACTATGTATATGTCAGGAGGTAGAGGAGCGATGTTCTTCAGATCTCCAGAGAGGTCAGTTGTGTAATAATCTGCGGAATATATCACTATGTATATGTCAGGAGGTAGAGGAGCGATGTTCTGCAGATCTCCAGAGAGGTCAGTGGTGTAATAATCTGTGGAATATATCACTATGTATGTGTCAGGAGCTAGAGGAGAAATGTTCTGCAGATCTCTAGAGAGGTCAGTGGTGTAATAATCTGCAGAATATTTCACTATGTATCTGTCAGGAGGTAGAGGAGCAATGTTCTGCAGATCTCCAGAGAGGTCAGTGGTGTAATAATCTGCAGAATATATCACTATGTATCTGTCAGGAGGTAGAGAGGACAGAGCAATGTTCTGCAGATCTCCAGAGAGGTCAGTGGTGTAAGAATCTGCAGAATATAGCACTATGTATATGTCAGGAGGTAGAGGAGCGATGTTCTGCAGATCTCCAGAGAGGTCAGTGGTGTAATAATCTGCGGAATATATCACTATGTATCTGTCAGGAGCTAGAGGAGCAATGTTCTGCAGATCTCTAGAGAGGTACGTGGTGTAATAATCTGCAGAATATATCACTATGTATCTGTCAGGAGCTAGAGGAGCGATGTTCTGCAGATCTCCAGAGAGGTCAGTGGTGTAATAATCTGCAGAATATATCACTATGTATCTGTGAGGAGGTAGAGGAGCAATGTTATGCAGATCTCCAGAGATGTCAGTGGTGTAATAATCTGCAGAATATATCACTATGTATCTGTCAGGAGGTAGAGAGGACAGAGCAATGTTCTGCATATCTCCAGAGATGTCAGTTTTGTAATAATCTGCAGAATATATCACTATGTATATGTCAGGAGGTAGAAGAGCGATGTTCTGCAGATCTCCAGAGAGGTCAGTGGTGTAATAATCTGCGGAATATATCAATATGTATCTGTCAGGAGCTAGAGGAGCAATGTTCTGCAGATCTCCAGAGAGGTCAGTGGTGCAATAATATGCAGAATATATCACTATGTATCTGTCAGGAGGTAGAGAGGACAGAGAAATGTTCTGCAGATTTCTAGAGAGGTCAGTGGTGTAATAATCTGCAGAATATATCACTATGTATCTGTCAGGAGGTAGAGGAGCAATGTTCTGCAGATCTCAAGAGAGGTCAGTGGTGTAATAATCTGCAGAATATATCACTATGTATCTGTCAGGAGGTAGAGAGGACAGAGCAATGTTCTGCAGATCTCCAGAGAAGTCAGTTTTGTAATAATCTGCAGAATATATCACTATGTATCTGTCAGGAGGTAGAGGAGGAATGTTCTGCAGATCTCAAGAGAGGTCAGTGGTGTAATAATCTGCAGAATATATCACTATGTATCTGTCACAAGGTAGAGGAGCAATATTCTGCAGATCTCGAGAGAGGTCAGTGGTGTAATAATTTGCAGAATATATCACTATGTATCTGTCACAAGGTAGAGGAGCAATGTTCTGTGGATCTCCAGAGATGTCAGTGGTGTAATAATCTGCAGAATATATCACTATGTATATGTCAGGAGGTAGAGGAGCGATGTTCTGCAGATCTCCAGAGAGGTCAGTGGTGTAATAATCTGCAGAATATATCACTATGTATCTGTCAGGAGCTAGAGGAGCAATGTTCTGCAGATCTCTAGAGAGGTCAGTGGTGTAATAATCTGCAGAATATATCACTATGTATCTGTCAGGAGGTAGAGGAGCAATGTTCTGCAGATCTCAAGAGAGGTCAGTGGTGTAATAATCTGCAGAATATATCACTATGTATCTGTCAGGAGGTAGAGAGGACAGAGCAATGTTCTGCAGATCTCCAGAGAAGTCAGTTTTGTAATAATCTGCAGAATATATCACTATGTATCTGTCAGGAGGTAGAGGAGGAATGTTCTGCAGATCTCAAGAGAGGTCAGTGGTGTAATAATCTGCAGAATATATCACTATGTATCTGTCACAAGGTAGAGGAGCAATATTCTGCAGATCTCGAGAGAGGTCAGTGGTGTAATAATTTGCAGAATATATCACTATGTATCTGTCACAAGGTAGAGGAGCAATGTTCTGTGGATCTCCAGAGATGTCAGTGGTGTAATAATCTGCAGAATATATCACTATGTATATGTCAGGAGGTAGAGGAGCGATGTTCTGCAGATCTCCAGAGAGGTCAGTGGTGTAATAATCTGCGGAATATAGCACTATGTATATGTCAGGAGGTAGAGGAGCGATGTTCTGCAGATCTCCAGAGAGGTCAGTGGTGTAATAATCTGCAGAATATATCACTATGTATCTGTCAGGAGCTAGAGGAGAAATGTTCTTCAGATCTCTAGAGAGGTCAGTGGTGTAATAATCTTCAGAATATATCACTATGTATCTGTCAGGAGGTGGAGGAGCAATGTTGTGCAGATCTCTAGAGAGGTCAGGGGTGTAATAATCTGCAGAATATATAACTATGTATCTGTCAAGAGGTAGAGGAGCAATGTTCTGCAGATCTCTAGAGAGGTCAGTGGTGTAATAATCTGCGGAATATATCACTATGTATCTGTCAGGAGCTAGAGGAGATATGTTCTGCAGATCTGTTCTGCAGAGAGGTCAGTGGTGTAATAATCTGCAGAATATATCACTATGTATCTGTCAGGAGGTAGAGAGGACAGAGCAATGTTCTGCAGATCTCTAGAGAGGTCACTGGTGTAATAATCTGCAGAATATATTACTATGTATCTGTCAGGAGGTAGAGGAGCAATGTTCTGCAGATCTCCAGAGATGTCAGTGGTGTAATAATCTGCAGAATATATCACTATGTATCTGTCAGCAGGTAGAGGAGCATTGTTCTGCAGATCTCCAGAGATGTCAGTGGTGTAATAATCTGCAGAATATATCACTATGTATCTGTCAGGAGGTAGAGGAGCATTGTTCTGCAGATCTCTAGAGAGGTCAGTGGTGTAATAATCTGCAGAATATATCACTGTGTATCTGTAAGGAGGTAGAGGAGTAATGTTCTGCAGATCTCTAGAAAGGTCAGTGGTGTAATAATCTGCAGAATATATGACTATTTATCTGTCAGGAGGTAGAGGAGCAATGTGCTGCAGATCTCCAGAGATGTTAGTGGTGTAATAATTTGCAGAATATATCACTATGTATCTGTCAGGAGGTAGAGAGGACAGAGCAATGTTCTGCAGATCTCTAGAGAGGTCAGTGGTGTAATAATCTGCAGAATATATCACTATGTATCTGTCACGAGGTAGAGGAGCAATGTTCTGCAGATCTCCAGAGAGGTCAGTGGTGCAATAATATGCAGAATATATCACTATGTATCTGTCACAAGGTAGAGGAGCAATGTTCTGTGGATCTCCAGAGATGTTAGTGGTGTAATAATTTGCAGAATATATCACTATGTATCTGTCAGGAGGTAGAGAGGACAGAGCAATGTTCTGCAGATCTCTAGAGAGGTCAGTGGTGTAATAATCTGCAGAATATATCACTATGTATCTGTCACGAGGTAGAGGAGCAATGTTCTGCAGATCTCCAGAGAGGTCAGTGGTGCAATAATATGCAGAATATATCACTATGTATCTGTCACAAGGTAGAGGAGCAATGTGCTGCAGATCTCCAGAGATGTTAGTGGTGTAATAATTTGCAGAATATATCACTATGTATCTGTCAGGAGGTAGAGAGGACAGAGCAATGTTCTGCAGATCTCTAGAGAGGTCAGTGGTGTAATAATCTGCAGAATATATCACTATGTATCTGTCACGAGGTAGAGGAGCAATGTTCTGCAGATCTCCAGAGAGGTCAGTGGTGCAATAATATGCAGAATATATCACTATGTATCTGTCACAAGGTAGAGGAGCAATGTTCTGTGGATCTCCAGAGATGTCAGTGGTGTAATAATCTGCAGAATATATCACTATGTATCTGTCAGGAGGTTGAGAGGACAGAGCAATGTTCTGCAGATCTCTAGAGAGGTCAGTGGTGTAATAATCTGCAGAATATATTACTATGTATCTGTCAGGAGGTAGAGGAGCGATGTTCTGCAGATCTCCAGAGAGGTCAGTGGTTTAATAATCTGCAGAATATATCACTTTGTATCTGTCAGGAGGTAGAGGAGCAATGTTCTGCAGATCTCAAGAGAGGTCACTGGTGTAATAATCTGCAGAATATATAACTATGTATCTGTCAGGAGATAGAGTAGCAATGTTCTGCTGATCTCTAGAGAGGTCAGTGGTGTAATAATCTGCAGAATATATCACGATGTATCTGTCACAAGGTAGAGGAGCAATGTTCTGCCGATCTCCAGAGAGGTCAGTGGTGCAATAATATGCAGAATATATCACTATGTATCTGTCAGGAGGTAGAGAGGACAGAGCAATGTTCTGCAGATCTCTAGAGAAGTCAGTGGTGTAATAATCTGCAGAATATATTACTATGTATCTGTCAGGAGGTAGAGGAGCAAAGTTCTGCAGATCTCCAGAGAGGTCAGTGGTGTAATAATAAGCAGAATATATCACTTTGTATCTGTCAGGAGGTAGAGGAGCAATGTTCTGCAGATCTCCAGAGATGTCAGTGGTGTAATAATCTGCAGAATATATCACTATGTATATGTCAGAAGGTAGAGGAGCGATGTTCTGCAGATCTCCGGAGAGGTCAGTGGTGTAATAATCTGCGGAATATAGCACTATGTATATGTCAGGAGGTAGAGGAGCGATGTTCTGCAGATCTCCAGAGAGGTCAGTGGTGTAATAATCTGCGGAATATATCACTATGTATCTGTCAGGAGCTAGAGGAGAAATGTTCTTCAGATCTCTAGAGAGGTCAGTGGTGTAATAATCTTCAGAATATATCACTATGTATCTGTCAGGAGGTGGAGGAGCAATGTTGTGCAGATCTCTAGAGAGGTCAGGGGTGTAATAATCTGCAGAATATATAACTATGTATCAGTCCGGAAGTAGAGAGGACAGAGCAATGTTCTGCAGATCTCCAGAGATGTCAGTGGTTTAATAATCTGCAGAATATATAACTATGTATCTGTCAAGAGGTAGAGGAGCGATGTTCTGCAGATCTCCAGAGAGGTCAGTGGTGTAATAATCTGCGGAATATATCACTATGTATCTGTCAGGAGCTAGAGGAGATATGTTCTGCAGATCTCCAGAGAAGTCAGTGGTGTAATAATCTGCAGAATATATCACTATGTATCTGTCAGGAGGTAGAGGAGCAATGTTCTGCAGATCTCTAGAGAGGTCAGTGGTGTAATATTCTGCAGAATATATCACTATGTATCTGTCAGTGGGTAGAGGAGCAAAGTTCTGCAGATCTCCAGAGATGTCAGTGGTGTAATAATCTGCAGAATATATCACTATATCTGTCTGAAGGTAGAGAGGACAGAGCAATGATCTGCAGATCTCCAGAGATGTCAGTGGTGTAATAATCTGCCGAATATATCACTATGTATCTATCACGAGGTAGAGGAGTAATGTTCTGCAGATCTCCAGAGAGGTCAGTGGTGTAATATTCTGCAGAATATATCACTATGTATCTGTCAGTGGGTAGAGGAGCAAAGTTCTGCAGATCTCCAGAGATGTCAGTGGTGTAATAATCTGCAGAATATATCACTATGTATCCGTCTGGAGGTAGAGAGGACAGAGCAATGATCTGCAGATCTCCAGAGATGTCAGTGGTGTAATAATCTGCCGAATATATCACTATGTGTCTGTCAGGACGTAGGGGAGCAATGTTCTGCAGATCTCCAGAGAGGTCAGTGGTGTAATAATGTGCAGGATATATCACTATGTATGTGTCAGGAGCTAGAGGAGAAATGTTCTGCAGATCTCTAGAGAGGTCAGTGGTGTAATAATCTGCAGAATATTTCACTATGTATCTGTCAGGAGGTAGAGGAGAAATGTTCTGCAGATCTCCAGAGAGGTCAGTGGTGTAATAATCTGCAGAATATATCACTATGTATCTGTCAGGAGGTAGAGGAGCAATGTTCTTCAGATCTCTAGAGAAGTCAGTGGTGTAATAATCTGCAGAATATATCACTATGTATCTGTCAGGAGGTAGAGGAGCAATATTCTGCAGATCTCAAGAGAGGTCAGTAGTGTAATAATCTGCCGAATATATCACTATGTATCTGTCAGGAGGTAGAGGAGCAATGTTCTGCAGATCTCTACAGAGGTCAGTGGTGTAATAATCTGCAGAATATATCACTATGTATCTGTCAGGAGGTAGAGAGGACAGAGCAATGTTCTGCAGATCTCCAGAGATGTCCGTTTTGTAATAATCTGCAGAATATATCACTATGTATATGTCAGGAGGTAGAGGAGCGATGTTCTGCAGATCTCCAGAGAGGTCAGTGGTGTAATAATCTGCGGAATATATCACTATGTATATGTCAGGAGCTAGAGGAGCGATGCTCTGCAGATCTCCAGAGAGGTCAGTGGTGTAATAATCTGCGGAATATATCACTATGTATCTGTCAGGAGCTAGAGGAGAAATGTTCTTCAGATCTCTAGAGAGGTCAGTGGTGTAATAATCTTCAGAATATATCACTATGTATCTGTCAGGAGGTGGAGGAGCAATGTAGTGCAGATCTCTAGAGAGGTCAGGGGTGTAATAATCTGCAGAATATATAACTATGTATCTGTCCGGAAGTAGAGAGGACAGAGCAATGTTCTGCAGATCTCCAGAGATGTCAGTGGTGTAATAATCTGCAGAATATATAACTATGTATCTGTCAAGAGGTAGAGGAGCAATGTTCTGCAGATCTCTAGAGAGGTCAATGGTGTAATAATCTGCAGAATATATCACTATGTATATGTCAGGAGGTAGAGGAGCGATGTTCTGCAGATCTCCAGAGAGGTCAGTGGTGTAATAAACTGCGGAATATATCACTATGTATCTGTCAGGAGCTAGAGGAGATATGTTCTGCAGATCTCCAGAGAAGTCAGTGGTGTAATAATCTGCAGAATATATCACTATGTATCTGTCAGGAGGTAGAGGAGCAATGTTCTGCAGATCTCTAGAGAGGTCAGTGGTGTAATATTCTGCAGAATATATCACTATGTATCTGTCAGTGGGTAGATGAGCAAAGTTCTGCAGATCTCCAGAGATGTCAGTGGTGTAATAATCTGCAGAATATATCACTATGTATCCGTCTGGAGGTAGAGAGGACAGAGCAATGATCTGCAGATCTCCAGAGATGTCAGTGGTGTAATAATCTGCCGAATATATCACTATGTGTCTGTCAGGACGTAGGGGAGCAATGTTCTGCAGATCTCCAGAGAGGTCAGTGGTGTAATGATCTGCAGAATATATCACTATGTATCTGTCAAGAGGTAGAGGAGCAATGTTATACAGATCTCAAGAGAGGTCAGTGGTGTAATAATCTGCAGAATATATCACTATGTATATGTCAGGAGGTAGAGGAGCGATGTTCTGCAGATCTCCAGAGAGGTCAGTGGTGTAATAATCTGCAGTATATATCACTATGTATCTGTCAGGAGGTAGAGGAGCAATGTTCTGCAGATCTCCAGAGAGGTCAGTGGTGTAATAATCTGCAGAATATATCACTATGTATCTGTCAGGAGGTAGAGGAGCAATGTTCTGCAGATCTCTAGAGAGGTCAGTGGTGTAATAATCTGCAGAATATATCACTATGTATGTCAGGAGGTAGAGGAGCAATGTTCTGCAGATCTCTAGAGAGGTCAGTGGTGTAATAGTCTTCAGAATATATCAGTGTATTTGTCAGGAGGTAGATGAGCAATGTTCTGCAGATCTCTAGAGAGGTCATTGGTGTAATAATCTGCGGAATATATCACTATGTATATGTCAGGAGGTAGAGGAGCGATGTTCTGCAGATCTCCAGAGAGGTCAGTGGTGTAATAATCTGCGGAATATATCACTATGTATCTGTCAGGAGCTAAAGGAGAAATGTTCTGCAGATCTCTAGAGAGGTCAGTGGTGTAATAATCTGCAGAATATATCACTATGTATCTGTCAGGAGGTAGAGGAGCAATTGTGTGCAGATCTCTAGAGAGGTCAGGGGTGTTATAATCTGCAGAATATATCACTATGTATCTGTCTGGAAGTAGAGAGGACAGAGCAATGTTCTGCAGATCTCCAGAGATGTCAGTGGTGTAACAATCTGCAGAATATATCACTATGTATCTGTCAAGAGGTAGAGGAGCAGTGTTCTGCAGATCTCTAGAGAGGTCAGTGGTGTAATAGTCTTCAGAATATATCAGTGTATTTGTCAGGAGGTAGATGAGCAATGTTCTGCAGATCTCTAGAGAGGTCAGTGGTGTAATAATCTGCGGAATATATCACTATGTATATGTCAGGAGGTAGAGGAGCGATGTTCTGCAGATCTCCAGAGAGGTCAGTGGTGTAATAATCTGCGGAATATATCACTATGTACCTGTCAGGAGCTAAAGGAGAAATGTTCTGCAGATCTCTAGAGAGGTCAGTGGTGTAATAATCTGCAGAATATATCACTATGTATCTGTCAGGAGGTAGAGGAGCAATTTTGTGCAAATCTCTAGAGAGGTCAGGGGTGTAATAATCTGCAGAATATATCACTATGTATCTGTCTGGAAGTAGAAAGGACAGAGCAATGTTCTGCAGATCTCCAGAGATGTCAGTGGTGTAATAATCTGCAGAATATATCACTATGTATCTGTCAAGAGGTAGAGGAGCAATGTTCTGCAGATCTCAAGAGAGGTCAGCGGTGTAATAATCTGCAGAATATATCACTATGTATATGTCAGGAGGTAGAGGAGCGATGTTCTGCAGATCTCCAGAGAATTCAGTGCTGTAATAATCTGCGGAATATATCACTATGTATCTGTCAGGAGCTAGAGGAGAAATGTTCTGCAGATCTCTAGAGAAGTCAGTGGTGTAATAATCTGCAGAATATATCACTATGCATCTGTCAGGAGGTAGAGGAGCAATGTTCTGCAGATCTCCAGAGAAGTCAGTGGTGTAATAATCTGCAGAATATATCACTATGTATCTGTCAGGAGGTAGAGGAGCAATGTTCTTCAGATCCCCAGAGAAGTCAGTTGTGTAATAATCTGCAGAATATATCACTATGTATCTGTTAGGAGGTAGAGGAGCAATGTTCTGCAGATCTCTAGTGAAGTCAGTGGTGTAATAATCTGCAGAATATATCACTATGTATCTGTCAGGAGGTAGAGAGGACAGAGCAATGTTCTGCAGATCTCTAGAGCGGTCAGTGGTGTAATAATCTTCAGAATATATCACAATGTATCTATCAACAGGTATAGAGGACAGAGCAATGTTCTGCAGATCTCTAGAGAGGTCGGTGGTGTAATAATCTGCAGAATATATCACTATGTATCTGTCAGGAGGTAGAGGAGCAATGTTCTGCAGATCTCCAGAGAGGTCAGTGGTGTAATAATCTGCAGAATATATCACTATGTATCTGTCAGGAGGTAGAGGAGCAATGTTCTGCAGATCTCTAGAGAGGTCAGTGGTGTAATAATCTGCAGAATATATCACTATGTATCTGTCAGGAGGTAGAGGAGCAATGTTCTGCAGATCTATAGAGAGGTCAGTGGTGTAATAATCTGCAGAATATATCACTATGTATCTGTCAGGAGGTAGAGGAGTAATGTTCTGAAGATCTCTAGAGAGGTCAGTGGTGTAATAATCTGCAGAATATATCACTATGTATCTGTCAGCGGGTAGAGAGGACAGAGCAATGTTCTGCAGATCTCCTGAGAGATCAGTGGTGTAATAATCTGCAGAATATATTACTATGTATCTGTCAGGAGGTAGAGGAGCGATGTTCTGCAGATCTCCAGAGAGGTCAGTGGTGTAATAATCTGCAGAATATATCACTATGTATCTGTCAGGAGGTAGAGGAGCAATGTTCTGCAGATCTCCAGAGATGTCAGTGGTGTAATAATCTGCAGAATATATCACTATGTATCTGTCAGGAGGTAGAGGAGCAATGTTCTTCAGATCTCCAGAAAGGTCAGTGGTGTAATAATCTGCAGAATATATCACTATGTATCTGTCAGGAGGTAGAGGAGCAATGTTCTTCAGATCTCCAGAAAGGTCAGTGGTGTAATAATCTGCAGAATATATCACTATGTATCTGTCAGGAGGTAGAGGAGCGATGTTCTGCAGATCTCCTGCTGCCTGTATCCTGTATCCCCTGCTGCCTGTATCCTGCATCCCCTGCTGCCTGTATCCGGCATCCCCTGCTGCCTGTATCCTTCATCCCGTGCATCCCCTGCTGCCTGTATCCTGTATCCCCTGCTGCCTGTATCCTGTATCCCCTGCTGCCTGTATCCTGTATCCCCTGCTGCCTGTGTCCTGTATATCCTGCTGCCTGTGTCCTGTATATCCTGTATACCCTGCTGCCTGTATCCCTTGCTGCCTGTGTCCTGCAACTCCTGCTGCCTGTATCCTGCATCCCCTGCTGCCTGTATTCTGTATCCCCTGCTGCCTGTTTCCTGTATCCCGTGCTGCCTGTATCCTGTATCCCCTGCTGCCTGTATCCCCTGCTGCCTGTGTCCTGTATCCCCTGCTGCCTGTGTCCTGTATCCCCTGCTGCCTGTATCCCCTGCTGCCTGTATCCTGTATCCCCTGCTGCCGTTGTTCCGGTGCCTTAGAACGTTGGAGTCGTGTTGTGCCATCGGTCACGCCTGCTGTGTCTCACCACGCCTGGTGTCTGCTGCCGGGGTCCCATCTGAGCTTAGCCGTTACTACTGTCTGAACTGCTACAGGTACCCATGTGTTTGGACTATATAGACATTGACTTGGTACACTTTTTGGCCAGCTGCTATCCTGCTACGGGGGTATGACCCAGTGGGTCCACATACCCACAGATCGTGACAATTAATTACAGCCCCCTCCCTTCAAAAGGACGTCTAGCCCGTCCTACCTTGTGTTTTTTTTCTGGCCTATGTGGACTTGGACAGAGGGTTTTTTCTGCTCGTTTGCTTTGCAGTATGTTTTTGTTTTCATATGTTATGCTGGACTTCTTGGATTGAACTGGGAAATGTAGAAAGGGTATTTCTTAATCCAATAGAATCCGTGAAGCTGATGCTTGCAGCCTACTATTGAATGTTTTAGCTTGTTGTTGTACTAATGCACATTAACCTTTTCCTCCCACTAGGCAATCCGAGATAGAGTCCCGTGGCACCCGATCAGAACCCTTCTTAAGGCCTCATGCACACGACCGTAAAAACACCCGTTATTACGGGTCGTAATTACGACCCGTAATAACGGGTTCATAGACTTCTATCGTTTTCTTACGGGAAGGTGCCTGTGCCGTTGAAAAAGATAGAACATGTCCTATTTCAGGCCGTAATAACGGCACGGACAGTCCATAGAAGTCTATGGAGCTCTCGTAATGACGGGTGGCTACATGTGTGCACCCGTCATTACGGCAGCGTTGCTAAGCGACGTCAGTAAATAGTCACTGTCCAGGGAGCTGAAAGAGTTAACTGATCGGCAGTAAATCTTTCACCCTGGACAGTGACTACCGATCAGAATAAAGAGCAACCTGTAAAAAATAAAAATAAAAGACGTTCATACTTACCGAGAACTTCCTGCTTCCTCCAGTCCGGTCTCCCGGCCGTTGCCTTGGTGACGCATCCCTCTCGACATCCCTGGATGACGTTTAAGCCCATGTGACCGCTGCAGCCAATCACAGGTCAATCACAGGCTGCAGCGGTCACATGGACTGCCTCGTCATCCAGGGATGTCGGGCTGGATGTGAAGAGATGGACGCGTCACCAAGACAACGGCCGGGTAAGTATGAATTTCTTTAACTTTTATTACAGAATAGGCTGTCCCTTCTCTCTATCCTGCACTGATAGAGAGAAGGGCTGCCGATTAGTGCAGTGCTATTTTGCCGGCAAAAACGTGCCCGTAAATACGGGTGGAATACGGGTGACACCGGACCCATATTTACGGGCACGGGTCCGTAAATACTGGTGCAAAACGGGTTGAATACGTGTGACACCGGACCCGTATTTACGCCAGTATTTACGGGTGGGAAAAAATACGGTCGTGTGCATGAGGCCTGAGGAAGTGGAAAAGATCTTGACATGGACAGAGTTGAGACGAAGTCTAGCAGTCAGTCCCAGGAGAAATTTCACTGAATCTAGAGATCTTTAAGCAGATCATCAGGATGTGGGGAGTGCCAGAGAACGATCTCATGATGAATAGGTTCAGTACCAAGGTGAAAAAAAATCTCTTTTTCTTTATAAGGGCTTATTCAGACGAACAGGATATACGTCCTATATTAGTCTATGGGGCCGTGCAGACATACGGAAGTCGGTCAAGATCCGCCCGGCGGCGGAGCCTGATCGACTTTCGTAGCCGCCGGCAAGATGGCGCTGGCTCAGGAGCTGATCCGGCATCATCAGCGGTGGAAGTCAGCTGTATGTTACAGCTGACATCCACCTGTAATGGCAGGAACCGGAGCTAGCTCCGATCCCTGCCATTAACCCCTTCGATGCAGCAATCGAAAGCGATTGCTGCAACGTAGTGGTTACTAGCAGATCACCAGCCCTGACAGGCAATCAGGACTGGCGACTGCTGCTATGGCAACAGGAGACACAATGGCCTCCTGCTCTGCCATTACGGAAGCCGATAAGGCCGGGAAGCGAAGCCTAATCGGCTTGCTGTCAGTGAATAACTGACAAATATAATACATTGCACTATGTAGGTAGTGCAATGTATTAGAAAAAAAACATCAGACAGTTGGAACTTCAAGTCCCCTAGTTGGACTTGAAAAAAAGTGTAAAAGAAAGTATAAAAAAAAGTGATAAAAATAAAAGTTTGAAAACAATAAAAGTTTCAAGTAATAAAATAAAACACAATCGCCCTTTTTCTCTTATCAAGTCCTTTATTATTTAAAAAAAAAAAATAAATCATACGTATTTGGTATCGCCGCGACCGTAACGACCTGAGGTATCAAAATATTATATTTTTTATTGCACGCGGTGAACAGCGTAAAAAAAACCCGTAAGAAACTATACCTGAGTTTCTGTTTTTTGGTCACTTTGCCCTACAAATATTGGAATAAAAAGTGATCAAAAATTCGAACGTATCCAAAAATGGTACCTATAAAAACTATAGCTTGTTTCGCAAAAAACAAGCCCTCATACAGCTCCGTCGACAAAAAAAATTTAAAAGTTATGGTTCTCACAACTTGGCGACAGAAAAAATACATTCTTTTTACAAAAGTTATTTTATTGTGCAAAAAGTTGTAAAACATAAAAAAGTTCTATAAATTAGGTATTGCCGGAATCCTACGGACCAGCAGAATAAAGTTAACAGGTAATTTATAATGCAAGGGGAACACTGTATAAAAAAACTAAAAAAGCTGTGCCAGAATTGCGTTTTTTTGTTTACCTGGCCGTCCACAGTTTTGCTCCCACAGGCGCCCAGAAACCAATCCAGCAAAAATCTGCACTCCAAATGGCGCTCCTTCCCTTCTGAGCCCTGCCGTGTGCCCAAACAGCCGTTTATGACCACATATGGGGTATTGCCGTACTCGGGAGAAATTGCTTTACAAATGTTGGGTTCTTTTTTTCCTTTATTTGTTGAAAAAAAAAAAATTTAGCGGTAAAGCTACGTCTTATTTAAGAAAAAGGATTGTTTTTATTTTCACTGCTCAATTCTAATAAATTCTATGAAACATCTATGGGGTCAAAATGCTCACAATACTCCTAGATGGATTCCTCAAGGGGTGTAGTTTCCTAAATGGAGTCACTTTTTGGGCGTTTTCATTGTTTTGTCCCCTCAGGGGCTTTGCAAATGCGACATGGCATCCACAAACCATTCCTGCTAAATGTTATCTCCAAAAGCCAAACAGCGCTCCATCCCTTCTTAGCCCTGCCGTGTGTCCAAACAGCCGTTTATTACCACATGTGGGGTACTTTTTTACTCGAGAGAAATTGCTTTACAAATTCTGTGGTGCTTTTTCTCCTTCAGTCCTTGTGGAAATGAGAAAAAATTAGCTAAACCTACATTTTCTTTGAAAAAATCTAGATTTTTATTTTCAGGGCCTACTTCCAATAGTTTCTGCAAAAAATCTGGGGGGTCAAAACGCTCAGTATACCACTAGATAATTTCCTTGAGGTGTGTAGTTTCCCAAATGGTATCACTTTTGGGGGATTTACACTGTTTTGGCACCGCAAGAGCCCTTCAAACCTGACATGGTGCCTAAAATATATTGTAATAAAAATAAGGCCCCAAAATCCACTAGGTGCTCCTTTGCTTCTGAGACCGGTGCTTCGGTCCAGTAGCATGCTACAGCCACATGTGGGATATTTCCTAAAACTGCAGAATCTGGGCAATAAATATTGAGTTGCATTTTTATGGTAAAACTTTCTGGGATATAAAGAAAATTGGATTCAAAATTAATTTCTGCAAAAAAATATGAAATTTGTAAATTTCACCCCTACTTTGCTTTAATTCCTGTGAAAAGTTTAAAAGGTTAAGACATTTTCTAAATGCTGTTTTGAATACTTTGAGGGGTGAAGTTTTCAAAATGGGGTGACTTTTTTTGGGTTTCTAATATATAAGACCCTCAAAGCCACTTCACAAGTGAACTGGCCCCTGTAAAAATAGCCTTTTGAAAATGTATTGAAAATGTGAGAAATTGCTGCTAAAGTTCAAAGCCTTGTAACGTCCTAGAAAAATAAAAGGATGTTCAAAAAACTATGCCAATCTAAAGTAGACATATGGGGGATGTTAGTTAGCAACAATTTTGTTTGTTATAACTGCCTGCCTTACACGCAGATACATTTAAGTTGAGAAAAATGCAAATGTTTGCAATTTTTCGCTAAATTTTGGTGTTTTTCACAATTAAATACTAAACATATAGAGCAAATTTTACCAGTAACATCAAGTCCAATGTGTCACGAGAAAACAATCTCAGAATCGCTTGGATAGCTAAAAGCATTCCGACGTTATTACCACATAAATTGACACGTCAGATTTGAAAAATGAGGCTCTGTCGGGAAGGTCAAAAGTGGCTAAAGAGGCAAGGGGTTAAGATATTGTATTACGGTCTGTAGCCTTTGGGGGGAATATATTAACCTTTCTACAACAGTTTACTAGCGTAGAAAATGCACAAAATGCACAAATGTTGACATTTTTTGGGGCAAAAAATGGGCGGGGCTTAGCAGAAATGGCCAACAATTTTACTATAATTTACGCCAGTAACTGATGTAAATTATAGCAGAAATCTATATGTATAGTGCCGCCCAGATTTATCTCTGGGGAGCGTAACAAAGCAAAGTTCCGTGCCAGACCCATAGCTCCCCCCAAATCATACTGTTTGCCCCCCAATCAGGCAATAAAATACATTTTAAAAATGTACTTACCTCACCACTCCGATTCTCCCTCCCGGATTCCCTCATGCTCTTACAGCAGGCCGCAGCACATAGAAAGTACTGATGACAGGCCGCGTTGCAGCTTAAAGATGCGACACATTTAGAGTCGTTCGCCTGTTAATAAATGTGTTGCATCTTACTCCAGCAAACTGTTTAATAGGACTGGTGTATGAAACACCAGTATTAAAGGTAATGTGTCGCTAGAAATTGTATTTTATTTTTTTCAGTTAAACAGTACATAAGTGATTACACATTGTTTTAATTTTTTAAATTTTTTCACAAGTCAGGAAATATTATAAATTAGATTCTAATTTATAACATTTCCATGTGCTGGTCACTAGAGGGAGCAATTCCCAAAATTGCCGCATTGGCATGTGGTAAAGCAACCTCATTGCCTTATTCTGCAAATTTGTAGTAGACACACTCGCTCTAGTGTCCTCACAGAATCCCCCCTCCTTTCTCCTGGCTAGTGCCAGGAGAAAGGAGGGGGTTGAATGTTCAAACCTCCTAGACTGTGTGCCGCCATTTTCTGAGCGAATGCACAGTGCTCAGCAGACAGTATAACACTAACATACACACACATCACATACACAAACATAACTTACCTGCTCCTGCCGCCGCTGCCGCCTCCGCCCTGCCGCTCCTAGTCCTTGCGTCTGCGCTCCCTTCAACATATGGCTGGAAGCCGCGACTGGAAGTCGTCATCTTACTGTCCGGGCGTGGTTTCCGGTCCACATGAAAATGGCGCCGGATGTCGCTCTACTAAAGACCTTCCTTTTGGTCTGTGTGGGAGTGGCGCATGCGCCGTTCCCACACAGACGGCGTACGCTATAGTGAATGGAACGGCTCCCATTTACATTCTCTATGGGAATGTATGTGCCGTATTCCATCTCTGTATGTGTTGTTAATGGACAGATACAGAGATAAAAAAAAATGGCAGCCCCCATAGAGAAGTAAAAGAAACAAAAAAGTAAAAAGTACAAGAAAAAAACACAAATAAATACAATTTATTTTAATGACAATATTATATAAGAAAAAAAAATTCCGTGACACCTTCCCTTTACAGGGGTTTTCCACGTTCTGACAACTGATGACCTATCCACTGGATAGGTCATCAGTATATGATCGGTGCGTGTCCGACACCTGGACCGCGCACCGATCCGCCACTCCAGCTGCCTTCGGTCACCGGACAACACTGGCGGAAGTAGATGGCTCCGGTCAAAGAATAGAGGCCGAGCTGCAGTTCTGCCGAACGGCCGCTATGCAGTAATCGGAGCCATCTGCTTCCGGCAGTGTTGTCCAGTGACCGGAGGCAGCTGGACTGGCAGATCGGTGCGGGGTCTGGTGTAGTAACGATTGTTTGCCCCCATACATTAACGATGATTGCTCCTTGTGACACGCTGTATCGTCGATTGGTGCTGGTTTTCATGGTCAGTATCGGGACGTCTAAAAGGACCTTTATTTCCTCAGACACCACCATAACTAGGCATTGGAACCAACTCTGCTCACCATATATCCAGCGTATAACTGGGTCCTCCAAATCTTACGGAGCAGGAGTTGTTCTAGATTCCTGTTTATATCCCAGACACGTTCATACCATTTTAGACAATGAATCGACATATCGCAAACTTGTGGCGAAACCAAGCACCGCATGTAAAGGATCTTTTAAAAATCTGCTAGAAGAAGGAATTGGATTAGGAGTATTAGCCAAGAAACAGGCAGAATACTTACTGATAGAATTCCCTATTGTTCCCATATTCCATGGGATGCCAAAAATCCATAACTTTGCATGGTCTTGAAACTTGGGTTATCTGTGACGTAATTGGCTAGTATCCCTGCAAACAGGCCTGCCATTAGGGTAGTACCGCTGGTACTACTGTCAGGGGCCTGGCCACAAAAGTAAAATAAAGTGGGCAGCCGCCGCTCATCAAGGTTATGATTAGCGGTAATTGGTTTGTAGAAAGGAATGGGACCCATGCAGGGGCCAGAAGCAGCGGCCAGCTCCGCAACTTGGTGAGTGACTGTTTTAAAGCAGTAGATTCAGCTTAATTATTTTTCTTATGTTACCCCTTTGCTCCCACCTTCCCACCTGTCTCTCTCCCCTTCCCCTCCCCAGACCCCAGTCAAGCATCATATTCACTCTGGCCCAACTCCCGCCTCGGCCACTTTCCGTTCTCTTAGCCTACTCCTCCGCCTACATCCTGGTATAATAGCTAAAGAAAATTACCTTATGAGGTTTAGAGTTAGTTAGTTATATGTCAAAATTTTGAACTAAGGTTTGCACACCATGACAGTCGGTAGTCATGTAGACCGGACGCTTCCATGATTTGAATACGCTGTGACGTGGCACATTGGGTCACGGGAACGTGGTGTAAAGGATCTGCCAGACACAGCTTCTGTGTCGACGCCCGTGGTTAATCAGTCTGCACCTGCTCCTAGGTCTGATAGAGTGACTCGATCTGCTACCATTCAGGCTCGTAGGCTCAGGAGTAGGAGAACCTATCACAGCCTGGCCAGACGGAGCAAGCTCCCGGCCTCGGTCTATTTATACCTTCATTTCCTGCTTGTCTTTGCCTCTGATTCTTTCCTGTTTCCTGGCTCTGCTGCTCCTGCTATTATTATTGACCTTGCTTCATTTTGACCCTGGCTTTACTGACTACACTCCTGCTCTGCGTTTGGTACCTCGTACACTCCTGTTTTGACTCGGGCTCGTTCACTACGCCTGTCGCTCAAGGTGTTGCCGTGGGCAATTGCCCCAATTCCCTTAGCTTCTGTGTACCCTTGTCTGTTTGTCTGTCGTGCACATATTGAGCGTAGGGACCGTCGCCCAGTTGTACGCCGTCTAATAGGACGGGCCGTGCAAGTAGGCAGGGACTGAGTCGTGGGTAAATTAGGGCTCACCTGTCTGTCTCCCTACCCCGTCATTACATAATCACAGGCCCATATACCTTTTCTACCCTGGTCCCTGACACAACTATGGAGCCCCTTGAGACCCTGGCTCAGCAAATGCAGGGCCTCTCCCTACAGGTCCAAACCCTGGCTCAGAGGGGCAACCAGCGTGATGCTACCCTGGTAGTGCCCCCCACCTCACCTCTTGAACCCCACCTCAAGTTGCCTGACCGGTTCTCAGGGGACCGGAAGACTTTTTTCTCCTTTCGGGAGAGTTGTAGGCTCTATTTCCATCTAAGGCCCCGCTCCTCAGGTTCTGAGAGCCAGCAAGTGGGTATAATTATGTCCCGGCTCCAGGACGGGCCCCAAGAATGGGCCTTCTCCTTGGCTCCTGACGCCCCTGAACTTTCCTCAGTTGATCCATTTTTTCTGCTCTCGGGCTCATATAGGACGAGACTGACAAGACTGCCTTTGCCGAGAGTCAGCTGGTGACCTTACGTCAGGGTAAGAGACCCGTTGAGGAGTACAGTTCTGACTTTAGGAAGTGGTGTGTAGCTTCTCGGTGGAATGACGCTGCCTTGAGGTGCCAGTTTAGATTGGGTCTGTCGAATGCCCTGAAAGACCTCTTAGTTAGCTATCCCTCTTCAGACTCTCTAGATCAGGTTATGGCTTTTACGTTATGTCTTGACCGACGTCTCAGGGAACGACGACTTGAACGTTTTTGTGCTTTCTCCTCTGGCTCCCCCATGATGTTGCTTCGTTCTTCCACGGAAAACTCGGATGAACCAATGAAACTCGGGGCCTCCGTGTCCCCCCAACAACGTAGAGAGCTCCGCGGGAAGAATGTTCTCTCCTTCTACAGTGGGGATGACAAGCATCAAGTGAACAACTGTCCTAGGCGTAAGAATAAGCAGCCGGAAGAACTTCCGCGCCTAAGTGACCATCGGGGAGGTCGCTTGGGTGCACAGGTATTTCCCGTAAATATGAAACCTAGTGAGATCTTGCTTCCCTTTCAGGTCTCTTTTGAGGGTAGGTCTGCTACCGGCAGTGCCTTCGTGGATTCAGGGTCTTCTGCTAATATTATGTCTGTGGAATTTGCTATATCTCTATCTATGCCATTGATTGATTTGCCTAAACCTGTCCCGGTAGTGGGTATCGACTCCACTCCACTTGCTAATGGTTATTTTACGCAGCATACTCCTGTTTTTGAACTCATTGTTGGCTCCATGCATTTGGAGCAGTGTGCTGTACTGGTGATGCAGGGATTATCGTCTGATTTGGTTTTATGCCTTCCCTGGTTGCAGATGCATAATCCCACGTTTAACTGGAATACTGGGGATCTTACCAAATGGGGTAATGGATGCATGACGTCATGTTTTTCTGTTAATTTTATTGCTCTCCCTGAGGTTGTGAACACTCTACCTGAGTTTTTTCAGGACTTCGCTGATGTTTTTTCTAAAAAGTCCTCCGACGTGTTACGTCCTCATAGAGAATACGATTGCGCAATCAATTTGGTACCAGGAGCTAAGTTCCCTAAGGGTAGGATATTTAATCTCTCTTGTCCCTAACGTGAAGCCACGAGAGAGTATATCCAGGAATGCCTGGCCAAGTGTTACATTTGCCCCTCTACTTCTCCGGTAGGTGCTGGCTTCTTCTTCGTAGGGAATAAGGATGGTGGTTTTATGGCGTGCATCGATTACCGAAACTTGAATAAGGTCACTGTAAGGAACCAGTATCCCCTTCCTTTGATTCCTGATCTCTTCAATCAGGTTCAGGGAGCCCAATGGTTCTCTAAGTTTGATCTGCGGGGGGCTTATAACCTTATCCGCATCAGAGCGGGGGATGAGTGGAAGACTGCGTTTAACACGCCCGAAGGTCATTTCGAATACCTCGTCATGCCCTTTGGGTTGTGTAATGCTCCCGCGGTCTTCCAGAATTTCATAAATGAGATTTTAAGAGACTTACCTGGGGATATTTCTTGTAGTTTACCTTGATGATATACTTGTGTTTTCCAAGGACTCGTCCTCCCACATTGAGCATGACAGGAAGGTGCTCCAGGCCCTTCGGGAAAACAAACTCTTTGCTAAAACTGAAAAATGTGTGTTTGGGGTGCAGGAGATACCATTTTTGGGTCAAATCCTCACTCCTCATGAATTCCGCATGGACCCTGCCAAGGTTCAGGCTGTGGCTGAATGGGTCCAACCTGCCTCCCTGAAGGCGTTACAGTGCTTCCTGGGGTTTGCTAATTATTACAGGAAATTTATTGCTAACTTCTCGGTCATTGCTAAGCCTCTTACGGATCTTACTCGCAAAGGTGCTAATCTCCTCCACTGGCCTCCGGAGGCGGTCCAGACTTTTGAGGTCCTTAAGAAGGGCTTTATGTCGGCCCCAGTGCTGATTCAGCCTAACCAAATGGAGCCATTCATCGTGGAGTTTGACGCCTCCGAGGTGGGAGTGTGTGCTGTCTTGTCCCAGGGTACCAGGTCCCTCACCCATCTCCGTCCCTGTGCCTACTTCTTCAGGAAGTTTTCGCCCACTGAGAGTAACTATGGCATTGGCAACCACAAACTTTTAGCCATTAAATGGGAATTTGAAGAGTAGCGCCACTTCCTGGAGGGGGCTAGGCACCAAGTTACAGTCCTTACCGACCACAAGAATCTGGTTTTCCTAGAATCTGCCCGGAGGCTAAACCCGAGACAAGCTCGATGGGCGTTGCTTTTTACTAGATTCAACTTTTTGGTCACCTATAGGGCTGGGTCTAAAAATATTAAAGCTGATGCACTGTCTCGTAGCTTCATGGCCAGCCCTCCTTCGGAGGAAGATCCTGCTTGTATTTTGCTCCCAGGTATAATCATTTACTCTGTTGATTCTGACTTAGTCTCCGAAATTGTGGCTGATCAAGGTTCAGCTACCGGGAACCTTCCTGAGAACAAGCTGTTTGTTCCCCTGCAATTCTGGCTAAGGGTACTCAGGGAAAATCATGACTCTGCACTATTTGGGCATCCAGGCATCCTGGGTACCAAGCACCTCATTGCCAGAAACTATTGGTGGCCTGGGTTGCCTAAAGACGTTAAGGCCTACGTCGCCGCTTGTGAAATTTGTGCTAGGTCCATGACTCCCAGGTCCCGACCAGCGGGCTTACTATGTTCTTTGCCCATTCCCCAGAGACCTTGGACCCATATCTCCATGGATTTTATCACCAATCTGCCTCCATCTCAAGGCAAGTCGGTGGTGTGGGTTGTAGTAGACCGCTTCAGTAAGATGTGCCACTTTGTGCCCCTCAAGAAACTACCCAATGCTAAGACGTTAGCTACCTTGTTTGTCAAACACATCCTGCGTCTCCATGGGGTTCCTGTCAATATTGTTTCTGACAGAGGGGTACAATTTGTTTCATTGTTTTGGAGAGCTTTCTGTAAAAAGTTGGATATTGATCTGTCCTTCTCCTCTGCCTTCCATCCTGAAACTAATGGCCAAACCGAGAGGACTAATCAGTCTCTAGAACAATATTTAAGGTGTTTTATATCTGTCAATATGATTGGGTCTCCTTCATTTCCCTCGCCAAATTTTCCCTTAATAACCGGGTCAGTAACTCGTCAGGGGTATCCCCCTTTTTCTGTAATTTTGGGTTCAATCCACGGTTCTCCTCTGTTTCACCTGGTGATTCCAACAATCCCAAGGTAGATGTCGTTCATCGGGAACTGTGCACAGTCTGGGCCCAGGTTCAGAAGAACCTAGAGGCGCCCCAGAGCATACAAAAGACTCAGGCAGATAGAAGACGTTCTGCTAACCCCTTGTTTGTGGTCGGGGATCTGGTGTGGCTGTCTACAAAAAATTTGCGCCTTAAAGTCCAGTCCAAAAAATTTGCTCCCCGGTATATAGGTCCATACAAGGTCATTGAGGTCCTTAACCCTGTCTCCCTCCGACTGGAGTTACCTCCGTCTTTTCGAATACAGTATACGGGCCTGAGGAGAGGACTTGGGTACCCGCCCGGGATGTTCACGCTGGGGTATTGCTCAGGCGGTTCCATCTTAGGTTCCCCAATAAGCCAGGTCCAGCTAGAAAGAGTCCAGTGGCCCCTCATAAAAGGGGGGGTACTGTAAAGGATCTGTCAGACACAGCTTCTGTGTCGACGTCCGTGGTTAATCAGTCTGCACCTGCTCCTAGGTCTGATAGAGTGACTCGATCTGCTACCACTCTGGTAGGCTCATGAGTGGGAGAACCTATCACAGCCTGGCCAGACGGTTCTAGCTCCCGCCCTCGGTCTATTTATACCTTCATTTCCTGCTTGTCTTTGCCTGTGATTCTTTCCTGTTTCCTGGCTCTGCTGCTCCTGCTATTATTATTGACCTTGCTTCATTTTGACCCTGGCTTTACTGACTACGCTCCTGCTGTGCGTTTGGTACCTCGTACACTCCTGGTTTGACTCGGCTCGTACACTACGTGTGTTGCTCACTGTGTTGCCGTGGGCAACTGCCCCATTTCCCTTAGCTTCTGTGTGCCCTTGTCTGTTTGTCTGTCGTGCACATATTGAGCGTAGGGACCGTCGCCCAGTTGTACGCCGTCACCTAGGATGGGCCGTGCAAGTAGGCAGAGACTGAGTGACGGGTAGATTAGGGCTCACCTGTCTCCATACCCCATCATTACACGTGGTATCTAGGTTACATCAACACTTTCATGACGTATCTTGTGGTTCGCGCTTGGGCATTGGAGATGAAGAAGACTGGAAGAAGTCATCATGGCCTTCTGGGCCGGATGAAGAAGAAAAGAGAACATGAACGACTCCAATCTGAGAAGATGTCACCTGTGAGTCACTGAATTTCACTGCACTGTATTCACTTATATGGTCTGCAGAATGCCTGTGTAGGACTGATATCTGTCACAATATGGTGGGAATATTGGTCAAATTATTTTTATATAGTTGAATGGCCCAATGCCTACAAACATCTGCCTATTGTATTTTAAAAAGGCACGTAAAAAGAAGGAGCATGTCACTTCTTGAGCCATTTTTGGAGCTGTTTTTCATTCTGTCATTGGAAAAACAGCTCCAAAAACATCTAGAAAAAAACACCTCAAAAAACGTTTCCAGCTTCAAAAACGGCTGTAAATCAAAGGCTGTGTTCTGTGAAAACAGCTCTGTAATTTGCAGGCATTTTTTACTTTGCATGTGAACCCTAAGGCCTCATGCACACTTCAGTTTTTTCCTTCAGGGTGCTATCCGTTTTTGTCACTGATAGCACCCTGAACCCATTCATTTCAATGGGGCCATGCACACTAGAGTTTTTTTGATGGTCTGTTGTAGAGCATAGTAGAGCATGTCCTACTTTGGTCCGGGATTCCGTGACCGTGAGGCCCATGCAAGTCAATGGGGCCGTCAAAAAAACTGAAGGCACACGGAAGGCATCCGTGTGCCATCCGTGTGCAGTCCGTGTGTGACGGAGCCATTGCCTAGCAAACGCCGGGCGGGCAGAAAAACATTCGAAAAATATTACACTAATCAGCAGCCACTTGTCTCTATCAATAACTGATAGAGAAAAGAGGCTGCTGATTAAAAATAAAATAAAAAGCATTTCATACGTACCCGGTCGTTGTCTTAGTGAAGAGTCGCTCTTCTTCCTCCAGTCCGACCTTCTTTTGTGACGCGGCAGCCTGTGATTGGCTGCAGAGGCCGCGGCAGCCTGTGATTGGCTGCAGAGGCCGCGGCTGCCTGTGATTGGCTGCAGCGGGACATGGATTGAACGTCATCGCTGGAGGCCGGACACGGGGAATGTAAGTATGAACTTATTTTTTTTATTACATTAAAATTGTATTTTCCGCACGCCGAGCATGGTACTGTCCAGGGTGCTGAAAGAGTTACCGCCGATCAGTGCAGCCCATTAACTCTTTCAGTACCCTGGACAGTACCATGCTCGGCGCACGGAAACGGAAACACGGAGTGCACACGGAAACCACATGGCCGCTAAAACTGGTTCACGGACCCGTCATAAGCGGCCGTGAAAACGGTGATGTAAGTGTGCATGAGGCTTAAGACTATGACACCTGATAGCTCTGCTACTTGATAGGAGACAGCGGCTCAGCAGACAGTATCAGATATAATATGCTGAGATACAACGGCTTAGCAGACAGTACCACACATGCTAGGCCCAATTAAAAGGTTAATTGTGAAAAAATGTCTTATAGTGTTTTTCGAAAAAGGTCACTTGAACTGGTATAATTTAAACAGTTAACCGATGAATGGCGCTGTTTACGTGGAATTTACCCTGCGGCCTAATGTACCATATAATGTATTTTAAAAAAATGTAAAAAAACCTACATTTTGTGGGGTGAATTGAAAAAAAAACTGTAATTCCGCCATTTCTGTTTTGATTTTACAGTGTTCATCGGGCGGCATGAATTGCATGATAACTTGATTCTGCGAGTCGTTACGATTATGGCGATACCAAATTTATATAGCTTTATTTTTTACAAAATAATTTGTTTTTGTGACGCTGCATTCGAAGATGAACTGCATAGTTTTTCAATGCAACAGCACTTCATAGGGCAGGAAGGTGCTAAAACCCACTCTCTGAAGGCCCCCTTCAAGATACATTTCAACTAATCTGGTCCCCATGGCAGAAATATGTTTTTCCATCTGGCACCTCCAGCAGACTCCTTTCAGTCTAGTTTGATTTCTTTTACTTCAGAGTTCCTCTTTTCTCCTTTTTTTTAAATTTCTTCTTTCCCTCTCCCCTTCTTCTCCTTCTCCCCCCACTTTTTTTGAACGATTTCTAACAGGTGCTGTGCAGGATTAGAAAAATATGGCTGCTTTCTTCCAAAAACAGCACCACACCTATCCACAGGTTGTATCTGGTATTGCAGGTTAGCTCCATTGAAGTGAATGGTAATGAGCTGTAATACCACACACAACCTATGGCCAGGTGTGGTGCTGGTTTTTGGAGAAAGCAGATAAGTTATCTCATCCTGGACAACCCTTTGTCATTGATTGTTCTTGTGTGGAGATGCTCCCTGCATTATCCCTTTTCCTTTATGCCCGCTGATTTGTTCTATTCAGCATTTTGGCATCTGTACTAAGTACATTGCCAGTCATTAACCCCTTCCCGCTCCTTGACGTACTATTACGTCATGGCAGCTGTATTGTTCGCGCTCCATGACCTAATAGTACGTCTCGGGAGTAACGGCCGTTTCGGCTGTCCTCCCGACACATACAGGAGCTGTGACAGCTGCTGTCTTGTTCAGCAGCTGTCACAGCTCCTACAGCGGGGACCGATCGCTGTGTCCCCGCTGATTAACCCCTTAAAAGCCGCGTTCTATAGAGATCGCGGCTTTTTAGGGGTTAAGCTGCCATCGCCGGCCTGCTACACGATAGCGGCCGGCGATGGTGACTATGGTAACTGGACACCAAACAATGGCGTACGGCTATGCCATAGGCGGAAGCCTAGTGGGTCCTGACGTTGTCAGGACCCACTATGCTTGCTGTCAGTGAGTAGCTGACAGTTCTAATACACTGCACTACGCATGTAGTGCAGTGTATTAGAATAGTGATCAGGGCCTCCTGCCCTAACGTCTTCTAGTGGGACAAAGTAATACAGTAAAAAAAAAGTTAAAAAAAGATGTGTAAAAATAAGAAAATAAACGTTTTAAAAGTATTAAAAGTAAAAATCCCCCTTTTTACCTTATCAGTCCTTTATTATTAATAAAAATATATAAACAAACAAAGAAACGACCTGAACTACAAAACTATTTCGTTATTTATCCCGCACGGTGAACGCCGTAAAAGAAAATAATAACAAACCGTACAACAAATACAATTGTTTGGTCACTTCACCTTCCAAAAAATGGAATAAAAATAGATCAAAAAGTCGCATTTACCGAAAAATGGTCCTGATCGAAACTACAGTTCGTTACGCAAAAAATAAGTCCTCGCACGGCTTTATTGATTGAAAAAAAAAAAGTTCTGGCTCTTAGAATAAGGTAACACAAAAAGTGAATGATTTTTTACAAAACGTATTTTATTGTGCAAACGCCATAAGACATAAAAAAAAAACTATAAACATCTGGTATCGCCGTAATCGTATCGCTCCGCAGAATAAAGTGAATTTGTCATTTATAGCGCACGGTGAACGCTGTAAAAAAAATAGAATAAAAAAACAATAGTAGAATTGCTGTTTTTTAGTCACCACGCCACCTAAAAATAGAATAAAAACGGATCAAAAAGCCGCATGCACCCCAAGAAAACTACAATGGATTCCTCAAAGGGTCTAGTTTCCAAATTGGGGTCACTTTTGGGGGGTTTCCAATGTTTTGGCACCACAAGACTTCTTCAAACCAGACATGGTGCCTAATAAAAAAGAAACCTCAAAATCCACTAGGTGCTCCTTTGCTTCGGAGGCCGGTGCTTCAGTCCATTACCGCCCGAGGGCCACATGTGGGATATTCCTCAAAACTGCAGAATCCGGGTAATACGTATTAAGTTGCGTTTCTCTGATAAATTCAATTGTGTTGTAAAAAAAATGGAATAAAGAGGATTTTCTGACCAAAAAAAATGTAAACTTGACCTCTAATTTGCTCTAAATTTCTGTGAAACACCTAAAGGGTTCATAAACTTTCTACATGCTGTTGTGAATACTTTGAGGGGTCTAGTTTCTAAAATGGGGTGTTTGATAGGGGTTTCTAATATATGGGCCCCTCAAAGCAACTTCAGAACTGAACTGGAACCTAAAAAAATAAATAAATGAGGCAATACTTTGCTTCTTACATTATACTTATAATGAGCCGTAGGGGGCGGAGCTAGCGACGGACCTGAATGGACGTGTGCTGCTGAGCTCCGTAACTACCGACAGCTCATTTCTTGCATAAGTTAGCGTGTTATAGCCAGCCATGGTCAAGATCGGCGGCAGTAAGTCCAGAGACGACCAGGATCCCCCCAGAACACTTGGGGCTCAAGGAAACATGGAGAAGTTCGTGAAAAGGGGGCCGTTGGGTGAAGGCGGACATGAGGCCAAGATGGCGCCGTCCTCCTCTCGCTCCCGGGAAGAAGATGTTGCAGGAGCAGCAGATGATAGCAGCGATGCAGGCAGCACTTCGACCGACTTGCCACTCACTAGAGACTTCTACACAAAGGTACTTAATAAGGCTTTGGAGCCTCTGGTTAGAGATTTGGCAGACATTAAGCAAGATATGAGGCAAGTGGGACAACGGGTAGAGAAGCTGGAGGCTACTCAGGCGGCAATGCTTGATTTTAACACGGCAGTCACACAATGCTTCTCCTCGTGTCAAAAGCACTTTAATTCAGTATTCCGGGCCCTAGAAGACCAGGAGAATAGGAATCGCAGGAACAATCTGCGTTTTAGAGGTGTGCCAGAATCCATCTCTGCTGATGCTCTGATGGAAACTATCAAGGGACTTTGCCGCTCGCTGATCGGCCCTAATACACATGCGGACATTGTTTTGGAGAGGGCTCACAGAGCTTTGCGCCCTAAACCAACTGCCTCAGACCCCCCACGGGACGTAATATGCCGATTTCTGAACTACACGGATAAGGACGCTGTGCTGACTAAAGCAAGAAACACGGATGCCCTTACTTTACAAGGTTCTGTTATCTCTATATATCAAGATCTGGCATCTAGTACCCTTCAAAAACGTCGTCATCTGAAGCCACTTACTGATCATTTGAGGAATAAGAATATCATGTATCACTGGACATTCCCGTTTGGATTATCATTCTTCTACGAAGGTCGTCGCATGCTGGTCTCATCCGTGACGGATCTGGAGTCCATATATGCGCACTTGGATATAGAGCCACTGGATGTAGAAGATTGGGACCCGGTCCTGGATTTGACGTCTCTCCCTGCTACAGCCCCCTTGACACCATGGGAAGATGTTCCAGCTCCTAAACGTCAACGTAGCAAGAAGAAATCGGGACGTTTGGGCTCACGTAGATTAGCAGGGGAAAGAGAGGAACTGTCTTAAATAGTGGCGTGGTAACTCACGCTTTATCTCAATATATTCTTTATTTTGACCATGGCGTGGACTGCTATGGCTAGATGAGCTGATTGTGTTGATACATGGTTAACTTACCAGATTCCCCCCGGTGGAAGGTTCTGTGTGAACCGTTATTGTTCTTGTTCTCAGTTGTGGGGTACTGTCCCTCATCTTTGTTATCTTTGTTATATTTGTTTTCTATGTTTGGTCTCCCCCTTCCCGTCCTGTCATTGGTACTTTATGTCCCACACGCATGCCTTATCTATGGTCCTGTAGTACTATGGAAAATGTGGGATATATCTCTCGGCTCGCCTTCATATAGTAGCAGAAAGATCATATGTTGGGTACTTGCCTGTCTGATTTGGGGATACGATAATGTAACCTACCTCTGCACTGTAATATGGCTGCTCTGAAGATAGTGTCATATAATGTGAAGGGCTGCAACTCCCCCTCAAAGCGATGCCAAATTTTTTCTTTTATGAAGAAAGCAAAATGTGATGTCCTTATACTGCAAGAAACACATTTTAAGAAGGATCATTATCCAAATCTTTCCTTTTCTCACTTTCCAGTATGGTTTCATTGTGGCAGCAATAATGGGGCCTCCAGGGGGGTGAGTGTGGGTTTTGGAAAAAATGTACCATTTGTCTGTTTATCTACCACTCTGGATCCAGAGGGCAGATACATTATATTGAAAGGTAAGATAGGCACTCAATTGGTCACTTTTGTAAATTTATATGCTCCTAATGTTGGACAGGTATTGTGGTTGAGTAAGGTACTACTGGTAGTAGATTCCGTGGCAGAAGGTATGACTATTATAGGAGGGGACATCAACCTGGTTATGGATCCTTTAATGGATTCATCCGTTAAGAAATCGGCTTTATCATACAGAGCTCTGAGGAGGGTTAAAACTTCTTTGGAGGATCGTGGCCTGGTTGGAAAGTTGGAAGAGTATTTTAGACTAAATGCTTTACCAGACACTTGCCCCCAGGTAGTTTGGGATGCTCACAAAGCTGTTGTAAGAGGGCACCTGATCAGCATATGTTCTCATATAAAAAAGGAAAGAGATAGAGATGTAGAGGTACTTCTGTCCCAGATCCAGAAATTGGAAAAAATCCATAAACAGTCCCTGGCTAGCCGACATTTGACTGAACTAAATGACCTTAGATCCCAGCTTAAAAACTTACTTAACGCCTCGTCGGCTAAATACATTGAGAGGTCCCGACAAAATTTTTACGCTCATGGCAACAAAGCCTCTAAATTCATATCCAAAAGGGTCAAACAACGGCAGGTTAACAATCATGTTCATATGTTAAAGTCAAGATTGATCCGGAGTGTATTAAAAAATAACTTTTACTTAAATTTCTTTAAAACATAAGCGTTTGCGATATGAGCGCATATATTCAAATCATATGTCACAGTCGTGTACAATTATTCTGTTTTTATCAGTATGCATATACAGCAATATTGGAGACAGCAAAAATAGTCCACCTTTTATGGTTTCCTAATACTTGTGGTTCAAATAATTCGTTAGTTTCAGAGGTTCTCTCATAAGCACTCAGATGCTTTGTAAATCATGTAGGATATACAGAAGATATATGAGAATTTTTTCGGGCAGTTGCCCTCCTACCCCTTTATTTATGGGATGATGGAGTTCCTTTCAGGCGTGTTCTGTAAAATCCTAGATTTAGTTGGACCTCTGAAGTAAGGTAATTCTTCTCCCAATTTCTCTCCCAACGCGTTTCCTCTGACCCATTGATTCATCAGGGGAGATAGGTCATGAATGCTGCTTCGTCCTATTCCTTGGAAAGCTGCATGAAAATTAGATATAGCGGTCTTGAAAAAAATGTGGTTTGCTGTCAGCAAAACATGCTTGCAGTGGCAAGAGAATGGCCTCTCGGTTCGGAGGCAGAGTATCGGCGTCTGGTCCTGACGCCTGCTGTCTCCGAAC
Organism: Rhinoderma darwinii; assembly: GCF_050947455.1. Taxonomy (NCBI): domain Eukaryota; kingdom Metazoa; phylum Chordata; class Amphibia; order Anura; family Rhinodermatidae; genus Rhinoderma; species Rhinoderma darwinii. The sequence continues at coordinate 68,597,481 of NC_134689.1, forward strand.
CGAGAGGCCATTATCTTGCCACTGCAAGCATGTTTTGCTGACAGCAAACCACATTTTTTTCAAGACAGCTATATCTAATTTTCATGCAGCTTCCCAAGGAATAGGACGAAGCAGCATTCATGACCTATCTCCCCTGATGAATCAATGGGTCAGAGGAAACGCGTTGGGAGAGAAATTGGGAGAAGAATTACCTTACTTCAGAGGTCCAACTAAATCTAGGATTTTACAGAACACGCCTGAAAGGAACGCCATCATCCCATAAATAAAGGGGTAGGAGGGCAACTGCCCGAAAAAATTCTCATATATCTTCTGTATATCCTACATGATTTACAAAGCATCTGAGTGCTTATGAGAGAACCTCTGAAACTAACGAATTATTTGAACCACAAGTATTAGGAAACCATAAAAGGTGGACTATTTTTGCTGTCTCCAATATTGCTGTATATGCATACTGATAAAAACAGAATAATTGTACACGACTGTGACATATTATTTGAATATATGCGCTCATATCGCAAACGCTTATGTTTTAAAGAAATTTAAGTAAAAGTTATTTTTTAATACACTCCGGATCAATCTTGTTTATTTGTCATAATTTACGGAGAATACTTGATAAACCAACATTGTCTAGGTGGTAGACGATACACAATACCACGAATATATATCATATGTTAAAGTCACCAGATGGCAGTTTGACTTACTCAGCCCCTAAAATAGCTTCTTTGTTTAGAGACTTTTATCATAATCTTTATAATCTGGAGAAATCACTACCCTCGGAGTGTCTGGCAGAGAGACCTGGGCTCATATCCTCATTTTTAGACTCTCTCTCTCTTCCGGTCATCTCCGAGATGCAGGGGGCAGTGTTAGCAGAACCATTTACTTTGGCAGAATTGGAGATAGCAGTAAAGCAGTCCCCAGTGGGGAAGTGCCCGGGGCCAGATGGTTTATCTATAGATTATTATTATAGATCCTTTGGAGAGATTCTCCTCCCTCGCTTACTACGCATTGCAAATCTTACCACTGAAGGAGTACCTCTATCTGTAGATATGTCAAGAGCATATATTTCCCTCATTCCCAAAGAGGGGAAGGACCATACGATCTGTGCTAACTTCAGACCCATCTCGCTTTTGAACACGGATCTGAAGCTGATAGCAAAGATGCTGGCATCTCATTTAAAACAGATCCTCCCAGACATTATTTCACCAGATCAGGTCGGATTTGTAATGCAGAGAGAGGGAAAGGACAACTCTACGAGAGTACTACACTTATTACATCACGCACAAAAAAATAGGGTTCCAACAGTCCTTCTCAGCACGGATGCGGAGAAGGCCTTTGATAGGGTTAGCTGGAATTTTATGAGACAGACTATGCGTGCATTCCACCTCCCTACCCCATTCATTAATGTGGTCTTTTCAATGTATGCATCCCCCTCGGCGGTTATTACTGTGAACGGGGCCCTGTCCTCCCCTTTTGAAATTAGCAATGGCACCCGGCAGGGGTGTCCTCTTTCCCCCCAGCTGTTTGTCATGGTGATGGAGACTTTGATGCAGTCTATACGTTTAAAGTCAGATATAGCGGGTATGTGGGTAGGGGGGGGGGTGGAACACAAAGTAGCAGCCTACGCAGATGATCTACTACTGATTGTCACGAACTCTATCATTGCACTTCCAAAAGTAAAAGAAGAACTGGACTCCTTTGGGTACGTTTCCAATTTCTTGATTAATGCAAGTAAATCAAAAGCGATGGGGATAGCGGTGTCGCCGGAGTGTAGAGAAAAATTGAGGGCCAATTCGGCCTTTGACTGGTCGTCACCCCATATATCCTATCTAGGGATAAAGATATGTGCAAATTGTGATGAGTTGTTCTCCTTGAACTTCTTACCGCTCCTGTCCTCTTTACCAGACTTGTTACAACGATTAGATTTGCCTTATCTGTCGTGGTTTGGTAGAAAGAACATTGTCATGTCCTATGTCCTGCCTAAGCTTACTTATCTGATGCAGACATTGCCAGTAGCTATTCCTCGGCTATATTTCTCTCGTATAACCAGATTATTTGCTAAGTTTATCTGGAAGGGGAAAAGGGCACGTATTGCGAGAGCCATTCTGACTCGGCAAAAAAGAACAGGGGGTATTGGTTTTCCAGACCCAGAACAATATTATAGAGCAATACATTTAGCTAGGGTGTTAGATTGGGTGCGAGCACCTGGACATAAACTGTGGGTGTCGTTGGAAAACGCACTCTCCCCGTCACCGCTGAGGACTCTAATATTTATGGACCCCTCTCTGCTTTCGGATAACGGCCCCTCGAATCCCTTTACACGGGCAACACTTTCAGTCTGGAAAGGGTTTGTAGCTAGCTTAGGGGGAATACAGCTGCCATCTCCTCTGATAGAGGTAAGAGATATTATAGGGGCAGCCACAAAAGCAGTAAGGGATAGTGCCCCGTTACATGTCAGTAGCTCTCAGATGCCGCTGGCTCAACTATTAGATGACGAGGGTTGTCTAATTCCTCATTCTGCTCTACTGTCTAAATTATCGATTAACGAGGGAAATTTTTTACTTCTTGCATATGTAAAGTCTATTACACTGTTATGTTGTAGGTCCACCTCGTTTCACAGAGAAGCTAATTGGTTTGAAACACTATGTTCCCAGAACCGCACGCCAGTTAAGAGTACCTCTCAGATTTATAGAAGGATTTCCGTCCCTCTTGCAACTAGACCTCCATACTATATAGGATTGTGGGAAAGAGATTTGGGAAGGAAATTTACTGAGGCCGAAATATCCCGGATATTGATCGCCCCACACAAAGTGTCCAGATGCATTAAGATTCAGGAGAACAGTTATAAAATACTATCCCGTTGGTACAGGACACCAGATAAGACCTGCATGTATAGCTCCACGCATCCAGATACGTGCTGGCGTTGCAAGAGGGACAGAGGCACTTTTTATCATGTGTGGTGGGAATGTGCCCCGCTGAAAGAATGGTGGGGAAAAATTTTCTCAATATGTAATTCCGTGTGTAAGGGAACAATTCCGGTATCACCGGAAATTGCGTTACTTTCTATTGCAGATTCTTCAGTCCCGGTAGTCCCATCTGCTTTATTCAAATTGCTGATAGTGGCGGCTCGGCTATTAATACCCCTACATTGGCTAACAGATACAGTTCCATCCTTAGATCATTGGATTGCGAGGGTAGATCAGATCTATAGGTTTGAGGAGTTGTCTCATTGGAACTCGCAGTCGAGAGATAAATTTCTCAAGATATGGCATCCATGGAAAAAGTACCGTAAATTTGGGTGACGGGATTTAATGTGAATTAAGAGGTTAAAGTTATACCTTCGTATGTGAACTGTAATGCTTGTCACGGATGTACCAATGTTATTCCTCCTTTTTTCCCCTCCCTTAGGTTTTTACCCGGTTCAATATCCTCTTCCCTGTTTCCCCCCCCCCCTTTATAGTCTGTAAAGTACTTATAATATGGCATGGGATGTAATGCTTACCTGTTAAGACGTATATCCTCTGTATTGTTGAAAAATGCAATAAAAAATGTAAATATAAAAAAAAAAAACACAACTCTGTCAATTCAAAAAAATAAAATAATGAGATTACCCCAGTTTTGACCGTTTGTATAAACGGAGACCCCTATTAGACCGTTTCAGAGCCCGGTTTTCCCAAGCATTCACCCCCGAGAAGTGTATTTCTATTGATGAGTCCCTGGTGCATTTTAAAGGGAGGGTTCAATTCCGCGAGTACCTGCCGGGTAAGAGGGCAAGGTATGGCGTGAAGATGTTTAAGCTGTGCGAGAGTGCATCAGAATATACCTACAGGTTTAGGATATATGAAGGAAAGGCCACCCCCAAACCAGACTGCATCCTGGACTACAACAGGTACATGGGAGGGGTGGACTTGTCAGATCAAATCCTGAAGCCCTACAACGCCATGCGGTGTGGTATAAGAAGCTGGCCGGGCACATCATACAGATGGTATTGTACATTGCGTACGTGCTACATCGATGTGCAGGCCAGACAGGAACTTTCCTGGAATTTCAAGAGGTGGTTATCAAGAAACTAATCTTTAGGGACCAAGAAGGGGGGGCACCCAGTACTTCTGGAAGCGAGGCCACACGCATCGTACCAGGGCGGCAACACTTTCCAGGAGAAGGAGAAGTTCCCCAAACTGGCAAGAAGGGAAAAAGTCAAAAGAGGTGCAAAGTCTGCTATAGGGGATGACACAATATATCAATGTGACACGTGTCCCGAATAACCAGAGCTCTGTATGAAAGAGTGTTTTAAAATTAATCATACATCCCTTGGTTTATAATTTACCCCAATTTTACTTACCCTGATGCACTCCGCACAGCTTATCCCCCCTTGTCTTTCCCCTCTGAGCCCTGCTATGTGCCCGGGCAGCTGATAACAGCCACATGTAGGGTATTGCCATACCCGGGAGAACCCAAATTACAGTTTATGGGGTGTAGGTCTCCGGTCAAAATGATCACTACACCTCTAGATGAATGCCTTAAGGGTGTAGTTTTTAAAACGGGGTCACTTCTTGCGGGTTTCAACTGTACTGGTACCTCAGGGACTTCTGCATACATGACTTCGCACTAGAAAATCCCCAGTAGGCCAAATTGTGGTCCTTTCCTTCTGAGCCCTCCCATGGGCCCAAACGGCAGTTTATCACCACAAATGGGGTATTGCCGCACTCAGGACAAATTGGGCAACAAAATGGAGTATTTTATTTCTTGTGAAAATAAGAATTTTTTGTGCTAAAATGACATATTATTGGAAAAAATAAATATTTTTTTCATTCCCAGCCCAATTCAAATAAGTTCTGTGAAGAAACTATGGGGTCTAAATGGTCACATTACCCATAAATGAATTCCTTGAGGGGTGTAGTTTCCAAAATGGGGTCATTTCTGGTGGGTTTTCATTGCTTTGATACCTCTGGGGCTCTGCAAATGCGACATGGCACCCGAAAACCAAACCAGCAAAATCTGCACTCCAAAGAACACACAGCGCTCCTTCCCTTCTGAGGCCTCCCATGAGCCCAAACGGCAGTTTATCACCACATATGGGGTATTGCTGCACTCAAGAGAAATTGGGAAACAAAATGGAGTATTTTGTTCCCTGTGAAAATAAGAAATTTTGATAAAAAATTACATCTTATTGGAAAAAATTTCATTTTTTTTAATGTCACAGCCCTATTGAAATAGGTGCTGTGAAAAAACTGTGCGGTCAAAATGCTAACAACAACCATAAATTAATTCCTTGAGGGGTGTAGTTTCCAAAATGGGGTCACTTCTGGCGGGTTTCCATTGCTTTGATACCTCTGAGGCTCTGCAAATGCGACATGGCACCCGAAAACCAATCCAGCAAAATCTGGACTCCAACAAACACATAGCGCTCCTTTCCTTCTGAGCCCTCCCATGAGCCCAAACGGTAGTTTACCACCACAAATGGGGTATTGCCGCACTAAGGACAAATTGGGCAACAAAATGGGGTATTTTGTTCCCTGTGAAAATAAGAAATTTTGATCACAAATTACATTTTATTGGAAAAAATGACATTTTTTTCATTTCACAGCCCAATTCAAATACGTGCTGTGAAAAAACTGTGCAGTCAAAATGGTAACCACAACCATAAATGAATTCCTTGAGGGGTGTAGTTTCCAAAATGGGGTCACTTTTGGGGCGTTCCCACTGTTTTGGCACCTCAACACCTTTTCAAACCTGGCATGCTGCCTAAAATATATTCTAATAAAAAAGAGGACTCAAAATGCACTAGGTGCTTCTTTGCTTCTAGGGCTTGTGTTTTATTCCACGAGCACACTAGAGCCACATGTGGGACATTTCTAAAAACTGCAGAATCTGGACAATACATATTTAGTAGTGTTTCTCTGGTAAAACCTTCTGTGTTACAGAAAAAAAATGAATAATATTGAAATTCAGCAAGAAAAATGAAATTTGCAAATTTCACCTCCACTTTGATTTAATTCCTGTGAAATGCCTGAAGGGTCAAAAAACTTTCTAAATGCTGTTTTGAATACTTTGAGGGGTCTAGTTTTTAAAATGGGGTGTTTTATCAGGGTTTCTAATACATAGGCCCCTCAAAGCCACTTCAGAACTCAAGAGGTACCTTAAATAAAAGGCTTTAGAAAATTTCTGAAAAATATGAGAAATTGCTGTTTATGTTCTAAGCCTTGTAACGTCCAAGAAAAATAAAAGAATGTTCAAAAAACAATGCCAATCCAAAGTAGACATATGGGAAATGTGAACTAGTAACTATTTTGGGTGGTATAACCTTCTGTTTTACAAGCAGATTTTGCAATTTTTCACCAATAAACACTGAATATATCGACCAAATTTTACCACGAACATGAAGCCCAATGTGTCACGAGAAAACAATCTCAGAATCGCTTGGGTAGGTATAAGTATTCCGACGTTATTACCACATAAAGTGAAATATGTCAGATTTGAAAAATGGGCTCTGAGCCTTAAAGAGGCTCTGTCACCAGATTTTGCAACCCCTATCTGCTATTGCAGCAGATAGGCGCTGCAATGTAGATTACAGTAACGTTTTTATTTTTAAAAAACGAGCATTTTTGGCCAAGTTATGACCATTTTTGTAGTTATGCAAATGAGGCTTGCAAAAATCCAAGTGGGTGTGTTTAAAAGTACAAGTCCAAGTGGGTGTGTATTATGTGCGTACATCGGGGCGTTTTTAATACTTGTACTAGCTGGGCGCTGTGAAGAGAAGTAACATCCTCTTCTCTTCAGAACGCCCAGCTTGTGACAGTGCAGACCTGTGACGTCATTCACAGGTCCTGCATCGTGACGGCCACATCGGCACCAGAGGCTACAGCTGATTCTGCAGCAGCATCAGCGTTTGCAGGTAAGATCGACTTACCTGCAAACGCTGATGCTGCTGCAGAATCAGCTGTAGCCTCTGGTGCCGATGTGGCCGTCACGATGCAGGACCTGTGAGTGACGTCACAGGTCTGCACTGTCACAAGCTGGGCGTTCTGAAGAGAAGAGGATGTTACTTCTCATCAGAGCGCCCAGCTAGTGAAAGTATTAAAAACGCCCCGATGTACGCACATAATACACACCCACTTGGACTTGTACTTTTAAACACACCCACTTGGACTTTTGCAAGCCTCATTTGCATAACTACAAAAATGGTCATAACTTGGCCAAAAATGCTCGTTTTTTTAAAATAAAAACGTTACTGTAATCTACATTGCAGCGCCTATCTGCTGCAATAGCAGATAGGGGTTGCAAAATCTGGTGACAGAGCCTCTTTAAGGCCAAAACTAGGCTGCGTCCTTAAGGGGTTAAAGGGTTAACACTTCAGACCACTGTGGGTGACGTCACAATGTATGAGTTGTGCAGTAATAATAAATTCCTGTAGTAATGATGATGAAGGTGCTGATGTCATAAATACAAATGTTTATGACATAAAGAAGATTCCATATTAGAAGGTTTTACTGCCAGATTCAGCGCCATATTGGATGGGACTGAGGACCTTGAGCTTGACTTCCCCACCAATACCGACCTGATGTAATTTGGAGGTTCTAGCAGAGAAACCCTTCACCCCAAACCACTTCTTCATCACAGTGATGCCATCCTCTTCATACGGGTTGTCTGTAATAGAAGGGGGTTTCCAGCAGGAGATCCCCCTCTATTAGCCAGAGCGGAGACAGGTGCTACAAGGAGGCATCTGGAGGACCCGTCTCATCCGTGGATCGCCCATTAATTTTAATGGGTGCCCAGGAAGAGAGACATCCGCCTAACCAACCAGATCAGCCGATTTATGTGTTTTATGTCGTTCGTTCGTTCGTTCGTTCGTTCGTTCGTTCGTTCGTTCGTTCGTTCGTTCGTTCATTAATACAATACGTCTTTCCTTGAAAATCTGAGAAAACGTACAAATTCTGTTACAAATTCTATTTTGGCACCTTCTAAGCCCAGAGGAAGGGCAATCCTCCAGCCATGGTTTCCCTAGAGGTTTACCCCACAGGGGGTTTTTCCTTTCCTGCGTGCTGGAGGGTGATTCTTCGTGAGTTTGAGGTTTGCCATTTTGGGTTTGGTCATATAATATAATAAAAGCTTTGACCATTTAACACCCAATTATAATGTTTTGTGTCTTTATTTTCCATTCTTTGGTTTGGTGATTGGGATTCTGGGTCTATCACATATCACAAAATCATAAGGCCGGACATCTACTTCCCACACTGACATAGAATGAAGACATCAAGCGTTGCTGCACAATTAAGTGTACACATCCTTACATTAAGATATTGTATTACAGGGGTGTGGCTTGGACAAGGAGCTGACCAGACGTGCTGCTTGAGAGCTCCGTTCCGGCACTTCCCTAACCTGATCATTAGCACCGTTAGAAGCAGAAGTTCACTTACCTGATGGTGAGGAAATCCAAGGCAACCTCTGGGACCCCATATCAGATGAGGCAGATATCGTCGGCCGGCTCAATTCAACGTTTCCTTACGGACGCTGCTGCTGGAGCTTCTTCCAAGATGGCGCCGCCGGAGGGGAGACAAGACGACTCCGCTTGCTGAGGGGCTTGCATCTGTGGCCACCGCTGCTGCTCCAGGTACCAGCTGTACCCTTTCCTCTACCTTTGGTCCTGTGGGACAGTTTCCACCCCTGCTGGCTGGGGGTGAGCTGAGTTCTCTTGGGACTGTCATGGCGTCTCCCGCTCTGGAACGCTCGCTGCGTGGTGCCTGTCATGGCGGCCGGGTCTCCCCTACTTTCTCCTCTTCTATGCCGGGGCCTTCGTCATTGCCTCCCATCTCCTCCAGGGATACAGCAGGTCACTTGTCTCACAATCTAACAACCCCAGGGGATGATTTACAGGGATTGCGGCTACAGTTGTCTGCTTTACCTACTAAACAGGACAAGGAGTGTTATATTAACCGCTTGGAGACCACTCATAAATCTGAGATTCAATCTCTCACTACTAATCTCTCACTTGTCTGATCAAGTGCCGCGTATGGAAGGAGATATCTCATCTGTCTCGGTGCAACAGGTTTCACATGCAGATCGTTTGGATCAACACTCCCACCAGATTCACATGCTTTTTAATCTGTCGGAGGACCATGAAAACCGGAACCGTCGTAATAATATGCGGCTCCGGGGCATTCCTGAAGATGTCTCTCCTGGGCAACTTATACCCACTTTACAGTCGATGTTTAACTCCTTACTGGAGCGCCCTGCTGGTGATCTTCTGGAGTTGGATAGAGCTCACAGAACTCTTGGTCCTCGTAATCCGGATCCTGACAGGCCTAGAGATGTCTTATGCCGTGTTCACTTCTTCGCTCTCAAAGAACAGATTATGAGGAAGGCCCGTGATAAAGGCGACGTTTTCTTGAATGGTGTCAAGATTCAACTCCTGTCTGATTTGTCTAGGATGACTTTAGACAAACGAAGAGTGCTGCATCCTTTGCTGGATGTGTTGAGAGTGCATGATATTTCTTACTCGTGGGGCCACCCCTTTCAGTTAGGGTATGTTCACACGGCCTATTTACGGAAGCAATTCGGGCGTTTTTGCCCCGAATTACGTCCGAAAATAGCGCCTCAATAGCGCTGACAAACATCTGCCCATTGAAAGCAATGGGCAGACGTTTGTCTGTTCACACGAGGCGTAAGTTACGCGCCGCTGTCAAATGACGGCGCGTAAATAGACGCCCGCGTCAAAGAAGTGACCTGTCACTTCTTTGGCCGTAATTGGAGCCGTTATTCATTGACTCCAATGAATAGCAGCGCCAATTACGTCCGTAATGGACGCGGCGTTCAAGCGCCTGCACATGCCGTTACGGCTGAAATTACGGGGATGTTTTCAGGCTGAAACATCCCCATAATTTCAGCCGTTACGCACGCCCTCGTGTGAACATACCCTTACAGGTTCGGAAAGATGGTGGGTTGCTGATTGTTCGAGATCCCGGGGATATTCAGGATTTTTGTGCTGCTGTACATTTGCCTCGAGTCTCTATACCTGAATGGCCTTATGTTCCGCAGCCGCCCCAGCATCCATGATCACGGAGGCGTGGCCGCTCCCCTGCATCTCCTATGCGGCGTAATGGTGGTCGGTGCGGTGATCCGCTATGATCCCTTCCTGAAGTTTATTTTGCGGTCTGCTGTTGGTTCTTCAATTTGGCCTCCGCCCTGTGAGGCTGTTGTTTGCTGCTTACATGTTCCTATGATGAATCTGTTGCCTGCTTAATTTTCTCTTTGTTTTAGGTGGACTTTATGTTCTTGCCATTTCTTGTTTATTTATGGCTCTCGCTGGTCTGTCGACATTAATCCCATGTGAATGTTTACTTCATGCTTTTATTTGCTTAAACTTATATTTATGTTATCCATGACTGTGTGCACACCGCTAATACCCCCATTTGGCTATGGGAAAAATATGAAGCCCTATAATAATAATAACACAACAAGGCTGCTTTATTTCAAACATGGGTTGACACGAGGGTCGGCTACAGCTTTATTATAATTATATTTATTTATTTTTCTTTATTTATTTATAACATTAACCAATTGCAACAAAAACCTGATTTATACCCGAATGCCAGCCCTCCTAGGGCGGGGCATGAAGGTCAGCTCTTTACCGAACACCGCCACGAGGAGGGTGTGCATTCACCACTGCACACACCTACTCCCCACGACCCCCGGTCAACCTCCACATAGCCTCCTCCATACCATCCTGGAGCCCGGACAAAAATATGTCCAAACCAGTATCGGTTAAGTGCACCCCATCTGGCAGTAGCAGGCACCTGTTGTCTCCCTCGAGCTGCCTGTGCCTAATCACAACTCCACCACCAGCTCTAACAAACCATGAGACCCTGGTATTCAAAAGGCGCCTGCCGCGCTCAATTGCATGCATTTCTCTGGCCCCTTGCCAGACCGCCCTGGGTATTATTTCCGACCAAACTAAAACTAAATCCTGGAAAAAGGATGTGAACCTTTCCAAATCAGATTGTATGAGAGCGATCAGCTCCCCCAAGCGGACAGAACATAAATCATTGCCCCCAACATGGATCACCAACACTGTCGAAATAGAACGATTACCGCTGATAGCTACCACCTCGGGCAGGACGTCCAACCATCTCAAGCCACTGAGCCCCCTCCAGCGAATATTGACCCCCAGCAGATCCAGCGAGTGATCTCCTGGTCATTTGGCCGCTCTCCGCTCTGCCCAAACCACATAAGAGTGCCCGAGGATCCAAATTGTGGGGCGTGAACCTGAAACAAGAAACGCAACTTTAATGCAGGACCAAATCAGGGCGGATATACCCAGCAAAACAGTCAGATCGCCAGCGACCAATACGACGGACTTCCTCATTTGTCAAGCCCAGGCAACTAGCAGTGGTGGCTGTACCAATGTAGAACGAATGTGTCCCAAATTCTTTGGGCAGTAGGCCCGCATGCCGCTAGCGCCGATGTGAAAACTGACAAAAATTGGAACCTAGTAAGAGGTTTACCATCAACATGCGACAGGTATTAAGAACCCACCACCCTGGAGTGCAGACAACAGGACACGGCCTCCACAGGGCATGCAGGGCCGGGTACTGGCCACAGAGAAACCCAACAACCTCTGCCAAATACATCAGTCTTGGACCTGCGTATGCGAAAACGGACCCCCGAGCTGCACACCGATACACCATCAAATAGTAACCCCCCAGGTCGAGAAGAGCTAACGGGTATTAATTCCTAAATACGCAGCGCACCAAAAAAGGCTAAAATGAAGGCTGCAGCAAACAAGGAAACCTCGAATGGGGAGGAACATGTATCCGGAAGGACTGCCAACAATCTAAGCTGGATCGGATAAGAAATCGGCCGCCTGGCTTCCTTCCTCACTGCAGACTTCTTCCACCCCTTCAAAGCCTGTGTAACAAAAAAGGATTTCGTGACATCTGGCCAGGTGCGCAATTAACAGGTTCCCGACCGCTGGCCGTATTTATACGGCCAGCGGTCAGGGTCTCTGAAGTCCGCTGTATAGACTATTTACGGCGGCACTTCAGAGACTGTGCACGATCGCGTGCACACAGCTCTATGCCCTGGCTGTTGCTACCAGCCATGGGCACTGGGCAGAATGTCAGGGGCCAATCTTTTGGCCCCTGAACAAGTGATCGCTGTGACAACCAATCACAGCGATCACATGCATTTCTGCATATAAAACAGTGTGCACGCGATCGCGTGCACACAGCCCTGTGCCCACGCTGCTACCAACAGCTCTGGGCACTGGGAAGAGTATCAGGGACCAATCTGATGGTCCCTGAACATGTGGTCGCTGTGAAAACCTATCACAGCGACCACATTTGTTTTATTTTGACTTTTCTGGCAGTAAATCTCCTGCCTCTTATCTCCTCCTCAAACATTGTTTCAGTTTGAGGAGAAGAAGAGACTCGAGAGAATTGCTGCCAGAAGATTACAGTGAAAAAAAAATACAGTTACACTATAAAACATTCTCTGTATAGATAGATTTCTATCTATCTATACAATCTATCCATCTATCTTTTTTTCTATCTATCTACCTTTCTTTCTTTTATTCTATTAGAATAGGCAGGTAGGGAGTATATAATTATATATATATCCACATATATATAATATATATAGCAATAGCGGTTTATTTTTTGTTAGCGGTAGTGTAGATATATATACCAGTTAGTTTGTGTGTTTTATAAAAAAATAAAAATAAAATTTGTTTAGTTAGTGTTAGTGTTAGTTACGTTATGGCGAGGAAGTTGTTTAGCGCCGAGGAGGCATACGCCATGCTGTGGTCTGAGTCGGAGACCGCATCAGAGATGGCGTCCGAGATGAAACCTGTTTTAGGTAGTGACGATGACAGCATCACTTCAGGTTCATCTTCAGGGGACGTTGTCCCTGATGCAGTTGAAACTGCAGAACATGAGAGCGCAGGGCCAAGTAGCGCTGTAGCACGGGACAGCCTGGTCCCTCCAGTCCAGGCTCTTGTATGGGCACCTGCCCCTTCTTTTGGGCCTAGAATCCACGGATTTACTGCCACTCCTGGCATAACCGTGGACAATACAAATTTTGTCCAAATGGATTACTTCCATTTGTTTATAACGGACGAAATCCTAAATCAGATTGTCCACGAAACAAATTTATATGCCACGCAATATATAAGGCAGAAACCTTCATCCACCCATGCCAGAGATTGGACGCCCACCAATTTGCAGGAATTAAAAAAAAAATTGGGGCTCACCCTAAATATGGGTATTGTCAAAAAGCCCTCCATTAGGTCTTACTGGTCAACAAGACCCGCCCAAGCCACCCCAGTATATTCTGCAGTAATGCCCAGGTCTCGTTATGAGACAATAATGAGGTTCCTCCACTTCAATGACAACGCACAGGCCCCCCCAAGTACCGATGCAAACCGGGATCGGTTGTTCAAAATAAGACCGCTAATAAATTCCCTGAATAATTTATTTCTGCAACTCTACACCCCTGAGCAGAATGTAAGCGTGGACGAATCCCTCCTCAACTTTCATGGAAGCCTTAGCTTTCGCCAATATCTACCTTCCAAAAGGGCAAGATATGGCGTTAAGCTCTACAAATTGTGTGAAAGCGGGTCAGGATATACCACCGCCTTCAGGATTTATGAAGAGCGGGACCGCACAATAAATGTTCGTGGATGCCCCCCTGATCTTTCCACCAGCAGTAAGATCGTGTGGGAGATAATGCAGCCTCTGCTTCACCAGGGGTACCACCTGTACTGCGACAATTTTTATTCCAGTGTGCCCCTGTTTAGGCATTTGCATGCTGCAAGGACTGGGGCATGTGGTACCATGCGCAAAAACCAAATTGGTTTTCCACAGCAATTAGTGGGGAAGCGCATGGTAAAGGGGGACTCCTGTGCTTATGCATCTGAGGAATTGCTGGCGGTCAAGTTCAGGGATCGCAAAGATGTGTATGTGCTAAGCACGATTCATACCGCAGGAACAGTGGCAGTGAGGGAAAGGGGGGCATCATCGGACAAGCACAAACCAGTGAGCGTGTCCGAATATAACAAGTACATGGGCGGGTGGATTTAAGCGACCAGGTTTTACAGCCCTATTTAGTAAAACGCAAAACTAAAACCTGGTACAAAAAAGTGGCCATTTATTTGTTACAGGTGGAAATCTACAATTCATTTGTGCTCTACAAAAAAAACAGAGGCAGAGACACATACCTGGATTTCCAGGAAAAAATTATTGAAGGCCTCATTTTTGATGTTCAGGACACCCGAGAATGCCCCCAGTCTGAGGATGTCACGCGACTGACTGAAAGACACTTCATCAGTCGGATTCCCCCAACACCAACCAGAAGCAACCCCCAGAAAAAGTGCCGCGTCTGCAGAAAATACGGGCACCGCAAAGATTCCCAATATTTCTGTCCCTCATGTCCCTCGCAACCAGGCCTGTGCATTGAGCCATGTTTTAAAAAATACCACACTGTTCTGAATTATTAGATTTTAGTTAATTCGTTGAAAATATATTTGCCCTACATTGCGTTTTTATTTTTCCCCTGATTTTACTCCAAAGGTGAGGGAGGGAATGGGTGGGGGGGTGGATGTCATGTTTGATGTTTTTCTAAAGCTCATCTGCTGGATAGCTCCATTTGTATAAACCTGCAATTTCTTATTTTAGAAAACCCCAAAAAATTAATTCCCATTATACCCCTAGATGAATATTTTGGGATCTTGGCTTCAAGAGCAGATATTTTGGAAGTGTTATAGAAACTGTTGAGTTTTGTAAAACCAGCTTTGAAAAAAAGCGATTTGTGAAACAAGCTTCTTCTATTGTCCGCCCTCCTACATCTCTATGTGATAATAAGGCCCACATATTTGGTATCCCCATGCACAGGAGAAGTGGCAGAATGTGAAAGGAGATGAATTTTGGCCATGGTCTATACTGTGTGTGAAAAATGCTGGTATAAACTGACACATTTGCTAAAAAATTGCTAATTTTATTTTGATCCATCTTATTCAAGAAACTTTCAGAAGAAAACTGGACTGTCTAAAAATATGATAAACCCCTTGAAGAAAACCTTGTGGAGTCTACTTGCGTGAATGAAGTAATTTATGGGGTGATTCTAATCTTCCAGCAGCATTAGGCCCCCCAGAATACAGTATGCGGCTCTAAAATCCAATGCAGAATTCCTGGACCGAAAAGGCCAAAAAGCCTCCTTTCATGCCAAGCCCTGGCACATGCCCGTCAATAAAGCACACATATTTGGTATCCCCATGCACGGGAGAAGTGGAAGAATCTGAAATGTGATGAATTTTGTCCGTGGTCCATTTTGTGTGTGAAAAAGCTAGCATAAACTGACGCATTTGTTAAAAAAAAAGCTAATTTTATTTTGTTCCATCTTATTCAAGAAACTTTCAGAAACTGGACTGTCTAAAAATATGATAAACCCCTTGAAGGAAACCTTGTGGGGTCTACTTGTGTGAATGAAGTCATTTATGGGGTGTTTCTAATGTTTCAGCAGCATTACGCCCCCCAGAAAACAGTATGCTGCTGTAAAATCAAATGCAGAATTCCTGGACCGAAAAGGCCAAAAAGCCTCCTTTTATGCCAAGCCCTGGCACATGCCCGCACAGTGAATAAGGCACACATATTTGGTATCCCCATGCACGGGAGAAGTGGAAGAATGTGAAAGGAGATGAATTTTGTCCGTGGTCTATACTGTGTGTGAAAAATGCTAGCCTAAACTGACACATTTGCTAAAAAAGTGCTGATTTTATTTTGTTCCATCTTATTCAAGAAACTTTCAGAAGAAAACTGGACTGTCTAAAAATATGATAAACCCCTTTAAAGAAACCTTGTGGGGTCTACTTGTGTGAATGAAGTCATTTATGGGGTGTTTCTAATGTTTCAGCAGCATTACCCCCCCCCCAGAAAACAGTATGCGGCTATAAAATCAAATGCAAAATTCCTGGACCGAAAAGGCCAAAAAGCCTCCTTTTATGCCAAGCCCTGGCACATGCCCGCACAGTGAATAAGGCACACATATTTGGTATCCCCATGCACGGGAGAAGTGGAAGAATGTGAACGGAGATTAATTTTGTCCGTGGTCTATACTGTGTGTGAAAAATGCTAGCCTAAACTGACGCATTTGCTAAAAAAGTGCTGATTTTATTTTGTTCCATCTTATTCAAGAAACTTTCAGAAGAAAACTGGACTGTCTAAAAATATGATAAACCCCTTGAAGGAAACCTTGTGGGGTCTACTTGTGTGAATGAAGTAATTTATGGGGTGATTCTAATGTTTCAGCAGCATTACGCCCCCCAGAAAACAGTATGCCGCTATAAAATCAAATGCAAAATTCCTGGACCGAAAAGGCCAAAAAGCCTCCTTTTATGCCAAGCCCTGGCACATGCCCGCACAGTGAATAAGGCACACATATTTGGTATCCGCATTCACGGGAGAAGTGGAAGAATGTGAAAGGAGATGAATTTTGTCCGTGGTCCATACCGTGTGTGAAAAATGGTAGCATAAACTGGCGCAATTGCTAAATTCTTGCATTTTTTTCCAATTTTGCCCACTTTAGAGAAAAAAATAAAAATTATATATACTGACAAATGCCACTAAAACAAAGCCCTATCTGTCCTTTAAAAAGAGTGTAAAATTCAAAGATGAACTTTATTCACCTGCAGAGTTATAGTCATCTAAAGAAGCGCATAGCAAAATTTTAAAATTTGCTCTGGTCATTTAGCTGTAAAACAGCCTAGTCCTTAACCGGTTAAAAGAAAACGGTCAAACCGGTGAGGCGGCGCTGCGCGCATATGCCGGAAACGCCACGGGCCAACAAGAGAGACAGATATTCCAGTACATATGTCAACAGGGGATTCGCAGCCGGACCTATCTGGCGCAACCCCACCACATCCAGCCATTCATTCCACTCTTTACCATATGGCGCCCTAGTCGACGGGGCAAGGGACGACCTCACGAGGGGGATCAGCTGAGATCCAGCATTCTCCACAATGCATCTGGGCAGCTGGCCCCTTCCACAACCGCCTGCGGGCAAAGGGAGCGAAACACCTGCCAATTAAAGCGTGACAAAGCATCAGCGATGTTATTCTGTACCCCTGGAATGTGGCGAGCCCTGAACTGTATATTGTGCTGAAGGCACCTAAGCACCAACCGTCTAATCAACACAACCACAGGCCCTGAGGAGGAAGATAAATGATTAACAGCATGAACCACGCTAGCGTTATCAGACTAAAATAATACAGAAGAATTAGACAGTGACAACCCCCATAGCTCAATGGCGACTACAATGGGAAACAACTCGAGGAGCGTCAAATTCTTGCACCACCCACGAGATCGCCATGAATGAGGCCACGGGGCCGCACACCACGCTGAGCCCATGGCCGCCCGGAACCCAGTGCTGCCAGCCGCATCGGTGTAAAGCTGTATCTCGTTGTTGGAAACCGCGGGAGACCTCCAACACGTGCGCCCGTTATTGTCTGCTAGGAATATGAGCCACACCTGGAAATCACAGTGCAAGGTCGAAGTGATGCGCACGTAATACAAAGGGGAATGGACACCGGCAGTTGCTAGGGACAAATGGCGGGAAAAAATCCTGCCCATGGGCATGACCCTGCTGGCGAACACCAACAGGCCCAAAAGCGATTGGACCTGACGGAGCTGCAGCTTTTTCACCGACATGGCAGCAGTTAAGTGTGAACGCAATTTAACCTCTCTATCCTCCGGTAATCGAAAAATCATCTGCTTCTAATCAATTTGGATGCCCAGGAAAGACAACACCATGGTGGGACCTTCAGTTTTTTGCGTAGATAGTGGCACGCCAAAACGACTGGCTAAACAGTGAAAAGAGTCTAACAACCTTCTGCAATGAGGTGAGGAAGCACGGCCAACAAAGACAAAATCGTCTAGGTAGTGCGACGTGGAGGACGAGCCCGTGACATCCCTTAAAACCCATTCCAGGAATGAACTGAACACCTCAAAATAGAAACAAGATATTGAACACCCAATGACAACCCCTGACAACCAAGGAGGTGGTAACAATCTGGGTGCACAGGTAGCAAACGAAACGCTGATTCTATATCTGACTTGGCCATAAGGGCCCCCTATCCGGCCGGGCAAACCAAATCAACCGCCCTGTCGAAGGAAACATACGACACTGCTGCGAGGTCTTTATCAATCCCGTCATTCACGGAACTGCCCTTGGGGTAGGACAGGTGATGGATTAGACAAAACTTACCGGGCTCTTTTTTGGGGACAACACCCAACGGGGAAACACGCATGTTAGGGAATGGCGGGGCAGTAAAGGGGCCGGCCATCCAGCCCAGCTCCAATTCCTTATCTATCATGTTGTTCAGGACCGACGGGAACTCTTTGGCCGATTTCAAATTACCCGAGAACATGGGCGAGGGATTATAAACAAACAGGATGAAGAAACCGAACGAAAAACTAGTCCTAAGCAATGTGGCTTCCCCCATATTGGGGTACCTGTCTAACCACGGCACCATCTCTACCACGCGGATCGGGGTCCTCAGACCTACTCATGATATTGGGACGGGGGGCTGCACCAATCCGGCGGTTGCAACGTACTGCGGGATGGGGGCCGCCGCAGAATGAGCATGTTTGAATTTGCAAGACCCGTAAAACTTGCAGTGGCCTTCGTTGAAGAGCCAGCAAGTTCCAGTCCGCCTATTACCGAGGCCCCCAGCCCCAGCGGCCATGCCACCGGACACTTGAGGGGAGGGGGCCCCTGGCTAACATCATAAGACGCAGCCATACGTCTGTCGCCTTTGTTTCCACCCCACCTCAGGTTTCTGAGCCATGCGTCTGCGGAACTCTTCGTCATACCGCCACCATGCCGTACCCCCATGGGACTTATATGAGCTGAAGATGGTGTCCAGGTAGACGAAGAGTTGGAAGGACTTGTCTGGGAACTTTTGAGACACTACACAACCTAAAACCGCAAAGGCCTGTAATCAATTATTAAACGATTTAGCAAATCTACTTTGGGTAATTATAGTGCAAAATTTATTCCTGCAGGTAACAAGTATAAACGACTAAAATTAAACCCTACATGGCTTACACCTTCTGTAAACAGGGCAATACGTGACAAAAAAAGGGCATTTAAAAAATACAAATCTGAGGGTACAGCTGTAGCCTTTGTAAAATATAAAGAGCTTAATAAAATCTGTAAAAAGATAATAAAATCAGCAAAAATACAAAATGAAAGGCAGGTGGCCAAGGATAGTAAAACAAATCCTAAAAAATTCTTCAAGCATATAAATGCAAAAAAGCCAAGGTCTGAACATGTAGGACCCTTACTAAAGAGTTACTAAATGGGTTCTTCCGCTCTGTATATACAACAGAAGAAGGAGCAGCTGATGTAGCCGCGGCCAGTGCTGTTAATATATCAGTTGATATACTGAATTGGATGAATGTAGATATGGTGCAAGCTAAATTAAATAAAATAAATGTACACAAGGCCCCGGGACCAGATGGGTTCCACCCTAGAGTTCTTAAGCAGCTTAGTTCAGTTATTTCTGTCCCCCTCTTCATAATATTTAGATAGTCTCTCATGACTGGTATAGTGCCAAGGGACTGGCGCAGGGCAAATGTGGTGCCTATTATCAAAAAGGGCTCTAGGTCTTCGCCGGGTAATTATAGACCAGTAAGCTTAACATCAATTGTGGGGAAAATGTTTGAGGGGCTATTGAGGGACTATATACAGAATTATGTGACAATAAATAGTATTATAAGTGATAGCCAGCACGGTTTTACAGAGGACAGAAGCTGTCAAACCAACCTGATTTGTTTTTATGAAGAGGTAAGCAGAAGCCTAGACAGAGGGGCCGCTGTGGATATAGTGTTTTTGGACTTTGCAAAGGCATTTGACACTGTCCCCCATAGACGTCTAATGGGTAAATTAAGGACTATAGGTTTAGAAAGTATCGTTTCTAATTGGATTGAGAATTGGCTCAAGGACCATATCCAGAGAGTTGTGGTCAATGATTCCTACTCTGAATGGTCCCCAGTTATAAGTGGTGTACCCCAGGGTTCAGTGCTGGGACCACTATTATTCAACTTATTTATTAATGATATAGAGGATGGGATTAATAGCACTATTTCTATTTTTGCAGATGACACCAAGCTATGCAATATAGTTCAGACTATGGAAGATGTTTGTGAATTGCAGGCAGATTTAAACAAACTAAGTGTTTGGGCGTCCACTTGGCAAATTAGGTTTAATGTAGATAAATGTAAAGTTATGCAACTGGGTACAAACAACCTGCATGCATCATATGTCCTAGGGGGAGCTACACTGGGGGAGTCACTTGATGAGAAGGATCTGGGTGTAATTGTAAATCATAAACTAAATAACAGCATGCAGTGTCAATCAGCTGCTTCAAAGGCCAGCAAAATATTGTCGTGTATCAAAAGAGGCATGGACTCGCGGGACAGGGATGTAATATTACCACTTTACAAAGTATTAGTGAGGCCTCATCTAGAATATGCAGTCCAGTTCTGGGCTCCAGTTCATAGAAAGGATGCCCTGGAGTTGGAAAAAAATACAAAGAAGAGCAACGAAGCTAATAAGGGGCATGGAGAATCTAAGTTATGAGGAAAGATTAAAAGAATTAAACCTATTTAGCCTTGAGAAAAGACGACTAAGGGGGGACATGATTAACTTATATAAATATATGAATGGCGCATACAAAAAATATGGTGAAATCCTGTTCCATGTAAAACCCCCTCAAAAAACAAGGGGGCACGCCCTCCGTCTGGAGAAAAAAAGGTTCAACCTGCAGAGGTGACAAGCCTTCTTTACTGTGAGAACTGTGAATCTATGGAATAGCCTACCGCAGGAGCTGGTCGCAGCAGGGACAGTAGATGGCTTTAAAAAAGGCTTAGATAATTTCCTAGAACAAAAAAATATTAACTGCTATGTGTAGAAATTTTTTACTTCCCCTTTCCCATCCCACTTCCCCTTTCCCATCCCTTGGTTGAACTTGATGGACATGTGTCTTTTTTCAACCGTACAAACTATGTAACTATGTAACTATGTAATATATATATATATATATATATATATATATATATATATATATATATATATATATATATTCCTTTTAGGATGGCTAAACAAACACAGATATAATACACCACAATAAGAACACACTGCAGCGGCTATTCTGGGGACCAATTTTTACCTTACAAGCATTTGACAATTAAATGTTACATACAAATGTATGACCTTATTTTGGTTCAACCAAAATATTTTAACCCCTTTAGGACACAGCCTGTTTTGGCCTTGTGGACACAGATGATTTTTTTCAAATGTGACATGTATCACTTTATGCGGTAATAACTTAAGAATGCTTTTACCTATCCAAGCGATTCTGAGAATGTTCTCTCGTGACATATTGTACTTCAAGTTAGTGAAAAAATTTGGTTGATAAATTCAATATTTATTTGTGAAAAACACCAAAATATACAGAAAATGTGTAAAAATTAGCATTTTTCTAAATTTAAATGTATCTACTTGTAAAACAGATAGTAATACCACACAAAATAGTTACTAGTTAAAGGGTGTCGCGAAAAAAAATAATTTTTAGATCAATTTGCTTTTAGTGTTTTATTTTTAAAAAATTATTTATTTTTGTGTATGTGTTTTACTTTTTTTTTTCAAACTTTTTCTTCACTATGGGGGCTGCCATTTTTTTTTTCATCTCTGTATGTGTCGATTAACGACACATACAGAGATGGAATACGGCACATACATCCCCATAGAGAATGCGAACGGGAGCCGTTCGCATTCACTATGGTGTATGTCGTCTGTGTGGGACGCTCCTACACAGTCCAAATGGAAGGTTTTCGGCCGAGCGACATTCGGCGCCATTTTCTTGTGGACCGGAAGCCGCGGCCGGAAAGTAAGATGACTACTTCCGGTCGCGGCTTCCGGACATGTGTTCTGAAGCAAGCACTAGGAGCGGAGGGAGCAGACGGAGCGTATGGACCGGAGGGAGCAGCGGCGGCGGCAGGAGCAGGTAAGTTATGTCTGTGTATGTTCATGTTTTAGTGTGTGATTACCACTGTATGTAAGCCTACTACACTGTGTATTCACTCAAAAAATGGCGGCACACAGTGTAGGAGGCTTGAACATTCAATCCCCTCCTTTCTCCTGGCACTAGCAAGGATAAGGGAGGGGAGATTCGGTGAGCTCACTAGAGCGTGTGTGTTTACACCAAATTTGCAGCATAAAGCAATGTGGTTGCTTTACCACATGCCAATGCTGCAATTTTGGGAATTGCTCCCTCTAGTCACCAGCACAGGGAGATGTTATAAATTAGAATCTAATTTATAATATTTCCTGACTTGTGAAAAAATTAAAAAAAATTATAACAATGTCTAATCATGTATACACTAACTGTTTAACTAAAAAAAAATAAAAAATTCTAGCGACACATTCCCTTTAACATTTACCTTATGTCTACTTTATATTTACATCATTTTTTGAACGTCCTTTTATTTTTCCGGAACGTTACAAGGCTTAGAACTTTAGCAGCAATTTCTCACATTTTCCCGAAAATTTCAAAAGCCTATTTTTTCAGTGAACAGTTTAGTTCCGAAGCGGCTTTGAGGGCCTTATATATTAGAAAGTGCCAATAAAATGCCCCATTTTGAAAACTGCACCCCTCAAAATATTCAAAACAGCATTCAGAAGGCTTATTAACCCTTTAGGCGTTTCACAGGAATTAAAGCAATGTACAGGTGAAATTTACAAATATAATTTTTTTTGCCGAAATTCATATGTAATAAATTTTTTAATGGAACACAGAAGGTTTTACCCAAGAAATGCAACTCAATATTTATTGATCAGATTCTGCAGTTTTTAGAAATATCCCACATGTGGCCCTAGAGCGCTAATGGACTGAAGCACCAGCCTCAGAAGCAAAGGAGCACCTACTGGATTTCAGGGCCTCCTTTTTTTTAGAATATATTTTAGGCACCATGTCAGGTTTGAAGAGGTCTTGTGGTGCCAAAATAGTGGAAACCCCCAAAAGTGACACTATTTTGGAAGCTACACCCCTCAAGGAATTTTTAAAGGAGTATAGTTAGCATTTTGTCCCCACAGTTATTTTTGCAGTGTTTAGTGGAATTAGTCTGTGAAGATGAAAATCTACTTTCTTTCTGAAAATACATGGAATTTTTTCATTTTTACAAGGAATAAAGAAGAAAAAACACCCCAACATTTATAAAGCAATTTCTCCCGATTACGGCAATACCCCATATGTGGTAATAAACTGCTGTTTGGACTCACAGCGGGACTCAGAAGCAAAGGAGCGCCTTTTGGATTTTGGAGCGCAGATTTTGCTGAAATAGTTTTTGGTGCCATGTCTGCAATGCCCTGGAGGGACCAAAACAGTGGAAACCCCCCAAAAGTGACCCCATTCTGGAAACTACACCCCTCAAGGAATTTTTCTAGCGGTATAATTAGCATTTTGTCCCAACAGTTTTTCTGCAGAATTTAGTGGAGTTAGTCTGTGAAGATGAAAATCAACTTTTTTTCGTAAAAAGCATAGAATTATTTCATTTTTACAAGGACTAAGGGAGAAAAAACACCCCAAAATTTGTAAAGCAATTTCTTCTGATTATGGCAATACCCCATATGTGGTAATAAACTGCTGTTTAGACCCACGGCAGGGCTCAGAAGGGAAGGAGAACCATTTGAAGCACAGCTTTTGCTGGGAAGGTTTTCGGGTGCCATGTCGCATTTGCAGAGCTCCTGAGGTACCAGTCCAGTGGAAACCCCAAAGAAATGACCCCATTTTGGAAACTGCCCCCTCAAAGAATTTATCTAGGTGTGTGATCACTTTTATAACCCCATATTTTTTGGGGCTGAAATTAGTAGAATTCTGCCATTAAAAATAAAATGTAACATTTTTCACAAATGCGTCATTTATAGGACAGATTTTTCAGACACAGCATGTAAGTGCAGGAAGACACCTCAATGTTTATTGGGAGTTTTCTTCTGAGAAATAGAAATAGTCCCAAAGTGGTCTAAATATGTTGTCTGGACACTTAGCAGTGCCTGTAAGTCAAGAAGCACCACAAGGGTTTTGAGGCCTTATTTTTACTTGGATGATTTTTAGCCACAAGCATAGTCACAAGCAATAGCAGCAGTCCATTGCCGGTCACATGGGACATGGGGGAAGGAAGGGGGACCTTTGTAACCATTCCCGGACTTAATACAAGTCCCGGGAATGGTTTTTAAAACTTTTTACAGTTAAAACAATGTGATGGTTGGATCTGTTCAAATCCGCCGACCACATCGATCGCCGGCATCAGACCGCTATTCGGGGTCCGTTACCGGTGACTCGGGAGTGTTAGCTGTCAGGGACAGCTTCCATCCCAGTACCCGGCGCACACAGCCACCGGCTGTGTACACCAGGAACGACTCAGTAACTGTACGTCCTCATGCGGGAAATAACCTCCCGCAGCGACGTACAGTTACTTACTCGTGCGGGTAGGGGTTAATT
Organism: Rhinoderma darwinii; assembly: GCF_050947455.1. NCBI lineage: Eukaryota > Metazoa > Chordata > Amphibia > Anura > Rhinodermatidae > Rhinoderma > Rhinoderma darwinii. The sequence continues at coordinate 68,622,028 of NC_134689.1, forward strand.
CTACTAATGCCAACACCCACTTAAAACTATTAATTTATAATAAAGATACACAAAACACTGGACAAAGACATTCCCAGGCTTTCAGAAGGGGAGGGGGAAGAGGGATAAGAACAGACATAGCTGGATGAGCTGTTATAACAGGATCTCTTCAAGAAGAGATAAGGCAGCTGTTGGAGGACCGATCAGGATGAGGCGAATGCAAGAGACTTGGGGCTTGTAGTACTACAACATCTACTCCCTCTGTTTCCCTCCCACCTTTTCTAAAGTTCAGCTATGCACAACAAGATTCACTATTAACCCTTAATGTGAGGATTACTAGCAGTTCTGGAGAGCCTAGTAATAGAAGTTGTATTGGGGTAATAACATACTTTTAACACCATACAGAAGAGGTCTATTTCACTGACACAGATACGGCTCATATCATACATTAATAGAAGTATACACCTATATACATCATTACCTTGCACAGCACAATAGACACTAACAGCGACAAACAGCTATTCCCCTCATATTTCAAACATACACATGGCATACATAAAGCACACACATATAACACATACAGTATCCCAGACAAATTCACATAGATTATCTGCTGCTCACCAGACCCGCAAGGGACTTACCCCACAGAGAGAGGAAGAGTTTGAATAGCAAGACAATGGCTTACTCACCGGTTTTCCTCTCCCTTCCTCCAAATGGAAATTCCACGCTAGTTTTGGATCACGCAGGTTTTGATGAGATCTCGCGATCGTCCTCCAACTGTTAAATTAATCCCCATCACTCTGGAGTTTTTTTTTCTCAATAACAGAATTTGTCCAGGATTCATTCACATTTACAAAAATGACCGAACGGGAGGGATTGCACATACAATGGTTTGATGTACAGAAATCTAAAATGGCTGTGAATGGAGCCTTTATTTATAGGTTCATGCTTTCACTTAACACATATTAACCAATCAGATGATGCCAAGTACATATAGGCATACATCCAAAAATACTTCCATATAACGTAATGACTTTCTTCCTAGTATGAATCCTGGTATTTATTAGTTTGGAATGCCAGATAATTTCATCTTTATCCTATCTTAGATGATAGGGAATACATTCATTTAAGAGAAGATTAAAAACATATCTAATACATATCTCAAACAATATAATGCAGTCATTTTGATATTTATATGAATTACAATAACAGTTATATTATTTATACGAGTTACTCTAAAAGCAACCTCGGACGTGAAAATCTGAAGATTTTCACATCCGAGGTGCACTCGTGCTGGACGCATTATCACAAATCCCTAATAGACTAGTGTCTCATGCCCATGGCCGCGGGCCATCAGGCCCACTCACCTCCTGACGGCCGCAGCGATGGATCTGTGAGTGCTGGCTCCCATCTCCTCAGGAGATGCCAGCGCTCACTTCCACTTCTCCCGGCCGTGCCCGCTCTTAAAGGGCCAGCATGTGCACCCGAGTTAAAGTACAAACTTAGCCCATGAGCACCCTGGACTATAAGAGGGGCCCAGCCCCTTCCTGCCTTGCCTCAGCTTTGTTGCCGTTACCCTAGTTTGTATCTGCAAATGGTCTCCTAGTGTCTTCCAGTTCCCAATGTTTCCCATTCCTGCTACCTGTAACCTATATCCAGTGCTGTCCTGGTCAAGTACCATATTGAGTTGAAGTCGTTCTGTACACCACGCCTGGTGTTCGCCTGCTACCAAAGTCCCTTCCGAGCCTGCCTCGCTACTGTCTGAAGCTACCACAGGTACACCTATACAAGCTATAGACTGTTACCTGTGTCCTGTTGGCCAGCTGCCATACCGTTAAGGCGGTACTTCCCAGTGTGTCCATGTACCCAACGTCACAGTAAGCTCAGGCCTTGGGCCCCGCTGGTCAATCCAAGACCATGATGACGTCACAAGACATGCCGGCGGATATGCTAGACTGCCGGTCTCGACAAGACCAACTCCTCCAGGCATTAAACATTGCACGTCGGCTGGAGGTGCAAGCGGATGTTCCTCCTACTACACCTCATGGCAGTACAGATCCTCCAACTACACCTCCCGGCAGTGCTGAACCCCGATTTTCTTTGCCGCTTCCTGACTGCTATGATGGAGACGTGAGGACCTGCCGTGGATTTTTGAACCAGTGCCAGATCCACTTTAGCCTGTATGCAAGGGAATTTTGTTTGATGGCGCAAGGGTCGCTCTCATCGTCTCTCTCCTCACTGGCAGGGCCCTTGCATGGGTGAACCCTGTGGTCATTTCCTGATCTATTTCCACTCCCCCTTCTTTTTCCCTTCCTCTTCCCTTTTTCTATTTATTTCCTTCTTTGATTATATCATGGGCGAACCCTATCTGGGAGAGACAAGGACCAAAGACCCGTGACTTCCAGGGGTTCCTACGAACATTTTGCACGGTGTTTGAGGAGCCTGGATTAGTCTCGTCTGCAGTCGCCTCCTTGCTGAACCTACGCCAAGGAGACAGCTCCGTGGGCGAGTACGCCATCCACTACCGAACCCTGGCAGGAGAAACGTTGTGGAACAATGAGGCCCTGGTGACAACATTCTGGCAGGGACTGTCTCCTGAGATTAAGGCCGAGCTTGCTGCCCGAGATCTACCATCTACCCTGGATGACCTCATCCTTCTGGCTGCCCGGATATAAGGATCCAGGAACGGCTCCAAGAAGCTTGTCGGGAGGGAGGATTCCCTAGCCCGGTTCCTACTTTGCAACAACCTCTTCTGTCCTCAGATGCTGATCCTCCAAAGGAGTCTGTGAAGACGGACCAGTTTAAGCTGTCTACCCAGGAGAGACAACGCAGACGCACCTCAGGACTCAAAAACCCCAGAGCCTAGGGTTGGTGGGAGAGACAACCCTGGGTAAAGAAGGACTTTTGTCTAAATTGTCCATTCCCGTGACCATAGTTTCCGGCTTGAAAACGCATCGCGTCTCTGCTTATCTGGACTCTGGATCCGCTGATAATTTAATTCATAAAGACCTGGTGGATCTTCTCCAGTTGCCCACAACCCCTCTGGAAAGGCCGTTGATGATTGCATCTGTGAATCGACTAGCTCTGCGAGATCCGATTGTAGCTGTGACCAAGCTGCTGAGGCTCAAAGTGGGAGCCCACCATTCCGAGCTCCTCTAGTCCTTTGTCCTGGCTAAAGCCATCAATCCTGTGCTGCTGGGCCAGCCCTGGCTCCGACTACATGCCCCCGTCCAGGACTGTAATTCTGGAGAGGTTCTCCAGTGGGGTCACGAGTGTCTCAACCACTGCCTAGTACCAATTTGTTCGGCTCAGCTTCCTCTGCCTCAGTCCTTCGCAGGATTGCCTTGTCATTATTCTGCATTTTGAGTTGTCTTCAGCAAGAAAGAGGCAGAGGCGCTGCCCCCACACGGCACGTATGACTGTCTTATCAACCTGGTTCCTGGTGCATCCCTTCCCTGTGGTAGGGTATATCCTCTCTCCTTGCCAGAGACTCAGTCCATGTTCGCCTATGTTAATGAGAACTTGGAGAGGGGCTTCATACGGAAGTCTTCCTCCCTGGCAGGAGCCGGGTTCTTCTTCGTCAAGAAAAAGGATGGTGCTTTGCATCCTTGCATCAACTTCCGGCGTCTCAACCAGATCACGGTAACAAAAATAGTTATCCATTGCCATTGATTTCTGAACTGTTTGATCGCATACGAGGAGCCAAGATTTTTTTGAAGCTAGACCTGCGTGGGGCTTACAACCTAATCCGGATTCGCCGGGGTGACGAATGGAAGACGGCATTTAACACCCGTGACGGACACTATGAATATCTAGTAATGCCCTTCGACCCGTGTAATGCTCCCGCAGTCTTCCAAGAGTTCGTTAATGACATCTTCCGTGACCTCCTCTATGTTTGTGTTGTGGTCTATTTTGATGACATCTTGATTTTTCTCCAGATCCCATGACTCATCGGTGATATGTTCTTCAAGTTTTGCTATGGTTAAGGGAGAATCGCCTGTATGCGAAGTTGGAGAAGTGTGAGTTTGAGAAAGATACTTTACCCTTTTTGGGCTACATCATTTTGAATCAAGGTCTCAAGATGGATCCTGAAAAGGTAAAGGCCATCCTGGAATGGCCACGCCCTCAAGGCTTGAGGTCCATACAGTGCTTCCTGGGATTTGCCAATTTTTACAGACCGTTCATTCCAAACTTCTCCTCACTGACATCTCCGATCTCTGACCTCACCAAGAAAGTCATGAACGTCAAGGTGTGGACTCCAGAAGAGGAAGCCGCATTTAATAGCCTAAACAGTGCCTTCACGTCAGCCTCTATCCTCCATCATCCAGATGTTTATCGACAGTTCTCATTGGAGGTGGACGCCTCCTCTGTCGGTGCTGATGAACTCCTGTTCCAGAGAGGTTCCAAGGGCAAGTCAATGGTATGTGGCTATTACTCTAAGCTCTTCTCTTCCGCAGAACGCAACTACTCGATTGGGGATCGGTAGTTACTGGCCATCAAATTGGCTCTGGAGGAGTGGAGACATATATTAGAGGGTGCAGTTCATCCCATCTTGATATTCACGGACCACAAGAACCTCACTTATCTTCAGACGGCTCAACGACTGAATCCGTGTCAGGCCAGGTGGCCACTGTTCTTTGCCCGGTTCAAGTTTGAGCTCCACTACTGTCTGGCCAACAAGAATGTGAGGGCCGTTGCCTTGTCCAGGTTGTTCGAGACAGAGGACACTATGGAGTCTAGAATATCATTAATCCATCCTGCATCATCCCTGTCAATCCTCTGCAAGTTAGAGACATTCCCCTGGGGAGGACTTTTGTGCATCTGGCAGACAGAAGAATACTCCGCTGGGGACACAGTTCCAAACTGGCAGGTCATGCGGGTGCCCGTAAGACCCGAGACCTGATTGCTCGTCAGTTCTGGTGGCCCACGCTGCTCAAAGATATCACGGACTTTGTCTCCTCCTGCACGGTGTGCACAGCAAATCAAGTTGCCCACTCCAAACCGGCGGGCCTGCTCCAGCCGCTCCCTGTGCCCGATGCCCCCTGGAAACATATTGCTATGGACTTTGTCATGGACCTGCCTCTCTCTGCTAGTTGCAGTATGATCTGGGTGGTGGTGTACCAATTCTACAAGATGGCTCATTTTGTTCCACTGACCGATTTATCGTCCGCTTCCTGACTGGCCAATCTCTTCATCCAACACATCTTCCATCTGCACAGCTTGCCCCTGCATATTGTTGGATCGGGGGGTTCAGTTCATCTCAAAGTTCAGGAGAGCCCTCTGTGGACTCCTTGGTGTGAAGATGGACTTTTCCTCTGCCTACCATCCCCAGTCCAATGGTCAAATCGAGAGGATTCATCAGATTATGGAGAACTATCTACGACACTTTATCTCCAGACAGCATGATGACTGGGTGCAGATGCTTCCTTGGGTCGAGTTCTCCTACAACAACCACACTAGTGAGACGACCGCCTCCAGTCCATTCTTCATTGTCTATGACCAACACCCACAAACACCACTCCCTGTTTCCACTATGTCCCAGGTGCCTGCAGCTGACTCTGCATTCAGGCACTTTCTACAAATCTGGCAGCAGACCCGATCTTCTATTCTGCTGGCGGTCAACTGCATGAAAAGAAAGGCAGACACAAGAAGTGAGAGCCTCCCCAGGTTTTTCCAGGCACTAAGGTCTGGCTGTTCTCTAGGAATATCTGGCTAAGGATGCCATCGTACAAGTTTGCTCCCAGGTTCCTTGGACCCTTTGAGATTTTGCAACAAATCCACCCTGTCTACTACAAGCTTCGGCTGCCTTCTATCCTCAAGATCCCCAACTCCTTCCATGTCTTCCTGCTGAAGTCGGTGATCTTGAACCGCTACTCCAAGACATCCACTCCTGCAGTTGCTCCCAGCAGTTCATCATATACTTTTGAGGTTAAGGAGATCCTGGACAGCAAGAGAGTGGGTGAAAGAACCATTTATTTAGTGGATTGGAGGGGGTTTGGTCCTGTAGAGAGGTCCTGGAAGCCAGAAGAGAACCTCAATGCCCCTAACCTCCTGAAAATGTTTCTCTCTTGTTCTGGTCCCAAGAGGAGGGGGCGTAAGAGGTGGGATACTGTCATGCCCATGGCTGCGGGCCGTCAGGCTCACTCACCGCCTCTCGGCCGCAGCCATGGATCTGTCAGCACTGGCCCCCATCTCCTCCTCAGTCAACACCAGCGCTCACTTCCGCTTCTCCCCGCCGGGTCCCGTAGCACCTGAGTTATCGTACAAAATTAGCCCATTAGCACCCTGGACTATAAGAGTGGCCCAGCCCCTTCCTGACTTGCCTGAGCTTTGTTGTCATAACCCTAGTTTGTCTCTGAAAATGGTCTCCTAGTGTCTTCCAGTTCCCAGTGTTTCCCGTTCCTGCTACCTGTATAAGGCGGTACGGCCCAGTGTGTCCATGTACCCAACGTGTCAGAGTCTATGGAGAGATGCGTGAAAATACAAGAAAATAGCACATGTTGAGACAACGGCCTTGTGAAGGGCCCCATTGAAATACATGTGTCCGTGTGACTGCTATTGTTTTAACGGCCATCATATGAACGAGTTACACGCTCATCTGGATACATTAGTAAAAAGTTTAAATGCATAATTTTCCCTATCATTCGTGAACATGATTTTTTATTAAACACTATGATATTAACACCAGTGCTAAACCCAATTGTCTTCGGGGATTCGCGGTTCAGTCTGTCACAGGTAAAATAATGCTGCAAAGACAGTAGTGCAGCTACTGTGGCGACAGTGGCCCCGAGTCCAATGAAATGGTGGGGGCCCAGGGCTGGTTCCCACAGTGGTGGTGTGTTCCTGTTTCAACCGTATCTGCTTCCATAGGATGAAGATACAGATTAATTCAATGCTGGAGCACGGAGCCTACGGCTTCTAGCTCCAGCATTCACTGTGTAATGTTAGCTCCAGCAGTGAGCGTGGACAGACAATGTAGTAACTTCATAATGCTTGTCTGCGCAGAGCCACACGCTGCACAGAGCGGAGGAGCAGAGGGATCTTCTCTACTCGTTGTGGGAATGGGGATAGATAAATATTTATTTTATTATTTTTATTTGGCAAATACTTTGCAGTGGCAGCTATGGTGGTATTATACTTGGTATGAGGGGGCCACAATAGGGAAGTTTACCCTATTTGGGCAGCTTTGGAGGCATTATACTGTATGGGGTAGCTATGGGGGCATTATACGGTATGTGGGCAGTTATTTGGGCATTATACTATGTGGGGCCGCTATGGGGGTATTATACTGTATGGGGCAGCTATGAGGCATTATACAATATGGGGCAGCTATGGGAACATTATACTGTATGATGCAGCTTAGGGGGCATTATGCTGTATGTGTGTGGCTATGGGGCATTATACTGTGTGGGGCAGCTATGAGGCATTATACTGTGCAGAAGCAGCTATGGGGGTATTATACTGTATGTGGGCAGCTATTGGGCATTACACTGTGTGAGAGGCACTATATAATACTGGGTATTATAATGTGTGGGGATAGCTATAGAGGCATTATACTGTGTCAGACAGCTATAAAAGCGTTATACTGTTTGGGGGGCACTAGAGGGTCATTATTACTGTTTGGGGCCTATACGGGGTCATTATACTATGTGGGGGGCACTAGGGGTACATTATACTATTTGGGGGCAGCTATGGGAGCATTATTTTGTGTGGGGCAACCATAGGGGCATTATTCTGCGTGGGGGCAGCTATAAGGGCATTATACTTTGTAGGGGCAGCTAAGGGGTCATTATACTGTGTGGGGGCACTAAGGGCTCATTATACTATGTGGGTGCAGTTATGGGAGAATTATTCTTTATCGGGGAAACCATAGGGGCATTATACTATGTGGAGCACTTTTAGGGGTTATTATACTGTGTGGGGGTCCACTGGGTTGGGAACAACTAAGATGTGTTTTGCCCCCCCCCCCCCTGTGCTAAACCCCTAGCTATGCCTCTGTGTGTACATCATTATCTGTTTAATAATTGGGACTAAGTTTTGACAGAGCCCCTAACCCAAATGTTACCTGAGTATTACCCATTCATAACTAAAAGTCTGATCACATGTGTATCGGACACTCCTTGAAGAGGATCTGTCACCAGTTCATAGTACCCAAATGCCATATCTCATGTGACGTCATCCTGAGCATTTTGGTGTAAGTTTTGCCAAAATCGGTTCAGCCGTTCTAGAGATCTAAGCCCCATTATTTATATGCAGCCACAGGTTCCGTAACAATATTCTTTCTCCGGGGGCGGTGTTTCTGTGTGCTGAAAAATAATATTGCTACCACCATGGCTAGTATAGCCTAAAACCAAAATGCCAGAATATCAGATGAACTATGGAATTTGGGTACTTAGAACTGGTGAACTTGTAGATTTATGTCATAAATGGTAGAGATATAACTCAACATGCTGCACTATTCCAGTAAAATATTGAAAATATTTCATGCCCACAACATGTTCGAGCCAGGCTAAACGCTACTGATTATGATAAGGGGCATCCCCCTCTGTATGTTGGCAGTGTCAGATCACTGGCCCAGTCATTTAACCCTTCAAAAACACCAGTTACTTATTCAAATCTGTCAAAATTGTCAATTTCCAGCTTTGATGCCAGCTTTCATGCCCAGAACCTGTTTGGGCCAGGCTGATCTGGGCTGATTTTGATGCAGAGCATTCCTATCTGTATGTTGGAAGTGTGAAATGAGTGGCCCACAGTCATTTAACCCATCAAAAACATCAGTTACTTATTCAAATCTGTAAAAAGTGGCAATTTGCCCACTTTCATGCCCAGAACCTGTTTTGGCCAGGCTGATCTTGACTGATTTTGATGTAGGGCATTTCTCTCTCTATATTGGCAGTGTAAAATGTGTGTCCCAAGGTCATTTAATCCTTTAAAAATACCAGTTACTTATTCATATCTGGAAAAAGTGTCTGTCTACACACTTTGATGCCAGCTTTCATGCCCAGAACCTATTCGGGTCAGGCTGAACTCTACTGATTTTGATGCGATCATTCCTCTCTGAATGTTGGCAGTATGATATGTGTGGCCTAAAGTCATTTAACCCTTTAAAAATACCAGTTACTTATTCATATCATGAAAAAGTGTCCATCTACCCACTTTGATACCATTCAGGTACGCACCTGGCGAGGTGAGCCTGCTGCCTCAGGCGGTGCCACTTAGTTAAAAAGGGGGGCAGCATTTTGTGCACTGTCTTTACTTTGTGCACTTGTGTCTTGATCCCAGCGAGGAACCAGGTACGGACTGGGCAGGAGGCGTAATCGCGGGTGGGGGACGTTGCAAGGTGGGGGTCAGAGCAATGCAGCAGTTATTTAGCAGACGTGCAGCATGATAGACTGTAGGGAGACGACTAGACAACAGGAAAAGGAGATCCTTTTGTTACAAAACAGCAATGAAAATAAAAATGCCCAAATAATGTCAAATAATCACATTCCTGATATCAAACATGACAATTTGAAATGCATTTGAAGTGTATGTTGACAAATGGCAGAAGTCTAGCAAGCAAAATGGTTGAGCTAGAGGCCTTGGTAGTGGAGGAAAATAGAGATATAGTTGTTGTTGCTAAAACATGGCTAGACTCTTCACATGACTGGACTGTAAATCTACAGGGCTTTACATTGTTTCAGAAAGACAGGGCAAATAGGAAAGGCGGTTGTATATGTCTGTATGTGAGAAGTGATATAAAGGTGAGTGTGAAAGAGACAATAGTGTATGAAGATTGTGAGGAGGTTGAAATCTTGTGGGTGGAATTACAAAGGGTGGTAAACACTGAAAAAATTACTTATGGTGTAATCTATAGGCCCACTAATATAACTGGGGAGATGGAAGCTCAGCTATATAAACAGATGGAGGGGGTACTTTAGTGATAATGGGAGATTTTAATTACAGGGATATTAAATTGGTGTCATGGTTCGGCTCAACTGCGACGGGGAGAAATTTCCTCAACCTTTTGCAGAAAAATTTTATGGGCCAGTTTGTGGAAGATCCGACTAGACTACATCACAGAAAATGTAATTCACAAACTCCTGGAAGACCGCAGGAGTATTACACAGGACGAAGGGCATTACTAGTTACTCATAGTGTCCATCACGGGTGTTAAATGCAGTCTTCCATTTATCACCCTGGCAAATCCGGACTAGGTTGTAAGCCCCATGCAGGACTAGTTTAGAAAAAATCCTGGCACCACGTATACGATCAAACAGTTCAGAGGCAACAGATATTTATTCTTTACTGTGATCTGGTTGAGACCTCTGTAGTCAATACAAGGAGGAAGAGAGCCATCTTTCTTTTTGACAAAGAAGAACACGGCTCCTGCCGAGGAGGAAGACTTCCGTATTAAGCCCCTCTCCAAGTTGTCCATCACATAGGCCGACATGGACATAGTCTCTGGCAAGGAGAGAGGATATACCCTACCACGAGGAAGGGATGCACCGGGAATGAGCTTGATAGGGCAGTCATACTACCGATGTGGAGGCAATGTCTCCGCCTCCCTCTTGCTGAAGACGTCTGAAAATACAGCATAATGACCCGGCAATCCTGCCAATGACCGAGGCAGAGAAGGCTGAACCGACCGAATCTGTACCAGGCAACGTCCTTGACACTCAGGGCCCCACTAGAGAACCTCTCCAGAATTCCAGTCCAAAACTGGGGCATGTAGTTGGAGCCAAGGCAGGCCCAGCAACACAGGGTTAACAGCTTTGGACAGGACATAGAACAACAGAAGTTCGGAGTGAAGGGCTCCCACTTGGAGCCTCAGCGGCTTGGTAACAGCTATAACAGGATCTGGCAGATGTAGTCCATTCACTGAGGCAACTGTCAACGGGCTCTCCAGAGGGGTGGTGGGAATTGCAGAAGGTCCACCAGATCTCTGCGGATTAAATTAGCAGGGGATCCAGAGTCCAGGTACACAGAGACCTGATGTGTTTTCTCGCTGGACACTATGGTCACAGGTATGGACAATTTATACGGAAGTCCATCTTTACCCAAGGTTGTCACTCCTAGCAACCCTAGGTTTTGGGATCTTTGGGAACACAGGCGCCCAAGATGGCCATCGAGGCCGCAATAAAGACAGAGTCCAGATGTGCGTCTGCGTTGTCTCTCTTGGGTAGATAGCTTATACTGGTCCGTTATTACCGACTCCTTAGGAGGATCGAGATCTGAGGACAGCAGGGGTTGCTGCAAAGTAGGAGCCAGACTAGGAAGGGCTCCCTCCCGACGAACCTCTTGGAGGCGTTCTCGGATTCATATATCAATCCGGGCAGACAGAAGGATGAGGTCATCCAGGGTAGACTAAATGTTAGAAAAAAGGAACACGGCGCCACAGGAAACCAAATGAGAAACGGATAAGGTAAAGGATCACGGTGAATGTGACAATTACGCTCACCTCAGGTGATGGACACCTTAGGTGTCAATAAGGCATGGAAAGCTGCAGCCAGGTCCAAAGCACAACAAAAACAGGGTTTGATGTCCGATTTGTAGAGTATTGAAGAATGAAGAAAAATTGGACCAACGGCGCTGCTTAAATAAAGGTATTATACGACCATCTCAATGGATAAAAGTAGATAAAAGGACTTTATTGTCAACAAGGCTACGCGTTTCGACACCGAACCGGCATCTTCCTCAGGCCAATACAGACTGTGCGGTTCCTGCCTATTTATACACCAGGGCAAGGAAAAATAACGCAAGAAGAACAGGTTAAAGGTCACAAGAAAAAAACATTATAGTAACTGTTAAAACATACATGCATAATGATTTTGCATATAGGGGGAAAGAAATGGCAATGATACTTCTAAGGTGTTTTACGTATTAAACATGTATATTCCTTATGTCAGATTCGTTCTGCCATGTCATTCGTTCTGCCGTGTCATTACAGGAATTTGAAAACCAAAACATTATATGTCATATCTACACATGTCTGTAAATAATCATAATACTAATAAAGTCGTAAATGTATGTTTGTTTTGAAATACCACGCGTTATTGGTTACCGAAGGTCAAGAGTGTGGGACTTTAAACCAGAGATTTTTGGAAAAAGGCTTTCCAAGAAGCCTGATTAGGGGTGCAGAGTCAAAAGCCAGGAGTCTGACACAAAATGAATGTATCCAATTGAAGCCTACAGGTACTAAGAATAAATCAAATCATGAAGTGGTTAAAACCAACTTTATAACCTCATTCAATAAAGGAAGCAATATTATTACCACCATTCTCAGAAAACATTGGCATATTTTGACAAATGACCCTTTCCTAAAACCCTTGATACCAGCCAAACCTAACATCACATATAGACGGGCCAAAACAATCAAAAATATAATAGCCCCCAGCAAATTGCGCAATATTAAAATGATAAACCATAGCCTACCAATAGATGTGAAAGGCTCATTTCGTTGCGGTCAAAATAGGTGCCTCTGTTGCAACAATATCACCAACAAATGCAAGGAGTATCACTCCGCAATAACGGGAGAAAAATTCTTGATAAAAGATTTTTTAAATTGCGGGAGTTCTTATGTCATTTATTTACTTCAGTGCACATGTAACCTTCAGTATGTGGCTCGTACCACACAAACATTGAGGAACCGTATTAACAAACACAGGTTCAATGTCAATAAGGGATTTCGAAAACAAAGTGTATCCCGTCACTGCACTTATAAGCATAATTGTAAATTTTCGGACATTAAGGTTACCCCAATTTAACAGATACCCCCAGATATACCAGATAGATTCATCAGACTCAAGCAGAGGGAGAACTTTTGGATCTATAAATTAGAAACCCTACATCCAAATGGTCAAAATGACCTTACAGAATCATCTTTAGAATAATAATAATTAAAAAGATTCATTTTTATTGGTATATCCTCCGTCAATTTCAAGCAGAATACCAATCAGGGTATCGTAATTCATCAACAGTAATTTGTTCATGTCTCTTTCTTTCTTTTTTACATATATGGCCGACTCTCCCTTCGTCCTATATACATGGCCGTCTTTAAACATGTGCATTTATATATGTTTTATATATTTATAATTTTTAAAATGTAATATTTTTTATCCACAACTTTTATCTACATAGATCTAAGATTTTTTATGTGATTATTACCAATGCAATTAGAGCCAAGTTCTTTTAGTCAAATATAGAAGTTCGTCCTTTAATGTTATACGGCGCAACTCATATAATGTTATATGTTGTAACTTGTAATTTTTATTCATACAAAATATGGGGTACTGCTAATCTCTCATTGCCTAAACGATTTGATATTGCGATCTTTTGTCACTCACCGTCTCTAATATTCTAGTCCCGTTCTGGCTTTCCACTGCTAAGCTCCGCGGTTCTATGCGGTTCAACATGCGGTCCAATGATGTTTGTGGTCCTCCACGGCTTCCGTAGTTTTTTTTTTTTTTTTTCGACCTTCGGTAACCAATGACGCTTGACTCAGCAGTTTTTTGTTATTTTATTTCTATACCGTGGTATTTCAAAACAAACATACATTTACGACTTTATTAGTATTATGATTATTTACAGACATGTGTATATATGATATATAATGTTTTGGTTTTCAAATTCCTGTTCGTGGAAAATCCCGTAATGACACGGCAGAACGAATCTGACATAAGGAATATACATGTTTAATACGTAAAACACCTTAGAAGTATCATTGCCATTTCTTTCCCCCTATATGCAAAATCATTATGCATGTATGTTTTAACAGTTACTATAATGTTTTTTTCTTGTGACCTTTAACCTGTTCTTCTGGCGGTCTTTTTCCTTGCCCTGGTGTATAAATAGGCAGGAACCGCACAGTCTGTATTGGCCTGAGGAAGATGCCGGTTCGGTGTCGAAACGTGTAGTCTTGTTGACAATAAAGTCCTTTTATCTACTTTTATCCATTGAGATGGTCGTATAATACCTTTATTTAAGCAGCGCCGTTGGTCCAATTTTTCTTCATTCTTCAATACTCTATCCAGGGTAGACGGCAGATCCCGGGCGGCAAGTTCGTCCTTAATTCTAGAAGATAGTCTAGACCAGAATGCAGCCACCAGAACCTCATTGTTCCATAGCAGCTCTCCCGCCAGGGTGCGGAAGAGGATGGCGTACTGACACACTGAGGTGTCTCCTTGGCGCAGGTTAATCAAAGATGCCGCTGCAGATGAGACCCGTCCAGGCTCCTCAAACACCATGCGAAAAGTCCGGAGGAAGGCTTGGAAGTCACGGGTCTCTTGTCCTTGTCTCTCCAAGATAGAGTTCGCCCATGCAAGAGCCTTGCCAGTGAGGAGAGAAATGATTAAAGCGACCCTGGCGCCATCAGATGAAAATTTTCTAGCATACAGGCAGAAGTGGATCTGACTATGATTAAGAAATCCACGACAGGTACTTGCTTCGCCATCATAGCGAACAGGAAGTGGCAAAGAAACACGTGGGTCAATACTGCCAAGAGGTGCAGTCTGAGGATCAACATTGCCAGGAGATGTAGTAGGAGGAACAGCAGCTCGTGCCTCCTGCCGACGTGCAAAAATGTTCAACGCCAGGAGGAGTTGGTCCTGTCGAGACCGGAAGTCCAGCATATCCGCTCGCATCTCTTGAGATGTCGTCATAGTCTTGAATTGACCAGCGGAGTCCATGGCCTAAGCATACTGTCACTAAGGATATGTGGACCCACTGGGCCGTACCGCCTTGGTGGTAAGGCGCTGGTCAACAGGGCGCAGGTGAATGTCTATAGTTCGTATAGGTACCTGTGGCAGCTCAGACAGCAGCAGAGCAGGCTCGGTTCGGACTAGGCAGCAGGTAGACATCAGGCGAGGTGAAGCAGGTCAGACGTGGATACAGCACGACATGAATTTGGTACACCACAGTGCTCGACCTGGATGGTATGAAAATGCAAGGAACAGGAACAGGAAACAGGAACTGGAACAGGTACAGGTAACACACTAAGAGGCCATCCCATAGACAAACTATAGGGAACACAACACCGATCAGGCATAGAACTAGGGGGCTGAACCCCTCTTATAGTCCAGGGTACTCACGGATCAAAGTTAATAAACAAGGTCCGGTGCGCGCACTGCCCCTTTCACAGCGGGCACCCTACGGGATCCGGCTGAGGTGAGTGGATGCGTGCGCTGGCGTCTCCTGAAAAGGAGGCTGGGGCCAGCGCTTGTCGACTCGTGGCTGCGGCTGTCGGGGGGGGGGGGGAACGGAGCTGACAGCCCGCAGACACGCACATTACAGACAGTAGATGGTTTTAAAAAAGGCTTCGATAATTTCCTAGAATGAAAAAATAACATCTTCTATGTCAATGTGTAGAAATGTTTCCCTTCCCTTTTCCCATCCCTTGGTTGAAGTTGATGGACATGTGTCTTTTTTCAACCGTAATATGTAACTATGTAACGTCTGCTAGAACACTCCTCCCCCCTAAATCTGCACGCAGCACACAATGCGAGGGAGGAGCAGGTCAGCAGGAGGAGCAGAGTAGCCTGTGAATTGAAAGGTGAGCCTGACAGAGCACTGTTTACTGTACTCAGCCTCCAGCCCCCACTAATTTAAAAGTGGTCGGCTGAGGGGCATCTGAGCATCTTGCTGACAGCAGAGGGCTCTGGCGGGGGAATAACACCCCCCCTGTAGAGCCCTCAGTATTTTCTATACTGCAAGGAGTGGTCTGAGCATCTGACTGACTACAGAGGGCACTATGGGGGGATTGTTTCCCATATAGAGCTCTCAGCAGTCAGACATTTAGACCCCCCCTTACAGTATAGTAACTACTGAGGGCTCTATAGGGGGATTATTCCAGCCCCCAGAGCTTTCTGCTGTCAGCAAGAAGCTCAGACCCACCTTAAAGTATAGTCGTCCCCCCAACGTTGGCCGATCACTTTTAAATTAGTGGGGGCAGAAGGCTGAGCACAGTATAATCCTTCTTCATAGAGCGCTCAGCAGTCAGACACTCAGACCCCTTTGCTATATAATTTCCGCCATAGTACCCCCACTAGTTATTTTACTGCTATGGGGGTGTCTGACTGCTTCAACTGTAACTAAACTTTTAAAAAACTTCTGAGATGTCATAGTGACATGTCAGAAGTTTTAATCCGTGGGGTCCAAACAATGAGACCCCCACTTATCACTAAAACAAAGCTGCAGAAGTTCTCGGGTGAGCACTGTGCAGCTTAGTTTCTGATTGGCTTTCCTCGGAAGGTCAACCAGTTGGGGTATGGGCTCATAGACCTTTTTTTAAGCCCATACACCACTCTGAGAAAAGCCGATCAGAAATTAAGCGGCACATCGCACTTGTGCTGCTTTGTTTTAGCGATCAGTGGGGGTTTCAGTCCCGGAACCCTACCGATCAAAACTTCTGACATGTCCCTATGACATGAACAACCTACAAAATCCTCTAACCAAACCAAACGCATAAAAAGGGGGTCCCTAAAATACAAGTAGACAACCTAAACGCGAACCATAAGGGAATTTAGCACACAAATAATCACTTGAAAAATATGCAAAAAATAGAAAATCTTTATTAAATACAATATACAATAATATGATACAGAGTAAAATCATGGACCATACAATGATAGTTTTCAACGGACATCCGGTGTTGGATCGTGTGTGGAACGCAGGCTGCGCATGCGCGCTATGATGAACAATGTAGTGAGAAGCGTCCCACTAGACGCTTCTCACTACATTGTTCGTCGTAGCGCACAAAAGCAGCCTGCGTTCCACACACGAGCCAACAGCAGATGTCCGGTGAAAACTATCAGCGCCTTATATCTGGGGTTTTTCTGAAACAGTGGCCACACCAATTCCATGGGAGCGTCTGATAGACGCCATTACATTAATCTCGGCACATATTATATACAGGTATGTCTCTCTCGTGCTCCAGACTCTATATTCTATTTTCTACATTCAACTCCTGCTCTGTGCACTATATTGCCGATACTTTATGGTATGGTCTTGAGGGATATTTTGTGAATACCCCTCCTTCGTGTTTTTTTAATTGCTGTTTGTGCGCTTTATATATCTATTGGTCCATTGACTACATGTTTTCTTATTGCAATAGATTTCAGAAACATATCATGATGTTTCGATGTTTATACTTATATACAGATGTTTCCATTATACATATATATAGGTTCGTATGAAAACATATGCTGTTAATCAAACTAACAATGAACATATTTCTTTTATGCCACAGAACAATATTCCTTCCTTGGTCCATCTCTATGTATTACACGCTTTTGTGATATTTGCCTAAAATCATTAAGGAAATAATTTCCGTGCTTCAATTATCTTTTGACCACATTGGAAATCTATCGTCTGTTTGACACTTGCCGTATTTATTTATACATTTAATGTGGATTTCTTTGACAATGTCAATATTTGTTGTAATCATAAATGTTTATATACTATTATAGCTAAAAAACATATATATCATGTATATTTGTTCCTTTGTTTCTTATAGCGATTGTGATAAAGGCCTTGCATGGGCCGACACGTCTAGAAAATCGCTTGTTCAGAAAATATTATTTGGAATATAATAAAGCAATTTTTAAAATCAATATTTCAAGTGTTCCTAGAGTGCTTTGGTTTTTTTTATGGACTCATCTGTAGAGACGGTCGGGCCGCAGGCTGGTATTAGGCTGGGAAGGGACAAACTGTGGCCTTCTCACCCTGGTAATATTAGGCTGTGGCTGCTTTATTCTATCTGACTGGTTATGAAAAATAGGGCGGACCCCACGTAATTTAAAAATAATAAATAATGGTTTTTGTCCTTTCCCAGCCTGATAATACCAGAATGCGGCCGCCCCGTTAGTCGGCCATCACTACAGATGGTCGGGTACTGGATTGTACCTGGCTCATCCCGATACCCCTGGTGGTGATGGTTACCAGGGTAATAATGTTGGTTACTGATAGCCTTTTTACTGGCTAACACTAAGCCCCAGCCTTAGTAATGGACGTCGTCTAACATACAACTGCCATTACTGAGGCGCTAATAAAGTATTATTTTTTTTCATTTGAAATAAAATCTCCACACAACCCTCTGTCACTATTTTATTTTAAAATAAACGTAGATCATCGAAGTAGTCCAACAAATCTACTACTTAGTTCAAATTGTCCAGCGGAACCTACCAAAAAAAGAAAAGTTAGCAGTATGATTTTTTTTTTATACATTGCTTTAATAGTTTTGTTTCATGGATGGGTGCCATCAGTGAGCAATCAGTGTCATACACTTCTCATTGTTCCAGCCCAGCTTCTTTCACTGCACAATCACACTGTGCTGTGGATCATGCTGGGCTGGAACAATGAGAAGTGTATGAGGCTGATTAGTCACTGATTTGACCAAGTGGGTGTTGTAAAGAAGTGTATGAGGCTGACCAAAGTAAAAACATGCCCAGTTGGTCTTTAAAGGAACAGTGGCACGAAAAAAAATTTTTTTACATCAGTTTGATTTTAGTCTTTTATTAAAAACTTTTATATTTATTTGTGTGTTTGTGTTTAACTTTTTTTTATTTTTACACTTTTTCTTCCCTATGGGGGCTGCCATTTTTTACTCCATTTCTGTATGTGTCGATTAACGACACATACAGACATGGAATACGGCAGCTACAGTCCCATAGTGAATGCGAACGGGGCCCGTTCAATCCACTATGGTGTACGCCGTCTGTGTGGGAACGGCGCATGTGCCGCTCCCACACAGTCCAAGTTGAACTGAGCGCCGTCAGGCGCCATTTTCCTGCAGACCGGAAGTCGCGGCCGGACAGTAAGATTACTACTTCCGGTCGCGGCTTCCGGATTTGTGCACTTGGAGCAGCGACAGCAGACGGAGCGGACGGACCGGAGGGAGCGGCGGCCGCGGCAGGAGCAGGTAAGTGATTTCTATGTATGTTCGTGTTTCAGTGTGTGTTTACTAGTGTATGTAAACCTACTACACTGTGTGTTAGCTCAAAAAATGGCGACACACAGTGTAGGAGGTTTGACCGTTCAATCCCCTCGTTTCTTCCGGCACTAGCCAGGATAAAGGAGGGGGGGATTCTGAGAGCTCACTAGAGCGAGGGATTTTTTTCCAATTTTGCAGCATAAAGCAATGTGGTTGCTTTACCACATGCAATGCTGCAATTTTGGGAATTGCTCCATCTAGTGACCAGTGCTGGGAAATATTATAAATTAGAATCTAATTTATAATATTTCCTGACTCGTGAAAAAAATAAAAAAAAATTAGAACAATGTTTAATCACCTACACACTAATTGTTTAACTAAAAAAAAAAATACATTTTTTGCTAACAACACATTCCCTTTAAGAAACTAAATCTAAAATAGGTCATAACTTGCTCAAATATGATCGTTTTTCAAAATAAAAACCCCTGCTGTTATCTACATTACAGCGCCAATCAGATTATTTAGGAGATAGGGCACTTATAATCTGGTGAAAGAGCCTCTTTAATATCTATAAGCTCTGTACACTTAATTTTAGGTAGTTTTGGATTTCTAAGGCTCTGCTTGGTGAGACTTTGACACAAGTGTTTACTTTCAGAAAATATATAGATATGATTTTTATATTTTTATTTATAATTAAGGTTCCTTCTTTCATTCTTGACAAAAGTGTGAAATTGTCCAGGCTATCAGAGGTTCAAAATGGCCCAAACCCCTGGCAGTGGAAAGGTTAAAGATTAGAATCAATTCAGCGTGATTAATAATATAAAAATGTGGGGCGGAGTCTGACCGCTGAGACTAATGGCTGCTTGATCTCTGCTCTCCTGCATCGTAGCAGCTCAAATCAGCTCATAGCGACACTATCTCCTCCATTGTCCGACTAAGATACCTGCTGGGGTTTGAGGCTGGACCGGAGCATACATTGGGAAGTTTCCCCACAAGTTTACTCACTGTGCCGGGATCTCAAACTTGACTCTTCTTCCAGCGACGCCATCCACAAGACGATCTGCCACGAGGTGAGAGGAAACACTAGCCAGGTCCTGCTCTCTCCTAGGCTGTGCTCGTCTGCCTGCCGCCTGTCAGCTGCTTAGAGATCGCAGCCTCTGTGTCAGCCTCTGTGTCTCCCTCTGTGTCTCCCTCTGCAGAGGGCTCTCCTCGGTGCTGTAGAGAGGACTGTTATCTAGCTGCACTGTGCACAGAAGCTGCCTCTCGCCCATCCCCCCTCTGGCTCAAGTTACATAGAGCAGGGACGCCAAGACTGCTGTAGATAAATCTGTCAGGTTCCACTTATCTCACCTCCTGCTGTGTTCTCCACAGCCTGTGAAGGGGTGAGTGACTCATTTTATCTTCTGGGGGAAGTTGCCTGGTTTTCTCCAGCTCCAGGAGCTAACATAGCTCAGCACAAGAGGTGTCAAGGTGGGAATACAATCGGAATTAGCAGTATCTACTGACACGACCCCTCCTTTTGGTGAAGTTCTTTCTAGCTTCTTCACAGTCAGCTACCATGGCAAAAAAGAGGGGGAAATCGACTGCTCCCAGAAAAATGACAGAATTTTTCGGCTCTTCAGCCCCTGATTTGGAGGAATCTTCATCTTCACCGTTACATAATGTGGAGATGCCTTCCCCATTGAGTTTACAAGCCCAGTCTTCAGTCGCTCAGGTCCTCCCGGGGTCGCCTGATCCGAACCCAGATGGACAGAAACGTAGAGTTGCTGCCTCTTCCCCGGCTTCTCCCAAATCCATGGAACCTGCACAAAAAAAAAGCAGTCCCGAGGGGGACACATCATTGTCCTCGACCCTTTTAAACCCGCAATATGATATAGCTCTCTTTCCATCATCTGGAGAACCCATTACGGTGGATACCCTCAAGGATATGCTCGTTCTTCTGCAAAATGGGATTACCACTAGTATGTCTTCCATGATCCGCAAGTTGCAATCTAACGTGAATATTCTAGGTGAAAGAACGGATCACTTGGAAAGAAAGATGGAAGAATATTCTGCTGCCCATAACGAACTGGTTGATGCACACCTTGCTTTGGCTGACGATGTAAAGTGGCTCAAGACCAAAACTACGGACGCGGAGGACAGATCACGGAGGAACAATTTAAAAATACGGGGCATCTCGGAGGAGGTCCCTCCATCGGATCTTGCAAAATATATCAAATTATTGTTTCTCTCCATAGTGCCAACGCTCTCAGAACTGGACTTGACAATAGATCGTGCTCATAGGCTGCCTAAGTCCAAACAAGCTCCGGACTCGGCCCCTAGAGACTCTCTGGTTAGAGTTCACTTTTATCATATTAAAGAACTTATTATGTTCACATCCAGGAAACTCGGCCGTTTTTCTACTCCGTATTCCTCCATTTCCATATTTCCGGATTTGTCTGCCGCCACGTTGCAAGCACGCAGGATTCTCCAACCAGTTACCAAGCCTCTACGGGACAACAATATCAAGTACCGCTGGGGATTCCCCACCAAACTAATAATTTCTTATAAAGGCTCATCCCATGTCGTCCCCTCGGTGGAGGAGGGCATGTCTTTGCTGCAAAAATGACATATCCTTCATCCGGGATATGACCCGCCACCTGAGGGTCGTTCTCCACCTAGACTTTCTCCTGACTGGCTTCCTGCTAAACCTAGACGATCCCCCACATGAAGGGTGGTAAGATGCCGATATTGATTTTGCACTCACCCATATTGTATTCTGATACAAGATAGTGTCCATTATTTTCTTGTTGGTTTTTTTTTGTATTACGCTTTTTGGACATCCATGTTTTTCCTACCAAAAATTTGGTGTCTTGTCTCCCCCCCGGAGTCCATAGTGCGCATACGCGCTGTATCTACTGTTGCATGTGTTAATGCTGATATGTTATTGTTATGTTGCTTTTGTTCCTGGTTCTATACTGTGACTGCTGCAACTCTCTCTCACATAGTAAAATGTCTGCAATACTGTTGTTGTAACTCTGATCTGTGTGTCCCTATATGCTCCACCGTGCTGACACTGAGCCATCTTTCATGTCGTAGCTTTATTTGGAACGCTAATGGTTCTGAAAATATCATCTATTAACGTTAAGGGGCTAAACAGCCCCTTCAAGCGTAGTATGTTTTGGCGGGAGGCTAAAGGGTTGAATTGTGATGTTGTTCTTGCTCAGGAGACACATTTCCATATAGATAAAACTCCCCAATTTACACATAAACGATTTCCACATATTTTCATGGCCTCATGTCCAGCTAAGCGTAAAGGTGTTCTCATTGCTATCAGAGACTCAGTGGCGTTTACCCTTAAAGGAACAGTGTCATCACAAATTATTTTTTTATATGTTAAAGATGTTAGTGCTTTATTAAAAACGTTTATATTTATTTGTGTATTTGTGTTTGACTTTTTCTTATTTTTACACTTTTTCTTCCCTATGGGGGCTGCCATTTTTTGTTCCATTTCTGTATGTGTCGATTAACGACACATACAGACATGGAATACGGCAGCCACAGTCCCATAGGGACTGCGAACGGCTCCCGTCCCATTCACTTGTGTGTACGGCGTCTGTGTGGGAACTGCGCATGCGCCGCTCCCACACAGTCCAATTTGAAATTGGCGCCGTCCGGCGTCATTTTCCTGTGGACCGGAAGTCGCGGCCGGACAGTAATATTACTACTTCCGGTCGCGGCTTCCGGACTTGTGCACTTGCACCAGCGGCAGCAGACGGAGCGGACGGGCCGGAGGGAGCCGCGGCGGCAGGAGCAGGTAAGAGATTTAAATGTATGTTCCGTGTTTGTGTGTGTTTACTACTGTATGTAAACCTACTACACTGTGTGTTAGCTCAAAAAATGGCGACACACAGTGTAGGAGGTTACACCGTTCAAACCCCTCGTTTATCCCGGCACTAGCCAGGATAAAGGAGGGGGGGATGCTGAGAGCTCACTAGAGCGAGGGCTTTTAACCCAATGTTGCAATGCTGCAATTTTGGGAATAGCTCCATCTAGTGACCAGAAATGGGTAATATTATAAATTAGAATTAATTTATAATATTTCCTGACTAGTGAAAAAAATTAAAAAAATGTGAACAATGTTTAATCACCCACACACTACATGTTTAATTTTTAAAAAAAAAAACATGTTTTTCTGGCAACACATTGCCTTTAAGTCTACTCTTCTGGATCCTCAGGGTCGTTTCCTAGGCATAAATTGTGAAATCAACAATATTTTGTACACATTTTTCAATGTTTACCTCCCCAATAAGCGACAAGGCCCCTACTTTAGATCCCTGCTCCCTAAAATTAAGTCATTTGCTCAGGGCCTTCTAATTATAGGGGGTGATTTCAATTTAGTGCTTGACTCCGCTTTGGACACTACCTCATGTTTAAGAAGCCCCCCACTAATTGCTCCACTTCTACATGACGAGGGCTTGTATGATGTTTGGAGGTGTCAGCACGGTGGAGAAAGGGATTATACTTTTTTCTCTGCCCCTCATAAATCCTACTCTAGGATTGACCTTTTCTTGGTTTCTAACAGGGCCCTTATCCAGTCCCAGTCTTCCGCCATAGGCACCATTACCTGGTCAGACCATGCACCCATATCATTGTCCCTGCAAGAATCTTTCACTTCTCCTCCTCCTTCTCAATGGAGATTGAACGATTACATCCTCCAACACCCTGATCACAAACAATCCTTGAAAACCGATTTGTCCAATTTTTTTCTAGATAATGTGGGGTCGGTTCAGAACCCTTATACCTTATGGAATGCCCATAAGGCATTCATGCGCGGTATGCTTATTAAAGCAGGTTCAGCTGCAAAAAGGAAAAGGGAAAAAGAAATTTATGACTTGTGCTCCTCAATAACGGACTTGGAATCCAAGAATAAAGCATCTCCTAACCCAATTCTCATTTCGGAACTCCGTAGTCTTAGGTTACAGCTCCAATCGTTACTTACCTCCCAGTATGATAGAACCCTTAAAAAGCTACAACTTCAGTCCTATGTCCATAATAATAGGGTGGGAGCACTACTTGCTAAAAAAATTAGACAGTTATCATCTAGATCCCGTATAGCGTTTCTGAAGGATGCCCAAAATAATAAGATTCTTGACCCTAGATCAGGGGTGGGCAAACTTTTTGACTCGCGGGCCACAATGGGTTCTAAAATTTGACAGAGGGGCCGGGCCAGGAGCATTTGGAGGGAGTGTTTGGGCCGGATATACTAAAGCATTAAAATGTAGTGTGTGCAAACCTCATAGCACAGTAAGAACACTACAACCCAATTTATTAACTGTCTTTCAAATGTGAAAAATAGCCCTTATCAGTTAATAAATTTGTCTCAAGGAATATGCAAGATATGGCATTTACATACTATTTCGCAGATACTGGGAGGAGGAAATGTAAATAGATTAAAATAACATACGCACTGTGATTTATCAAGATTGCGTCTGTTTTTAATAAGTTTCAATCGAAGGTGCAAAGTTAAAGAAATCAACATCGCGTTTTCCCTTTCAGTGATTCCATGCTCAAAAGCTCCTCCGTTCTGTTGACTCTGTAAATTAGCTGCCAACCTCTGAGCAGTAGCCGCCCGTTCTTGTGTTGACTGCTTGCTAGCATAGTTTGCATGCTTCGTGGCAAAGTGACGGCTGATATTGTACTCTTTGAAAACCGCAACATCTTCTTGGCATATCAGACATACAGCCGTTGATCGGACTTCAGTGAAGAAGTATTTTGTTGTCCACTCCTTATTAAACACTCGGCATTCGCTGTCCACTTTCCTTCTCTTTGGTCCGCTCATTTTCACAGAAGGGCTTAATGGTGACGTGAAACGAAGTGAAAATTAAAGTGAAATAAAGAGAAATACGCGCCACATTAACAACGGTCAATGTGTTTTGAGTGCGCCATCTATTGGGAAAACGTGGGCATTGCAGGGAAAGGGGAAAAAAAAGGAGGTTTTTACTATAATTTGGACAAGTTCGGCGGGCCGGATTAAAAAGCCTAACGGGCCGTATGTGGCCCGCGGGCCGTAGTTTGCCCATGTCTGCCCTAGATTAATCGCTAAACAATTTCACTCATACTATTCCTCCCTTTATAATCTTAATCTCGACGACAACCTGACACAGCCAACTAATACAGGTATACAATCATTTCTAAATTCCATTTCCCTCCCTACGCTTTCCTCGGAACAGGTGGAGAAATTATCTTCCCCCTTTACTAGCCAGGAAGTCTCTAAATGTATTTCCTCCCTCAAACCACATAAGGCCCCGGGTCCTGATGGGTACTCCAACTCATACTATAAATACTATTCGTCTATATTAACTCCACATTTAGTTCAGGTGTTTAATAGGGCCAGGATAGATGGAAACTTCCCAAAAGAAATGCTCGCTGCCACCATAGTGACTTTACCGAAACCAGGAAAGGATCCGATAACCCCTGCTAATTTCCGCCCTATTTCTCTCCTAAACTCGGATCTCAAAATTTATGGGAAATTATTGGCTGATAGGCTTCTACATGTCATTCCACATCTAATTAATCCTGACCAAGTTGGTTTTGTGTCTGGTAGGCAGTCCCCTGATGGGACCCGAAGATTTTTGAACCTAATTCAAAAGGTGGAGGCCTCTCAGACGCCTTCTCTACTTCTCGCTTTGGATGCGGAGAAGGCATTTGACAGGGTCCACTGGGGCTATTTGTCACAAATATTAGATAAATTTGGCTTTAGTGGGGGTATTAAATCGGCTATATTGGCTCTTTACTCCTCACCATCGGCTAGGGTTTTGTCCTCAGGCTTTCTTTCCGATACCTTTAACATCACCAACGGGACTCGTCAGGGGTGTCCTTTATCCCCGATAATTTTTGCTATGGTCATGGAGCCTCTGGCCGAAAAAATTCGTTCAACTTCAAGTATTCATGGTATTCAGGTAAACCAATATACCCACAAAATAGGTTTATATGCTGACGATGTCCTTATATCTTGCACGCAGCCCCTCTCTTCCTTGCCGTCATTGCAACTAGTTCTCGCAGAATTCGGCAAAATCTCATATTATAAAGTTAATGACACCAAATCTCAAATCCTGAACATTGGTATAGATCAAGCGACCTGTACGTTACTTGCTTCTCAATTACCATATTCATGGCAGGACGGCTCCCTGACATATTTGGGTATATCCTTGACGAGTCCCAGCTCTCAAATGTATGCTAGGAACTATCTTCCCCTTCTTCCCAAGATATCTCATCTTCTGGGCACCTTTTCTAAACCTATGATCTCCTGGGCTGGTCGTACGGCTATTGTTAAAATGATGATACTTCCTATTATTTTGTATGTTTTCCGGGCAGTTGTTATACTTGTTCCTGTCACCTTTTTACAAAAGTTGCAACGTTTACTTACAAATTTTATTTGGGCGGGCAGAAAGCCTAGGATTCGCGCCTCCACCATGGTTCGACCTTGTTCTGGTGGAGGGATGGGGGTCCCAGATGTGAGGAAATACTATGTCGCTTCCATTCTCTCCCATCTTCGACATTGGTGGAAGAATAACTCAGATCTAAGGTGGGTTGCCATTGAAAGAGATCTAGCCAGGGTACCTCTCATCTCATTGTTACGCTCCAGTGAACAGAACCCAATGAGTTTCTCAACCCGCTTCTCTACAATAGCTGCTTCTATGGCAGCTTGGAAATTTCTGCACAAATGTACACCTATCGAGGATTACAAATTGTTGAAATTTTTACCGCTCAAATACCTATCCATTAAGATTCCGGACATATCCTTCCAAGGATGGGAAGAAGTGGGCATCTCCCAGATAAATCTTCTCCTGGACTCCACAGGTCTCGTTTCTTTCCAACATAACAGGAATACATATGGCATCGCGAATCGAGACTTTTATAAATTCCTCCAGATCCGACATCTTTTACAGTCCTGGTCTCCTGACTCTCCGACTATTCCCAAAGCAGCCTTCGATTACTATAACAGCTCAGCCCATCAACTAAAAGGTATTTCCTTTTTTTATACTGCTCTCCATAGACCTCAACTCTCTTTGAAACCTGGTCATTTTTGGGTGTGGGAAGAGGAGCTCAATACTACTGTCTCAATGGAAGAATGGATGCAGGCCATCAGAGGCTCAAAACAAGCCTCTCATAGTTCATCACATTGGGAAACTGCTTTAAAAATTATGATGAGATGGTATAAAACGCCTGCACAAATCTCCAGGTTTAACCCATCCTATTCTCCACTATGTTGGCGTAACTGTGGTGAGAGGGGCGATTTCCTTCATGCTTGGTGGAGTTGCCCGCGGGTATCTGAATTTTGGAAGGTGTCTTTTTCCTTAATATCTAATGTTACTCGCTGCACAATCCTCCCGTCTCCGGCTCTAGCTCTATGCTTCATAGGCATTATGGACATCCCACAATCCATGAGGATGATTGTGGGACATATAATAATGGCGACTAGAATTATAATAGCTAGATCCTGGAAGTCCCCGTCACCTCTGGTTCTTCAGGAACTCACTAACCAGGTGCGCTTGGATTGGTTAATGGAAAAAATGTTGGCAATACGAACCTTCCGATACTCTGCCTTTGCCTTACGTTGCTCTCTTTGGTCAGACTTTGTAGACCAACTTCCTGATATACGCTCGCAAGCTCCTGTGGTATCTGTCTGCTGAGATATTTCCATTATATTTGTTTTTCAATTCTGGGAAGTACAGTTTCTGTCTCTCTGCATATAGGATTTAGACCTAATAATGTTTGCACATTCTGTTAGCCATAATATCTGTTTGACACTCAATAGATATGTATAACATTTACACTCCTTTTCTCTTCAGCAGTCACGGTTTCCTTTTTACTGTCTGTTTGTTTCTTATTGTTCTTCTGTAATTCTGTACTAATGATGTACCTCATTATCCTTTGGATTAAGGGTGTGAGGATTGTTGTAAACGCTCATGTTTTGTTTTTTTTCTCAAAAAATAAAAACTTTAATTGGAAAAAAAAATAATATAAAAATGTGTTGATCCCTTGATATTTGATGTCCAATTTTTCTATCACTGTATTGTGTGTTCCACTTATATAAAATTTTCTTAGCTATCATTTAGCTTCCAATCTCAGTAGATGTCTAGGAATGTAACGACACCGGAGATTAGGTTTTTACTCATACTAACAATTTTTATTGTTTACAAACAACAATAAAGTACAAATAACCTAGAAAGGAAAAATAAATCAGATATGAGCATTCAAATAAACATGCATTCAGGTAGTAAGTCCAATATAATGGAAGAAAAATGTGGAAGTTCTTGCTTCTATGGAACCATAGAAAATTATACAATTAAACAATTTTATTGTGTTTTTCTTCTCTTTACATAACATTCTCAAACAGTTGCAATGACCTCATAATATTGTCATCCTAAAATAAAGAAAAAATAAGTACAGTTAATATGCAAAGCAAGATTACCTCACTTTAAATAAACATTGCTTTATATGGTAAATGATCCAAAACAATATTTCCAATTATGTTTGACTAAAAATTAAGAACACATTTTATGGGTGTTCATCACTCTAAGGCCTTATTCACACGAGCGTTAAATACGTCCGTGTGATGGCCGTTAGAACAACGGCTGTCACACGGCCGTATGTTTTTCAATGGGGCCGTTCACACGACCATTGTTTCAATGGACCGTGTGAAGGGTCCGTTGAAAAATAGAACCTGTACTATTATCTTCCATTTTCACGGATCCCCTCTATAGGCTCAAGTCCATGGGGATCCAAGAAAACGGGACACGCACGGGGGCACCTCGGACGTGAAAAAGTTAAGTTTACGCTAACAAAGCAGTAATATCCATTTTACCTGTTTTGTTTCTCCCTGAACTCCAAAATCCTACTATTACATTGGTTCAGAGACATGAAACATATAATCCTCCACTTTAAATCTAAATCAGGTTATAGACATGAGAGAAATGTTAGCCAAAACGGACAATTTTAACTTTCTACTTATAATAGTCCTTTTGTTAAACATCAATAACAAGGGTTTATTTCTCTTAAATGCCCTGTAGCATCAAAAGCATTACTATATACTAGAGTATTATCTGTCAACTTTGACCAAGCTAAATTGACACAAAGCTTTGTATGACCTAATCTTTATTTTAGTAGATAGGCTGAGTGGAACTGCAGCCTTTGTGTTATTAATGTTGTTCTATTGGATATATTTTGCGACCACTCCTTCTTTGGAGAAGCCAAATTAATTTATATGCCATTCACACTATAAAAATGGTACAGATAAAAGAAGCTACTGACCACCAAAGCAAAATCTATAAGGGCTTGTCCACTCGTAACGGAATTGCTGCATATTTTCAGTCCCGAATTGCAAACAGAAAATACACAGCAGAATATAGTAGCAGCAAAGTGGGTGAGATTTACCAAATCTCATCCACACGCTGCGCAAAATTTCCTTGCGGAAATTCACCTGTGGTGCTTGATTTTTGTACCACGGCATGTCAATTCCTGCTGCGGAAAGTGGACTGTGGCAGCAAAATCTGCACCATTTTCTGCAATAAAAAACACAGGAAACGGTGCAGGTTTTCCGTAGCGGAATTTCTGCTAGTTTCTGTGGAATTGTTGCAGAAATTTTCTGAAGCAATTCTGTTACGTGTGGACAAGCCCTTAGAATCAGAAACTTTATTGATGATGCAATTTAATGCCAAACCGACTTCTTAAAGGACCAGTGTCACGAAAAAAAATAATTTTTATATCAATTTGCTTTTAGTGTTTTATTAAAACAATTTTTATTTATTTGTGTGTTTGTGTTTTACTTTTTTTTATTTTTTCACTTTTTCTTGTCCATAGGGGCTGCCATTTTTTTTCCATCTCTGTATGTGTCGATTAACGACACATACAGACATGGAATACGGCACATACAGTCCCATAGTGAATGCGAACGGGGCCCGTTCCATCCACTATGCTGTACGCCGTCTGTGTGGGAACGGCGCATGCGCCGCTCCCACACAGTCCAAATTTAACTGTGCGACGTCCGGCGCCATTTTCTTGTGGACCGGAAGTCACAGCCGGACAGTAAGATTACTACTTCCGGTCGCGGCTTCCGGACTTGTGCACTTGGAGCGGAGGTAGCAGACGGAGCGGACGGACCGGAGGGAGCGGCGGCGGCAGGAGCAGGTAAGTTACGTCTGTGTATGTATGTGTTTTACTGTGTGTTTACTACTGTATGTTAACCTACTACACTGTGTGTTAGCTCAAAAAATGGCGACACACAGTGTAAGAGGTTTGACCGTTCAATCCCCTTGTTTCTCCCGGCACTAACCAGGATAAAGGAGGGGGGATTCTGAGAGCTCACTAGAGCGAGTGAGTTTTCTCAAATTTTGCAGCATAAAGCAATGTGGTTGCTTTACCACATGCCAATGCTGCAATTTTGGGAATTGCTCCATATAGTTACCAGCGCTGGGAAATGTTATAAATTAGAATCTAATTTATAATATTTCCTGACTTGTGAATAAATTTCAAAAATTAGAACAATGTTTAATCACCTATACACTAACTGTTTAACTAAAAAAAAAAAAAATTTCTAGCGACACATTCCCCTTAATTTGACTAGAAATGATTGATGTCATGTTTGGCTATATTCCTATCCAATCAACACCAGAGGACAAATTTAAAAAAAAAACAACATTATTGGCGTCTTGCAAAAAAGTCACATAGCAAGAGATCCTGATACAAATGCATGAATACATGTCTGTGTGTGTGTTCGTTCATGCATGTAAAATAATAATGTATACCAGACCGATATAGAATATAACATTGCCCCAGCTGAGTGGATCATACACTCACTACATTATAGGAATGTTACTAGTGGCTACAGTCATACCTATGCAATATAAATTGTGACGTTGCATAGTGACCACAAATAGCAAGGGTCTCTGAGGATGCATATAAAAGTGGAAGGTATATAAAAATAATTATATATATATATATATATATATATATACATATATATATATATATATATATATATATATATATATCCATGCCAAGTGTGCAGATACTAACAAATACATTTTCTCTTCAGATATATCGAGTTATATTGAATTCATTAATATGTGAATTATATATATACAGTAGATGAATTGTTGATCATATGGCATGGTACTTTAGAGAAATTGAATAAATATATAGGCGACAAACAAGAACCAACTGAACATTATTGACATACATTTTTTCTTCCTATCCTAGACCATTAAGATTAATTCATGTTGCACAATTTCTAAGTACGCATCACAACTCATGGTTTATATGCTTGTACAATAAGAAAAAGATCTTGGGAACATGGATATAGCAATAGAAGTATAAAGAATGCCTAATGCAATGCTAAACATAGCCAAAGGCGCAAACTGTTACACGCACAACCTAAAATAAGACATGTTAACAAAAATCAGGTCTATAATCACTTAAAACTTAAGTGTGTCTAAACTGCCAGAAGCTGGGTGGTAACGAAGAGAAGTGGATGATGCTGATTCGTCAGCATCATACATTTCCATTCACAACGCCCAGCTAGTAAAAGAAGTAAAAACGCCCAGATGTACATACACAATACACGCCCACTTGTACTTTAACTTTAAACATGCCCAGTTGTACTTTAGAAAGCCTCATTTGCATAAATATAAAAATGGTCATAACTTGCCCAAAAAAGCTCGTTTAAAAAAAAAAAAAAAAAAACGTTACTCTTATCTACATTGCAGCGCCGATCTGCTGCAATAGGAGATAGGGGTTGCAAAATCTGGTGACAGAGCCTCTTTAAGATGACACAAAATAATTACTACATTAGAAAAATATTTGTCAAAACTGCTGATTTAAAATGCATTAGCCTCAAAATTATTCAAAAAATCCATGAGTCACAGCAAGGAGATGTAAAAAGCTTAAAGTCTATGTAGTCCTTTCATTACTTTTTTAAATTATTATTTATTGTATGTGTTTTGGCATAATAAGCATATCTTTTTTTTTATTAAAGAACAAAAAAAAACAATATTTATACAGTACTGTGCAAAAGTTTAAGGCATTTGTGGGAAAAATGCTGCAAATTAAGGATGCTTACAATAATAGAAGTGTTAATATTTGTTTGTTTTTTTGTCAATTAACAAAATACAAAAGGAATGAACAGAAGAGAAAACTAAATCAAATATTTGATGTGACCACTCTTTGTGCAAGTGTACCTAGAAGAATTGATGCTGTTTTGAAGGTAAAGTCATGAATTTTGTAAGATTATATTCAGGTGTATGATTAACCAATTATACCAAACAGGTGATAATGATCATCATTTTCATATGTAGGTTGAAACACAGTCATCTCCTGTAACAGGAACAGTTGTGCAGGAGGCTTAAAACTGCGTGAGGAACAGACAAACTCTGATACAAAGCTGAGGTTGTGCAAGACAGTTTCATGTCACAAGTCCACTATGGCAAGACTTAGCAGTTTTTAATTGCTTTACCAGTCATTAGTTGTCCGGTCGTGGACAACCCTTTAAAAAACTTTGGAATGCTTTTACTTATCCAGGGGATTCTGAGATTATTTTCCCGTGACACATCATACTTTATGTTAGTGGTAAAATTTGGTCGATACATTCAGTATTTATTTGTGAAAGACACCAAAATGTGGAAAAATGTGGAAAAATTATAATTTTTCTCAATTTAAATGTATCTGCTTGTAAGACAGTAATAGCACACAAAAAGTTACTACTTAACATTTACCTTATGTCTACATTATGTTGGTATAATTTTTTGAACAACATTTTATTTTTCTAGGACATTACAAGGCTTTATCAGAAATTTCCTAAATTTTCCAAAACCTATTTTTTTAGGGACCGACTTTGAGGTACTTATTGTAACGTCCATGGCCACGAACCATCACTGTCACTTTCCCCTCCGACGGCCGCGACCCCAGACCTCCGTGTATAGGCCGGTATTTCCTCCCACGTGACACAAGTGCTCGTATCCGCCCAGCTCTGCACTAACCTCTAAGGTGCGCGCACACATGTAATTACTCACAAAATCATCCCCAAATCACCCTGGACTATAAAAAGGGCTTTGCCATTTTACTCCTTGCCTGAACGTTGCTGTTCATTCCCATGTTAGTCTTGCAAATGGTCCCTTAGTCGTATCTTTTTCCCAGTTTTCCCATGCCCTGCTACCTATATACTTTATCCCGTCCTGTTCCTGTGCCCTTTCTAGTGTTGGAGTCATGTTGTGCCATCTGCCACACCTGCTGTCATACATCACATCTGATGTCATCTGCCACGCCTGGTATCATCCGCCACGTTTCGCGTATCTACTATCAAGTTCCATCTGTGCCTAAGCCTCTGCTACTGTCTGGACTATTACAGGTACTCTTGTGCTAGGACTTTGCATAGACTTTGTATACTGTTGTACTCAACAGTATGGCCTAGTGGGTCCAAATACCCATGGATCGTGACAATACGCTCAGGCCATGGATCCCGCTGGTCAACCCAAGACCTTGACGACATCGCAAATCATGCAGGCGGATATGCAAGACCTGCGATCACGACAGGACCAACTCCTCCAGGCTGTGAACGCCAGTGCACATCGGCTGGATACGCAAGCTGCAGCCTTCATGGCACCTGTTCCTATTGCTCATGCTGTTCCTCCTGCTACACCTCCTGTCAGTACCAATGCACAATTTTCAAATGCCCCTACCTCCTCGCTGCGATGAGATGCGAGAACCTGCAGGAGGTTTTTAAACCAATGTCAGATCCACTTCAGACTGTATGCAAAAGCATTTCCGTTCGATGATGCAAGGATCACCTTCATAGTCTCTCTCCTTACTGGCAAGGCTCTGGCATGGGCAAACCCCATCTGGGAACGTCAGGGACCAGAGACCTGTAACTTACAGTGTTTCCTGCAGACTTTCCGCACAGTATTTGAGAAACCTGGGAGAGTCTCTCCTGCAGCTGCATCTCTGCTAAGCCTTTGCCAGGGAGACATCTCTGTGGGCGAGTACACCATTCAGTTCCGTACCCTGGCTGCAGAACTAGCCTGGAACAACGAGGCCTTGGCAGCTACATTCTGGCACGGACTGCCTTATGAGATTAAAGTCGGGCTTGCCTCTCAAGCTCTGTCACCTACCCTGTATGATCTCATTCTTCTGGCCACCTGGATTGAGATGAGGATCCGGGAACAGTCCCAAGAGGTTCGCCGGGAAAGAAGATTCCCTACGCTGGCTCCTACTGTCCT
Organism: Rhinoderma darwinii; assembly: GCF_050947455.1. NCBI lineage: Eukaryota > Metazoa > Chordata > Amphibia > Anura > Rhinodermatidae > Rhinoderma > Rhinoderma darwinii. Next base: position 68,656,168 of record NC_134689.1, read on the forward strand.
GCAACGCCTGCTGCCATCATCAGTTGTTCCACCAGAGGAACCTATGCAAGTGTATTAGCTCAAGTTGTCAGTCCAGGAGAAACAACACAGACGCACTTTGGGACTCTGTCTGTATTGCAGCGTCGGAGGCCATTTTGTGCATTTGTGTCCCAAGAAGCAAAAAAATTGCAGCACCTAGGGTTGGTTGGAAAGACAATCCTAGGGGGAACGCCACCAAAGAGAAAATTCTCTCCCAAACTGTCCATTCCCGAGATTATAGTGTCCTGCAGGAAAACGCACCGGGTCTCTGCATATTTTGGACTCCGGGTCCGCAGCAAACTTTATACAACAGGACATAATGTATTGTCTACAGTTTCCCACAGTCCCTCTGGGCACCACTGGCTGTTGCCTTGGTGAATAGACTCCATCTGTCTTATCCTATCGTTTCTGAGACCAAGCCACTGAGGCTCCAAGTTCGAGCCCTTCACACTGAGCAGATTGCGTTTCTTATCCTGTCTAAAGCAGTCAATCCTGTGCTGGGTCTGCCTTCTCCCCGGCTACATGCCCCAGTCCTTGACTGGAGTTCCGGAGAAATTCACCAATGGGGCCCCAAATGTCTCCACCGCTACCTGTTATAGATCTGTCCTGTCCAGAATCCTCTGCCTCAGTCATTAATGGAATTACCCACTCATTGCACTCATTATTCTCAGTTATACTGAGATGCTTCCCCCACACCGATCTTATGACTGCCCGTTCCAGATGCTTCACCACCCTGTGGAAGGGTATATCCACTCTCCCTGCCAGAGACCCAGTCCATGTCAGCCTAGATCAAGAAGAATCTGGAGAGGGGCTTCATATGAAAGTCCTCCTCTCTGGCTGGAGCAGGGTTCATCTTCGTTAAAAAGAAAGACGGATCTCTACGACCATGCATCGACTACCGTGGTCTCAACCAAATCATGGTCAAGAATAAATACCCATTGCCACTAATCTCTGAATTATTTGACCATATATGAGGAGCCAGGAGCTTCTCTAAACTGGACATGCATGGGGCTTACAACTTGATCGAAATCCATCGTGGTGACGAGTGGATGATGGCATTCAACACTCGAGACGATCACTACAAATACCTGGTGATGCCCTTCGGTCTGTGTAACGCTCTCGTGGTCTTCCAATAATTCATGAATGACATCTTCCAAGATCTCCTCTATGTCTGTGTTGTGGTCAATCTCGATGATATTTTGATCTTCTCCCCAGATTTGACGACAGATTAAGGGAGAATCGTCGGTATGCCAAGCTGGAGAAGTGCATTTTTGAACAAAATTCCCTGCCCTTCATGGGCTACATCATCTCGGACCAAGGCCTCAAGATGGATCCTGAGAAAGTAAAGTCCATTCTGGAATGGTCACGTCCTTTATGGCATGCGGTCCATACAGCATTTTCTGGGAATTGCTAACTTCTTCCGGCAGTTTATGCTGAATTTATCATCACTGATGGCTCCCCTCTCTACTCTCACCAAGAAAGATTGTTGTTTTTTTTCATTTACATTTTTTATACATTTTTTAACAAAAAATACAAAAAACAAAATACAATACAAAATCAAAATACAATACAAAGTCAGGACATGGTCAGTACAAAAAGGTGACATTCTAAAATAGTACAGCACTTAAATTGTGAGAAATGGAGATGAGGAGAGGGATCAAAACTCATACAAAACAAAAAGTAAAGAAGATTATGTTAAGTTCCTGAAAAGCTTTCAGGGCAACCATGTCTTTTTTTTTTAAATAAAAAAAAAGAGACCCTTCAATGACTCTCCCAATAAGTTACAGTGAAGGAAATAAGTATTTGATCCCTTGCTGATTTTGTAAGTTTGCCCACTGTCAAAGAAATGAACAGTCTAGAATTTTAAGGCTAGGTTAATTTTACCAGTGAGAGATAGTTTATATTTTAAAAAAAATCTGAAAATCACATCATCAATTGTGCACAGAGAAATAAGTATTTTATCCCCTACCAACCATTAAGAGTTCAGCCTCCTCCAGACCAGTTACATGCTCCAAATCAACTTGGTGCCTGCATTAAAGACAGCTGTCTGAAATGGTCACCTGTATAAAAGACTCCTGTCCACAGACTCAATTAATCAGTCTGACTCTAACCTCTACAACATGGGCAAGACCAAAGAGCTTTCTAAGGATGTCAGGGACAAGATCATAGACCTGCACAAGGCTGGAATGGGCTACAAAACCATAAGTAAGACGCTGGGTGAGAAGCAGACAACTGTTGGTGCAATAGTAAGAAAATGGAAGACATACAAAATGACTGTCAATCGACATCGATCTGGGGCTCCATGCAAAATCTCACCTCGTGGGGTATCCTTGATCCTGAGGAAGGTGAGAGCTCAGCCGAAAACTACATGGGGGGAACTTAATGATCTCAAGGCAGCAGGGACAACAGTCACCAAGAAAACCATTGGTAACACATTACGCCGTAATGGATTAAAATCCTGCAGTGCCCGCAAGGTTCCCCTGCTCAAGAAGGCACATGTATAGGGCCGTCTGAAGTTTGCAAATGAGCATCTGGATGATTCAGAGAGTGATTGGGAGAAGGTGCTGTGGTCAGATGAGACTAAAATTGAGCTCTTTGGCATTAACTCAACTCGCCGTGTTTGGAGGAAGAGAAATGCTGCCTATGACTCAAAGAACACCGTCCCCACTGTCAAGCATGGAGGTGGAAACATTATGTTTTGGGGGTGTTTCTCTGCTAAGGGCACAGGACTACTTCACCGCATCAATGGGAGAATGGATGGAGCCATCCTGAGTGACAACCTCCTTCCCACCACCAGGACATTAAAAATGGCTCGTGACTGGGTCTTCCAGCACGACAATGACCCGAAACATACAGCCAAGGCAACAAAGGAGTGGCTCAAAAAGAAGCACATTAAGGTCATGGAGTGGCCTAGCCAGTCTCCAGACCTTAATCCCATCGAAAACTTATGAAGGGAGCTGAAGATCCGAGTTGCCAAACGACAGCCTCGAAATCTTAATGATTTACAGATGATCTGCAAAGAGGAGTGGGCCAAAATTCCATCTAACATGTGTGCAAACCTCATCATCAACTACAAAAAACGTCTGACTGCTGTGCTTGCCAACAAGGGTTTTGCCACCAAGTATTAAGTCTAGTTTGCCAAAGGGATCAAATACTTATTTCTCTGTGAAAAATGCAAATAAATATATATAATTTTGACAATGTGATTTTCTGTTTTTTTTTTTAAATATAATCTATCTCTCACTGGTAAAATTAACCTAGCCTAAAAATTCTAGACTGTTCATGTCTTTGACAGTGGGCAAACTTACAAAATCAGCAAGGGATAAAACTGTAAAGGATCTGCCAGGCACATCTTCTGTGTCAACGCCCATAGGTAATCAGTCTGCACCTGCTTCTATGTCTGTGAGACTGACTCCATCTTCCACCACTCAGGATGGCAGGCTTAGGAGTGGGAGAGCCTATCACAGCCTGGCCAGACAGAGCTATCTCCCGCCCTCTGTCTATTTATACCTGCCTTTCCTGTTCCTCCTTGCTTGTGATTCTTCTCTGTTGGTTTCCTGGCCCGGCTCGTTCACCTCGCTTGTTGCTCACGGTGTTTCCGTGGGCAACTTCCCATTTCACTGGCTTCTTTGTACCCTTGTCTGTCGTGCACCCATTTAGTGTAGGGATTGTCGCCCAGTTGTACCCCGTCGCCTAGGGCGGGTCGTTGCAAGTAGGCAGGGACTGAGTGGCGGGTAGATTAGGGCTCACTTGTCTGTTTCACTACCCCGACATTACATAATCACAAGCCCATATACCTAGGCTACTCTGGTAGTGCCCCTGACCTCACCTCTTGAACCCCACCTCAAGTTGCCTGACCGGTTCTCAGGGGACCGGAAGACTTTTTTCTCGTTTCGGGAGAGTTGTAGGCTCTATTTTCGCTTAAAGCCACACTCCTCTGGTTCTGAGAGCCAGCGGGTGGGTATAATTATGTCCCGGCTCCAGGACGGGCCCCAAGAATGGACCTTCTCCTTGGCTCCTGACGCCCTTGAACTTTCCTCCGTTGATCTTTTCTTTTCTGCTCTCGGGCTCATTTATGACGAGACTCACAAGACTGCCTTTGCCGAGAGTCAGCTGGTGACTTTACGTCAGGGTAAGGGACCTGTTGAGGAGTATTGTTCTGACTTTAGGAAGTGGTGCGTAGCTTCTCGGTGGAATGACCCTGCCTTAAGGTGCCAGTTTAGATTGGGTCTGTCGAACGCCCTGAAAGACCTGCTAGTTAGCTATCCCTCTTCTGACTCCCTAGATCAGGTTATGGCTTTAGCGGTACGACTTGACCGACGTCTCAGGGAACGACGACTTGAACGTGTTTGTGTTTTCTCCTCTGACTCCCCCATGATGCCTCCCGAGGTTCCGTTGCTTCGTTCTGACACGGAAGACTCGGAGTTACCTATGCAACTCGGGGCCTCCGTGTCCCCCCAACAACGTAGAGAGTTCCGCAGGAAGAATGGTCTCTGCTTCTACTGTGGGGATGACAAGCATCAAGTGAACAACTGTCCTAGGCGTAAGAATAAGCAGCCGGAAGAACTTCCGCGCCTAAGTGACCGTCGGGGAGGTCACTTGGGCGCACAGGTATTTCCCGTAAATATGAAACGTAATAAAATCTTTCTTCCCTTTCAGGTCTCTTTTGAGGGTAGGTCTGCTACCGGCAGTGCCTTCGTGGATTCAGGGTCTTCTGCTAATATTATGTCTGTGGAATTTGCTATGTCTCTAGCTATGCCATTGATTGATTTGCCTAAACCTGTCCTGGTAGTGGGTATCGACTCCACTCCTCTTGCTAATGGTTATTTTACACAGCATACCCCTGTTTTTGAACTCCTTGTTGGCTCCATGCATTTGGAGCAGTGCTCTGTACTGGTGATGCAGGGATTATCGTCCGATTTGGTTTTAGGCCTTCCCTGGTTGCAGTTGCATAATCCCACGTTTGACTGGAATACTGGGGATCTTACCAAATGGGGTAATGAATGCATGACGTCATGTTTTCCTGTTAATTCTATTTCTCTCCCTGAGGAGGTGAACACTCTACCTGAGTTTGTTCAGGACTTTGCTGATGTTTTCTCTAAAAAGGCCTCCGAAGTGTTACCACCTCATAGAGAATACGATAGCGCAATTGATTTGGTACCAGGAGCTAAGCTCCCTAAGGGTAGGATATTTAATCTCTCTTGTCCCGAACGTGAAGCCATGAGAGAGTATATCCAGGAATGCCTGGCCAAGGGTTACATTCACCCCTCTACTTCTCCGGTAGGTGCTGGCTTCTTTGTAGGGAAGAAGGATGGTGGTCTTAGGCCATGCATTGACTACCGAAACTTGAATAAGGTCACTGTAAGGAACCAGTATCCCCTTCCTTTGATTCCTGATCTCTTCAATCAGGTTCAGGGGGCCCAATGGTTCTCTAAATTTGATCTACGGGGGGCTTATAACCTTATCCGCATCAAATAGGGGGATGAGTGGGAGACTGCGTTTAACACACCCGAAGTTCATTTAGAATACTTTATCATGCCCTTTGGGTTGTGTAATGCTCCCGCGGTCTTCCAAAATTTCCTAAATGAGGTTTTAAGAGACTACCTTGGGGTATCTCTTGTAGTGTACCTTGATAACATACTTGTGTTTTCCAAGGACTGGTCCTCCCACATTGAGCATGTCAGGAAGGTGCTCCGGGCCCTTCGGGAAAACAAACTGTTTGCTAAGACCGAAAAATGTGTGTTTGGGGTGCAGGAGATACCATTTTTGGGTCAAACCCTCACTCTTCATGAATTCCCCAAGGACCACGCCAAGGTCCAGGCTGTGGCGGAATGGGTCCAACCTGCCTCCCTGAAGGTGTTACAGTGCTTCCTGGGGTTCTCTAATTATTACAGGAGATTTATTGCTAACTTCTCGGTCATCGCTAAGCCTCTTACGGATCTCACTCGCAAAGGTGCTGATCTCCTCCACTGGCCTCCTGAGGCTGTCCAGGCTTTTGAGGTCCTTAAGAAGTGCTTTATCTCGGCCCCAGTGCTGGTTCAGCCCAGCCAAATGGAGCCATTTATTGTGGAGGTTGACGCGTCCGAGGTGGGAGTGGGGGCTGTCTTGCCCAGGGTACCAGGTCCCTCACCCATCTCCGCCCCTGTGCCTACTTCTCCAGGAAGTTTTCGCCCACTGAGAGTAACTATGATATTGGCAACCGCGAACTCTTAGCCATTATATGGGCATTTGAAGAGTGGCGCCACTTCCTGGAGGGGGCTAGGCACCAGGTAACGGTCCTTACTGACCACAAGAATCTGGTTTTCCTAGAATCTGCCCGGAGGCTAAACCCGAGACAAGCTCGATGGGTATTATTTTTTACCAGATTCAACTTTTTGGTCACCTATAGGGCTGGGTCTAAAAATATTAAGGCTGATGCACTGTCGAGTAGCTTCATGGCCAGCCCTCCTTCGGAGGAAGATCCTGCTTTTGTTTTGCCTCCAGGTATAATCATTTCCTCTATTGATTCTGATTTAGTCTCTGAAATTGCGGCTGATCAAGGTTCAGCTCCCGGGAACCTTCCTGAGAACAATCTGTTTGTTCCCCTGCAATTCCGGCTAAGGGTACTTAGGGAAAATCATGACTCTGCACTCTCTGGCCATCCAGGCATCCTGGGTACCAAGCACCTCATTGCCAGAAACTATTGGTGGCCTGGGTTGCTCAAAGACGTTAAGGCCTACGTCGCCGCTTGTGAAGTTTGTGCTAGGTCCAAGACTCCCAGGTCCCGACCAGCAGACTTACTATGTTCTTTGCCCGTTCCCCAGAGACCTTGGACCCATATCTCCATGGATTTCATCACCGATTTGCCGCCATCTCAAGGCAAGTCGGTGCAGTGGGTTGTAGTAGACTGCTTCAGTAAGATGTGCCACTTTGTGCCCCTCAAGAAACTACCCAATGCTAAGACATTAGCTACCTTGTTTGTCAAACACATCCTGCGTCTCCATGGGGTCCCTGTCAATATTGTTTCTGACAGAGGGGTACAATTTGTTTCATTGTTTTGGAGAGCCTTCTGTAAAAAGTTGGAGATTGATCTGTCCTTCTCCTCTGCCTTCCATCTTGAAACTAATGGCCAAACTGAGAGGACTAATCAGTCTCTTGAACAATATTTAAGGTGTTTTATCTCTGACTGTCAATATGATTGGGTCTCATTCATTCCCCTCGCCGAATTTTCCCTTAATAACCGGGTCAGTAACTCGTCAGGGGTCTCTCCCTTTTTCTGTAATTTTGGGTTTAATCCACAGTTCTCCTCCGTTTCACCTGGTAGTTCCAACAATCCCGAGGTAGAGGTCGTTCATCGGGAACTGTGCACAGTCTGGGCCCAGGTTCAGAAGAACCTAGAGGCATCCCAGAGCATAGAAAAAACTCAGGCTGATAGAAGACGTTCTGCTAACCCCTTGTTTATGGTCGGGATCTGGTGTGGCTATCGTCATAAAATTTGTGCCTTAAAGTCCCCTCCAAGAAGTTTGCTCCCCGGTTTATAGGGCCGTACAAGGTCATTGAAGTCCTCAACCCTGTCTCCTTCTGACTGGAGTTGCCCCCATCTTTTCGAGTACATGACGTGTTTCATGCCTCTCTCCTTAAATATATACCAATACAATACCAACGAAAGAAGGGGCACAGACACAGAGTACTGTTCAATATAGAGCAACGTTGCTGAACAATATGAGATCTACTGTGTTTGCGTCCCAGGTAATGACCAAGATAACCTTGGTGCATCGATCAACAATTGATGAACCCAACAAAGAAAATGATCGACTGAAGCACAACACATTGATAGCAAAAAGTACAAAATTTTATTAACATGAAACCATGACAAGGGTTAAAACTGGAACAGGGAATGAGTCACTCAATAAAAAGACATCGAAAAACAATAATGCACCGGGTGTCAATGTGACAAAAAACTATACAAAACTGTTGTTTGTTAGTACAGCGAAGAAAACGAGTATGTATATGCCTGTGCAGGCCTGTAGTTAATAGAGCCAAAAATAGTAATGACAGAAAAAGAGATCCACCTAGGACAGGATACCTGTATATACTGCCTAGATCACCACTATGCAGAGAAATGCATAGCAATGATTATATGTAAATGCCTAAATGCAGTGATTGTCTGCATATGTGTATTGGACTAATATACGGCATAGTATGTATTGCAGGACCACTTTTTGAAATAACATCCAACAATGTGCATGGGCTCACTAAGAAAACAACAGGTCAATAGCAGGAAACACACTCAGTAATGGCTGTGACACATACCGGTGGACATGATGGAGACGTGGAAAAGGATGTCTGGACCCGACGCGCGTTTCGGCAACTGCCTTCGTCCGGGGTTAGGGTCAAACTGCTAAAATCTACCTATATATGGAGTGTAACTCAGGTGTTTGCGATATGTACAAAAATGAGAAGAGGAGGAGGCAGGATCAAATGACAAACAACGGCGTCTGGTGCGGGGTACCAAGATGGCGCTGCCCCACTTCCGGTCCGCGTCATCAGAGAGGATGTGGGGCGGCGCGGACTAACCACGCCCCCCACACATCTCACTCCGAGTCTAGACAGCGGTCGGAAGAGGCCAGGGCCACTCCCCCCTCGGACACAGACATCTGATCAGGATGTCATGAACACCAGCGCACAGTCCATCATCGATATGTGCCAGAGAGGAACAAGAAGAAGAACTTACGATATAAATGGTTTACAAAGTATTATATGTAATTGGAAATGAAAAGTGACATGAAAAGACTTCCTATGGTGTAAATTATGTGATGTGTGACATGGAGAAAGGAAGGGGGGGGGAAAAGGGGGGGAAGGGGGGAAGGGGGTATATTTTGTGATGTGAAAAAATAAATAAAAAAATGAAAAAATAAATAATAAATGAATGCTCCGCTGGCAATGGTAAAAGTGAAGAGATGAAAAATGTGGTAAAGGATGTGAGTATGGAGAGTTGAGAATGAGAAATTGTGAGTGTGAGAGATAATAATGAATGTCAATGAAAATATATGAATGGGGTGACATGTGGTACAAGTGAATTGTGCTAGGAATTTGATGAGACGTAGTGAAAAACAAAAAAACCCCAATTACTGTATGTGTAGATATACACGTGTAATGGACACACGATTGTTCTATAGAAATCAATACTGAGTAACATCTAAATACTAAGTCTGGAAAAACCATAATACTGAAGCCACATGTATTGGTACAAAAATACGATACAACCCAATATCTATACATACAGCAGGCAGTATATATATCACTTTAAGTTCTATGTTTGTAAAGACTGAACATATATAATTGTGCCTAATAGATGCTACTGATAGCACTAAATAAATTAATAAGGAACGAATGCACGGAAACATGTTATAAAAAAGTACAGAGATCACGAATAGGAAGTGAATTATACAGAATAAAGGATCGAGATGATCCATACAAGATGGCGATAAATAGTAGATACGTAATATATGATACAAATAATACCATATATACATCATAGCAAATGCAGAAAATGCATATAAAACGTAGTATAATGTATCTTGTTTCCTCTTAGAAGAAGCGAAGGATGGACCGCAAGACACCTCCTCAGATGAACTCGGTGGGAGAATATCATAATTCTGTATATAAGAGAAACACAACAAGAAAAGGGTAGTTAATTTTTAAAAAAATGACAACAGGGATGAGGAAAAGATAAAAGCCAAGACCCACAAGGAGTCAATGGTTACAAAAACGAAACAAAGCTCAAAGATTCGTTTAATCCATGTGGAGACATTGTCCCAAGGGTCCAGATCCAACGAGACTCACATTGTGCGAGTTTTTGTTTTGTGGCCCCACCTCTCATACCGCATATAATATGATCAATCCCTCTCACCTTTAGCTTGGAGGGATCGCATGAGTGGTGTATTCTGAAATGTCGGGCCACAGGTTTCAACATCTCCAAAATTTCTGCCCCTGCTGCTCGCTTTATGTCGGCCATGTGTTCACGTACCCGCACCTTTAGCTCTCTGGAAGTAAGACCAATGTAAATCTTTGGGCACGGACATACAGCGTAATATATGACGGCTTTGGTAGTGCATGTGATGGAATGAGTGATATTAAAAGTTTTACTGCCAGATGCATCGGTAAAGGTAGTGACATCTTCTACATTGGGGCACGCTACACACTTTCCGCAGGGCTTGCATCCCCATCTTGGACCCTTGGTCCCAAATGGATATTTGTTTTTTATTGGGTCATAGAAACTTCTTACAAGATGATCTTTTAGATTTTTGGATCGTCTTGCAGTCACGGAGGGATATTTTGTGATGAATCTGTTTAGGGAGGGATCGGTCAGGAGGATCGGCCAGTATCTTTTAAGGATTTCCTTCATTTGAGGCCATCGAGAATGGTATCCTGTAATAAACCTGACCTGGTTCTGTTTCTCTGCCTTCTTTTTAGGGAATAGTAAATCATCCCTAGAAGTCCCTTTTGCCCTACGATAGGCTTTTTTAATTGATCTAGCACTGTATCCTCGCTCTAGGAAACGATGTTTCAGATCCGCTGCCTGTCTCTCAAATAACGAGTCAGAGGAACATATCCTCTTGATCCGTAAAAATTGTCCAATGGGGACCGCTGAAATGGTCTGTGGGGGATGAGATGAAGAAGAGTGGAGCAGTGCATTCACAGAGGTTTCCTTGCGGAAGACATCACTATGTATGAAACCCTTCTCATCAGTAAAGATTTTGACATCCAAGAAGTCCACACAACTAGGATGTGCTTTATGGGTGAATTTGAGGTTTACATCATTCATGTTAAGCCCAACCATGAAGGAATCCAGGTCTGCATGTGTGCCCTTCCAGATGACCAGAATGTCATCAATGTAGCGGGCCCAGAAGAGGACCCGCGCCATTGATTCCTCCCAGTCATCTGAGAAAAGAGTCCTCTCCCACAGCCCCAGGAAGAGGTTAGCGTAAGATGGTGCACACGCTGCCCCCATAGCTGTTCCCTGGAGCTGTAGGTAGAAGTGATCATTGAACACAAAAAAATTGTGTGTTAGGATGTGTTCAAGCATCTGTGCAATGAATGCACATAGTGATTTGTCTAGTTCTCTCCTTAAATGCTGCTCCCCGTCCTTGGCTCCCTCGAGGAAACCTCCGGTCCCTGTTCTCACCCCTGAGGGGGTAGAATTCGAGGTGGCCCAGATTGTGGACAGCAAGATGGTCCAAGGCTCCCTCCAGTACCTGGTCCATTGGAGAGGATACGGGCCTGAGGAGAGGACTTGGGTACCCGCCCGGGATATTCACGCTGGGGTATTGGTCAGGAGGTTCCACCTTCGTTTCCCAAATAAACCAGGTCCACCTAGAAAGGGTCCGGTGGCCCCTCATAAAAGGGGGGGGGGTACTGTAAAGGATCTGCCAGGCACATCTTCTGTGTCAACGCCCATAGGTAATCAGTCTGCACCTGCTTCTATGTCTGTGAGACTGACTCCATCTTCCACCACTCAGGATGGCAGGCTTAGGAGTGGGAGAGCCTATCACAGCCTGGCCAGACGGAGCTAGCTCCCGCCCTCTGTCTATTTATACCTGCCTTTCCTGTTCCTCCTTGCTTGTGATTCTTCTCTGTTGGTTTTCTGGCCCTGCTGCAGCTTCTTGTACTACTGATCCTCTGCTTGATTGACCTTGGCTTTTCTGACCACTCTTCTGCTTTGCGTTTTTGTACCTCGTTCATCTCCTGGTTTGACTCGGCTCGTTCACCTCGCTTGTTGCTCACAGTTTTTCCGTGGGCAACTTCCCATTTCCCTGGCTTCTTTGTACCCTTGTCTGTTTGTCTGTCGTGCACCTATTGAGTGTAGGGACTGTCGCCCAATTGTACCCCGTCGTCTAGGGCGGGTCGTTGCAAGTAGGCAGGGACTGAGTGGCGGGTAGATTAGGGCTCACTTGTCTGTTTCCCTACCCCGACATTACACAAATACTTATTTCCTTCACTGTATTTCCTCTAAGCAATAAATTTGTCTATCCAATGATCTAGGGACGGAGCTTCAACAGAAAGCCAGTAAGAGCAATCAAGAGATATTTAAACAACCTAGCGGGAACAGCAGGGTTAGAGGGAGGGGGAATTTACAAAAGATCAAGCTCTGGGAAAGGGGGGATATTAGACTGGCAAATGCTGTTACATTGCTTAAATATGTCTTGCCACCATTTTGAAATCTCAATGCAAGACCACCAAGTGTGATAAAAGGTACCTCTCTCTTTAGTACAATGCCAACAAATATCGGAATGAGAGTGTGAATATATGGAGGTTATATCTGGAGTTTTATACCAGCGAGATAAAATTTTATAACTGTTCTCCTGTATCCGAACACATCTGGATATTTTATGTGGAGCAACTAGGATACACAATATTTCAATTGCAGATAAGGATCTTCCCAAATCCAATTCCCACTGACGATTAAAATGAGGAGTGGAAGAGCTATAAAATGTTAACTTTTTATACAACCTCGAAATGAGTTTACTGATACATTTCGGTTGCGATAGTATATCTTCAAAACAAGTAAGAGGTCTATGACCAGCAGGGGTCGCACAGAAATACAACATGGTGGCCTTAATATGAGAAATCAAGGGAAGATGCGCGATAGGGAAACCAATTTTAGAGGCTATGGAGACATCAGCCAAAATAATGCCAGATTCATCTAAAAGTTCAAGACGCTTCTAGGAATGCTATCTCTCAAGCAAACGGTGCAAGACCCATCACATCCCTTACCTGAAGCAAAGGAGATGGCAAAAATTGTACATCTAAAGTTGAAGCAAACATGCCATATCCCCAGCGTCGCTTTAGTAAGAGGGTTATAAGAACCAGCATATGTGATAGCCTCTTTGATAAACCAAACTAAAGTCCTGAGGGGAACCTGCAAGAGAGCCTTTTCCAGAGCAACCCACAATTTTCCAGAGCAACCTATAATTCCAGCTTAACCCCTTCCCGCTCCTTGACGTACTATTACGTCATGGCAGCTGTATCGTTCGCGCTCCATGACGTAATAGTACGTCTCGGGAGTAACGGCCGTTTCGGCCGTCCTCCCGACACATACAGGAGCTGTGACGCTGCTGTCTTGTTCAGCAGCTGTCACAGCTCCTACAGCGGGGACCGATCGCTGTGTCCCCGCTGATTAACCCCTTAAAAGCCGCGTTCTATAGAGATCGCGGCTTTTTAGGGGTTAAGCTGCCATCGCCGGCCTGCTACGCGATAGCGGCCGGCGATGGTGACTATGGCAACCGGACACCAAACAATGGCGTCCGGCTATGCCATAGACGGAAGCCTAGTGGGTCCTGACAACGTCAGGACCCACTATGCTTGCTGTCAGTGAGTAGCTGGCAGTTCTAATACACTGCACTACGCATGGAGTGCAGTGTATTAGAATAGTGATCAGGGCCTCCTGCCCTCATGTCCCCTAGTGGGACAAAGTAAAAAAGTTAAAAAAAAGTTAAAAAAAGATGTGTAAAAATAAGAAAATAAAAGATTCAAAAGTAATAAAAGTAAAAATCCCCCCTTTTCCCTTATCAGTCCTTTATTATTAATAAAAATATATAAACAAACAAATAAACTATACATAATTGGTATCGCCGCGTCCGTAACGGCCTGAACTACAAAATTATTTCATTATTTATCCCGCACGGTGAACGCCGTAAAATAAAATAATAATAAACCGTACCACAATCACAATTCTTTGGTCACTTCACCTCCCAAAAAATGGAATAAAAAGAGATCAAAAAGTTGCATGTACCTAAAAATGGTACTGATCGAAACTACAGTTTGTTACGCAAAAAATAAGTCCTCGCACGGCTTTATTGATTGAAAAATAAAAACGTTATGGCTCTTAGAATATGGTAACACAAAAAGTGAATGATTGTTTACAAAACGTATTTTATTGTGCAAACGCCATAAGACATAAAAAAAAACTATAAACATCTGGTATCGCCGTAATCGTATCGCCCCGTAGAATAAAGTGAATATGTCATTTATAGCGCACGGTGACGCTGTAAAAAAAAACTAAAAAAAACAACTATAGTAGAATTGCTGTTTTTTAGTCACCACGCCACCTAAAAATAGAATAAAAACTGATCAAAAAGCCGCATGCACCCCAAGAAAACTACAATGGATTCCTCAAGGGGTCTAGTTTCCAAATTGGGGTCACTTTTGGGGGGTTCCCAATCTTTTGGCACCCCAAGACCTCTTCAAACCGGACATGGTGCCTAATAAAAAAGAGGCCTCAAAATCCACTAGGTGCTCCTTTGCTTCGGAGGCCGGTGCTTCAGTCCATTACCGCCCGAGGGCCACATGTGGGATATTTCTATAAACTGCAGAATCTGGGCAATACGTATTAAGTTGCGTTTCTCTGATAAATCCTTTTGTGTTATAAAAAAAATGGTATAAAGAGGATTTTCTGACAAAAAAAAAAATGTAAATTTCACCTCTACTTTGCTCTAAATTCCTGTGAAACACCTAAAGGGTTCATAAACTTTCTAAATGCTGTTGTGAATGCTTTGAGGGGTCTAGTTTCTAAAATGGGGTATTTCATAGGGGTTTCTAATATATGGGCCCCTCAAAGCAACTTCAGAACTGAACTGGAACCTAAAAAAATAAATAAATGAGGCAATACTTCGATTCTTACATTATACTGATAATGAGCCGTGCCCACCCCGAGATGACCCCAGTTTTGACCGTTTGTATAAACGGAGACCCCTATTAGACCGTTTCAGTGCCCGGTTTTCCCAAGCATACACCCCCGAGAAGTGTATTTCTATTGATGAGTCCCTGGTACATTTTAAAGGGAGGGTTCAATTCCGCGAGTACCTGCCGGGTAAGAGGGCAAGGTATGGCGTGAAGATGTATAAGCTGTGAGAGTGCATCAGGGTATACCTACAGGTTTAGGATATATGAAGGAAAGGCCACCCCCAAACCAGACTGCATCCTGGACTACAATATGTACATGGGAGGGATGGACTTGTAAGATCAAGTCCTGAAGCCCTACAGCGCTATGCGGTGTGGTATAAGAAGCTGGCCGTGCACATCATACAGATGGCTTTGTACAATGCGTACGTGCTATGTCGATGTGCAGGCCAGACGGGAACTTTCCTGGAATTTCAAGAGGTGATTATCAAGAACCTAATCTTTAGGGACCAAGAAGGGGGGGCACCCAGTACTTATGGAAGCGAGGCCACACGCATCGTACCAGGGCAACACTTTCCAGGAGAAGTTCCCCAAACTGGCAAGAAGGGAAAAAGTCAACAGAGGTGCAAAGTCTGCTATAAGAGGGCGATAATGGATGACACAATATATCAATGTGACACGTGTCCCGAAAAACTAAGGCTCTGTATGAAAGAGTGTTTTAAAATTTATCATACATCCCTTGGTTTATAATTTACCCGAATTTTACTTACCCTGATGCACTCCACACAGCTTATCCCCCCTCGTCTTTCCCCTCTGAGCCCTGCTGTGTGTCCAGGCAGCTGATAACAGCCACATGTAGGGTATTGCCATACCCGGGAGAACCCACATTACAGTTTATGCGGTGTAGGTCTCTGGTCAAAATGCTCACTACACCTCTAGATGAATGCCTTAAGGGTGTAGTTTTTAAAACGGGGTCACTTCTTGCGGGTTTCAACTGTACTGGTACCTCAGGGGCTTCTGCATACATGACTTCGCACTAGAAAATCCCCAGTAGGCCAAATGGTGGTCCTTTCCTTCGGAGCCCTCCCATGGGCCCAAACGGCAGTTTATCACAACAAATGGGGTATTGCGGCACTCAGAACAAATTGCGCAACAGAATGGGGTATTTTGTTTCCTGTGAAAATAAGACATTTTCAGCCAAAACTACATATTATTTGAAAAAAATAATTTTGTTTTCATTCCCAGCCCAATTCAAATAAGTTCTGTGAAAAAACTATGGGGTCAAAATGGTCACAACACCCATAAATTAATTCCTTGAGGGGTGTAGTTTCCAAAATGGGGTCATTTGTGGTTGGTTTCTATTGCTTTGATACCTCTGGGGCTCTGCAAATGCGACCTGGCACCCGAAAACCAATCCAGCAAAATCTGGACTCCAAAGAACACACAGCGCTCCTTCCATTCTGAGGCCTCCCATGGGCCCAAACGGCAGTTTATCACCACAAGTGGGGTATTGCCGCACTCAGGACAAATTGGGCAACAAAATGGAGTATTTTATTTCTTGTGAAAATAAGAATTTTTGAGCTAAAATGACATATTATTGGAAAAAATATATTTTTTTTTAATTCCCAGCCCAATTCAAATAAGTTCTGTGAAGAAACAATGGAGTCTAAATGGTCACATTACCCATAAATGAATTCCTTGAGGGGTGTAGTTTCCAAAATGGGGTCACTTCTGGTGGGTTTCCATTGCTTTGATACCTCTGGGGCTCTGCAAATGCGACATGGCACCCGAAAACCAAACCAGCAAAATCTGTACTCCAAAGAACACACAGCGTTCCTTCCCTTCTGAGGCCTCCCATGGGCCCAAACAGCAGTTTATTGCCACAAATGGGGTATTGATGCACTCATGAGAAATTGGGCAACAAAATTGAGTATTTTGTTCCCTGTGAAAATAAGAAATTTTGGTAAAAAATTACATCTTATTGGAAAAAATTTCATTTTTTTTAATGTCACAGCCCAATTGAAATAGGTGTTGTGAAAAAACTGTGTGGTCAAAATGCTAACAACAACCATAAATGAATTCCTTGAGGGGTGTAGTTTCCAAAATGGGGTCACTTTTGTTGGGTTTCCATTGCTTTGATACCTCTGAGGCTCTGCAAATGCGACATGGCACCCGAAAACCAATCCAACAAAATCTGGACTCCAACAAACATATAGCGCTCCTTTCCTTCTGAGCCCTTCCATGGGCCCAAACGGCAGTTTATCACCACAAATGGGGTATTGCCACACTAAGGACAAATTGGGCAACAAAATGGGGTATTTTGTTCCCTGTGAAAATAAGAAATTTTGATCACAAATGACATTTTATTGGAAAAAATGACATTTTTTTCATTTCACAGCCCAATTCAAATACGTGCTGTGAAAAAACTGTGCGGTCAAAATGGTAACAACAACCCTAAATGAATTCCTTGAGGGGTGTAGTTTCCAAAATGGGGTCACTATTGGGGGATTCCTACTGTTTTGGCACCTCAACACCTCTTCAAACCTGGCATGCTGCCTAAAATATATTCTAATAAAAAAAGAGGACTCAAAATGCACTAGGTGCTTCTTTGCTTCTAGGGCTTGTGCTTTAGTCCACGATCGCAATAGGGCCACATGTGGGACATTTATAAAAACTGCAGAATCTGGACAATACATATTTAGTAGTGTTTCTCTGGTAAAACCTTCTGTGTTACAGAAAAAAAAATGAATAAAATTGAAATTCAGCAAGAAAAATGAAATTTGCAAATTTCACCTCCACTTTGCTTTAATTCCTGTGAAATGCCTGAAGGGTTAAAAAACTTTCTAAATGCTGTTTTGAATACTTTGAGGGGTCTAGTTTTTAAAATGGGGTGTTTTATCAGGGTTTCTAATACATAGGCCCCACAAAGCCACTTCAGAACTCAAGAGGTACCTTAAAAAAAAGGCTTTTGAAATTTTCTTAAAAATATGAGAAATTGCTGTTTATGTTCTAAGCCTTGTAACGTCCAAGAAAAATAAAAGAATGTTCAAAAAACGCTGCCAATCTAAAGTAGACATATGGGAAATGTGAACTAATAACTATTTTGGGTGGTATAACCGTCTGTTTTACAAGCAGATGCATTTAAATTCTGAAAAATGTAATTTTTTAAAAATTTTCTCAAAATTTTGCAATTTGCCACCAATAAACACTGAATATATCGACCAAATTTTACCACGAACATGAAGCCCAATGTGTCACGAGAAAACAAGCTCAGAATCGCTTGGGTAGGTTTAAGCATTCCGACGTTATTACCACATAAAGTGAAATATGTCAGATTTGAAAAATGGGCTCTGAGCCTTAAGGCCAAAACTAGGCTGCGTCCTTAAGGGGTTAATGTATTGCTTGATAATACTTGCCAGGGTCAGGCAAACCTATACCACCACATACCTTTTGTCTAGATAAGATATCCCTAGAAATACGGTGCTTTTACCTTTCCTTATAAACCTAGATAATAGTATGTTTATAGCACTAAAGAAGACACTAGTTAGTGGAATAGGCAAGGTTTGCATAATATACGTTAATTTAGGCAAAACAAACAACATCACAACATTTTTCCTCCCAAACCAAGAAAGGTAAATCATGTAGTTTCAATAAATATGGAAGGGAGGCCAGGAAGGGAGCATAAATAAGGGGAAAAAAACTGATTTAGATCGCGACTGATCTTGATTCCTAGGAAGGTAATATGGTATTTTACACACACACATTATATATATATATATATATATATATACATACATACATATAGGGATGGAGGTAAAGAAAAGTTTAAGGCTTGGGACTTCCCAGCATTTCTTTTAAAGTTGGACATGATACTAAAGAAATCTAAAATCTGTTGAATTTTAGAAAATGCAATTTCTGGGTTCGTAATCAATATCAGTAGATCGTCTGCGTAAGCAGCCACTTTATGCTCCTTTTGTCACATACGAACTCCTGCAATGACTGCATCCAGTCTCAATGGTTGCATAAGAGCCTCCATGACAGTAAAAAAACAGCATCGGAGACAAAGGGGAACCTTGGCGAGTACCATTTTGTATCTCGAATGTCTCTGAGAGTAACCCATTAACTGCAACCGCAGCAGAAGGGGAAGCATACATGGAGAATATTGCATTTATATAGAGGGTGGGGAAATGGAAAGCTATTAAGACTTGTTTCATAAAATTCCAATCATTTCTGTCAAGGCCTTCTCAGTATCAGTGCAGAGAAGGATTAAGGGAAGTTTACATTTATGGGGATAATGCTAAATATGTAAGATCCTGATAGAGTTATTCTTTCCTTCTCTATTTTTAATAGAACCTACTTGGTTGGGCCAAATAATATCTGGAAGGATATCTTTTAATCTATTCGCTAACATTTTAGCTATCAGCTGCAGGTCAGTATTACGGAGAGAAATGGGTCCAGAGTTAGAGCAAGAAGTAAGGTCTTTCCCTTTCTTTCAGTATGATGGAAATATGTGCGTGTGACATAGGCAATAAGAGAGGGAATCCCAAAAGGGAAAGATTAGCTATAGACAGTAAACGGGGGAGAAGACTCTCTTTAAATGTTGCATAATAAATCAATGGAAATCCATCTGGGCTAGGACATTTGCCAGATGGGGACTGGCGCAAGGCCAATTCCATTTGGGGCAATGTAAATGGTCGGGCCAGATCCTGACTTTGCAAATCTGAGATTGTGGGCAAAGACAGAGCATCTAAAAATTAAGAAATAAGATTAGACCTATCAGCTGTAGCAGTGGTAGTGCTTCTCCCATCTAGATTGTTTAGGTTCTGATAAAAAGTTCTAAATTATTTAGCAATAGAGTCAGAAGAGTAAATTAGACCTCCAGTCGGATATTTTAACGTGTGTACATAATTATACGATTGTCTCTGTTTCAATCTCTTGGCCATGAACTGAGATGCTTTGTTACCATGTGCATAAAACTTATGTTGGGAATGCAAGTATTATTTTGCTGAAGATTCGTTAAGAATATTTTTTAATTGAGCTCTTAAGATAGTTAGCTCCTGAGTATGTTAAGGCATTATGTTTTGAATCTGAGCTAAGAGATCATCAATACGTTTGGTTCTATCATTCTTTAGATGGGAACAAAAACTAATAAAATGTCCCCTTATAAATGCTTTGTGAGTATTCCATACAATGTTAGGCGAGACGTAAGGAGTCTCATTAGTCTGAAAATAATCCTTTAGTTTGGAGGCAATATCATCATTAACCTTAGCAGTACTTAATATTGAATCGTTCAAACACCATTTACCCATACATTTATGCATGTCTGGGAGGTGAAGGGTAAGACAAATGGGGGCATGATCCAAAAGTAACTGTGTACCTATTGTTATGGAAGAGCAAAGTTGACAAAGTTGAAGATGGGGTTTGCATAAGAAGAAATAGTCAAATCTGTGGTAGGAGGAATGGACAGGAGAAAAGAAGGTGTAGTCTAATTGAGTCGGATTAAAACATCTTCAGACATCAACCAAACCATATCTCATGAGTTGAGATTTAACTCTCCTCAATTCTCTATGTGATAGTACTGATTTTTTCGAAGAGGAGTCCACCAGTGGATCCATGTCCAGGTTGATGTCGTCACCCACAAACAACAACCCTTCCATAAATGAGTCTAATAATGTGAGAACAGTAAGCAACCACTCCGCTTGACCTACATTAGGGGCATGAAGGTTAGCAAATGTTAAAGTCTGGTACGCTAATTTACCCTTTAGAAACAAAAAACTACCTTCTGGGCCCTGGAGTTGGGTTAGAGAACAAAAAAGGATCATTCTGTTAGAAGTCTATGCTCACCCCTCTAGAAAGAGAACTATCAGAACCACAATGGTGCCAAGTAGGAAAATTAGAAAACGATAAAGTATGATAATGGTCCAGCTTGAAATGCCTTTTTAAGAAATTTAAAAATGTGACACCTCTTAGAATGCAAATTAAAGCCTTTTACATTATAGGAGACTATCTTTAAGGAAGCCATAACCATGTATTAAAATCAAAGAGATGTAAGAGCATGGCTAACCAGAGGGCTGAGCATAATTAAATCCAACTGATCCCTATCCACCTGTCACATAGAAATAACATGTCCCTAAAAGCATAAAGGAAATAGAAAAAATCAAAAACAAACAAAGGAACATTCGACCAGTACAGAAGAGCGTAACAAAAGTAACCATATTGTAGTACAAAGGTCTTCATCAGAAAAATATATAACATTCAGAAATAGAGTCTATATTACATCATATGGACTGAAGAACATAATTCCAAGCGGGGAATAAAATTCCATGTTATATTGGTCCAGGCCCAAGAACCTCATAAGAACCATACATAAACAGCTACGAAATGGAATCGTACCAAGGGTATCAGTATAAATGTGAGGAATATTATAAATCATCATAAATCGACTAAAAAGAGATGGAACATTCCACAGGCTCAATTAAATATAGAAAGAACTCGAAATCAGCAACATAGGGAGGCCTACAAATTGGGCAATAGTGAAGAATAGATATCAGCTTACAAGTTTTGTCCTCCAAAAGCCTCCTAGGGGTTAGACGACCAGATCTTCTCCTATTTCTGTGATGTTTAGGAGGTGGCATTTGCTTCCACGGAGTAGCTAAGGTAACCAAAGGCAGGGAGGAAAGGTCCTTTACAAAATCCCAATCTTCTATATCCAAAGGAAAAATATCCAGGTGAGCACAAACTTCCTCTAGGTCACCAACTGAGGAGACAAGAAAATGATGACCATTGCTGTAGAATGTAGAATAATCTCTTGGGGTTCATTTGCTTTAGGTTTGGGACGCAAAGCCCTGTGGGCTCTTTCAATAATAATGTCATCCCCGTCTTCAGATCCTAACAAAGAATGGCAGATCATTTGGATAGTAACAGAGATCTTATCAGAGGGTATAGATTCGGGTACACCTCTGAATCGCAAGTTGTTTCTGTGACTTCTATTTTCCTGGTATTCCAGAGCTCTATAAATTGCATTAAAGTTGGTTTGGCAAGAAACAAAATTCTTCGTAATAGCACTATTAAATTCCAAGATGGAGGCCTGTGAGTTGTCTAACGCTTCAACACTATGGCCTATCTGACGGATGTCTTGCCTAATGACAGCTAAATCTCTGATAGCCGGTTCGATAGCTTTAGCCAGTTCCTGCTTGAAGAAAGCCTGGGACAGAGGTAAGTCGCCAGATAGCGCTGCATCGTCAGCTCCGCACTCCACATCAGAGACACCTGAGTTTTCTTCCTCCTGTTGGTGGCGGAAAGCCGTCTTGGCACTGCGAGCTGGGAGCGACGCCGGCTTTTTTTTAAAGAAACTTCTCCATGTCCCTTTGAGAGGAAGACCGGATGGAGGTAGCAGAATTGTCCCTCACCTTATTGCCTCCGATCTCGACCTAGGTGAGGTCTAGATAGCTAGTGTATGCTGAGTGTGGGCTGCTGGATGTAACGCATCTCAGCGAGATGCGTCCATACAGTTCAGGCGCTAGCTCTGCCCCCCCCGCCTCTCCCCATTTTTTTTCATTTTTAACATGATTTAATAAATTGGATGTTTTATTCAAACGGATGCTGGATATATCCTTCTCCGAATATTACTACATTTTTTATTTTTTTGCTGAAATCATTGACATTTTTTTCTCATCAAATTAAGTTTGGGCTGAAATTTTTTTACATTTTCATCAGGAATAAAGAAAAAAAATCACCATAACATTTGTAAAGCAATTTCTCCCGGGTACTGTGTCACCCGATATGTGGTCATAAATTGCTGCTTTGACACACAGCAGAGCTCAGAAAGGAAGGAGCACCATTTGTCTTTTGGAGCTCAAATTTTGCTGGATTGGATTTTGGATGCCATGTCACATTTTGAAAAGCCCCTTAGAGAACAAAACAGTGAACTCCCCCCAAAACTAACTTCACTTGGGAAACAACACGCCTTAAGGAATCTATCTAGGAGTATAGTAAGCATTTAGACTCCAAAGATATTTTGCATAAATTATTGGAATTAGGCAGTGAAAATGAAAATCACATTTTTTTCCAATAAAATGTTGCATTTTTTAATTTTCACAATGGATACAAGAAAAAAAAGCATCCTAACATTTGAAAAGCAATTTCTCTTGAGTACGGACATACCCCATAACTGGTCATTTTTTAGGAAGTGTTGTGAGCATTTTGACCACACAGGTATTTTCTTATTGGAAATTAATGTGCAGTGGATGGTGCAAAGTGAAAATTGCAATTTTCAACCTATATGCCATCTTAGTGCGAAAGACGTTGAGTTTTTGCCACTGAAGACAAATACCTCAAACTGTTAAGCAAGTTCTCCCGGGTATGGCAATGAAATATGTGGATATGTGGGCACACTGTAGGGCTCAGAAGGGAGTGAGCTCCATTTTTAATTTGGAGTTTGTGATGTGGGGAGATATGTAAGCTGTGCTGAGTACATCAAGGCACAATAAGGTGGTATCATAATGTGGTAAATAAATAATAATTTATAAATGTGGGGCCAGTGTCACACTGGTAAATGTTGCCCAATCTTAATTCTTTTTTTTACAGTGTTTACCGTGCGACATGTTAACTTTATTCTGTGATATGATTAGGATGATACCATATATATATTTTGTGTAAAGCAATTTTGGGAAACATTGCTTCCGTTGCACCAATTATTTATAAACCAGTGGAGAACTTTCAGTAATCTATTTATTTAATTGATGTGTAACATATAGAGGTACAGATGTAGTCATCTTTGACTTAATTCTGATATCACGCTGCAGCATGATATCACACAACAAAAGGCAATGAAAAGTCATTGAAGAAGTCATGATAATAGATCTAGCCATTGTTTATTTAATGCATTAAAAATCAAGGTAAAGACGGCTACATCTTTATAAGAATTTTTTTGCACCAAAAGCAATTGTGGCATACAATAGGTCATTAAAACTATTGGATCCTTAGGGAAGCTGTAATTGTATAATATATTATTATTATAATATTTTTAGTATTTATTAACTGTTTTGTTTCTTAATAAAAAGGTCAGTCAGTGTGTTTGGTGCAACTTTCATATTAGTTTTTATGAAAAATAATTTTCAGCTTCAGTGAAGACGTGTACTATTGAGCACATTGACTAGATACTATTAAATTGACTGGCATCCAGCCTCTGACATGGGCAAAGCGTCCAAAATACCGAGGACGAGACACTCTACTCGTACCTCATCACCACAAGGAGATATCGGGGCTTATTTCTGACAAAATATGCTGCCACAGCTACAAAGCACACTCCTCCATGAGGCCCAGACCCAGACATAAGATGGCCAGCTGCATCCATCTCTTCCTCCCTCATCTCTACCCTCGAGACTGCCCGGATCACCCACCCATGCCGGACACCCTCCCGCTCCAGAGGACATCTCGAGCAGTACATCCAGCTCTCCCCCCCACAACACTCAGAGGAGATGGCTGCCCACCGGGTTGCAGACGGACTCTGGGCCCACTGGGTTGCAGCTCACCTGCGAATCTGGACCCCTCCACATGGCGGCTCTGTCACTTGCCCTGCAGGATCCTCAAGGCTCCGGGTCTCTGCAGGAGCCTGAGGTCTCCACAGCCGAGGACCTGATTCCTGCTGCGACCCGGTCACGGGATGCAACACTGGGGGGAGACCTTGCGCTCCCTACACTGACACGGTCTGCCTCCTATCAGTCAGAACCCTGCAAACATCGTCCAGCAAACCGTTACCGACTGGCCATCCC
This sequence comes from Rhinoderma darwinii, assembly GCF_050947455.1. NCBI lineage: Eukaryota > Metazoa > Chordata > Amphibia > Anura > Rhinodermatidae > Rhinoderma > Rhinoderma darwinii. The sequence goes on from NC_134689.1 coordinate 68,680,620, forward strand.
CAACACTGTGGGTCTGTTTCCACCAATTTGCAGCCTCTATATGACGAATCTCCCTCAGACCCCCGAGGGTATTCCGGCTACCTTACAGCAGGACACGTCTATTCCTAGAACTGTACCCTATAAGCTGTCATGGTGCCGACAGGCCGGCAACCTTATCGGACCTACGCCATCTGGTTCAAGCAATACCTACTAAAGATGACATGTCATCCTTTGCTAAACAAATCGCGGAAGAATGCAGATTAGAATTCGCTCAATTTCGTACTGAACTCTCCACACTTACTAACAGGGTCGGGACACCGGAAAGGGACCGTGGACATACTAAACCTAGCTTCTATGAAATCTACCATACAACAATCCACCCAGTTGTTCACTCTCCAACAACATCTGGACGACATAGAGAATTGCAACAGGAGAAATAATCTGAGAATACGTGAGCTCCCTGAGTCGGTCCCCACGTCTGACTTCTTCTCCACTCTCACTACCATCTTCAATAACCTCCTGGGCCACCCTCAAGATACTCACGTTGAACTTGACTGCGCCCTCCGTGAATTACGACCGACAAGCCTAGATTAACACCGTCCGAGAGACATAATATGCCGGGTTCATTTTTATGCACCAAGGACTTCATCTTACAGAAGGCTCGGCAACAACCTATCATCCGGCATCATTGCGCTCAAATAAGCATCCTACCCGATTTATCCAGGCACACGCTGGTGAGAAGGTCGGCCCTCAAACCATTACTGGAAAAATCATGTGAGTGGAACCTCTCCTACCACTGCGGCTTCCCTTTTGTACTGATAGTCCAAACATAAAGGACGTGTATTTACCCTGAGGTCATCTGACGACCTCCCTCACTTTTTGCGAGACCTGCGCATCCTTCACCTGTCTCTGCCGGACTGGCCATCCTTGATATCCTACACTACAAGCTGACCCCGAATCAACCAATCTCCCCTCCACCTCGTCGAGAGGGTCATCCTCAGTGTGGACCTAGGAGGAGGTCCACACAGACAGGAACGTACAGCCTCCCTCCGTTGGAGACTGCTCGATTTGCTTAATATTTGTGGATATTGCTCACTGTTTTGTAGCTACATAGCATATCACTACTAGCTTGCCCTACCACACTGTCTCCCCACACATGTGGACTTACCTTGGAGTTCTCTCCCTTTCCTGACCCGACTCATGTAAAATTACTTTCCCTTCTTAGTCACATTTTGCTTAGTTATTTTGCCAGTCGATCAAGGCTAATTTATCATAATGTCAGGGGCACCGACGGCTCTAATGCATAGCTGTCACTTCCCCCTCATAGGTTTTGAACCATTCCAAGGCGCTCCTAGTGCCTTATGGTCTCCTGAATGTTTACAATTAGTTTATGTGTCAGTCTCCCTGATACTGCCTTTTTTGTTGTTCTTTTATCTGTATTTTAATGCTGTGTCTTCTCTCTATAGCTTTGTGTTTCCTCTCTTCAGCTATCTTCCTTCCTCTCTTCGACGAACCTGAACCCATATTTTACCTCACTAATGCAGATAACCCCTCATTCGAACCAATGGAGGATGTCACATTAACTTCATTCAATGCCAAGGGGACAGACATAAGGCCCACATTGCCTGTTTTCAGGAAACACACTTTAAGGAAGGTCACACAACCACCATCAAACACAGATTCTACATGCACTAGCATCTGAATAACAACGCTCTTGCAAGATACTGTTGAGTTGCATTGGCTATCCATAAATCCCTCACCCACCAAATAATTAGTTGTACGGCCGACACTTAAGCCCGTTACATCATTTTAGTTCTCACAATTGGAGGCAGAGAATTTACCATTATCAACGCTTATGCTCCCAACCAAGGCCAAATATCTCTTCTAACAGACCTCATTGACACAGTGCTCCCTTTAGTCCGAGGGACTGTAATATCCTGTGGAGATTTTACTCTTACTCTAGCTCCGACCCTGGACAATTCCACTGGTTGCTCGAGTGTGGCTTACAATGCCATTAAAAGAGTCAAACATACTCTCCTGTGCCTGAAAATGTTCGACACATGGTGCCTCCAACGCCCCACAGATAGTGATTATAGTTACTATTCTCCTCCGCATGGTACTTACAGTCACCTGGACTATATACTCTTCCAACATCCTGCTCTCCCTTGGGTGACTTCTACATCCATTATGGTTGAGCATGCCCCAGTATTTTGCACTTTATGACTCCCCTTTCTCACGAGATAACTCCTGGACGTGGAGACTTAATGAGTAGAGCTGAGCGAACCGGGACAACCGAACCCGGTTTCGGTCCGAACATTGGGAAAATTCGGTTCGCAGCGAATCCGAACTTCAACGGGTTCGGCCTAATCCCGTTTTGACCGAACCCGGTCAAAAATATTGTTCAAATCGGCAGCCACTTGTCTCTATCAATCACTGATAGAGAAAAGAGGCTGCTGATTAAAAATAAAATAAAAAGCATTTCATACGTACCCGGTCGTTGTCTTGGTGACGAGTCCCTCTTCTTCCTCCAGTCCGACCTTCTTTTCTGACGTGGCAGCCTGTGATTGGCTGCAGAGGCCTCTGCAGCCTGTGATTGGCTGCAGAGGCCGCGGCAGCCTGTGATTGGCTGCAGCGGTCACATGGGCGGTATCGTCATCCAGGAATGTCGGGTCGGAAGTCGAGAGGGACGCGTCACCAAGGCAACGGCCAGGAGACCGGACTGGAGGAAGCAGAAAGTTCTCGGTAAGTATGAACGTCTTTTTTTTTTACAGGAAACTCTATATTCTGATCGGAATTCACTGTCCAGGGTGCTGAAACAGTTACTGCCGATCAGTTAACTCTTTCAGCACCCTGGACAGTGACTTTTTACTGATGTCGGCTAGCAACGCTACTGTAATGACGGGTGCACACATGTAGCCACCCGTCATTACGGGGCCTCATGCACACGACCGTAAAACGTGGCCCATAGACTTCTGTTAGCCACGGGTACCTTCCCGTTTTCTCACGGGAAGGTGCCCGTGCCGTTAAAAATATAGAACATGTTCTATTTTTTATTTTACAGGCGGTGCTCCTATACTTTATAATGGGAGCACAGCTCGGAAAAACGACCGGCTGCCCGTGGCTGGCCGTGCTCATCTCCTGAAATACTCTGTGCTGCCTTAAACTCTGTGGACAGGTCAGGATCCTGTTTCTTTTAAATGCTGCTAGGGAACCCGCTCGATCCACTATATAAGGTTGCGCTACAGTGCAGCATTTAAAAGAAACAGGATCCTGACCTGTCCACAGAGTTTAAGGCAGCACAGAGTATTTCAGGAGATGAGCGTGCAGATTCAGTGCTGCTGTGAACTCTGCTCTTACCATTACGTAGCTCTCAGTCTGTTACCTCTCCTCCACTCCTGTCCTCAATAACACCTTCACATGATTGGCAAGTCTCCACATAATGGTAAGAGCAGAGTTCACAGCAGCACGGAGTATTTCAGGAGATGAGCGTGCGGATCTTGTGCGGGGTGGTGACTTGCCAATCATGTGAAGGTGTTATTGAGGACAGGAGTGGAGGAGAGGTAACAGACTGAGCTACGTAATGGTAAGAGCAGAGTTCACAGCAGCACAGAGTATTTCAGGAGAGGAGCGTGCAGATTCTGTGCTGCTGTGAACTCTGCTCTTACCATTACGTAGCTCTCAGTCTGTTACCTGTCCTCCACTCCTGTCCTCAATAATACCTTCACATGATCTCTATTAATGAGACTCTCCTCTTGGATGAGGTCTGTCTCTCTGACCTGAAACAACCAGTGGGTCACTTTGTATCTGACTATTCTCACGATACCACATCTCTTGTGATACGCCTGACTTAAAAGAAAAAGGGCTCATGCCCTTATAATTGCCCTACAAAAAACAATTCTGCGAGACCTTCAGTGTGCTCGACAGGAGGCCAGATGTCTTTTAGACTCGGCACGCAAAAGAACATTACAAATTTGCCATAGTAGATTCTACGAACATGGCGACAAGAGTGGCCGCATGTTGGCCAAAGCAATAAGAGACCAACTTTCCCAATCTCATATACCTTGCATCAAATCTACAACGGGCATTTTAGCCCACATGACACCTGATATTGCTAAAAATGTCCACACTTACTATTGCAGCCTTTATAACTTACGCCTGACCCCACTCCCCCACCCGGGGCCAAGACTCTCCCTCCTCCCATTTTCCTCGTTTGTCCATGGAAGACCTAACGGACATGGAGAAAGACTTCGTCGCTCCAGAAATTCCTGGTATCATAAAGGATCTCCCGGGGGGGAAAGAGCCCATGACCAGATGTATACCGTCAAATTGTACAAACCTCTAGCTGACCAACTCTCACCTCTCTTACTCAAATCTTTTAATGCAATTTCCCTTGAAGTCCTATTTCCCCCTAATTCTACCCTGGCACATGTTGCGGTCCACCCTAAACAGGGTAAAGATCTCCAGTTGTGTGCCAGTTATAGGCCCATCTCTCTACTCAAAGTGGATTAAAAAATGTATGCCAAGATCCTCGCCAATAGACTAAACAAACATCTACACACCTTGGTTCATCCAAATCAGGTGGGTTTCGTGCCCGCGACAACATGCTCAAGACCCTAGACATCATCCATCATGCCCAATACCATCACACCCCCCTCATGATTCTTTCATTAGATGCTGAAAAGACATTTGACAGGATCTCCTGGCCCGCTCTCCGCTCCACCAAATATGATTACAGCCTTCCTTTATTGCTAGAATTTTTTCCCTTTATCAATGTCCCTCTGTGCGGCTCAAAATTAACGGTTCCTTGTGAGAACCCTTCACCATACACAATGGCATTAGGCAAGGCTGCCCCCTCTCCCTTCTTCTATATGTGCTGGTCGTGGAACATCTTATGGCTTCTACTCGAGACAATCCGGACATACAGGGTATTTCAGTAGGGGGGAGTAAAATACAAATGCTGTGCATTTGCTGATGACCTCCTGGTCTATCTCACAAACTTGCATATCTCACTTACCTCCTTGATGTTAGAACGGTCTCGATTTGGAAAATTGTCCAACTTTAAAATCAACCTATCCAAATCAGAGGCCCTAAATGTGTCACTACCAGACCCTTTGGTTGCCACCCTTAAAACTAGCTTCCCTTTTGCGTTTCCTTCTTAAGGCATATTCTGTCTAGGAGTAGGTATTATGGCCGATCTTTCGTAATTGTACTCCACTAATTTCATTCCCTTATTGGTCTCATTCCAAAGAGATCTGAGCACTTGTGATAAACAGGACTTCTCATGGTTTGGGAGAATCAACATTTTGAAAATGACCCTGCTTCCTACACTGATTGCACCTACTGCAGACGATCCCCATCATCAACCCCAAAAATCCTTTTGGCTCCGCATTCACAGATGTTTTAGATCATTTATCTTGTCCTCCGGTCCCCCCGGATAAATAGGGCTGCCCTCACTCGCCCTAAAGATGCGGGTGAGGTGGGTCTGCTGGATTGCCATCTTTATTATCTAGCTACAGCCCATGCACGCAACATTGACCTTTTTCATAACCAAGACTTTAAACTGTGGGTAAGCATGGCCCAAGCCATTTGTCCTAATGCTCTCTCCACCATCTCCTGGACACTGCACTTATTTAAAAGGGGTACACTACAGGGGTACACTACTGGGCTCCTTCACTATCTCACATACCCTTATGATGTTACACTTAATGAGATCAGGCGGATCCCTTATAGATACCTTAAGCCCACTGACCCAATCACTGATAACCCAGGTTTCCCCCAAGCCCAACGCTCATTCCTTGATGGTTCCCCCCCAACGTCCTCTCCACTTTACACATATCTTGACCGACTCCTCCATACTCCCATTGGCAACAATACTATCAGTTGTCACGCCTTCCACTAGACAGTTTTACAAATACAACAAGTTGAAACATTTCTACACTACCACTAAAAAACATGAAAAGCTTAACTGACTTGAGCAATTGTGCATATGCCCCAACTCCTCCCTCGCACACCATCTCCACACTCTACCACTTGTTTCGCTCCCAATGCTCACATCATCCCCTCTCATACTGCAAAGCCTGGGAAAGATAATTGAACAAACAATTCACTGAAGCACAATGGTAGCACTGCTTCTACTTCTCACATAAGGCCTCTTTGGCACCCACGCCCAAGAAACCAGCTTTAAAATAGTTACAAGATGGTAATGTGTCCCTACTGCACTCCATAAATGGTATCCCCTGGTTACGGTGCATCGGCAGTTCTATGACACATATTTGGTGGAGCTGCCTCCTACTGAGGCCTTTCTGGGAAGTGGTAAATAAAGTTATCCACGAAACCACTGGATTCTTGGTACCTGAATCTCTTGAGGCGATGCTATTGTTTATGTTCCCCATGCCCATGTATACATACAAACGATCCCTCATTAGACACTTATTACAGGCAGCAAAGTCAGTCATTCCATGCAATTGGAAATCGTTAGAACCCCCTAACCTAGGTGATTGGTTCCAGGAGGTTGCGTTGGTGCAGTGGATGAAGAATCACCCAAACTCCAGAGACGACCGCTCGCTACATAAACACCTGGCTCCAGTGGAACACTTTCCTTTCGTCCTCTATGTACCATACATTGGTGAGCTAATGTTGTCCATGTTATACCAAACGGGAAGTGAAATCTTCCCCCAGACCTGTTTTCTTCTAACGTGCCTATCTCCTGGCAACCACATCCCCATCTTCTGATGGTACAATTAGCTGCCAGATGACCATCTGCCTCTTTTCTGTATTATCATCACTAATCAGGATCCAGGTTCATCATGCCCCCCCACCCTTCCTTCTTCTGCACCGCAGTACTGCGTATTGGCTTCCCCTCTGCCTTTCCTCTGTCTTTCTTCCTCTAAACAGGTATGGTCCTTCTCATCTGCCAGTGACCACCATCAACATATGCCTATGTAGCAGGTACTTATTTTATCTGGGTCGCACTGGACTGCTCCGCCTCTTGCACTTACTTCCTGCTCCAAGTCATTACATTGACTCTGATGGATAAGTTGGACTGTCTATACACTGGAACATGGATCTCATGCCAGATCTTATGTTTCTCTTATATGCCTTTTGAATATTTTGTATTTTGTCTTCTTCCTGTTGGTATAAAATAAAAATGTTGAATATTAAAAAAAAAAACTTTTTGAGATACAGCTGCTCTGTATCCTGCATACAGAGCAGCTGTTTTATTTGCTAAAACCTGTATCTGTAAAGTCCACAGGACTGAGGGGTGCAGTGAAAGTGAGTCCTGCACTTCTCTTACACGCAGGATCCACAATTTAGATGTGAAAGATTACAGTTGGATCCTGCATGTCAAAGACACGCAGGGCCCACTAACACTGATCTTGTAAGTCCCGCGTATCTGATGGATTCAAGTCTTAGCGTACGATACAGCTGCTCTGTATGCAGGAAGCAGAACAGCTGTATCTCAAAAAGTAAAAATCATTTTTAATAAAAACTAATTTGAAAGTTGCACCAAACACACTGACTGACATTTTTGTTGAAAAAAAAAAGGATCACATTCGAAGGTGTGCGTAACCTTCAAGTGTGCAGTATAGGCTGTGTCTACAAATGTTTGTGTCTACTGTATGTTATGTGCTTATGTTGTATGTTTACTCGCTTGGGGGATCAATAAAGTTGTCCAATACAATTACAGCATTTGAGCAATAAATTAACTTGTTTTTCATATAATTTTTGTGTCGCAATATGCTATGGGTAAGGGCCCTGTGTAAGGGATGTAATTTATGTTACTATTTTGGCGTACCTGCAAATTTTTGATCACTTTGTTACATTTTTGGGAGGGGAGGCAATTATTGCATTCTTTTTAAATATTTTTTTTTTTTACAGCGTTTACTGTGCAAGAAAAATAATGTCATAGTTTTTAATGTTTTCATTTTTTTTCCTAAAATAAAAGATTTGTGGGAAAAAAGGCAATTTTTGTTTTTTTGACTTGAAACGTATTTTTTTACAACATTTTTATTTACTTTAACACTTTTTTTTGTACCACTCGGGAACTTGATTACCGGCACCGCTGACCTCTATTCTAATGCATTGCACTACATTACAGAGTGCAATGTATTAGAGCTGTCAGTGTCACAAAGCATTAGCGCTGTCAGTGTCATGGCCTAATATGCTTCCATACTTTGCATGCATACTATTGTTAATCCTATGTTGCCCATAGCAACCTTCAACACTCCTCCGATCGCGTCACAGGGGGGCTGATTGTCTACAAGCAATGACCGCAACCACAGTATTTAAGTGGTTAATTAGCGGGGATCAAAGCTAGCTCCGATTCCTGCCATTACAGCAGGGTGTCAGCTGTAATATATAGCTAATACGCATTGGTGATTGTGCTGCTCATAGGCGTAATGTTATAGACTGAGATTTGTGACGTTATTTTCTATGCAAGTAATTAGTGCTCCAGGTGCCATCTAGTGGACAGTGTTAGTCATTTCCTCCTTTGTGTAATTTCTTGTTTTCCCCACCCATGAGAAGGTGAAAAGCATTCTGGGAAGAAGAAGGGCAGTCTCTTCTATGTCTGCTCAGAGAGAGGACCATTTTTGATTCATTCCATCCCTCTTGTCGAAGTATAGTCGGTAAGCAAATAGATGGTTTATATTACTGGCTATCAGCAGCCACAGGAATACTGTTAGGACAGTATTCACTCTGTTACATGGGACTGTAATATATCAGTTAGTGTAGTTGTGAAGCTCGGCCTAGCCTCATGGTCAGCCATGTATGGTCCTATACTGTATTTGTACTGCCATACACTTTTCATACTGTACTATAACTGTTATCTCTACTGTTTATTTGTATATAGGCTTAATATATGTCAGCCTGTTACCTGTATATGTAGTACATTTATTCAATGTGCCTTGTTCTTATGTATTGCTGTAATCTAATGGCATGTATATTCTTGTTTGTTCCTCAGTTTTACCCTAATCCTATGACCAGTTAATAAAGCTACAGACTTTCAACCAGTCTCATTTATTGGCTAGTAGGAAGGTGTTTAGCTGCCTGTCGAGCTCCACATAGACCCCGGGGGTGCGTGAATTGGGGGCAGGACAGTGATGGTGCAGGATCAGCTTCTGAGCCCGCACCATCACCATTATGTACAGTTACATTAGAAAGTGCTAAGAGACTAGTGCCCACAACATAACTGTATGTGATTGTGTGGGAAGAGATTAAAAAAAAACGATATAAATTTGGTATCACCGTAATCGTATTGACCGGCAGAATAAAGTTAAGTTGTCATTTTTACCACATGGTGAAAGCCATAAAAACAATGGAGGAATCAGTTTTTCCAATTCCACCCCACAATGATTTTTTTTCCGTTTTCCAGTACATTATATGGTACTTTAAATAGTGCCAATAGAAACAGCAACAACTCCTGCAAAAATAAACCCTTCATGCCATTACATTATATATATATATATATATATATATATATATATATATATATATATATATATATACATATATATACATACACACTACCGTTCAAAAGTTTGGGGTCACCCAGACAGTTTTGTTTTTTCCATGAAAACTCACACTTATAATTATCAAATGAGTTGCAAAATGACTAGAAAATATAGTCAAGACATTGACAAGGTTAGAAATAATGATTTTTATTTGAAATAATAGTTTTCTCCTTCAAACTTTGCTTTCGTCAAAGAATTACAGCATTGCAGACCTTTGGCATTCTAGCTGTTAATTTGCTGAGGTAATCGGGAGAAATTTCACCCCATGCTTCCAGAAGGCCCTCCCACAAGTTGGATTAGCTTGATGGGCACTTCTTGCGTACCATACGGTCAAGCTGCTCCCACAACAGCTCTATGGGGTTGAGATCTGGTGACTGCGCTGGCCACTCCATTACAGATAGAATACCAGCTGTCTGCTTCTTCCCTAAATAGTTCTTGCATAATTTGGAGGTGTGCTTTGGGTCATTGTCCTGTTGTAGGATGAAATTGGCTCAAATCAAGCGCTGTCCACAGGGTATGGCTTTGCGTTGCAAAATGGAGTGATAGCCTTCCTTATTCAAAATCCCTTTTACCTTGTACAAATCTCCCACTTTACCAGCACCAAAGCAACCCCAGACCATCACATTACCTCCACCATGCTTGACAGATGGCTTCATGCACTCTTCCAGCATCTTTTCAGTTGTTCTGCGTCTCACAAATGTTCTTCTGTGTGATCCAAACACCTCAAACTTCGATTTGTCTGTCCATAACACTTTTTTCCAATCTTCCTCTGTCCAATGTCTGTGTGCTTTTGCCCATATTAATCTTTTCCTTTTATTAGCCAGTCTCAGATATAGCTTTTTCTTTGCCACTCTGCCCTGAAGGCCAGCATCCCGGAGTCGCCTCTTCACTGTAGACGTTGACTCTGGCGTTTTGCGGGTACTATTTAATGAAACTGCCAGTGAGGCGTCTATTTCTCAAATTAGAGACTCTAATGTACTTGTGTAGTTGCTCAGTTGTGCAGCGGGGCCTCCCACTTCTCTTTCTACTCTGGTTAGAGCCTGTGTGTGCTGTCCTCTGAAGGGAGTAGTACATACCGTTGTAGGAAATATTCAGTTTCTTGGCAATTTCTTGCATGGAATAGCCTTCATTTCTAAGAACAAGAATAGACTGTCGAGTTTCACATGAAAGCTCTCTTTTTCTAGCCATTTTGAGAGTTTAATCGAACCCACAAATGTAATGCTCCAGATTCTCAACTAGCTCAAAGGAAGGTCAGTTTTATAGCTCCTCTAAACAACAAAACTGTTTACAGCTGTGCTAACATAATTGCACAAGGGTTTTCAAGTGTTTTCTAATCATCCATTAGCCTTCTAACACAGTTAGCAAACACAATGTACCATTAGAACACTGGAGTGATGGTTGCTGGAACTGGGCCTCTATACACCTATGAAGATACTGCATTAAAAACCAGACGTTTGCAGCTATAATAGTCATTTAGCACATTAACAATGTATAGAGTGTATCTCTGATTAATTTAATGTTATCTTCATTGAAAAAAACTGTGCTTTTCTTTCAAAAGTAAGGACATTTCTAACTGACCCTTGAACGGTATTGTATATATTAGCCAGCAGGCAAAGCGCTGTACTACACTCCAGGATTTCCCCCTGTCTGACTTGGAGTCCAGGTGGGCCTCCCAGTTTAAAATTGAGACCAACTGTCATGGGCAGGGCGGGCCGATTCTAGCTTTTCTGCTGCCTAAGGAAAAAAAAAGAAATAGCCCCCCCCCCCCCCACCGATTTTGATTGACAAATTGACATCCCCCTGGCTGTTCTACAACACTGCCAGTCTCCTCCAACTTTTGCGGATGTGCCGTTGCTTTGTACTCCTTTGGCAATCGCAGTGCAGTGATGAAGCCAGGCAGAGTACACCTCGCTGCACTGTGTGTGCACAAGTGGTACAAGGCAATGGTGCATCCGAGAAAGTTGGAGGAGGCTGCTAGTGATGTATAACAGCCAGGGGATGTCAATCAAGCATAGAAAGATGGGTTTGGAGACAGGACTATGTGACCCTTCAGGATAGCGCCACTGCCCCATGACCCTTTAATGAGTAATTAGCTTATAGCATGCACTGTTTTAAAAGTTGATTTTATAGATTTGCTGCATCTGAAAAAAACATAAAGGGAATGTTTGGAAATATTGTCAGGGCATGCTAATACATGTTAACACATTTTTCTTTCCTTCATGGTGGCAGTTCAAGGGGTTAAAACTACCTAACCGTTTCCCATTAAATCTACAATGAACTGAAAACAATTTCATCTGTTCTGCAGTTTTGTTATTATAAATATATCCTATATAATTACAGCTTCAAAATCAAGCCCATACATACAGCACCAGAACCAAGCTCAGTACAAATATACAGCACCAGATCCAAGCTCAGTATGTACAGCACCAGAACAAAGCTCAGTACATATATACAGCACCAGAACCAAGCTCAGTACATATATATACAGCACCAGAACAAAGCTCAATACATAAATATAACACCAGCACTAATACAGCTGAATTTAGTGCAACCCCTGCCGTATAGATTTGTACGGCGTAAAACTACAGCTCCCAGCATGGCCCGAACAATGGATAGGTTATGCTGGTAGTTGCTGTTCCCCAAATAAATCATACCACCCATCATCTCGCTTCAGATGATCATACAGTGATTACAGTACAGATTTGTTAAGGAAGTTTTAAATTTATGATTACTTTATCTAATGAAGACTAAAAATGTGTATGCATGCTTATCTGTAAAAATAACCTTGACTAACATAATGTCTAATATGTTTTATTGTTAAGATAACTGATTTTAAATATGAAGAGGGGGTAGCTGAATTCCTAAAAAGGGAGATTAGAATTTCCAGACAAAGGTTTAACTTCTAATTAGTTGTCAATTGTCATATATGAAGCAAAATGTAACAAGAACTAGTCCAGACACGTTATTCTCAGAATATGTATAAAAACTCCGTCATTCAGGATGGAGGCAGACATTTTGCCATAATGTCTCCTTATCGATAAGAATAAATACGCGCATCATTTCTATTCAGATGACTTCTTGACTCTTCCTGGATAAGAATATAAATTCCTCTATCATTTGGTCCTTCGAAGACGGGAATCCAACATCTCCTAACCCCTCGTCTACCCGAAGACTGCTTACAGTGCACGGGGTGAGTTATTCTATGAGCTCACTACAAGAAAGACCTCTGGCTAATTGCTGTTAAAATGAGGCCAGTCTTATGGGATGCATGGGGGTTGGAGTGACGGATTCTAAAAGAACGTATAGAGAGGAATTGAGGATTAAAGTTTTCATCTGAATAAAGGTAATATAATTTTGTTTATATATGTTTTTATTATTTTTCATATTTAGATGTTATAAGGTCATGTGATAAAAACCTAAGTTGGATCTTAGGTACTAAGACTGGGTCTTAGTTATATTAAGCCCAGGTCTTAATATTAAAACCTGGGAATAACGGTTCTCGAGGTTAGTAGTCCATAGCCTATGTGAGAAGGCTACAGGTAATAAATAACTCCGTGTTGCACGTAAAAGATAAAGTACTTGGAGATTTGGAGGATCTCCTATAGATTAAGGATTATAGAGTGTTATGATTAAAGGTTTAAAAAAAGATAAAAAAAGAGTTGAATAAGAAATTGTGTGTGGCCAGGTGTTAACTCCATTAAATTGGGCTACTGTAAATGACAAAGTAAGAAATACAGGAGGTTACAGAGTAAGTTGATATGAGAGAAAAATTGTTGAAAAGGCTGGCAGCCATATGATGGTCGTTTGCATGTGATGAATAGAATGGTATGTGGAAAGTTGAAAGAAATGATTGTTATAGATTAAACGTATATGAGAAGTATACTTAAAGAGGCTCTGTCACCAGATTTTGCAACCCCTATCTGCTATTGCAGCAGATAGGCGCTGCAATGTAGATTACAGTAACGTTTTTATTTTTAAAAAACGAGCATTTTTGGCCAAGTTATGACCATTTTCGTATTTATGCAAATGAGGCTTGCAAAAGTACAACTGGGCGTGTTGAAAAGTAAAAGTACAACTGGGCGTGTATTATGTGCGTACATCGGGGCGTGTTTACTACTTTTACTTGCTGGGCTTTCTGATGAGAAGTATCATCCACTTCTCTTCAGAACGCCCAGCTTCTGGCAGTGCAGATCTGTGACGTCACTCACAGGTCCTGCATCGTGTCGGCACCAGAGGCTACAGTTGATTCTGCAGCAGCATCAGCATTTGCAGGTAAGTCGATGTAGCTACTTACCTGCAAACGCCGATGCTGCTGCAGAATCATCTGTAGCCTCTGGTGCCGACACGATGCAGGACCTGTGAGTGACGTCACAGATCTGCACTGCCAGAAGCTGGGCGTTGTGAAGAGAAGTGGATGACACTTCTATACACAACGCCCAGCTAGTAAAAGTAGTAAACACGCCCCGATGTACGCACATAATACACGCCCAGTTGTACTTTTACTTTTCAACACGCCCAGTTGTACTTTTGCAAGCCTCATTTGCATAAATACGAAAATGGTCATAACTTGGCCAAAAATGCTCGTTTTTTAAAAATAAAAACGTTACTGTAATCTACATTGCAGCGCCTATCTGCTGCAATAGCAGATAGGGGTTGCAAAATCTGGTGACAGAGCCTCTTTAAAGAGTAAAATAATAGGATAATAAGCATTGAATGATTGAGATATGAGGGGAACAGCTGTTTGTCTTTGTAAGTTTCTGAATTGTGCTGTGTAAGGTAAAATGTGTACAGGTTTATGCTTCTGTGAATGTATGATATGAAACCTGTGAAACTTGTGAATATTGGTGTGAGTTTTGTGTATGTACGGTGATTTTGTTGAAAATATTGTGTGGTCACATATACTTAGATAGTATACACTCAACTATATATCATAGACCTCCGATACACCACGGAGATATAACTATAATTACTCTTTGTTGCCATGAAATATCTCCAGAATATATTGGAAAGAGGTGGCAAGATATAGAAAAATTGAAACAAAGATATTTAGGACATAGTATAATCTCTGAAGATTATTTGGATACAGGATATTAATGAATACTACTGAACCTTGTCTCTCCAATCCGAGGTGGATTGATGCACACTGTCCAGAAGGATTTACATTGATTATTCTGGGTGTAGTATTCTTTGCAATGTTCTTGGGTCTAAGGGTTGTCAGAAATATTGCAACGGGTATTCCACCAACTGCAATACTTTAAATGTCCTGTCCAGACTGTAAATTTGGATTAACATTATAGTGAGGTGTCCACAAAATTAAGGACACCTTGAAGGCTATACAACATTAGCTAAACTACTGGTCTTGCATCAAGAATTTCATCTTTAAAAAAGGGCCATGGGGAATGTATCGGGAAAAGCTTCGGAATGTGGTTGTTTTTCTTGTTATCAAAGAAATATTCCTTTGGAAGGGGATGTTACGTATATGCACAAATTGAATGTTGAGAATGTAAAGTATCTTGGTAAGTGGTGTGGCAAATTTGGATTTAAAGGGAAGTTAAGTGTGATTGAATGTGAAAATTTAGTGAAGGAAATTGAAAAAGTGTGATGTCAAAAAGAGAAGAAAGTATGGTTTTGATTGTGCGAAACAGTGGTTAAAAGAATCTCAGAAAAGGGAACAAGGTAAAAAAAACAAAACAAAGCCATGAAATGTTGCCCTTATGTGATAAAGAAGATGAGAATTGTTTGATTTTATCTAGACCCCCACCATATATAACAAATGTAGCGCCCCAACCGACACCCATGATAACAGAAACTCCATCTGTGGTTACCCAGCCTACTTACTCTCTCTGAACCATTAGAGACTCAACCCTTGATTATACGAAAAAGTTCTAGGTTACCTTTGAGGAGTGGCCAGAGACGTGAGGAGTGGTATGTGGTACCACCAGAGTCTCTAAGGGCTTGGGGAGAATAACTGGATGAGCCGGGAAATCAGGAAGAAATGCTTCCTATGGCTGAAGTGCCAACTCCTCAAAGAGGACAAATGGTAAACAATGTCCAGGTGCCCCGCACTATGTATGTATATAGAACCTGGACAGCTGAGGATGTGAAAAAAGCCACAGAAGGTATCCCCCACCCCAAAGTCTAAGTGCAAGAGTTTGAAAGACTGGTCAGAGGACTGTATGAAATTTTTAGACTGAATGGTAATGAATTGGAAAGAGCTAGGAGACAAATAATGGGGCAGATTGGTGTGTAATATCAGGAGATTACACAGGAAGGGGAGAGAATCCTGTTGCACCACTGGCATATAATACAGCAGACTTAAGTCAACAAGTAAACAATATAATGGGAAGAGTAAGGGGTAGATATACTGGAGTCCCAAATTGGACAGAAATAAACAGGTGTGTACAGAAAGATGATGTGGACCAGTATTTCTACAGATGGAAAGAAATATTTGATGCACACAGCGGGCTAGTTCCACCTGGAAATATCAATGATAACACCCTGTATGAACAACAGCTAAAGAATGCCTTCCTCACAGGGTCCCTGTCCCAAATCAGTAGTTTTGTGACCAAACACATGGTGACACACAGGACAGGCAGACTTATTGAAGTATTGGATTATGCCAGACATGCAGAGAAACATTTTAAAGAGAAAAAGTAAGAGAAAAAGAATAGTAACACCTTTGCACTTGAAGAGGGATGTGAAGTCTATGTCTCTTATCAAGGAAGGGGAAATCGAAACTTTAGAGGCAGAGGTAGAGGTAGAGTTAGAGGCAGAGGCAGAGGCCCAGGAGGAAATAGGGACAGTTGGAACAAATGTTACAACTGTGGGAAAGAAGGTCATTTTGCAAGGGATTGCACTGAAGAAAATCCCCAATGACTAAGATGTGATCCTCAACTTCTAGATCCTAAGGACTATGATAAAGAATTACAAAAACAAACCCCAATGACTAGACAAGATATGAAACCATTAATGAGGCAAGCTAGGAATATAGAGGATTTTGTAGATTTGGCTGAAGTATTTGTTTCTCTCCACAGCACCCAATTGCCTGAAATGACTTTGAAAGTGGGTCCCCACAAAGTGACTTTCCTGGTGGACTCTGGTGCTACTAGAACTCTGTTACATCCTGATGATGTTCCCTCCTTGGCAAAGACCGCTTTTTTTATTGTAGTAAAAGGAGCGAATGGACATGTCCACGAGGAACTACTATCAGCACCAGTGGACATAGTCCACCCGGAAATAGGAAAACAAGCCAAATGTCAGATTGTTCTTTCTAGAGTTTGTGCCTGTAATTTGTTAGGAAAAGATATGATGCAAGCATTAAAAATAGGTGTTGTCCCAACAAAGAAAGGAATACAAGCTAGAATAATGACAGAAACCATAGTAGTAGAAGGTCTCAATGAGCCACGATATTACTATAGCTTAGATCTAGCTATAAAAGGACCAGCCTCGGTTACAACAGACTTAGTTAAGGAAGCCCAGACAAGAGCAAGTTCATCTGCAATGTTTTGTACCCCTAATGAACTTCATTGTACAATGTATTACAGGTATTCTAAAGGTCCAAACAAAAAATATGAAGAAAGGTTCTTCAAGGAGCCTTTCATAAAGATGTTTCTCAAAATTATGTTTTGGGATAAAAAAAGGTAATTGTGGAGTGAGTACCCATTTTCCTGGAGAAATGCAAAAACTCTTTAGAGTATCAACTCCTCATGTGTCACTAGCCAAAGACAGATATGGTAAGTGAGAAGATGTTGGAGAATTTGTGGAGAGGTGCAGTGGGAGCCATTTTAGGGGGGAACCTGTTGATGGTGTCAGATTCAACCCCAGATTGGAAGCTTACTCCTGGACATTGAATTGGTTGACGGTGGCTGTTCCAGCTGCACATCTCCGCAAAATGTCCAAAATCAATTGACAGACAATGGTTCTTACAGAGGAGCAGGATAGAGAACTCAGGGAATACCGTGAGACCTTGTGGTCCCAGGGACCTGCGGACGTGGGTCTAATGAAAGGAGTAGAACTTGTAATGATTACCCCTAAATCTACTTTTAGGCCACATCAGAGACAATATCCCCTGAAACCTGAAGCAGAAAAGGGTATTAAACCAATAATAAAGGATCTATTGGCCTCAGGAATAATTGTCCCCTGTCCAGATTCTCCATGCAATACTCCTTTGTTTCCTGTGAAAAAGGCTCCTCCTTCTGTAGGATGGAGAATGGTTCTAGACCTACAAGCAGTAAATAAGGCAGTATTGCCCTGACCTGCTACTGTACCTGACCCACATACTCTTCTAAATGAACTATTAACAGAAAGCAAGGCAGATACAAAAGCCTTGCTATGGTTCGTAAGTAAACAAGGCTACAAAGTAAATAGAAGAAAACTACAACTCTGGCAAAATACAGTTCGATACTTGGGATATAATTTATCCCAAGAAGGTAAGCATCTAGATAAAGGAAGAAAGTCAGCAATACTCCAAGCACCGACACCTCTGACAAAAAGACAAATTATGTCCTTTTTGGGTATGATTAACTTCTGCAGAAGTTGGATAGCCAATTATGCTGCTATTACGGGACCATTGAAGTCTTTGATTTATGAGGAACCCCTTGCAGCCCGGGATTCCATTGAATGGACTCCTGAAGCTGAGGAGATATTTTTTCAGATAAAACAGGTTCTCGTAGGATCTTCAGTGCTTGGACTACCTGATTATTCAAAACCCTTTATTCAAATTGTAGATTGTAAAAATGGATACATGACTTCAGTGCTAACACAGGAGTATGGAGGAAAGGATAGACCTCTGGCTTACTACTCATCAAAACTCGACCCAGTAGCTAGAGCCTTACCTCCCTGTGTTCAATCAGTTGTAGCCGCCGCAGAAGCTATAAAAGCTTCCGCCACATTAGTGTTATTTCATCCATTAACTCTTAAAGTACCACACGCAGTAGCTGTAATTTTATTACAAAACAAAATTTCTTATCTTTCACCATCCAGACATTTGTCATGCATGACATTGTTACTTTCACAACCACATTTGATGATAGAAAGATGTATCACTTTAAATCCTTCAACCTTGATGCCTACTTTTGAGGATGGTGAACCACATGATTGCCTATCCTCCATAGCAGAAAGAGTGTTACCAAGATCAAATCTTAAAGATACTTCACTACCAAATAGTGATCTCATACTGTTTGTAGATGGATCTTGTAAAAAAAAATCCAGATGGCACCAATGCCACAGGGTTTGCAGTGGTCACACAAGAGGAAACATTAATAGCTAAGGCTTTACCTAAACACTTGTCAGCACAAACAGCTGAATTAATAGCATTAACTGAAGCATGTAAAATTGCAAAAGATAAAATGGTTACCGTCAATACTGATAGTCAATATGCATTTTCAACTATCCTTGTGTTCGCCCAACAATGTAAAAATAGAGGCATGGTAACGTCTACAGGTAAAGATATTAATCATAAAGATTTTATATTGCAACTCTTGGAGGCTGTTCAGTTACCAAAAGCGGTGGCAATATGTAAATGTGCCGCACACACAAGGAAAGATGACCCCATTTCAAAAGGAAATTAAAAAGCTGATATAGCAGCAAAACATGCAGCTACAGGACAAGATCATTTACTCATACAACAGACACCGCAATTTATAGATCTCCAAATACTACAAGACATGCAAAAGTCCTCACCTAAGTCAGAACAAAATAAATGGACAAATAAAGGAGTCACAAGTCAAAATGGGCTATACATATCCACAGAGAACAAATACATCCTACCCAGCAACTTATTCAGATATGCAGCAATATTGAGCCATGGGACAAGCCATGTCTCAACAGGGGGGATGGTAGAAATTATATCAAGAGTGTTTACGGCATATGGCTTTACTAACTACTCTAAAAAAAAATTGTTTAACCTGTCTAATATGCGCCAAACATAATCCACAGGGGAATGTAAGACCAAAGAGAAGACAGTTCCCAAGTCCACAATATCCATTCCACCATATTTGTATAGATTTCATTGAATTAAACAAATGTGAAGGGAAGAAATATTGTTTAGTGATTATTGATGTATTTACTAAATGGGTAGAAGTATTCCCCACAGCAAGCCCAGATGCTATCACAGTCGCTAAAGCATTGGTAAAGGAGATAATACCTAGGTTTGGGATACAGAGAAAATCTACAGCGACAATGGATCTCACTTTGTGAATAATGTTGTATCCTTACTAGCACAGAACTTACAAATAGAATTTAAAAAATCACTGTGCATACCATCCACAATCAGCGGGATTGGTAGAAAGACATAATGGGATACTTAAAAATAAACTCAAGAAAACAATGGAAGAGACTGGGAAGAATTGGGTATATTGTTTACCATTAGTAGTCCTAAATATGCATGTGACTCCGACAGTTTGACACCTTTTGAAATAATATATGGCAGACCTGTTATAATTACAACTCTGAAACCATTTTATAGGATTGATGAAGAAGCAGATAATACCCTAGCTGATTATATGGTAAAAATGTTAACCAACAAAGAAGTTTCTATTTCTAATTCTATTCTAGGTGATCCTGTTCCAGAATCAGAAACTGTCAAACCAGGGAGCTGGATTTTGATTCGAGCAGTCAAAAGAAAACATTGGCACCAGCCTAGGTGGGAAGGTCAATATCAAGTCTTGCTTACCACTCCTACCGCAGTCAAGATAGCAGAGCGTACATCCTGGATCCACTTATCCCATTGTAAATTAGTTAGAATGACAGGGTCAGAATAGAGATCTGATTGAACTGTCAAAAGTCCAGCTACAAAGGGAGGTCCTCCACAAGGGAAGACTTGTCTCAAACCTGGTGAAGAATCCCAAATACCCCTCCCCGGACAAGGAGATCAGATCTAGGAATGATGATACATAGGCTCATGATTGTAGGATTACTGGGATCGGTGGGTGGATACCAATATAATGAAAACAAGAGATGGGATCCCGCAGATAACATTAATTCGGGAACTCCAGGTAAATGTTATGTGGTTAGCCTTAACTTTAGTGAAGGACAAACAGCCGCTGGTCAGAACTGGAAACAAGGGATGGTTAAGGTGTAGCCTAGATAGAGGAGAATCAGCCAAGTTAACAAGGTCAGAAAAATACATTTGTGCTATACAAACAAACACATATAAAGCTAGGATGTGTAGTTCATGGATTTTGGCTGTATATACCACGGCTAAGAGCGACTATGGATATACTCTAAACAAACATCCAGACAATCTGTAAAGGATCTGCCAGGCACAGCTTCGGGGTTAACTCCCATAGGTAATCAGTCTACACCTGAATCTACGTCTCTGAGACTGACTCCATCTTCCACCACTCAGGATGGCAGGCTTAGGAGTGGGAGAGCCTATCGCAGCCTGGCCAGACGGACCTAGCTCCCGCCCTCTGTATATTTATACCTGCCTTTCCTGTTCCTCCCTTGCTTGTGATTCTTTCCGTGTGGTTTCCTGGCCCAGCTACAGCTCCTAACTATTTGATCCTGCTCCATGCTGACCCTGGCTTACTGACTACTCTCCTGCTCTGCGTTTGGTACCTCGTGCTCTCCTGGTTTGACTTGGCTCGTTCACCTCTCTGTTGCTCACGGTGTTTCCGTGGGCAACTGCCCTTTCCCTTTGCTTTGTATTCCCTTGTATGTTTGTCTCGTGCACTTACTGAGCGTAGGGACCACCGCCCAGTTGTACCCCGTCGCCTAGGGCGGGTCGTTGCAAGTAGGCAGGGACAGAGTGGCGGGTAGATTAGGGCTCACTTGTTCGTTTCCCTACCCCTGTCGTTACACAATCATCTAAAAAATCGGTTGTCAATAAGAAAACACGCACACTCTCCATGCACTGAACGTAATAATTGTAACATATTACTAATAAGACTTCAGAATCCACAAGCAACTGATAGAGGATTATATGCAATAGGTGCAGACATCTCAGGAACAGACCCCATTGGTCATTTCTTTCTAGAAATTCGTACAAATACCACTGAAGAGACAACTCATAAGATAGAATTACCAGGGGGTGCAATTATTGAAAACATGGGACCCACAGTTAGATTTTCAAACCTTACCTATGAAGATAAATTAGCCCTAGAAACAGGGTATGAAGAAAAAATGAATGGCTAGAATGGATTAGATACACTGCAAAGAGTCTTAGAAAGGAGAATTGTATAGCTTGTGTTACAGCTAGACCACAGCTAGGTACAGTTCCCTTTCCCTTAAGTAATCGGGCAGATCCAGACGGACTTTAATGTATAATAAAATGATACAACAAAACATACAAACCAACCTCAGAAGAGGGAAAAATGTAAAACTTTGTCCCTCCTGTTCCTGCCTAATCCAGAAACCAGACATTCCACCACAGGTTATTGCTTATCCTGGTAACTATACTTATTTTGCACTTCCGGGGAAAGGCCATAACTATGGCAAACTTCAGGACAATTATTGTGGAGAAAGAATTACTGTCTCTAGCATCAGTAACTACTCATCCATATGGGCAAACCAGACTGTCTTAAGAGCGGACATATGGTGGTTATGTGGAGATGGCAGGCTATGGGCCAGGTTGGTGCACGGTTCCAAGGGGGATTGTGCTCTAGCTCAGCTCGTCATGCCCTTTCGTCTATTACCTACAGGAGAATGGCCCAAAGGGAGTAAACTAAAGAGACAGAAAAGAGAAGCCCCAAAAGGCTCTTTTGATTCTAGTATCTACATGGACGACATTGGAATACCTCGAGGAGTACCAAATGAGTTTAAAGCTAGAAACCAGATAGCGGCTGGGTGGGAATCTATCCTTTGGTGGGTAACTATAAATAAAAACGTTGACTGGATCAACTATATTTATTATAACCAACAGAGGTTTGTAAATTACACCTGAGATGCAATTAGAGGAATAGCTGAACAACTAGGACCAACTTTATTAATGGCATGGCAGAACCGAATGGCCCTAGATATGTTGTTGGCAGAGAAAAACGGGGTATGTAAAATGATTGGGGGATATTGTTCCTAATAACACAGCTCCTGATGGCAGTATTACCAAGGTCCTTGAGGGATTGACAGCATTATCCCTGGAATTAGCAGAAAATTCTGGCTTCAGTGATACTGTAACGTCATGGATTGAAGGATGGTTTGAAAAATGGACAGGACTGGTAACCTCGGTACTTATAACTATTGCCATCGTGGCCAGTATACTAACGGTTTGTGGATGTTGTTGCATTCCTTTAATAAGAGGACTAATTCAGAGACTCATTGACACTTAAATTACTAAAACAATGTACCAAGATATTCAAAATTAGGATATATATATAATAACTTGGAAACACCCTGTAAAGGATCTGCCAGACACAACTTCTGTGTCGACGCCCATAGGTAATCAGTCTGCACCTGCTTCTATGTCTGTGAGACTGACTACATCTTTCACCACCCAGGATGGCAGGCTTAGGAGTGGGAGAGCCTATCACAGCCTGGCCAGACGGAGCTAGCTCCCGCCCTCTGTCTATTTATACCTGCCTTTCCTGTTCCTCCTTTGCTTGTGATTCTTCTCTGTTGGTTTCCTGGCCCTGCTGCAGCAGCTTGAACTACTGATCCTCTGCTTGTGATTGACCTTGGCTTTTCTGACCACTCTTCTGCTCTGCGTTTTTGTACCTCATCTCCTGGTTTGACTCGGCTCGTTCACCTCACTTGTTGCTCACGGTGTTCCCGTGGGCAACTTCCCATTTCCCTGGCTTCTTTGTACCCTTGTTTGTTTGTTTGTCGTGCACCTATTGAGTGTAGGGACCGTCGCCCAGTTGTACCCAGTCGCCTAGGGCGGGTCGTTGCAAGTAGGCAGGGACTGAGTGGCGGGTAGATTAGGGCTCACTTGTCTGTTTCCCTACCCCGACATTACATAATCACAAGCCCATATACCTAGTCTACCCTGGTCCCTGACTCTACTATGGACCCCCTTGAGACCCTGGTCCAGGCCCTGGCTCAGAGGGACAACCAACCTGATGCTACCCTGGTAGTGCACCTCACCTCTTGAACCCCACCTCAAGTTGCCTGACTGGTTCTCAGGGGACCGGAATACTTTTTTCTTCTTTCGAGAGAGTTGTAGGCTCTATTTTCGCTTAAAGCCCCACTCCTCTGGTTCTGAGAGCAGGCGGGTTGGTATAATTATGTCCCGGCTCCAGGACAGGCCCCAAGAATGGGCCTTCTCCTTGGCTCCTGACGCCCCTGAACTTTCCTCCGTTGATCTTTACTTTTCTGCTCTCGGGCTCATTTATGACGAGAATGACAAGACTGCCTTTGCCTAGAGTCAGCTGATGACCTTACGCCAGGGTAAGAGACCAGTTGAGGAGTATTGTTCTGACTTTAGGAAGTGGTGCGTAGCTTCTCGGTGGAATGACCCTGCCTTAAGGTGCCAGTTTAGATTGGGTCTGTCGAACGCCCTGAAAGACCTGCTAGATAGATATCCCTCTTCTGACTCCCTAGATCAGGTTATGGCTTTAGCGGTACGACTTGACCGACGTCTCAGGGAACGACGACTTGAACCCCATGATGCCTCCCGAGGTTCCGTTGCTTCGTTCTTCCACGGAAGACTCGGACGTACCTATGCAACTTGGGGCCTCCGTGTCCTCCCAAAAACGTAGAGAGTTCTGCAGGAAGAATGGTCTCTGCTTCTACTGTGGGGATGACAAGCATCAAGTGAACAACTGTCCTAGGCGTAAGAATAAGCAGCCGGAAGAACTTCCGTGCCTAAGTGACCATCGGGGAGGTCACTTGGGCGCACAGGTATTTCCCGTAAATATGAAACGTAATAAAATCTTGCTTCCCTTTCAGGTCTCTTTTGGTGGTAGGTCTGCTACCGGCAGTGCCTTCGTGGATTCAGGGTCTTCTGCTAATATTATGTCTGTGGAATTTGCTATGTCTCTAGCTATGCCATTGATTGATTTGCCTAAACCTGTCCCGGTAGTGGGTATCGACTCCACTCCTCTTGCTAATGGTTATTTTACACAGCATACCCCTGTTTTTGAACTCCTTGTGGGCTCCATGCATTTGGAGCAGTGCTCTGTACTGGTGATGCGGGGATTATCGTCCGATTTGGTTTTAGGCTTTCCCTGGTTGCAGTTGCATAATCCCACGTTTGACTGGAATACTGGGGATCTTACCAAATGGGGTAATGAATGCATGACGTCATGTTTTCCTGTTAATTCTATTTCTCTCCCTGAGGAGGTGAACACTCTACCTGAGTTTGTTCGGGACTTCGCTGGTGTTTTCTCTAAAGAGGCCTCCGAAGTGTTACCACCTCATAGAGAATACGATTGCGCAATTGATTTGGTACCAGGAGCTAAGCTCCCTAAGGGTAGGATATTTAATCTCTCTTGTCCCGAACGTGAAGCCATGAGACAGTATATCCAGGAATGCCTGGCCAAGGGTTTCATTCGCCCCTCTACTTCTCCGGTAGGTGCTGGCTTCTTCTTCGTAGGGAAGAAGGATGGTGGTCTTAGGCCATGCATTGACTACCGAAACTTGAATAAGGTCACTGTAAGGAACCAGTATCCCCTTCCTTTGATTCCTGATCTCTTCAATCAGGTTCAGGGGGCCCAATGGTTCTCTAAGTTTGATCTACGGGGGGCTTATAACCTTATCTGCATCAAAGAGGGGGATGAGTGGGAGACTGCGTTTAACACGCCCGAACGTCATTTCGAATACCTCGTCATGCCCTTTGGGTTGTGTAATGCTCCCGCGGTCTTCCAGAATTTCATAAATGAGGTTTTAAGAGACTACCTGGGGGTATTTCTTGTAGTGTACCTTGATGACATACTTGTGTCTTCCAAGGACTGGTCCTCCCACATTGAGCATGTCAGGAAGGTGCTCCAGGTCCTTCGGGAAAACAAACTGTTTGCCAAAACCGAAAAATGTGTGTTTGGGGTACAGGAGATTCCATTTTTGGGTCAAATCCTCACTCCTCATGAATTCCGCATGGACCCCGCCAAGGTCCAGGCTGTGGCGGAATGGGTCCAACCTGCCTCCCTGAAGGCGTTACAGTGCTTCCTGGGGTTCGCTAATTATTACAGGAGAGTTATTGCTAACTTCTCGGTCATCGCTAAGCCTCTTACGGATCTCACTCGCAAAGGTGCTTATCTCCTCCACTGGCCTCCTGAGGCTGTCCAGGCTTTTGAGGTCCTTAAGAAGTGCTTTATCTCGGCCCCAGTGCTGGTTCAGCCCAACCAAATGGAGCCATTTATTGTGGAGGTTGACGCGTCCGAGGTGGGAGTGGGGGCTCTCTTGTCCCAGGGTACCAGGTCCCTCACCCATCTCCGCCCCTGTGCCTACTTCTCCAGGAAGTTTTCGCCCACTGAGAGTAACTATGATATTGGCAACCGCAAACTCTTAGCCATTAAATGGGCATTTGAAGAGTGGCGCCACTTCCCGGAGGGGGCTAGGCACCAGGTAACGGTCCTTACCGACCACAAGAATCTGGTTTTCCTAGAATCTGCCCGGAGGCTAAACCCGAGACAACCTCGATGGCCGTTATTTTTTACCAGATTCAACTTTTTGGTCACCTATAGGGCTGGGTCTAAAAATATTAAGGCTGATGCACTGTCGCGTAGCTTCATGGCCAGCCCTCCTTCGGAGGAAGATCCTGCTTGTGTTTTGCCTCCAGGTATAATCATTTCCTCTATTGATTCTGATTTAGTCTCTGAAATTGCGGCTGATCAAGGTTCAGCTCCCGAGAACCTTCCTGAGAACAAGCTGTTTGTTCCCCTGCAATTCCGGCTAAGGGTACTTAGGGAAAATCATGACTCTGCACTCTCTGGCCATCCAGGCATCCTGGGTACGAAGCACCTCATTGCCAGAAACTATTGGTGGCCTGGGTTGCTCAAAGACGTTAAGGCCTATGTCGCTGCTTGTGAAGTTTGTGCTAGGTCCAAGACTCCCAGGTCCCGACCAGCGGGCTTACTATGTTCTTTGCCTGTTCCCCAGAGACCTTGGACCCATATCTCCATGGATTTCATCACCGATTTGCCTCCATCTCAAGGCAAGTCGGTGGTGTGGGTTGTAGTAGACCGCTTCAGTAAGATTTGCCACTTTGTGGCCCTCAAGAAACTACCCAATGCTAAGACGTTAGCTACCTTGTTTGTTAAACACATCCTGCGTCTCCATGGGGTCCCTGTCAATATTGTTTCTGACAGAGGGGTACAATTTGTTTCATTGTTTTGGAGAGCCTTCTGTAAAAAGTTGGAGATTGATCTGTCCTTCTCCTCTGCCTTCCATCTTGAAACTAATGGCCAAACTGAGAGGACTAATCAGTCTCTTGAACAATATTTAAGGTGTTTTATCTCTGACTGTCAATATGATTGGGTCTCATTCATTCCCCTCGCCGAATTTTCCCTTAATAACCGGGTCAGTAACTCGTCAGGGATCTCCCCCTTTTTCTGTAATTTTGGGTTTAATCCGCGGTTCTCCTCCATTTCTCCTGGTAGTTCCAACAATCCCGAGGTAGATGTCGTTCATCGGGAACTGTGCACAGTCTGGGACCAGGTTCAGAAGAACCTAGAAGAGTCCCAGAGCATACAAAAGACTCAGGCAGATAGAAGACGTTCTGCTAACCCCTTGTTTGTGGTCGGGGATCTGGTGTGGCTAACGTCAAAAAATTTGTGCCTTAAAGTCCCGTCCAAGAAGTTTGCTCCCCGGTTTATAGGGCCATACAAGGTCATTGAAGTCCTTAACCCTGTCTCCTTCCGACTGGAGTTGCCCCCGTATTTTTGAGTACACGTGTTTCATGCCTGCCTCCTTAAACGCTGCTCCCCGTGCTTGGCTCCCTCGAGGAAACCTCCGGTCCCTCTTCTCACCCCTGAGGGGGTAGAATTCGAGGTGGCCAAGATTGTGGACAGCAGGATGGTCCAAGGCTCCCTCCAGTACCTGGTCCATTGGAGGGGAAACGGGCCTGAGGTGAGGACTTGGGTACCCGCCCGGGATGTTCACGCTGGGGTATTGGTCAGGAGGTTCCACCTTCGTTTCCCCAATAAACCAGGTCCACTTAGAAAGGGTCCGGTGGCCCCTCATAAAAGGGGGGGTACTGTAAAGGATCTGCCAGACACAACTTCTGTGTCGACGCCCATAGGTAATCAGTCTGCACCTGCTTCTATGTCTGTGAGACTGACTCCATCTTCCACCACCCAGGATGGCAGGCTTAGGAGTGGGAGAGCCTATCACAGCCTGGCCAGACGGAGCTAGCTCCCGCCCTCTGTCTATTTATACCTGCCTTTCCTGTTCCTCCTTTGCTTGTGATTCTTCTCTGTTGGTTTCCTGGCCCTGCTGCAGCATCTTGAACTACTGATCCTCTGCTTGTGATTGACCTTGGCTTTTCTGACCACTCTTCTGCTCTGCGTTTTTGTACCTCGCTCATCTCCTGCTTTGACTCGGCTCGTTCACCTTGCTTGTTGCTCACGGTGTTCCCGTGGGCAACTTCCCATTTCCCTGGCTTCTTTGTACCCTTGTCTGTTTGTTTGTCGTGCACCTATTGAGTGTAGGGACCGTCGCCCAGTTGTACCCCGTCGCCTAGGGCGGGTCGTTGCAAGTAGGCACGGACTGAGTGGCGGGTAGATTAGGGCTCACTTGTCTGTTTCCCTACCCCGACATTACACACCCCATGATGATTATCAAGATTCTGATGTATGAAAAAATTGGCGAAAACTTAGGAGGAGAACCTGTTTTGGATGTGTCACAGAACATTCCTTGATAAATTTTCTAACAGGGGGAAATGTTAAGGAAGTTTTACATTTATGATTACTTTATCTAATGAACACTAAAAATGTGTATGCATGCTTATCTGTAAATTATATTATATATCAGGAGGGGGTAGCTGAATTCCTAAAAAGGGAGATTAGACTTTCCAGACAAAGGCTTAACTTCTAATTAGTTGTCAATTATGATATACGAAGCAAAATGTAACAAGAACTAGTCCAGACATGTTATTCTCAGAATATGTATAAAAACTCTGTCATTGAGGATGGAGGCAGACATTTTGCCATTATGTCTTCTTATCGATAAGAATAAAGACGCACGTCATTTCTATTCAGATGACTTCTTGACTCTTCCTGGATAAGAATATTAATTCCTCTATCAAGATTAGAGGCAGAATAAATAGTTACATTAAGTGACTCACAGGTGATGTCTTCTCAGATTCTAGTTGTTCTTTTTCTCTTCTCTTCTCCAGAGGTCCAGACCTCTCTGATGACTTCTCCCAGCCACATCCCATTTCTTCAGTTTTCCGCTCAGATGTCTTCAACTTCTCACTTTTCAAACATTTCTGCACCTATAAATAAAGGTAAAATTTTCATGGTGCCACAAACTATGCCCCTCAATATAATAGTGCCATACACTGCACCTTTAACTATAATAGCATGATACACTGTGTCCCTGATTATAATAGCACCATACACTGTGTCCCTGATTATAATAGCACCATACACTGTGTCTCCTTGTAGATAGTGCTCCACATATAGCTCCCCTGTAGATAGTGCTCCACACATAGTACCCCTGTAGATAGTGCTCCACACAGCCTCCCTGTACATAGTGCTCCACATATAGCCCCCTATAAATAGTGCTCTACATATAGCCCCCTGTAGATAGTGCTCAATATATAGCCACCAATTTTAGATAGTGCTTCATATACCATGCTTCATGTGCCATCCTCTTGCAATGCAGGCCTGCTCTCCTCTGAGCAGGTCTGCTGGGGCTGAATGACACAACGGCGACATGACAACATTGCGCCGCCTGCGCTGTTGAAAGACGCTGATTGGTAGGGCAGAATGACTTGCCCAGCCACTCAGCGTCTTTTAATGATGCAAATGGCGCAATGACGTCATCGCACAGCTTGCGTCCATAAAACCGCTGAGTGGCAGAGCAAGTCATTCTGCCCTACCAATCAGCGTCTTTCAACGACGCAAACAGCATGATAGCATCATCGTGCCATTTGCGTCACTGAAAGGTACTGATTGGCAGGGTGCCGTGCCCTTCCAACCAATGATGCAAGCGGCGCAATGACGCACTGCTTACGTCATTGGAAGGCACTGAATGGCCATTCAGCGTTCATGCATGAAATTGTATCTGTGTCCGTTAGGCGCAGGTATAATTATAGTGCAGGAGGAGGGGGGAGCGGCTGGTCCAGTGGCGCTGCCACCCCCTTTAGAGAGGCAGCAGTCCGCCGCCTTAGGTGAAATGCTCATCTCGCCTCATGGACGGTGCGGCCATGGCCTTGGGAAGTATAAAGAGTTACGTGTGACCTGCATGAAGGTAAAGAGCTGAGTCTGATGGGCTCTTCTGAACTGTAAAACTATTGCCAGAAACTGAACGATTCCTGGGTGAGCAACGAACTGAGTTTCAGTTACTAAAAAAAGACTAAAGAATTTCAGTTTTTTTTAAGAAAGCATATCTATATTCTGTATTTGTTGCTGGTTTAATATGCTGTGAATAAAACCCTGTATTGTTACATCAAATCCATTGTGGTCTACCTGTCTGAAGCTGATTAGGCCACAATATATATTACATTGCTAGGAAATGACTGGAAATGTGAAAGATGATGTACAGTACATTTGGTATCACCGTAATCGTATCAAGTGGCATAATACATTTAATGTCATTTATAGTGCACGGAGAACACTCTAAAAAAAAAAAGAGAAGAGTTAAAAACAATGCCAGGATAGTTATTTTTCCATGCTAAAAAAATTTTGCATCTACCCCAAAATAATACCAATGAAAACTACAAATTGTCACACGAAAAATAAGCCCTCACACAGCTCAGTCTATCGCGATACAAAATGTGCAAAGTGTGTTCCAAGAGGAGGATGAGATTGGGCACCATTTATCAGTGCGATACTGGCCACACATCTGTGAATTATTCTTTATTTATCACATAATGATACCACCTTATTATGCCCTGATGTACTCTGCCCAACTTACATATGCCCCCACATTATAAAGTGAAATACCAGTAAAACCCCAAACAAAACTACTACCAAAAAATTCAAATGGCGCTACCTACCTTCTGAGCCTACAGTGTGCCCAAACTGCAGTTTGTGCCCCCATATATGTCTTTGTCATACCCGGTAGAATCCGCTTAACAGTTTACGAGGTATTTGTTTTCAGTAGAGCAAACTGGGCACAACATATTGCGAACTAAAATGGCATATCAGTGGAGAATTGCAACCGCTGTGCATTAATCTCAAATAAAAAAAACACATGTGGGGTCAAAATGCTCACTATACCCCTTAAAAAATGCCTTGGGGTATAGTTTTAAAAATTGGGATTACTTCTTGGGGGTTCATTTTTTATTGGACCTCGGAGCCCTGCAATTGTGGGCCAATGCTTTCAAAATCACCAAAATAGGTATCAAATGCACATGATGCTCTTTTATTGTTGAACATGTCCAGGCAAAGGACAAATGCCTTAAGGGTTGTAGTTTCAAAAATAGGGTCACTTCTCGGAGGTTTCCAGTCTACTCTGGTACCTCAATTCAGCGAAATCCCTGCTCCCAAAGCCAAATGGCAATGCATCCCTTCTGAATCCTTGCTGTACTCAGGAGAAATTGATAAACAGGTTGTATGGTTTATTTATATTTTTTTTTTCTATTATTCCTTGTAAAAAGGAATAATTGCGAACTTAAACGTTATATTTTTGTGGAAAAATTAAATTGTGCTGCCTAAATCTAATAAAATCTATGAAACACCTGTGGGGTTCAAATCCTCACTACTCCACTAGATCAATGCCTGTTACAGGAGAATATTGTTTCCACCCAGACAATCTGTCTTATGACCACATACAATGTATCTGGTAAATAGAAATAGTATATACTGATAACATTCAGTAGTGTTCACCCATTGTGGTGGCAGTATGCTCAGAAGCCATTTGGTCATAGATTATTATCTACTGCCTAATTATCATTTAAATGGACCTCAGTACAGGAAGAAGCCATTGTAAACTGGTTGTAGAGACAGCTGGGATACTGGGAATAGATTTACCTATACTGTACAGATGCACATTGGAATCTATATGGGTGGTCTTAAGGCAGAGTCAATGGAGTGGGTGGAGGCAACTCGGGGATGTGAACATATAGGCCATGTGAAGCTCTTGGTTCTCCCTCTCTTTTCCTGTCAGCCCTGGACGATCAGCACATAACATCAGGAACAGGCTAAGTTATATTATATGTGTGCTTTCTTTGTATGTATATAAGTATAAGTATAATACCATTTCAGCAGACTTTATATGTGTACATAGAGATATTCTAGGAATTTTATGTGGATTATAGACGAGTAGATTATATATATGCTATTTATGTATATGTACATGTACTAATGGTCAGGCGCTGTATGTGGCTCTGGTTTGAAGTGTAGTACCAGGAGACCGTATAGGCTTGGGATGTCTAATTTATATTATATATACATACACATTACTAGTCACATGTGCAAAAGTGCCCGGGGAAGGTAGGAAAAGGAGGCAGCTGCGTGTGGTTGTGTTGTCTATGTAATGTATTGTATCTTAATGTAATGTATATTGCTTTGTCATTTCTATGCTATGAGTAAAGTATTTTTACATATTTAAGTATCTGTGAGGGTTATATAAGAAATAGAGCCCAGAAGCAGCACTCAATAGCAAAAAATGTGAATTTATTCACCCAACACAGCAACGTTTCACTTCCTCCATGGAAGCATTTTCAAGCTTGAAAATGCTTCCATGGAGGAAGTGAAACGTTGCTGTGTTGGGTGAATAAATTCAAATTTTTTGCTATTGAGTGCTGCTACTGGGCTCTATTTCTTGTATATTCATGAGGAGTACGTCACTCCTTGATATTTGAAGCCAGCACCATCGGTTTTTGGTTTTCTACACTGTGCTGCTCCTACTATTTGTTTGATTTTATGTGAGGGTTATATGTTACTCCTCTGTTGTGTGAAGGACTGGAGTGTGTGCACATTGTGAAAAATACAAAGTAAGCGGATTACATAGGAAATAGAGGTAACAGACTAGCAACGGAGTAAAGGGAGATAATATAGATAGTCAAAAGTCTCCTATTTCAATGCCCATGTGTTAACCCCTTTTAGGCTTTATTCACACTGCCTTAAAGGGAAGGTGTCATGATCTTTTTTTTATCATATTGCTTTTAATATATTAACATCAATTTTATTTATTTGTGTTCTCGTGTTCCACTTTTTACTTACTTTTACTTTTGTATGGGGGCTGCCTTTATTTTTTCATCTCTGTATGTGTCGATTAGCGACACATACAGAGATGGAATACGGCACATACAACCCCATAGTGAATATGAACGGGAGCCGTTCCATTCTCTCCAGCGTACGCCGTCCGTGTGGGAACGGTGCATGCGCCGCTCCCACATAGACCAAAACGAAGCTCGTTCGCAGAGCAAAATCCGGCGCCATTTTCTTGTGGACCGAAAGCCGCTGCCGGACAGTAAGATGATGACTTCCGGCCACAGCTTCCGGCCATATGTTCAAGGAAGCGAAGGCGCAAGGAATAGGAGCGGAGACGGCTGCGGCAGGAGAAGGTAATTTATGTTTGTGTATGTGATGTGTGTATTATGTTCGTGTTATACGGTCGTCTGAGCACTGTATCTAATCCTCCTACACTGTGCAGTCGCTCAGAAAATGGCGGCACACAGTGTAGGAGGTTTGAAGATTAAAACCCTTCCTTCTCCTGGCACTAGCCAGAATAAGGCAGGGGGGATTGTGTGAGGACACTAGAGAGTGTGTCTACCCAAAATTTGCAGCATAAAGCAATGAGGTTGATTTATCACATTGACCATTCTGCAATTTTGGGAACTGCAATTAGAATCTAATTTATAATATTTCCTGACTTGTGAAAAAATGAACAATGTGTAATCACTTAAATAATATTTGTTTGACTAAAAAAAAAAAAAAATATGTGGCTCTTAATGCAGTCCCATGTGAGAGCCATATATTTCCCACCGAAAATTAGATTAGATCCTGTGAAGGAAAAGAAGGGAAGCCTTTCCCCAAAAAACCTGTTGAAAAGGTCCTCCTGTTTTCCCTTAATGAATTCAATAAGTGTGAATAAAGTCTTATGCCTATTTTAAAAAATAAACAAAACACAAAAAAATTACCAACAGTGGCTTAACATTTCTTATCAATAATATTATATCATGTTTATTCCCAGTAATAAATCGACGGGCTCGTTCCTGTTGTACCTCCCTACTTAAAGAAAATATATATAGAAGAAGGGATAATTCTAAAATATAACCTTTAAATATTTATCCACATAAAATGGAATAATAATATGTTTTAAGATTGTGCTATTTAGACGAATAGCATATAAAGAACTGAGTATTCAGCTTGCCAAATACTTATTAAACATCCAGGACATAAACAGCAGAGTTACTCAGGATCACTCAGGTTACACAATGGTATTCTGTCTGTCCCTTAGGTCTGGTTAAACCCTCACTGCTGACAACAATCCGGGCACCCGTTCTGAAAAGAATGACCCTGTTGTCTCTGGAACCTGTCCCTATGATAAAGACAGTAATTCTAACTACAGCTCAAGCTCCTATGCGTTTCACCAGTTGTACTGGCTCGTCAGGGAGATAGAGAGCATAACGGCTTGCCAGATAGTGTGGCAGTGGCAGCGAGTGCTTGAAATCCTGCTCCTTTTGTATATACATAAGCTCCGCCCACTTTGGGGGCTCGGTCATAGGACATCCAATCAGATGGGAGCGCTACTACGTCATCGTCCTCCTCTCGATACCGCGTCCTACGATATCGATATAGTGGGCTAAAGAGATGAAATTGTATTGGGGGTTATTTCAGCCATTCCCCTATATGGCTAGTGCTTTCCTATCTCAGAGTTACACAGATCAATAGTTTAGTCTCATATAGTAAAATAGATCATTTGAATGGCATAGCCTGAAGAGCTAAAAACATGCGATCGGAACATGAGTGCATGTCTAAATAATTAATCATATTTCCTATCGGCCACTACTATTTATGACACTATGAAAGAGTCTAGATCAAGTATGATTGTCATGGGTGTAGAGAATATATCACGCTGCATCTCTTATCATTGGTTTGCAACAATATCTCCTGCTAGTCTCCACATGCTGCCTAGTTCTATTGTGAACCAAGCAGCATTATATAACACTAAAGAAATTGATGTCCTAGAACACCACATATATCATTATCAGTTATCATATATTTTCTTGAATAACACATGAATCTGCCTATGTTCTATGATGCTGGATTAGATTCGGATTTAGAGGAAACCAGTATAATTGAGGTTTTCATGAAGACCCTCTGGAGTTACTGATCTTATTCTAGGAATCCAACGACATTCCACTTGGAGTAAATCCCTATCCCAATTGCCACCTCTCTGGTTTGGTTCGATGTGTTGTATTCCTTGGAATGTGATAGCTTTGGGGTTACCACCATGCATTGCCCATATGTGTCTGGCAATAGGCGTATCTTTTTTTATTCAGAATGTCGTTGTAGTGGTCCCTTATGCGTCTTCTGAATTTGCGTTTAGTTTTGCCTATATTCTCTGTTGGTGAATACTCTGATAGTAGTTGTGCTTACAAAAGTCTTGGATATTAGAACCTAGTCAGAGGCCAGACAATTTCCACATTTATAGGTCCCTATTGGCCTTCTATTGAGCAAGCAGTCATCAGGAACAGCTGTTTTGTAATGGCTTTGTACCAGATTATCCCTTATGCTTTTTATTCCTTCTGTAGGTAATTAAGGGTCTTTCCCCTAGTAGTTCCCTCAGCTCAGAGTCCTCCATGAGGATCCCCTAGTGTACCTGGACAACCTCTCTAACGTGCTCGCGGGCCCCATCATACGTCCCTATGATGCGCATCTCGTTCTTATTGACATGTGCTTTTGCTTTGGGCATGAGTAGGTCACTTCTTTTACTCTTAATCGCATTGGTAAACACATCTCTAAGGGTATAGTCTGGATAGCCTTTTTGGTGGAATCTTTCTCTCAGATCCGCCGCTTGTGTCAAAAAGACCTTAGTGTTTGAGCAGTTTCTCCAGAGACGGAGGTATTGTCCCTTAGGTATGCCTCTTTTGAGGGGATACGGTTGGGTACTCTCCCATCTCAGGAGACTGATCGAAAACCTAAATTTTGGTTGTTTCCTATCCGAATCTAATCCAGCATCATAGAACATACGCTGATTCATGTGTTATTCAAGAATATATATGAAAACTGATCATGATATATGTGGTGTTCTAGGACATCAATTTCTTTAGTGTTATATAATGCTGCTTGGTTCACAATAGAACTAGTCAGCATGCGGAGACTAGCAGGAGATATTGTTGTAAACAAATGATTAGAGATGCAGCGTGATATATGCTATACACCCATGACATTCATACTTGATCTAGACCAGGGGTCTCAAGCACGCCGCATGCGGCCCCTGGGGCTGTCATCTGCAGCCCGCGGGACACAGAGCCGCTAGTATCGGCTCTGATCCGAGACTCTGGAATTCCCTGACATCTCTGTCCACATATGAACAGCGATGTCTGGGGCTTCCCCAGAGCCGGAGTCCCATGCAGAGCACTAGTACATGCTCTGCTCCGGAACTCTGTGGAATTCCCTGACATCGCTGTCCATATATGGACAGTGTGTCAGGGTCCCCCCTGAGCGGAGTCCTGGGTAGAGCGCTAGTATCGGCTCTGCTCCGGGATTCTGTGGAATTCGCTGACATCGCTGTCCATATATGGACAGTGTGTCAGGGTCTTCCCCAGAGCGGAGACCCGGGCAGAGCGCTAGTATCGGCTCTGCTCCGGGACTCTGGGGAAGCCTCTGACATAGCTGTATATATATCGACAATGATGTCAGGGGCTTCCCCAGAGCTGGAGTCCCAGTGATGTCAGGAGCACAGCTGGAGTCTCAGGAAGAGCCCACTAGTGCTCTGCCCTGGACTCCAGCTCTGGGCAAGCCCCTGACATCACTGTGGCAGCATCTGCAGATGGCACTGTGGCAGCATCTGCGTAGGGCACTGTGGCAGCATCTATGGAGGGCACTGTGGCAGCATCTACGGAGGGAAATGTGGCAGCATCTATGGAGGGCACTGTGGCAGCACCTGCGGAGGGCACTGTGGCAGCATCTACGGAGGGCACTGTGGCAGCATCTACGGAGGGCACTGTGGCAGCATCTACGGAGGGCACTGTGGCAGCATCTACGGAGGGAACTGTGGCAGCATCTACAGAGGGCACTGTGGCAGCATTTACAGAGGACACTGTGGCAGCATGTACAGAGGACACTGTGGCATTATATAGGGGTGTGTTGCATTATCTACAGAGGATTCTGTGGCAGCATCTACAGAGGGCACTGTGGCAGTATCTACAGGGGGCACTGTGGCAGCATATACAGAGGGCACTGTGGCAGCATCTACAGAGGGCACTGTGGCAGCATCTATAGAGGGCACTGTGGCAGCATCTACAGAGGGCACTGCGGCAGCATCCACAGAGGGCATTGCGGCAGTATCCACAGAGGGCATTGCGGCTGCATCCACAGAGGGCACAGCGGCTGCATCCACAGAGGGCACTGCGGCAGCATCCACAGAGGGCACTGTGGCAGCATCCAGAGAGGGCACGGTGGCACTATCTAAAAAGGGGGGCTGCTCAATCTTGACATGCGTGTCTGCCAAACGCTG
Source organism: Rhinoderma darwinii (assembly GCF_050947455.1). NCBI lineage: Eukaryota > Metazoa > Chordata > Amphibia > Anura > Rhinodermatidae > Rhinoderma > Rhinoderma darwinii. Next base: position 68,717,780 of record NC_134689.1, read on the forward strand.
CTAACTGAGCCGCCGGACTGCATTTAGCGACACTTAAACTGGAAAACTGGATTGTTAAAATAAACACGTGGAGAAATATCTCAAATTTTAAACCTAGCGATATTATTATAGTAATATAGTGTTCTAGTAGATCACATAACTAATTGATTAACAATAATTTTGTATTGCATCAAACTTGAAAGTAATGCGGCCCGACCACTTCAAATTTTTTCTATATGTGGCCCAACTTACCCGGCCGAGTTTGAGACCCCTGATCTAGACTCTAACTGTCATAGTGTCATAAATAGTAGTGGCCAATAAGAAATATGATTAACTAATTATTTAGACATGCACTCATATTCCGATCACATGTTTTTAGCTCTTCGGGCTACGCCATTCAAATTATCTATTTTACTATATGAGACTAAACTATTGATCTGTGTAACTTTGAGATAGGAAAGCACTAGCCATATAGGGGAATGGCTGAAATAACCCCCTATACAATTTAATCTCTTTAGCCCACTATATTGGTATTGTAGGATGCGGTATCGAGGGGAGGACAATGACGTAGTAGCGCCCCATCTGATTGGATGTCCGATGACCGAGCCCCCAAAGGAGCATGATTTCAAGCACTCACTGCCATACTATCTGTCAAGCCGTTAGGCTCTATCTCCCTGACTAGAGATGAGCGAACCGGGACAACCGAACGCGGTTTCGGTCCGAACTTCCGGAAAAGTTCGGTTCACAGCGAATCCGAACTTCACCGGGTTCGGCCGAACCCGTTTTTACCGAACCCGGCTACATTTTGGCGCCTGCCACATGTTACATCTAAAATGGAGGATTTCACAAGATCACCTGACATCAGGCTACCCCATAATGCCTTGCAAACGGCTCTCCCAGCCAATCGGGAGGCAGCATAGGGGTGGGCTCAAGCCTGCAATAAAAGTCTATGCACGGAGCACAAGGAAAAGCTTTAGGAATCTAAAAGGCAGGAATCCAGCAATCGAAGGGGCTCATCCACTACTCAGCCAGTGTGTGAATACGCTTTTATAAGGGGCTCATCCCCGTTGCATCCAACTTGCAATACAGGCAGGCTTTGTAGTACTACAACGCCCAGCATTCCCTGAGTCAGTGCACAGTGGCTGATAGAAATTCTCAATCATTGCCATTTGCCAAGCCAGTGTCAGTGTGTGAATACGCTTTTAGAAGGGGCTCATCCCCGGCCGTTAACATAACAAACAAATAACAATCCAACTTGCAATACTGGCAGCCTTTGTAGTAGACGTAGTACTACAACGCCCAGCATTCCCTGAGTGCACTGCAGCATGGCTGATAGAAATTCTCATTCATTGCCATTTGCCAAGCCAGTGTCAGTGTGTGAATACGCTTTTAGAAGGGGCTCATCCCCGGCCGTTAACATAACAAACAAATAATCCAACTTGCAATACAGGCAGCCTTTGTAGTAGTAGTAGTACTACAAGGCCCAGCATTCCCTGAGTGCACTGCAGCGTGGCTGATAGAAATTCTCATTCATTGCCATTTGCCAAGCCAGTGTCAGTGTGTGAATACGCTTTTAGAAGGGGCTCATCCCCGGCCGTTAACATAACAAACAAATAACAATCCAACTTGCAATACAGGCAGCCTTTGTAGTAGACGTAGTACTACAACGCCCAGCATTCCCTGAGTGCACTGCAGCGTGGCTGATAGAAATTCTCATTCATTGCCATTTGCCAAGCCAGTGTCAGTGTGTGAATACGCTTTTAGAAGGGGCTCATCCCCGGCCGTTAACATAACAAACAAATAACAATCCAACTTGCAATACAGGCAGCCTTTGTAGTAGACGTAGTACTACAAGGCCCAGCATTCCCTGAGTGCACCGCGGCGTGGCTGATAGAAATTCTCATTCATTGACATTTGCCAAGCCAGTGTCAGTGTGAATACGCTTTTAGAAGGGGCTCATCCCCCGGGTTTTGATTCAACTTGCTGCACTCCAGCAGTGAAATGTCTGGTAAAAAAAAGGTTGTGAAAGGACGGGGTAGAGGAAAAAACATCCATGCCGTCTCCTCTTCCAGTCCAAATGTTGGATCTGTTGGTGCCAGACCCAGTACCAGCATTTGTGGCACAAGACATGTGCCCAGTTCCACTAGTAGCAGCAGCCATGTGCCTGCTGGTAGTAGTAGCAGTATCAGCAAGCCAGACTTGTCCATCTCCTCCCGTGGGAGGGTTAATTTAGACAATACGGCCATTGTGGACTGGTTGGCTGGCTCGCGGTCATCTCAGCAGGAAGACTCTGACGATCTGGCTTCAAGCCAGGTTTCGTTGGATTCCATATCCTCTACAGTTCCTTGGCACAGTGACAGTAGTAATATAGGTATTTCTAGCGTTTCCATTCCATCATCTATGTCTTCGCTCCCCCTTCCTAGCGGGAAGCCATCTTTCCTGAGAGTCCTAAGAGACATCTCCTTGGTTGCGAAGGAAGATACTGAACAACACAGTGATGATGATGATTTGTTTTCCGCGAGTCAGCCAACGGAGTGTGTTGCGGCGGTGGTGGAGGTGGAAGCGGTGTCCGAGACGCATAGCTGCGGTAGTGGGGGTGTTGGTGGTGGTAGCCGTGGTGGCAGACGCAGTAATGAGGGGGGGCATGGAGCCCGCCATGATGTTTACATCACATTCACAACACAGTGACAGAAGTGGCGGGGATGATGAGGAAGGCTATGATGATGATGTTGTTTTAGACAGGACGTGGGAACCAGGTGATGAGGTGATGATGGCGTCAGAGGAGGAGGGTAGTAGTGGCGGCCCTGGCCGTGATAAACAGCCAAGCCGAGGTAGGGGCAGAAATCAATCTGCAAAACGTTGCAGTGGTAGGGTCAGCTCAGGAGCCGGTGACGGCGACACTGATGCTGGTGTAGGCTCCCGAAAAAAGCCTGCCAGACAAGGGGCAAGCTCGGGTGGTGTTGGAGGTGGTGGTGGTGGTGGTGGACGACGTGGTACTATCTCTTTACGGTGCTCTGCCGTGTGGCAATTTTTCTGTACCTTCCCGGAGGACGAAAACATGGCACAGTGCCATATCTACAAGCAGAAAGTAAGGCGTGGGCAGGGCAGCAATGTAGGAACTACCGCTCTACGTAAACACATGGAGCGGCATCACAAGGCCATGTGGGACAATCGACATGCCCCACCATCATCATGTACATCTAATGAAGACCCCTCTGCAGCTGCTGCTGCTGCTCCGAGTCCCTGTCATCTAAGTAGTAGCCAGGCCTTATCCACCATGTCGTTGTCATCATCATCATCACTGTCATCTAGTGCTCCTCCTACGTCCCGTCAGTTATCCATTACGGAATCGTTGTCCAATAAGCAACAATATATACCCAGTCGTCCACTTGTCGTGCGGCTTAATTCACACCTGGCTAAGTTGTTGGTGGTGCAGTCGCTGCCGTACCACCTGGTCGACTCCGCCGGCTTCAAGCAATTGATGGCGTGCGCTCAGCCTAGGTGGCGAATACCTAGCCGACATTACTTCTCCAAAACAGCTGTCCCTCCCTTGCACAAGCATGTGGAGGAAAAGGTGTGCCAGTCCTTGCAATTATCCATGTGCAGCAGGGTACATGCCACCGTCGACACGTGGAGCAGCAACTATGGGCAGGGACAGTACATGTCTTTCACGGCCCACTGGGTCAATATTTTGCAGTCCGATGCACCGCCGCAGCAATGCCAGGCATTACCACCTCCACGCTTGTATCTTTCTGGTTCAACTCCGGACACCAGGCGCCTACCATCCTCCTCCTCCCTGCCTTCCTCCTTGGAGGTCTTCCCGTCCCCGACAGGACACAGCGTATCTTCCACTCCTCCCTCCTCTTTTCACAGGTGCTAGGTGAAGCGCCACAACGCTGTCTTACACCTGCTGAGCCTGGGCGAGAAAAACCACACAGGGCAGGAGCTGCTGCTGTGCATCAAGGAGGAAATCGCACGCTGGCTGTCTCCTCTGAAACTCACACTGGGCAATGTTGTCTCTGATAACGGCAAGAACGTTGTGGCTGCACTGCGTCTAGGTCACCTGACACACGCTCCTTGCATGGCACATGTGATCAATCTGGTCATAACACGCTTCTTAAAGTCATATGTTGGTTTGAAGGGTGTGCTGGCCATGTCCAGGAGGGTTTGCGTTCGCTTTAGACGTTCGTATGCATTTAAGCACGCCCTCCTGGACTTGCAGCGTCAAAACAATCTCCCAGAACACAGCCTGATTTGCGACGTTCCAACACCCTGGAATTCCACCCTGCACATGTTGGACCGTCTGTACGAACAGCGGAAAGCCGTGAATGATTTCCTGATGCAGCAGACGGGCAGCGTTTGGAGCCATTGTAATTTCGAGCTCAGGCACTGGCAGCTGGTTAGAGACGCATGTCGCGTTTTGAGGCCCTTTGAAGAGGCCACACGATTTGTGAGCCGTGACGCTAGCGGAATGAACGATGTTATGCCGCTGATATTCATTATGGAGCAAACGCTCACAGCGATGATTCGGCAAAGGATGGAGGAAGGATCACATCTGGCTATGGATGTTGAGGAGGAGGAGGAGGATGAGGATGAGGAAACAGGACCTGAAGAGGAGCTGGATTTGTAGATGGAATCACAGGAAGGGATAGGGGACGAGGCAGCCGCACAACATGACAGTGATGGTGGTGATGACGAGTCTGACGACGACCTTGATGATGGACAACCATGGCAGTATGGGGCGGAGATGGAACCAACCGGGTCCTCTGAAACGCTGGCCAGGATGGCGAGCTGTATGCTTCGTTACTTGCGCGCTGACTGTTGTATTGTTAGCATGAAGCAAAGAGATGAGTACTGGATAGCCACACTTTTAGACCCTCGGTATAAAGCCAGAATGGGGGAGTTTTTTGCGCCTTCCGAGAGGGAGGCAAAATTGGCTTATTATCGAGAGAAGCTATGCAGCCAGCTTGTCACGGCTTTCAAACGGCAAACACCTGCTGCAAGCATGTCTGACCGGGGGGCCACTCTCCGCTCCCCACTGTCTCATCGTTCCACCGCCTCTGGCAGAGCTACCTCTGCAATAGGCGGCAGCAGCAGCCAATTCAGTTTGGAAAATATGATGACAACATTTTTACATCCAATACCCCGACCTGACACACATCGTAGTCACCAAATGGATGTTCACCATCACCAGGTGCAGCACCTAAACAACCAGGTTCACTTGTACCTGGACTATGCCCTTTCTCCGTCAGAAATGCTGATCCCAGACCCCATGGACTTCTGGGTCAGCAGATTGGATCATTGGCAAGAACTGGCCCAGTTTGCCATGGGTGTACTGTCTTGTCCACCCTCCAGTGTAGCGTCAGAGAGGGTATTCAGCGCGGCAGGGGGCTTCGTCACCACTAAGCGAACAAGATTGTTCGCCAACAGCTTGGAAAATCTCACGTTTCTGAAAATGAATCAAGCGTGGATCGGTGAGGATTTTAAAACCCCTGTGCCTGATGCCACTGATTAGATCTGACATTGCTGCTGCTGCCGCTGCCGCCTGCTACTGCTGCCTGCTGCTACGGGATTCTGTCCTGTCCACTTTTATGTGCCGCTGTTGGTGCTGCTACTACTTCTACCACCAATCCACCCCCAGTGCCGTCTGCTACAAGCAGGCCTGCCCCACCACAGGGCTTTGTTCTGTGACTGTCCAGTCTCTTTTTTTTTTTTTTTAACTCGTTTTATTAAAAGTAACTGTCAGAGTCAAACCATCACATACATCAGGAAAACATTATACATTCAATAGTACATATGTCAGAAGAATCAATATATACAAAGGGATTACTCACAGGTATCCATCATAATAACTCGTGGTTCGCGGACCACACACACATAATACAGGATTCTCAATTCAATCCAACCCGACTTTTATTACATTACATCATGGGAATAGGAATACTCCCTCATTTCAATATTATATCACATCGCCCCAATCCTCTTGTACATCATACCCTAAAGCACCTGGACGTGTCATCCTCCCTAGTCTTTTACCCTCTCCCACCCCCAGCTTGTGCCAGAGCAACTGTTAGCCCTTGGACTGTACAATGAGTGAGACTCGATGAGCACCAACCACCCCAGATCAGATCAAATTTAGCTGGCTTTCCCCGATGTTTATACACTATTTTCTCAAATGGAAGCATGTCATTGACCATTTTACGCCATTGCGCTACTGTCGGGGTCCTCTCCGCCATCCATCTCATGGCCACCGCCTTTCTTGTCATAAACAGTGTTTCTCTAAGAAATATCCTCTCATATATTGACCATTGCTCCTCATTTAGCAGTCCCAGTAAACACACCTCCGGCCTGCACGTTATCGTCCTCCCCATCACTATCGTTAATAATGCAACCACCTCCTCCCAAAAACGAAGAATCCGATGACAACCCCACATTAGGTGTATAAAGTCTGCCCTCATCTCTCCACACCTATGACATTGTGAGGACGCCATTCTTCCCATACGATGTAACTTTACGGACGTCAAATAACATTGGTGGATGATGAACAGTTGCACTAGTTTATTATTTGCAGCTGGTGAAACCAGCAGATGGGAGCCCTGCGCCTCCCTCCATTCCTCCGCTGTGAGTTGTGGAATTAATGTACGCCACCTATCCTCAGCCCCCAGGGGTTCCATTCGCATTTTAGCCTCCATTAGATAAGAATAAATTTGGGAAACCACACCCCTTGTAAACGGCTTGCTCAGCCTCACCACCAAGTCACAGCTAGAGTATGTCACGGAGTTCAATGGGAATTGTGCTAATAGAGCATGATGAAGCTGAATGCAATATAATTCATCCCCTGGCGGTATATTGAATGCTGCCCGAATCTCACTCACCGACATTACCGACCCTTCTTCCGTTAGCAGTTGTGATATAGCCACTACCTCTCTAGATGACCAGTAACGTTTCCCCACCAACCCATGCAGATGGGAGAAGCTTGGATTATCCCACAGCGGACTCTCCGCCACCACCCCCACACAGCCCAGTAGATCTTTAGCCTGTTGCCAGACTCGTCTCGCCAGCTTATGTAAGGGTAACAGGGAGCGGTGTCTGAAATCATGCGGCTCCAGTATCGGCCACAAAGTTTTTAAGCCCAGTACCCGGGCTAGATGATTCTCAGCATTAGTCATTAGGGGGGGGGGGAGACCCAAGAGATCAAGTACCTGAGCTGCCCCGCCAAGTAATATAGAAAAACATCCGGTAACGCAGCCCCAGCCTCATCCTTAGGTCTTTGTAGAATCGACAGCTTGAGTTTAGATCTCCCCCCCCCACACACAAACGGCGCGAACAACGAGTTTATTATTTTAAAGAACCTTTTAGGCACCAACACATCCATGTGCTCCAGCACATACAAGAATTTTGGCAATACTATCATTTTTAATAGATTGACGCGTCCCGCTACTGACAAAGGCAGGCCTTTCCACACCTGTATTTTGTCCCTTAGATACGTGACCAAGGGTGCTACATTTAACCCATACGATCTAGAGCTATCTCTAGCAATATTAATCCCCAGGTACTTAAACTCTGATCTCACTGGCAGTCCGCTAAATTGGGTACCCCATCCACAATTATCCTGTCTCAAAGGCATCAGATACGATTTAGACCAATTAATTAGTAACCCTGAGTATCTTCCAAAGTCGTTAATGAGGGAAATAGCCCTGGGTAGGGTGGCATTGGGGTTCGCCATGAACAACGCCATATCGTCCGCATATAATCCTATCCGGTCCTCTCTGTCTCCTATTCTAATTCCCATATATGCAGGATCCTTCCTGATGTTAAGAGCCAGTGGTTCAATGGCCAAAGCGAAGAGAAGTGGCGAAAGTGGACACCCCTGCCTCGTGCCCCTATGGAGGCCAAAGGAAGGGGACAGGGCCCCATTCACCAACACCTGCGCTCGTGGAGATTAAAATAACAAGGAAACCCAATTAATAAATCTCTCCCCAAACCCAAATCTTCGCAGCACAGCCAGCAGATAAGGCCATTCTACCGAGTCAAATGCCTTTGCCGCGTCCAGAGATGCCACCGCCCAGTCCTGCTGCTCCTCCCATCCAATCTGCGTCACCACCTGTACCCGCCTGATATTTTCTGAGGTGGACTTGCCAGGTATAAAGCCACACTGGTCTGAATGGATGATCTCTTTTATCACTCTGCATAGCCTGCTAGCTAACATCTTAGTCAAGATTTTGTAATCCACTGTCAGCAGCGAGATCGGTCTATATGAACCACATTCTTCTGTTTTTTTGTCTGGCTTCAGCAACACAATTATGGTGGCGTCACACATGGATTCCGGAAGAGCGGAAATCCGATAGCTGTGTTCAAACAGGGCCAACAATTGGGGGGCCAATAGCTCTCCATATTGTAAATATACCTCCAGAGGAATACCATCCGGCCCTGAGGCCTTCCCCTTGGCCAATGAAGCCATTCCCTCCAAGATCTCATCTACCGTAAATGGAGCCTCAAGCGATGCCACCCCCTCCGCTGTCAATGTAGGAAACGATATTCCATCCAAGTATCCCTCCATCTCCTCCATCCTATAATCGACTTTTGATGCATACAGCTGATCATAAAACTGTGTAAATTGCTCGAGAATCTCTCCCGGGGAGGTGTAGATCTCATCTCCAGGCCCCGCTATGCCCATCACCGGGGGGGATCTAGAACTGTGCCGTACCATATGTGCCAGAATTTTACCCGATTGGTTGCCCAATTCAAAATGGGATTGTTTGCTAAAGAATAAGCTACGCGATGTCTTATCCCTCAGGATCTGTAAATACTGTCTACCCAAATCCAGCCATGCATTCCGGTTAGCTGGTGTGGGATCCTGTACAAACGCCCCTTCCGCCTGTGAACATTGATATGCTATGTCCTCCTCCTGCATGGCGGATACTCGTTTTACATAGGATATGGAGGATCGGAGACACCCCCTTAAATAGGCCTTGAGGGTATCCCACACCAATGACCGATTTTCCATCTGAGCATGCGCTTCTATAAATATTGATAACTGTTCCGGTATGCGATCATTCTGTTGGATGAGCTGAAGCCAAAACGGGTGTATTTTACCCATCCCCCTTCTGCCTACCTGTGGCCTTTTTAATGTCAATAAGATCGGGCTATGATCCGAGATCCCCCTCGGCAAATGATCCACTGATTCTATCTCCTGGAAAACCGCATGTGATCCAAATATATAATCAATTCTGGACAGCGCGTTGTACTGCGAGGTGTGACATGTAAATTCTCTGATCCCTTCATGTGTCACCCTCCACAAGTCTATCCATCCCATTTCCTTTACCAACATGCTCAACTGAGTGGGACTACCAGAGCCTCTACTCCCATTCCCTTGCAGTCTATCCATACCTGGGTCCATAACCAAGTTAAGATCCCCCATCATGATCACTCGAACCCCCGGGTGTGCTGCCACAAATCTGACGGCTTCCTGAATTACTACCAATGAGGCTGGAGGAGGATTATACACCCCCAGGATCACATATGGGCATTCATCTAGAACCGCATGTAAAAAAATGTACCGCCCCTCCGGGTCTACATTGGATTGTAGCAATTTCCAACGAAGCTCTGCGTGTACTAAGATGGCCACCCCTCTGGAGTACGAAGTATGCGAAGCGTGTCCCGCCCACTGTACCCAGGGCTTATTCAGAATCGACACAGTGTCCGGTGTCATGTGTGTTTCTTGTAGACACGTTATATGTGGACGCTGTCCCCGCACAGTAGCAAATATCATATGCCTCTTTTCAGGAGACCCCATTCCCCGGACATTCCAAGACATTAACCGTAATCCTGCCATTTCATACTGTTAACACACCTTGGAGCACCACTGCCCTGGAGCCTATCCCCCAACCCCTGAATAACAATTATCCCAGTCCCGTATGCATGACCCTCCATGACTCGTATGTATGCTATATCAAAGCCGTGTTCTACGGTAATGTGAGTTGACTCAATATCCTTCATAACACCTTCAAAAACAAATATTGCTCAACAGGAGCTAACCTTTGTAGCCTATACTCTAGGGGGTAGTTTCTACGGCTAGCATGCTTCTGGCGCAAATACACTATCTGTATAAGTGTAGCATCCCCCAGAGCCAGCACCCCCAGGTACTTATAAAGACATTTCAATACCTGACGCATAATATCGGTCCCCCATACCTTCAACTTAGAACATATAAGGATGTTACTATGGGGCTTAAACTGCCCACCTTATAACATGGGCCTCATGCCCCCCATACCAAGTTGCAGATAATATGGTACATCATCACATCATTATCTTAGAAGGATACTTTCAGCTGGAACGTCTGTACTATAAGCAATATGGGGTATCCATGAGTTCCATATGTCGGACACAACTTCCATCCTGCACAGCCACAGCCCTCATCTTCGGGGAGATTGCCTGTGCTTTCTCGTAATCCATTCTTCCGCCTCAGTTGGATTCGTAAAGAATATGGCTCTGTCTCCATCCACAACCCGCAATCTAGCCGGATATGCCATCGAATAAGGAATCTGCAGGTCCCGTAGTCGGCGCTTGATAGGGACATAAGACGCCCTCTGTCTCTGCAAATCAGGAGAAAAATCCGGATATATGGACACAGAAGCATTCCCAAAGCGGATCCCTCCGGCTTTCCGAGCTTCCAGCAGAACCGTGTCCCGATCTTTGCAGTTCAGCATCCGAGCAAGCAGAGGTCTTGGAGGAGCACCCGGAGGTGGTAATCGTGCTGGGACCCTGTGCGCCCTTTCTACCGCATACGCCAGCGAGAATGATGCATCTGTGAAGGTCTCCTTCAGCCATTTCTCCACAAACTCTCCCGATCTCTGCCCCTCTGCCCTCTCCGGCAGTCCCACAATGCGGAGGTTATTACGGCGCGATCTATTTTCCAGATCGTCGGCTTTCTGGCGCCACAAATCCACTTTACGGTGCAGATCTTGTATAGCCGCAGGCATATTAGCAGTGAGATCTTCCAAGGCCGAAATCCTACCCTCCGTCTCCGTCACTCTTTCCCGCACATTCTGCAGGTCTTGCCTCAATAGGCCCACGTCCACTCTCACCTCATCTATCTTAGCCGTGAGTGTCGTACGCGTCTCAAGGATGGCTGTCAGCAGCTTATCCGATGCCTCCTGCAACGTGAGTCCCGCATCCTGTTCCGGGGGAATCGATGTGGATGTCCCCGCCATTGCCGCGGCCTGCCCAGCAAGGCACCCGCCGGCGCCATCTTGGATCACCACGCGGGCATAGGATTTCAGTTTTTCCGCCGCGTCCATCGCTTTAGGCGGGCTCATCTTTTTTTTGGAAGATGTCCTTCCCTTCCGACGTAGCTGGTAAGGAATTTTGGCAACTTTCACGGATTGCAGTACCGTCAGGAGGATATAATGCAGGATGCCGGCCCGGAGCTATCGCCACACGCGTCCTCTCACATCAGTAGCTGGCCACGCCTCCCCCAGTCTCTTTTTTTAATGTGCTGCTACTACTACTACTACTACTACCACCCTTGCTGTCTGTGTTGGCTACCTCTACTACCACCAATACACCTCCACTGCCGCACGTCTGCTACAAGCAGGCCTGAGGCTTGCCCCACCACAGGGCTTTGTCCTGTGACTGTCCAGTCTCTTTTAATGTGCTGCTACTACTACTACCACCCTTGCTGTCTGTGTTAGCTACCTCTACTACCACCAATACACCTCCACTGCCGTCTGCTACAAGCAGGCCTGCCCCACCACAGGGCTTTGTCCTGTGACTGTCCAGTCTCTTTTTTTAATGTGCTGCTACTACTACTACTACTACTACCACCCTTGCTGTCTGTGTTGGCTACCTCTACTACCACCAATACACCTCCACTGCCGCCCGTCTGCTACAAGCAGGCCTGAGGCCTGCCCCACCACAGGGCTTTGTCCTGTGACTGTCGTCCAGTCTCTTTTTTTAATGTGCTGCTACTACTACTACCACCCTTGCTGTCTGTGTTGGCTACCTCTACTACCACCAATACACCTCCACTGCCGTCTGCTACAAGCAGGCCTGCCCCACCACAGGGCTTTGTCCTGTGACTGTCCAGTCTCTTTTTTTAATGTGCTGCTACTACTACTACTACTACTTCCACCCTGGCTGTCTGTTGGCTACCTCTACTACCAGAAATACACCTCCTCTGCGGCCCATCTGCTACAAGCAGGTCTGAGGCCTGCCCCACCACAGGGCTTTGTCCTGTGACTGTCCAGTCTCTTTTAATGTGCTGCTACTACTACTACCACCCTTGCTGTCTGTGTTAGCTATCTCTACTACCACCAATACACCTCCACTGCCGTCTGCTACAAGCAGGCCTGCCCCACCACAGGGCTTTGTCCTGTGACTGTCGTCCAGTCTCTTTTTTTAATGTGCTGCTACTACTACTACCACCCTTGCTGTCTGTGTTGGCTACCTCTACTACCACCAATACACCTTCACTCCCGCCCGGCTGCTACAAGCAGGCCTGAGGCCTGCCCCACCACAGGGCTTTGTCCTGTGACTGTCCAGTCTCTTTTAATGTGCTGCTACTACTACTACCACCCTTGCTGTCTGTGTTAGCTACCTCTACTACCACCAATACACCTCCACTGCCGTCTGCTACAAGCAGGCCTGCCCCACCACAGGGCTTTGTCCTGTGACTGTTGTCCAGTTTCTTTTTTTAATGTGCTGTTACTACTACTACCACCCTTGCTGTCTGTGTTGGCTACCTCTACTACCACCATTACACCTCCACTGCCGTCTGCTACAAGCAGGCCTGCCTCACCACAGGGCTTTGTCCTGTGACTGTCCAGTCTCTTTTTTTTAATGTGCTGCTGCTACTACTACTACTACTACTACCACCCTTGCTGTCTGTTGGCTACCTCTACTACCACCAATACACCTCCACTGCCGCCCGTGGAGGCCTGGAGGGCTTGTCAAAAGCCATTGCTTGTTGCTTTTACATTACATCCATGTATGGATGAACCCCGGCAGGCATCTGCCAATAAAAATGGTCAATTTTTGGAGGGCTTGTGAAAAGCCATTGCTTGTTGCTTTTACATCCATGTATGGATGAACCCCCGGCAGGCATCTGCCAATAAAAAGGGTCAATTTTTGGAGGGCTTGTCAAAAGCCATTGCTTGTTGCTTTTACATCCATGTATGGATGAACCCCGGCAGGCATCTGCCAATAAAAATGGTCAATTTTTGGAGGGCTTGCACTCAAAAGCCATTGCTTGTTGCTTTTACATCCATGTATGGATGAACCCCGGCAGGCATCTGCCAATAAAAAGGGTAAATTTTTGGAGGGCTTGTCAAAAACCATTGCTTGTTGCTTTTACATTACATCCATGTATGGATGAACCCCGGCAGGCATCTGCCACCATAAAGGGTCAATTTTTTGAGGGCTTGTCAAAAGCCATTGCTTCTTCTTTTACCACCTTATATGTATGAACCCTGGCAGGCATCTGCCACCAAAAATGGTTAATTTTTGTACCTTTTTTAACAATGCATTAAGCATACAACATGCACAAGTGCAGTGGTTTCTGTTAGTTATCACCGTGTCCCATCCGTTTTCCTATAGCCATACATGTTGTCGTACCTGTGACACTAACTTTGCCTTAAAGACAGCTCAAAAGTACTTGGATACACTCATGGGTGACCTAAGAGTGTTATACAGGGCTTCTAGGGCTTTTAAACAGTGTTATACAAGATTTTTAGGGGCTTTCTTGTATTACAGGTTCGGTCAGAACTAGTTCGGTCCGAATCAAACTTTTTCATGAAATTCGGCGAACCTGCCGAACCGAACTTTTCATAAGTTCGCTCATCTCTATCCCTGACGAGCCAGTACTACTAGTGAAACGCGTAGGAGCATGAGCTGTAGTTAGAATTACAATCTTTATCATGGGGACAGGTTCCAGAGACAACAGGGTCGTTCTTTTCAGAACGGGTGCCCGGATTGTTGTCAGCAGTGAGGGTTTAACCAGACGTAAGGGACAGACAGAATACCATTGTGTAACCTGAGTGATCCTGAGTAACCCTGCTGTTTATGTCCTGGATGTTTAATAAGTATTTGGCAAGCTGAATACTCAGTTCTATATATGCTATTCGTCTAAATAGCACAATCTTAAAACATATTGTTATTCAGTTTTATGTGGATAAATAATTAAAGATTATATTTTAGAATTATCCCTTCCTCTATATATATTTAATATTATATCATGGTGGTTTCTCAAGGACATAAAATATCAGTAAATTGTGTAACGCCGGCAGCTGCGGGTCTCACTTACCCCAGCGGCCGCCAGCAGGCTTATCTTCCTAGCCGGCATCTCTTTCTCCAGGGACGCTGGCATGCTCTAATCTCTCCTCCCCCCTGCCTATGCCCATAGGGTGCATACCCGCTCGACACAGTACTTAAAGGGCCAGCTCACGCACCAGGAATATTATTTTACCCCCAGCCTATTCCAGCGCACCCTGGACTTTTTAAGGAACTCTGCCCACTTCATAAGTGCCTGAACAACATTATTTCTAACCCAGAGTTAGTCTGAGAAGGTCCTGTTCCCTGAAAGCTGTGTCCACAGCGATCCTGTATCCGTGTCCAGTCCTGTATCCTAAATCCAGTGTCCATGATGAGTCCAGTGTCTGTGATAAGTCCTGCGCCCGTGTCCAGTCTTGTATCCTGAGTCCAGTGTCCGTCACTAGTCCTCATTCTAGTAATCGAGCACAAACCAGCTGCCGATAATCCTATACAAGCCTGCTTCCAGCTATCTATCACAAGCCTGCTTCCAGCTATCTGTCACAAGCCTACCTCCAGTAATCCAGCACTATCAATGTACCATCTGCCACTGACTGTCCTTTACTTGTCTGGCCAGCAGCTAGTCCATTACGTTCCAGTGGGTCCACATTCCCAGTGGACGTTACAGTTTGCTCAGGCCATGGATCCCACTGACAAACCCAAGACGGCGGTTCAAGTTATGCAAGATGTAGCGTCCATGGCGGCGGATCGTCGGGTTTACTCACCACCCGGCGGCCGCAGCCATGGATCTGTGAGAGCTGGCTCGCATCTGCTTCCCAGGAGACGTCAGCGCTCACTTCCGCTATGGTCCACTGTGTCCCATAGGGTGTGCGTACACGCTTGTGCCTGGCCTTAAAGGGACAGTGCGTGCACATGGGAATTATCATCATCAATTAGCACACGATTCCCTGTACTATAAGAAGGGCCCTGCCCCTTTTCTCATTGCCTGAGAATTGTTAGTATTCCCATGTCAGTCTTGCAAATGGTCCATTAGTGTTATACTGTTCCCGTTGTTACCCGTGCCCTGTTACCTGTATCCCATGCTGTGTTCTTGTTCCTAAGCCTGTTAGTGTTGGAGTCGTGTCCTACTGAACCTGCTGTCATCTACCACGTCTAGTATCTTCTGATATGACCAGTGTCTTCTGCCACGTCCAGTGTCTTCTGCCACGCCCAGTGTCTTCTGCCACTCCCAGTATTAACCGCCACATCTAGCACAGCCTGCTGCATGCACCTCCATCCGTGCTAAAGCCTCCGCAACTGTCTGGACTATTCAGGTACCCTAGAGCGGGACTTTGTACAGATTGGGTGCTCTGTTGCTTGGCCGGCTGCCTCCCCGCTACAGCAGTGTGGCCTAGTGGGTCCACTTAACCACAGACCGTGACACAAGACCTCCGATTACGCCAGGATCAGCTGCTACAGGCGATTAATACCATCGTCATTCATCTGGACATCGCTCTTGTTCCTACTCCGGCAGCTCTACAAGCCAATGCTCCATCTAATCCTCAGCCAGCCATAGTTCCAGTGAGCTCCGGAGCAGGAATTTAGTTGACACTTCCACCTATGCTGGGGACTCCAAAAACATGTTCAGGTAAAACTCCAGCAACTGGGTAGGATAGGAGAAACTACGCTGGGTGGACCGTTGCCTTCTGCAAAATTCTCTCCTAAACTCTATATTCCTGTAAAAATTACCTCTGGTGAAGAATCACATTCTGTTTCTGCTTATGTGGACTCTGGAGTGGCTGAGAACTTAATTAATCAGGCCTTCGTAAACTGTCTGCACTTGCCCTCAACTCCTCTGGAGAAATCTCTAGTAGTAGCTTCCGTGAATGGTCAACCATTGCCGGATCCAATTCTCTCCATCACAGAACCTTTGAGGATACAAGTGGGTGTTCTACACTCACAACAAATGGCCTTCTATCTGCTGCCTAATGCGATGAATCCAGTCCTGCTGGGACTACCATGGCTTCACCAACATGCTCCTATCCTAGACTGGAATAACGGAGAAATTCTCCAGTTGGGATCCAGATGTCTACACCGCTGTCTGCCTCAGGTTCTTCCTGTCCAATCCCCATTGCCTCAGTCACATCCTGGTCTACCTCTGCAATATGCCTGCTATACAGATGTGTTTAGCAAAAAGGAGGCTGAGACCTTGCCTCCGCATCGACCATATGACTGTCCAATAGTGTTGCTTCATGGGACTTTACCTCCTCATGGACAGGCATATCCTCTCTCTCTGCCCAAGACCCAAGCCATGTCAGAATATGTCATGGTTTATTAGGAAGTCAACTTCTCCAGCCGAAGCCGTATTCTTCTTTGTAGGGAAAAAAGATGGATCCCTCCAGCCCTGCATTAACTATCATTGTCAAAATAAGATCACTGTCAAAAACAAGCACCCCTTATAACTTGATCCGTATCCGCAAGGGTGACGAGTTGAAAACCGCATTCAACACCGTTATGAATATCTCGTGATGCCATTTCGTTTGTGTAAACATTCAGCTGTGTTCCAGAAATTAATGAACAATATACATATTCCGGGATTTGTCTGCATAGTGGTTTATCTGGATGAAATCTTGATCTACTCACCTGATCTGATGATGCACCGGAAGCATGTTCGTTAAGTCCTGTCGTGGTTGAGGGGGAAAAAGCTCTACTCTAAATTGGAGAAATGCATCTTCCTGTGCTATATTGTCTCTGATCACGAACTCCAGATGGATCCAGAGAAAGTAAAATCCATTCTAGATTGGCCTGTCCATCAAGGTCTTCGTGCTATACAGAGGTTTTTGTGTCTTGCGAACTTCTACAGACCATTTATCCCTAACGTTTCCTTGATTACCGCTCCCATCTCTGCCCTCACCAAAAAGGGAACAAAATACGAAGGAGTGGCCCCCTGAAGCGGAATCTGCATTCTAAGAGCTTAACCCCTTAAGGACGGAGCCTTGTTTTGGCCTTAAGGCTCAGAGCCCATTTGTGAAATCTGACATATTTCACTTTATGTGGTAATAACTTCGGAATGCTTAAACCTATCCAAGCGATTCTGAGATTGTTTTCTCATGAGACATTGGGCTTTATTTTAGTGGTAAAATGTGGTCAATATATTCAGTGTTTATTTGTGAAAAATTGCAAAATTTTGAGACAATTTAGAAAAAAAAAATTTTTTCTGAATTTAAATGCATCTGCTTGTAAGGTAGATGATACCACACAAAATAGTTACTAATTCACATTTCCCATATGTCTACGATTTGCATAGTTTTTTGAATATTCTATTATTTTTCTTTGACGTTAGAAGGCTTAGAACATAGACAGCAATTTCTCATTTTTTTAAGAAAATTTAAAAAGCTTTTTTTTAACCCCTTCTCGTCGTAAACAACTTTCAGATTTTCATTTTAGTTTTTTCCTCCCCACATTCCAGAAGCCATAACGTCTTTATTTTTCCGTCGATATAGTACTATAAGGGCTTGATTTTTGTGGGACGAGTTGTAGTTTTACGTAGCACCATTTATTTTGCCATATAATGTAGGAAACAGGGAAAAAAATATTTGTGGGGTAGAAAATTAAAAAAAACAGTGATTCCTACATAGATTTTTGCGCACCGTTTTACGGAATTCACTGTGCAATTAAAACAACATGTTAACTTTATTCTGAGGGTCAATACGATTATGGCGATACCAAATATATATAGTTTTTTTCTATATTTTACTACTTTTACATGTAAAAACCTAAGTGTAAAAAAGAAAATTTATATTGCGTCGCCAAATTCCGAGAGCCATAAGTTTTTTATTTTTCCGTCGATTAAGTGGTATGAGGGCTTATTTTTTGCGGCATAAGCTGTAGTTTTTAATAATACCATTTTGGTGTACATGCGACGGTTTGATCACTTTTTATTTCATTTTTTGTGGGAGATTAGGTGACCAAAAAGTAGACATTCTGGCGTTTAAAAAATTTTTTTTCACGGCGTTCACCGTGTGGGTAAAGTAATGATATTTTGTAATAGCTCAGACTTTTACAGACTCAGCGATACCAATTATGTTTTTTTTTTTTACTATGCTCTAGGGGGAAAAAGGGAAACTTTTAGTTGTTTTTTTTTTTACACAAAAACACTTTATTTAACTCATTTTTACTAGTCCCCCTAGGGGACTTCAACCAGCGATCGTTAGATCGCTTGCACGTTATACTGCAATACTAATGTATTGCAGAATATCGTGATTCTGACAGGCACTTATTAAGCCCTGCCGGAGGCAAGGCTTAATAGGTGTACAAAGATGGCGGAGCTGGGGGCGTTCATTAAGCGTTCATTAAGGGGTTAAGGTACCTATTCAGTTCTGAAGTGGCTTTGAGGGGCCTATGTATTAGAAACCCCCATAAAACACCCAATTTTAAAAACTAAACCACTCAAAGTATTCAAAACAGCATTTTTAAAGTTTTTTTTTAACCCTTTAGGCATTTCACAGGAATTAAAGCAAAGTGGAGATGAAATTTGCAAATTTCATATTTCTTGCTGAATTTCAATTTTTTTAATTTTTTTCTGTAACTCAGAAGGTTTTACCAGAGACACACTACTAAGTATGTATCGTCCAGATTCTGCAGGTTTTAGAAATGTCCCACATGTGGCTCTAGTGTGCTCGTGGACTAAAACACAAGCCCCAGAAGCAAAGAAGCACCTACTGTATTTTGGGGAATCTTTTTTTATTAGAATACTGTATATTTTAGGTAGTATGCTAGGTTTGAAGAAGTGTTGAGGTGCCAATACAGTAGGAATCCCCAAAAAGTTACCCCATTTTTGAAACTACACACCTCAATGAATTCATGTATGGGTGTTGTGACCATTTAGACCCCACAATTTTTCACAGAATTTATTTTAATTGGCCTGTGAATTGAAAAAAATATATTTTTTTCCAATAAGTTGTAGTTTTGGCTCAAAATTTCTTATTTTCACAGGAAAAAAATATAACCCATTTTGTTGGGCAATTTATCCTGAGTGCGGCAATACCCCATTTGTGGTGATAAACTGCCGTTTGGGCCCATGGGAGGGCTCAGAAGGAAAGGAGCGCTACGTGTTCTTTGGAGTCCAGATTTTGCTGGATTGGTTTTTGGGTGCCATGTAGCATTTGCAGAGCCCCAGTTGTATCAAAGCAATGGAAATCTACAAGAAGTGACCCCATTTTGCAAACTACACTCCTCAAGGAATTCATTAATTGATGTTGTGACCATAAAGACCCCACAGTTTTTTCACAGTATTTATTTGAATTGGGCTGTGAATTAAAACAAATGTAATTTTTTTCCAATAAGATGTAGTTTTGGCTCAAAATTTCAAATTTTCACAAGGAATAATTTTGTTGCCCAATTTGTCCTGAGTGCGGCAATACCTCATTTGGGGTGATAAACTGCCGTTTGGGCCCATGGGAGGGCTCAGAAGGAAAGGAGTGCTATGCTTTCTTTGGAGTCCAGTTTTTGCTGGATTGGTTTTCGGGTGCCATGTCGCATTTGCAGAGCCCCAGAGGTACCAGTACAGTTGAAACCCCCAAGCAGTGACCCCATTTTAAAAACTAGACCCCTTAAGACATTCATCTAGAGGTGTAGTGAGCATTTTGACCCTACAGGTATTGTGTAAAATATAATGCTCAGCAGATGGTGCAGAGTGAGATTTGCGATTTCCTATACATATATGCCATTTCAGTGTCTGATATATTTTGCCCAGCATGTGCCACAGGAGACATACATCCCAAAAACTGTCATGTGGGCTCTCCCGGGTACGGCAATACCCTACATGTGGCTGTTATTAGCTAACTGGGCACACGACAGGGCTCAGAAGGAAAGGACCACCGTTTGGCCTACTGGTGATTTTCTGGTACTAAGTCATGTATGCAGAAGCCCCTGAGGTACCAGTACAGTTGAAACCTCTGAGAAGTGACCCAATTGTCAAAACGACACCACTTAAGGCATTCATCTAGAGGTGTAGTGAGCATTTTGACCCCACAGGTATTGTGTAAAAGATAATGCGCAGCTGATGGTGCAGAGTGAGATTTGCAATTTTCTATACATATATGCAAAATTCAGTGTCCGATATATTGTGCCCAGCATGTGCCACTGGAGACATACACCCATAAACTGTAAAGTGGGTTCTCCTGGATATGGCAATACACTATAAGTGTCTGTTAACAGCTTCCCGGGCACACCGCAGGGCTCAGAAGGGAAAGATGAGGGGGATAAGCTGTGCGAAGTGCATCAGGGTAAGTAAAACTGGGGTATTTTAAAAATCAAGGGACTTATGATAAATTTGAAAAAACTCTTTTATACAGAGCCCTGGTTTTTTGGGACACGTGTCACATTGATATAGTGTGTCCTTCCTTATCCCCCTCTTATAGCAGACTTTGCACCTCTTTTGACTTTTTCCCTTCTGGCCAGTTTGGGGAACTTCTCCTGGAAAGTATTGCCCTAGTACGATGTGTGTGGCCTCACTTCCAGAAGTACTGGGTGCTACCTCTTCTTGGTGCCTAAAGATTAGCTTCTTGATAACCACCTCTTGAAATTCCAGAAAAGGTCCCCTCTGGCCTGCACATCAACGTAGCACGTAAGCATTGTATAATGCCATCTGTATGATGTGCACGGCCAGCTTCTTATACCACACCCTCGATTTCCGCATGGCATTCTAAGGCTTCAGGACTTGAGTCTTAGGGAGGCCTCTCAGATTTCTTCTAGCTGTGCCGCATGCCGCAGTACTTCTGGAACTTGAAGAGTGGGACACTGGTATAGAAATTATCCATGTAGAGGTGGTAACCCTGGTCCAGCAATGGGTGCACCAAATCCCACACAATTTTTGCATTAACTCCCAGTAAGGGGGGCATTCTGGGGGCTGAATAATTCTGTCCTTCCCTTCATATATCCTAAATTTGTATGTATACCCTGATGCACTCTCGCACAGCTTATACATCTGCCCTCTTACTCAGCAGGTACTGGCGGAACAGAAGCCTCCCTTTTAAAAGTACCAGGGACTCATTAACAGAAATACACTTCTCAGGGTTGTATGTTTGGGCAAACCGGGCACTGAAATGGTCTAATAGGGGTATCAGTTTATACAAACAGTTAAAACTTGGGTCATCTCAGGGTGGGCACTGCTCATTATCAGCATAATGTAAGAAGCGAAGTATTGCCTCATAACGCATCCTGGGCATGGCCATACGGTACATCGGGGTGTGGTAGAAGATGTCCATGCTCCAGTACGTCCTAATGGATGGCTTTTTCAGAATCCCCATGTTCAAGTGAAGTCCCCAGAACTTGCCCAACTCTGCTGCATCTACAGGGGTCCACCTGTGGGATTGGATATAAAATTATGTGGGGTTCTTAGTAATATACTGTTGGGCATATAAATTTGTCTGGAAGACCATAAGCTCTATAAATTCATCAGTGAAGAACTTGAAAAAGTCAATTTCACTGGGCCCTGCCGTATTAAATTTTATCCCTTGGCTGCCCGTGTACTCGGAGATTTGGAGCTCATAAATGTCTGGTGTGGGGGTCCAAATGGGGTCACTTTGCTCTGGGGTTTCAACTGTGGAGGGGTCACTTAGCTCGGGGGTTTCAACTGCGGCGGGGTCATTTCGCTCGGGTGTTTCAACTGTAGTGGTGGTCCTGGGGCGTCTCCTAGGGGGTTCCTCTTCTTCATCACTGGATGAGGAGGTGGATAAATAAAACAGAGTCTCACCATCTGACGAGTCTGTGTCAGAGGCAAAAAATGAATATGCCTCTTCGACAGTAAATGTCAGTTGGGACATGTTTGTTTGCTTCCCTAACTAGGAGCAATAGGCTTCTACCAAAACCAGCCAAAAAAATTGGTGTTTTTATAGAATGAGTGGGCTTCACTGAGACTAAACCTAACTAGGGTGAGGGTACCTAACACTTAACCTAACTAGATTTTATTTGAACGTCCCTGAGACTAAATTTAACTACGGCGACTATTCCCTTACACTAAACCTAACTAGATTATTCTGAGCTTCCCTGACACTAAACCTAACTACAGTGACGGGTGCCTGACACTAAACCTAACTAGATTATTCTGAGCTTCCCTGATGCTAAACCTAACTACGGTGATGGGCCCTTAACGCTAGATCTAACTAAGGAGACAAATTCCCTGACACTATACCTAAATACGCTTTTTGATGGTTCCCTGACACTAACTAACCCTAATACTTAACTAACCAGTTAAATTGTATAAACAAACTAATTTTTTTTTATTTTTTTTACATTTTTATATATTTTTTTGTTTTATATATTTTCTAAAGAAAAAAGGTCAAAAATAAACCCCAGGGACCAAGAAATTGTTCCTGAAGACTAAGAAGTGGTCAGTGATAGGAGATCACTGACTAAAAATGTGGGGGAACACAAGGAGGAAGGGTACAGGAGTGGGTAGTGTATTGCGGAGATGGGAAGCAGAAATAAGCAAAAAAAAGCTAGTTTTTTTTTACTTTTTTTGCACTTTGCTCTTCTCTCTCTCTTCTCACAACCGCTCTGAATGCCTCGCTATCTCCAACATAGGCGTTCAGGGTGGTTGCAGCAGGTTGTGATGTCAGGGAGAGGAAGTGAAGAGACCGATCACCACTATTGGACAGTCACTGACTGACCAATAGCGGCGTTCGAGGAGGTGGGACGATCGCGACAGGTCCCCGCGTATTGAGCTGTAATAGCTGCTGTCTGAAACAGCAGCTGTTAGAGCTCGTGAACGCGCCGGCGGAAAATGGCGAAGCATTTTCCCCGTGACGTACTATTCCATCACTGAGCGCAAACAGTGCGGTCAGCATGACGGAATAGTACGTCACTGAGCGCAAAGGGGTTAATAGGTCCTTTAGTTCTGTCTCCATTTTACACCATCCAGATGTCTCCCGTCAGTTCCCATTGTGGGTTGATGCCTTTTCCATTGGTGCTGGAGCACTCCTCTTCCAAAGAAACTCTTTGGGAAAAGCGGTCTCCTGTGGCTTTTTCTTTAAACTCTTCTCGGCAGCGGAGAGGAACTATTCTATTGCAGATCGGGAGCTTCTAGCCATAAAGTTGGCTCTAGAAGAGTGGAGACATATGTTGGAAGGTTCGGCACACCCAGTTGTCATTTACACAGATCACAAGAACGTTACCTACTTACAGTCGTCACAACGAATAAATCCATGTCAAACGAGGTCGTCGCTTTTCTTTGCCAGGTTTAATCGTCAACTTAATTTTCGTCCAGCGGACAAAATCGTCAAGGCAGACGCTGTATCCCGCTCGTTTGAAACAACCGACATGAAGAGGATCTACAGCACTTCATTCACCCCTCACGGATAATAGCTGTCACTCCTCTGCAGATCAAAGACATTCCTCCAGGGAAAACCTATGTCCCTCCAGCAGTCAGGAAGAAAATTCTCTCCTCGGGTCACTATTCCGGCATTCGAAAAACCAGGGATTTTATCACCTGACGCTATTGTTGGCCCATGCTACCCAGGCATGTCCAGGAATTTGTCTCCACCTGTACCAAGTGTGCCCAAAACAAAGTTGCTCATTCCAAGCCTGCGGGTCTACTCCAACCTCTGCCGATTCCTGATAGTCCCGGACAGCATATTGCTATGGATTTTATACAGATCTTCCTCCCTCTACTGGATGCACGACAGTTCGAGATCAAGGAGATTCTGGTCTACAAGAAAGTAGGAGGGAAAACCTTTTATCTTGCGGACTGCAATGGTTTTGGTCCCGAGGAGAGATCACCAGAAATTTTGCTCCCAGTCTGTCCCAGCACACCCTGGACTATTTAAGGAACTCTGCCCACTTCCTCAGTGCCTTAGCAACGTTATTTCTAACCCAGAGTTAGTCTGCAAAGGTTCCGTATTACGTTCCCTGACACCTGTGAGCGTGGCTATCCTGTGACCAGTCCTGTATCCTGAGTCCAGTGTCGGTGATGAGTACAGTGTCCAGTCCTGTTTGCTGAGTCCAGTGTCCATGACCAGTCCTGATTCCAGTAATCCAGCACAAGTCAGTTTCCGATAATCCAGCACAAACCAGCTTCCGATAATCCAGCACAAGCCAGCTTCCGATAATCCTGCACAAGACAGCTTCCGATAATGCAGCACAAGCCTGTTCCTAGCTATCCAGAACAAGCCTACCTCCAGTAGTCCAGCACGAGCCTGCCATTAAGGGATCATCTGCCAGTAACTGTCCTTTACTTGTCTGGCCAGCAGCTATTCCGTTATGGCGGAGTAGCCCAGTGCGTCCACATTCATAGTAGATGTCTATGCTGTATGTGTACATTGTGTGGCACTGGTAATTGGGGAGGAGATGTAGAAGTAAGTAGAAGTGTGTAGAAGTGGCGAACGGTGCTGATGAAGCAGTTTAAGGCCTTATTCACGCATACTTTGTCATCAGGGTTAGTGGTGCAGTTAGGAAAAATCACAACAATTTGCTAGTTTGATATGCTATTTTGCTGTGGGATTTACTGCAAAAATGATTCCTCCCGAGTTTGCCGAAAGACCTGGTCTTCAAAGCGAAAGGTGAGGATGAATCTAATACTGCCTAGGTCAAAATTATATTGGGGAACAGGCATGGAGATGTCTTTTGATAGATAATGCGAAATACAATCAAAACACTGTTAATGAGGAATATTCAAATATAATGACATCCAAAGTCAACCATAGCTATGTGTTCTACCATGTCAGATCTGGTACTAATATAATCAAGGATGCAGAATCTTTCAAATATGAAATTAGATTGATTACATACAGTATATTTATAGCAAATTCCACTAAAGGAAGGTATGAGACCCATTTCGTATGGTTATCAGCAATATAACACCTAAGATATTTGTCCAAGGTTTGATTAAAACGTTCGTTTTGACCATTACTCTCAGGGTGGAATGCAGAAGAGAATGACAACTGTACACCAAGTTTTTTACAAAACGCTCTCCAGAAGCTAGCCACAAATTGTACTCCTCTATCAGACAATATTTCCTGGAATTTCATGCAGACGAACCACTTGATCAATAAATAGTTTAGCCCCTTGGCGACATGCATTGTGCTATTATGTCGCGGTCACCAAGGTCTTAACGCAATCCAACGTACAGTTATGTTGGCTCATTAAGCTCTCACCGTGTGTAAGGACACGATGACTGAGTAAAGATGGCTGCTGTCCCAAAGGACATCTTTACTCATCGCCCAGGGGGAACACGTGCCCCCCCCCCATATCGGCGATCGCTGCGATTGGCCGGTTAGTTCTGACTGGCCAATCGCAGCTTTTTTCGGCATATACCCATCACTGTGCCAGGACAGCCACTAGGACAGCACCAACACCTGTCTTGCACTCACTTGTCGGTGGAACCCGGCGCCCCCTCTCCGATCACTACAATTGGTCAGTCTGTACAGACCGACCAATCAAAGCCATTGCGGGTGTTTCAAACACCCTGCACCAGCTCTGTCCGCCTCATTCCGGCTTGGGAACAGTGAGCAGAGCTGGTGCATAGAACCATACTGACAGTCTTTGAGGCCTGTGTTGCTGGCGATCGTCGTCTCCTGCATCCTTCTGTCATCATCATCATCGTCATCATCATCCTCAACTGTGCTGCTGCTGCTGTTTGTTTTTAGCAGCAGCACTGACATCTGTCCATAAATTTCCCTGTCCCAGTCCCTTTTTTTTTTATATACCACCTCATTATACCCTGATGTACTCCGCACAGCTTACAAATGCCCCACGATTACAAATTAAAATACCAGCAAAATCCCCCCAAAAATACTACTACTTATTTTTACCTCTAGCTGGAGATGCCCTAAGGGGTGTCGTTTCTAAAATGGGGTCACTTTTAGGGGGTTTCCACTATTTTGGTCCCTCAGGAGCTTTGCCAATACGACATGGCCCCTGAAAACCAATCCAGCAAAATCTGCACGCCAAAAAAATGCTCCATCAATTCTGATGCGTACCATGTGCCCAAACAGCAGTTTAGGACCACATATGGGGTATTGACGTACTCAGGATAAATTGATTCACAAATTTTGGGGTGCTTTTTCTCCTTTAGACCTTCTGATAATGGAAAAACTAAGCTAAAACTACATTTTATGGGAAAAAAAATGTAGGTTTTCATTCTCACTGCCTACTTCCAATTAATTCTGCAAAAAACCTGTGGGGTCAAAATGCTCACTGTACTCCTAGATAATTTCCATAAGGTGTGTAGTTTCCAAAATGGGGTCATTTTTAGGGGTTTCCACTGTTTTGATCCTTCAGGTGCTTTGCAAATGCGACATGGCCTCCGCAAACCATACCTGCTAAATTTCAGCTCCAAAAGCCAAATGGCGCTCTTTCCCTTCTGAGCCCTGCCCTGTGTCCAAACAGCCATTTAGGACCACATGTGGGGTATTGTTTTACTCGGGAGATGTTGGAAGTTGCTTTCCATATGTTGCGGTGCTATTTCTCCTTCAGTCCTTTTAGAAATTAAAAAAATGTAACTAAACCTACATTTTCTTTAAAAAAAAAAAAAAGTCGATTTTCATTTTACGGCCTACTTCCAATAATTTCTGCAAAAATCTGTGGGGAGAAAATGCTCACTATACCCCTAGACAATTTCCATAATGTCTGTAGTTTCCAAAATGGGGTCACTTTTAGGGGTTTTCCACTGTTTGTATCCTTTAGGGGCTTTGCAAATGCGACATGTCCTCCGCAAACCATTCCTGCTAAATTTGAGCTCCAAAAGCCAAATGGCGCTCTCTTTTCAGCCCTGCCCTGTGTCCAAACAGCCATTTAGGACCACATGTGGGGTATTGTTTTACTCGAGCGTAGTTGCTTTACAAATGTTGTGGTGCTTTTTCTACTTTATTCCGTAGTAAAAAAAACTGTGGGGTCAAAATGCTCACTACACCACTAGATTAATTCCTTGGGGGGCTGTAGTTTCCGAAATCGTGTATTTTTTGGGTGGTTTACACTGTTATGGCACCACAAGACCTCTTCAAACCTGACATGGTGCCTAAAATATAATCTAATAAAAAGGAGGCCCCAAAAGCCACTAGGTGCTCCTTTGCTTCTGTGGCCTGTGCTTCAGTAAATTACCATACTAGGGCCAAATGTGGGATATTTCTAAAAATTGCAAAAGTTTGGCAATAAATATTGAGCTGCATTTCCTAGGTTAAACCTTCTGGGTTAAATTTTTTTCTGTATTACAAATTAATTTTGGAAAAATTTGCATTTGTAAATTTCACCTCTGCATTGCTTTAATTCCTGTGAAACGCCTAAAGGGTTAAAACACCCTCTAAATGCTGTTAGAAAAGCTTGATAAAGACATCACGCACAAAAAACACAAGAAGTATAATATATAAAATAAGAGCAGAAATTTAAATAAAAGCAGACCTCTTCCAGAGAAGAGGCTGGATAATAAATGGGGCTATTCATAAGGTAAAATGGTTACTCAAGATACGGATGTAGCCATCTTTATCTTGACTGTGATAACTCCCTGCAGCGTGATATCACACAACAAAAGCCATTGAAAAGTCATTGAAAAAGTCAAGATAAAGGATCTTGCCACTGTGTATTTAATGCGTTAAAAGTCAACGTTAAAAACGGCTACATCTGTAGATATTTGAACCACAATATGAGGGGACCATATGAAAGGAGGATTAATAATATGGAAAGGGGTGGAAAATATGTACTTGGTCCAAACCTTAGTTATAATTATCCACCCCCGCACCAAATGTTTTATAATTGTTTTCATAGTTCAAATTATAATCGTAAAAATATGCCACCATTATTTCAGAAGCAACAATTGCTAGCTCAACCAAATGAGGATGCTACTTTTCAGAAAGAGGCATTACAAACAAGCAGTTATGGGGAAATTCCGAACATAGTAAAAAAGAAAAGAGATTTAGAAAGAGAGGATGTAGAGGTAGGGGAAACAACTCTAAAAAAAACTGAAGAGAGGACAGGAGTAGAAGCGATTGAAGAGCCACCTGCGATTTTCAATTTGGTAGGCATTAAACTAACATCTCAACATGAGAAACTAAGAAGACAAGGTCTTTATTTTTCCCCTGACTGTCAATGAAAAAATTTGACACATTCATAGATATGAAAAAAAAAATAAGGAAATTGAATATAAAAAAAACCCACTTCATTGGAAAAAAGTATCCTGTTGAAAAAAAAGCTGGGGAATCTAGGGCAAAGACAATAGGAAATTAATTTATACATACAATGTTAAAACCACGCTCAAAGTTTAACCCCCTGAGAGATCTGCCTCGATAGACGAGATTAAGAATTTGGTTTGCAATGATCTAGCCAAAATACAAACAAAACCTACTGCCAAGCCAAACCTGACTAGAAAAGAGAAATAGCCCTTAAGTGATTAGAGCAGAATAGAGGAATAGTAATAAAACCAGCAGACAAGGGGGGGGGGGGGGAGTGGTTATTCTAACACATGAAAAATATATTGAAGTAATGAATATAATGCTAAATGATGATAGACATAAAAAATTAAAGAACAATCCAACTAATAACTACTAAAGCCAATTAAAAATTTTACTAGGGAAAGGAAGAACCAACGGGATCCTCAATAAAAATTAGAATTTTTAACTATTAAATTTCCCAGAATACCAGTACTATATTATTTACTAAAGATACACAAGTATCAACTCGACCCCCCTCCCAGACCTATAGTCTCGGGGATAGGCTCTCTAACAGCAAATATGGGGGAGTATGTACATCATTTTTTTACAGAGGTATGTAAAACTAATGCCCTCCTTTATAAAAGACTCCACCAGTGTGATTAGGAATGTTGGGATGCTAAACTGGGGACCTAGTTAATAGCTCTGTACTGCTGATGTTACGTCTCTGTACACAATAATTTGCAATGATCTTGGCTTGAAAGCAATCAGAGGGACCTATGGGAGGGATCTAGAACTTCCCACTCAACAAGCAAATTTCCTATGCAAGTGTATTGAATACTGTTATAATTTTTTCTGGTGGAATAACTATTTTTTTTTACCGACCACCAGCGTGGCGATGGGGGCCAAATACGCC
Source organism: Rhinoderma darwinii (assembly GCF_050947455.1). Lineage (NCBI taxonomy): Eukaryota > Metazoa > Chordata > Amphibia > Anura > Rhinodermatidae > Rhinoderma > Rhinoderma darwinii. The sequence goes on from NC_134689.1 coordinate 68,747,060, forward strand.
CCCAGCTACGCAAATGTATTTATGGACATGTGGGAAAACTATTTTGTCTATATGGAGCCCCCAGAGGGTCTTAAATATTGGGGGTGCTATATAAATGACTGCTTGCTCGTATGGGAAGGTGAGAAGGAAGGTCTGGACAACTTTATGGAGAAACTCAACTCCAACGATTGGGGTTTGAACCTCACTTTGAAGTAGAGCCAAATAAAAGTTGATTTCCTTGATTTAACTATTATTGTTGAAGATGGAACATTATGCACTAAAACGTTTTTTAAAAATACTGACCACAACAGCTACATAGATAGTAGCAGGTGCCATTTTTCTCCATGGATCCGAAACATCCCCAAAATCAGTTACTTCGGATTAAAAGAAAACTGTAGTAATGAGGTTGATTTTGCGGAGCAAAGCAATTTCCTAAAAGAAAGGTTTAAATAAACTATCCCCACCCCACACATTGTCGACAGGGTGATCAATGAAGTGCACAAGGTGGATAGACAGCACCTTGTAAACATCACAAAAAGTTGAGACCTGGTGATGAATGGAGGAACCAAAGATGAATCGCCTCCATTCATCACCAGTTTTTCCAGAAATGGAAATATGATTAGGAAAATATTTAGTAAACATTGCCATATTTTGAAAAATTATTTTAGACTTGCCCCTTATGTACAGAACAAACCTACTGTAGTCTATAGAAGAGCAAGGACAATTAAGGAAAGATTGGTTAGCAGCTTTCTAAAAAAAAAAAAACCTTCATAAAGCAGCAGTCAAAGATTTTTTTTTGTGTAAATTCTGCAATATGTGCAGGAATTTAAAACCTGTCAAGCAAACAAATTTGTTTTTCAAATACTGGAGAGAAAACGCGATACCAGCTAAAGGAAAGAATCGATTGTAAGGCTGGGTTCACACGACCTATTTTCAGGCGTAAACGAGGCGTATTATGCTTCGATTTACGCCTGAAAATAGGGCTACAATACGTCGGCAAACATCTGTCCATTCATTTGAATGGGTTTGTCAACGTACTGTGCAGACGACCTGTAATTTATGCATCGTCGTTTGACAGCTGTCAAACGACGACGCGTAAATTGACTGCCTCGGCAAAGAAGTGCAGGACACTTCTTTGCAACATAATTTGAGCCGTTATTCATTGAAGTCAATGAAGAGCAGCTCAAGATTTACGAGCGTCACAGACGCCTCGCATAATGCGAGGAGGAGCTTTTACGTCTGAAACGACGCAGCTGTTTTCTCCTGAAAACAGTCTGTCTTTTCAGATGTAAAATAAATTTTGGGGTGCTTTTTCTCCTTTAGACCTTCTGAAAATGGAAAAGCTAAGCTAAAACGACATTTTATGGGAAAAAAAATTTAGGCTTTCATTTTCACGGCCTACTTGCAATTAATTCTGCAAAAAACCTGTGGGGTCAAAATGCTCACTGTTCTCCTAGATAATTTCCAGCTGTCAAACGACGACACGTAAATGGACTGCCTCGGCAAAGAAGTGCAGGACACTTCTTTGCAATGTAATTTGAGCCGTTCTTCATTGAAGTCAATGAAGAGCAGCTCAAGATTTACGAGCGTCACAGACGCCTCGCATAATGCAAGGAGGAGCTTTTAGGTCTGAAACGACGCAGCTGTTTTCTCCTGAAAACAGTCTGTCTTTTCAGACGTAAAAGACAATTCTCGTGTGCACATACCCTAACTGTGTAAGGGTATGTTCACATGCTTAACAAAAAACGTCTGAAAAATACGCAGCTGATTTCAGAGAAAACAACCTTTGATTTTCAGGCGTTTTTGAAGCGGAAAATGAAATTTGGAGATTCTTTTGAGGCTTCTTTTCAGACGTTTTTTGAGGCGTTTTTCATAGTGTTCAATGGAAAATCAGCTCCAAAAAACGCTTCAAGAAGTGACATGCTACTTTTTACGCTCCGTTTTTTGACAGCGAAGCGTAAAATAAAGGCTCGTGGGAACAGAACATCGTAATTCCCATTGAAAGCAATGGGCAGATGTTTGTAGACGTATTAGGGGCGTTTTTTCAGGCGTAATTCGAGGAGTAAAACGCCTCCATTACGTCTGAAATAAGGTCGTGTGAACCCAGCCTAAATGTTGTCTATCTTCTGCAATGCAGTTGTGGATGCAGTATGTGGGGTGGACGGGAAGGAAGTTACAGAAAAGAATAAATGAACATGTCAATAATATTAAAAAAAAGGGGTTATGACACATAGTCTGTCAGCTCATTATGCTACTTGCCATAATAATAACTTGAAGGATCTAAAGATGATGGGAATTTTCATGGTGGACCCAAACTGGAGAGGGGGCAACGTAATACAATTTCTGCCTCAAAAGGAAAGAGAAATTATTTATCTTTTGAAAACAATAACACCGCTAGGTTTAAATATTGAGCTGGATCTAAATTGTTTTATTTTAAAATAGTTGTTATAAATGTTTTTATGCTTGTAAATATGTATGTAAAACATTGCAAACTTTTTGACCCGGAAGTTTATTCTGCAATGGGTTTATATAGGAGTAAGGTGTCCTCAGTATTATGTCCCCGATGAAGCCGGAATAGGCGAAACTAGTCGGACGTATACGCTGAGGATCAATTAATGTAGCCTGCAAGTCAGGCTGATATGCTTTCATTAAAGAAATCATTTTGTACATTTTAAAATAAATGCAGGGCATGTAACTGGTTAATCGGTTTCCACCCAGTGTTATTTTTGCTTTTCTCTCACTGCAAATTCCTTTGGAGTAAAGAAACCATCTATCAGCTTCCCAGAGGAACCAAGGATTAGCTGTTTGTCCATCAGTCTTCTGTTAGGAGGACATTTGAACAACAGCACTATCCACAGAGCTGGATTAAAGAGGCTCTGTCACCAGATTTTGCAACCCCTATCTGCTATTGCAGCAGATAGGCGCTGCAATGTAGATTACAGTAACGTTTTTATTTTTAAAAAACGAGCATTTTTGGCCAAGTTATGACCATTTTCGTATTTATGCAAATGAGGCTTGCAAAAGTACAACTGGGCGTGTTGAAAAGTAAAAGTACAACTGGGCGTGTATTATGTGCGTACATCGGGGCGTGTTTACTACTATTACTAGCTGGGCGTTGTGTATAGAAGTGTCATCCACTTCTCTTCACAACGCCCAGCTTCTGGCAGTGCAGCACTGTGACGTCACTCACAGGTCCTGCATCGTGTCGGCACCAGAGGCTACAGATGATTCTGCAGCAGCATCGGCGTTTGCAGGTAAGTCGATGTAGCTACTTACCTGCAAATGCTGATGCTGCTGCAGAATCAACTGTAGCCTCTGGTGCCGACACGATGCAGGACCTGTGAGTGACGTCACAGTGCTGCACTGCCAGAAGCTGGGCGTTGTGAAGAGAAGTGGATGACACTTCTATACACAACGCCCAGCTAGTAATAGTAGTAAACACGCCCCGATGTACGCACATAATACACGCCCAGTTGTACTTTTACTTTTCAACACGCCCAGTTGTACTTTTGCAAGCCTCATTTGCATAAATACGAAAATGGTCATAACGTGGCCAAAAATGCTCGTTTTTTAAAAATAAAAACGTTACTGTAATCTACATTGCAGCGCCTATCTGCTGCAATAGCAGATAGGGGCTGCAAAATCTGGTGACAGAGCCTCTTTAAGGAGAGCGTGTGCTTCTGACAGAGACGCAGAAGCGGTGAGAAATCAGGTGGAAAAATAGGCCAAATTGTACTGGACAGTACCCTAATTGCAGCATTCATATGGCTCCTAAAAAGTAACTATTAATGAGCAGTGCTGATCTTTTCAGTTTTTTATTATTCTTTTTTGTTTTAATTTAATTAAATTTGTTAATATTTGCTTATTATTGCATGCAGCTCCAAGGCAAACCACATTGCTAACCATTTTCTTTACAGCTGGAATACAGGACTCAGTTTTGTCTTGTTTATTTCAGCTTTTGTTCTAAAGTTGCTCTACCATTACATACATTATTCAATAAAAACACAGCCCCTTGCATTTTTGAAAAAGTCTCCGTTACTGAGAAGACATAGTGGAGCCCAACTGCATGGATTCCGGTTGCATAAGAAGAGGGGCTCTCAGTGAAGGGAAGGGGAGCAGCCATAACAATTTTTTCTTTTTTTTCGCTCATGTAGTCGTCAGTCCAGACGTACCACCAGGGTCATAGTATCCTCTAGAGTAAGGGTTGGAGGATGATTAATTAAGAGATCCATTAAAGTTGTTGTCCACCTTCTGACAACTGATGACTTATCCACTGGATAGGTCATCAGTATATCATTGGTGCGGGTCCGATACCCGGCCCCCTACCAATAAGCCACTCCGATGGCCTGCGAGCACCGGATGTTATGGCACATAATGCTATGTACGGAGCCCGGAAGCTGTTGGCTCCATACATAACATAGGGGTCGTGCTGCAGAACTGCAGGTCAGCTCCTATTCACTTGAATAGGAGCAGCGCTGAAGTACTGCACTTTAGCCGCTTTTCCATGGCCAGAGCTAAGTGCACGGAGGCACCAGACCAGCTGATCTATGCGAGGTTCGGGTGTTGGACACCCACAGATCATGTACTGATGACCTATCTGGTGGATAGACAAAAAGAAGAGGAAAGACAAATGCTACTAGAGTCACACATCCAAAACAATTTAAATTACTTTATTACAATAAACATGAAAAAGTACAAACAATTAGCATAGCAGTACTCAAAAGGGAAAAAACATCTAAAAACAATTAAAATCAAAGAAAAAAAGAGAGCACATGTCCCTGGCTTGTATAAATACCAAAAGGACCCCTACTTTTGCCCTATAAGAATTTAAACAGGAAAAATGTCACTTAAAAGAAAGGAACCTGGAAAAATCTGCCTTTGTATAAATGAAAATGCAATGTCAAATATAGAATGCAAAGACAATGCAAATGAATAAAGACAGTGTGCAAGATAGGAAAAGATGCGATTACTACATCATGTTGGTGGAATTAAAGACCGGGTCCTGTGAGGGCAAGAGTGGGGCTGAGACCCCACGTGTATTGCTGTCGGTACGGCTTCATCAGGGGTCATATCTGGTTTATCTGGTGGATAGGTCATCAGTTGTCAGAAGGTGGAAAACCCCTTTAAGTGTTCTTAAAGGACTCGGCGGAATTGGCAATGGAGCCCGGCGTCATTACACTGAGAAGAAATAGACCATCGCCTGAACTCTGAACATTAATCCTCGACTGGTCTTAGTCCCAGCTGGAGAGATAACATCTTGGCCTCTGCTACTGCAGTGACGTCTGGTTCTCCATAAATTAACCCAAGAGCTTCAAAAAAGGATTCCACAGAAAAAATTTCAGGGGCATCAGATCCCAATGAAAAGGCCCAGGTTTGGGGATCACCCTGCAAGAGTGAAACAACGATACCCACTCGCTGCTGCTCAGCTACAGAGGAGAGAGGTCTCAGACAAAAATACAATCTACAACCGTCCCGAAAATTAGCAAAAGATTTTTGATCTCCAGAGAAACTATCAGGTAAGTTCGCTTTCGGGTAAACAGGAGATGCCGCTGGAGCGCGTGCTCGGGTCTGCGCAGTTTCCTGCTGTTGAACCTTTACCGCCAGACCTTGCACAAGCTAAACAATATAAAAGAAAGATATATAAGGCTTGTGAATCTGTTATGTAAATGTAAGAGGAGCGATACCTCAAGGCTGCTGGAGTCTGATGGGAGAGAGCATGCACGTAAACCTGTAACCTCTGATCCGTAACCACTTTGGTCGACAGAATCTAAGGCTACTCTATGGTGTTTGCGAGAGCTGACCGCAAAGTGAGATGGGCTTTGCTGCTTAGAACCCAGGTTGTCTTTGCAGAGTGCAGTTTTGGAAAAGAGGTGCAGTGCAGGCAAACCTGAGCTAGAAACCAGACAGCCAGAAGGTTAATTGAAAGTCCAGAAACAGAGTAGAGGTAATCAGACAAGCCACAGTCAAAACCAGTCGGGAGCAGATAGTCAGAATCAGTAGGCAGAGGGCTAATGAGAGGCAAGCCGAGGTCAGTATCGGAAGCAGAGGTCCAGAAATCAGAAATACAGGAGCAGGCAGGAGCTTGATCAGGAACCAGAAATATTCACAAGCGAAGACCGGTGGAAAGAGACAGGTATAAATACAAGCCCACAGCAGATTGGCAGAAGGACAGAGATGATAGATAGGCTCAAAGCAAAAGAAGAACCTCCCAGAAGCTAGACAGGTTGTCATAGTGACCCGACACATAACATTTATGGCCCTCTCATGCCTGGTGTTTTCGCTAGCACCAGGCGGGCCCGGTGCTAGCGACAGCCACATACAATTGTATTTGCGTCCTCAGGACCCAGATACAATTGAATACTAAGGGTTGCAGGCTACATTAGGCCTGCAGTCTGTAAGGCGCTGGGATGAATCCCTGCGCAGGCCTGCGTGATGGTGTCACGGCATCACGCTGACCTGCGCAAAGGTCCCGCCCGGATGCTGTGAAGTGCTTCGTTCGACGTGGGAACGGGGCTAGGTAACAAAATTTTTTTTGGGGGGCTTCGTGACACTTTATACAAGGGAAGGGGGAAGCTGTGTGCCACTATATACAAGGGGGTACACTACATACAATGGGGGCTGAGTGTCAGTACATGCAAGGGGGGCTTTGTGGCACTATATAGAAGGGAGGGGGCTTTGTGGCACTATATACGAGGGGAGGAAGGGGATCTGTGTGACACTATATGCAAGGGGGGCTGTGTGGCACTATATACAAGGGAGGGGGCTGTGTGGCACTATATACAAGGGAGGGGGAGCTGTGTGGCACTATATACAAGGGGGCTGTGTGGCACTATATACAAGGGAGGGGGGTTAAGTGGAACTTTATACAAGGGACGGGAGATGTTTGGCACTATATACAGGGAAGGGGGTGGGACTATAAATAAGGGGGGCTGTGTGGTACTATATACAAGGGGTCTGTGTGGTACTATATACAAGGGGGGCTGTGTGGTACTATATACATGGGAAGGGGAAGCTGTGTGGCACTATATAAAAGGGTGGAGCCAGTGTGGAACGATATACAAAGGGGGGCTGTGTGGCACGATATACAAAGGGGGGCTGTGTGGCACTATATAAAAGGGCGGGGGCTGTGTGGCACTATATACAAGGGCGGGGGCTGTGTGGCACTAGATACAACGGCGGGGGCTGTGTGGCACTATATACAAGGGAGGAGGCTGTGTGGCACTATATACAAGGGGAGGGGGCTGTGTGGTACTATATTCAAGGGGGACTGTGTGGCACAAAATTCAAGGGGGACTGTGTGGCACAAAATTCAAGGGGGACTGTGTGGACCTATAAATGGGGGAAGGCTGTGTGACTCTATATACAAGGGGAGGAGCTGTGTGGCACTGTATTAAAGGGGGAGCTGTGTAGAACTGTATTGAAGGGGGGTTGTGGGACACTATATAAATGGGGGTTGCGTGGCACTATATACAAGCGAGGGTGGCTGTGGGGCACTATCTACTAAAGTGGGGCTCTGTGGCACTATCTACTAGGGGGGCTGTATGGCACTATATACAAGGGGGAGGACTGTGTGGGGCTATCTACAGGGGGCTGTGTGTAGCATTGTCTACAGGGGCACAAAGGGGGCATTACTACTGTGGGGGCATAAAGGGTGCATGGTTACTGATGGGGCACTTTTATTGTGTCGAACACTGACAGATCATTATTACCAACTTTGGCACTGTGGATTACGAGTTTGTTTAGAGGATGGGGTATAGGTGTGTAGGGTACTGGTAAAGGAAAAAAACAACAGGTCTGTGTGTCAAATTCTGCAGAGTCGTGGTTGGAATAAGTCGTCACAGTGGTCTGGGCCGGATGGAGAAAAAAAGGAAAAATGAACGACTCTACTCAGAGAAAAAAATCACCTGTGACTCACTGGATATATATGTCCTGTAATAACTTATATGGTCTGCTGAGATCCTGTGTATAACTGGCATCTACCACTATATGGTCACTACATGGTGGTAATATTGGTCTTTGTATAATGGTTTTTATTCAGTAAGAGTATGGGGGTATTATTCAGTCACTATGTGGTTATAGTGTGAGGGTATTATTTAGTCACTATGTGGTCATGGTGTGGCTGTATTGTTCAGTCATTATATGGGGGTATTATTCAGTCACTATGTTGTTATGGTGTGGCAGTATTATTCTGTAACAGTAAGGGGGTTTTATTTATTTACTGTGGTTATGGTGTGGCGGTATTATTTGGACCTTATATTGTGTTATTATGGTTAGCATTGGTCTTATAATAGTGAGTTGTGTTCAGTAACAGTATGCAGGTAATATTTCATCTGGTAAAGTTGTATGATTTAATAACTGTATATGCATATAGATAATTTTTTTTGTGAGAGGGGGGACATATGCTTTGGGGCTTGCAACACTCCTGGACGTGCTAGAAATCAGTGATGCAGTTCTCTGCACACCGCCTTCTGAATTGACTGCATTATTTGTACAGTAATTCAGCATTTGGGACCCCACTATTAATCTTGCCCAGGGTCACACTTTATCTAAAACCGGCCCTGGCCAGGGGGGATGGGTAGGGGGGATGGGTGGTGGTGGATACAGCCATTGGTGTGCACATTATATGGATGTTTCCTTCAAAAGGTTTGCTACTTCATATTACTGACTGACTTTATAGCTACCTGTTTATGTATCTCACTTATAGTGGATCTATATACTGCAGCATATCAACTGGACTTTCTTATTTATACATTACTGCTTAAGCCTACTCTTGTAATTTTCAACAAATAATAAGGAACTTTACTATATAGTCAAACACGTGCTATAATTAAAAACTCCATTATCACCTTTTATCTACATCTCTGGATTTGTTTGTCCCAAGATTGCCACGGCTATTTTCTACCACTAGAGGGTTCCATAATCTTCTTTATGTAATTTCTGCTCTATACACTAGCAAAAATCATATATCCTATTGGTGACCTCTGACTATTGCTACAGAGGGATCTCACAGTGCCGCCATTTATCCTGCTCTATCATAATCTCTTTATTGCTATGGATCGTTACATGGATAAAACAAGCTTAATGGCTAAAGGCAAGGGAGCATCAAAAATATCACTCCATCTCCTGGAAGTATAGAGGATGGACAATCGACGGCTTAAGCTTCTACCCAATCGAACGCACAAGCTATATCTGGCATTCTCATGCCAGCTATTGATGCGAGATGAGTATCTTTTCAATCCTCTTTATATGCAATAGTCTCTCAAATTGCTGATCATACCAAGAGGTTATCTGATGTTGAACAAAGGGTCTCTGCCCTGGAAGATGCCAATCTTTCCCATGACACATATGCTGAAGAAGCTGAAAATACCATTGAAATCGTACAGGACATAATCAATGATTTCGAAAATCGCAGTCGACCTAACAATCTTCGAATTATTGGTGTGCCTGAGTCTGAGCCAGTGGCGTAACTACCGCCGTAGCAGCAGTAGCGGCTGTTAGGGGGCCCGCGGCATGAGGGGGCCCGTGTCGCCCGTTGGCATGAGCCCCCACCATGGCCGGAGGCTCCGCCATCAGCCGCGATGGCTGCTACAGCGAGACGCCACTGAACAGTACGGCAGAGCAGGGAGGGGATACATGTGTGATCGCTGGCAGCGATAAGGAGAACAGGGGACTGAAAGTCCCCTGAAGTTCTCCATCACAAACCTCGGACTTCCGGGGTCTGTGTCGGCAGCTCTGTAGAAATGAATGGAGCGCCGGTCGCGCTTGTGTGCATGCGTGACCAGCGCTCCTTTCATTTTTAGTGAGCTGTGCAGACGCCGGAAGTCAGAGATTAGTCATGGAGAACTTGGGGGACTTTCAGTCCCCCGTTCTCCCTATCGCTGCCAGCGATCACACATGTATCCCCTATCCTGTGGAGAGGGGATACATGTCTTTTATTAGGACACACTGTAGGTCGCATTTTTTTGGGAGGGGGGATGCTGTATGGCGTTCCCTACAGGGGGGGACGCTGTATGGCGTTCCCTACAGGGAGGGGGCTGTATGGCGTTCCCTACAGGGGGGGACGCTGTATGGCGTTCCCTACAGGGGGGGACGCTGTATGGCGTTCCCTACAGGGGGGGGCTGTATGGCGTTCCCTACAGGGGGGCTGTGTGGCGTTCCCTACAGGGGGGACGACGCTGTATGGCGTTCCCTACAGGGGGGGCTGTATGGCGTTCCCTACAGACCCCCACCTGTAAGGAACGCCATACAGACTCCCTGTAGGTAACGCCATACAGTCCCCCCTGTAGATAATGCCAGACAGCCCCCTCTGTAGGGAACGCCATACAGTCCCCCCCGTAGATAACGCCATACAGTCCCCCCTCTAGATAACGCCATACAGCCCCCTCTGTAGATAACGCCATACAGCCCTCCTGTAGATAGCGCCATACAGCCCCCCCTGTAGGGAACGCCATACAGTACCCCCCCCTGTAGGGAACGCCATACAGTACCCCCCCTGTAGGGAACGCCATACAGTACCCCCCCTGTAGGGAACGCCATACAGTACCCCCCCTGTAGGGAACGCCATACAGTCCCCCCCTGTAGGGAACGCCATACAGTCCACCCCTGTAAGGAACGCCATACAGTCCCCCGTGTAGGGAACGCCATACAGTCCCCCCTGTAGGGAACACCATACAGTCCCCCCCTGTAGGGAACGCCATACAGTCCCCCCTGTAGGTAACGCCATACAGTCCCCCCTGTAGGGAACGCCATACAGTCCCTCCTATAGGGAACGCCATACAGTCCCCCCCTGTAGGGAACGCCATACAGTCCCCCCGTAGATAACGCCATACAGCCCCCCCGTAGATAACGCCATGCAGCCCCGTCTGTAGATAGCGCCATACAGCCCCCTCTGTAGATAACACCATACAGCCCCCTTTGTAGATATCTACAGGGGGGCTGTATGGCGTTATCAAAAGGGGGGTTTGTAAAAAAGGCACTATCTTTTTATCACTCCGTAGGACACATAATATACATATATGTGTTCTCTGTTTTTCTGCTGAGGTTATTACACAAAAGACTCTTTCACAATGTATGGTTTCAGACATAGTACATGGGAAAATACTTTAACCAAATTACTATGGACATGGGCAGCAATACTTACTTCATTCCTTTCCCTTGGGGTTGCGCATGTAGCGTGGATGCCGGGTGCCCGTCTCTGTCTCCCTTCGTCTGGTGGCTGGCTCTGCGCCTGCGCTGTCTCCCTGGAGACGCGTCTTTGGAGACGCGCAGCCGCGGTGCTTGTATGACAATGGGGGGTGGAGGGTCCGTGACCCCGAGCACTTCCGCACATGCGCCGTGGACCTTGGAAAAGGACACAGCTGATCACACTTACAGATAGAGGTAAGAGCGATATATACGGACAGGACACACAGCAATTTACACCCCCTGAGGAAGCGATATTTGCGAAACGCGCGTCGGGGTGCCTCAATACTCGGTGGGTCACTTTACCTCCAAAACACCTCCATGGGTAAGCCTTCAGTTTTGGTTTTGTTTTATCTGTGGTTCTGTTAAGCGGACTTGTGGTTCCCCTTTACACCAGGCTATAGTGGGCTGGCTCCCCCCCTTTTTCCATTGTTCTATTTCTGGAACCATGTCTTTGAAGAGTTAGACGTAACTCTCTTGCTATTAGTTTGTAGACGTTACTTCATCTACTGCTTATGTGCATGTACTACTTGGTGGAGAGATGGCGCAGATTCCGTTTCAGTAAACCAGCACTGTCTGTATGTTACGGCGATGTGCTCTCTCTCCCCCACATATCTATATACTAACGGAACCTCTCATATTTTTGTACTTATGGCATACCCGTGTTGAGGGTTTTTTGATACCTGATCCACCTATCTACTTTCAATTTTAAAACATCTCGTTGTGTATTTGTGTTTTTATATTTGTGTATTTTCGAATGTAATAATAAAATTATTTTTCTTTGTGTACTTATAGTTTATGACTCCTTTTTCTCATGGTTTCTAATGTAAATGTGGAGTTTTCGCTAGTTTATAGTGACATTTTTGGAGGTAGTACATTTCGCCTTGCGGGTGATACCTAGCCAAATTACCATACCTGTGAGACTTTTTGGTTGTTAAGGGTGGGGGGTGGTTGTGTGACACCCAGGGGAGGGGGGGCCCCAGTCAAAAGTTTGCTATGGGGCCCAGTCTTTCCTAGTTACGCCCCTGGTCTGAGCCAAGATGCTACATAATCCATCAGACATATTACCATTGACAGTGGACTGGGCTCCCCGAATGGGATTACTGCCCGAAAACTTCTGTCAAGTCAAGGCCTGTGATATTCAGATTATTGAACTATTAAGATAAAGTCAGACTAAGATGCATATGGCAAACATCAGCCTGTACAATATGATGAACGTAAATTACTCCTATTTCAGGACTTCTTCGCCTCTGTGATTTCCACAATAAGTCTTTTTCAGCCTGCTTGCAAACGTCTATTTGACTGTGAAATTAGAGTCAACCTGATCTATTCTGCCAAGCTAGGCTTTACTCTAAGGACGGATTTACACGAACGTGATTTACGTCTTTGCAAACCGCGTGATTTTCACGCGGGTCGCACGGACCTATGCATGTCTGTGGGGCAGTGCAGACTGTCCGTGATTTTTGCGCAGCGTGAGTCCGCTGCTTAAAACTCACGAGAGGTTCTATATTTCTGTGTTTTTCGCGCATCACGCACCCGTTGAAGTCAATGGGTGCGTGAAAATCACGCACACCACACGGAAGCACTTCTGTGGAACGCGCGTTATTCGCGCAACAGCAGCAAAAAAATGAATGTAAACAGAAAAGCACCACGTGCTTTTCTGTTTACAAACATCAAAACGGAGTGTCATTAATGATGGCGGCTGCGTGAAAAGCACGCAGCCGCGCACCATATGAACATGACACATGGAGCTGTTAAGTGCCTTTTGCGCACGCAAAATGTCGCGTTTTTTTGCGTGCGCAAAACGCAAACGCTCGTGTAAATCCGCCCTCAGTGGTCGCGCTCATGTTTTTGAGGATCCGGATGCTGCCATGATGTTACACAATCCTTTAACCCTTTCCCGCAAAATTACTTGTCTGGTACGTCGGTATTGCAAGTAATTTACTGCAATCTGACGTACCAGGCACGTCCTGAAAATGAAGCGGGCACAGGAGCTGTGCTCGCTTCATCTTCAGCGGGTGTCGGCTGTAATAAACAGCTGACATCCCGCTGCAACGACGGCGATCGCAGTTACCACCGATTGCCGCCGTTTAACCCCTTAAATGCGGCAGTCAATAGCGACTGCCACATTTAAGTGGTTAACAAAGGGAGTGGGCCAGCAATTGCGGGTGCCGACTGTTGATATTGCAACCAGGAAGTCTCGTAAAGACTTCCTGGACGGCCAGGTACGGAAGCTTATTCGGTCCTTCCCCAAAAAAAGTAAAAAAATTTAAAGTATTAGAAATAAATAACAGAATTTAAATAAAAACAATAATTGCCGTTTCCCTGATCAACTCCTTTATAATTAAAAAAAAATTAGAGAATAAATAAAACTTTACAAAACAGGTATTGCCGCGGTCGGAACGGCCAGAATGATAAAAATGAATTTTTTTGCGTACAATGGACACCGCAAAAACTAAAAATAAAAAACAATGACAGCGTTTCTTTTTTTGGTCATCTTGTCTAAATAAAAATGTAATAAAATGGCGACACTATAACAATTTTTAAAGTGTGAAAGCAGTAAAATGTAAAAAAAAACAATATAAATTTTATATCGCTACAATGGTATAGAATAAGGTTAACATGTTGTTTATACTGCACGTTAACACAGCCACCCCCTCTTGCAGTAATTGTACCTGCGTCTGTAGCATGCAGGTACAAATATATGCATTAGCGATGACTGGCAAGGCACGTAACGTGCCCGAACATTCAGTGCTTTACAAGGACGTCATCGCGCTGCTTCCGTGCTTGAAAGGCGCTGATTGATGGGCAAGTCCTTCTGCCCTGCTAATCAGCGCCTTTTAAAGATGCACCTCTTGCGTCGTTCAGCTACAGCAGACATGCTCAGAAGAGAGCAGATCTGCATTGCCACCTAATGGCGCGGTAATGAGATCAGGGTGAGTATGTAATCTTTTTTTTTTTTTCTACTAAAACTGTGAGTGGCATTATCTACAGTGGGGGGCTCTATCTACAGTGGGGGGGGCTCTATATGTTGGGATGTGGAGCACTATATATAGGGGGAGCTATATGTAGGGCACTATCTTCAGGGGTGGGCTATATGTATGAAACTATATACAGGGGTGGGCTTTATGTAGAGCACTATCTATGGGGAAGCTATTAGTAGGGCACTGTCTATAGGGGTGGGATATATGTGGGACACTATATACAGGGGTGGGTTACCTGTGGGGCACTATCTACAGGGGGCTATATGTGGCACATATAATTGTGGGTATATACTGTAGTTATACAGTGGGAGCTATATGTGAGGTACTATCTACAGAGGTGGGCTATATGTGGAGCCTTATCTAAAGGGGTGCTATATGTAGGGCAGCATGGTGGCTCAGTTGTTAGCACTATTGCCCTGCAGCTCTGGAGTCCATCTACAGGGGCTTCAATGTAGGGCAATATCTACAGGGGCTCTATGGGGGGTCACTATCTACGGGGGGCTATGGGGTCACTATCTGCAGTATGTGTGTGAGACACAGTGTATGGTACTTTTATTATCAGGGACACACTGTATGGTACTATTATAGTTAGTGGTGCAGTGCATGCTGATTTATTATATCTAAAGGGGTTGAGAATTGTATCTCCGTTTATAGGTGCAGAAATGTTTTAAAAGTGAGAAGCTGAAGAAATCAGAGCGAAAACTGCAGAAATGGGTCATGGCCGGGAGAAATCCATCATAGAGGTCTGGACCGGAGGGAGAAGAAAATAACTAGAATCTGAGACGTCACCTGTAAGTCACTTAATGTAAATGTTTATTTTGCCTCTAATCAGTACTGTAGTCGCTGTATGATCTGCAGCGAGATGATGGGTGGTATGATTTTTTTGGGTGAAACAGCATCTCCCAGCAAACCCTTACCACTGTTCGGGCCATGCTGGGAACTGTATTTTTACACCATACAAACCTATACGGCAGGGGTTGCACTAAATTGAGCTGTATTTGTTCTGGTGTTGTATATATGTACTGAGCTTTGTTCTTGTGCTGTATATATGTATGGGCTTTGTTCTGGTGCTGTATGCATGTACTGAGCTTTGTTCTGGTTCTGTATATATGTACTGAGCTTTGTTCTGGTGCTGTATATATGTACTGTGCTTGGTTCTTATGCTGTATGTACTGATGTTGGTTCTCGTGATGTATATATGTATGAGTTTGGTTGTGGTAATGTATATATGTCAGAGATTGGTTCTAGTGCTGTATTTATGTACTGAGCTCTGTTGTGGTACTGTATATATGTATAAGCTTGGTTCTGTAGCTGTTATTATATAGGATATATTTATAATAATAAAATTGCAGGGCAGATGGAATTGTTCTCAATTCATTGTATATTTAATGGGAACCTGTCTGGTAGTTTTAACCCCTTGAACCACCACCATGCGGTAATACACAACCTGACAATATTTCTAAATGTATATGGTTTTTTTCAGATGCAGCAAAATCTTTAAAATCAACTTTTAAAACGGTGCACACTATATGCTAATTACTCATTAAAGGGTCATGCGCGGTGCTGCTATCCAGAATGGAGTCACTTTTGGGGAGTTTCTACTGTATTGGTACCTTAGGGGCTTTGCAAATGTGACATGGTGCAGAGAAACCCATCCAGCAAAATCTGCGCTCCAAAAGCCAAGTGGCGCTCTCTCTCTTCTGAGCTCTGCCATGTGCCCAAACAGCAGTTTATGACCACATATGGGGTATTTCCCTACTCTGGAGAAGTTGCTTTACAAATGTTGGTTTGCTTTTTCTCCTTTATTTGATAAGAAAATGAAAAGTTTTGAGCTAAATCTACGTCTTAGTGGAAAAAAAATAAAAGTTGTCATTTTCACTGCCCAATTCTAATTACATTTATGGAACACCTGTGGGGGTTAAAATGCTCACTACACTCCTAGATGAATTCCTTGTGGGGTGTAGTTTCCAAAATGTTGTTTTTTTTAGGTGCTTTCTTTGTTTTCAATAGAAATATTTGCCTGCCGGCAAAAGGCCCTTTTTAACAACTACAAGCAAGATAAAATAACAAATTTTTATTAGGCTATTATAGCAAAGACACACTACATAGAAATTAAACGTTATGTTCACTGCTGATAGTAACCAGCATAGTGCAATGTGTGCCAGTAGCAAGATTCAAAGTGTCAGTAGCAAGATTCAAAGTGTCAGCGGCTGCAGCACGCTGTACTCTGACCAAGGTCAAAGTCAGTATTAGAGATCAGCAGTAACAAGTTAAAATTTCAAAAGAGCCCCCCCGACATGTTTCACTGCAGATGCAGCGTCTTCAGGGGTATCGGGGCTAATGATCATTAGCTCATTAGCCCCGATACCCCTGAAGACGCTGCATCTGCAGTGAAACATGTCGGGGGGGGGGGGTTCTTTTGAAATTTTAACTTGTTACTGCTGATCTCTGATACTGCTGATCTCTGATACTGACTTTGACCTTGGCGTGCTGACACTTTGAATCTTGCTACTGACACTTTGAATCTTGCTACTGGCACACAATGCACTATGCTGGTTACTATCAGCAGTGAACATAACTTTTAATTTCTATGTAGTGTGTCTTTGCTATAATAGCCTAATAAAAATGTGTTATTTTATCTTGCTTGTAGTTGTTAAAAAGGGCCTTTTGTCGGCAGGCAAATATTTCTATTGATTGTTAATTAGCCCACCAACTATCTGGGTCTTGCTTCTATTATTATCTTTCTTTGTTTTGGCACCACAAGACCTCTTCTAACCTGACATGCTGCCTAAAATATAGTCTAATAAAAAGAAGGCCCCAAAATACATGTGGTGCTCCTTTGCTCCTGATTCCTGTGTTTCAGTCCAGTTGCACACTAGCACCATATGTGGGATATTTATAAAAACTGCAGAATCTGGGTAATAAATATTGAGTGTGATTTTCTTGTAAAATCTTCGGTGTTACATAAAAAATGTATTAAATATTTTAATTTCTGCAACAAAAAAAAAAGACATTTGTAAATGTCACCTCTACCTTGCTTCAATTTCTGTGAAATGCCTAAAGGGTTGAGAAACTTTGTAAATGCTCTTTTGAATACTTAGAGGTGTACAGTTTTTAAAATGGGGGATATATGGGGGTTTCCCAGAATAAAGGCCCCTCAAAGATACTTCAGAACTTAACTGGACCCTATAAAAATATGCTTTTGAAATTATTCTTGAAAATGTGAGAAATTGCTGCTTATGTTCTAAGCCTTGTAACGTCCTAGAAAAAGAAAAGGATGCTGAAAAAGTGATGCCAACATAAAGTAGACATATGGGAAATGTTAACTAGCAACTATTTTGTGTGCTATTACTATCTGTCTTACAAGCAGATACATTAAAATTTAGAAAAATGCTAATTTTTGCAATTTTTCCCCAAAATTTTGGTGTTTTTCACAAATAAATATTTAATTTACCGACCACATTTTTTTCACTAACAAAGTACAATTGGTCACAAAAAAAGAATCTTGTTTGGAAAGGTAAAAGCATTCTAAAGTTATTACCACATAAATTGACACGTCAGATTTTAAAAAATCGGGTCCTTCTTTAAGGCCAAAGTAGGCTAAGTCCTGAAGGGGTTGAGCCATGCTTCTCCATCAAGATCCTCCTTACCATCATCTCCTACTTGAAATGTGTTACAAGTCACCTGATATTTTCTCCATGTTCATTTTTGAACACGATCTATGTTTTGACACCTTTGACATTGTAGCCTCCTGACGCCCACAGCCATGGATCTGTGAGCGCTCCGTCTCCCTCCTAGGAGATGCCAGCGCTCACTTCCGCTCCGTCCGGCCGGGTCCCGTAGCGTGCGCGCGCTCACTCGCGCCCGCTCTTAAAACAATGTTCATTAACCCACATGATTTCCTGCCCTATAAGAATGCCCCAGCCCTTCTGATCCTTGCCTGAGCGTTGTTAGTCTTTCCCTGTCTGTCTCGCAAATGGTCCCTTAGTGTCTCCCGTTCCAGCTGTTACCCGTGCCCTGTTACCGTTCCTGTATTCCACATTGTTCCTGTGCCTATCCGTGTTCAAGTGCCATCTGCCATGTCAAGTGCCATCTGCCACGTCAAGTGCCATCTGCCACGTCAAGTGTCATCTGCCACGTCAAGTGCCATCTGCCACGTCAAGTTCCATCTGCCATGTCAAGTGCCATCTGCCACGTCAAGTGCCATCTGCCACGTCAAGTGCCATCTGCTCATCGGATACTGCCCACCACGTCTGGCGCCACTTTCCGCACCTGCCTCCATCCGT
This sequence comes from Rhinoderma darwinii, assembly GCF_050947455.1. Classification (NCBI taxonomy): domain Eukaryota; kingdom Metazoa; phylum Chordata; class Amphibia; order Anura; family Rhinodermatidae; genus Rhinoderma; species Rhinoderma darwinii. The sequence goes on from NC_134689.1 coordinate 68,765,490, forward strand.
GCTGAAGCCACAGCCACCGTCCGGACTATTTCAGGTACCTAAGCATTACTGTCTGCTATCTTACTTTCACATAGACTGTGACCTGGTCAGCTGCCTCCCCGCTACGGCGGAGCGGCCTAGTGTGTCCACAAACCCAGTGTCCGTGACAGACATGCCATTCCTTGGCATGTTGCTACTGAAAACGACATTTTTGCAATTGTTGCACTTAGTTTTGTTTTGTTGGGGAGGGAACATGTCAGGACCTAATTCATTGCCATTTGAAATTTTTAGGTATGATGCCTGCTCGCTGGGACAGGACTTAGTCCTCACATTGCTTAATCCACAATACGAGATTCTGTAAAACAGGAATAGATTAATGGCGTCTTTACCTTTAATTCATTCTACGTCAGGAGGCTATCTTAGGTGGTGTTCCTGGAATGTGGATGGCCTTAATAGCCGAGGCAAAAGAAAGAAAGTTCTTAATCATCTGGGTAAAAGCGCTCTGAGATTGTCATTTTGCAATTCTATACATGACCCAGTTCTAGATAGTCAAGGAAAACCACTACAAACTTCTGCTCATTCGCAGAACCCAATTCAATTCATGATCGACCACCTAGATGTTATTTATCCTTGGCATCACTGTCATTCTACAGATAAGGACTTTTCACATTTTTCTCCTGTACACAACACACAGTTTAGGATTGACTACTAGCTCATTTATTCTTTACTGTCACATTCTGCTAAATCAGCAGAGTTGTCTAATATTATCATATCTGATCATGCCCCAATACTGCTCACCCTAACTTTGCAACCTGCCAAATCCAATTCTACACTATGGCGTTTTCCGTTGTATTACTATTCCTCTGTGGTGTTCAAGGATTTTCTATTAGGTCAATGGGACACATTTGTAGATGCTAGCATTTCTAGTATTGATAATGTCATTATTTTGGTCTACCTCTACAGCGGTATTACGGGGACATCTTATTGCTCATGTTAGTAGAACGTGTAAGGTATGGAATAAAACAAACTCACATTTATCTGAAACTTATCGCAACTATATCACGGCTGACACACCCTCTAATCTAACTTTATACCTGGAAGCAAAGTCTGCTTTAGAAACACTCTCACAAGAAAAGGTGTCCCTTCAATTAGATTTTGTGAGAAATAAATACGTTCGCTGGGGTAAAAAAACTGTCCCTTTACTGTCCTCTTTAACTTTCCAGAAATCCATTAGGGTACATAAAATCCGATCCAAACAGGGTGACTTGCATACTAATCCTGAACATGTAATGGAGGACTTTTGTGAATACTTTGAAGACTTATATAAAGCCATCCCAGCTGATTTTAACAAAATTATTTCTTTACTAAAAAATGTAAATCCTCCCAAACTAATAAAGGATCAAACAACATCCTTGGATTCTCCCATTATTAAGGAGGAAATTGTGTGTGCCATAAAATCCTTTTATCCCTTCAGGACTGAGCCTGTTTTGGCCTTTTTTCAAATCTGACGTGTTACCTTATGTAGTAATAACTTGGGAATGCTTTTACCTATGCAAGTGATTCTGAGATAATTTTCTTGTGACATATTGTACTTTATGTTAGTAAAAAAATTTGGTTGATAAATTTAATGTTTATGTGTGAAAAACACCAACATTTTGAGAAAATTTGCAAAAATTAGCATTTTTCTAAAATTAAATGTATCTGCTTGTAAGACAGACAGTAATACCACACAAAATAGCTACTATTTCATATATACCATATGTGTACTTTATGTTTGCATAGTTTTTTAAACATCCTTTTATTTTTCCAGGACGTTCCAAGGTTTAGTACTTTAGCAGCAATTTCTCATATTTTCAAGAAAATTTCAAAAGCCCATTTTTTCAGGCACCAGTTCCGTTCTGAAGCCACTTTGAAGGCCTTATATATTAGAAAGACCCCATAAAACACCCCATTTTGAAAACTGCACCACTCAAAGTATCCAAAACAGCATTCAGAAAGTGTTTTCACCTCATAGGCGTTTCTCAGGAATTAAAGCAAAGTAGAGGTAAAATTTACAAATGTCATTTCTTTTTGCCAAAATTCATTTGTAATACAGTTTTTTCTGTAACACAGAAGGTTTTACACGAGAAATGCAACTCAATATATATTGCCCAGATTGTGCAGTTTTTAGAAATATCCCACATGTGGCCCCAGTGTGTTAATGGACTGAAGCGCACAGGCCTCAGAAGCAAAGGAGCACCTAGTGGATTTTAGGACCTCCTTTTTTTTAAATATATTTTAGTCAGATTTGAAGAGCTCTTGTAAAAAAAAAAAAAAAAGTGAACCCATTTTGGAAACTACACCCCTCAATGAATTTATCTATGGGTATAGTTAGCATTTTGACCCCACAGTTTTTATGCTAAATGTATTTGAATTAGTCTGTGAAGATGAAAATCTACTTTTTTTTCTGAAATAACATAGAAATGTTTAATTTTCACAAGGAATAGAGGAGAAATAACACCCCAGTATTTGTAAAGCAATTTCTCCCAATTACGGCAATACCCCATATGGGGTCATAAACTTCTGTTTGAACCCACAGCAGGGCTCAGAAGAGAAGGAGCGTAATTTGGATTTTGGAGCGCTGATTATGCTGGATTCGTTTTCAGTGCCATGTCGCATTTGCAATTAACTGGAGTTACCAAAACCATGGAAACCACCCAAATGTGACCCCATTTTGCAAGGAACACCCCCACGGAATTTATCTAGGGTTATAGTTAGCATTTTGACCCCACAGTTTTTATGCTAAATGTATTTTAATTAGTCTGTAAAGATGAAAATCTACTTTTTTTTCTGAAAAAACAGACATTTTTAATTTTGACAAAGAAAAAAGGAGAAAAAACACCCCAGCATTTGTAAAGCAATTTTTCCCAATTAGGGAAATACCCCATATGTGGTAATACACTGCTGTTTGGACCCACAGCAGGGCTTAGAAGGGAAGGAGCACTATTTGGCTTTTGAGCTAAGATTTAGCTGGAATAGTTTTTGGGTGTCATGTTGCATTTGCAAAGCCCCTGAGGTACCAAAACAGTGAAAATACCCCAAAAGTGACCCCATTTGCGAAATTATACCACTTAAGGAATCTATGGGTATAGTGAGCACTTTGACCCCACAGGTCTTCTGCAGAATTTATTAGAATTAGGCCGTGAAAATGAATATCAACATTATTCCCACCAAAATGTTTAATTTTGTAATTTTCACAAAGAATAAAGGAGGAAAAAGGACCCCAACATTTGTAAAGTATGGCAATACCCCACATGTGGTCATAAATGTTTTTTTATTCTAAATTAATTAAACCTTTCTGGACTGAGCCATTTTTTTATTTTCGTCTTTCACTCCCCGCCTTCCAAGAGCCATAAAGTTTTAATTTTTCCGTCAATAGAGTGGTGTGAGGACTCATTTATTGCGGGACATACTGTAGTTTTTATTTGTAAAATTGTTTGTTACGTACAACATTTTGAGCACTTTTTCTTAACATTTTTTTAGAGCAAAAGAGGACCAAAAAAATTGAGATTTGGGCGTTTTAAATTCTTTATTATTTACGGCGTTCATCGTGTGAGTTAAATAACGGTATATTGTAATAGTTCGGACTTTTACGGACGCAGTGATACCAATTTTGTGTATTTTTTTTTTTTACATTGCTTTAGTGAAAAAATTGGGAAAAGATGATTATTTTGGACTTTGACACATTTTATTAGTTCCCCTAGGGGACTTGAACCAGCGACCATTAGATCGCAGGTATAATACACTGAAATACTAATGTATTGCAGTATATTGTCATTTTTACAGGCTCCTGTAACAGCTTGATCACTGTTCCTGTCCGTTAGTCCCGGGTGTCAGCTGTGATACACAGCTGACACCCACAACGTATGGCATGGGCTCAGCACGTGAGCTCGCTCCATACATACCCATCGCACACCACGACATGCTATTAAGTCGTGGTGCACGAAGGGGCTAATGTGCAATAGATGCTGCGGAGTGAATATTAAATTTTTCCACTGATATGCCATTTGAGTGCACAATATGTTGTGCCCAGTTTGTGATGCCGAAGACAAATACCTCATAAAATGTTAATCAGGTTCTCCCGGGTATGGAGATACCAGATCTATGGACATAAACTGCTGTTTGGGCATGCTATTGGGCTCATAAGAGAGGGAGCGCCATTTGTCTTTTTGGAGCGCAGATTTAGCTTGGTAGTATTTCTGTTTGGTGTTTTGCTGGTATTTCAGTTCATAATGTGGGTGCATATGTAATCTGTGCGGAGTACATCAGGGCATAATAAGAGGGTATAATAATGGGGTAAATAAATAATAATCCGCAGATGTGTGGCCGGTATCGCACTGATAAATGGTGCCTGATCTTATCCGCTTTTGGACACTCTGCACATTTTGCATCGCCATATTCTGTGAGCCAGACTTTTTTGCTTTTTCTCTCCAAAAGAGCTGTGTGAGGGCGTATTTGTTGCGGGACATTCAGTAGTTTTCATTGCTACCATTTTGGGGTACATGCTTTTTTTTTTATCACTTGTGACCAAACACAATAAATTCTGACAATGTTTTTTATTCTTTTTTTTTTTGCGGCGTTCACCCTGGGCTATAAATGAAAATATTATGTTATTCTGCGGGTCGATACGATTACGGCGATACCATATGTATATAGTTTACGTTTTGTAGTGTTTGCAAAATAAAATCACTTTTTTTATAAAATAATTTATTTTTTGTATCCCCATATTCTGAGAGCCATAACTTTTTTATTTTTCAGTCAAAAAAGCTGTGTAAGGGCTTGTTTTTTTGCAGGACGGGTTGTAGTTTTTATTGGTACTATTTTGGGGTACATGCAACTTTTTGATCACTTTTTATTGTTTATTTTGGGAGGGATGATGACCAAAAAATACTGATTCTGGCATTGTTTTTTACTTATTTTATTTTGTGTTTTTCACCGCGTGGGAAAAATAACATCATAGTTTTATAGTTTGGGTCATTAAAAACGTGGTGATACAAAATATGTGTACTTTTTAACGTGTTCATTTTTTTCCTATAATAAAAAACTTATTATAGGAAAAAAATGATTTTTTGTTTATGTAACATATAACTTTTCTTTTTTAACTTTTATAAAATATTTTTATCTTTTTTTTACTTTTTTTTTTTACTTGTCCCACTATGGGACTATTAGACTTGCAGCTCTGATCGCTGCTAGAATACATTACACTACCTATGTAGTGTAATGTATTCTAACTGTCATTGTGACGTGACAGTCACTGACAGGAAGCCCGAGGCTGGTCCTCATAGGCTTCTGTAAATGGCATATGTAATGCGTAATATAAATTAATTTTATTAACAAACGGATACAAACAAAGTTTAAAAGACGAGTCATACAATGTATAAAAGGCGTCAACCTATGCAGGATATATTTGTAGTACCATCAAGGTATGAACAAGCGAAATTTAGGCATATGAGATAAAAGCATATCAGAAATGTGTTAAGTATCCCTGAAATGCAGTAAATATACAGTGCGAGAAAAAGTGCTATGTGCAATATAAGGTGTTATTCTATATATAGAACACCATTAAGGTGTATGCAAATGTAACACACATGCAGGACATAGGCAGCAAGTCATCCGGGCCTTACAGCATAAATTTCAAACAGCCCTAGAAGGATTTAACCAAATGCCTAAATGAATAAAAAGTACATACCCAGGTTCAAAATCCCGCATGGAGGAGACGCCAATACCCGACGCGTGTTTCGGCAGTTGCCTTCGTCCGGGGGTGGTGTCATCCTGGCGGGGCCCTCCCTTTTGTACTAGGTGAACAAACGTGTAGTCCAATCATATGGAGCCATCAGAGGTGGAACAACGGCGAGAAGCCGGGGGTACAGAGATGGCTGCCTCCCCGCTTCCGGATCCGCGTCATCAGAGAGGATGTGAGCCGGCGATGTCTGGGTGTGTGTTATTGAGACAGTTGATAATGTGATAGGACGTTGGCAGAGGATGGTCAAAGAATAATAATAAATAAAGATGAAAAAGAACAAATTTATTTGGTGTGATGAAAATGAATACGACGGTCCAATAAAAGATAGGGGACCGATGTTTGATATAAATAAACAAACCAAGGAAAAAACAAAGAAAAAAGAGGGAAGAAACAGTAGACCGAAGTAGTCGTGAAGGGACAGTATATAAGATGAATTCGCTATATTGTGCTTATATATTAGGTGCATGCATGTCATAAAAAATTATATGCAGGCACAGAAAAAGGAAAACATAGTGTGCGCATGTGTCAGCGTACACGCTAAACCAAGTCTGCACTGACACATGAGCACATAACAACCAGTGAGTTAATCCCCACACGTGACCAGCACAATATAAGAATGTGCTCATGTGTCAGCGCACATGCGAAAAACGCATGCACATGGGCACGAGAGCACAGATAATGAAACCAATAGAAATAAATACAAAAACCACATAAAACATAACATAGTGTTGCAAAAAGCCCAAGCCACACACCAAAATTATGGCTCGGGAAGAAAAAATTATAAATCCTAGTCCATTCTCTTCACTTCTGTATCTTCCCACATCATTCGTGTATAGCCAAACAACCAATGCTAATGACAGCTGCATGTCTAGGAACCTTATAAAGAAGAAAAAGAACAAGGGAGGGTAGTTACCAATATAAAAGATAAAATATGACATTTAAAAACATAGACCCACAAGGAGTCAATGGTTATAGAAACTGAGCGAAATTCAAGGATTCGTTCAAACCAAATGGATGCATTGTCCCAAGGGTCCAAATCCACCGGGCTTCACATTGTGCCAATTTTTGTTTGATACTCCCTCCTCTTATATTGTTTACAATATGATCCATCCCTCTCACCTTCAATTGGGATGAATCACAGGAGTGATGCGTCTTAAAGTGTCGAGGTATTGGTTTTAGGACTTCCATAACAACCTCATCAGCTGCTCGTCTGATGTCAGACATGTGCTCTCTTACGTGTACCTTCAATTCCCTAGAAATGAGACCAACATATATTTTAGGGCATAGGCATATTGCATAATACACTACCACTTTTGTGGTTCATGTTATCGGATGCGTGATAGTGTTTGTTTTCGTGCCTGTCGCATTAACTTTAACTTAAGTATAAGGCACGTGGATGGGATAAGGGCCACTAAGTTTTTTCTCTCCATGTCAAATCTGGAAAGGCCCCTATGTGTGTTTTTGGCTAACCTATTGGAATATGCCTTAACAGACAATTTGTTTACATACAATGAACATTTCTACCTACAGCTCCAGGGAACGGCAATGGGGGCAGCATGCACACCTTTGTATGCCAATGTGTTCCTGGGGCTGTGAGAGAGAGACTTGTTGGCGAATGACCAGGATGATTCGATGGACCGATTCCTCTTTTGGGCTCGGTACATCGATGGCATCCTGGTCATTTGGAAAGGTACACCTTCTGAGTTGGACACTTTTATGGGTAACCTGAATAACAACAATCTCAACCTCAGGTTTACATACAAATTTGATAAGGAGTGCATGGACTTCCTACACATTAAACTGACCAAAGATACAAATGGTTTCCTACAAAGCAATGTATGTCGCAAAGAGACATCCGTCAACTCACTTTTGCACTTTTCCTCTTCCCATCCCCCACAGACAATCCAAGCTGTCCAGATTGGACAATTCTTGAGGATCATGAGAATATGCTCCTCCGATACACTTTTCGAGGTACAGGCAAAAGATCTAAAGAACCACTTTCTCAATCGTGTTTATAGCATGAGGTCCATCAAAAAAGCATATCATAGAGTGAAACATACAACCAGAGATGATCTTTTCCCAAAAAGAAGAACAGATACACAAATGCAGGTGAGATTCATAACCAATTACCATTCTAGGTGGCCACAGATGAGGGAAATTTTTAAACGGTATTGGCCAATACTATTAACAGATCCAACACTTGTAAATTACATCACCAGATATCCCAGAATCACAGCAAGACGCTCAAAAAACTTGAAGGATCATTTAGTGAGGAGTCACTATGATCCTATTAGAGTAAAATATCCCTTTGGGACTAAACGCCCCAAATGGGGGTGCACCCCCCTGTGGACATTGTGTCGCACGTCCTAATATTGAGAAAACAGCAAAGTTCTCTAACGTGACAGGCACAAAAACATACACTATCACGCATCCGATAACATGCACCACAAAAGCGGTAGTGTATTACGAAATATGCCCATGCCCTAAAATATATGTCGGTCTCACTTCTAGGGAATTGAAGGTACGCGTAATAGAGCACATGTCTGACATCAGACGAGCAGCTTATGATGTTGTTTTGGAAGTCCTAAAACCAATACCTCGACACTTTAAGACGCATCACTCCTGTGATCCATCCCAATTGAAGGTGAGAGGGATTGATCATATTGTAACCAATATAAGGGGAGGGAGTATCAAACAAAAATTGGCACAATGTGAAGCCCAGTGGATTTGGACCGTTAGGACAATGCATCCATTTGGTTTGAACGAATCCTTGAATTTCACTCAGTTTCTATAACCATTGACTCCTTGCGGGTCTATATTTTTAAATGTCATATTTTATCTTTTATATTGGTAACTACCCTCCCTTGTTCTTTTTCTTCTTTATAAGGTTCCTAGACATGCAGCTGTCATTAGCATTGGTTGTTTGGCTATACACGAATGATGTGGGAAGACACAGAAGTGGAGAATGGACTAGAATTTATACATTTTTCTTCCCGAGTGATAAATTTGGTGTGTAGCTTGGGCTTTTTGCAACACTGTGTTATGTTTTATGTTGTATGTTTGTATTTATTTCTATTGGCTTAATTATCTGTGCTTTGGTGCCCATGTGCATGCATTTTTCACGTGTGCGCTGACACGAGCACATTCTTATTTTGTGCTGGTCACGTGTGGGGATTAACTCACTGGTTGTTACATGCTCATGTGTCAGTGCAGACTTGGTTTAGCGTGTAAGCTGACACATGCGCACACTATGTTTTCCTTTTTCTGTGCGTGCATGTCATTTTTTATGACATGCATGCACCTAATATATAAGCACAATATAGCGTATTCATCTTATATACTGTCACTTCACGACTACTTCAGTCTTCGTTTTCCTTCCCGTCTCACTCCCCTGTTTCTTCCCTCTTTTTTCTTTGGTTTTTCCTTGGTTTGTTTATTTATATCGCACATTGGTCCCATATCTTTATTCAATATTGGACCGTCGTATTCATTTTCATCACACCAAATAAATTTGTTCTTTTTCATCTTTATTTATTCTTTTTCTTTGACCATCCTCTGCCAACATCATATCACATTATCAGCTGTCTCAATAACACCCACCCACACATTCATAGGTCGTGATATTTGCCTTTATTTATTGCCAAAACCCATTCTGCATCTTTAGCTGCTTACGTGGGTTCCAATCTGTGGGTCCCATAGGGAGGATGGTGCGCTGGCGGGGGGGGGAGTGGCTTACGCACCTTTCGACAGCTGTCCTCCATCGGGGCTGGATGTGGGTGGCGCTGTTAGACATCACCGGCTCACATCCTCTCTGATGACGTGGAACCGGAGGCGGGGAGGCAGCCATATTTGTACCCCCGGCTTGTCGCCGTTGTTCCACCTCTGATGGCTCCATATGATTGGACTACACGTTTGTTCACCTAGTACAAAAGGGAGGGCCCCGCCAGGATAACGCCACCTCCGGACGAAGTCATCTGCCGAAACGCGCGTCGGGTAATGGCGTCTCCTCCATGCGGGATTATGAACCTGGGTATGTACTTTTATTCATTTAGGCATTTAGTTAAATCCTTCTACTGCTGTTTGCAATTTATGTTGCAAGGCCCGGATGACTTGCTGCTTATGTCCTGTATGTGTGTTACATTTGCATACACCTCAATGGTGCTCTGTATATAGAATAGCACCTTATATTGCACATAGCACTTTTTCTCGTACTGCCAATTTACTGCATGTCAGGCATAGTTAACAGATTTCTGATATGCTTTTACCTCATATGCCTCAGTTTCGCTTGTTCATACCTTGATGTTACTACAAATATATCCTGCATAGGTTGACGCCTTTTATACATTGTATGACTCGTCTTTTAAACTTTGTATCTGTTTCTTAATAAAATTAATTTCTATTACTCATTACGTCTGTGTTAGTTTTTGACCATTTTTGTTTATAGGTTCCTATGTATGTTTTCGGTCAAAGCACCAAGTTATACTTGGTTTATATATGTGGTTATCTTCAATGGTATACAATCTTAACATAACTCTGTTTATTACATATTATTTACTGGCATATACATTATATTATTGTTCATTGAGATAGCCCATCAGCGCTTCATGTGTACAAATTGGTTGTATATTCTGTACATGGCAGCCCGGAAGCCATTGTCTGGCATCTGGTTGCCATGGGTACCATGACCAGCCCCTGTGATTTCACGTGGGTGCTGCTGATCTTCGCAAAACTCCTTAAATGCGGCGATCGCAATCGACCGCCGCATCCAAGGGGTTCAGAAATTGGTGGCGAAGGGCCGCTGATCGGCAACAGGTAATGCAGGGCAGACATCCTGCACAGTTAACCGCCACTGTGGTGTAGTGCCACACGGCGGTTAACTGTCAAAGTAGAAAGTTAACTGCATGTCAAGTTGCGCGAAGTTACTGCTCACCTTGACATGCAGTTACGTGAAGGTGCGGGAAGGGGTTAAACTTTCTTAATCCCTGGGCCCAGATGGATTTTCCAATGAATATTACAAACTTTTAAGTACACAACTATTACCACACCTTCATATCCTCATTAAAGGGGTTGGCCAGGAATACATTTTATTTCTATTTTAACCTAATGTGACATGTACAATTACTTTTTTAATATAATGTTTGTTTATATATGGCAGCGATACCTACTTATAATTTGCGGTCACATAGAGTACATTTTTCTTTTCCGGTGATGTTACGTGTTTTTGCTCTGCCAACACTTCCAACTGAACAAAGGCATGGCATGTCATCAACTACATTTACAGGCAGTGGGGTGGGCGTTTCATGACCTCTTCAGAGCTTCGCCTCTGGTCCCACTGCCTGTAGGCGTAGTTGATGACGCGCCGTGTCTCTACATAGCCGGAATTGCTGGCTGAGCAAAGGCACGGAGCGTCATCAATCGTAGTGCATGCCCGCTCCTCCTCCTGCATCATCTTCCAAACCTTCTCCTCCTTTACTCTTGGAGCTCCCGCACTGCCTGTAAAGGTAGTTGATGTTGCGCCGTGCCTCTATTCAGCCGGAAGTGATGGCTGATCAAAGATACGGAGCATCGTCTCTCCTAGTACACGCCCCTGCTCCTTATATTCTCTGATGTAGGAGGAGGGGTCGGCGTTGTTATTCCTCAATCTCCACGTGCCCCAATGGTTACATAAATACAGGGCCGATGGTGTTACATGACCCCCATCATCGCTGTATGTGACCCCCATCATCCCTGTGTATTAGCCTTCACATCCCTGTCTATTACCCTCCACATCCCTGTCTATCACCCTCCACATCCCTGTCTATTACCCTCAACATCCCTGTCTAGTACCCTCAACATCCCTGTCTAGTACCCCAACATCCCTGTCCATTACCCCCAACATCCCTGTCTATTACCCCCAACATCCCTGTCTATTACCCCTATCATTCCTGTATATAACTGCTATCATCCTGGTATAGGATGATGGGGGAAATACACAGGGATGATGTGGGTTGTATAAAGGGATGTTGAAGTTATACACAGGGGTGTTGGGGGTTATACACAGGTATGTTGGCGGTTATACACAGGGATGTTGGGGGTTATACACAGGGATGTTGGGGGTTATACACAGGAATGTTGAGGGTTATACACAGGGATGTTGGGGGTTATACACAGGGATGTTGAGGGTTATACACAGGGATGATGGGGTAATTTACATGGATGATAGCGGTTATATACAGGCATGTTGGTGTAATACATAGGGATGATGGCAGGTATATGCAGGGATGAAGGGGTTTATATACAGGGATCATGGAGTTATATCATCCCTGTGTATTACCCCATCATCAAGGCATATACCCTGTGATCACTGCGTATACCTCCAACCAGGGGCGTAGCTAGGGGGGGGCAAGCGGGGCATCTGCCCTGGGCGGAGTTCGGAGGGGGCGCCAGCGCCACCTCCTCCTGCACTATAATTGTACCTGTGTCGCAAGGACACAGGTACAATTAGAAGCAATGAATGACCGGGCACGTTCCGTGCCCGGCCATTAAGTGCCTCTCCACGAATGAAGCGACTGGTACCTTTTGTACCAGTGACGCTTCCGTCGATGAAAGGCGCTGACTGACTGGCAGGGAAAGTCATCCTGCCCAGCCAATCAGCGCCTTTCATAGACGCTGCGTTCAACCCCCTGGAGACCTGCGCAGAAGAGAGCAGGTCTCCATGGCTGCCGGACGGCGTGGGAGCAAGAATAAGGTGAGTTTGAATATTTTTTTTATTTTTTTTAAATTGCAATAGAAGTGTGTGGCTGTATCTGCGGGGGGGACTTTGTCTACACGGGGGACTTTATCTACGGGGGGTGTCTATCTACAGGGCTGGGCTATATACAGGGGGACTATATCTACAGGGGGGCTATATACAGGGGGACTATATCTACAGGGCTGGACTATATACAGGGGGACTATATCTACAGGGGGCTATATACAGGGGGACAATATCTACAGGGCTGGGCTATATACAGGGGGCAGAGGCGTAGCTAGGATCTCCAGCACCCGGGGCAAAGATTCAGTTTGGCGCCCCCCCCCAACCTCTTTCCCGACATCTCCTTCCCCCTCGCCGTGTTTGTTTTCTCTACCAATCGACGTGTAATTTCTTTTTATGTAATGCGAGCATAAAATTATTTGTACATTTCACAAGCAATATGGTTCTATACACAACACCAGAACCAAGCTCGGTACATATATACAGCCCCAGCACAAATATAGCTCAATTTAGTGCAACCCCTGCCGTATAGGTTTGTACGGCGTAAAACTACAGCTCCCAGCATAGCCCGAACAATGGTAAGGATATGCTGGGAGATGCCGTTTCACAAAAAATAAATCCTATCATAATCCTACCACCCATTATCTCGCTGCAGATCATACAGTGACTACAGTGCTGATTAGAGGCAGAATAAACATTTACATTAAGTGACTCACCGGTGACATCTCAGATTCTAGTTCTTTTTCTCCATTTGGTCCAGACCTCTATGATGACTTCTCCCGGTCCATTTCTGCAGTTTGCCGCTCACATGTCTTCAGCTTCTCACTTTTCCAACATTTCTGCACCTATAAATAAATATAAAGTTATCATTATACCACACACTACGCCCCTAACTATAATAGCGCCATACACTGCACCTCTAATTATAATAGCACCATACACCGTGTCCCACACACACTGTGCCCCCTGTAGATAGTGCCTGCCATAGAGCCCCCTGTAGATAGTGCCTGCAATAGAGCCTCCTGTAGATAGTGCCTGCCATAGAGCCCCCTGTAGATAGTGCCTGCCATAGAGCCCCTGTAGATAGTGCCCCCATATAGACCACCCCTCTATATAGTGTCCCACAAATAACTCCCTCTATAGTGCTCTACAGATAGCCCACCCCTGTATATAGCCCCCTGTAGATATAGCCCAACCCTGTATATAGAGCTCTACAGATAGCCCAACCATGTATGTAGCCCCCCTGTAGATATAGTCCACCCCTGTATATAGTGCTCCACATATAGTCCACCCCTGTATATAGTGCTCCACATATAGTCCACCCCTGTATATAGTGCTCCACATATAGTCCACCCCTGTATATAGTGTTTCACAGATAGCCCACCCCTGTATATAGCCCCCCCTTGTACATATAGTCCACCCCTGTATATAGCCCCCCCCTTGTACATATAGTCCACCCCTGTATATAGTGCTCCACTAGATAGTCCACCCCTGTATATAGTGCTCCACAGATAGCCCACCCCTGTATATACTATATACAAGGGTGAGCTATCTGTGGAGCACTATATACAGGGGTGGACTATATGTACAAGGGGGCTATATACAGGGGTGGGCTTTCTGTGGAGCACTATAGGGGGAGCTATTTGTGGGATACTATATACAGGGGTGGGCTATATCTACAAGGGGACTATATACAGGGGTGGGCTATATCTACAGGGGGACTATATCTACAGGGGGACTATATACAGGGGTGGGCTATCTACAGGGGGACCATATCTACAGGGGGACCATATCTACAGGGGGACCATATCTACAGGGCTGGGATATACACAGGGGGGCTATATCTACAGGGGTGGGCTATACACAGGGGGCTATATCTACAGAAGGGGGCTATATACAGGGGTGGGCTATACACAGGGGGGCTATATCTACAGGGGTGGGCTATACATAGGGGGGCTATATACAGGGGTGGGCTATATACAGGGGGAATATATCTACAGGGGGCTATATCTACAGGGCTGGGCTATATACAGGGCGACTATATCTACAGGGGGGCTATATACTGGGGTGGGCTATCTATGGAGCACCATATACAGGGGTGGGCTATATCTACAGGGGGCTATATACTATATAGCCCACCCCTGTATATGGTGCTCTATAGACAGCCCACTCCAGTATATAGCCCCCCTGTAGATATAGTCCCCCTGTAGATATAGTCCCCCTGTATATAGCCCAGCAGATATAGTCCCCCTGCATATAGCCCAGCCCTGTAGATATAGTCCCCCTGTATATAGCCCCCCTGTAGATATAGTCCCCCTGTATATAGCCCCCCTGTAGATATAGTCCCCCTGTATATAGCCCAGCAGATATAGTCCCCCTGTATATAGCCCACCCCTGTAGATATAGTCCCCCTGTATATAGCCCCCCTGTAGATATAGTCCCCCTGTATATAGCCCCCCTGTAGATATAGTCCCCCTGTATATAGCCCAGCAGATATAGTCCTCCTGTATATAGCCCACCCCTGTAGATATAGCCCCCCTGTAGATATAGCCCCCCTGTATATAGCCCAGCCCTGTAGATATAGTCCCCCTGTATATAGCCCAGCCCTGTAGATATAGTCCCCCTGTATATAGCCCCCTGTAGATATAGTCCCCCTGTATATAGCCCCCTGTAGATATAGCCCCCCTGTATATAGCCCAGCAGATATAGTCCCCCTGTATATAGCCCAGCAGATATAGTCCCCCTGTATATAGCCCAGCCCTGTAGATATAGTCCCCCTGTATATAGCCCAGCCCTGTAGATATAGTCCCTCTGTATATAGCCCAGCCCTGTAGATATAGTCCCCATGTAGATAGACACCCCCCGTAGATAAAGTCCCCCGTGTAGATATAGTCCCCCCGCAGATACAGCCACACGTCTATTACAATTAAAAAAAAATAAAAAAAAATTCAAACTCACCTTAATCCCGCTCCCACGCCGTCCGGCAGCCATGGAGACCTGCTCTCTTCTGCGCAGGTCTCCAGGGGGTTGAACACAGCGTCTATGAAAGGCGCTGATTGGCTGGGCAGGATGTCTTTCCCTGCCAGTCAGTCAGCGCCTTTCATCGACGGAAGCGTCATGTCGCTTCATTGGTGGAGAGGCGCTGAATGGCCGGGCACGGAACGTGCCCAGTCATTCATTGCTTCTAATTGTACCTGTGTCCTTGCGACACAGGTACAATTATAGTGCAGGAGGAGGGGGCGCTGGCGCCCCCCTCTGAACTGCGCCCGGGGCACATTCCCCGCTTGCCCCCCCCCTAGCTACGCCCCTGCAGGGGGACTATATCTACAGGGCTGGGCTATATACAGGGGGACTATATCTACAGGGGGGCTATATACTGGAGTGGGCTGTCTATAGAGCACCATATACAGGGGTGGGCTATATAGTATATAGCCCCCTGTAGATATAGCCCACCCCTGTATATGGTGCTCCATAGATAGCCCACCCCAGTATATAGCCCCCCTGTAGATCTAGTCGCCCTGTATATAGCCCAGCCCTGTAGATATAGCCCCCTGTAGATATATTCCCCCTGTATATAGCCCACCCCTGTAGATATAGCCCACCCCTGTAGATATAGCCCACCCCTGTATATAGTCCCCCTGTAGATATAGCCCCCTGTGTATAGCCCAGCCCTGTAGATATAGCCCACCCCTGTATATAGTATCCCACAAATAGCTCCCCCTATAGTGCTCCACAGAAAGCCCACCCCTGTATATAGCCCCCTTGTACATATGGTCCACCCCTGTATATAGTGCTCCACAGATAGCCCACCCTTGTATATAGTATATACAGGGGTGGGCTATCTGTGGAGCACTATATACAGGGGTGGACTATCTAGTGGAGCACTATATACAGGGGTGGACTATATGTACAAGGGGGGGGCTATATACAGGGGTGGGCTATCTGTGAAACACTATATACAGGGGTGGACTATATGTGGAGCACTATATACAGGGGTGGGCTATATCTACAGGGGGGCTACATACATGGTTGGGCTATCTGTAGAGCTCTATATACAGGGGTGGGCTATATCTACAGGGGGCTATATACAGGGGTGGGCTATCTGTAGAGCACTATAGGGGGAGTTATTTGTGGGACACTATATAAAGGGGTGGTCTATATGGGGGCACTATCTACAGGGGGCACAGTGTGTGTGTGTGTGTGTGTGTGTGTGTGTGTGTGTGTGTGTGTGTGACACGGTGTATAGTGCTATTAGAATTAGAGGTGCAGTGTATGGCGCTATTGTATTTAGGGGCGTAGTGTGTGGTATAATGATAACTTTATATTTATTTATAGGTGCAGAAATGTTGGAAAAGTGAGAAGCTGAAGACATGTGAGCGGCAAACTGCAGAAATGGACCGGGAGAAGTCATCATAGAGGTCTGGACCGGATGGAGAAAAAGAACTAGAATCTGAGATGTCACCGGTGAGTCACTTAATGTAAATGTTTATTCTGCCTCTAATCAGTACTGTAGTCACTGTATGATCTGCAGCGAGATGATTATGATAGGATTTATTTTTTGTGAAACGGCATCTCTCAGCATATCCTCACCATTGTTCGGGCCATGCTGGGAGCTGTAGTTTTACGCCGTACTCACCTATACGGCAGGGGTTGCACTAAATTGAGCTGTATTTGTGCTGGTGTTATATTTATGTACCGAGCTTGGTTCTGGGGTTGTATATATGTACTGAGCTTGGTTCTGGTGTTGTGTATAGGACCATATTGCTTGTGAAATGTACAAATAATTTTATGCTCGCGTTACATAAAAAGAAATGACACGTCGATTGGTAGAGAAAACAAACACGGCGAGGGGGAAAGAGATGTCGGGAAAGAGGTTGGGGGGGGGGCGCCAAGCTGAATCTTTGCCCCAGGTGCTGGAGAACCTAGCTACGCCTCTGCCTCCAACATCCCAGTGTATTACCCCCAGATTACTGTATAAAACCCCCATCCCCCTGTGTGATAATTACTGGGTGTGTGTGACAGTGCAGGGAGCTGGGTGACTGTAGTTAGAGCAGGGAATGACATGTGAACATAAAGGGGCGTGGCAGTATGCGAATAGCTGAGATGCTGTGGCGGGAGGAAGGGGGGTGTAAGCTGGCTCCTCAGATGCAGCAAAAGTTCATGGGTATGGTGGGTTACAAGACAGGAAACAGCCAGGAAAAGAAGCAAGAGATGTAAATACACAGAAAGAGCAACAGTGACGATGGAGATCAAACAGAAACTGGATAGAAAGCATGTAGGGGGTTTTAGGGAATGCAAACCAAGACTGGGGGATACTTTTTAGAAAATATTTTTTCCAGGCCCAGATAGATTTAAGTGTCCCAGATAGATTTAATGACGCTTGCATTACGTTATTACAGAAACCCATAAAAGATCAAGATCTTCTTGCCTCTTACAGGGTAATTTCCTTGCTAAATACCAATTTTAACATTTTCACTAAAATCTTTGCTGCTCGTTTCCAATTGATTATTCCTACCTTACATACTCCTTCACAGATTGGATTCGTCCATGTAAAATCTATAGCTTATAATGTCTAAACAGAGCCTCTATTTGCTCTTCTAAATTATGTAAAGCCATACTTGTGATTCTTGATGCAGACAAGGCTTTTGAAAGTGTTTCCTGGACATATTTAACCCGGATATAAAAATTTCGCCATTTTGACAAGGAATTACTACAATTAACTCTTTATATGATACTCTCACTTCCTCAGTTTTGTTAAATAACTGAATGTCCCATCCCTTTTCTACACAGAGAGGAACCAGACAAGACTGCCCCTTATCCCCTTTACACTTTAATTTGGCTCTAGAACTTTTACTCCAAATATTAGAATCAATACATTCTTTTACAGGCATTAAAGTCGGCTCGTACGAAACTAAGACATTGGCTTATGCAGATTATCTCTTGTTATGTATATCTGATCCAAAGTCGTCACTACCTGATATTATGGAAATATTGAAAGACTTCGGAGAAGTCTCAAGGTTTTTTTTAGAAATCATGATAAATCATAAGCAATACCGATATTTAAAGGAAAGGTGTCATGTATTTTTTTTTTATAAATTTATGTGTTTTTATGTAATAAAATATTATATTTACTTTATTTTTTGTCACAAAATGTAGATTTTTATTTGCATGTTTTTACTGTACTGGGTGCTGCCATTTTTTTAATTTCATCTGTGTATGTGTCACTTCACGACACATACACAAATTAAATATGGCAGCTACAGGCCATAGGACATATGAACGGCTCCCGTTCATATGTCCTGTGCTTCTGCCGTCTTGCTCTGTACTGCGCATGCTATGTGGCATGCACAGTACAGAGCGACCCAGCATAGAAGCTGGTTTGTAGGGGGAAAGCAGGCGCCATTTTGGTGAAGACCGGCTGCACTGCAGATAAGGTATGTGTGTGTGTTTTGTGCGTGTATCTATAACATATCTATCTATATATCTATCTCATACAGATTTGTTAGGAAAGTTTTATTTTAAATTTATGTATCGGAAACTAAAAGTGTGTATTGAGCTATACAAGTTTCTCTGCAAAGGTTTTTTTTTTTGCTGACAAGGTGTTTAATATGTTATCTAGTAGAGGGGGTGGGCAGTTGAATTCCTTTAGAGAGAGAAGTGAGGTATTAACATAAGTATCAAAGTCCAGTAAAGAGATAAAGCAGTGTAAGGACTGGTTTGAACTAGGTTTATAACATGTATAAAAGCTATGATACTGAGGGTAGCAGTAGACATTTTGCCATAATGTCTCCTTATCGATAAGAATAAAGACGCGCATTCTCTATTCAGGTGACTCCTTGAATCTTTGTGATAAGTACATAAATTCTTCTAATGATTGGTTCTTCGAACTGGAGATCCAACATCCCCTGACCCCTCGTCTACCCAAGGACTGTATACCGTGCACTAAATCTCAAGACCTCCAGATCAATTGCTGTCAAACAGAGGCCAGTCTTATGTTTGGAGTGAAGGATTCTAAAATAACATATAGAGAAGAATTGAGGATTCAAGTTTTCATCTGAATAAAGGTAATATAATTGTGTTTATATATGTTTTTAATATTTTTCATATTTAGATGTTATAAGGTTATGTGATAAAAACCTAAGTTGGATCTAGGTACTAAAACTGGGTCTTAGTTATATTAAGCACAGGTCTTAATATAAAACCTGGGAATAACGGTACTCAAAGTTAGAAGTCCATAGCCTGTGTGAGAAGGCTACAGGTAATAAATAACTAAAATAAAGTACTTGGAGATTTGGAGAATCTCCTATAGATTAAGGATTATAGAGTGTTACGATTATTCGTTGTATACAGTACAATATTGTGGTTAAAAGTATTGAATGATTGAAATATGTGTGAACAGCTGTTTGTTTTTGTAAGTGTCTGAATTGTGCTGTGTAAGCTAATGATGTGTATAAGTTTATGCTTCTGTGAATGTATGATATGAAACATACATGAGACTCCTTGACTGTGAAGAAAAAATGTATGAGGGTTAAATAAATAAAACCCTGTGTGTATAAGGGAGTCCAATTAGGTATGATCCTAGGTAAGATTGTTACCAGGACAAATTCATAGAAAAAATACTGTTAAAACACCCAGGAACAATAAAGTATATGACTGATCAGCATAATACTTGTTAATATTGGTGTGAGTGTGATAGAAAAATAAAAAATAAAATAATAAATTAAAGTTTTTATTAATGTATTAACATGGAGAATGGTGATGTGTCTTGTGGGAGAACAGAAGTTATATACTGATTCTATTGTGTGAGTTAACAGACAGCAGGGAATCACAGGAATTCCACCTGTTCAACTAACCATTGTCTATAATAAATTAACCTTTATCTTTACCGCATTATATTATATAGACATGTGCCAGTGGTATTGTACATTAGGTCTGTCTATCTTCTGTAATTAACCCCTTCCTGACATTTGTCATAAGTATACGACATGGAAAGCCAATGCTTCACGCAAAATGTTGTATACTTACGACAAACGGGGAAACAGTTATAGTAAAAAATAAGAACGTTTTAAAGTAAAGATGGCTGCTGTTCACGCACAGGGGCCGGTCGCCATTCTTTGAGTCTCAGCCCAATTGGGTTAGTACTCTGTTACTTATCGTTCGCTGTTCTTGTTGCTTGGGATCACTATACACAAATTGCATTTAGCATTCACATATGTATGAGTAAACCTTTGGTTATAATACTCTCCATTGGTCTTTTTGTAACCCAATCTTTAGTGTATGTTACCAACATCCTTCCTATTTATCCTTAAACAGCAGTACACACTATTTGTAGCCAGTATACCTAACTACATTTATATTATGCTATATGCATTTGTTTTGAGGGGTATTCCAACAAGTTCATATTCACATGATTCCATTTGTTGAACATTTGACTCTTGTTTGGCGGCCATGCTTTTATTTGTGATTCATTTTTAGAAACATATATTTGTAACCAGTATAATATTGTTGTGTAATAAAAAGATTATATATATTTTTTGACTTATAGACTCCATGGTCCTTTTCTTGTTTGGTCTAATATGTATTGGGAGTACAGTCACGTTACAAGGGAGGATGTATTTTGCTAGATGATGCAGTATGTATGCCCTGTGTATAGGATTTATTGTATTGTTTTCTGTATTTTTTACAGAGTTGGGCATCACAATCCCAATGGACTATAAAGCCAGAGAACGTGCCTGGCAGTCCAAAATTGAATCTGTTTTTAATAATGAGTCCACAGATACTAGCACCAGTGATCAGAGAAACAGTCTAGATATACAAAGGAAACTTAAAAATCTACTCCACAGACGAACAAAAACTTGGTGGAATAGAGCTTTCCTTGAACAATATATACAAAAAGGGCTAATACCCAGAGGATTGCGTATACAGCTATTTCCCTCTTTCCCCATAGATAATGAGAGCTTCATCTCTAACTGGGAAGAAGCCTGCAATTTATGTTCAATAAAATTTATGAATCTGCTCATAGGCCTCAACAAAGGAACACTAGAAACAATAGATAGTGAAATTGAGGTGAATCAAATTATACTTAAAGAGATAACTACACCAGAGAATCTCTTACTGTTTAGCCAAGATTTGGACAAACAGTTTGAAATCTGGGAAAAAGAGATCCAAGGCGTAAAAACAAAAAAACTTTTGAGAGATCAAAATGACGCATCTCAACAAAGAGTATATCATTGGAGACGAAAAGAACGTCAGGGAAATCTGAGTAGATCATCGTCTATGTCCTCCACTTCGTTTCAGAGTGAGAACGAAGAAATAGTACAACAGTCTCTTACACTTAGTCAAAGACCAATCAGATCTAAATGGAAATTTGATCACAAAGATAGTGGCTACAATAAAAGGAGAATTAATAGGCCTGGTGAGTCATCGGATCGAAACCACAAGGTAATTAATCTGTCAGAACATATACTGTCTGAAATTGACATAAATGTGTTAAGTAAAGGTCTGACTTTTTCACCAACTGCACCATTTGATGCATTCACAGCAATAAAAGATCTGAACCTGTTCGCCAGAACTTTGATGTTCAAGAGATGGCATTACAAGGAAGTGGATCAGATCTTTAAAACTGCTGAGGAAAGGACCACACTAAGAGACCTAGAAATACTTATGGGCGAACAAGATGACACACAGGTAAGAGTCATTCCTGACTGTATTAAAAGAAAATCGGAAAAATTTCCACCTCTATTTTTATGCCCAGCAATTGACACATTTGGGAAAACAGTGTCTAAAGAATTTGACAAAATATCGAAAACCTTGGTCAACGATAATCTATCTAAAAATGAAAGAGAAAGTCTTTATAGACTAAAAAATCTTAGAGATGTTATTTACAAGCCCGCCGATAAGGGGGGAAACATTGTTGTGTGGCCGAGGACAATGTATGAAAATGAAGTGAATCGTCAGCTAAGGGACCAAAAATGTTATAAAAAAACTAACATTTAATCCTCTTATAGTGAACAACTGGTTAAAATTCTAAAACAAGCGATGGATGACGGAGTTGTGACCAAAAATGTATGCGATGCACTTATTGTTCCAATACCTGTAGTAGCGACACTTTACCTTTTGTCAAAAGTCCACAAAAATATAAAGACTCCACCAGGAAGACCGATCATCTCTGGCCAAGGTAACTTTACAGAGAACATCTGTAAATTTCTAGATCACCATCTCAAGCCTTTAGTGGAATGTTTACCCTCCTACATTAGGGACTCATCAGATCTCTTACAAAAATTGGAATGCACCCATCTAGATGCCGATATGTGGTTAGTCACCTGCGACGTTGAATCACTTTATACCAGTATCAGACACAGTGATGGGGTCAAAGTCACCAATTTTTTCTTGAGCATGAGTAATTTGGAGGAAGGGTTTGTTCAATTGCTTAGTACACTACTGGATTTTGCCCTGACACATAATGTGTTCACGTTTAATGGGTCATTCTACCTACAGCTCCAGGGAACGGCGATGGGGGCAGCCCGTGCGCCCTCATATGCCAAACTGTTCCTGGGGCTGTGGGAGAGAAACCTATTCCTGTCAGATCATGGTACGTCAATGAACCGGGTCATTTTCTGGGCCCGCTTCATTGACGATATCTTCTTGATCTGGCAGTGTACTTCTGAGCAATTGCAACAATTTATGGCAGAATTGAATCTGAATGATCAGAATATTAAGCTTACATACAAATGTGACAAACAACAAGTAGACCTTTTGGACATCAAAATCCAATGTGATGAGAATGGTAATGTCCAAACTGATCTATTCAGGAAAGAGACATCTGTGAACTCTCTTTTACACGCTACCTCTGCACATCCCAAACAAACTATTGCTGCTATTCCCACAGGCCAATTTCTTAGATTAAAACGTACTTGCTCAAGGAAAGAAGATTTTATAAAACAAGCTAAGGATCTAGAACATAGATTTATGGATCGGGGTTACAGCAATCGATGTATCAGGAAAGCGAAAAAAAGAGCTCAAGAAACGGAGAGAAACAAACTCCTACAACCAGCGGTTCGAGCAAATAAAATTAATGAGGTGAGATTCATCACGCCATATCATTTCCGTTGGGAAGAGATGAAGGGCCATTTAAATAGATATTGGCCGATTTTGAAAGCTGATCCGATATTTAACAAAATATTGCCTACATTTCCTTCTGTAACCTACCGTCGTGCTAAAAATGTGAAAGATCATTTGCTCCGAAGTTTTTATACCCCAGTTCCACAGGGAAGAAAATTCTTTGGAACTAAAGGCCCTAAATGGGGTTGTTCCCCTTGCGGAGACTGTATCTCATGTCCCAATGTTGAACGTGCAGTAGAGTTCACGGACTCTGAAAGAATGAAAACGTTTAAAATCGTGTGGCACATTACATGTGCGATACGAGGGGTGATATATTATGCAATGTGTCCTTGTAATAAAATGTATATAGGACTCTGAAAGAATTAAAACGTTTAAAATCGTGTGGCACATTACATGTGCGATACGAGGGGTGATATATTATGCAATGTGTCCTTGTAATAAAATGTATATAGGACTGACCACACGTGGATTTCGAATAAGAGTCTGTGAACATGTACGGGACATTGAATCCGCAAAGGAGGTTTATGATGCTGACAAAATAGAAAAACTAAAAACGATTCCACATCATTTTAAACAGCATCATAACTGTAATTCCAGGCTACTGAAGGTGCGAGGAATAGATCATGTGGAATTGAATATAAGAGGTGGAGATCTGATGAAGAAGTTACTAAGATTGGAAAGCAAATGGATCTGGACTCTGAGGACCATGCAGTTGAGAGGCTTAAACGAATCGCTTGGGTACGCTTCGTTTCTCTGATCACTGTCTATGTGTTTGTAAGGCATCATTTTTTAATTTTGTAATGTAACAATGTCTTTGTGATTTTAACATACGTTCTTTCTTCTTCCTAGTTCATCAGACATAGACGTTTATGAAATACCACCGATATTCAGAGATGCATCAACTTTGCATTAAAAGAAACTAAATTATATTAAAACAATATGTTATACTGATCTGTATATATAAAAAAGTTTTTTCAACTACTTGTTTGCTAATCCCTATGGTAGTATATATATGGCAGCGGAAAACAATGAAATTCACAGATTTTTAGTGAATAATTTTTCAATTCAATGAACTTGTACTTTTATGTACTCTTAAATGTTGGCACTAATTTGTTATATATTTTTTTAATATTCTTTCACATGACTATATGTGCATATTATCTGTGTACGTATATATACTCGTATATAATTTTCTATCACTATATAATATATATTATTTATTTATTTTTATAATCACTTTGCACATAATATATTACCATGGTGATGTAGATCAACACATGTGTTTCTCATATGGGTATGAATAGCATGTGTATAGGTATGTATATATTTTCTTATATTATACATTATTTATTTATTTATTCACAACGTCACATATATATATATATATATATATTTATTTTTTTAATGCACATTATATTTTATGCGAATACGGACTATTTCCATATTTATTTATTATTATTTTATGTACCATATGTAAAAACCTTTGTTTAATATAAAGTAATGTGTCTAATATAATCTATTATATATTTATTTTAATGTTCTGTGCCGAATATCTAAAGGATTTTCCTTGTGTCAAATTTAAAGTTTTAATTTATAGATAATTATGATAGGGATATATGTACAAGTATTGAGTATGGAATTTCCATAAAATGTTGTGGAATTCTTCTCTATATATATATATCGTATTTGGTGGATTCATTGTTAACATAACTCAATCAAGTGCGCATGCGCTGGCGTCCTTAGCAACTCACCACGAGTCGGCATCTTGATGTGCACGTGACAAGAGACGCTGCTGTGATATAATCACGCTGCGTACTCATAACGTATCACATGCTGCCCACACCATGTGATGATTGTCTATCGACAAACGCGGACATGACGCCAACAGTTGATTGAGGTAAATATCTGGTGTATTACCTTCACCTGGCCAATCGGCCTCTGATTGGTCTCTATGTAAGATAAATAGGAAGGATATACTTGTAGGTGCCACCCCCAGACGAAGGCGGAAGCCGAAACGCGTTGGGGCCGGTCGCCATTCTTTGAGTCTCAGCCACATGGGTTAGTACTCTGTTACTTATTGTTCGCTGTTCTTGTTGCTTGGGATCAATATACACAAATTGCATTTAGCATTCACATATGTATGAGTAAACCTTTGGTTATAATACTCTCCATTGGTCTTTTTGTAACCCAATCTTTAGTGTATGTTACCAACATCCTTCCTATTTATCCTTAAACAGCAGTACACACTATTTGTAGCCAGTATACCTAACTACATTTATATTATGCTATATGCATTTGTTTTGAGGGGTATTCCAACAAGTTCATATTCACATGATTCCATTTGTTGAACATTTGACTCTTGTTTGGCGGCCATGCTTTTATTTGTGATTCATTTTTAGAAACATATATTTGTAACCAGTATAATATTGTTGTGTAATAAAAAGATTATATATATTTTTTGACTTATAGACTCCATGGTCCTTTTCTTGTTTGGTCTAAAATCTTAAATATGTCCGGACATATTACTAACTTTAAAATAAATATGTCGAAGTCCCAAGCTCTAAATATAACACTCCCTGCAACACAAATAAAACGTCCTTTTTCTTGGCCTTCGGAATACATAACATTTCTGGGTGTGAACATTTCCCCTAACTTGAAACAACTGTATATTTTGAACTATAAGAAGCTATCGTCTACTATTCCCTCAATCTTAAGTTCCTGGTCTCCAGCATTTCTTACCTGGATAGGCAGAACAAATATGTTGAACTCTTTGATATTACCAAAAGTCACGTATTTGTTACAAGCACTACCCATTTCTTTACCAAAGAGCTTTTTTTAACCAATATCGTAAGATATGCTTAGACTATATTTGGGATGGTTTCAGACCCAGAATCTCATACAAGATATTGCAATTACCAGCTGAAAAGGGAGGAATTGGTTTCCCCTCTTTATCCAAATATTATAAAGCAGTACATCTTGGGAGAATAGTGGATTGGTTTAGCAACCCACCACATAAATCTTGGGTTGATATAGAAGAACAGTTAATGCAGAGACCATTACGCCGAATTGTTATTAGAGAATGATGTGCACCGCTCCTCGACTTTGGGCTGTAGGGGATTGCCACAGACAACAATGTCAATATGGCAGGATTCACAGATTAGATAATTATGCTCGTCCACTCACTCACTCAATTGCGTGACTGTATCGCAACTTCTCACCCAGTTTACCACACTCTACCTTTACCTATTAGACGTAACACTCTTTCCTCGTGAGACTTATTGGACTTGGATGATACTTTACTGTCTTTGGAGCAGGCTAGGGAGAAATTGTCTTGTCAGACACTAAACTCTTGCCAATATAGTCTTATTCGCAAATTGGTACGTCCCTGCCTTCCGGCAACTGGAATATCTAGACCACTATTGTGGTTCGAAGAACTTTGGTCGCAATCCAGAACACCGACAAAATTATTATCACATCTTCGCAAACGTATAGCTGGGTTGGAGGATGAGGTTGTGCCATATTTTATAAGAGAGTGTGAAAGAGATCTAAATACCAAATTCTCTTCAGCAGTTATTGTGAAGATATTTAGGACTCCTAAATTTACATCTAGATGTATCAAAATTCAGGAAAATACATACAAGATAATCTCTAGATGGTATCAAACACCGGTTAGGTTAACCCCTTCCCGACATTTGACATATCCATACGCCAAAGTCGGGTAGGGGAAGAATGGAACGGGCTCACTGAGTGAACGGGCTCACAGAATGAACCCGCTCCATACGATGCCGGTGTCGGCTGTTTGTTACAGCCAACACTTCAGCGTAACGAGCGGCATCACGCTCGAGCGCGTTCCCACTCGTTTAACTCGTTAAATGCTGCGGTCAATAGTGACCGCAGCATTTAAATCGTTAGAAAGAGGGCGGACCCCTCTAACAGCTTATCGCACCCCCTGCAATACAATCGTGGGGGGGGGCGATGGTTGCTATTGTTGCCTGGGGGCCTAATGAAGGCCCCCAGGTCCGCCATCTTTGTGCACCTATTACATAAATGTAAACTTAATAAGAGCCTGTCAGAATCAAGATCTACTGCAATACATTAGTATTGCAGTATATCGTGCAAGCGATCTAATGATCGCTGGTTGAAGTCCCCTAGAGGGACTAATAAAAAAAAAAAAATTAGTACGTTTTTTTTTATGAAAACAAAAAATTAAGAGTTCAAAAAAGTCCCCTTTTCCCATTTTCCCCCTAGAGCATAGTAAAAATAAGACAAAATAAACATAATTGGTATCGCCACGAACGTAAAAGTCTGAACGATTACAATATATCATTATTTAACCTGCACGGTGAACGCCCTAAAAAAAAATTTAACCGCCAGAATCTCTATTTTTGGTCACCTGATCTCCCACAAAAAATGAAATAAAAAGTGATCAAAATGTCGCATGTACACCAAAATAGTATTATTAAAAACTACAGCTTATCCAGCAAAAAATAAGCCCTCACACCACTTAAATCGACAAAAAAATAAAAAGTTATGGCTCTCGGAATTTGGCGACCCAAAATAAATTTTCTTTTTTACACATAGATTTTTACTTGTAAAAGTAGTCAAATATAGAAAAACCTATATATATTTGGTATCACCATAAATCGTATTGACCCACAGAATAAAGTTAACATGTTGTTTTAATTGCACCGTGAATTCTGTAAAAATGGAACGCAAAAACCATGGAGGAATCGCTGTTTTTTTCATTTTCTACCCCACAAATAATTTTTTCCCGTTTCCTAGTACAGTATATGGCAAAATAAATAGTGCGACGAAAAACTACAACTTGTCCCGCAAAAATCAAGCCCTTATAGTACTATATCGACGGAAAAATAAAGACGTTATGGCTTTTGGAAGGTGGGGAGGAAAAAACGAAAATGAAAATCTGAAAAAGGGCTGCGGCGGGAAGGGGTTAAAACAAATGTATAGCACTTTTTCAGATGTATGCTGGAGGTGTGGTAAAGAGGTTGGATCTTTCTTGCATATTTGGTGGGAATGGCCGAAACTTTTGCCTTTTTGGCATCAGATTTTTCGACATATCAATAAGATATGTCAAACGAGCATACCGGTTTCTCCCAAGGTGGCCCTCTTAGCATTAGTAGCTACTAACATTCCTAAGAAATCACTTAAATTACTGCTTATCATAATGGCAGCAGCACACCTACTTGTACAAACCAAGTGGAAATCAACAGAAACTCCAACAGTTAGGCACTGGTTACAAACAGTAGATCACATAGCGAGATTGGAACATTGGGAACTTAGAACACATGACTCTTTTATTCAGATATGGAAAAGTTGGCAAGATAATATACAACAATTATATAATATTACTATAAGGACAGTTAAGTAAGTCTTTCGCGCTTAGGAAGTTCATTTCTATTGGTCGACAATTTCTGGTACATGAATACATAGAGAATTGTTTCACGGGATAATCCCCCCCCCCTCCTTCCCTCTCCCTCCTAGTTCCAGTTTATTAGTTTCCTTGGAGAGAAGAACTCCTTTCTATTTTCTATTTGCCGAAGGTGTACAATACATGTAGTGTAACTACATCAGATATGGCGGTGTGGTCTGGGTTTAAATTTGTAAACTATTAAATATGATGGTAAATGCATATAATATCAGGACACTGTCATAGATTTATACCCTCTTTCCTTGGATTGTTATTTATATAGAGACGTTTTTGTTCTGTTATTTGCACTACACGCCTTGTATAATGTGCATTGTTTATTGTTATGAAAATTAATAAAAAGATTTTTAAAAGAAAAGGTGATGCTCTTACAGCAATTATAACCCCATGTAGCGTCCATGGCCGCGGGCCGTCGGGTTTACTCACCTCCCGACGCCCACAGCCATGGATCTGTGAGCGCTGGTCCCCGTCTCCCTCCTAGGAGACGCCAGCGCTCACTTCCGCTCCGTTTGGCTGTGCGCAATTAGGAAATCGTCATCATCATCAACTGCCACGATTTCCTGGTCTATAAGAAGGCCCCTGGCCTTCTAATCCTTGCCTGAGCATTGTTAGTTTTCCCAGTCTGTCTTGCAAATGGTCCCTTAGTTTTTCCCGTTCCTGTTGTTACCCGTATCTTGTTCCCCGTTCCTGTTTCCCGTGCTTTGCCTTAGTATCAAGTCGTGCCACGTCCTGTGTCATCTGCCACGTCCAGAGGAATCTGCCACGTCCTGTGTCATCTGCCATGTCTGGAGGAATACGCCACGTCCTGTGTCATCTGCCACGTTTGGAGGAATCCGCCACGTCCTGTGTCATCTGCCACGTCCAGAGGATTCTGGCACGTCCAGAGGAATCCGCCACGTCCTGTGTCATCTTCCACGTCTGGAGGAATCCGCGACGTCCTGTGTCATCTGCCACGTCTGGAGGAATCCGCCACGTCCTGTGTCATCTGCCACGTCCAGAAGAATCTGCCACGTCTGGAGGAATCCGCCACGTCCTGTGTTATCTGCCAAGTCCGGAGGAATCAGCCACGTCTGGTGCAACTTGTGGCTCCTGTGTCATCTGCTACGTTTGGCGCCATCTGCTGCACCCATCTCATCTGTGCCAGAGCTGCGGCCACCATCTGGACTATTCAGGTACACTTGTGCGGGACATTGTATTTCTGGGGTGTCCTGTTGTTTGGCCAGCTGCCTCCCCGCTGCGGCGGTACGGCCTAGTGGGTCCACTAACCTGCTCCGTGACAGTACGCTCAGGCCATGGACCCCGCTGGTCAACCTGAAACGTTGACTACACAAACCATGCTGGCTGAGATGGAGGATCTCCAGTCACGACAAGACCAGCTCCTCCTGTCGGTGAACGCCATAGCCCATCGGCTGCTTGCTCCAACCACAGTCATCACCGCACCCGTTCCTGCGGTTCCGCCTGTTACCCTTCCTGTCTGTACCGGTACCAACCCCCTGTGTTTCTTGCCGCTACCTCCACGATATGACGGAGATCCGAGGTCCTGCAGGGGATTTTTGAATCAGTGCCTGATCCATTTCAGACTACATGCCAGGTCCTTCTGTTCGGATGACGTCAGGATCGCCTTCATCATTTCTCTCCTTACCGGCAAAGCCCTGGCATGGGCCAATCCTCTGTGGGAATATTAGGAACCAGAGACCCGGGACTTGCAGTGCTTCTTACTGACCTTCCGCTCGATCTTTGAGGAACCTGGGAGAGTTTCTTCGGCTGCTGCATCCTTGCTGACCCTACACCAGGGAGACCTCTCCGTGGGCGAGTATGCCATCCAGTTCCATATCCTGGCTGCTGAATTGACCTGTAACAACGAGGCTTTGGTGGCTACATTCTGGCAGGTACTGTCTTCAGGGATCAAGGACGAGCTGGCTGCTCGCGATCTGCCATCTACCCTGGACGATCTTATCCTACTCGCCTCCCGTGTCGACATGAGGATCCGGGAACGTTCCCAAGAGGTTCCACGGGGGAGAGAACTTCCCAGGCTGGATTCTGCTGTCCCGCAATCCCCCTCAGTCGTCCGACCAGAGGACCCGATGCAGAGTAATTATGTTAAATTGTCTACCCAGGAGAAACAACGCAGATGCACTTCTGGACTTTGTTTGTATTGCGGCCATATTGTGCGTCTGTGCCCCCAGAGGCCGGAGAGACCCCATTGCCTAGGATTGGTTGGAGAGACAACCCTAGGTGGAATGGAATCTAACAGAGGATTCGCTTCCAAATTGACTATTCCTGTGACCCTGGTATCCGGCTACAGGACGCATCAAGTCTCTGTCTATCTTGACTCTGGCTCTGCTGCAAATTTCATCCAGAAAGAGCTTGTGGATCATCTTCAGCTGCCCACAGTTCCCCTGGAGACATCTTTGGCTGTTGCCTCAGTTAATGGACTGCCTCTGCCTGATCCCATTATCTCTAAAACCAAGCCGTTGAAGCTCCAGGTTGGAGTACTTCATTCTGAATTTATTTTGTTCCTTGTTTTGCCCAAGGCCATCAATCCTGTTCTGCTGGGCCTGCCTTGGCTTTGACTACATGCCCCAGTCCTGGACTGGAATTCTGGAGAGGTTCTCCAATAAGGGCATGACCACACGTGGCGGATTTCCTCCGCAACTGTCCGCATCAATGCCGCACCTAATCCGGGTTGCGGATTACGGCTGCGGATCTGCCCAAAATGTGCAGAAAATTGATGCGGACTAGCTGCTGCGGACTGCGGGAAAAGTGCTTCCCTTCTCCCTATCAGTGCAGGATAAAGAGAAGGGACAGCACTTTCCCTAGTGAAAGTAAACGAATTTCATACTTACCGGCCGTTGTCTTGGTGACGCGTCTCTCTTTCGGCATCCAGCCCGACCTCCCTGGATGACGCGCCAGTCCATGTGACCGCTGCAGCCTGTGCTTGGCCTGTGATTGGCTGCAGCCGTCACTTAGACTGAAACGTCATCCTGGGAGGCCGGACTGGAGACAGAAGCAGGGAGTTCTCGGTAAGTATGAACTTCTATTTTTTTTACAGGTTGCTGTATATTGGGATCGGTAGTCACTGTCCCGGGTGCAGAAACAGTTACTGCCGATCGCTTAACTCTTTCAGCACCCTGGACAGTGACTATTTACAGACGTCTCCTAGCAACGCTCCCGTCATTACGGGAGCCCCATTGACTTCCTCAGTCTGGCTGTAGACCTAGAAATACATAGGTCCAGCCAGAATGAAGAAATGTCAAGTTAAAAAAGCAAGACGCATCCGCAGCACACATAACATGTGCATGACAGCTGCGGACTTCATTGCGGAAATTAGAATCTCCATTGAAGTCAATGGAGAAATTCCGCCATGAGTCCGCCACTGCTCCGCAACAGACAGAGCATGCTGCGGACACCAAATTCCGCTCCGCAGCCTATGCTCCGCAGCGGAATTTTACGCATCGTCTAAACGAACACTTCTAAATAGAAGTGGAAGTCAATGCAGAAACGGCTCCGCTGCGGATTAACGCTGCGGAGTGTCCGCAGCGGAATTCTAGTGAAATTCCGCCACGTGTGAACCCAGCCTAAGGCTCCAAGTGCCATGGTCGTTGTCTGTTGCAGATCCATCCTGTCAAGCCTTCTCTGCCTCAGTCGCTGTCGGGACTGCCTCCCCATTCTGCTCAGTATGCAGATGTTTTCATCAAAAAGGAGGCTGAGACGCTGCCTCCACATCGCACCTATGACTGCCCCATTGAACTGGTTCCTAATGCCTCTCTTCCCCGTGGACGAGTATATACTCTCTCCTTGCCTGAGTCTCTATCCATGTCGGCCTATATCAAGGAGAATCTGGAGAGGGGTTTTATACGAAAATCTTCCTCCCCGGCCGGGGCTGGATTCTTCTTCGTTAAAAAGAAGGATGGATCCCTTCGTCCCTGCATTGACTACAGGGGCCTCAACCTGATCACAGTCAAGAATAAATACCCGTTGCCACTCATCTCTGAGCTATTTGATCGCATACGAGGGGCCAAAAATTTTTCTAAGCTAGACCTGCGTGGGGCTTACAATCTAGTACGGATTCGCCGGGGAGACGAATGGAAGACGGCATTTAACACCCGGGACGGGCACTACGAATACCTGGTGATGCCCTTCGGACTGTGTAACGCTCCCGCAGTGTTTCAGGAGTTCGTTAACGACATCTTCTGATATCTACTCTATGTCTGTGTTGTTGTTTATCTCGATGATTTTTTGATTTCCTCCCCAGATCAGACGACTCATCGGAGGCATGTCCGTAAGGTTCTCCTACGATTGAGGGAGAATCATTTATACGCCAAGCTGGAGAAGTGCGTCTTTGAGAAGAGTTCTCTGCCCTTCCTGGGCTACATCATCTCGGATCAAGGCCTCAAGATGGATCCTGAGAAAGTGAAGGCTGCCCTGGAGTGGCCACGTCCCCAAGCCTTAAGGGCCATACAGCGGTTCCTGGGATTTGCCAATTTCTACCGGCAGTTTATTCCTAACTTCTCTTCTCTGACGTCTCCCATCTCGAACCTTACCAAGAAGGGTGTGAACGCCAAAGTGTGGACTCCAGAGGCAGAGTCCGCATATATTAGCCTCAAGAGTTCCTTCACTTGAGCCACGATCCTCCATCATCCTGACGTATCTCGGCAGTTCTCACTGGAAGTGGACGCTTCCTCTGTCGGTGCAGGTGCA
Source organism: Rhinoderma darwinii (assembly GCF_050947455.1). Classification (NCBI taxonomy): domain Eukaryota; kingdom Metazoa; phylum Chordata; class Amphibia; order Anura; family Rhinodermatidae; genus Rhinoderma; species Rhinoderma darwinii. The sequence continues at coordinate 68,799,252 of NC_134689.1, forward strand.
CTTCTGTTCCAGAGGAGCTCCAAAGGAAAGGCAGTAGTATGTGGCTACTACTCTAGACTGTTTTCTTCTGCTGAGCGCAATTACTCCATTGGAGATCGGGAGCTGCTGGCCATCAAATTGGCTCTGGAGGAGTGGAGACATCTTCTGGAGGGCGCTGCTCACCCCATCCTGATCTTCACCGACCACAAGAACCTCACTTACCTTCAGTCCGCTCAAAGACTTAATCCTCGTCAAGCCAGGTGGTCGCTGTTCTTCACCCGCTTTCTGTTTGTGCTCCACTACCGTCCCGCGGACAAGAATGTGAGGGCCGATGCCCTGTCCAGATCGTTTGAGACGGAAGAGACGGTGGAGTCCCTTCAGACCATCATAGACCCATCCTGCATTGTCACTGCTAATCCTCTGCAGGTTAGAGACATCCCTCCTGGGAGGACTTTTGTTCGGTTGGCAGACAGGAGAAGAATTCTCAGCTGGGGACATAGTTCTAAACTTGCTGGGCACGCCGGTGTCCGTAAAACCCGAGACCTGATTGCTCATCACTTTTGGTGGCCCACGCTACCTAAGGATGTTCTGGACTTTGTCTCTTCTTGCACGGTGTGTGCCTCTAACAAAGTGACTCACTCCAAGCCTGCCGGTCTGCTTCAACCTCTGCCTGTACCCAATGCCCCCTGGCAGCACATTGCGATGGACTTTGTCACAGACCTTCCCCCCTCAGCAGGATGCAACACTGTCTGGGTGGTGGTGGACCGGTTCTCTAAGATGGCTCATTTTATCCCGCTGACCGGCCTACCTTCTGCTCCTCGTCTGGCAAATCTCTTCATTCAGCACATCTTCTGCTTGCATGGCTTGCCTCTTCACATTGTGTCAGACCGGGGGGTTCAGTTTACCTCAAGGTTCTGGAGAGCCCTCTGTAAACTCCTGGATGTGAGATTGGACTTTTCCTCTGCCTATCACCCCCAGTCCAATAGGCAAGTTGAGAGGATCAACCAGATCATGTAGAATTATCTCCGCCACTTCATCTCTTCACAGCACGATAACTGGGTACAGCTTCTTCCATGGGCCGAATTTTCTTACAACAACCACAGAAGTGAGTCCACCACTTCCACTCCGTTTCACATCGTGTACAGTCAACATCCCAGAGTCCCTCTTCCTGTATCAACTTCTTCTCAGGTACCCGCTGCGGACTCTGCATATGGGGACTTCCTGCAAATCTGGCAACAGACCCGGTCCTCTATTTTGCTGGCGGTAGATCGCATGAAGCGAAAGGCGGATACTAGGAGAAGAGAGCCGCCTCAGTATCTTCCTGGGACTAAAGTCTTGCTGTCCTCTCGGAACATTCGTTTTAAGGTACCCTCATACAAGTTCGCTCCCAGGTTCCTTGGTCCTTTCGAGATCCTGCAACAGATCAACCCTGTCTCCTATAAGCTGCGGCTGCCTCCTAACCTCAGAATCCCTAACTCCTTCCATGTGTCCCTCCTGAAACCAGTGGTCCTGAACCGCTACAGCAAGACTTCTAGTTCCACAGTTGCTTCCTGCGGTCCTTCTAATGTATTCGAGGTAAAGGAGATCCTGCACTGCAAAAGGGTAGGAGGAAGGACTTTCTATTTGGTGGACTGGAGAGGGTTTGGTCCTGAGGAGAGGTCCTGGGAGCCAGAAGAGAACCTCAGTGCCCCTGCTCTCATTAAAAAGTTCCTCTCTCACTCTGGCCCCAAGAAGAGGGGGCGTAAGAGGGGGGATACTGTAGCGTCCATGGCCGCGGGCCGTCGGGTTTACTCACCTCCCGACGCCCGCAGCCATGGATCTCTGACCGCTGGTCCGCGTCTCCCTCCTAGGAGACGCCAGCGCTCACTTCCGCTCCGTTCGGCTGTGTCCCGTAGGGTGCGAGCACACGCTCACGCCCGGCCTTTAAGGGCCAGCGCGCGCAATTAGGAAATCGTCATCATCATCAACTGCCACGATTTCCTGGTCTATAAGAAGGCCCCTGGCCTTCTAATCCTTGCCTGAGCGTTGTTAGTTTTCCCAGTCTGTCTTGCAAATGGTCCCTTAGTGTTTCCCGTTCCTGTTGTTACCCGTACCTTGTTCCCCGTTCCTGTTTCCCGTGCTTTGCCTTAGTATCAAGTCGTGCCACGTCCTGTGTCATCTGCCACGTCCCGTGTCATCTGCCACGTCCCGTGTCATCTGCCACGTCTGGAGGAATCCGCTACGTCCTGTGTCATCTGCCACGTCTGGAGGAATCCGCCACGTCCTGTGTCATCTGCCACGTCCAGAGGAATCTGCCACGTCCTGTGTTATCTGCCACATCCGGAGGAATCCGCCATGTCTGGCGCTACTTGCGGCTCCTGTGTCATCCGCCACGTTTGGCACCATCTGCTGCACCCATCTCATCTGTGCCTGAGCTGCGGCCACCATCTGGACTATTCAGGTCCCCTTGTGCGGGACATTGTATTTCTGGGGTGTCCTGTTGTTTGGCCAGCTGCCTCCCCGCTGCGCGGTACGGCCTAGTGGGTCCACTAACCCGCTCCGTGACACCCCAAATGCTTCATCAATGTATTGTATGTCACCTAACATGATAATGATGATGATGATGAGGCAGATGATGATGAGGATGATCTACTAACAATGATAAGTAGATTATCAAAGCTTAGAACAGGGGAATATATACAGTTGGTGAGTTACAGCAACTAAAAGAAGGTTTGATGATGTGATTAAGTCTAGGTGATTATAGAAAGCCTTGAACTTGTACTAAATTGTTGGAGTTGAAGAAACAAAGAGAAAGGTAGTAATAATAATAATAATAATAATAATAATAATAAAAAAATGTTGCCATTATATTGATCCTGCAGGCAACCTATGTGTTAAAGCTAGTCTAACAAAAATAGCTGAGATCAGAGAAAAGTAGCTACAAGAACAAGAGGTTAACAAAGACTTCTGGAGTAATAATACCTTTTCTTTCTTAAAATCCAGCTAATTGATTTAAGGGAATAGCCGGATGGCTGATGAGTATACTTCAAAATGTATTCCAAATTATATTGTTTTGCATACTTGGCTATATCGGCTTTCATTTGTTAATATTGCTAATGCACTGAAGTATATGGTTGTGTAAAAAAACTGTTTTGTTGTTGTTTTTATGTACCGTATCTATAAGGTTTTAGAGTGATGAATATAGCAGAAATTTAGTTTCATTACAGCATTTTGGTTCCCTGAAGCTTATTAGTTCAACAAGAAAAGGCGGGGGCTGCAGCTGAATGCATGTTACAATGAATATAAAATGCTGCTTCTCTCTCTCTCAATTGAAATATTTAACAAGCATGGTCTGCATAAATGATTGTTGATAAGTTATCAGGTAATAAATTGCCAACTCCCAATGTGTCTCCCTATAATATCAGCTTTTTCTCTATCCCTCTGTCTCCGGATTGTTACTAATATTTTGCCTTTACACCCAGAGGCATACCGAATGCCTGGACGATGCTTCCCCAGGGTGCAGCAAATTCCCTTGATATTGTCATCCATGCAATGAATGAGCTTTTGGATAAGTGGTCCTCCAAACACTCCACCACTTGTCTATTGCAATATGTTGCTGATTTGTGTTGTATCTCTTTTTACATATGTGCTTACAAAACGGTCTCATTATTGTTGTCATTTTCCAATATAGGTTTACTGCTATATAAGACCACCCAGTCCCACACAACCATCACTATGCCTATGGTTGTAGAGAAAGGAGGGGGGGGGTGTCAGACCCTTAATGTATGAACTTGCTAATGACAATGACTTGTTTGATATGGAACATGAGCCGGATTGTCTCAGTTTAATGCAATTTGAAGCCCAAGGGTTACCAGGTGTCACTGATGTACCTTTGACTAACTATGATGTTCAGTATTTTGTTGACGGATCCAGATACTGGAATGAGCAGACAGGACATTTCAACACCGGGAATGCAGTAGTCCAGGAAGGTAAGACAGTGATGCAAATGTCACTGCCCTCCAGCAGCTCTGCCCAAGAGGCAGAACTCATGGCACTTGCAGAAGCATGTAAATTGGGCACAGGTAAAAGGGTGAACGTCTATACAGACTCAAGGTACACCTTTGGAGACGCACACGATTATGAGACAATATGGCGAGCAAGAGGCTTTCGGACTTCAGCAGGCAAACCAATACAACACTGGTTTACCCCTGGTTTTCAGAACGCAGCTGCTCGACATGTAGAGGGTTGCCTGACATGCGCCAGACACAACCCCGGTAACATGACAAAAACACCCAGTAAGCACATGCCTCGCCCTGATTTCTCCTTCCAGCAACTGCAGGTGGACTACATACAGCTACCCGAGGTAGTTGTATATGAATTTGTCCTCGTATGTACTGACATGTTTTCAAACTGGCATGAGGTATGTTCAGTAACCAAAGCCACAGCTAAAAAACACTTCTAAGAAAATATGCAGTGACGTAATATGCCGATATGGGGTCCCTGAAGTAATTGAGAGTGACAGACGAACCCACTTCACGGGACAATTACTAGGGCATATACTTACTAGCCTCGGCATCACACAGGCATTCCATACACCATATTACCCAAGAAGGGTACTCCAAGCACCGAAACCTCTGACAAAAAGGCAAATTATGTCCTTTTTGGGTATGACTAACTTCTGCAGAAGTTGGATAGTCAATTAGGCTGCTATTACAGGACCATTGATGTCTTTGATTTATGAGGAAACCCTTGCAGCCCAGGATTCCATTAAATGGACTCCTGAAGCTGAGGAGACATTTTTTCAGATAAAAACAGGTTATTGTAGGATCTTCAGTGCTTGGACTACCTGATTATTCAAAAACCCTACATTCAAACTGTAGATTGTAAAAATGGATACATGATTTCAGTGCTAACACGAGTATGGAGGAAAGGATAGACCTCCAGCTTACTACTCATCAAAACTCAACCCAGTAGCTAGAGCCGTACCTACCCGTGTTCAATCAGTTGTAGGCACCGCAGAAGCTATAAGAGCTTCCACCACATTAGTGTTATTTATGATCAAAAGATGTACCACTTTAAATTCTTCGACCTTGATGCCTACTGCTGAGGAAAGTGAAACGCATGATTGCCTATCCTCCATAGCAGAAAGAGTAGAACCAAGTTCAGATCTTAAAGATATTCCACTACCAAATCTTATACTGTTTGTAGAACAAATACAACCTACCCAGCAACTTATTCAGATATGCAGTCATATTGAGCCATGGGACAAGCTATGTCTCAACAGGGGGATGGTAGAAATTATATCTAAAGTGTTCACTGCATATGGCTTTACTAACTACTCTAAAAATGTTGTTCAACCTGTTTAACACGCGCCAAACACAATCCGCAGGGAAATGTAAGACCAAAGAGAGGACAGTTCCCAAGTCCACAATATCCATTCTAACATATTTTGTATGGGTTTCATTGAATTTTAGCTTCCTAAGATATTAGGTATATGTATAGGGGTGTTAATTTGAATCTCAGATTAAGTAAGAAAAAAATATGGTTTGAGACACTTGTCAGATAAAACATGGTATCTGTGAATATTTCTGTCGGTAGGAGATGTTACAGGTAATCAGCTCAGATCAAGGTACAAATCCAGCTGAAAAGAGTAACAAGTGTGACATAAAATGTACCCAGTAACTACATATTGTCTATGTGCCCTGTCCAGGGGTATAGAGAAGTTTTTCTTATATAAAGGTGTTTGTTTGTTTGTTTGTTTGTTTGTTTGTTTGTTTGTTTGATTTGATGTACAGGACTTATCAATGAACTGATGGGACCCAAACCTGAGGGGTGATAGCATGAGATTGGTGATAGCATTATTTTATTGGTTGAGACCCTATTGTCTGAGGTTTATAATTATAATGTGTGTAAGCATGCCACAGTATTGTGAACAACAACTTGAGGTGTTTTATGTGGAGTTATGAGGTGAAGGGCACTGATTGTTGTCACTCATAAGTAAGAAGTACATGGCTGCAATGAGAGCCCGGAGGTTATGCCTGGGTGTCTTTAGGTTTGAGAAAGGTGCTGCCCACGACCTGTTATATCTGCAGGGGTAAAAGTCCTATTAGGACAGTAAGTGACGACAGTGCGACAATTATGACTAAAATGTACCGTGGTAGGACAAGTTTGGATTATTGCCAATATTACTAGGTTTAGCAGTAAAGAATGCTCATAATATAGAGAAAGTGGCCGACAGATTGGACACAGTTACAGATTATGTGTTTGATGTTTTGAATGCTGCCCAAGTAGCTGGCCCAGCCTGTTGCCACTGTATAGACCTTTTTGGCATTATGCAGAACAAGTATGACCATAGAGCAATCTAAGAAATTAAAGCCAGTAAGAGGGATAAGCCCTCTTTTAAGTACCTGGCTTGGGTAAATGTGAAAGTGATTAAAATAATGTTTAAATTAATTCATTTTGTGCAGCAGCTATCTTGTATGGAGACCCCATCTTGTTCTCATGTAGTGAATAAGAAAGACATTGTTTCTTTAAGACAAGTATATTAATGCTGATTTTCTATGTTATTAAAGTTAGTTATCTTTGACCTTGGTTCCCATGTGAAACTCAAAGGGAAGAAATATTGCTTAGTGATTATTGATGCATTTACCAATTGGGTAGAATTATTCTCCACAGCAAGTCCAGATGCTATCACAGTTGCTAAAGCTTTGGTAAAGGAGATAATACCTAGGTTTGGGATACCTGAGAAAATCTTTTGAAATTATGTATGGTAGACCATTTGTAATACCACATTTAAAACCATTCTCTAGGATGGATGAGGAGTCTGATTTTACACTTGCTGAATAGATGGAAAAAATGCTAACCAACAGGGAAGTTTCTATCTCTAATTGTATTCCAGGGGACCCTGTACCTGAACCTGAACCTGTGAAGTCAGGAAATTGGATCCTGATCAAAGTTATAAAAAGAAAACACTGGTATCATCCTCGTTGGAAAGGACCATATCAGGTTCTACTTACCAAACCTATGGCAGTACAGCTAGCTGAACGTAGATCTTGGATACACTTATCACACTGTAAGGTAGTTAGGGAGTTGCCACTATCCCCCTAGGCTATAAAAGACTGATTACAAAGGCTGGTCTTTTGTTAGAAGTGACTGGTCTCAAACTTCAGCGAATAAAACATCCAGAGCCTGGGGGGAGACGGGGTAAAATGTTATAAGTTATTCTAGGTATCCTATGGGGGTCCAATGTGTGTCAACCTAAGGTACGGGATCCTTGGAAAACAGGGTCAGGGGAAAGGCTTCCCTAAAGACTTAGCTTGGAGGGGTTAAATATTTTAATTTCACTGAAGGTGAGATGGCAATATAGTGAAAACAAGAGATGGGATCCCGCAGATAACATTAATTCAGGAACTTCAGGTCAATGGAAATGGAATGTGGTAAGCATTAACTTTAGTGAAGGACAAAAACAACCACATTGCAGGTAGACTTTAGTGACCTGCTCAGAACTGGAAACAATGGATGGTTAAAATGTAATCTAAATAGGAGGAGAATCACCGAAGTTAACAAGGTCAGGCAAATACATCTATGCTATACAAACACATATAAAGCTAGGATGTGCAGTCATGGACTTTGGTTGTATGGATTACAGCTATGCCTGACTATGGATATTATGCCAGTAATCCCTCTTTAAAAGAAAGGTTAATTATTATTAAGAAACCTACCTCTCCCTGTACAAATTCCACCAAATGTAACTAGTTATTTTTGATACGAGTTGATGTTTCATGTACTGACCCTATAGGGCATTTTTTTTATTGAAGTTATGGAAAAGGATGCAATTGAAAGTCGTTTAGCCCCGAAGATAGTCTATCTGGCCAACTTCACTTATGAAGATAAATTGGCATTAGAAACAGCTTATAGTGATAAAAATGAATGGTTAGCCTGGATAGCATACACTGCAATCCAAAATAAAAGAACTAACTGTATTGCTTGTGCAAAAGCTTAGCCACATCTGGCTGCTATACCTTTCAGGCTATCAGATAAGGAGAACCCACAAGGTCTGCAATGCATGTTATTTTTATATAATGCATCATATAATCCAGGTGATAAATTATGTAAGACATTCTCTTTATTGTAACCACCTGTGGGGAGAGATGACATCTTTCCCTTAGTAGTTGCTTACCCAGGCAACTACACCTGCTTTCTGAGGAATGGGCAAGTTAAGAAAGTAGGGAACCTCACTGAAGAGTTTTGTGAAACCACCATAGATATTGGTACTGATAATGGTAATTACTCCTCTAAATGATTTACCAACCAGACAAGGGCAAGGACTGATCTCTGATGGCTATGTGGAGACAGGAAGCTGGGACCTAGGCTACTGGCCAATTGGCAGGGAAGCTGTACTGTGGTTCAGCTTCTGATGCCATCCACTTGTTTTCAGCCCCTGAGTCTATCTGAATCACTATATGCGGTCTATTCCTGGAGGTTACTTTGACCATAGAATATACATAGATGCAGTAGGAGTACCCCGAGGGGTGCCAAATGAGTAAGGCCCGAAATCAGATTGCATCAGGCTTCGAGTCTGTATTTTTCTGGTGGTCTACGATAAATAAGAGTGTCGACTGGATTACTTATATTTATTACAATCAATATAGATTTGTTAATTATACCAGAGATGCAATAAAGGGCATTGCAGATCAGTTGGGACCTATATCTTTAATGACATGGCAAAATAGAATGGCCCTGGATATGTTACTAGCAGAAAAAGGGGGTGTCTGAGAAATGTTTGTATATTCTGTTGTACTTTTATTTCCAATAATACAGCTCCTGATGGCAGTATTACCAAGGCATTGGAAGCACTCAATTCCCTGTCCAAAGAGCTTGTGGAAAACGCTGGAATAAATGACATCTTCACTAATTGGCTTGAAGGATGGTTTGGAAAATGGAGTAACCACATATCCAGTCTATTGATTTCCTTAGCAACAGTGGATGTTGTTGCATTTCTTGCATAAGAGAATTAATTCAGAGACTTATTGACACTTCAATTACTAAAACAATGTACGAAGAGATTTTAAATGAGGACTTATGCGATGGCTTGGAAACACCCCATGATGACGGTCAAGATTCTGAAAGACTGGTAAAAACTTAAGGAGAAAATCTGTTTTGGATGTCTCACAGAACATTTCTTAATAAATTTACAACAGGGGGGGAATGTTAGGAAAGTTTTATTTTAAATTTATGTATTGGAAACTAAAAGTGTGTATTGAGCTATACAAGTTTCTCTGCAAAGGGTTTTTTGCTGACAAGGTGTTTAATATGTTATCAAGTAGAGGGGGTTGTGCAGTTTAATTCCTTTAGAGAGAGAAGTGAAGTATTAACATAAGTATCAAAGTCCAGTAAAGAGATAAAGCAGTGTAAGGACTGGTTTGAACTAGGTTTATCCCATGTATAAAAGCTATGATACTGAAGGTAGCAGCAGACATTTTGCCATAATGTCTCCTTATCGATAAGAATAAAGATGTGCATTCTCTATTCAGGTGACTCCTTGAATCTCTGTGATAAGTACATAAATTCTTCTAACACTATTCATATATAGTATAGTTTTAGGCTGGGGGTACGTGTGTGTGAGGGGGTGCGTGCGCGCATGTATGTGTGTGTGTGTGTGTGTGTGTATATATTTTGATTTTCCATATTACTAACTTTATTTTTTTTGTTTTGCAGGTTCCGCTGGGCCTATTGGACTACATCATAGATTCATTGGACTAATGCGATGATCTGCGTTCGTTTTTTTTTTTTTTTTTAATAAATTAAATAACGAGAGTCTTGTGGGGGAGGTTTTTTTTCAATAAAATTTTTTTTTCTTATCTCTCTGTTTTCTTTATACTTTATTAGTGCCTTAGTAATGGCTGTTGACTGTTTGACGATGTCCATTATTAAGGCGGGGCTTAGTATTAGCCAGTAAAAATGCTAGCAGTAACTTCCCCCCATTATCCCCCGGTACCCACCGTCACCAGGGGTGTCTGGAAGAGCTGGGTACAATCCAGTACCCGACCATCTGTAGTGATGGTCGGGCACTAGGGCGGCCACAGGCTGGTATTATTAGGCTGGGAAGGGACAAAAACCGTGGCCCTTCCCACCATGGTAATGCTAGTCTGCTGCTGCTGCTGCTATGTTGTATCTGGCAGGTTATGAAAAATGGGGGGGACCCCACGTTGCTTTTTTTTAAAAATAAAATCAATTAATGACAAAAATAAGGTGGGACCCCCCTCATTTTCATATCCAGCCAGATACAACACAGCAGCAAAAAAGCGCAGGCAGTTTAAAATCTACCTCAAAATTCCTGAAGGAATTCTGAGGCAGATTTGTTTTTCTGCCTGCAAAAAAACGGTGTAAACAGGGCCTAAGACTGTATACACACAGTGCAGTTTTGACGCGTTTTTCCTACGTAGCCGAAAAGCACATTGAAAAATGCATGCCATTTTATGGCAATTTTTTTGTTGCGGTTTTCCTCCATGAAAACATGGAGGAATCGCACTGTGTGAATACACTTTTACAAAATATTTTTTTATTGAAATAAAAACTCCCCCACACAACCCTCGGTAACCGTTTTATAGAAAAAAAATAATGTAGATGGACATAGTCCAAACGGTCCAGCGGTACCTGCAAAAAAATAAAAAATTCTTTATTAATATGAAAAATAAAAAAACAGTCCTACAGCAAACTTCTGTCTTATACCTTTTTAAAATACAGGCGTTTTTCGTGTGTTTTGTGTGTGCTTTTTTCACGTTTTTTGGTGCATAATTAGGACTCCCACTGACGATGGGAACATGCGGATTATTTTACGCACCAAAGAATTGACCCGACGACTCTTTTTTACACATCACGCTTTTTAACAACGCTCGCGTAAAAAAGCACATTGTATGTACTAACTACCCTTTTTCTTTTAAAAAAAGATCTAGACCTACCAAAACTTCAATAAGTTCCATCTATAGGGTTATAAGACCTTGCACAGATTCGTCTGCCGAGTTCATTGGGGCTGCTAGATCGCCATTCCAACTTTCTGAGTACGCCGCAAAAGATTTATTAGAAGCTACTCTTCATCTAACTAGGTCTGTCCCAAGAAGTACATACCAAGATGTGGCTCTCATGATATTTTATAGGGCAATAATCACCCCACATTTGCAATCTAAAATGTCTCCTTCCATATTCTTGTGCCAAATGTCAACAAATTATTCAGACATTTTCCAAAATTTTTGGGAATGCCCACAAACTGACTGCTGAATGGGCCCTATTCAATATATTATCAGATTCGAATAAAAATAAGTGCAGGTCGTAAGAGTATACTCTAACACTGGGCAAATCCGCAAGCAGTCCCACTTGCATTAGTTAAGTCGAAAGTCAAATATTAATTCCGTATGGAATGCAACCCTATAAAAATACACACAAATGAACGGTTCTTTTTAGCATGGCATTCCTTTCGAAACACCCGATCATTGACAGAACGTAATTCTATTCATAATTGTTTCAAATATACGGCATGGTACTTCCTAGAATTGTTACATGGTCAAACACCTGTTCGTTTATCATAATACTTTTCATGGTACTTAAAGGTGTTGACATGGGGGCGATAGATCAGGAAAGTTCATAGGGTTATCATTTTTAGATGTTTTCCTAATGTAATGCTGGTATTACATAATGTTTGACAAGACTTATTCAACTTATGTTTCTCATTCACATTTGTTGTATTATAAAGAGGACTTTTGGTTCCTCTATTGTTGTACATTACAAGGTGGCTTTTTTTAACTCCAATAAAATGAATATTAAAAAAAAAATTAGAAACATCTGACTAAGGCCTCATCATGCACATGGCAGACTGCCACCCGCTTTTTCGGGCCGTGCTCCCATACAAAGTATGGGAGCAAGGCCTGCAAAATGCGAAAGAACAGACATGTTCCATAATTTTTGGAAAATTTCTACGGCACGGACACCCATCCGTAGCGATACGGAAAGATGTCCGCGTTCAATGGAAGTGAATGGGTCAGGCAATTGCGGTCCGCAAAAACTGAGGTTTTTTACGGTCGTGTGCATGGGGCCTAAGGCCCCATGCACATGTAAGTGGTGTAATTACCTGTCTGCAGGAACAGCGCAGGGAAGTTTGGCTGCCGACCAAAGGAGCGTCCTGGGTACCATGGCAACGGCCGCCACGCCGGAAGTCGCGATTCATGCGCTTCGGCGCAGAGAATGACTAAGTCTCGCAATTGGAGGAGGTGGTGAGGAGATTTGACACATATCCGGGGGAGAACCAGAAGTGAGGGAGCAGGGAGAGTGAGCGGAAGTGGTAGTTCTTGGCGCGAAGAGACGGGGAAGAGGCGCGGTAAGAGAGACAGAGAGGAGAGAGGCCATTAAAGACCGGTGGCCCGGATAAGTTACAGAGAGGACAGCAGCAAGGGCTGCCTGACACCACAGAGGACAGGCAGGACCGGAGCGTGTCCTTGTAACCAGCGACAGAGGACCGGCGGGAGCAGAAGTGTGCCACGTGCAGCAGCCAGAGGAGCAGAGGGCGGTGCAGCAACAGAGGACCGACAGGAGTGGAGGGTGCCATCAGCAGCAGTCACAGGTACCGGTCTATAACTCCCTGACAAGGATCTTAGGTCTCTCCCTAGAGAAAGTACCCGTGCCCATGTTATAACCGGTGACTCTCGCCAAAAGTGACGTCCCTCATTAAACACAGTCACAGTGCGCATAGAAGACAAGTCCTTAAAGTGACAGACTACTCAGCCTGAGCTAGGCCCAAGATCAGTTGCGATATCATATTAAACGTGCCGGTGTCCCTGCGTTTATCCAAGAGTGTATAACTTCCGTAATCACAGTCTGTAAGAAATGCTTTGAACTGTTATTGGTGAATATTGTTGGAACAGGGGCAGACAGAAGAAACGGTCGGGTTGACAGGACTTATTGAACTATTAAAGGGACTTGTGCAAACGGTAGTGTCAACCTCACCTGTTCAGTTGCGTCCTAGGTGTGTCAGACATTTGGACCGCTGACTGAGGAGAGAGAGGGTTTGTCGCGAAAGGTAGCGGATAGCTCCGCAAGGACCCGCGGCGGTGCCAGTAGGTACGGGTAGTACACTGATTCCCATGACGCGACACACGGGCCGAGAGTGTGACTCTTACCCAAGGGTAGGCTGACAGTAGTGGGTAGCTCCCACCGTGACTGACAGCGGCGTGATCGTAGCCAAGCCTGGCAACGTGGGTTCAGGTACGACCTCTCTCCGGGGGACTTCCAGCAGGATGGAAGTCCCCAACCTCAGGATTCCTGTCTGCTCCACACAAGAGAAATTCCTGTACGTGTTATTTACAGTAAAGAAGTTGAATCAAGAAGTTGTGTCTCTTGCATTGCGTTACTGACAGTGGTGATCACTCCTACACACACGACCGTATCCGCAAATATTGATAGTAAATACGGTTCCGTATTGCTTTATACTCATCATCAAATTATGAGCAACATACCCATTTCTGCTGAATGGTATCTGCATATACGGCCCGTAGTGCATCCGTATTGCATCCGTATATTTGGATCCTCAAAAAATAAAAAAAGGCCGGGTTGATGGGAATTCAAGAACGGACATGCTCCATAATTCCTGGCACAGTTCTGCGGCACGGACACTCATCCGTAGCGATATGGAAAGGTGTCCGCGTTCAATGGAACTGAATGGGTCAGTTTTTGCAGTCCACATAAACGTACAGTACCGTTCAAAAGTTTGGGGTCACCCAGACAATTTTGTGTTTTCCATGAAAACTCACACTTATATTTATCAAATGAGTTGCAAAATGACTAGAAAATATAGTCAAGACATTGACAAGGTTAGAAATAATGATTTTTATTTGAAATAATAATTTCCTCCTTCAAACTTTGTTTTCGTCAAAGAATGCTCCATTTGCAGCAAATTACAGCATTGAAGTTCTTTGGCATTCTAGCTGTTAATTTGCTGAGGTAATCGGGAGAAATTTCACCCCATGCTTCCAGAAGCCCCTCCCACAAGTTGGATTGGCATTGAGGCCTCCTATATTTATCCAGCCTCACTGAAGGCGCTGTTATTTCTCTATCACTGGGACTTACCATGTAAGTTTGATATATCTCCGCTTACTTTGGCTGCACTACATTGCTGGACATATTTGCATACACACTCCAAAAATCACCTTCCTATGCCAAAATCGTGTAATACCCATAGATTTCTTTGAACTGGTTATTCCAGACATGAATATTGCCGTATGGAAAAGCTGTGGTATGACGGATCTCTCCCAGCTCCTTGAGAATAACCAACTAGTAGATTTTTCTTGTCTAAGATCCAAATACTCAGTGCCTGCAAGGGATCTATATAAATACTTTCAAATTCGACATTTTATGACTAGATACGGCAATCTGGACTCAGTGTGCAACCTTAAGTTAGTGGGATGGATGAACAAGAGACTCAAGGCCTTAAGTATATTTATGAGCTAATTGACACTCAAGCCACCTTTGTAAAAACATATCCTATTAAAATGTGGGAAAGGGATCTAGGGACTAGCTTTACAGACAAAGAATGGCTCAAGGCTTCTAAACTCATGCATGTCTCCTTATCATGTTCGTCCCAGGCAGAAGCTGCGATCAAAACTGCCCTACAGTGGTACTACACACCAGACCGTCTCCAACAAATGTTCCCTCATACTACTGCCCAATGTTGGAGAAACTGTGCGTCTAAGGGTACGCTAATTCATGTCTTATGGGAGTGCCCTATTATTGGTAGCTACTGGAAGGGGGTTTTCGACCTCCTAAGAGAACTACTTGGGATTCGGATCCCCATGTCACCACAGGTAGCCTTACTTTGCCTTCAGATGGACGAGATTCCTCCACAATCTCGGATCTTAATATGTAAAATATTGGTCATGGTTAAATTGGTCCTAACCCGATATTGGAAAACCCCCAGAACCCCACCCCTACCTGAGCTGGTTGCGCTGATCAACATGTCTTATGTATATGAGAGGATTATTGCATATGGGAATTTCACTTCTGGTACATTCGCTAACAGATGGAGTGTGTGGACCCAAAGTTCTTACTGTACTTCCACATAATGACCTGTCCATTATCTCTATGTAAAGACCTATATAATGTCTTAATGCAAGTAATGTGTAAGCAGATGTGGGATTAACCTTGTTTTGTTTACTTTAACCTTGTATTGGTTCTTTTTGTTCTGCTGTTTATGTGCTCATTTGGCATCTTCTGAAAATGCCTATAAAGGTCGGAATACTACATACTAATTACCAAGACATAAGATGGCAACAGATACTTGACCTGTCTCGATATATGCTGATTCAAGATAATGCACATTTCTTTGTTTGTTTATTAATTTGTAAACTTAATCTGTAAAATCTTAATAAAAACAATTGAAACAAAAAGTTGCATGTACCCCAAATTGGTAATAAAAACTACAGCTCACCCTGCAAAGAATAAGCCATCACACCACTCAATCGATGAAAAAAAAAAAAGGTATGACTCTTAGAATGTGGCAACATAAAACAATTTATTTTTAAACAAATCGTTTTTTCATTATAAAAGTGGGAAAACATGAAATAAAATTATATACATTTGGTATCATTGTAATCGTATCAACCTGTAGAATAAAGTTAACATGTCTGTTTTACCGCACGATAATTGCCGTAAAAACTAAACTCAAAAAACCATGGTGGAAAAAATGCACCCCACAAAGAATTTTTTATCAGTTCCCAGTACATTCTATGGTAGATTAAATGAGGCGATAAAAAACTACACCAAAACAAAAGCCCTCATACGGCTATGTCGACAGAAAAATACAAAAGTTATGGCTTTTGGAATGCGGGGGACAAAAAAAAGTAAATTAAAAAACTAAAATTGGCTGCGTCATAAAGGGGTTAAGCGCTTAGATGCCGAAATCAATATTGACCATTTCATCTAAAGGATTAAACTGCCGGGATTGGAGTTATCTCCGATCCCGGATTCGGAGTGGAGTATCAACTTTAATATACAGCTAACACGCGCTGCAAATGGCGCAGTACATTTATGGCTCTCAGTGCTAACTACATAGGTCCGTAAATGTAAGGCAGATGATGCCAAGAGGTTAAAATGTATCCTGTTTGATTTGGTGTCATGTTTGGTGGTCATATGGGGTCTTGGTGGGGTGATGGGATATTTCATCTAGGGTCTCTCTGGTGGGTCTTTATTTCAGGTATTCTTATGGATGGCGGGTCTCACAATCCTAAGGTCAAGGGGCACTGCATGTTAGGAAACGCCTGTCCCTTAAGGGTATGCTCCCACACAGTGGTTTCAGACGTAATTTGGGCATTTCACACCTCAAATTACGCCTGAAAAAAACGCCCCTAATACGCCTATAAACATCTGCCCATTGCTTTCAATGGGAATTACGATGTTCTGTTCCCACAAGCCTTTATTTTACGCGTTGCTGTCAAAATACGGCACGTAAAATAACGGCTCGTCAAAAAAAGTGCAGGACACTTCTTGGGACGTTTTTGAAGGCGTTTTTCATTGACTTTATTGAAAACAGCT
Organism: Rhinoderma darwinii; assembly: GCF_050947455.1. Classification (NCBI taxonomy): domain Eukaryota; kingdom Metazoa; phylum Chordata; class Amphibia; order Anura; family Rhinodermatidae; genus Rhinoderma; species Rhinoderma darwinii. The sequence goes on from NC_134689.1 coordinate 68,815,785, forward strand.
CCGTATTTTCAGACGTTTTTGGTCACTGCGTGTGAACATACCCTTAAGATTACCATGACTACTAGTCTAGCTTCCGGTTTTAGTTGTTGAGTCTATCCCACTTCTCTGTCTTTCTTCCTATCTGATTGAAGGGTGTAGAATTTAAATCTGGTTTGGTTCTGTTTTGTTTTCTTTTCTTGTGATTTTCCTTGCTGCATGTGTTTGATCAAGCCACTGACTATACCCCGTACTTTTGCTATTTGTACTATTTGGAACTGGACCTCGGCTTGTCTCTGGATTACCCAACAACAAACTCTGTTAAAACAACCAGGGTTCTATGCCGCAAAATCCAACCTGCCTGCCTTGCGGTGGGACCTGGCAAAAACCATAGAGTAGCCTTAGACTATGTTGATCAGAGCTGTGATGGATTTTGGGTTGCGGATTTACTTGCACACTCATTCCTGACAGTCTCCAGCAGCCTTTGGGAAATTGCTCATCGAGCAATTCCATAAACTTTCACCCTGGGAATTGCTCAACCAGTGATTCCATAACACTGCAGAATAGATAACATTGACCTTTTAATTATCTGTAGTTATCTAATAGTAATTTTTTTTCTGTAAAATGGGGCAGAGCTTATACAAATTAACCCATAGGTGGGTGGATCAGGATGGGGCTTGAAAATGTCCCGCGAACAGAGACACAAACGTTGGGAGGAATAACTTCTTTGTGGTCAAAGATATTTAAAAAGTCACACTCATCTAATATGCAAAATGGCCTATAATGAATGAGGTCTGCCTATGCAGTCGTAGGGGATTCTATAATCAGGAAGACGGATAGAATTATTTGTCGCCAAGACCACCTCAACCGAATGGTTTGCTGTCTCCCTGGTGCCAGGGTTCGGCATGTGGTGGAACGGGTGGACAAATTGCTGGGAGGGGCTGGTGATGATCCAGCTGTCGTGGTCCATGTCGGTACCAACGACAGAATAAATGGTAGGTGGAGGAGCCTTAAGAATAATTTTAAAGAACTAGGCTACAAGCTGAAGGGAAGGACCTCCAAGGTTGTATTCTCAGGAATACTGCCTGTGCCATGCGCATCACAGGAAAGACAGCGGGAGCTTAGGGAGTTAAATGCATGGCTGAAGTCTTGGTGTAGAGGAGAAGGATTTGGGTTCCTAGAGCACTGGGCTGACTTTTCATTGGGGTACAAACTGTATTCTGCAGATGATTTGCACCTAAATGGAAGGGGGTCCGCTGTGCTGGGGGAGAGAATTCTAGCTGGGGTGGCGGAGTATTTAAACTAGGGCTGAGGAGGGAGGTCAATGTAGAAAAAAAAGGGGTAGCCAGGTTAGAGAGGGGTCAGACTATATTGGTGGGGGGAGAAACAGATTGTGGGGAGAGGACTGGACAACAGGATAAGGAGATCCTTTCGTTACAAAACATCAGTGTAAATAAAAAGGACCGATTAATGTCAAATCACATTTCTGATAATAAAAGTGAAAAACTGACAGGCAAGTTAAAGTGTATGTTCACAAATGCCAGAAGTCTAGCAAGTAAAATGGGGGAGCTGGAGGCCTTGATACTGGAAGAAAATATAGATATAGTTGGTGTTGCTGAAACATGGCTGGACTCTTCACATGACTGGGCTGTAAATCTACAGGGTTTTACACTTTTTCGTAAAGACAGGACAAATAGGAAAGGTGGTGGTGTATGTCTGTATGTGAGAAGTGATATGAAGGCGAGTGTGAAAGAGACAATAGTGGGTGAAGACTGTGAGGAGGTTGAAACCTTGTGGGTGGAACTAGAAAGGGAGGTAAACACTGAAAAAATTACTTTTGGTGTAATCTATAGACCCCCCAATATAACTGAGGAGATGGAAGTTCAGCTATATAAACAGATGGAGCGGGCTGCACAGGCGGGTACTGTAGTGATAATGGGAGATTTTAATTTCCGGGATATTAATTGGTGTCATGGTTCGGCTTCAACTGCAAAGGGGAGACATTTCCTCAACCTGTTGCAGGAAAATTTTATGGGCCAGTTTGTGGAAGACCCGACTAGAGGTGAAGCTCTGTTGGATCTGGTCATTTCTAATAATGCAGATCTTGTTGGGAATGTCAATGTTCGTGAAAACCTCGGTAACAGTGATCACAATATAGTTACATTTTACCTATACTGTAAAAAACAAACGCAGGCTGGGAGGGCAAAAACATTTAATTTTAAGAAAGCCAATTTCCCCAGGATGAGGGCTGCAATTCAGGATATGGACTGGGAAGAACTAATGTCAAATAATGGAACAAATGATAAATGGGAGATTTTCAAATCTACTTTGAGTTATTATAGTGCAAAATTTATTCCTACAGGTAATAAGTATAAACGACTTAAATTAAACCCCACATGGCTTACACCTTCTGTGAAAGGGGCAATACATGACAAAAAAAGGGCATTTAAAAAATACAAATCTGAGGGTACAGCTGTAGCCTTTGTAAAATATAAAGAGCTTAATAAAATCTGTAAAAATGTAATAAAATTAGCAAAAATACAAAATGAAAGGCAGGTGGCCAAGGATAGTAAAACAAATCCTAAAAAATTCTTCAAGCATATAAATGCAAAAAAGCCAAGGTCTGAACATGTAGGACCCCTAGATAATGGTAATGGGGAGTTGATCACAGGGGATCAAGAGAAGGCAGAGTTACTAAATGGGTTCTTTAGCTCTGTATATACAACTGAAGAAAGAGCAGCTGATGTAGCCGGTGCCAGTGCTGTTAATATATCGGCTGATATACTGAATTGGATGAATGTAGAGATGGTCCAAGCTAAATTAAATAAAATAAATGTGCACAAGGCTCCGGGACCAGATGGGTTACACCCTAGAATTCTTAAAGAGCTTAGTTCAGTTATTTCTGTCCCCCTTTTCATAATATTCAGAGAATCTCTAGTGACTGGTATAGTGCCAAGGGACTGGCGCAGGGCAAATGTGGTGCCTATTTTCAAAAAGGGCTCTAGGTCTTCCCCGGGTAATTATAGACCAGTAAGCTTAACATCCATCGTGGGGAAAATGTTTGAGGGGCTATTGAGGGACTATATACAGGATTATGTGACAATAAATAGCATTATAAGTGACAGCCAGCATGGTTTTACTAAGGACAGAAGTTGTCAAACTAACCTAATCTGTTTTTATGAAGAGGTAAGCAGAAGTCTAGACAGAGGGGCCGCTGTGGATTTAGTGTTTTTGGACTTTGCAAAGGCATTTGACACTGTCCCCCATAGACGCCTAATGAGTAAATTAAGGACTATAGGTTTAGAAAATATAGTTTGTAATTGGATTGAGAATTGGCTCAAGGACCGTATCCAGAGAGTTGTGGTCAATGATTCCTTCTCTGAATGGTCACCGGTTATAAGTGGTGTACCCCAGGGTTCAGTGCTGGGACCACTATTATTCAACTTATTTATTAATGATATAGAGGATGGGATTAATAGCACTATTTCTATTTTTGCAGATGACACCAAGCTATGTAATATAGTTCAGACTATGGAAGATGTTTGTGAATTGCAGGCAGATTTAAACAAACTAAGTGTTTGGGCATCCACTTGGCAAATGAAGTTTAATGTAGATAAATGTAAAGTTATGCATCTGGGTACCAACAACCTGCATGCATCATATGTCCTAGGGGGAGCTACACTGGCGGATTCACTTGTTGAGAAGGATCTGGGTGTTCTTGTAAATCATAAACTCAATAACAGCATGCAGTGTCAATCAGCTGCTTCAAAGGCCAGCAAGATATTGTCGTGTATTAAAAGAGGCATGGACTCGCGGGACAGAGATGTAATATTGCCACTTTACAAAGCATTAGTGAGGCCCCATCTAGAATATGCAGTTCAGTTCTGGGCTCCAGTTCATAGAAAGGATGCCCTGGAGTTGGAAAAAATACAAAGAAGAGCAACGAAGCTAATAAGGGGCATGGAGAATTTAAGTTATGAGGAAAGATTGAAAGAATTAAACCTATTTAGCCTTGAAAAAAGACGACTAAGGGGGGACATGATTAACTTATATAAATATATTAATGGCACATACAAAAAATATGGTGATATCCTGTTCATTGTAAAACCCCCTCAAAAAACAAGGGGGCACTCCCTCCGTCTGGAGAAAAAAAGGTTCAAGCTGCAGAGGCGACAAGGCTTCTTTACAGTAAGAACGGTGAATTTATGGAATAGCCTACCGCAGGAGCTGGTCACAGCAGGGACAGTAGATGGCTTTAAAAAAGGGTTAGATAATTTCCTAGAACAAAAAAATATTAGCTCCTATGTGTAGAAATTTTTCCTTCCCTTTTCCCTTCCCTTGGTTGGACTTGATGGACATGTGTCTTTTTTCAGCCGTACTAACTATGTAACTATGTAACTATGTAACTATGTAACTATGCAGCCTGTATCCACCCGCCCTGCCCCCCTCATAAGGATAACCATAATCTACACTCTTATATCACACCAAAGAAGAACACTAAGCAGTGTAAGTACTGCTGTACAACTTACACTGTTACAAAGCTGCAGTCTGGGCTGGTCTGACAAAGATATCGGCAGGGCTTCCTTACGTACTCTCTTGTCAGGGTGCAGGCTGAGGCTCTAATTATTGTAGCAGCACAGCAGAGAAAAGACTGCTGTCTGCGGCTCCACCTGTCAGCACTCACACTGTAGAGGAGAGGGAGGAGCATTGTTCGTCTCCTACACTGTTCTCTGACATACATCCGACTGTCCGTGCCCTCTGTCTTGTTTCTCTCCAAAATACACCAGTTTTGCTATTAAGTCCGTCTTCCCGGAGGCAAGGGAGGATGTGAGATTAAGAAAAATAAAATAAATCACATCAGCTGGCGCCGCCCCCCCCCCCTCCCCTCAAGCTACCGTTGTAGGCCCAGGACCTCAAGTGCCTAATGGCGAATACAGCCCTGCAGGTTCCACAGAGAGTCATCAGACCATTAGGTCTCAGGACTGTATCCACTAGTGTCACTTTCTGTGTGCATTTGTGTGGGAGTTGTAGTCCTTTCCTCTGTATATCTTGGAGGCTGCAGGTTCGCTCTGACAAGAGCAGACTCCAGACTCACAGAGCTTCTATACTATTCTGGTAGATAGTCCTTATATTAATTTCAGTGCTCCAACATGTTTCACCAGCCTCTTTTACTGGCTCTTTAGGGAGCAAACTGGCAACATAACAGGACCGTATTGATAATGGCAACCAGAACACAGGATTGTTGCTGCTATATACTCATAACCACGCCCCTTCCCTGTTCACACCCCCCCTGTATCCAATCTAGAGCTAGACAGGCGCGGCTAGAGAGCTCAGCGCCACCTATTCTCTGATCTAAAAGAGGCGGGAGCTGGGCATGTGAGAGAGTAACCATGTGGACCAAACAGCGCTTCCCCACAGCTCAGTAAACAAAAAGGAGCTATCAGATCTCCCCCTGATCAGGAAACATTGCAGCAGAGTGCATTGCAGAGAAATCTCACAAACCATTTATCCAGTGACCACAAGAGTGGACGCTGCATCATATAGATAGTAATAAACCAGTCTCCTAAAACTCACACATTATCGGGACATATTCGATGGATATATGTGACACCCTGTGATACTTCACTTGTGTGGGTGACACATCAGGTAAAATTGAATGCCGGTCTGTGGATCAACGCAAAATAGAGTGGCTGCATTATGCTAATGATGCATAGGTCTGGACTCCTATTATCCTCCTACACTTCACAAAAAGCAGCCAAAACTGACATTCTCATTAAGTCCTGCTGGACTAACAGATTTCATCCGGTGGATCAATCTGTATTCTACCTGAAGAATCGTTTTATCCCAGTTACCCCCCTCTACAGTTTTTGGGAACAACCTGGATTCCCATAAATTTCATGGAAGCAGGATTACACCGATATACCGTATGGACATGTCGGGAGATTGGTGTATCTCTCTCATTTTGGATATCATTAACCCCTTCCCGCTTTTGGGTGTGACTGTACGTCCAGATACAAAGTGCGTTCCCGCACTCGGGCATACAGTCACGCCCTGTAGATAAAGCGAGCACAGGAGCTGTACGCACTTTATCTTCAGCGGCTGTCAGCTGTCATACACAGCTGATATCCCGCTACAATGGCTGCGATGGCTGTTACCGCCGATCGCAGTCATTTAACCCTCAATGCGGCTGTCAATGGCGTCCATCGCATTGAAGTATTTGACAGAGGGAGGGAGCTCCCTTTGTACCCCCCTGGGCCCCCCGCGATGTATCGCGGTTGGCAATGGTTGCTATGGCAACCAGGAAGCCATTGCTAGGCTTCCTGGTTGCGCAGGTACGGAAGCCTATTAGGTCCTGCCCGAGGCAGGACCTAATACGCTAACTGTCAGATGATGAATGACAGTTACAATACACTGCACTACATAAGTAGTGCAGTGTATTGTACCGGGGATTAGAAGACCAGATCTTCAAGTCCCCAGGTCAGTGTAAAAAAAAAAGTGAAAAAAGTAAACAAAAATGTTAACGTAAAATAAATAATTAAAAGTTTTAACCCCTTAATGACCAGCCTATTTTAATTAATGACCGAGCCATTTTTTAAGTTTTTCCATCGTCGCATTCCAAGAGCTATAACCTTTTTATTTTTGCGTCGAAATAGCTGTATAAGGTCTTGTTTTTTGCGGGACAAGTTGTATTTTTTAATAGCACCATTTTGGGGGACATATTATTTATTGATTAACTTTTATTAACTTTTATTTGGGGGGAAATAGAAAAAAACCTGAAATTTTGCCACTCTTTTTCGTGTCTTAAATCTACGCCGTTTAACGTGTGATATAAATAACACAATAACTTTATTCAGCGGGTTGTTACGATTGCAACGATACCAAATTTGTATAGTTTTTGTATGTTTTACTACTTTTACACAGTAGAAACGCTTTTTTTTCAAAATTATTTATTTTTGCGTCTCCATATTTGAAGAGCCGTAACGTTTTTATTTTTTCGCCGATGCGGTTGTATGAGGACTTTTTTCTTGCGGGAAGACTTGTCGTTTTTATTGGTACCATTGTGGAGTAGATGCGACTTTTTGATCACTTTTTATCACATTTTTTTAGTCAGGATTCACAGAAAACAGCAATATTTCCATAGTTTTTTATTACATTTTTTACGACGTGCGGGTTAAATAATGTAATAGATTTATAGTCGGGGTCGTTACGGACGCGGCAAGACCAAATATGTTTAACTTTTTAACTTTATTTTGTTTTTTTAATAGTAAAGCATTTTGTAAGGGGAAAAGCTGGGTTTTTCATTTTTTTTCAAATTTTTTTTAATCAACTTTATTAAACTTTTTTTTTACTTTTTTTACTAGTCCCACTAGGGGACTATAATATGCGATTCTGCGATCGCTATTATAATACACTGCAATACTTTTGTATTGCAGTGTATTACTGCCCGTCCGTTTAAAACGGACAGGCATCTGCTAGGTCATGCCCCCGGCATGATCTAGCAGGCATTCGCTCCAGGCAGTCCTGGGGGTCTTTAATAAGCCCCCGGCTGCCATTGGAGACACAGACACTCGGCGATCGTATCGCCGGGTGTCGGTGGGAGAGAGAGGGAGCTCCCTCCCTTTCTCCAAAACCACTCAGATGCGGTGCTCGCTATTGAGCACCGCATCTGAGGGGTTAAACGGGTGAGATCGATGCTAATATCGATCTCACCCGGCAGAGCAGGGACGGCCCCAGCCCTCAGCTACCTCTGGCAGCTGAGAGCAAGGAGATTTGACAGCTCCCTGCTCTGTTTACTTATTCCGATGCCGCGACGTAAAAAGTCTATGGCATCGGAATAAGGCCCGTTAGTGACCGACGTAAAAAGACTATGGGTCGGTCACTAACGGGTTAACTAATAAAAACAATAATCACCCTGTTTCCCTGATCAACTCCTTTATTATTAGAAAAAAAATGAAAACATGAAAAAAAAACTATACATAATAGGTATCGCCGCGTTTGGAACGGCCTGATCTATAAAAATGTCACATTATTTTTACTGCACGGTGAACACCGTAAAAATTGTTAATATAAAACAATGACAGCATTTTATTTTTTGGTCATCTTGTCTCATAAAAAATGTAATAAAAAGTGATCAAAAAGTTTCAAGTAACGCAAAATGGTACCAATAGAAACTACAGTTCGTCACGCATAAAACAAGCCCTCCCGCAGCGATATCAACTAAAAAATAAAAAAGTTATGGCGGTCAGAAAATGGCGACACTAAAACATTATTTTTTTTTTAGAAAAGAGTATTTTTATTGTGGGGACGATATATAAAAACGATATAGATTTGGTGTCGCTGTAATCGTATCGACACACAGAATAAAGTAAACATGTTGTTTATACTGCACGGTGAACACTGTAAAAAAAAACGTGCTAGAATGGCTGTTTTTTGGTTTCCTCATCTCCCAAAAAATTTAATAAATAGTGATAAAACAAATCGCATGTACCCCAAAATGGAACCAATAAAAATGACAGCTCATTCCACAAAAAACAAGCCCTCACACAGCTCCGTCAACGGAAAAATAACACGTTATCACTCTCAAAACGCAATGATGCTAAATGATGCTAAATGACGGCCCAGACTCATTTTTTAGAACCAGTAGAATTTCACTAAATACACTACATCGTCATTTGCTGGACACCACAGGTGGACCCTGTAGATGCAGCTGAAATGAGGAAACTTTAGGGCCTTGTGCGCCTTATAGGGCTAGTGAAGAAGTCAAATATAAGGCAATATATATTTTGTATAATACCCAATAAACCCTGCCTGTGCATAAAGAATTGGTTCAAAGCGTACCACACCAATCCATGGATTATTCATTCACCCTATTATTACATCATCCTACTATGACCTGTTGCACTCCGCCCAGTTTACATATGCCCTGATGTACTCCACCCAGTTTACATATACCCTAATGTACTCCGCCCAAGCTTACATATACCATGATGTACTCCGCCCAGCAGACATATGCCCTGATGTACCCCGCCCAGCTTACATATACCCTGATGTACTCCGCCCAAGTTTACATATACCATGATGTACTCCGCCCAGCTCACATATGCCCCCACATTATAAGCTGAAATATCAGTAAAACACCAAGCAAAGTCTGTGCTTCAAAAGCCAAATGGTAGTCCAACTAAGCCTGGCAGTGTGCCCAAACTGCAATTTATAACCACATATGGGGTATTACTGTATTCTGAAGAACCCGCTTAACAATTTATGGGATGTGTGTCTACGGTGGTACAAGCTGGGCACAACACATTGGGCACTGAAATGGCACATCTGTGGAAAACAGCAATTTTCAATCTGCAATATCTATTGTTTACTCATTTTGCAAAACACTTGTGCAGTCAAAATGCTCACTACACCCCTAGATAAATTCTTTGAGGGATCTAGTTTCCAAAATGGGGTAATTTTTCGGGAGTACCACTGTACTGATACTATAGCTCAATGCAACATGGTGTCAAAAAACGAATCTTGTAAAATCTTGTGTGTCCAAATAGCAGTTTATGACCACGTGTGGGGTATTTCCCTACTCTGGAGAGAATGCTTTACAGATGTTATGGTGCTTTTTCTCTTTTTTTTGGGTTGAGAAAATGAAAAATTTTGAACTAATGCTAGGTGTTATTGGAAAATAATTGAATTTTTCATTTTCACTGCCCATTTGAAATAAAATCTATGAGACACCTGTGGGGTCAAAATGCTCACTACCCCCCCTAGATAAATTCCTCAATGGGTGTAGTTTGCCAAATGGAGTCACTTTTGGGGAGTTTCCACTGTACTGGTACCTAAAACCAATCCAGCAAAATCTGCTCTCCAAAAGCCAAATGGCGCTCCTTCCCTTCTGAGCCCTGATGTGTATTCATACAGTGGTTTATTACCACATATGGGGTATTTCCGTACTCTGGAGAAGTTGCTTTACAAATGTTGGGGTGCTTTTCCTCATTTATTTGTTGAAAAATAAAAATTCTGAGGTAAAGCTACATCTTATTGAAAAATAATTAATTTTTCATTTTCACTGCCCAATTGTAATGAAATCTATGAAATACCTGAGATGTCAAAATGATCATTACACCCCTAGATGAATTCCTCTAGGGGTGTAATTTCCCAAATGGAGTAACTTTTCGGGGGTTTCCTTTGTTTTTTCACCACAAGACCTCTTCTAACCTGACATGGTGCCTAAAATATAATTTAAGAAAAGGAAGGCCGAAAAATCCACTAGGTGCTCCTTTGCTTCTGGGGCCATTGTTTCAGGCCCGTAGCATACTAGGGCCACATGTGGGATATTTCTAAAAACTGCAGAATCACGGAAATAAATATTCAGTTGTGTTTTTCTTGTAAAAACCTTCAGTATTACAGGAACAATGGATTAAAATGGAATTTCTGCAAAAATAATGAAATTTGCAAATTTCTCTTCCCCTTTGCTTTAATTCCTGTGAAACGCATAAGGGGTTAAGAAACTTTCTAAAAGCTATTTTGAATACTTTAAGGGGTGCAGTTTTTAAAATGGGGTGATTTGTGGGGGTTCCTAATATATAAAGCCCTCAAAGCTACTTCAGATCTGAACTGTTCCCTAAAAAAATAGCCTTTTGAAATTTTCTTGAAAATATGAGAAATTGCTGCTAAATTTATAAGCCTTGTAACGTCCTAGAAAAATAAATGGATGTTCAAAAAATGATGCAAACATAAAGTAGACATATGGGAAATGTTAACTAGTATCTATTTTGTGTGGTATTACTATCTGTCTTACAAGCAGATACATTTGAATTTAGAAAAATGCGAATTTTTGCAAATTATCTCAAAATTTTGGTGTTTTTCACAAAAAATATTGAATTTATCGACCATATTTTTTCACTAACATAAAGTACAATATGTCACGAGAAAACCATTTCAGAATCGCTTGGATAGGTAAAAGCATTCCAAAGTTATTACCACATAAAGTGACCCATGTCACATTTAAAAAATGAGGCTGTGTCATTTTGTTCAAAAGTGGCTGCATCCTTAAGGGGTTAAAATGATCCTGCATCTTCCATCTAAATTTGTGCTTGGTTTTACCAACATAGTCCATCAGACACTCACATATAGCCAGGTATACAATGCTGCTGGATGTACCGTTAATGAAATCTCTGATTTCAAACTGTTTACCCGTTGCTGAGCTGGTAAATGTGCATGACGGCAATAACTGGTCACAGACAAGGCATGTTCCACATCTAAATGGCCCCATTGGCTTTCTGGACAGCCAATTATCCTGTGGCTGTGGTGGGGCATAATGGTTGTTGACTAGGCGATCCCTTAGGCTCCTCCCTCTACGAAAGGTAATTTGAGGTCTTGGGCGTACGAGGGTAATGCATTGACGAAGGGACATAGTATGTAATCTATATGCGTTCCAATGTACTGGTTTATACTCCCCATCCAATACAATTGGTCTTCCCTTTAGGGGTGCTATCCCCTTATGGATTTTGGGAAGTGAGTAAAATGTGGTCAGAACTAGGAATAAAACACATATTTTTGGATTATTAAGTGCCTGTTGGTGCAGCCTGTGGGAATTTTCTGTGTACCAATACCCATTGTTTTGCGAATAAAAACATCTGGTTAGATAAGTTTGCGCACAGCATAACTTGTGCTTCATCGGACATGATGTACTGCTACAAGTTCAAATGGTTGTCTATGCTTATATCCAGTAGCCAATTGCTATACGCCACACACTTTAATAACCCCCCCCCCCCCCGTCCTTTAGCTCTTGAACAACTGACACTCGGTCTGGCTTTATGTGAAGTGATTTCAGAACACCCCAATATTTTGTTTTGCTGATGTGTGCCTGCTAGTATAGTTTTCGCATCGATTTCCTCGTGCTACTCCTAATCCTCTCCTGGATGTCTGCAACAGTAATGGGTGTCCGAACACGTGGTTGTTTATATATTTTTTTGGCAACGGCCACAGATCCTGTGTTACGTCACTTCTGCACCAAACCACGTATTTTGCTGGAATGGAAAGGTCCAAAAATTGAACAGAAAAACTGTCCTGTGTTTCTTTCAATGAGCCTGTGTGTGAACATAGGCCCCGCAATGCTTTTTTGAATCGAAAAGTGTTTTACACGCTCGCGCGCAACACTTATGCCCTCACACAAGAATACCACATGCGTAGCAGGGAAGGATACAATGGGCTGCATTCATTTCTTAAACTGCTCAAGTAAATTAAAGATGACGGAGCTCTGGTTGGTTGCTATTGGCAAAAGACAGTTTTATTGTAATACAGTTTTGACGAAAGAGGTCCAATATCCTATGCAAACTAGAAAAGGAAAATTGGGTTCTGTTTTTCCTGGCCCACTGCTCTGGTAAATTAAAGAGGACAGAGCTCTGGTTGGTTGCTATGGGCAAAAGACAGTTTTATTGTAATACAGTTTTGACGAAAGAGGTCCAATATCCTATGCAAACTAGAAAAGGAAGACTGGGTTCTGTTTTTCCTGGCCTGCCCTGTAATCTATTGCACTACAATTTAAACTCAGATACAATCTTCACAGGGTATGTTCACATGTAGCGTAAATACTGCAGATTTTCCGCAATGTATTTCATTGTGAATAATGTGCAGTATATTACAGTAGTAACAGAGTGGATGAGATTTGAACAAATCACATCCACACACTGCGTAAAAAATCAGCCGAAAAACTGTTCATAAATTGACCTGTGGTGTGTTTCTTTAATCTGCAGCATGTCAATTTATTTTGTGAAATCGCTGATTTTCTGTTGCGGGTTTTCGCCATTGAATTTAATGGGGAGGTAAAACCCACAGCAGATAGCAGATGTTGCAATTTTGTGCGATTCCGCCACAAAAATTGTAACTCAGAAAAAAATGGTTATACTTACCTGTAGTCACGGCGACGCGTCCCTCAGATGTCCTGCACAATCAATTGACAGGTTAAGTTACATTCAATGTAAACGAAATACAGAAAATCTTTAGAAGATAAGTATATAAAGCAAACAGGTTGCCTTACATTAATAAATGTGTTTTCAAAATAGTCTAATTATCACAGAATATTCATCAATTTCATAGTTTTAAAGATTTTACATTTTATGAAAAATTATTTCCAAAACATTTGTAATAAGTTTAAGACCAGAGAGTAAACATAGAAAGATAACATATTTAGGGGGAGGGGGCAGGGGGATGATAAACTGGTGGTGGGGGGAGGAGGATGTACCCAAAATCAAAAATGGAATTTAAGAAAAGTCCAGACAATTATTACATGTATATGTTGATTTAATAAGAGAGAAGCCTCTTTAAATTCCCCAGGAATTCCACATGGCCTTAAATTTCATATATGATTTTTAGTCTCCCAATGCGCTATTTCTTCTAGACGATATATATTATCAACCTTTAACTTCCATACAGAAAGTGGGGGAGGATGAGATGCTTTCCAACATTTTGATAATAGCAGCCAGGCTAATGATAATAAATGTCTGGCTAATCTAAGGTTTCCAACTTTAGCGCCTTGGGGAAATAAATGTAAAAGGATGATTTCTTTATTAAGCTGCATTTTACAGACTGTGTTAAAATGTAATACTTTCCACAACGGTGTGACAACAGATCATGGCCACCACATATAAATACATGTACCCCTTTCACCTCCACATTTCCAACAGGTAACTGGGTTGTTTGAATCAATTCGGTTAATTTTCTCAGGAGTCATATACCATCTTGTAAGAACTTTAAAGGCATTCTCCTGTACTCTAACACATCTTGAATCTAACTTAGGAGCTAGGAACATGGTATTTATTTGCGTATCCGTAAGCTCTATGTCAAGGTCTGTCTCCGAAGCCCTTATAGATGTTAAAAGGCAGGAATCCATATAGGAGCTTGATAATAAGTGTTTGTATGTAGAAAAAATAATTTTAATAGGAAGCCAATGAACTAAGACTAAAGATTCAAACCAAGATGGTGACCTAATTGTATTATACAGTAGAGCAGGAAACTAATTTTAGGCAAGTCTAAAGAGAACACACATTTCCTGAATTGAAGGGATAGAGCCAAATTCTGATAAAGTGGTATAGGGCTTCTTGTTCTGCAGAAGTGATACTGGTATTGCGCTATTACCCATAACAAACAAAAATAGATTGATCTCTCAATTAAAGGGTTGGTGAAGGGAAGGATGAGAGAGGACATGAGATGTTTATTGATTTCCAAGTCAGGAAAGTTGCTTTCAATAAGGCCTTATTTGGTATAGAGATAGGTTGTTACAGTTTAAAATTAAGTAAGCGGTAATTGAGAAATAGATTCCTCTACTTGAATCCAAAGTTTATGAGGTGGACTTCTCATCCAGCCCAGAACTCTATCTACTTGATCCGCTTTATAATATAAAGAAGGGTCCGGTAAACTTATACCACCCTTTCGATCATGTCTTGAGAGTGTCTTAAAGGAATTCTGGGATTTTTGGATTTCCAAATAAAAGAAGAAAAAATTATTCCAATAGAGATAAAAAATTAATATGGAATACTGATAGGCAGAGTCTGGAATAGATACATCAATTTTGGCAAAACAATACATTTAGGCAGATTCTTGCTGGAACATTCCAAAGTTCTATGATTTTTGGTATATCATGTAGTAAAGGTAAATAATTCAATTTATATACATATATATATATATATATATATATATATATATATATATATATATATATATATATATATATATATATATATATATATATGAGAGGTCTGCAGTGATGTTAATCCCTAGGTAACTTATTGTGTCTCGTGACCAATCATATGGGAAATCCTCAAGTAGATATGCTTTTTCTAATGGAGAAAGGGCGATGTCTAAAACCTGTGATTTAGATTAATTTATGTTCGAGATCGTGACAAACGTGCCAAAGAGCGATTTCAAATAAGGGTGTAACTTTTTTTTTTAATCCGCTGTTTTCCACAGCAGATATTTCACACGAAAAATTGCACCACAATTTGGTGCATTTTTTGGGCGGAAATTACCTGCAATCTCCATGTCGGATACGCTGTGTACTTTTATGCAGCGTATCTGCCCTGTCTAAATATATACAAACTGTCACTGGGCTTGCTGGACTAAGTGGCTTGCGAATAAGTGGAGTAAAACAATTTTTGTTAAAAGAGTTTATAGTATTGAGTGATTTTTGTGGACTGCTTGAGTGGTCGCATATAGAATATAGCAATGTTCTTTGTTGTGCAGCTTGTGTAATAACTATTGATACAATTTCAAAACCTTTTTTTCTATTCTGCTGAGAACCTAATTAAGGGGAGGGGTTAAATGTTCTCGTGTGCTATAATTTAATCTCTTCCTGCCACAGCCATTTTTCAGATTTTAATTTTCATCTTTCCCTTACCACCTTCTAAAAGCCAAAATTTTTTTTTTATGTTTCATTGACGAGTTGTAGTTTTTTTTATTGTACCATATAATGTACTGGGAAACTGGAAAAAAATTATTTGTGGGGTGTAATGGGAAGTGCGCCGAAATGCACATCGGGGTGGATGCCAAGCTGTTGCTCTGTTCAGTTACTACATCATGGGTCAGTATGATTGCTTCTGACTAACTAAACTGTACCATAGGCATATATGTAATACGCTGTTGAAATTACTATTTTCTATGTATTCCTATGCTGACAGTATGTATTATACCTATACTCTGTCCCCTATTAATTAGGGCATTCTGATTAGGCTGTCCCCTTTTTAGTGTGTCTGTGGACCATTTTTATATGTATTTATAATTTGTTAATAAAGATGTCCTTATTTTTTTTTATACCTAATAGTTGCTATCTGCATCTTTCTTTCATCTTTGGTATAAATAAAAATTACATGTTAACTGTACTCTGTGGGTCAATATGATTGCGGCGATACCAAATTTATATAGTGTTTTTACGATTTACTACTTAGAAGGAAAAAATAAAATTTGCTTTGTGTCTCCATGTTTTCAAAGCCATAAGTCTTATTTCTCCGTTGATTGAGAGATGTGAGGGCTTATGTTTTGCGGGGTGGGCGGTATTTTTTATAACATACGTACTGAGTTGGACTTCGCTGGATATACCCAGTCCATGTCTACTGGACGCCAGGTCTGGCACACGGCGTTTTGTATGCTGGGGATGTTTCATGTGCCATGTAAATATCATGGTTGACCGTTATTGACATTATATTTCAGCTGTGATATTTATTACTATCCTTAAAGGTAACTAATTTCTCTCCATCATTCTATTGGTCACAATATGGCGTGCCCTTTTTTTTCTATTATAAATGCTCCACTCATCTTTTCCACCTCAAAACCCCTTGAGAAAGCTGACGGCGAAATGCGCGTCGGGTTCCTGAGGTGGTGGTCGTTCTTGTGATACATGTACTAAAAAAGATATATTGTAATAATTATGTGTTGGTTTACTACATAGTCTTGTGGTATTTATAGGTGTTGTTTCTAGATGGTATACCATGTTACATACTAAGAGGGACATCAGATTATGGATAGGTCTAACTGTAGTTTTTATTGGTACCATTATGGGATACATACGAGTTTTTAATCCCATTTTATTCTCTTATTTGTGGAAGATGAGGTGACCAAAAACACAGCAAGTCTGTCTGTTTATATTTTTTTACTGCGTTCACTGTGCAGGTTAAATAATGTTAAACTGGAATACAGATGTAGCCAGCTTGATATTGACTTTTAACGCATTAAATACACAATGGCAAGATCCTTTATCTTGACTGTTTCATTTTTTTCTTTATCAAAGATTTTTATTTTGAAAATATAATAGAGCATATAAAACGTTTCACTAATTTGCAAAGAATTTTGTACGCAGTGCAAGATAGTACCTTCACATCGTAGAAATATTACAGAAACATATGAACATCATTAGGAGGTAGCCTCCCAACCAGCAAGGTTTAGCATCAATATGAAATTCAATGGCAAGAAACAGTACCATGTTCACAGCAGAAATAGTGCAATATTTAGGGAAACCAGTCCCTACAATTGGGTAAGAATTGGCACGTATAAGTGCATATGTAAACGTAAATTCACACAGACACAAGACAACAAAGTGAAACACATACGGTCAGCGCACACCAAGCTTAGCTATATAAGCTGTTCAGAAGAGGCCATCCAATCAGAGAGACAGATCAGCACCACCCCGGAATCCAGACCATACTGCCCAAGTTTGGACAAAGAGCACAGATTTGCCCCGATCAGCGGACATCAACTCCTCCATCCTCATAATCCAGTTCAACTCCGTTACCCATTCCTGCAAAGAAGGCACAGTACTAGACTTCCAGTGTCGAGGGATTACCTTTCTCGCTGCGGTCAGAAAATGCCTAAAGACACCCTTTTTGAGGTGTGGGAGTGATCCAGGAACCATGGAAAGTAGTCCAATAGAAGCTGAGGTCAGAACCTCAGTGCTAAAAAGCTTGTTACTCAGATCAAAATTTTTTGCCCAGAAGGGATGGAGCTTGGGACAGTCCCACCAAATGTGCAACATAGTTCCAGGAGCCTCCCCACACCTCCAACAATCAGCAGACACATAAGGAAATATCCTATGCAACAGGGCAGGACAACGGTACCATCTGGTGAGTATCTTATAGTTCTTCTCCTGAGCAAAACAAGAAGTTGGTAACTTGTGAGCTAGAAAGAAAGAAGTTCCCCATTCTTCTTCAGAATGTCGAATCCCCATTTCCTCATCCCATGCTGTAGTGAAGGACAACTGAGAGTAAGAGTATCTAGGCCGAAGGATCCCATGTAAATAGGACAGCACATGAGAAGGAGTAGTATCCAATGACAAATAGTGTTCCAGAGGAGTCTTATCCTGTAGCAACACAAGACAATCACCCATGGAAGAAAGATATAAACGCAACTGAAAATAGGACAGCAGTCAGCGGTAAGATTGCACCATCAAGTGTAAGGGTGTCAGCCAAATATCCACCCTCCCCTCTCTCCCAACAGAGGAATGTATCCACACCCACCGCCGGAGGGAAGGAAGGGTTATCAAAAAGAGGAGTCAGAGGACCCGGACAGTGAACAAGGTCCAAAGTACCAATGATCCGTTCCCAAACTACAAGAAACTGACTTGTGAGGAAAGGCAGAGAAGACGTTGGTCGCTGGAGGACAGACAACCAAGGCAGAGAAGACAATGCAAGGGAAGACATAGCCTTCTCAATGCGCACCCATTGCAAACCCATTTCCGAGCGGAACCAATCCCCCACTCTCATAAGTATCGCAGCTTGATGGTAGTGTTTAAAATCCGGTAGACCTGCGCCGCCCTCCACTTTCGGCCGACTGATTACAGCAAAACCAATGCGAGGCTTAGAGGAGCCCCATACAAATTTAGTTATGGCCCTATGTAAGGTCTGGAAGAAACCCGTTGGTACTAATATAGGGACGGTCTGGAAGATGTATAGGAATTTGGGCAATATGTCCATTTTAACTGCATTAATACGCCCAAACCATGACATGCTGTTTCCGCCGTACGCCACCAATAGCCTCAAGGTACGCTGCAGAATGGGCGTGTAATTCAAGGCAAGCAAATCTGACTGTTGTGTGGGGATATGCACCCCCAAGTATTTTAAGGATTTAGATTGCCACTTAAACGGGAAAACCCGAGCGAGATGGGCAGCCAAAGGAGCATCCAGAGATATATTCAGGGCCTCCGATTTAGAGTAATTGACTGTAAAATTACTTAAATCACCAAAGCGCTCAAACTCCCCCGTCAAAGATGGCAAGTAAATCATGGGGGTCGTAATGTACACAAGCAGATCATCGGCATATAGCGCCAGTTTGTGATGTTGTGTGCCAACACATATGCCATTAACATTAGGGTTGCTCTGCAGTGCCACGGCCAGGTGTTCCATGACCAAAACATACAATAGAGGCGAGAGTGTGCACCCCTGTCTTGTGCCATTAGTGATGGACAAGGAGTCAGATAACAGGCCATTAACTCGAACACGAGCTGTAGGCCATTGGTATGCCATAATCCTATCCACCATAGTGGTGCCTAGGCCAACCTGCGTCAGGACACTGCGGAGGTACACCCAGTGCACCCTGTCAAAAGCCTTTTCGGCATCGACCGAGAGTAAACACATCGGTATGTTACGGGTTTGGCAATATGACGTTAAAAGAAGGGTCTTGTTAGTATTATCCCGCGCTTCCCAACTGCGTACAAACCCCACCTGATCATCCATGATCAAGCCAGGCAATAACGGCGACAAGCGAGAGGCGAGCAACTTCACGAAAAGCTTTAAATCTACATTAATCAGTGATATGGGCCTGAAGTTTGCGCACGACGTCGGGTCCTTCCCCGGCTTTGGTAGAAGGGTAATGTGAGCCTCGAGGGACTGAGGCGCAAAGGGACAGGAGGAAGACACAGAGTTAAAGACTTTCGTCAAAAAAGGAGCCAGTTGATCTTTAAATGTCTTATAGAATTTATTATTAAACCCATCAGGTCCTGGACTCTTGCCCAAGGGAGAGTCTCCAATTGCACACTCCACTTCCGATTCCAAAAAATCTTCCTCGAGTCCCAAAGCCTCCCCATCCTCCAAAGACGGCAACGCAGTGTCATGGACATAACGGTCGATTTTATCCTGTAACGCATCAGCCTGCATATCATGAAATTGGCCTTTGAGATTATACAAGGCCGAGTAATATTGTCTAAAGCAATCAGTAATGCCAACCGGGTCATGAACCTCACCGCCCGAGGATTATGTAATTTTAGGGATGTATGACGCTTGTGTGCAGGGATGCAGTATCCGTGCCAAAGACCTGCCACATTTGCCCGCAAATTCGTAAGAATGCTTCCGCATCCGATCCCTGTACTGAGCGTGTGACTGATCTATTAGAGAACGTAAGGATTCTCTCGCTGTAGTAAGTTCCACAAAAATCTGTGAGGAAGGAACGCGCTTATGGCAAGATTCCAAATCCCGTATTTGAGTAAGGAGACGTGCAATAGCTACCCTCTTTTCCTGCTTCAATCGTGCCCCATGTTGTATCAGGACTCCTCTAACTACACACTTCAGTGCCTCCCACTGGAGCGGCAAGGGAGTAGATTCATGCGCATGAACCTCAAAAAAGCCGGTGAGCGAATCCTTAAGGGCCGACACACACACTGCATCTTGCAGTAAATTATCATTGATTTTCCAGGACTGGAAATTGGGCACCGAATTAGGAAATGTAAGTGTCAGAAATACAGGGGCATGATCCGACCAAACCATAGGGCCCACCTCAGAAGTAGGATGCCAGGTAAGCAAATGGTGGCTAACCAGAAAAGCGTCTAGCCTACTGTACATATTGTGCAGTGTGGAGAATTAAGTATACTCTTTTACCTGAGGGTGCAGACTCTTCCACACCTCAATCAATTGCATGGAATGCATCACAGTCTTCAATGCCCCCAAGTGCGACTTAGTAAAGTTAAAATCGCCTCCTACAAGTAAAACGCCCTCTGAGAACTCCTCTAATTTCTTCAAAAACAATCGGCCCACTCGAGCTTGATCCTGATTGGGCAGATACAAATTAGCCAAAGTGAAGATCTTATTCCGAATGGACAATTTGAGAAAAACATACCGACCATCCGGGTCAACAAGGACATTTATGGTTTTATGAGACAGTGACTTGTGAATACATATACTAGTGCCCTTGGACTTGGATTCCGGGTTGGCACTGTGGAACCAGACCGGATAATATCGATTCGTAAACTGTGGTCTATGGCTCACCTGAAAGTGAGTCTCCTGTAGGAACAAGATATGTACCCGCTCTTTGTGCATGTTATACAATATCTGCAAGCGTTTTTCCGGGACATTTAGCCCTCTAGCATTAAAGGTACAAACCTTCAACTGTGCCATTACCACCTCAATCAGAAGGAGCAAACTAATAAATGCGCTAAAGCAGTGGCGAAGGGGACAATACAGACAAGGGAGGGAGACACGACAACAGACAAACAAACGGGTGAAACAATCACCCACTCTTTGATCTAATCAAGAAGACACAATCCAATATACACCGGATACTACCAGTGAGTCCCTAAGAGGAGAAGTGTCAGGACAAGGTCTAGTCAGTGCCCCGCACCCCCCAACCCAGTAAAATATCACATAGCTAATACAGACATAACATAAGAGGAAAAGAAACCAAGGTATTAGGCATAATATCCCAAGATAATTAAGCAATGGCATACAGCATTAGCAGGAATATAAAGAACCCCCATCAGAGAAAAAAACTCCCCTGAATACATTCATTGTCAGTATAAATGTACATACAGGCAATTAGAAATAACATAAATAGTAATATAACATTCACGTAGAAGCAACTCTGTTAGCTCAGCAACAGCAATTGACCCCCAGCAAGTGGCCTATCTGTTCTCCAACAGCATCCACCTAGAGCAAAAGAACGAACACAAACGACAATTTCACATTAAACACTTCAGACAATCACCTCATATGATGGATGCAATAATAATTAAAATGAAAATTCAAATCTGACAGCAGGCCGCAAAGGAGACATCTGGACGGTATTACATCGGATCAGCATGACGACCCATAGGAAAAGCAGGAGAGCGACCACGCCTGCGTGATCGTGGACGTGGCGGTGGAAGGGGAACATAAGGCCAATCAGGAAGGGAAACCCTAGGCACACGGAGAGCAGAGCAGAAATCTGGAACATCCCCTGGGTCTCGAACACACAACAGCGCCCCATCCTGGCGAACCTGCAGCTGAAAGGGGTGACCCCAGGAATAGGGGATCTCATGTTCTCTCAGAACATCCAGCAAAGGACGCAGCACTCGGCGTTTGTCCATCCTGGACAAATCAGACAACAGCTGAATCTTGAGCCCATTCAACAAAACTTTGCCTTTATCCCGTGCCTTCCTCATGATCTGCTCCTTGAGAGAGAAAAAATGGACACGGCATAGCACATCTCCAGGCCTATTAGGATTCGGGTTACTAGGACCAAGAGTCCTATGAGCTTTATCCAGCTCCAGCGGGTCGCTCCAGCAGGGCGCTCCAGCAAGGAGTTAAACAGGGACTGTAAAGCGGATATGAGTTGCCCCGGAGTGATATCCTCAGGGATGCCCCTAAGCCGAATATTTTTACGGCGATTCCGATTTTCATGATCCTCAGCCAGGTTAAAAAAGCGCATGAATGTGATGGGAGTTTTGATCCAGCCGATCGGCATGAGAAACTTGCTGCTGTGTAACAGTTGAAATGTCACCTTCCATGCGCTGAACTTGGTCAGACAATTGAGAGAGATTAGTGGTGAGAGATTGTATCTCTGATTTATAGGTCGTCTCCAGACGGTGTACATAACGCTCCATGTCCTGTTTAGTGGGCAATGCAGATAGCTGTTGTCTCAGGCCCTGTAAATCATCCCCAAGAACAGCAGAACCAACGTTATGGAGAGAGGGAGGAGGATCCCGAGCCCTGGGAGAGGAGGTAGGCAGCATTGCAGGCCCCAGCACAGAAGAGGAGGAGGAAAAAGGAGAAACCCGGGCTCCATGACAAGCACCACGTGGTGAGCAGTCCAGAGCAGGAAGCGCCATGACTGCCCCAGAAGAGCACATCTCTACCCCTGCCAGCAGGGAAGGAAACTGCCCCAGAGACGCAGAGGCCGAGGAGGCGGTACTGCCTGTACCTGATGCAGCAGCTACTGCCGCCGAAGATATCTCCTCTGCAAGCGGAGTCCCGGTGCCAGCTCGTCTCCCCTCCGTCGGCGCCATCTTGGAAGACGTTCCAGCAGCAGCGTCGGTGAGGAATCGCTGAATGGAGCCGGTTGACGACATCTGCCTCGTAAAATAAGGAGTCCCAGTGGTGGCCTTGGATTTCCTGCCCATCAGGTAAGTGAAATTTTGCGTTTTGATGTGCTTATGATCGGGTTAGGGAAGTACAGGAACGGAGCTCTCAGGCAGCACGTCTGGTCAGCGCCATGTCCAAGCCACGCCCCCCTATCTTGACTTTTTCAATGACTTTTCCATGGCTTTTGTTGTGTGATATCACGCTGCAGCACGTTACCAGAGTAAAGATAAAAATGGCTACATCCGTAATTTGGACTTTTTACAGACGTGGCAATTATGTTTTGTTTTTTTAAATGCTGTAGGGAAGAAATGTGAAAATTTCTATTTTATATATATATATATATATATATATATACACCACCTTTCAAAAGTTTAGGTTCACTTAGAAATTTCCTTATTTTTGAAAGAAAAGCACAGTTTTTTTTCAATGAAGATAACATTAAATTAATCAGAAATACACTCTATACATTGTTAATGTGCTAAATGACTATTCTAGCTGCAAACGTCTGGTTTTTAATGCAATATCTACATAGGTGTATAGAGGCCCATTTCCAGCAACCATCACTCCAGTGTTCTAATGGTACATTGTGTCTGCTAACTGTGTTAGAAGGCTAATGGATGATTAGAAAACACTTGAAAACCCTTGTGCAATTATGTTAGCACCGCTGTAAACAGTATTGCTATTTAGAGGAGCTATAAAACTGACCTTCCTTTGAGCTAGTTGAGAATCTGGAGCATTACATTTGTGGGTTCGATTAAACTCTCAAAATGGCTAGAAAAAGAGAGCTTTCATGTGAAACTCGACAGTCTATTCTTGTTCTTAGAAATGAAGGCTATTCCATACGAGAAATTTGCCAAGAAACTGAAGATTTCCTACAACGGTGTGTACTACTCACTTCAGAGGACAGCACAAACAGGCTGTAACCAGAGTAGAAAGAGAAGTGGGTGGCCCCACTGCACAACTGAGCAACAAGACAAGTACATTAGAGTCTCTAGTTTGAGAAATAGACGCCTCACAGGTCCTCAACTGGCAGCTTCATTAAATAGTACCCGCATAACGCCAGTGTCAACGTCTACAGTGAAGAGGCGACTCCAGGATGCTGGCCTTCAGGGCAGAGTGGCAAAGAAAAAGCCGTATCTGAGACTGGCTAATAAAAGGAAAAGATTAATATGGGCAAAAGCACACAGACATTGGACAGAGGAAGATTGGAAAAAAGTGTTATGGACAGACGAATCGAAGTTTGAGGTATTTGGATCACACAGAAGAACATTTGTGAGACGCAGAAGAACTGAAAAGATGCTGGAAAAGTGCCTGATGCCATCTGTCAAGCATGGTGGAGGTAATGTGATTGTCTGGGGTTGCTTTGGTGCTGGTAAAGTGGGAGAAATGTATAAGGTAAAAGGGATTTTGAATAAGGAAGGCTGTCACTCCATTTTGCAACACCATGCCATACCCTGTGGACAGCGCTTGATTGGAGCCAATTTCATCCTACAACATGACAATGACCCAAAGCACACCTCCAAATTATGCAAGAACTATTTAGGGTAGAAGCAGGCAGCTGGTATTCTATCTGGAATGGAGTGGCCAGCGCAGTCACCAGATCTCAACCCCATAGAGCTGTTGTGGGAGCAGCTTGACCATATGGTACGCAAGAAGTGCCCATCAAGCCAATCCAACTTGTGGGAGGGGCTTCTGAAAGCATGGGGTGAAATTTCTCCTGATTACCTCAGCAAATTAACAGCTAGAATGCCAAAGGTCTGCAATGCTGTAATTGCTGTAAATCGAGCATTCTTTGACGAAAGCTAAGTTTGAAGGAGAAAATTATTATTTCAAATGAAAATCATCATTTCTAACCTTGTCAATGCCTTGACCATATTTTCTAGTCATTTTGCAACTCATTTGATAAATATGAGTGTGAGTTTTCATGGAAAACACAAAATTGTCTGGGTGACCCTAAAACTTTTGAAGGGTAGTGTGTGTATAATGTGTCTATATATATATATATATATATATATATATATATATATATATATATATATATATATATATATATATGTATATATATTTTTAGTATTATTTTTTTATTTTTTATTAATTTTTTTTATTTTTCTTTTACATAAAGAAAACTTAAACTCTTTTTTAATTTTTGTATAAGACCCCCCCAGAGTACTTTAACCAGCAATCGTTAGATTGTTGCCACAATATACTGCAATACTAATGTATTTTACATGTAGTGATTTGCACAGGCTCCTAAAAAGCCCTGCTTCTTGCAGGGCATAATAGAACTACAAAGATGGCAGACCTTGGGGCATGATGACAGCCAGCGGGGGTGATGGGCTGTCAGAGGGGGTAGCCCCCCTCTAATGTCATATTATTAGAAAAATGCCTCTTTCTCCACTTAACATCCTCAATTCTTCCCCTACTTCTCCTAACTGTTCACTCACTCTGAATTTACTGCTTTATCCGTCTTCTCAAGACAGAACAGAGAGTGACAAAGACACACACAAAGAGACCCTGCCACAGCTTCAAGTAAGTGTTATATCTCACCCCAGTGCTGGATTAAGAGCTGCACTGCTCATTACTGCTTTGTAATCTCATGCTGCTGCAGATTAAAAAAATAAATAAATAAATACATATATATATATATATATATATATATATATATATATATATATATATATATATATATATATATATATATATATATATTTCATGGATAGCGATTGGAGAGCAGGATTCTCCTCTTCTCTGTGTGCCGTGTATGGCAGACATGATAGCAGTTAGGCTCCACTTACTAGCTCAGGGAAAACTGAGAATTAGACATAGAGCCTGCAGAGGGAAATACTACAAAAAAATGTATTATTTACTGTTCTTTGTAACTGGGATAATAGGTAGCAAGATTGGAGGTTTGCTTAAGTCCACGATTTGCAATATGTATGCATGACTGGAGTAGGAGTTCCAGAGTGCATACCTCTGTAGTAAATTCACCTGCAGTGGGGAATTTAAATCTGCAGCATGTCAATTTAGGCTGGATTCACACGACCATGTTACGTCCGTAATGGACGGACCGTATTTTGGCCGGAAGTCCCGGACCGAACATAGTGCAGGGAGCCGGGCTCCTAGCATCATAGTTATGTACGATGCTAGGAGTCCCTGCCTCGCTGCAGGACAACTGTCCCGTACTGAAAACATGATTACAGTACGGGACAGTAGTTCCACTCAGAGGCAGGGACTCCTAGCATCGTACATAACTATGATGCTAGGAGCCCGGCTCCCTGCAGTGTGTTCGGTCCGGGACTTCCGGCCGAAATACGTTCCGTCCATTACGGACGTAACATGGTCGTGTGAATCCAGCCTTATGCTGTGTTTTCTTTGCTTTTCTGTTGCGAAATTTCTCCATTGAATTCAATGGGCATGCAATACCCGCAAGAAATAGCCAAGTGTTGTTACTTTTGCGGCAGAATCGCAGCGATTCTGCCGCAAAAATCGCAACTCAGAAAAAAAAAGGTAACACTTACCCACAACTCCCTGCTTCTTCCTCCGGCCTCCTTGGATAACATGGCCTGCAGCATTATCCAGGGAGGCTGGACCAGAAGTCAAAGGAGGGATGCATCACCTCGTTATCTGCCACGGTAAGTATTTTTTTTTTACTGCTGCTTTCCGGTAAAAATTTCACCCGGAATGCTGCACCCCAACGTGCTGCGGGTTCCAGGTTCGATACGCTGTGTAGTTTAAGCTTTTGAGAGCAGTGGTTTGTAGTCAATAGAACACCTGTAGCTGGACACCGGTCTCATAGCCCAATGTCGTGTAAACGTCTTCTGATGTTTTTTGTCAACACTGGTTGCTGCCCTAGGCTTGGCTGCCACCCTAGTAATCCCTTGCGCCATTCTTCCAATCAGACAAACCATCCTTGCAGAAGTTCTTCTCTGCACACCTCTTGCTGTCATTCCTGTTCAATGTTGTTCTCCCAACCTCCGTGACACGCAACGTTGAACAGTGCTGACATCTCGGCCTAGGTACATAGCGATCTGCCAGAGTGATAAACCAAGGTTTCTCAGTTCAAGGATTCTGTCGCTCTCAGTTTGCAACAAGTGGCAATAACTGTCACATCGACGAAAAGGAGGCATCGCGCAATCATCCCACACCACTTGATCTGATTTTTGAGGTTTTATGTGGTTTAAAAACATTGCTTTCATTCTGGTTTTTATGCCCCTTCCACATTTCACAGATTGGAGCTAGGTGCTTGAGAATTTGATAATTTTCAGATCTTAGCGTGTGCTGAGAGGACTCAGCAACAGGCTAAGGAACTTAATTTGTCACAAATCAACATTGAAGATAAAAATTCTCACAACAATTCAAACATTTTCTGATACTGGATGTAAAAAATTGGAAAGCAACGCACAAATGGCTGAAGTAAAACAATCAAAATCAGGGAGCTTGAGAGCTTGGAACTAGAGGAACATATTAATATAATTGGTGTTGCTGAAACATGGGTAGATGCTCTACATGACAGGGCTGTAAATCTTAGGGTATGTGCACATACAAAATAAAAAACAAGGGAAAACAGCTCCTGATTTTAAGAAGTTTTTCAATCAAATTCGCATTTAATTGCTGTGTTTTTGACGGCCGTTTTTAGAGCTGTTTTTCTATAGAGTCAATGAAAAACGGTTCCAAAAACGTCTCAAGAAGTGACATGCACTTATTTTCATGGGCGTCTTTTTACGTGCCGTTTTTGGAAAACAAGGCCTGAAAAAACACCCCGTCGGAACAGAACGCCGTATTTCCCATTGAAATCAATGGGCAGATGTTTGGAGGCATTCTGCTTCTGATTTTTCAGCCGTTTTTCGGGACGTTTACGGCTCGAAAAACGGCTGAAAACACTGCATGTGTACATACCCTTAAGGGTTTTACACTTTTTCTGAAAGACGGGGCAAATAGGAAAGGTGGTCGTGTATGTCTGTATGTGAGAAGTAATATTAAGGTGAGTGTGATAGAGGCAATAGTGGGAAACCTCGTGGATGGAGTTACCAAAGGAGGTAAACCCCTGGAATTATTAGTGTAATCTATAGACTGATAAGATGAAAGCTGAGTTGCATAAACAAATAGAGCAGTCTGCACAGGCAGGAACTGTAGTTATAATCGGAGGGTTTTAAATCAGGGACATAGCTAGGGGGGGGGCAGGTGGGGCATGTGCCCCGAGCTCAACTAAGAGGGAAGGTGGGGGAGCACCAGGAGCAAACCGTCCATGACGGCGGCCTGAAATCTCTCGGAGGGGGCGGCAATGCCACTGATACCAGCCGACACCACCCCCTCCTGCACTGTAGGCGATGAACGGCTGGGTACGTTCCATGCCTGGCCATTCAGCGCCATTCAACGACTCAAGCGGCGAGATTACCTCTTTGCGCCGCTTCCATTATTGAAAGGCGCTGATTGACAGGGAAAGTCATAGTGCCCTGCCAATCATCACCTTTCATAGACTCAAGCGGCGCGATGACGGCATTGTGCCGCTTGTGTCTATGAACGGCGCTGATTGGCAGGGCAGAATGATGCCCTGTAAGTCAGAGCCTTTCAACAATGCAAGTGTCGGAAACTACACCCCTCAAGGAATTTTCTTTGTGGTATAGTTAGCATTTTAACCCCACAGGTTTTTTGCTAAATTTATTGGAAAAAGTCTGTAAAATTGAAAATCCACCTTTTTTCTGAAAAAACATAGAATTTTTTAATTTTTCCAAGGAATAAAGCAGAAAAAGAACCCCAGCTTTAATAAAGCACTTTCTCCCGATTTCGGCAGTACTTCATATGTGGTAATAAACTGCTGTTTGGACCCACGGCAGGGCTCAGAAGGGAAACAGCGGCATTTGGATTTTGGAGCACAAATTTTGCTGGAATGATTTTCGGTGCCATGTCCTGTTTGCAACGTCCTGGAGGGACCAGAACAGTGGAAACCCCCCAAAAGTGCCCCCATTTTGGAAACTACACCCCTCAAGGAATTTTCCTAGTGGTATAGTTGGCATTTTGACCCCACAGGTTTTTTGCAGAATTTAGTGGAATTCGGCCGTGAATATGAAAATCTACTTTTTTTCTGAGAAAACTTAGAAATGTTTAATTTTTACTAGGAATAAAGGAGAAAAAGAACCCCAAAATTTGTAAAGCAACTTCTCCCGATTACGGGAATACCTCATATGTGTTAATAAACTGCTGTTTGGACCCACGGCAGAGCTCAGAAGAGAAACAGCGCCATTTGGATTTTGGAGCCCAGATTTTGCTGGATTGCTTTTTGGTGGCATGTCACGTTTGCAACGTCCTGGAGGGACCAAAACAGTGGAAACACCCCAAAAGTGACCCCATTTTGGAAACTACACCCCTCAAGGAATTTTCCTAGTGGTATAGTTAGCATTTTGACCCCACAGGTTTGTTGCAGAATTTAGTGGAATTCGGCCGTGAATATGAAAATCTACTTTTTTTCTGAGAAAACGTAGAAATGTTTAATTTTTACTAGGAACAAAGGAGAAAAAGAACCCCAAAATTTGTAAAGCAACTTCTCCCGATTACATAAATACCTCATATGTGTTAATAAACTGCTGTTTGGACCCACAGCAGAGCTCAGAAGAGAAACAGCGCCATTTGGATTTTGGAGCCCAGATTTTGCTGGATTGGTTTTCGGTGACATGTCGCGTTTGCAACGTCCTGGAGGGACCAAAACAGTGGAAACACCCAAAAGTGACCCTATTTTGGAAACTACACCCCTCAAGGAATTTTCCTAGTGGTATAGTTAGCATTTTGACCCCACAGGTTTTTTGCAGAATTTAGTGGAATTCGGCCGTGAATATGAAAATCGACTTTTTTTCTGAGAAAACTTAGAAATGTTTAATTTTTACTAGGAATAAAGGAGAAAAAGAACCCCAAAATTTGTAAAGCAACTTCTCCCGATTACGGGAATACCCCATGTGTGGTATTAAATTGCTGTTTGGACCCACGACAGGGTTCAGAACAGAAGTAGCGCTATTTGAAGCTCAGATTTGTCTGGAATGGTTTTCGGGTGCCATGTCGCGTTTGCAGAGCTACTGAGGTACAAGTACAGTGGAAACCCCTAGGTAGTGACCCCATTTTGTAAACTACACTCCTTGAGGAATTTATTTAGGGATGTAGTGAGCATTTTGACTTGAAAGTTGCTTCTTAGAAGTTGTAAACACTGGGCCGTGAAAATGCAGAATTTAATTTTCTCCAATAAAGCTTCTCCTGCTTTATCCTCAAATTTTTCTTTTATACAATGGTAATAAAAAATAAAAAAAAAGCACCCCAAAATTTGTTGTGCAATTTCTCCGGATAAGGCCAATACCCCATATGTGGCCATTAACTGCTGCCTGGGCACACTGTAGGGCTCAGAAGGGAAGGCCTACCTTATGTTTGCAGAGGCTCCAGAACATAAAGTAAGTTGAAGAAATGCCTCATTTAATAAAATTGCAGCCTTCAAAGCACAGTATTCATCTAGGGGTATAATGGGAATTTGTCTTTTTTTTTTTGGGGGGGGGGGCGGGTGTGGTATTACTGAGATATCAAATTAATTTGGAAAATAAATGCCCAGGGGGTATTTAAGAAATAAATGGAATGGATGTGATGTCATTGGAGTAGTAAAAATTAGATTTAACGAATATCAACAGAGGTGTGATAAAAACGGAAGCATTCTCCGATGCAGAGGCCTGGTTTAGAGGGACAGGTCATACAGTAGTGAGTGTGTCTTTCCTAATCCCTCTGCTTGAGCAAACTCGACACATTTTCTGGGGTTTTTGTTTTTTTTCTGTGGGGGGAAGTACTCCCGGGAAATGCTGGCCAGGTATTATTCTGGAGATCCCAGAAGTGCTGCTACCTTCACTGCTGCCCTCTGCTTCCTGGTCTCCAAAAATCATTTTTTTTATAATTTTTTCTTGGAATCCCAGGAAAGTCTGCGTATTGCCTGCCGTTCTGTAGAGAACAAAGGCGTTATAGAGTGCCACTTGGGTGAGGTATACCGCCAATTTTTATACCACACCTTAGATTTTCTTAGGGCACAGTAGGGCTGCAGTACCTGGTCCGAAAGATCCACCCCTCCCATGAATTGGTTATAGTCCTGGATGCACACAGGCTTGATGGTCTGCTCTGTGGCTCCTCTGACTGGAACTGGGGTGGATCGATCAGCATGCAGTGTGGTCAAAATAAAGACATCACGCTTGTCTTTATATTTGACAAGCATCAAATTTTCAGAGCAAACAGCCCTGCTTTCCCCACGGCGCATTGTCTGCTCTATAAAGGACTTGGGGAGACTCTTTTGATTTCGCCGAATTGTGACACATGCTAGTGTGCCCTTGGCAGTAAGGCACTTCAGGAGGGGGACGCTATTGTAAAAATTGTCCACATACAAGTGGTATCCTTGGTCTAGTATGGGGTGGAGCAAATCCCATACTATCCTCCCACTTATTCCCAGGACAGGGGGACAGTTTGGTGGCTCGATCTTTGAATCCTTCCCTTCATATACACGAAAGCGCATTGAATACCCAGACACACTTTCACAGGCCTTATACAGCTTCACGCCATACCTAGCCCTTTTATTGGGCAGGTACTGGCGGAAGTGTAATCTGCCTTTAAAGTGGACTAGGGATTCGTCCACTGCAAGGCATTTTTGGGGCGTATAGACCTGACTGAATTTTAAGTTGTAGTGGTCAACTACTGGCCTAACTTTATACAGTCTATCATAATTGGGGTCGTTTGGGGTTGGGCACTCATCATTATTGTTATAGTGAAGAAATTTTAATAAAATTTAAAAACGGACCCTGGGCATGGCAAGAAAATAAAGAGGGGAATGATAAAGGATGTCTTTGTTCCAATAGGAACGTATCGTGGGTTTTTTGGTAATGCCCATACTCAATAGAAGTCCCCAGAACTTGTGGATTTTAGTGGGGTTTGTGGGGGTCCATTTTTGGGGCCTGGCATAATAACTATTTGGATTGCGGGAAATAAATTGCTGGGCATATATGTTCGTTTGTGCCACAATCAAATTTACAAGGTCATCAGTGAAGAACAGTTGGAAATAGTTAATTTCACTGAAGCCTGCGGTATCTACATTGATGCCTGGAGTCGCAGTGAATTCAGGCACCTGGGGCACAAAATTATCTGCATGGATCCATGTGGAGTCCGCTGTACTGGGCTGCGATTGTGCACTACTGACGCCTAACCTTGGAGGCCTACGTGGCGGTTCATAAATAGATGAGTCACTAGATGAAGAGGACACTAAAAATGTCACCTCTTCCCCACTACCAGAATCAGAGTCCTCAAAGAGTATGGCACATGCCTCTTTGGCAGTATACAGACGCTTAGTCATTTTTTTTTTCTTCTGTAAACTTGGTAACAAAGTGTCACTGGTGTTGAAAGTAACGTAAAACTTTTTTTGTAATTTTTTAGTTTTTTTTATTGTTTATTTTATAGAATAACTAATTCCCTAAAACAAAGGTATTTTTTTTAATATATCTACAAGAACTCCCGGGTAACAGGTGTCAAACGCAGGTGGATGGAGTTTGGTATGTCCCAATTAGGCACAGAATACAGGACGGTAGCAATGAGACAATATATAGGTCAAAGGACAGCTGTATAGGTCACAGGACAGCTGTATAGGTCACAGGACACTTGTATAGGGCACAGGACAGCTTTATAGGTCACAGGACACCTGTATAGGGCACAGGACAGCTGTATAGGTCACAGGACACCTGTATAGGGCACAGGACAGCTGTATAGTGCACAGAACAGCTGTATAGGTCACAGGACACCTGTATAGGGCACAGTACACCTGTATAGGTCACAGGACACCTGTATAGGGCACAGGACACCTGTATAGGGCACAGTAGATTGGCTGCTGGGTGATCCAGGGGTTAATTTATATGGTTAATTACTAATTTATAATCTATCTAGCAATAGCTCCTTCTCTGATCGCTTCCCTGACAGAAGTGAAGCGGTCAGAGACGGAGACTACACTAAACTCCCTTCTCCAACTGTCATAATAAACTGTGATTGGTCCATCAGCACTGATGGACCAGTCACAGCGATCGCCGGCCGAGGACAGCTGTGGTTGGTCCTCGGCTGGCATCCCCTGTTACTAGGCTGTCTTGGACAGCCGGATTTCCAGAGCTGTAACGCTGTCAAAGTCAAATTAAGCTGTGATTGGTCCATCGGCACTGATGGACCAATCACAGCGATCGCCGGCCGAGGACAGCTGTGATTGGTCCTCGGCCGACATCCAGACTTGCTAGGCTGTCTCTGACAGCCGTCTTTTTTAAACTTCCGCCGCACCAGGATGTGCGGCGGAAGTTTAAATCGTTCGGAACGTCACACTAAGCTGTGATTGGTCCATCTGCACTGATGGACCAATCACAGCCATCGCCGGCCGAGGACAGCTGTGATTGGTCTTCGGCCGGCATCCTCAACTGCTAGGCTGTCTCGGACAGCCGTCTGTTTTAAACTGCCGCCGCACATCCCGGTGCGGCGACAGTTTAAAGCGTTCACGTAACTGTACGTGGAGATGCGCGAACAGAACACATCCCATCACGTACAGTTACGTGAAATGGCGCGAAGGGGTTAAGGACGCAGCCTAGTTTGGGCTTTAAGGCTCAGAGCCCATTTTTCAAATCTGACATATTTCAATTTATGTGGTAATAACGTCGGAATGCTTAAACCTATCCAAGCGATTCTGAGATTGTTTTCTCGTGAGACATTGGGCTTTATGTTAATGGAAAAATGTGTTCAGTGTTTATTTGTGAAAAGTGTTTTGGTTTTTCCCAGTAATGAATCAACGGGCTAGTTCCCGTTATACCTCCCAACTTTGTAACAAATATATTGAGGAAGGGTAAATTTGTAAAATATAACTTTTATTTTTTTTCCATAAAAATGGAATAACAATATAGTTGTGTGTAAAAATATATTGCTTATACAGCCTGCGTATTCGGCTTGATGAGTGTAGGATAGATGTTCCCAGAATGAGTACAGCAGGGTAGTTTAGGATCATAGGGTTGTACAGTGGTATCCTGTCAATCCCCAGACTAAATTTCTTCCCTCTCTGTTGACAACGGTATCTGGTACTCGTTTTTACAAGAACGACCATGTTGTCTCTGTAGCCAATCCCCAGTTAGTTCCGTAACAGAGTGCTTATCACAGGGTTGATTGGGATATTCACCTTCTATGAGCACTAAAGGTATTTTTAAGGAAATAACAAATGCATACAAGGACTATATATCCTCCTGGTGGGAGATACAGTCCCTTGAAAATTACATTAGGAACAATATTGTACCTAGGGGAATATGCATTACCCTGTCACCTGCTGAAAGAAGCAGAACTACCAAACTAATGAGTAGATGGGAACAAGAAGACACAGATAATTCCCTAAGATTCATGAATATCCTATTAGAGGAAGAAAAACTATTGTGGGATTCGAAAGTTAATAAATTAAATGAACACCCCATAAATGACTTAATTCACACAAGTAGACCCCACAAGGTTTCCTTCAAGGGGTTTATCATATTTTTAGCAAGTCCAGCTCTGAAAGTTTCTTGAATAAGATGGAACAAAATAAAATTAGCTTTTTTTTAGCAAATGCGTCAGTTTAGGCTAGCATTTTTCACACATAGAATGGACCACGGACAAAATTCATCTCCTTTCACATTTTTTCACTTCTCCCGTGCATGGGGATACCAAATATGTGTGCCTTATACACTGTGCGGACATGTGCCAGGGCTTGGCATAAAAGGAGGCTTTTTGGCCTTTTCGGTCCAGGAATTCTGCATTGGATTTTATAGCAGCATACTGTTTTCTGGAGGGCGTAATGCTGCTGAAATATTAGAATCACCCCATAAATGACTTCATTCACACAAGTAGACCCCGCAAGGTTTCCTACAAGGGGTTTATCATATTTTTAGCAAGTCCAGTTTTTTTCTGAAAGTTTCTTGAATAAGATGGAACAAAATCAAATTAGCTTTTTTTTTTAGCAAATGCGTCAGTTTATGCTAGCATTTTTCACACACAGCATAGACCACGGACAAAATTAATCTCCTTTCACATTCTGACACTTGTCCTGTGCATGGGGATACCAAATATGTGGGCCTTATTTATCACATAGAGATGTAGGACGGCGGACGATAGAAGAAGCTTATTTCACAAATCGCCTTTTTTCAAAACTGGTTTTACAAAACTCAACAGAGTTTCTATAACACTTCCAAAATATCTGCTCTTGAAGCAGAGATCCCAAAATATTAATCTAGGGGTATAATGGGAATTTTTTGGGGGGGTTTTTCTAAAATAAGAAATTGCAGGTTTATGCAAATGGAGCTCTCCAGCAGATGAGCTTTAGAAAATACGCAAACATGACATCCACCCCCCCCCCCCCCCACCCATTCCCTCCCTCACCTTTGGAGTAAAATCAGGGTAAAAATAAAAATGTAATGTAGGGCAAATATATTTTCAACTAATTAACTAAAATCTAATAATTCAGAACAGTGTGGTATTTTTCAAAACATGGGTCAATGTACAGACCTGGTTGCGAGGGACATGATAGACAGAAATATCGGGAATCTTTGCGTTGCCCGTCTTTTCTGCAGACGCGGCACCTTTTCTGGGGGTTGCTTCAAGTTGGTGTTGGGGGAATACGAGTGATGAAATGTCTTTCAGTCAGTCGCGTGACATCCTCAGACTGGGGGCATTCTTTGGTGTCCTGAACATCAAATATGAGGCCTTCAATAATTTTCTCCTGGAAATCCAGGTATGTGTCTCTGCCTCTGTTTTTTTTTATAGAGCACAAATGAATTGTGGATTGCCACTTGCACCAGTAAATGGCCACTTTTTTGTACCAGGTTTTTGTTTTGCATTTTACTAAATAGGGCTGTAAAACCTGGTCGCTTAAATCCACCCCCCCCCCCCCATGTACTTGTTATATTCAGACACGCTCACTGGTTTGTGCTTGTCCGATGTTGCCCCCCTTTCCCTCACTGCAACTGTTCCTGCGGTATGAATCGTGCTTAGCACATACACATCTTTGCGATCCCTGTACTTGACCGCCAGCAATTCCTCAGATGCATAAGCACAGGAGTCCCCCTTTACCATGCGCTTCCCCACTAATTGCTGCGGAAAACCAATTTGGTTTTTGCGCATGGTACCACATGCCCCAGTCTTTGCAGCATGCAAATGACTAAACAGGGGCACACACGACTAAAAATTATCGCAGTACAGGTGGTACCCCTTGTGAAGCAGAGGCTGCATTATCTCCCACACGATCTTACTGCTGGTGGATAGATCAGGGGGGCATCCACGAACATTTATTGTGCGGTCCCGCTCTTCATAAATCCTGAAGGCGGTGGTATATCCTGACCCGCTTTCACACAATTTGTAAAGCTTAACGCCATATCTTGCCCTTTTGGAAGGTAGATATTGGCGAAAGCTAAGTCTTCCATGGAAGTTGAGGAGAGATTCGTACACGCTTACATTCTGCTCAGGGGTGTAAAGTTGCAGGAATAAATGATTGAGGGAATTTATTAGCGGTCTTATTTTGAACAACCGATCACGGTTTGCATTGGTACTTGGGGGGGGGGGGGCCTGTGCATTGTCATTGAAGTAGAGAAACCTCATTATTGTCTCATATCGAAACCTGGGCATTACTGCAGAATATACTGGGGTAGCTTGGGCGGGTCTTGTTGACCAGTAAGACCTAATGGAGGGCTTTTTGACAATATCCATATTTAGGGTGAGCCCCAATTTTTTTTTAATTCCTGCAAATTGGTGGGCGTCTAATCTCTGGCATGGGTGGATGAAGGTTTCTGCCTTATATGCTGAGCAGCATATACATTTTAGTTTTGTGGACGATCATATTTAGGATGTCGTTTGTAATAAAAAAAATGGAAGTAATCCATTTGGACAAAATTTGTATTGTCCACTGTTGTGCCAGGAGTGGCAGTAAATCTGTGGATTCTAGGCCCAAAAGATGGAGCAGGTGCCCATACAAGAGCCTGAACGGGAGGGACCAGGATGTCCCGTGCTACAGCGCTACTAGGACCTGCGCTTCCAACGTCCCCTGAAGATGAACCTGAAGTGACGCTATCATCGTCACTACATAAAACAGGTTCTATTTCTGACGCCATCTCTGATGCGGTCTCAGACTCAGACCACAGCATGGCGTATGCCTACTCAGCGCTAAAAAACTTCCTAGCCACAACGTCACTAACACTAACTAAACAAACTTTTTTTTTTTTTTTTATGAACACACAAACTAACTGGTGTGTATATATATATATCTACACTACCGCTACACTACCGCTAACAAAAAAATAAACCGCTATTGCTATATATATTATATATATGTGGATATATATATAATTATATACTCCCTACCTGCCTATTCCAATATAATAAAAGATAGAAAGGTAAATAGAAAGAAAAAAAGATAGATGGATAGATTGTATAGATAGATAGAAATCTATCTATACAGAGAATGTTTTATAGTGTAAAACTGTATTTTTTTTGTAACTGTTATCTTGTAATCTTCTGGCAGCAATTCTCTCGAGTCTCTTCTTCTCCTCACACTGAAACAATGTTTGAGGAGAAGAAAAGAGGCAGGAGATTTGTTGCCAGAAATGTCAAAATAAAACAAATGTGATCGCTGTGATAGGTTTTCACAGCGACCTTATGTTCATGGACCATCAGATTGGTCCCTGATACTCTGCCCAGTGCCCGATCGCGTGCACACTGTATTGTACACAGAAATGCATGTGATCGCTGTGATTGGTTGTCACAGCGATCACATGTTCAGGGGCCAAAAGATTGGCCCCTGACACTCTGTCCAGTGCCCATGGCTGTTAGCAACAGCCAGGGCACAGAGCTGTGTGCACGTGATCGCGCGTGCACAGTCTCTGAAGTGCCGCCGTAATTAGTCTATACGGTGGACTACAGAGACCCTGACCGCTGGCCGTAAAAACACATCCAGCGGTCGGGAACCTGTTAATCAATTTTCGAAAAAATAAGTCTGAGAGACAAATTGGTACAAAGTCACTATAAACCAGTACCTCTCAAATACTGCTGGCTCAATAGAAGTCCTATAGGGAACTTCAAATGTGACAAATGCTTGGCCTGTGACTCCGTAATGACATCAAAGGCTGTAGTGAGCACAAGAACTGGTAGAGAATACATCACTACAGAATTCATTAATTGTCTATCAAAAGGGGTCATATGCATGGCCAAATGCACATGCCCTACGGACTATATAGATAAAACTAAATGTGAATTCAGGAGACGTATTAGGGACCACTATAATGATGTACTAAACAAAAAAGATACACCTATTGCGAGACATGTCTGGGCAATGCATGGCGGTAACCCTAAGGTCATTAAATTTCAGGGAATACAGCACATTGAACCGAATCCAAGAGGTGGAAACTGGGACAGTAGAGAGCCGCTGGATTCACAGAATGAGAACTGTGGCTCCAGAAGGGTTGAATGAAAACCTCAACTATGCATGGTTTCTTTATAATATTTTTCTAAAAAACTATGCTAAAGTTAGTCCTTAACCCCTTAGTACCGAAGGTGTTTTAAACCTTAGTGACCAGAGCAATTTTCGCAGTTTTGCTATTCACAGATGTAGCGCAGTATAACTCTGTATGTTTTTTATGTATCAGTGTGAATTTTGCACTGTTTTCTTGGGACATTTAGTGCTTCCTTTTTGTGGTTTATATGTATAGGTAGCATTTTTGTTACTTTTTTTATAGCCGTGGAAAGACATAAAAAAAAACAATTTTGATTTTTCATCATTTAAAATGTAACAGTTTGAAAATAAAAGTAATGGTATCATACAAATGTATTGAAATATATTTTTTCATTTATCCTGATCATAAGGAAACCTGACTTGAAGGTGTAGTTTATTTTTTTTGACCAGAAATATAGTATAAAACACAAGTGCCCCTTTTTTCAATTGCGCACTAAAATGTCTTAATTTCGTTTTTTACACCATAATATTAATGCATGGGTAATGGACTTGAAGTCCAATAAATAATGAAAAAAAAACATTGTGTTCTACAAACTAGACACTCTAAAGTCTATTTCTAGCGGTTCAATTTCTGTTTTTACCCTTCACACTTTTTACAGAATTTGTCCAAACTTGGGCCAAAAAAATTTAAATTGCATTTTTTTTACAAAAGTGGCACTTTTCTTAAGCCATTTCGAAACACCATATGACATACTGGTAAAAGTGACACCTTTCCACATTCTGCTATTTCTCCCGTGTACGTCGGTACTAAATACGTGTGCCTAATCTATTATATGGACCCGTTATAGGGCATATCATAGAAGGAGTCCATTTTGGCTTTTGGAGGCCTTTTCTCGCCAGAGCTGATTTTAGGGAACCACGTTTGCCGTGGTACTGCAGGTCATTTTGACAAGTATAAATGTCCTGCTAATATTCATCTAGGGGTATAGTGAGTATTTTTAATAGGTGGAAAGAAATAAACATAGGTTTTTCCAGAAAATACAGTATTGCTGCATTTTTAAGGTGAAACATTATCCAATAAGCAACCCTCCCATTTTGGTTCTCCCTAATCCAATAAGTGACCCTGCCTTTTGGTTCTCCCTACAAAAACGGTGTGAAAGTAAATGAGTTAATAATGTGGGACTGTATGATAAATTTCAAAGCATGGATAGTTACAGAGACCAGGATTAGAGGGATATGTAGGGCAATAAAATTGTGTGTCCCTTCGTATGCCATTTTTGCTGCACACTCTGCATCGCTTTTGGGGGTATTGGTTTTTTTCAGTAGCCGGCACAGGGTATACAAAGTGACGTTCCACAAGCCGTCAGACATTTTCTGTCTCATGGCTGTGTCTGGGGTCAGGGGACTCAAATAAAAGGTGGTCAATTATGTTCTCCAGAAATTGAAAACATTTATTTTGCCCATTTGATTTTTTGTACAGCACAAAGCCGTTGAATGCTGGCATCTGGATAAGGTGAATGGCCACCTTTTTATACCAGGCGCAGGATTTTCTTTGCACCAGGTATGGCTGTAAAGCCTGGTCAGACTAATCCACTGCCCCTATGAATTTATTATACTCGGTGATGCAGACCGACTTCTCTTTATCAGAGGTGGCACCATGTTCCCTCACTGTCACTTTTGTGTCTGTGTAAACAGTTAGCATGAACACATCCTTGCGGTCATTAAATTTTATTGCAAGAAGGTTTCCACTGCAAAGACCACTTGATTCCCCCCTTCTCAGGCATTTTCTCACCAGCTCCTGTGGCAAGCCCCTTCTGTTTTTGCGGATTGTTCCGCAAGCCCCTGTGTCAACGGCATGCAGCTTGTACAAGGGGACGCTGGTATAGAAGTTATCAGTGTATAACTGATAACCCTTATTCAGCAGAGGCTGCATCAAGTCCCAGACTATTTTGCCACTGCATCCTAGCTCACTGGGACATCCTGGATATCTTTTGTCAAGGTAAAAGCAGTCACACCATTAACCCCTTTAGGACGCAGCCCATTTTGGCCTTGTGGCACAGCCGATTTTTTCAAATCTGACATGTGTCACTTTATGTGGTAATAACTCCGGAATGCTTTTACCTATCCAAGCGATTCTGAGATTATTTTCTCGTGACATATTGTACTTTATGATAGTGGAAAAATTTGGTCGATAAATTCAATATTTATTCGTAAAAAAAACAAAATTTAGAGAAAATTTGCAAAAATGTGCATTTTTCTAAATTTAAATGTATCTGCTTGTAAAACAGATAGTAATACCACACAAAATAGTCACTAGTTATCATTTCCCATATTACATTTGCATCATTTTTGAACATCCTTTTATATTTCTAGGACGCTACAACGCTTTAGCAGAAATTTCTCACATTTTCCAGAAAAATTAAAAAATATATTTTTACAGGGACCAGTTCAGTTCTGAAGTGGCTTTGAGGGCCTTATATATTAGAATCCTCCAATAAATCACCCCATTTTAAAAACTGCACCCCTCAAAATATTGAAAACAGCATTCAGAAAGTTTGTTAACCCTTTAGTCGTTTCACAGGAAATAAAGCAAATAGAGGGGAAATTTACAAATTTCTCTTTTTTTTGCCGAAATTCATTTGTAATAAAAAAAATTGTATAACACAGAATGTTTTACCAGAGAAACACATATCAATATTTATTGCCTAGGTCCTGCAGTTTTTAGTAATATTCCACATGTGGCCCTAGTGCCCTAATGGCCCGAGACACCGGCCTCAGAAGCAATGGAGCACCTTGTGGATTTTGGGGCCTGCTTATTTTTAGATTATATTTTAGGCACCATGTCGAGTTTGAAGAGGTTTTGTGGTGCCAAAACAGTGTAAAGTCCCCAAAACTGACCCCATTTTGGAAACTAGACCCCCTCAAGGAATT
Organism: Rhinoderma darwinii; assembly: GCF_050947455.1. Classification (NCBI taxonomy): domain Eukaryota; kingdom Metazoa; phylum Chordata; class Amphibia; order Anura; family Rhinodermatidae; genus Rhinoderma; species Rhinoderma darwinii. The sequence goes on from NC_134689.1 coordinate 68,856,981, forward strand.
TATCTAGGGGTATAGTTAGCACTTTGACCCCACGGGTATTTTGCTATATTTATTGGAGTTAGTCTGTGAAAATGAAAATCTATTTTTTTTTCAGAAAAAACATAGACATTTTTAATATTTACAAGGAATAAAGAAGAAAATGCACCCCAACATTTGTAAAGCATCTTCTCCTAATTACGGAAATACCTCATATGTAGTAATAAACTGCTGTTTGGACCCACGGCAGCGCTCAGAAGGGAGGGAGCGCCATTTGGATTTTGGAGCGCAGATTTTGCTGGATTGGTTTTTAGTGCCATGTCGCAATTGCAACGCCCTGGAAGGAACAAAACAGTGGAAACACCCCAAAAGTGACCCCATTTGGGAAACTACACCCCTCAAGGAATTTTTTTAGGGGTATAGTAAGCATTTATACCCCACAGGTTTTTTGCAGAATTTAGTAGAATTAGGCCGTGAAAATGAATATAAACATTTTTGGCCACTAAAATATTCATTTTTTATTTTTCACAAGGGATAAAGGAGAAAAAGTCACCCTAAATTTGTAACGTAATCTCTCCCGAGTATGACAATACCCCACATGTGGTAATAATAAAAATTTTTAATAGAAATTAATTAACCTTTGCAGGACTGATCCTTTTTTTTGTTTTTCAATTTTTGTTTTTCACTCCCCGCCTTCCAAACGCCATAACTTTTTTATTTTCCCATGAGTTGAGCGGTGTGAGGGCTTATTTTTGCCAGGACGAGCTGTAGTTTTTATTGGTACAATTTTTTGGTACATGCAACTTTTTGATCACTTTTTAATAAATTTTATTCAGAGCTTTGGTGACTAAAAACAGTGATTTTTGTGTTTTAAATTCTTTATTTCTTACGGCGTTCATGATGCACTATAGATGACAATTTTACTTTATTCTGCGGGTTGGTATGATTACGGCGATACCATATGTATATAGTTTTTTTTTGCAGCGTTTGCACAATAAAATCACTTTTTTATAAAAATAATTTATTTTCTGTGTCACCATATTCTGAGAGCCGTAACTTTTTGATTTTTCAGTCAAAAAAACTGTGTAAGGGCTTGTTTTTTGAGGGACGTGTTGTAGTTTTTATTGGACCTATTTTCGGGTACATGCGACTTTTTGATCACTTTTTATTCTATATTTTGGGAGGAGCGGTGACCAAAAAATAGTGATTCTGGTATTGTTTTTAGTTAGTTTTTTTTGCGGCGTTCACCGTGCGGTAAAAACAACATTATAGTTTTATAGATTGGGTCGTTAAGAACGCGGTGATACCAAATATGTGTACTGTTTTTTAACGGTTTCATTTTTTCCCTATAATAAGACACTTATAGGGAAAAAAAATATTTTATTTTGACACTCTTGTAAAACATTTTTCTTAACTTTTTTCACTTTCTTTTTTTACCTGCAGCTTTGATCGCTGCTAGAATACATTACACTACCTAGGTAGTGGAACTTATTCCAACTGTCAGTGTGACGTCACAGTCACTCTGACAGTTAGTCTACGAGGAACAGCCAGAGGCTGATCCTCATAGGCTTCCATACATGGCAGACCCGGAGGCCGTTGTCTGGCCCCCGGGTGCCATCACAATCATCAGCAGCCCCCACAATTGCATGGGGGCTGCTGATGTGCTACAAACCCCCTACATGCGGAGATCGCAATCGAGCCACGCATGTAACGGATTAATTGCCTAAATCAGCGGCAATGAGACGCTGATCAGCAATAGTGGAGTGTCAGCTGTCAGGGACAGCTGACCTCCAGATTCCCGATGCACACTGTCACCGACACTGTCACAGACACTGTCGCCGACAGTGTGCATCGCGAACGGCAGTGACGTCCTGTCACTCTGACAGGAAGTCTATCAGGAGGCTGGTCCTGATAGGCTTCCGTACATGGCAGACACGGAGGCCATTACTTGGCCTCCGATCGCCATGCTAGCCATCTGCAAACCTCACGATTTCATTGTGAGGTCTGCCGATGTGCTAGAAACTCCTGATTGTGGTGATTGCAATCAATCACCGCATTTAAGGGGTTAATTGCCGAAATCAGCGGAAATAATCCGCTGATCGGCATACAGTGGAGTGTCAGCTGTCAGGGACATCTGGCCTCCCGGTTCCTGGTGCACACTGTCGTCGACAGTGTGCACCGGGAACCACGCAGTAACTGTACGTCCCTGTGCACTAAGACACTGGCCATATGGACGTACAGTTGCGTCGTGGTGCGCCTACGGGTTAATTTAAAGAGAAAATATGTGGTTCATTTCAAAATACCCAGGGACAAACTACAAATAACAACTTTAGCCCATCAAATGTACCCTGGAAAGTCACAGTTCTTTTTAGAGGCTTTTGAAGACGCGACCCATAAACCTACGGTTATTTACTGATGGATTTAAGGGCGGCAACTCCTGATGAGTACCGTTTAAGAACCGGTATCTTCCCTCCTGACATGCCCTCTTTGTAAGTTTTTTTCAAAAAAAATCTAAAAGGAGCTGACTTTCTGGGATTTGTTCATTCATGTAAGATCCTTTGAAGGATGTAAGTATGTCTGAGCGGATATGCTACAATTGGTAGAGCTTAAAATCTCTAATGAGCACATCACCGCACCAAAGAAAGACCATATTGTGCGGTGCTTCAAATTATTTGGTAATTGCTATATGCAAAATAGCTCTCAATGTCCTAAAAGGCAAAATACCCTTAAAACCATGCCATGTAGGTATTCTCAAAAAGTAGCGTAATGTTATAAAAAAAGCTGAGCAGTAGGAAATGCTCAATGGCCAAGCGTAAGCGCCTTGTGAAACAGTCGGGTGGTTTTATTGGCTTCCTGCTGGGTTTTGCTATACCTCTGGACTTCTGACTAACTGATAATGGAATATGCAGAGAAAATGTACATGGTTCCTAAACACGATTTGGAACGTTTACAGAGAAATTCTGTCAATAACAAAAACAAACATATTTTGTTTAGACAAAGTTCGATTCAGAAATTTCTGAGATACTTCAAAAAAACTATTTATCAGAAGAAGAAAAGATCAAGAGGCATACAAATGTGCTGCAGAAATACTTGTTGCATGCTAAGCAACTTAAACAGAAAAAGACAAGCTTAACTCTTTTAATGCCCCAGGATGTATCTGACCCAACAATGCCATCGCCTTCACAATCTCACCCGTTGAAGTCTTTGGACAGCACCGACCCTGTGATTAGTGAGTTTATTAGCTCTGTAAACGACCGCTATAAGAAAAATGCTGAATTGTTACTTGGTAAAATGTCAAAAGCCAAGCAGACTACAGCCTGGAATGACAAAGGTGAATTTGTTTATAAAGAATGTGTTATACTCGACTCCAATATAATGGACTTAATCCGCACTGTTACACAGAACCGTAACATCACCGCCAGCAAAGCCCCTGCCTGGAACAATTTTCTGGGTTTTCTGAGTTAAATGTGCCATCTACAATTGTTGTTAATGCAGCTACTAGACAGTGTCTAGATAATTTAAAAATGCTTAACAATATGTCTGATAATTCACCCATGACTGATACCTTAACCCCTTCCCGCACCTTGACGTAACTGCACGTCATTGTGTGCAGTAAGTTCGCGCACCTTGACGTGCAGTTACGTCTGTGCTTTGACAGTTAAACGCCGCGCGGCGCTACACCGCAGCGGCGGTTAACTGTGCAGGGCGTCTGCCCTGTATTCCCCATTGCCGATCAGCGGCCTATCGCCGCTGATTTCGGCAGTTAACACCTTAATTGCGGCGTTCGATTTGAACGCCAGAATTAAGGTGTTTAGCGCCGATCGGCAGCCCCCATGTGAAATCCCCGGGGCTGGCGATCGTACCCATGGCAACCGGACGCCAGACAATGGCTTCCGGGTTGCCATGTACAGAAGCCTATGAGGACCACCCGGAGGGTGGTCGTCGTAGGCTTCCTGTCAGTGTGACTGTTACGTCACAATGACAGTTGGAATGAATTACACTACGTGTGTAGTGTAATGTATTCCAGCAGCAATCAGAGCTGTAAGTCTAAGTGTCCCCTAGTGGGACAAGTGAAAAAAGTAAAAAAAATAATAAAAATGTTTTCAAAAAGTGTAAAAATAAAAGTTATAAGTGATATAAACATGAACTGCTTTTTTCCCTATAATAAGTCTTTTATTATAGGAAAAAAAATGAACACGTAAAAAAAAAGTACACATATTTGGCATCACCGCGTTCATAACGACCCCAACTATAAAACTATAATATTATTTTTCCGCATGGTGACCACCGCAAAAAAAATAAATGAAAAACAAAGCGAGAATCACAATTTGAGCCCGCGCAATACACTGCGGGTGTCAGCTGTGTATTACAGCTGATACCCGGGACTAACGGACAGAAACAGCGATCGCGCTGCTACAGGAGCATGTAAAAATGACAATATACTGCAATACATTAGTATTGCAGTGTATTCTACCAGTGATCTAACTATTGCTGGTTCAAGTCTCCTAGGGGGACTAATAAAATACGTAAAAACAAAAGTAAATAGTTATTATTAGTGGAAAAAATTAAATAAATATTTAAAGTCCAAAAATAAACCTGTTTCATATTTTTTCTCTAAAGTAATGTAAAAAAATACACAAAATTGGTATCGCTGCGTCCGTAAAAGTCCAAGCTATTACAATATACCATTATGGAACTCGCACTGTGAACGCCGTGAAAAATAAAGAATTTTAAATGGCAAAATCACAGTTTTTTGGTCACCTTCGCTCTACCAAAAAATTAATGAAAAGTGCTGAAAAAGTCTTATGTACCAAAAAATGGTACCAATAAAAACTAGCTCGTCCCGCAAAAAATAAGCACCCACACCGCTCTATTGACGGAAAAATAAAGAAGTTGTGGCTCTCGGAAAGCGGAGAGGAAAAACGAAAAAGAAAAAGCAAAACATGTATCAGCCCGGAAAGGGTTAATTATTTTCTAATGAAAAACCATTTATGACCACATGTGGGGTATTGCCGTACTCGGGAGAAATTGCTTTACAAATATTGGGGTGCATTTTCTCCTTTATCCTTTGTGAAATTGAAAAAATTCAACATTTTAGTGGAAATAAACTAATTCTAATAAATTCTAATTCTAATAAATTCTGCAAAAGACGTGTGGGGCCTAAATGCTCTATACCCCTAGATAGATTCCTTAAGTGGTGTAGTTTCCCAAATGGGGTTACTTTTGGGAGGTTTCCACTGTTTTGGTACCTCCAGGGGCTTTGCAAATTCGACATGACACCCAAAAACTATTCCAGCTAAGTTTGAGCTCCAAAAGCCAAATGATGCACCTTCCGTTCTAAGCCCCGGTGTGGGTCCAAACAGTAGTTTATTACCACATATGGGGTATTTACGTAATCAGGAGAAATTGTTTTACAAATGTTGGGGTGCTTTTTCTCCTTTATTCCTTGTAAAAATTAAAAATTTCTAAGTTCTTACAGAAAAAAAGTAGATTTTTACCTTTACAGACTAATTCCAATGACTTCAGCAAAACAACTGTGGGGTCAAAATGCTAACTTTACCCCTAGAAAAATTCCTTGAGGGGGTGTAGTTTCCAAAATGGGGTCACTATTGGGGGTTTCCACGGTTTTCATCTCTCCAGTGCATTGCAAACGTGACATGGCACTGAAAACTATTCCAGCAAAATCAGAAATCCAAAATCCAAATGGTTCTCCTTCTCTTCTGAGGCCTGCTGTGGGTCCAAACAGCAGGTTATTAACACATATGGGGTATTGCTATAATCGTAAGAAATTGCTTTACATATGTTGGGGTGTTTTTTCTACTTCATTCCTTGTAAAAATGTACAATTTTTAAGTATTTTCAAAAAAAAAAGTAGATTTTCATCTTCACATACTAATTCAAATAAATTTTGCAAAAAAACTGTTGGTTCAAAATGCTAACTATACCCATAGATAAATTCGTTGAGAGGTATAGTTTCAAAAATGGGGTCACTTTTGGGCGGTCTTTACTGTTTTGGTACCACAAGACCTATTCAAACATGACATGGTGCCTAAAATATATTCTAAAAAAAGGAGGCCCCAAAATCCACTAGGTGCTCCTTTACTTCTGAGGCATGTGTTTCAGTCCATTACCGCACTAGGACCACATGTGGGATATTTCTAAAAACTGCAGAATCTGGCCAATAAATATTGAGTTGCGTTTCTCTGGTAAAACCTTCTGTGGTACAGAAAAAATTTATTACAATTTAATTTTTGAAAAAAGAAATGAAATTTGTAAATTTCACCTCTACTTTGCTTTAATTCCTGTGAAACGCCTAAAGGGTTAAAACACTTTCTGAATGCTGTTTTGAATAATTTGAGGGGTGCAGTTTTCAAAATGGGGTGATTTATGGGCACTTTCTAATATATAAGGCCCTCAAAGCCACTTCATAACAGAACTGGTCCCCGAAAAAATAGGCTTTTGAAATTTTCTTGAAAATATGAGAAATTGCTGCTAAAGTTCTAAGCCTTGTAACTTCCTAGAAAAATAAAAGAATGTTCAAAAAACGATGCAAACATAAAGTAGACATATGGGAAATATAAAATAGTAAGTATTTTGTGTGGTATTACTATCTGTTTTACAAGTAGATGCATTTAAAATTTTGAAAAATGCCAATTTTTGCTAATTTTCTCTAAATCTTGTTGTTTTTTACAAATAAATATTGAATTTATCGACCAAATTTTTTTCCCTAACATAAATTACAATATGTCATGAGAAAACAATCTCAGAATCAATTGGATAGGCAAAAGCATTCCGGAGTTATTACCACATAAAGTGACACATGTACGATTTGAAAAATCGGCTTCGTCCTGAAGGCCAAAACAGGCTCAGTCCTGAAGGGGTTAACACTTCAGAAAATACATTCTACACCCCTCAATGTTTCCTTAGGGTCCCCAAGTTTATCTGGACCCCAGGTCGGTCACTGTCAAGGAGACGCTTTGATATGTTATTGCCTGTTGTCAATTGGTTAATTATGTAACTGTGGAGTTGTGTCTATCGGCGGCGCCTGTCATTGTTTTGCTGCAAATATTTGTTGTTCCTGTGTATTTTGATCTGTACGTGTATTTGTTCTATAAATATTTACTAATTGCCTCTTTTTATAAAAGTTTTATTATATGCCTGACATATTTTTATAACTCTACCTTTTCGACTGTAGTACGCCTTTGTTTTTATAAAATAAACTAATGTCTGTTGAAATATACGTCTGCTTTTTATGTGGTTTTGACATTACCTTAATGGTTTACTACGTCAAATGTACATTGCTTTGCAATGTTAGCTACGCCTGAACTAAAACTCCATCTCAATCATCTCCTCTAATACACTTTTTCATGTTAATCTATTTCCACATTACCCATCCTATACCAGGGTGGCCGAGTGGTTTACGGCACTGGAATTAAAAATCCAATTGGCGTATATGCCAGTGTGGGTACGAGTCCCACAACAGGTAATCCTTTTAAACATTTATTTTTTTTACAATAAATATACCCAGAAATTTTATGTGTTTATACAAAAAGAACAAATTGAGCTTTTATTCAAACAATTTATGCATGATATGTTCAAATATAACCCCGGTCATGCCTTGGTTACAGCGAACACCAAATACAATCATTATTCAAAATGTAACCCTATCATGAGCACAGGTATACTTATAGTTTCAGAAAACCGCAGAAAACATGTTCGGACATGCAGAAAACATGTTCGTACACGTTCCAGTCATGTCAGGGCATGTTTCTGTTCAATGAACAGGCTCACAACTCAGTACGCACCATTCACATCATGGCTTCAGCGCACACCAATCACATTTATTCTATGGGCATGAACATGCCCACAATGCCGTATGCACCCATCATATCATTGTTACAGCGAGCACCAACCACAATCCTTCTACGTGTGCATCATATGATGTGATTCCGTAAGGGGCGGGGAAGTATACCGGAACCGGAAGGGAGTGTACGACGGATCTGGAAGAGGCGGGTCAATATTTCAGCCGGGACCAGAAGGGCGTGGTCTGGGGAGCCACCTAATAGCAAAGCTCAAAGGTTGGGTGCATGGCTAACATATAGCCCCATCCCTAAAGGGGCGGATCACCTGTCAAAACTAGTTTGACGAGTTATATAGCTCTATACTACTTATAATACATAACTAAAAAGCCACTCCAGGAAAAAAAACTGGAGAATCAGCTATTGGATAATGATGTATTTGCTTGTTATTCTGTAAACTAAGATTAGGTACCGAGGTGCGAAGAGATAACATAAATTCACAGTGTAGTGTTATGTTATGTTATGCTGTGCTGTACACCTAGACCTTGAAGTCCAGGTGGTACCACATATACAGTACATCTAAGGTCTAGTTCCAAACTGTTTTAATTGCTCTCTCTAATGTTTAATTTGTTATTATACTGTGAGCTCAGGTAGGAAGGTGCTGGCAGGTAACATAAGTTAATGGTGTAGTGTTATGTTATACTGTGCACCTAGACCTAGGAGGTACAGACAGGTAACAGTTTTATCTGAGGCCTAATGTTAGTGCAATTAGATAAAGCAGAAAAAAGCATGGCTGATTCTTTAGTACTTAAAGAGGCTCTGTCACCACATTATAAGTGCCCCATCTCCTATATAAGAAGATCGGCGCTGTAATGTACAGTAGGTGATAGTAATGCTTTTTATTTAGAAAAACTATCTATTTTAAACCACTTTATGAGCGATTTTTAGCTTTATGCTAATGAGTTTCTTAATGCCCAAGTGGGCTTGTTTTACTTTAGACTAAGTGGGCATTGTACAGAGGAGTGTATGATACTGACCAATCAGCGTCATGCACTTCTCTCCATTCATTTACACTGCACTAGCTATATAGTTATATCGCTATGTGCAGCCACATACACAAACACTAACATTACTGCAGTGTCCTGATAATGAATATACATCACTTCCAGTCTGGACGTGATGTTTATTCAGAATCCTGACACTTCTGAATCTTTTCTGTGAGATTCCAGCAAGGCAAGCGTAATCTCGTTTGAAATGACAGGTTGCATCGTAATCTCGCGAGATTACGTTTGCCTTGCTGTAAATCTCACAGACGCTACAGACATGTCAGGATTCTAAATAAACAACACGTCCAGGCTGGTAGTGATGTATATTCATTATCAGGACACTGCAGTAATGTTAGTGTGTGTGTATGTAGCTGCAGACAGCGATATAACTATAACGCTAGTGCAGTGTAAATTAATGGATAGAAGTGTATGACGATTATTGGTCAGCGTCATACACTCCTCTGTGCAACGCCCACTTGGTCTAAAGTAAAAACACGTGCACTTGGGCATTAGGAAACTCATTAGCATAAAGCTAAAAATCTCTCATAAAGTGGTTTAAAATAGATCGTTTTTCAAAATAAAAAGAATTACTGTCACCTACATTACATCGCCGATCTCCTTATATAGGAGATAGGGCACTTATAATGTGGTGAAAGAGCCTCTTTAACTGCAGTATTCCTTTAACCCCTTAAAGAGGCAGACTAGATTGGGCCTTAAGGCTCAAAGCCAATTTTTCAAATCTGACATTTTTCAGTTTATGTGGTAAAAACTTCGGAGTGCTTTGACCTATCCAAGCGATTCTGAGAATGTTTTCTCGTAACACATTGGGTTTTATGTTAGCGGTAAAATTTGGTCGATACATTGAGTGTTTATTTGTGAAAAATAGCAAAATATTGTGAAAATTTAGAAAAATGTGCATATTTTTTTTATTTAAATGTATCTGCTTGTAAGGTAGACGGTTATACAACACAAAATAGTCACCCATTAACATTTCCCATGTCTACTTTAGATTGGCATCATTTTTTTAACTTTATTTTATTTTTATAGGACGTTATAAGGCTCAGAACATAAACAGCAATTTCTCATATTTTCAAGAAAATTTCAAAACCCTCAAAGTATTCAAAACAGCATATAGAAAGTTTCTTAACCCTTTAGGCGTTTCACAGGAATTAAAGTAAAGTGGAGGTGAAATTTGCAAATTTAATTTTTCTTGCAGAAATTCAATGTTAATCAATTTTTTTCTGTAACACAGAAGGTTTTACCAGAGAAACACCACTAAACATGTACTGGCAAGAGTCTGAAGTTTTTAGAAATGTCCCACTCTAGTGTGCTAGTGGAGTAAAACACAAGCCCCAGAAGTAAAGAAGCACCTAGTGCATTTTGGGGCCTGCTTTTTATTAGAATATATTTTAGGCACCATGCTAGGTTTAAAGAGGTCTTGTTGTGCCAAAATAGTAGAAATCGCCAAAAACGGACCCTGTTTTGGAATCTAAACCCCTCAAGGAATTAATTTATGGGTGTTGTGACCTTTTAGACACCACAGGTTTTTCACAGAACTTATTTGAATTGGGCTGTGAATTAAAAAAAAAATAAAAAAATCCAAAATTTCTTATTTTCACCAAAAATAAAATAACCCATTGTGTTGCCCAATTTGTCCCGAGTGCAGCAATACCCCATTTGTGGTGATGAACTGCCGTTTGGGCCCATGGGAGGGCTCAGAAGGAAAGGAGAGCTATTTGTTTTTTGGAGTCCAGATTTTGCTGGGTTGGTTTTCGGGTGCCATGTCGCATTTGTAGAGCCCCAGAGGTATCAAAGCAATGGAAACCCCCAAGAAGTGACCCCATTTTAAAATCTACACCCTTTAAGGCATTCATCTAAAGGTGAAGTGAGAATTTTGACCCCACATGTATTGTCTAAGAAAGTAATGTGCGTCAGATGGTGCAGTGTGAGATTTGCAATTTTCTATATATGTATGCCATATAAGTGTCCAATATATTGTGCCCAGCATGCACCACCGGAGATATACACCCAATAAATTGTAATGTGGCTTCTTCTGGCTATGGCTGTTATCTGCTGCCTGGGCACACGGCAGGGCTTAGAAGGGAAGGACCACCATTCTGGTGCTAAGTCGTGAATGCAGAAGCCCCTCAGGTACCAGTACAGTTAAAACCCACAAGAAGTGATCACATTTTAAAATATACACCCCTTAAGGTATTCATCTAGAGTTGTAGTGAGCATTTTGACCCCTAAAGTTATTGTCTAAAAGGTAATGCGCAGCAGATGGTGCAGTGTGTGATTTGCAATTTTCTATATATGTATGCCATTTCAGTGTCCAGTATATTGTGCCCAGCATGCGCCACCGGAGATATACACCCTATAAATTGTACTGTGGGTTCTCCTGGGTACGGCAATGCCCTACATGTGGCTGTTATCAGCTGCCTGGGCACACGGCAGGGCTCAGAAGGGAAAGATGAGGGGGATAAGCTGTGCGGAGTGAATCAGGGTAAGTAAAACTGGGGTAGATTAAAAATCAAGAGATGTATGATACATTTTAAAACACTCTTTCATAGAGAGCCCTGGTTTTTCTGAACACGTGTCACATTGATATATTGTGTCCTTCCTTATCCCCCTCTTTGACCAGACTTTGCACCTCTTTTGACTTTTCCCCTTCTTGCCAGTTTGGGGAACTTCTCCTGGAAAGTGTTGCCCTGGTACGATGCGTGTGGCCTCACTTCCAGAAGTACTGGGTGCCCAACCTTCTTCATCTTTAAAGATTAGGTTCTTGATAACCACCTCTTGAAATTCAAGGAAAGTTCCCGTCTGGCCTGCATATCGACGTAGCACATACGCATTGTACAATGCCATCTGTATGATGTACACGGCCAGCTTCTTATACCACACCCTCGATTTCCGCATGGCACTGTAGGACTTCAGGAATTGATCTGACAAGTCCACGCCTCCCATATACCTATTGTAGTCCAGGATGCAGTCTGGTTTGGGGTCTCTGTACGGGTACCTCGTACAGGTACAAGAGTACTGGTGTGGCCATGTATTGTTGTTAATACAAGGACATCTCTCTTGTCCTTGTACTTGACACACAATATGTTGCTGCTAGAATGTGCCCTGTCTCACCCCTTCTGAGTGTTTGCCCAAGCAGTGTATTAGGGAGGCCTTTCAGATTCCTTCTAGCAGTGCCGAATGCCACAGTACTTCTGGAAGCGAGGCACTTAAAGAGTGGGACGCTGGTATAAAAATTATCCAGGTAGAGGTGGTAACTAGAGATGAGCAAACTTATGAAAAGTTCAGTTCGGCAGGTTTGCCGAATTTCGCGAAAAGGTTTGATTCGGACCGAACTAGTTCTGACCGAACCTGTAATACAAGAAAGCCCCTAAAAATCGTGTATAACACTGTTTAAAAGCCCAAACAGCCCTGTATAACACTCTTAGGTCACCCATGAGTGTATCCAAGTACTTTTGAGCTGTCTTAAGGCAAAGTTAGTGTCAAAGTTACGCCAACATGTATGGCTATAGGAAAACGGATGGGACACGGTGATAACTAACAGAAACCACTGCACTTGTGCATGTTGTATGCTTAATGCATTGTTAAAAAAGGTACAAAAATTAACCATTTTTGGCGGCAGATGCCTGCCAGGGTTCATACATATAAGGTGGTAAAAGAAGAAGCAATGGCTTTTGACAAGCCCTCAAAAAATTTACCCTTTATGGTGGCAGATGCCTGCCGGAGTTCTTCCATACATGGATGTAAAAGCAACAAGCAATGGCTTTTCACAAGTCCTCCAAAAATTTACCCTTTTTATTGGCAGATGCCTGCCGGGATTCTTCCATACATGGATGTAAAAGCAACAAGCAATGGCTTTTCACAAGCCCTCCAAAAATGTACCCTTTTTATTGGCAGATGCCTGCCGGGGTTCATCCATACATGGATGTAATGTAAAAGCAACAAGCAATGGATTTTGACAAGCCCTCCAAAAATTTACCCTTTTATTGGCAGATGCCTGCCGGGGTTCTTACATACATGGATGTAAAAGCAAAAAGCAATGGCTTTTCACAAGCCCTCCAAAAATGTACCCTTTTTATTGGCAGATGCCTGCCAGGGTTCTTCCATACATGGATGTAAAAGCAACAAGCAATGGCTTTTGACAAGCCCTCCAAAAATGGATCCTTTTTATTGGCAAGGGTGAGTAGTAGCAGCGCATTAAAAGACACTGGACAGTCACAGGACAAAGCCCTGTGGTGGGGCAGGCCTCAGGCCTGCTTGTAGCAGACGGGCGGCAGTGGAGGTGTATTGGTGGTAGTAGAGGTAGCCAACACAGACGGCAAGGGTGGTAGTAGTAGTAGCAGCACATTAAAAAAAGAGACTGGACGACAGTCACAGGACAAAGCCCTGTGGTGGGGCAGGCCTGCTTGTAGCAGACGGCAGTGGAGGTGTATTGGTGGTAGACAGTAGAGGTAGCCAACACAGATAGCAAAGGTGGTAGTAGTAGTAGCAGCAGCACATTAAAAAAAGAGACTGGACGACAGTCACAGGACAAAGCCCTGTGGTGGGGCAGGCCTGCTTGTAGCAGACGGCAGTGTAGGTGTATTGGTGGTAGACAGTAGAGGTAGCCAACACAGACAGCAAGGGTGGTAGTAGTAGTAGTAGCAGCAGCACATTAAAAAAAGAGACTGGACGACAGTCACAGGACAAAGCCCTGTGGTGGGGCAGGCCTGCTTGTAGCAGACGGCAGTGGAGGTGTATTGGTGGTAGTAGAGGTAGCTAACACAGACAGCAAGGGTGGTAGTAGTAGTAGCAGCAGCACATTAAAAAAAGAGACTGGACGACAGTCACAGGACAAAGCCCTGTGGTGGGGCAGGCCTCAGGCCTGCTTGTAGCAGACGGGTGGCAGTGGAGGTGTATTGGTGGTAGTAGAGGTAGCCAACACAGACAGCAAGGGCGGTAGTAGTAGTAGCAGCACCTTAAAAAAAGAGACTGGACGACAGTCACAGGACAAAGCCCTGTGGTGGGGCAGGCCTGCTTGTAGCAGACGGCAGTGGAGGTGTATTGGTGGTAGACAGTAGAGGTAGCCAACACAGACAGCAAGGGTGGTAGTAGTAGTAGCAGCAGCACATTAAAAAAAGAGACTGGATGACAGTCACAGGACAAAGCCCTGTGGTGGGGCAGGCCTCAGGCCTGCTTGTAGCAGACGACAGTGGAGGTGTATTGGTGGTTGTAGAGGTAGCCAACACAGACAGCAAGGGTGGTAGTAGTAGTAGCAGCAGCACATTAAAAAAATAGACTGGATGACAGTCACAGGACAAAGCCCTATGGTGGGGCAGGCCTGCTTGTAGCAGACGGCAGTGGAGGTGTATTGGTGTTAGACAGTAGAGATAGCCAACACAGACAGCAAGGGTGGGAGTAGTAGTAGCAGCAGCACATTAAAAAAAGAGTGGACAGGACAGAATCCCGTAGTAGCAGGCGGCAGTAGCAGGCGGCAGCAGCAATGTCAGATCTAATCAGTGGCATCAGGCACAGGGGTTTTAAAATCCTCACCGATCCACGCTTGATTAATTTTCAGAAACGTGAGATTTTCCAAGCTGTTGGCGGACAATCTTGTTTGCTTAGGGGTGACGAAGCCCCCTGCCGCGCTGAATACCCTCTCTGACGCTACACTGGAAGGTGGACAAGACAGTACACCCATAGCAAACTGGGCCAGTTCTTGCCAATGATCCAATCTGCTGACGCAGAAGTCCATGGGGTCTGGGATCAGCATTTCTGACGGAGAAAGGGCACAGTCCAGGTACGAGTGAACCTGGTTGTTTAGGTGCTGCACCTGGTGATGGTGAACATCCCTTTGGTGACTACGATGTGTGTCAGGTCGGGGTATTGGATGCAAAAATGTTGTCATCATATTTTCCAAACTGAATTGGCTGCTGCTGCCGCTGCTGCCGCGGTTGCCGCCTATTACAGAGGTAGCTCTGCCAGAGGCGGTGGAACGATGAGACAGTGGGGAGCGGAGAGTGGCCCCCCGGTCAGACATGCTTGAAGCAGGTGTTTGCCGTTTGAAAGCCGTGACAAGCTGGCTGCATAGCTTCTCTCGATAGTAAGCCAATTTTGCCTCCCTCTCGGAAGGCGCAAAAAGCTCTTCCATTCTGGCTTTATACCGAGGGTCTAAAAGTGTGGCTATCCAGTACTCATCTCTTTGCTTCATGCTAACAATACGACAGTCAGCGCGCAAGTAACAAAGCATACAGCTCGCTATCCTGGCCAGGGTTTCATCGGGCCCGGTTGGTTCCATCTCCGCCCCATACTGCCATGGTTGTCCATCATCAAGGTCGTCGTCAGACTCGTCATCACCACCATCACTGTCATGTTGTGCGGCTGCCTCGTCCCCTATCCCTTCCTGTGATTCCATCTCCAAATCCAGCTCCTCTTCAGGTCCTGTTTCCGCATCCTCATCCTCCTCCTCCTCAACATCCATAGCCAGATGTGATCCTTCCTCCATCCTTTGCTGAATCATCGCTGTGAGCGTTTGCTCCATAATGAATATCAGCAGCATAACATCGTTCATTCCGCTAGCGTCACGGCTCACAAATCGTGTGGCCTCTTCAAAGGGCCTCAAAACACGACATGCGTCTCTAATCAGCTGCCAGTGCCTGAGCTCGAAATTACACTGCCTCCAAACGCTGCCCGTCTGCAGCATCAGGAAATCATTCACGGCTTTCCGTGGTTCGTACAGACGGTCCAACATGTGCAGGGTGGAATTCCAGCGTGTTGGAACGTCGCAAATCAGGCTGTGTTCTGGGAGATTGTTTTGACGCTGCAAGTCCAGGAGGGCGTGCTTAAATGCATACGAACGTCTAAAGCGAACGCAAACCCTCCTGGACATGGCCAGCACACCCTTCAAACCAACATATGACTTTAAGAAGCGGGTTATGACCAGATTGATCACATGTGCCATGCAAGGAGCGTGTGTCAGGTGACCTAGACGCAGTGCAGCCACAACGTTTTTGCCGTTATCAGAGACAACATTGCCCAGTGTGAGTTTCAGAGGAGACAGCCAGCGTGCGATTTCCTCCTTGATGTACAGCAGCAGCTCCTGCCCTGTGTGGCTTTTATCGCCCAGGCTCAGCAGGTGTAAGACAGCGTTGTGGCGCTTCACCTTGCACCTATGAAAAGAGGAGGGAGGAGGAGTGGAAGATACGCTGTGTCCTGTCGGGGACGGGAAGACCTCCAAGGAGGAAGGCAAGGAGGAGGAGTAGGAGGAGGAGGATGGTAGGCGCCTGGTGTCCGGTGTTGAACCAGAAAGATACAAGCGTGGAGGGGGTAATGCCTGGCATTGCTGCAGTGGTGCATCGGACTGCAAAATATTGACCCAGTGGGCCGTGAAAGACATGTACTGTCCCTGCCCATAGTTGCTGCTCCACGTGTCGACGGTGGCATGTACCCTGCTGCACACGGATAATTGCAAGGACTGGCACACCTTTTCCTCCACGTGCTTGTGCAAGGCAGGGACAGCTGTTTTGGAGAAGTAATGTCGGCTAGGTATTCGCCACCTAGGCTGAGCGCACGCCATCAATTGCTTGAAGCCGGCGGAGTCGACCAGGTGGTACGGCAGCGACTGCACCACCAACAACTTAGCCAGGTGTGAATTAAGCCGCACGACAAGTGGATGACTGGGTATATATTGTTGCTTATTGGACAACGATTCCATAATGGATAACTGACGGGACGTAGGAGGAGCACTAGATGACAGTGATGATGATGATGACAACGACATGGTGGATAAGGCCTGGCTACTACTTAGATGACAGGGACTCGGAGCAGCAGCGTCAGAAGGGTCTTCATTAGATGTACATGATGATGGTGGGGCATGTCGATTGTCCCACATGGCCTTGTGATGCCGCTCCATGTGTTTATGTAGAGCGGTAGTTCCTACATTGCTGCCCTGCCCACGCCTTACTTTCTGCTTGCAGATACGGCACTGTGCCATGTTTTCGTCCTCCGGGAAGGTATAGAAAAATTGCCACATGGCAGAGTACCGTAAAGAGGTAGTACCACGTCCACCACCACCACCACCACCACCACCAGCACCCGATCTTGCCCCTTGTCTGGCAGGCTTTTTTCGGGAGCCTACACCAGCATCAGTGTCGCCGTCACATGCTCCTGAGCTGACCCTACCGCTGCAAGGTTTTGCAGATTGACTTCTGCCCCTACCTCGGCTTGGCTGTTTATCACGGCCAGTGCCACCACTACTACCCTCCTCCTCTGACGCCGTCATCACCTCGTCACCTGGTTCCCACGTCCTGTCTAAAACAACATCATCATCATAGCCCTCCTCATCATCACTTCTGTCACTGTATTGTGAATGTGATGTGACATCATGGCGGGCTCCATGCCCCCTCTCATTACTGCGTCTGCCACCACGGCTACCACCACCAACACCCCCACTACCACAGCTATGCGTCTCGGACACCGCTTCCACCTCCACCACCGCCGCAACACACTCCATTGGCTGACTCGCGGAAAACAAATCATCATCACTATGTTGTTCAGTATCTTCCTTCGCACCCGAGGAGATGTCTCTTAAGACTCTCAGGAAAGAAGGCTTCCCGCTAGGAAGGGGGAGTGAAGACATAGATGATGGAATGGAAACGCTAGAAATACCTATATTACTACTGTCACTGTGCCAAGGAACTGTAGAGGATCTGGAATCCAACGAAACCTGGCTTGAAGCCAGATCGTCAGAGTCTTCCTGCTGAGATGACCGCGAGCCAGCCAACCAGTCCACAATGGCCGTATTGTCTAAATTAACCCGCCCACGGGAGGAGATGGACAAGTCTGGCTTGCTGATACTGCTACTACTACCAGCAGGCACATGGCTGCTGCTACTAGTGGAACTGGGCACATGTCTTGTGCCACAAATGCTGGTACTGGGTCTGGCACCAACAGATCCAACATTTGGACTGGAAGAGGACACAGCATGGGTGTTTTTTCCTCTACCCCGTCCTTTCACAACCTTTTTTTTACCAGACATTTCACTGCTGGAGTGCAGCAAGTTGAATCAAAACCCGGGGGATGAGCCCCTTCTAAAAGCGTATTCACACTGACACTGGCTTGGCAAATGGCAATGAATGAGAATTTCTATCAGGCACGCCGCAGTGCACTCAGGAAATGCTGGGCCTTGTAGTACTACTACTACTACTACAAAGGCTGCCTGTATTGCAAGTTGGACAAAAAACACTGAGTCATTATGATACATCCAACTCGGTGTTTATAACAATACTATGTCTGGAAACAGCATATATCCAGGGCACATCAGTAGTACAATCCCCAAATAAAGCACAGGCGTCCGAATAAATCGGGTCTCCTAGTGCTGGGTGTAACACAATATGACTATCCCCAATGCAAACATTCCATGAACAGTACAACGACCCTACGCGTTTCAGGTACTCATCCTCAGGGGTCCGTATAATGGTAACTCTGGCCTTCACACCAGCGATAGAATCCTTCAACAGCAGATATTCTGCTGTGCGTCACGGCAAAGATGCACGTATTGATGTCAACGGCATACTTCATTGCAGGCGCTACGTTACTATAAACGCTAAACTCCACCCCTCGTATTCTAGCGGCAAACATGAACTGACCAATCCCCACACGCTCACGATTAGTGACACCTGCCCATGTGACCCCCCGCCGTCAGCTGACAACCAGGGGTCATCATCGGCCGCATCAAGCCGCACGCGCAGGCGCAGTAGAAGTCAGGGACAATTCGCCCAGACTTTCCCACCACTACCGCCAAAAAATGGGCCCACTCTTTCAGAGTCTGTAGTTTCACTCTCTGATGTGGAAGGGTCAGATTCCCTCGGCCCCCTATTGGTCTGTTGATATTGCTGTTGTTGTGTGGTGACAAAATCATACGCTTTTTTCTCCCTAAATTCCTGTAGGTCTCTCTGGAATTGGAAGTGTTTTCGTTCCTTAAGATGATTAGTAAACCTTTCCAAAGTTTGTTGGAGGATTTTGTCCCTTTTTTCAAAACCAGGGGTATCTACCAAGGACTTGGCTGCCTCAATCTCTTTTTTAAGCTCAACACTAATAAAGTCAAACTGGACTTTTTCTTCCTCTACCAAGATCTGCATCAGCCTAAGTGAGCTCCCTGTAATCTCCTGTTCCCACCTTTCTTTGATATTAGCGGTTTTTAATCTTAATGCTGGGACAATGGGGACCCTGAGACCTCTGGGAACTATCTTATTCTTTAAATAGTTTTCCAGACTCTGGATCTCCCACCAACTTCTAGTATAATCTTTGTGCAGTCTATTGAGATTTTTAAAGGTGGATTTGAGAGATGCACCCTGAACTGTATACGTCAGTTCACACTCTGAAAAGACGCTTTTGGCCTCACTCATCCACCCATCTGTGTTTAATTCAGAAAGTGCAAAGGCTGCCATACCTAGATAAACTGAAATTATTAACTGTATGGATTAAATGTAATTTCACTGTCTAGTTTGATAGAAATCTAATTGTGCTCCCACAATATGAGTAAATTATATAGTTCACTGAAGTAACAATAAAGTAAAAAATACCTTTTAATTAGTAACTAGTTAAAAACAGGGGTAACACACCACTGTGACATAAGCCCCACCGTGATTGTTAAAAAACGTATTAAACAAAAAACACTGAGTCATTATGATACATCCAACTCGGTGTTTATAACAATACTATGTCTGGAAACAGCATATATCCAGGGCACATCAGTAGTACAATCCCCAAATAAAGCACAGGCGTCCGAATAAATCGGGTCTCCTAGTGCTGGGTGTAACACAATATGACTATCCCCAATGCAAACATTCCATGAACAGTACAACGACCCTACGCGTTTCAGGTACTCATCCTCAGGGGTCCGTATAATGGTAACTCTGGCCTTCACACCAGCGATAGAATCCTTCAACAGCAGATATTCTGCTGTGCGTCACGGCAAAGATGCACGTATTGATGTCAACGGCATACTTCATTGCAGGCGCTACGTTACTATAAACGCTAAACTCCACCCCTCGTATTCTAGCGGCAAACATGAACTGACCAATCCCCACACCCTCACGATTAGTGACACCTGCCCATGTGACCCCCCGCCGTCAGCTGACAACCAGGGGTCATCATCGGCCGCATCAAGCCGCACGCGCAGGCGCAGTAGAAGTCAGGGACAATTCGCCCAGACTGCCAAAATAGGAGAAGGTAAGCGCTACACGATAATAGATTGTACCTGTGATTTCATTTTTAAAGGTAATAGCTTCACTAGCGTCACCACACAGAAACAATACACTATTCGGGATTATGTCAATTGCAAGACTGCGGGAGTGGTCTACCTAATCACATGTCCATGCCCCCTTAACTATGTGGGAAAAACAGCACGACAATTTCGTCGCCGTATTAGGGAGCATGTTGGAGATATTGTCCATGATAGGGACACCCCAATATCTAAGCATGTGCATGCCAAACACCAAGGCCAGGCAGCATGTTTAAAGTTTCAAGCTATTGAACTTGTTAGACCCCCCAAAAGAGGAGGTGATTGGGACAACCTGATTTTACGCAAAGAAGCACAATGGATCCACAGACTGGAATGCATACATCCAGCAGGTTTAAATGAGCAGACTAATTATACATGTTTTATTTAACACTCCGTATGGACGACCTATCTCCCTTGGGTTGCCCAGGGGGTGGGTGAGTTCATTTTTGCCCAACACACGTAGGTTTGAGATGGCCCTATTGGTCTGCCGTTTTTTAACGGCGATCGTCCTTCGGTCCCTCATGTTATGAGGGATCGTATTTCCTTCCACCCTACATGTGACTAATTACATTTTTAGTTGCTTTGTGAGGTAGCCTACTTGCGGTGTTTAACTGTCCCGCGAGATTTACTTACAATCTATTATCGTGTAGCGCTTACCTTCTCCTATTTTGGCAGTCTGGGCGAATTGTCCCTGACTTCTACTGCGCCTGCGCGTGCGGCTTGATGCGGCCGATGATGACCCCTGGTTGTCAGCTGACGGCGGGGGGTCACATGGGCAGGTGTCACTAATCGTGAGGGTGTGGGGATTGGTCAGTTCATGTTTGCCGCTAGAATACGAGGGGTGGAGTTTAGCGTTTATAGTAACGTAGCGCCTGCAATGAAGTATGCCGTTGACATCAATACGTGCATCTTTGCCGTGACGCACAGCAGAATATCTGCTGTTGAAGGATTCTATCGCTGGTGTGAAGGCCAGAGTTACCATTATACGGACCCCTGAGGATGAGTACCTGAAACGCGTAGGGTCGTTGTACTGTTCATGGAATGTTTGCATTGGGGATAGTCATATTGTGTTACACCCAGCACTAGGAGACCCGATTTATTCGGACGCCTGTGCTTTATTTGGGGATTGTACTACTGATGTGCCCTGGATATATGCTGTTTCCAGACATAGTATTGTTATAAACACCGAGTTGGATGTATCATAATGACTCAGTGTTTTTTGTTTAATACGTTTTTTAACAATCACGGTGGGGCTTATGTCACAGTGGTGTGTTACCCCTGTTTTTAACTAGTTACTAATTAAAAGGTATTTTTTACTTTATTGTTACTTCAGTGAACTATATAATTTACTCATATTGTGGGAGCACAATTAGATTTCTATCAAACTAGACAGTGAAATTACATTTAATCCATACAGTTAATAATTTCAGTTTATCTAGGTATGGCAGCCTTTGCACTTTCTGAATTAAACACAGATGGGTGGATGAGTGAGGCCAAAAGCGTCTTTTCAGAGTGTGAACTGACGTATACAGTTCAGGGTGCATCTCTCAAATCCACCTTTAAAAATCTCAATAGACTGCACAAAGATTATACTAGAAGTTGGTGGGAGATCCAGAGTCTGGAAAACTATTTAAAGAATAAGATAGTTCCCAGAGGTCTCAGGGTCCCCATTGTCCCAGCATTAAGATTAAAAACCGCTAATATCAAAGAAAGGTGGGAACAGGAGATTACAGGGAGCTCACTTAGGCTGATGCAGATCTTGGTAGAGGAAGAAAAAGTCCAGTTTGACTTTATTAGTGTTGAGCTTAAAAAAGAGATTGAGGCAGCCAAGTCCTTGGTAGATACCCCTGGTTTTGAAAAAAGGGACAAAATCCTCCAACAAACTTTGGAAAGGTTTACTAATCATCTTAAGGAACGAAAACACTTCCAATTCCAGAGAGACCTACAGGAATTTAGGGAGAAAAAAGCGTATGATTTTGTCACCACACAACAACAGCAATATCAACAGACCAATAGGGGGCCGAGGGAATCTGACCCTTCCACATCAGAGAGTGAAACTACAGACTCTGAAAGAGTGGGCCCATTTTTTGGCGGTAGTGGTGGGAAACACAAATTTAGGGGAGGAGCAAGAAGTAGAAATAGAGGCCGTGGGAGAGCCTCTTCTAATAGTGGCAATAATTTTTTAGCCAACAATCCTCCCATTTCCCGCTATATGCTGAGGGGTCAAAAGGATTAGTGAAGGGGAATAACATGGATAGGCTTCAAATCATTAACCTTTCTGAATATAATTTGAGTGCATCAGAGATTACACTATTAGAAAAGGGACTTTCATTTGTCCCTACAGTTAAATTTGACTCATTTTCGTGGATAAAAGATCTCAATTTATTTGCTCGCAAACTTAAATGGATAAAATTTTTTAAACACCATAATAGAAAAAAATGCATGGAATTAGGCCTAGAGGAGTCTGATATGGAAGGTCTTTCGGCCCTTGAGGGGCTATTAGAGGAATCTGGACGCACTCCAGGTATAGGTCCCTTCACCAACCTTAAAATGAAGAGTAGGAAATTGCCACCTATGGGAGATTTTACCAATGTGGATTTATTTGTGGACATGGTGGGAGATGAGATCAAAAGTCTCAGTCAAGATAGCAGGGGAATGGATAATAATTTGTCTTGGTCTGAACGATTAGCTCTGACCACTTTAGAGAAAAAAGAGAATATTGTTCTCAAATCATCCGATAAAGGTGGGAACATTGTGGTCATGAGCAGGGATGGCTATAAGAAGATGTGTGAGGACATTTTATTTAACCATGACTGCTATACCATTTTAAAGGATAACCCCACGGCATTATTCAAGAAAGAGTTGCTGAGCATTTTGAGTGATGCAAAGAGCAGATCTTTGATTAGTGCAGGGGAATTTGGGTTTTTATACCCACAATTTCCTGTTATGGCGTGTTTCTATAGTCTGCCCAAAATCCACAAAGGTTATCCTCCTTTACGTGGCAGACCTATTGTTTCAGGCATAAATAATTTAACTCAAAATGTGAGCACGTATGTTGACCAAGTGTTGCGTCCCTTTGTCTTGAGTCTCACATCATATGTGCGTGACACAATGGATGTCCTGAAACAGATTGATGGCATTTCCCTGGAGAAAGATACAATTTTGGCGAGTCTGGATGTCGAGGCGTTGTATTCATCCATACCGCACAAATGTGGCTATAAAGCGGTCGAGTACTATTTGGGATCTAGAGGTACCCAGTTTGTAGCTCATAACCAGTTTGTCATGCAGTTATTACAGTTTGTTCTTGAAAGAAATATATTTATTTTTGAAGACAAAATTTTCCATCAGAAATGTGGTACTGCAATGGGGAGTCCTGCTGCTCCCACCTATGCAAATTTATTTCTTGGCTGGTGGGAGGAGACAATTGTCTTTGGGGACAAATTTGTCAATTGGACTTCATCTGTTGGATTATGGATTAGATATATTGATGACGTGTTGATCCTCTGGAACTCTACAGCGGATGAGTTCCATAATTTTGTAGCAGCCCTCAACAAGAATGATGTAGGACTCAAATTCACATGTGAGATCAGTGAGAAAGAACTGTCTTTTTTAGATTTGAAAATCACAAAAACATCAGATGGCACTATCCACACTAAGGTACATAGGAAAGAAACAGCAACAAATAGTTTCCTGCAATGGAATAGCTGTCATCCCCATTCCCTCAAAAGTGGCATACCAAAAGGCCAATTTATGAGAGTACGTAGGAACTGTAGCTCTATGGGTGATTTTGAGTTCCAGGCCAAGGAGCTCAAAACAAGATTGAAGGACAGAGGTTTCCCCGAGAGGGTTATCAGGAAGGCCTATGAGGGAGCAAGGGATGCTGATAGGCAATGTCTTCTGGTCCCTAAAAAACGGAAAGAAGAACAGGTCACAAGACTCATAGGTACCTATGATTCCAAACAAAATGATATTATGCAGATTCTGAATAGGTATTGGCGTATTCTCAGTTCTGATACAGATCTGGTAGATCAAATCACACAGAGGCCGTCTGTCACCTATCGGAGAGGGAAAAATATAAGGGACAGAGTCATGCACAGCTGTTTTGACCCCATTTCACCTAGGGGCACGTGGCTGGACAGACAAATACCAGGCACCTTTAGGTGTGGTAGCTGTAAAGCCTGTGATTTCATTTTTAAAGGTAATAGCTTCACTAGCGTCACCACACAGAAACAATACACTATTCGGGATTATGTCAATTGCAAGACTGCGGGAGTGGTCTACCTAATCACATGTCCATGCCCCCTTAACTATGTGGGAAAAACAGCACGACAATTTCGTCGCCGTATTAGGGAGCATGTTGGAGATATTGTCCATGATAGGGACACCCCAATATCTAAGCATGTGCATGCCAAACACCAAGGCCAGGCAGCATGTTTAAAGTTTCAAGCTATTGAACTTGTTAGACCCCCCAAAAGAGGAGGTGATTGGGACAACCTGATTTTACGCAAAGAAGCACAATGGATCCACAGACTGGAATGCATACATCCAGCAGGTTTAAATGAGCAGACTAATTATACATGTTTTATTTAACACTCCGTATGGACGACCTATCTCCCTTGGGTTGCCCAGGGGGTGGGTGAGTTCATTTTTGCCCAACACACGTAGGTTTGAGATGGCCCTATTGGTCTGCCGTTTTTTAACGGCGATCGTCCTTCGGTCCCTCATGTTATGAGGGATCGTATTTCCTTCCACCCTACATGTGACTAATTACATTTTTAGTTGCTTTGTGAGGTAGCCTACTTGCGGTGTTTAACTGTCCCGCGAGATTTACTTACAATCTATTATCGTGTAGCGCTTACCTTCTCCTATTTTGGCAGTCTGGGCGAATTGTCCCTGACTTCTACTGCGCCTGCGCGTGCGGCTTGATGCGGCCGATGATGACCCCTGGTTGTCAGCTGACGGCGGGGGGTCACATGGGCAGGTGTCACTAATCGTGAGGGTGTGGGGATTGGTCAGTTCATGTTTGCCGCTAGAATACGAGGGGTGGAGTTTAGCGTTTATAGTAACGTAGCGCCTGCAATGAAGTATGCCGTTGACATCAATACGTGCATCTTTGCCGTGACGCACAGCAGAATATCTGCTGTTGAAGGATTCTATCGCTGGTGTGAAGGCCAGAGTTACCATTATACGGACCCCTGAGGATGAGTACCTGAAACGCGTAGGGTCGTTGTACTGTTCATGGAATGTTTGCATTGGGGATAGTCATATTGTGTTACACCCAGCACTAGGAGACCCGATTTATTCGGACGCCTGTGCTTTATTTGGGGATTGTACTACTGATGTGCCCTGGATATATGCTGTTTCCAGACATAGTATTGTTATAAACACCGAGTTGGATGTATCATAATGACTCAGTGTTTTTTGTTTAATACGTTTTTTAACAATCACGGTGGGGCTTATGTCACAGTGGTGTGTTACCCCTGTTTTTAACTAGTTACTAATTAAAAGGTATTTTTTACTTTATTGTTACTTCAGTGAACTATATAATTTACTCATATTGTGGGAGCACAATTAGATTTCTATCAAACTAGACAGTGAAACTGTATTGCAAGTTGGATTGTTATTTGTTTGTTATGTTAACGGCCGGGGATGAGCCCCTTCTAAAAGCGTATTCACATACTGACAATGGCTTGGCAAATGGCAATGAATGAGAATTTCTATCAGGCACGCCGCAGTGCACTCAGGGAATGCTGGGCCTTGTAGTACTACTACTACTACTACAAAGGCTGCCTGTATTGCAAGTTGGATTGTTATTTGTTTGTTATGTTAACGGCCGGGGATGAGCCCCTTCTAAAAGCGTAATTCACACTGACACTGACTTGCCAAATGGCAATGAATGAGAATTTCTATCAGGCACGCCGCAGTGCACTCAGGGAATGCTGGGCCTTGTAGTACTACTACTACTACTACAAAGGCTGCCTGTATTGCAAGTTGGATTGTTATTTGTTTGTTATGTTAACGGCCGGGGATGAGCCCCTTCTAAAAGCGTATTCACATACTGACAATGGCTTGGCAAATGGCAATGAATGAGAATTTCTATCAGGCACGCCGCAGTGCACTCAGGGAATGCTGGGCCTTGTAGTACTACTACTACTACTACAAAGGCTGCCTGTATTGCAAGTTGGATTGTTATTTGTTTGTTATGTTAACGGCCGGGGATGAGCCCCTTCTAAAAGCGTAATTCACACTGACACTGACTTGCCAAATGGCAATGAATGAGAATTTCTATCAGGCACGCCGCAGTGCACTCAGGGAATGCTGGGCCTTGTAGTACTACTACTACTACTACAAAGGCTGCCTGTATTGCAAGTTGGATTGTTATTTGTTTGTTATGTTAACGGCCGGGGATGAGCCCCTTCTAAAAGCGTAATTCACACTGACACTGACTTGCCAAATGGCAATGAATGAGAATTTCTATCAGGCACTCCGCGGTGCACTCAGGGAATGCTGGGCGTTATAGTACTACTACAAATGCTGCCTGTGTTGCAAGTTGGATTGTTATTTCGTTATGTTAACGGCCGGGGATGAGCCCCTTCTAAAAGCGTATTCACACTGACACTGGCTTGGCAAATGGCAATGAATGAGAATTTTTTATTAGGCACGCCGCGGTGCACTCAGGGACTGCTGGGCATTGTAGTACTACTACAAAGGCTGCCTGTATTGCAAGTTGGATTGTTATTTCGTTATGTTAACGGCCGGGGATGAGCCCCTTCTAAAAGCGTATTCACACACTGACACTGGCTTGGCAAATGGCAATGAATGAGAATTTCTATCAGCCACGCTGCAGTGCACTCAGGGAATGCTGGGCCTTGTAGTAGTACTACTACTACTGCTACTACAAAGGCTGCCTGTATTGCAAGTTGGATTGTTATTTGTTTGTTATGTTAACGGCCGGGGATGAGCCCCTTCTGAAAGCGTATTCACACACTGACACTGGCTTGGCAAATGGCAATGAATGAGAATTTCTATCAGGCACGCCGCAGTGCACTCCGGGAATGCTGGGCCTTGTAGTACTACTACTACTACTACTACTACTACAAAGGCTGCCTGTATTGCAAGTTGGATTGTTATTTGTTTGTTATGTTAACGGCCGGGGATGAGCCCCTTCTAAAAGCGTAATTCACACTGACACTGGCTTGCCAAATTGCAATGAATGAGAATTTCTATCAGCCACGCTGCAGTGCACTCAGGGAATGCTGGGCCTTGTAGTACTACTACTACTACTACTACTACAAAGGTTGCCTGTATTGCAAGTTGGATTGTTATTTGTTTGTTATGTTAACGGCCGGGGATGAGCCCCTTCTAAAAGCGTATTCACACACTGACAATGGCTTGGCAAATGGCAATGAATGAGAATTTCTATCAGCCACTGTGCACTGACTCAGGGAATGCTGGGCGTTGTAGTACTACAAAGCCTGCCTGTATTGCAAGTTGAATGCAACGTGGATGAGCCCCTTATAAAAGCGTATTCACACACTGGCTGAGTAGTGAGTAGTGGATGAGCCCCTTCGATTGCTGGATTCCTGCCTTTTAGATTCCTAAAGCTTTCCCTTACTGCACAGAGATGCTATCCCTACAGCTCCTGACTGTAAAATGGCCGCTGAGCTCCGTGCATAGACTTTTATTGCAGGCTTGAGCCCGCCCCTATGCTGCCTCCCGATTGGCTGGGAGAGCCGTTTGCAAGGCATTATGGGGTAGCCTGATGTCAGGTGATCTTGTGAAATCCTCCATTTTAGATGTAACATGTGGCAGGCGCCAAAATGTAGCCGGGTTCGGTCAAAATGGGTTCGGCCGAACCCGGTGAAGCTCGGATTCGCTGCGAACCAAACTTTTCCGGAAGTTCGGACCGAAACCGGGTTTGGTTGTCCCGGTTCGCTCATCTCTAGTGGTAACCCTGGTCCAGCAGTGGGTGCACCAAATCCCACACAATTTTTTCACTAACTCCCAGTAAGGGGGGCATTCTCGGGGCTGAATACTGGTGTCCTTCCCTTCATATATCCTAAATTTGTAGGTATACCCTGATGCACTCTCGCAAAGCTTATACATCTTCACGCCATACCTTGCCCTCTTACTCGACAGGTACTGGCGAAATTGAAGCCTCCCTTTAAAATGTACCAAGGACTCATCAATAGAAACACACTTCTCGGGGGTGTATGCTTGGGCAAACCGGGCACTGAAATGGTCTAATAGGGGTCTCAGTTTATACAAACGGTCAATACTGGGGTAATTTCTGGGTGGGCACTGCTCATTATCAGTATAACGTAAGAAGCAAAGTATTGCCTCATAACACATCCTGCACAGGGCCTTGCAGTACATCGGGGTGTGGTATAAGAAAAAGCCTCTTTTTATTTTTTTATTTTTTAGGTTTAGGTTCCAGTTCAGTTCTGAAGTTGCTTTGAGGGGCCTATATATTTGAACTCCCTATAAAAGACCCCATTTTAGAAACTGAATCCCTCAAAGTATGTTAAACAGCATTTAGAAAGATTATTAACCATTTAGGTGTTTCACAGGAATTTAAAGCAAAGTAGAGGTGAAATTTACATATTTCATTTTTTGTCAGAAAATTCTTTTTATGCCAATTTTTTCTGCAAAACAGAATGTTTTATCAGAGAAGCGAAACTCAACACTTATTGCCCAGATTCTTCAGTTTTTAGAAATATCCCACATGTGGCCCTAGTGCGATAATGGACTGAAGCACCATGGCTGGTTTGAAGAGGTCTTATGGTGCCAAAACAGTGGAAACCCTATAAAAGTGACCCTATTTGGCAAACTACACCCCTCAAGGAACTTATCGAAGGGTATAGTGGGCATTTAGATCCCACTGTTTTATTGCTGCATTTTCTGGAATCAGGCTGTGCAATTGAAAATCATATTTTTCCGATAAAATGTACAAATTTTAAATTTTGACAAGGAATAAAGGAGAAAAAACACCCCAACGTTTGTAAAGCAATTTCTCCCGATTACAGCAATATGTGGTCATAAACTGCTGGTTGGAAAAACAGGCAGAGCTCAGAAGGGAAGGAGGGCTATTTGGCATGTAGATTTTGCTGGATTGGTTTCTGGGCACCATGTCGCATTTGCAAAGCTTCTGAAGTACCAGCACAGGGGAAACCCCTTAAAAGTTACCCCATTTTTGAAACTAGACCCCTTGAGGAATTCATTGTAGTTTTCATGGGGTGCATGCAACTTTTTTATCAGTTTTTATTCTATTTTTAAGGGGCATGGTGACAAAAAAACAGCAATTCTACTATTGTTTTTTATTCTATTTTATTTATAGCGTTCACCGGAAGCTATACATGACATATTGACTTTATTTTGTGGGTCGATACGATTATGGCAATACCATATGTTTATTGTTTTTTTTATTTCTTATGGCGTTTGCACAATAAAATACTTTTGATAAAAAATCATTTACTTTTTGTGTTGCCATATTCTAATTAGAGCCATAACTTTTTTTATTTTTCCATCAAGAAAGTCGCGTGAGGACTTGTTTTTTTGCGTAACAAACTGTAGTTTCGATCATTATAATTTTTAGGTACATGCAACATTTTGATCTCTTTTTATTCCATTTTTTGCTAAAGGAGCTGCGGCAACTGCTGTACGAGACAGCAGTTGTCACCACTCCTGTATGTGTTGGGAGGATGGCCGAAATGGCTGTTCCTCCCAAGACGTACTATTCCGTCATGGAGCATGAATGATGTGGTTACCATGAAAGAATAGTACGTCACTGAGTGCGAAGGTAGAGATATGTGCTGTTTAAGCATGAATCTCTATATGTACTGTGAGGGTTTAGCAACTTGAGGCCCTGGTCTGGCCTTCAGTGTCTCTCTGGGATTTCTTCCCTCCGTCTGCTCCCCTTCTGAGCCACCTCCCTTAAAGACATTTCTCACCCCTCTAGTAAATGGAACAGTCTTACCGGGTGCTCCGCACGATTTTCTGTTCCTGGGGTTAGAACATCCAGGCGGTACTTCTTGGAGTAGATCCTGAGTAGCTCTGTACCTTTCAATCAGGTTCACCAGCTGTTCCGCATCTGTAGTATCGCCTTGACTGACCCAACGCTGAACCTTCGGTGGTAAGGAGCGGATGTATTTGTCAAGCACCACTCTCTCCACGATCTGCGCAGGGGTTGATTCCTCTGGCTGTAGCCATTTCCTTGCAAGATGGACAAGATCATACATTTGTGATCGCGCAGGTAGGTGGACGAAAGTCCAGTTGTGCACCCGTCGAGCACGCACATTCATATTAACACCCAGATGGGCAAGGATCTCACCCTTCAGCGTGGAGTAATCCTTGGCATCCTGCTCATTGAGATCAAAGTACGCCTTTTGCGGCTCTCCGGTTAGGAAAGGTGCCACCACTGCTGCCCACTGATCTGAAGGTAACTTCTCTCGTTCTGCCACTCGCTCAAACACCATGAGATAGGTCTCAACGTCGTCGGTGGATGTCATCTTCTGCAGAGATGTCTGTACCGCTGCACGAGTGGTTTGGCGCAAACCATGAGGCCTTGCTGACCTCTCCACTGAGGCCTGAATTTGGTCTTGCAAATAGCGATTAATTTGCTGCTGTTCTTTTAAGGCCAGTCTGTGGGCTTCACCCAGCAGAATATTGGTTTCAGCCTGTGCACGCATGGCTTCCTCATGCACCATTCGCTGAGTCGCGCTGGCTTCTTGCAGAGCTGTGCTTATCTTCCCCTGGTTGATATTAGCCTGAATCAGCTGTTTAAGTATTTCATCCATTTTAACAGTCTCTTTTAGCCCTGTTGCTGCCTTCACCCAAGACATACACTTCCAAGCACTCTCGGGGAGAAAAAATTGTGTTGTTGCCCCATGCAACGATTTTCCACTTGGAGCAGCAAAAATCCTTTTAAATAGGTGTATGTCTCTTTAAGACCGTGCCCGCATCGGCCACCATATGTGAGGGTTTAGCATCAGGAGAGGTTGGTACAGTAGTTTCTTTGTAGCCAGAGACAGGGACACGGTGCATTAAAAGTCATAACAGGGCTTTGCCTGTGTTTTATTCTTGTCAAAGAAACAGCCTCTTGTACAACAAGGCAAAATACAAAATAAATCCTGCTCGTCTGAGCACTAACTAAACAAGATATTTATCTAACTATACCAAGTGCCTTCCTACCAGGCACTGGACACAAAGTAACACAGGTCTTTACTCACATAGAATACAGGCTACTCCAGCCTTAGGCTGGGTTCCCACGACCTATTTTCAGACGTAAACGAGGTGTATTATGCCTCGTTTTACGTCTGAAAATAGGGCTACAATACGTCGGCAAACATCTGCCCATTCATTTGAATGGGTTTGCCGACGTACTGTGCAGACGACCTGTTATTTACGCGTCGTCGTTTGACAGCTGTCAAACGACGACGCGTAAAAATACAGTCTCGTCAAAAGAAGTGCAGGACACTTCTTTGGACGTTTTTGGAGCTGTTTTCTTATAGACTCCAATGAAAACAGCTCCAAAAACGGACGTAAAAAACGCTGCGAAAACGGCGCGAAAAACGCCGCGAAAAATGCGAGTTGGTCAAAAAACATCTGAAAAGCAGGGGCTGTTTTCCCTTCAAAACAGCTCTGGATTTTCAGACGTTTTTGGTCACTACGTGTGCACATACCCTTAGTAGTCTCCGGTCTGAATCAGGCTTGAGACTCACACTCTGTGTCTGCACCTTTTTATACACAGGCTGCAGGTGCAGCTAATTGAGCAGCAGCCTTGTCCTACAAACAGAGATGGACTAGGGATTGGGGAACCCGCCCTGCTCTTCTCCAATACAACTACAGGCCCTTTTTCCGGCCTTTCCTTAAGCCGAGATTGGAAAGCTAGAGCTTTCTATTGCAAAAACTACCCATTCCCTGGAGCCTAGGATACATATGACAGGATTCTAGGGGAAATGTACCTTCCCTCAATGACTTTACCTGTCACTGTCTCACAGTACATATAACTATGTTATTTTGCAGGAATATTTTTTGGATGTACGATTATTTTACACTTTGTAAGTCTGATTTGAAAGTGTAAAGGAACCCTTAGGCCGGAATCACGCGAGCGCTGCACATCTTGTATGTGGAAAATGGTAGTTTTTCACGTCCGTGGTGAATCTGTGCTCTGCGCTCCGGGACACAATGTCACGCATCCCCCATAGATTAGAGTCTATGGAGGGATGCGTGAAGCATGAAAAAATAGGACATGTCCTATTTTCTCACGGACCCTTCACACAGTCCATTGAAACAACGGCCAAGTGAACAGCCACATTGAATTACAAAGGTCCGTAGGACGGCCGTTGTTCCCACGGCCGTCATACGGACGTTTAACACGCTCATGTAAATAAGGCCTTAGGGACAGGTAGAGTACTGGTATGGTTCATAAGATGATGGATTGAATGTCAAGTAGAGGGGAAACTGAAGGTGATGCTCCTCCCCGCAATTAGATACCATGTACCGAAACATCACCTCCTACTCAGGGATGCTAAACTGCCATGGTAGAGACCTGGGTATTGGCCCACATGAATTGCGACTTTGTTGATGTGTCGTCTTCAATCAAGTTGACAAGAAAAGCTTCTGGAAAGTTTGTACCCAAATGACAAGTCGGAAGGTTACCTCTCTAAGTTGACCACGCACCCAGTTAAAGGTGGTGCTGCAAGGGTCGACTAATGGGCTGTAAAAAAAAAAAGGTTGTCAGAAGGTGAGATGAGGCAAATCCAAACTTTGTGAGTGAATCTTCCACCGGGTGGCATGATAAAGTGGGATCGGCCGCTGAAAGAAAATGCTGACGCAACTACATACAGGCAAAGAAAAGACTTGTACTACAGTGAAAGAAATCCAGATGGATATAAGTAGGAAAGAACATAAAAAATCCAATAAAGAAGAAGATCCAAGAAAAAAGAAGCATTCTATGGACTTTGAGTTTCTATGGACATCTATGAGTTTTATGACTGGTGGGAAGGTATCCATGATGAGAGAAGTGATGTCTAGATTACCTAAATCCAAAAGCATGCTTCATTCCATCTAAGACCATTAACAGTAACAAGTAAGGTTGAGGGGTGTAAATACAGACTGACAAACACTCCATCAAATGTCATGGTCACGTTCCCGACAACAGCTGGAATGTAAATGTGTTTATATATATATATATATATATATATATATATATATATATATATATATATATATATATATATATAGATATAGATATAGATATATAGATATATATCTATATATTGAAACAAACATATAACAGGAGCAGCACTGTGCAAAAAAAACAAATGCAGCTGGTGCTAAGCTTCAGATAAATGGGAGTGACGTTCTCCCAATGTGGTATATGGAAAAATAGAGCAAAGAAGCAGCACTCAATAGCAAAAAATGAAGTTTATTCACCCAACACAGCAACGTTTCACTTCCTCCATGGAAGCATTTTCAGGCAATTAGTGAAAAACACACACAGGTATATATAGGGAGCACAAAGCTCAATTAACAAATCCTCTAAATAACAGCAATTATACAATTCATATTAAAAAAAATGCCCCGTGTAACAGTGTATCAAAACATCATATATATGTGTAAAGAATCAGTCATTGACAAATGGTATAAAGAACTTTAAAATTCCAACAAGTCTAATACGTGCATATAAAATAGTGTAATGCATTAATTGCATATCGATTAATAATCACATTATAATACACAATAGCTGGCACTCACCAATCTGGAGAAACAAGGACATCCTGAACAAAACATGTGTAGATTAAAATTTTCGGCGTCACAAGCACCGAACTGCGCATGCCCCAAATCTATCTGTCCATTGAGTAAGGCTATCCCATGTGATCTGATTCGCCGTGACGCTGCATAGCGACGCAACAGCTGACTTGATTACATCACTAGCAGAGGCCCATCGAATCGCACAGTCGTGCTAGGGTCAATGCATCATAATACGCCATGTTTGTTAAGGGCAAATATGCCAATACTACAAACTACAGGGTAGAAATACCATTAAAATACTTATAATAAAGTCGTGAATAATGCATTCCGCTATTTGAAACGGAGTATGTGAAAACTGTGTATGTATATACAGTAGTAGGTTTTACTCAATTTAAATGCCTTATGTCCCAAGAGACAAGAGATCGCCCGCACACATAACGTACAAGTCTCAAGTCTCAAGGAGAAATACTCTACCAATGTGATGATATATCATCAACACAGAGGTGTATAGTATTACTCCTATTAAGGGATCTCTGGAGAAAGAGCAGAATCCTACACCTTCAGATCAAAACTCCCCAGTTGCGGAGCTGTCATTCACGGCTCAAAAAATGTATAAAGAGTCAATAATCAACCCAAATGATACTAAACAAACATAGATGGCAGATGTGGTGGAGCTGTGCATAATCAACAACATTATTACAGTTCACATAGATAAAAATATAGACATTTTTTTTCATTCAATAACACTCTCCTTTGACAGAAAAAAGAGGCCACATGTGTACAGAATTCCTTGTTCCAGTTGGCAAGTGTCTTCCAATATCAATATCGAGACTTCAATCTATAAAGAAGAAGAAAGAAGAAACGGGTAAGTACATAAAAAATTATTACAGTATAATTGCTCTCCTATTCCTATACATCAGACTATATCTAGAGTGGTGAAGGGATCAGGAACAAATATCACTAGGCAAAGGAATCCCCAAGGAACGCAAAGGCCAAATCCAAAAGGCTGTATATAAAGAGAATGACCTCTCAAAAAAATCTGGACCACAATGTCCTAGATGTACATAAAATAATTATTTAAATACATTCAAGGGGTAATCAATATTGAGACCGTTAGGGTGGAGGGAATTTAATCTATTGATCCACTGAACCTCCCGTTGTTTAAGGATCAATTCCCTATTCCCTCCCCGTTTAAGGGGGGGAACCCTATCAATGATGCAAAATCTAAGTTGTTGTACACTATGACCCATTTCCACAAAATGTCGCGCTACAGGGAGTTCAACCTTCTTCGTACGTATGCTGGACTTGTGATTGTTTAATCTCAGTCTACATTCAGTTGTGGTCTCCCCCACGTAAATCAGATTACAAGGACATTGTAAAACATAAATAACATAATCACTTCTGCATGTGTAGTAGGAGGTAATCTTATAAGCTTTACCGGTGGTGGGATGCAAAAAAGAACTGCCTTTGAGAATAATCGCACAGCTATCACAGGACAGGCAGGAAACACATCCATTCCGTGTCAAGTCCTGTTGCCTACCTCTAACCTGAATATTCCTGGCACTGACATCCGTCACGACCAGTCTGTCTTAAATTACGGGGTCTTCTGTACGAAAATAAAGGGGGGGATTGAAATTCTACCACTTTATCATAATAGTTACTCAAAATTCCCCAATGTTAGCACTATATCCAACAGGCCCATAGTCTCAGGTAGGGAGTCGCTTCTTAGCCCCCCTGCCATTTTCCTTGATAAAGTTTGGAGAAATTTTGCCGTATCTGCTAGATCGTATATAAGGGATACGGCAGATTTTTTGAGCAGAATTAGAGATATTGAGATTTCTAATGGGGCTTTGCTGGTCTCATTTGATGTGACCAGCCTGTATACTTCCATTACCCATACGAGGGGTATGATGAGTGTGGGCAAAGTACTTGATGGAACTGAATTTTCCTGTGAGTGCAAAGAATTTTTGATGGGCCTGTTGGATATAGTGCTAACCTGCAATTACTTTCTGTTCAATGATGAATATTTTATGCAACTTCGCGGAACAGCCATGGGGTCCAATGTGGCCCCTACGTATGCCAACATTGTTATGGCTGATATGGAGGAGACGTCGATCTATGTATCCCACCACTTTACTTCGGTACTTGGGTGGTGGCGATACATAGATGACGTCTTCCTCATTTGGACAGGGGACCTGCTTGGTTTGAATAGTTTTTTTGAATATTTAAACTTGATAGACTCTGACATTCAATTTACAATGGTAGTTTCTGATAGTCATGTCCAATTTCTTGACACCTTGGTCTGCATACAGAACAATAAACTTGTAACTGATCTATTTGTTAAAGACACGGACTGCAACAATCTGCTCAGTTTTGGTAGTCATCACCCTAAGGGGATGATCAAATCCTTACCGTATAGTCAGCTATTGAGGGTTAAACGGATTGTTGATTATCCCATTAGTTTAGACCATAAACTCAATATGATGGTAGGGAAGTTTATAGACAGAGGATATCCAGAGCGTCTTCTTAAGACACATCTGGAGAGAGTGAAACGAGTCGATAGGGCCCAACTAGGTCAGGACAAGAAGAAGACTCAGCGGAAAATGGATAGACTCCCTATGGTTTCCACATTTAGTGTATGTAGTCCAAATGTGGCAGGTATTATCAGAAAACATTGGGGAATTTTGAGTAACTATTATGATAAAGTGGTAGAATTTCAATCCCCCCCTTTATTTTCGTACAGAAGACCCCGTAATTTAAGGGACAGACTGGTCGTGACGGATGTCAGTGCCAGGAATATTCAGGTTAGAGGTAGGCAACAGGACTTGACACGGAATGGATGTTTTCCCTGCCTGTCCTGTGATAGCTGTGCGATTATTCTCAAAGGCAATTCTTTTTTGCATCCCACCACCGGTAAAGCTTATAAGATTACCTCCTACTACACATGCAGAAGTGATTATGTTATTTATGTTTTACAATGTCCTTGTAATCTGATTTACGTGGGGGAGACCACAACTGAATGTTATATACAGCCTTTTGGATTTGGCCTTTGCGTTCCTTGGGGATTCCTTTGCCTAGTGATATTTGTTCCTGATCCCTTCACCACTCTAGATATAGTCTGATGTATAGGAATAGGAGAGCAA
Source organism: Rhinoderma darwinii (assembly GCF_050947455.1). Taxonomy (NCBI): domain Eukaryota; kingdom Metazoa; phylum Chordata; class Amphibia; order Anura; family Rhinodermatidae; genus Rhinoderma; species Rhinoderma darwinii. Next base: position 68,893,980 of record NC_134689.1, read on the forward strand.
TTATACTGTAATAATTTTTTATATACTTACCCGTCTCTTCTTTCTTCTTCTTTATAGATTGAAGTCTCGATATTGATATTGGAAGACACTTGCCAACTGGAACAAGGAATTCTGTACACATGTGGCTCTTTTTTCGGTCAAAGGAGAGTGTTATTGAATGAAATTTTTTTTCTATATTTTTATCTATGTGAACTGTAATAATGTTGTTGATTATGCACAGCTCCACCACATCTGCCATCTATGTTTGTTTAGTATCATTTGGGTTGATTATTGACTCTTTATACATTTTTTGAGCCGTGAATGACAGCTCCGCAACTGGGGAGTTTTGATCTGAAGGTGTAGGATTCTGCTCTTTCTCCAGAGATCCCTTAATAGGAGTAATACTATACACCTCTGTGTTGATGATATATCATCACATTGGTAGAGTATTTCTCCGTGAGACATGAGACTTGTACGTTATGTGTGCGGGCGATCTCTTGTCTCTTGGGACATAAGGCATTTAAATTGAGTAAAACCTACTACTGTATATTCATACACAGTTTTCACATACTCCGTTTCGAATAGCGGAATGCATTATTCATGACTTTATTATAAGTATTTTAGTGGTATTTCTACCCTGTAGTTTGTATTATTGGCATATTTGCCCTTAACAAACATGGCGTATTATGATGCATTGACATTAGCATGACTGTGCGATTCGATGGGCCTCTGCTAGTGATGTAATCATGTCAGCTGTTGCGTCGCTGTGTAGCGTCACGGCGAGTCAGATCACATGGGATAGCCTTACCCAATGGACAGATAGATTTGGGGCATGCGCAGTTCGGTGCTTGTGACGCCGAAAATTTTAATCTACACATGTTTTGTTCAGGATGTCCTTGTTTCTCCAGATTGGTGAGTGCCAGCTATTGTGTATTATAATGTGATTATTAATCAATATGCAATTAATGCATTACACTATTTTATATGCACGTATTACACTTGTTGGAATTTTAAAGTTCTTTATACCATTTGTCAATGACTGACTCTTTACACATATATATGATGTTTTGATACACTGTTACACGGGGCATTTTTTTTAATATGAATTGTATAATTGCTGCTATTTAGAGGATTTGTTAATTGAGCTTTGTGCTCCCTATATATACCTGTGTGTGTTTTTCACTAATTGCCTGAAAATGCTTCCATGGAGGAAGTGAAACGTTGCTGTGTTGGGTGAATAAACTTCATTTTTTGCTATTGAGTGCTGCTTCTTTGCTCTATTTTTCCATATCTATATATAGATATATATAGATATATATATATACATATATATATATATGTATATATATATGTATATATATATATATATATATATATATATATACTGTATAGTTGACACATCCTATGATGCATTCCCACGTCACAAGATGTTCCCATGGCCTGCCACCACCCCTGCACGTGCATAAGTTTGGCAAAGTGATGTCATAAAGGAGTGCACGCACTGGCCTTAATCAGTCCAGTGCTGGGGCACTCCTCAGACTTACACTCCACGCTCCCACACCTGAGGAAACCTGCACATCAGCCCCCACCTGGAGAGAAGCTGGATACCACCAAATTAGGCCTGCTGAACGCACTCCGAAAGAGGCTCCAGCACAACCAATCACTGAAGCCACTCATAAGCTACAGGACTAGCAGTGTAAGTATCATTCCTAACTCTCTTTTAGCAGCAGCCAGTCTGCTAGTTGAAATAACCCTTCCCTACCCTTCCATAACTACCCGAGCTGCTGCATCTCCTTCCCACTGCATTTACCCTATCCTATCCTACCATAACCTTGCACTACAGCGAACCTTTATTAACCCATTTATTGACATCCTCCGCTCACATCCATATCCCACAAACATTATCCTATTACAACACCCTTTGCCCTTTCTCTCTGCCTACAGCACCTTATTTCAATAACCCCTTAGTTACAGGGACAGTTAGAGCCAGGTGGGGGGAGGGTCACATAAGTAAGTGCGAGTGAGTGTTTTGTATTTTATGTGTATTTAGGTACGTGGGTGGGTACTAGGATAGGATTGCAATAGGATTATACGAGTACTGTTTTTGTTTTTTTGATAGTTTTATTTTATTTTTTCATGAAAAGAAAATATTCTATTACAAATACTTCACAAATTATACATTATTCCAACCCTACCTCCCACCGCCCTCCATACCGCAGCAAGGAAAAATGATAATAATAAAAAAAAAATGGTATTGAAAAAATGTAAGCTAATATGTCTGCACTTTTATCATTTCAGAAAAAACTTTTCAGAAGGTTAACAATATCAATCGATTTTTCCCAAATAGCAAAGAACTTATGCAGAGACCTTCTGGATTTAAAGATATAAAACTCATATGACATTAACTTAGAGGTTTCAGATTTCCATAATTTAACCCCTTAATGACCGCCGATAAGCCTTTTCACGGCGGTCATTAGTGGGCTTTATTCTGATGTAATAGCCTTTTCTCGGCGCTGCATCAGAATAAATAAACAGAGCAGGGAGCCGTTAAATCTCCCTGCTCTCAGCTACCAGAGGTAGCGGAGGGCTTGGGGCATCCCTGCTCAAACGTGCGAGATTGGTATTAGTATCGATCTCACCCGTTTAACCCCTTAGATGCGGCGCTCAATGGCGAGCGCCGCATCTGAGTGGTTTTGGAGAGAGCTCCCTCTCATCCCACCGACACCCGGCGGTAAAATCGCCGAGTGTCTGTGGCTCCGATGGCAGACGTGGGCCTAATAAAGGCCCCCAGGTCTGCCTGTAGTGTATGCCTGCTAGGTCATGCCTGAGGCATGGCCTAGCAGATGCCTGTCTGTTTTAAATGGACAGGCAGTAATACACTGCAATACAAAAGAATTGCAGTGTATTATTAAAGTGAACAGATGATCGCATATTAAAGTCTCCTAGAAGGACTAGTAAAAAAGTAAAAAAAAGTTTAATAAAGTTAATAAAAAAACGTGAAAAAAAATGAAAAACCCACTTTTTCCCCTTACAAAATGCTTTACTATTAAAATAAAAAAACTAAATAAAGCAAAAAAGTTAACATATGTGATATTGCTGCATCTGTAACGACCCCGACTATAAAGCTATTACATTATTTAACCCGCACAGTGAACGCTGTAAAAAATAAACTAAAAAACATTGGAAAAATTGTCTGTGAATCCTGACTTAAAAAAATTTAAGAAAAAGTGATCAAAAAGTCGCATCTACTCCAAAATGGTACCAATAAAAACTACAAGTTGTCCCGCCAAAAAAAAGCCCTCATACAACTGCATAGGCGTCACAATAAAAAAGTTATGACTCCTCAAATATGGAAACACAAAAACAAATAATTTTGGAAAAAAAGTGTTTTTACTGTGTAAGTAGTAAAACATACAAAATCTATACAAATTTGGTATTGTATTGGTATAATATGTACCCCAAAATGGTGCTATTAGAAAATACAACTTGTCCCGCGAAAAACAAGACCTTATACAGCTATGTCGACACAAAAATAAAAAAGTTATAGCTCTTCGAATGTGACGATGGAAAAACGTAAAAAATGTCTTGGTCATTAGGGCCCAGAATGCAAGCAGGGGGAAGGGGTTAAGAGTTGGAGTCTTCTTACTAAGCCAAAATGTGGCGATTAATTTTCTGGCAAAAAACAAAGGTATTAGTACCTCCAAAATCGTTGGAGTAATAACCTCAGGCTGATCTGGATCGCCCAGTATACAAATTTTCAGACTCATACAGATATTAATTTTGTATATCCGGCTAATTTCACTTGTTATATCTTTCCAATATCTGACCAACTCGGGACATCTCCATATTAAATGTATCCATTTAGAATTGGGTGAGTCACATTTAGGACAATTCAAGGAATCAGAATATCGTATTCTGTGTAAAAAATATTTGGAGCAATAAAGGCGATGTGTTATCAAAAATGCAATAATTTTATTTGCCCCATTTAAAATAACCTTGTGTGAAGTTTTATACATTTGTGCCCATCCCCCATCTGAGACAGTGCCCAAATCTTCTGTCTATTTAGGACGTGAACTAATAGATATCTGTTGAGATTTTTTAACCAGCAAGCAGTCGTATATCTTAGAGATAAAACCCTTATTAGTCGGTTCAACTAAAATTTCATAAGCTACAAATGTACTAATTAATTTTATCCCTCTTAATATATGATTAAGTGCATGAGATAACTGTTGGGATCTAAATTTAGTATTCTATGTAATTACTTTGCCTTCAAGGATCTCTCCCAATTCACTAATTGTACCCCTTCTATATACATCTCAGATAAAAAAAACATCTTTTTTTCACCCAGAATTTGGCTAAATTAACATCACAAAGATCCGTAAAAAAATAATTATACCAGAGAGGTGCTAAATCCAAAAGGGATTCAGACTGCAGTAATCGCTTTTTAACTTCATAACATACATTGTCCATTAACAAACACAGACAATAACCATTATAAACCAAACCCTGGAATTGGCCCGCCTCTAATCTTTGAAAAATACTCCATGATTGAGTATCTATAGACTTCTTTTTAAAGTAATCGTTAACTGCCAAATCATCCCAATACATGATGTATTTGAGTAGGCTAGAAAATACATTTTAATATTTGGGATTCCAAATCCTCCACTTTCTATGGGCAACTGTAGTTGTTGAAGTTTTACACGTATTATTTTACCCCGCCAAATTAAGCCATTAAACATTGTATCTATTGTTTTGAAATAACTGGGATTCAACCAGATTGGCAAGTTTGACAGGACATATAGAATTTGTGGGAGTAGAATCATTTTAATTAAGGCAATTCTATCTGCCATAACCAGGGGGAGTCTATCCCAAGTTTTTATTTTATTTTTTTATCCTACTAAGCAAGTAGATTATTCACTGTTCAATGGTAGATGAGTCTTAGAATTTATTAGTTACAACGTAACCTTCAATATGAGATTTGTTTCACTCTTTAGCAATTTATAATAGTGATGCAATTGTATCTATATAAATAATGCACTAGTGCTTGCGCACTTTAAATTGACACATGTAATAGGTTCGGATAGGACACGACAAAGCGGCGGTGGGGAAGGGAGGCCCAAGTTTGGGGAACAGCCCAGGGCATATGGTCTACTTAATCCACCACTGCTCTTATCCTGTTGGCTACCTGGGTCACCATGAGGACCCAGGAATGTGCTCAGGAGGTTTGGTGGGAGAGACGTTTCCACAGACTGGCACCCTCATTAAAGAGACCACTGGAGGCCTCCTCCTGTTACTCTACCTGAAGGTAGACAGAATCAAATTGTCCAAGCAGGAGAAACAGCGCAGATGCTCTTCAGGTCTGTGCCTGTATTTTGCGGCCTTAAAGGCCATTTCGTGCGCCAATGTCCACAAAAGCCTGGAAACTCCAGCACCTAGGGTTGGTTGGAGAGACAACCCTAAGTGGGATGACGCCAAACGTCAAAGCCTCTCCCAAGTTATCCATTCTTGTGACCATCATCTCTGGAGAGACATCACACTCCTCCTCTGCCGATCTGAATTCCAGAGCAGCTGCAAACTATATCCAGCAGGATCTGGTGGATCACCTACATCTACCCACAGTTCTTCTGGAGAGACCACTGGCTGTTGCCTCTGTGAATGGACTACCATTGCCCGATCCTATTGTGTCCGTCACTAAACCACTGACACTACAAAACTGAGTTCTTCACTCGGAACAGATCACCTTCCTCATTCTACCTAAAGTTATCAACCCTGTTCTGCTGGGCCTGCCTTGGCTTCATCTAGATGCTCCGGTTCTCGACTGGAGTTCTGGAGAAGTCCTGCAATGGGGGCCCAGTTGCCTTAGCCGCTGCCTGCCACAGGTTTGTAATGTTTTGCCTCCACTGCCTTAGTCACTCTCTGATCTACCGTCTCATTATGCTACTTTTGCGGACGTCTTCAGTAGGAAGGAAGCAGAGACTATTCCCCCTCATCGCATCTATGACTGCCCTGTTGAATTACTTCCTGATGCCTCACCACCTCGCAGGGTTTATGCTCTCTCTCCCTGCCAGAGACCCTAGCCATCTCCACTTACGTTAAGAGAACCTCGAGAGAGAGTTCATCCGGAAGTCTTCTGCCCCGGCCAGAGACGGATTCTTCTTCATGAAGAAGGATGGATCTCTTCATCCTCTTCATCCTCTTCATCCACCGGGGTCTGAACCAAATTACGGTCAAGAATAAGTATCCAATTCCGCTCTTTTCAGAACTTTTCAATAGAATTCATGGGGCCAAGGTGTTCACAAAACTGGATTAATGCGGAGCTTATAACTTGATCCGTATCCGCAAAGGTGACGAGTGGAAAACCGCATTTAACACCCAAGACGGCCAATATGAATATCTCGTCATGCCCTTTGGTCTATTTAACACTCCAGCTGTGTTCCAGGAGTTTGTAAATTACATTTTCCGGGACTTGTTGTATGTCTGCGTGGTGGTCTATCTGGACAACATCCAGATCTACTCATCTGATTCGATCGCGCATCGGAGGAATGTTCGCCAAGTTCTGTCACGGATAAGGGGGAATCGTCTATATGCTAAATTTGAGAAGTGTGTGTTCGAGAAGAGCTCTCTGTCTTTCCTGGGCTAGAAACGTATTTGACGGTGGACTCAAGATGGACCTAGAGAAGGTGAAATTTGTCTTAGAATGGCCACGTCCTTAGGGCCTGCGATCCATACAGCATTTTCTGGTATTCGCTAACTTCTACCGGAATTTATGCCAAACTTCTCGTCTCCGACTGCTCCAATCTTGGCCCTCACCAAGAAGGGGGTGAATGCCCAGGTTTGGCCTCCGGATTCAGACCGAGCGTTTATTAACCTCCAGAGCGCTTTCACTACAGCCTCCGTTCTCCATCACCCTGATGCTTCTCGGCAGTTATTTCTGGAGGTGGACGCGTCTTCCATAGGTACGGGAGCACTACTATGCTAAAAGAAATCTAAAGGCAAGATGGTGGCTTGTGGTTTCTTTTTAAAATTATTATCTCCAGCAGAACGCAATTATTCCATCGGGACAAATACAGTAGTTTCTCCTGGCTCTAATACCCACAATATACTGTATATCTCTCAGACCAACCGGAGCAGGTAAAATTAAATTGGGTATGATCCAAAAAATACCCTAAATGGCATATATAAAGTACAGTAAAGTTTACCGCTCAGACGGCACTGGTATCAGTCCAATATCAAATCGGTATAGGCACTCTCTCCCAGAAAAGTGCAGTGGACAGTCCGCAATCCAGTGAGGGTGTGGATGGTAATTCTTATCCCTGTAGTCCCACAGAGCTTCGTATCGTCTCTCGACGTTCAGAAGACACCTGGTAGGAAAAAGATCCTATGTCTCTAATAGATGAAAAAAGGAAGACACATAGTGCAACACCCTCTGAAAATTGATCGCTCCACGCCAAGTTTAACCCCTTCATGCCGACAATCTGTATATTCACGTCCTTTTTGCACATACCCTGTGCAGCCAGGGCGTGAATATACAGATCACTTTTTCAGCCGGCATAGCGCTGTGAAAAGCGTGTTTGGACGCCGGCTGTGTCAGTGTCTGCGGCTTCCCAACAACCTGTTCTATGCAGCTGAACCGATTGGTTCGGCTGCAGAGAATATGATCACCGGTAGAGATGAGCAAACCGGGACAACCGAACCCGGTTTCGGTCCGAACTGCCGGAAAAGTTCAGTTCGCAGCGAATCCGAACTTCACCGGGTTCGGCCGAACCCGTTTTGACCGAACCCGGCTACATTTTGGGGCCTGCCACATGTTACATCTAAAATGGAGGATTTCAAAAAATCACCTGACATCAGGCTACCCCATAATGCCTTGCAAACGGCTCTCCCAGCCAATCGGGAGGCAGCATAGGGGCGGGCTCAAGCCTGCAATAAAAGTCTATGCACGGAGCTCAGCGGCCATTTTACAGACAGGAGCTGTAGGGATAGCATCTCTGTGCAGTAAGGGAAAGCTTTAGGAATCTAAAAGGCAGGAATCCAGCAATCGAAGGGGCTCATCCACTACTCACTACTCAGCCAGTGTGTGAATACGCTTTTATAAGGGGCTCATCCCCATTGCATCCAACTTGCAATACAGGCAGGCTTTGTAGTACTACAACGCCCAGCATTCCCTGAGTCAGTGCACAGTGGCTGATAGAAATTCTCATTCATTGCCATTTGCCAAGCCATTGTCAGTGTGTGAATACGCTTTTAGAAGGGGCTCATCCCCGGCCGTTAACATAACAAACAAATAACAATCCAACTTGCAATACAGGCAGCCTTTGTAGTAGTAGTAGTAGTAGTAGTAGTTGTAGTACTACAAGGCCCAGCATTCCCTGAGTACACTGCAGCGTGGCTGATAGAAATTCTCATTCATTGCCATTTGCCAAGCCAGTGTCAGTGTGTGAATACGCTTTTAGAAGGGGTTCATCCCCGGCCGTTAACATAACGAAATAACAATCCAACTTGCAATACAGGCAGCCTTTGTAGTAGTACTACAACGCCCAGCATTCCCTGAGTGCACCCCGGCGTGCCTGATAGAAATTCTCATTATTTGCCATTTGCCAAGCCAGTGTCAGTGTGAATACACTTTTAGAAGGGGCTTATCCCCGGCCGTTAACATAACAAACAAATAACAATCCAAATTGCAATACAGGCAGCCTTTGTAGTAGTACTACAACGCCCAGCATTCCCTGAGTGCATCGCGGCGTGCTGATAGAAATTCTCATTCATTGCCATTTGCCAAGCCAGTGTCAGTGTGTGAATATGCTTTTAGAAGGGGCTCATCCCCGGCCGTTAACATAACAAACAAATAACAATCCAACTTGCAATACAGGCAGCCTTTGTAGTAGCAGTAGTACTACAAGGCCCAGCATTCCTTGAGTGCACTGCAGCGTGGCTGATAGAAATTCTCATTCATTGCCATTGGCCAAGCCAGTGTCAGTGTGTGAATACGCTTTTAGAAGGGGTTCATCCCCGGCCGTTAACATAACGAAATAACAATCCAACTTGCAATACAGGCAGGCTTTGTAGTAGTACTACAACGCCCAGCATTCCCTGAGTGCACCGCGGCGTGCCTGATAGAAATTCTCATTCATTGCCATTTGCCAAGCCAGTGTCAGTGTGAATACGCTTTTAGAAGGGGCTCATCCCCGGCCGTTAACATAACGAAATAACAATCCAACTTGCAATACAGGCAGCCTTTGTAGTAGTACTACAACGCCCAGCATTCCCTGAGTGCATCGCGGTGTGCTGATAGAAATTCTCATTCATTGCCATTTGCCAAGCCATTGTCAGTGTGTGAATACGCTTTTAGAAGGGGCTCATCCCCGGCCGTTAACAAAACAAACAAATAACCTAACTTGCAATACAGGCAGCCTTTGTAGTAGTAGTAGTAGTAGTAGTAGTAGTAGTAGTAGTAGTAGTAGTACAAGGCCCAGCATTCCCTGAGTGCACTGCAGTGTGGCTGATAGAAATTCTCATTCATTGCCATTTGCCAAGCCAGTGTCAGTGTGAATACGCTTTTAGAAGGGGCTCATCCCCCGGGTTTTGATTCAACTTGCTGCACTCCAGCAGTGAAATGTCTGGTAAAAAAAAGGTTGTGAAAGGAAGGGGTAGAGGAAAAAACACCCATGCTGTGTCCTCTTCCAGTCCAAATGTTGGATCTGTTGGTGCCAGACCCAGTACCAGCATTTGTGGCACAAGACATGTGCCCAGTTCCACTAGTAGCAGCAGCCATGTGCCTGCTGGTAGTAGTAGCAGTATCAGCAAGCCAGACTTGTCCATCTCCTCCCGTGGGCGGGTTAATTTAGACAATACGGCCATTGTGGACTGGTTGGCTGGCTCGCGGTCATCTCAGCAGGAAGACTCTGACGATCTGGCTTCAAGCCAGGTTTCGTTAGATTCCAGATCCTCTACAGTTCCTTGGCACAGTGACAGTAGTAATATAGGTATTTCTAGCGTTTCCATTCCATCATCTATGTCTTCACTCCCCCTTCCTAGCGGGAAGCCATCTTTCCTGAGAGTCTTAAGAGACATCTCCTCGGGTGCGAAGGAAGATACTGAACAACATAGTGATGATGATTTGTTTTCCGCGAGTCAGCCAACGGAGTGTGTTGCGGCGGTGGTGGTAGCCGTGGTGGCAGACGCAGTAATGAGGGGGGGGGCATGGAGCCCGCCATGATGTCACATCACATTCACAACACAGTGACAGAAGTGGCGGGGATGATGAGGAGGGCTATGATGATGATGTTGTTTTAGACAGGACGTGGGAACCAGGTGACGAGGTGATGGCGGCGTCAGAGGAGGAGGGTAGTAGTGGCGGCACTGGCCGTGATAAACAGCCAAGCCGAGGTAGGGGCAGAAGTCAATCTGCAAAATGTTGCAGCGGTAGGGTCAGCTCAAGAGCCGGTGACGGCGACACTGATGCTGGTGTAGGCTCCCGAAAAAAGCCTGCCAGACAAGGGGTAAGCTCGGGTGGTGGTGGTGGTGGTGGTGGTGGTGGACGACGTGGTACTACCTCTTTACGGTACTCTGCCGTGTGGCAATTTTTCTGTACCTTCCCGGAGGACGAAAACATGGCACAGTGCCGCATCTGCAAGCAGAAAGTAAGGCGTGGGCAGGGCAGCAATGTAGGAACTACCGCTCTACATAAACACATGGAGCGGCATCACAAGGCCATGTGGGACAATCGACAGTAGTAGCCAGGCCTTATCCACCATGTCGTTGTCATCATCATCATCACTGTCATCTAGTGCTCCTCCTACGTCCCGTCAGTTATCCATTATGGAATCGTTGTCCAATAAGCAACAATATATACCCAGTCATCCACTTGTCGTGCGGCTTAATTCACACCTGGCTAAGTTGTTGGTGGTGCAGTCGCTGCCGTACCACCTGGTCGACTCCGCCGGCTTCAAGCAATTGATGGCGTGTGCGCTCAGCCTAGGTGGCGAATACCTAGCCGACATTACTTCTCCAAAACAGCTGTCCCTGCCTTGCACAAGCACGTGGAGGAAAAGGTGTGCCAGTCCTTGCAATTATCCGTGTGCAGCAGGGTACATGCCACCGTCGACATGTGGAGCAGCAACTATGGGCAGGGACAGTACATGTCTTTCACGGCCCACTGGTTCAATATTTTGCAGTCTGATGCACCACCGCAGCAATGCCAGGCATTACCACCTCCACGCTTGTATCTTTCTGGTTCAACTCCGGACACCAGGCGCCTACCATCCTCCTACTCCTACTCCTCGCCTTCCTCCTTGGAGGTCTTCCCGTCCCCGACAGGACACAGCGTATCTTCCACTCCTCCTCCCTCCTCTTTTCATAGGTGCAAGGTGAAGCGCCACAACGCTGTCTTACACCTGCTGAGCCTGGGCGAGAAAAGCCACACAGGGCAGGAGCTGCTGCTGTGCATCAAGGAGGAAATCGCACGCTGGCTGTCTCCTCTAAAACTCACACTGGGCAATGTTGTCTCTGATAACGGCAAAAACGTTGTGGCTGTACTGCGTCTAGGTCACCTGCCACACGCTCCTTGCATGGCACATGTGATCAATCTGGTCATAACCTGCTTCTTAAAGTCATAGGTTGGTTTGAATGGTGTGCTGGCCATGTCCAGGAGGGTTTGCGTTCGCTTTAGACGTTCGTATGCATTTAAGCATGCCCTCCTGGACTTGCAGCGTCAAAACAATCTCCCAGAACACAGCCTGATTTGCGACGTTCCAACACGCTGGAATTCCACCCTGCACATGTTGTACCGTCTGTACGAACAGCGGAAAGCCGTGAATGATTTCCTGATGCAGCAGACGGGCAGCGTTTGGAGCCAGTGTAATTTCGAGCTCAGGCACTGGCAGCTGGTTAGAGACGCATGACGACGACCTTGATGATGGACAACCATGGCAGTATGGGGCGGAGATGGAACCAACCGGGTCCTCTGAAACGCTGGCCAGGATGGCGAGCTGTATGCTTCGTTACTTGCGCGCTGACTGTCGTATTGTTAGCATGAAGCAAAGAGATGAGTACTGGATAGCCACACTTTAGACCCTCGGTATAAAGCCAGAATGGGGGAGTTTTTTGCGCCTTCCGAAAAGGAGGCAAAATTGGCTTATTATCGAGAGAAGCTATGCAGCCAGCTTGTCACGGCTTTCAAACGGCAAACACCTGCTGCAAGCATGTCTGACCGGGGGGCCACTCTCCGCTCCCCACTGTCTCATCATTCCACCGCCTCTGGCAGAGCTACCTCTGCAATAGGCGGCAGCCGCGGCAGCAGCGGCAGCAGCAGCCAATTCAGTTTGGAAAATATGATGACAACATTTTTACATCCAATACCCCGACCTGACACACATCGTAGTCACCAAAGGGATGTTCACCATCACCAGGTGCAGCACCTAAACAACCAGGTTCACTCGTACCTGGACTCTGCCCTTTCTCTGTCAGAAATTCTGATCCCAGACCCCATGGACTTCTGGGTCAGCAGATTGGATCATTGACAAGAACTGCCACAGTTTGCCATGGGTGTACTGTCTTGTCCACCCTCCAGTGTAGTGTCAGAGAGGGTATTCAGCGCGGCAGGGGGCTTCGTCACCCCTAAGCGAACAAGATTGTCCGCCAACAGCTTGGAAAATCTCACGTTTCTGAAAATGAATCAAGCGTGGATCGGTGAGGATTTTAAAACCCTTGGGCCTGATGCCACTGATTAGATCTGACATTGCTGCTGCTGCTGCTGCAGCTACCGCCTGCTACTGCCGCCTTCTACTACGGGATTCTGTCCTGTCCACTCTTTTTTTAATGTGCTGCTGCTACTACTACTACCACCCTTGCTGTCTGTGTTGGCTACCTCTACTGTCTAACACCAATACACCTCCACTGCCGTCTGCTACAAGCAGGCCTGCCCCACCACAGGGCTGTCGTCCAGTCTCTTTTTTTAATGTGCTGCTGCTACTACTACTACCACCCTTGCTGTCTGTGTTGGCTACCTCTACTACCACCAATACACCTCCACTGCCGCCCGTCTGCTACGAGCAGGCCTGAGGCCTGCCCCACCACAGGGCTTTGTCCTGTGACTGTCCAGTCTCTTTTTTTAATGTGCTGCTACTACTACTACCAGTCTACCACCCTTGCTGTCTGTGTTGAATGGCTACCTCTACTACCACCAATACACCTCCACTGCCGCCCGTCTGCTACAAGCAGGCCTGAGGCCTGCCCCACCACAGGGCTTTGTCCTGTTACTGTCGTCCAGTCTCTTTTTTTAATGTGCTACTACTACTACTACTACTACTACTACCACCCTTGTTGTCTGTGTTGGCTACCTCTACTACCACCAGTACACTTCCACTACCGTCTGCTACAAGCAGGCCTGAGGCCTGCCCCACCACAGGGCTTTGTCCTGTGACTGTCGTCCAGTCTCTTTTTTTAATGTGCTGCTGCTACTACTACTACCACCCTTGCTGTCTGTGTTATCTACCTCTACTACCACCAATACACCTCCACTGCCGCCCGTCTGCTACAAGCAGGCCTGAGGCCTGCCCCACCGCGGGGCTTTGTCCTGTGACTGTCCAGTCTCTTTTTTTAATGTGCTGCTGCTACTACTACTACCAGTCTACCACCCTTGCTGTCTGTGTTGAATGGCTACCTCTACTACCACCAATACACCTCCACTGCCGCCCGTCTGCTACAAGCAGGCCTGAGGCCTGCCCCACCACAGGGCTTTGTCCTGTGACTGTCCAGTGTCTTTTAATGTGCTGCTACTACTCACCCTTGCCAATAAAAAGGATCAATTTTTGGAGGGCTTGTGAAAAGCCATTGCTTGTTGCTTTTACATCCATGTATGGAAGAACCCCGACAGGCATCTTCCAATAAAAAGGGTAAATTTTTGGAGGGCTTGTGAAAAGCCATTGCTTGTTGCTTTTACATCCATGTATGGAAGAACCTCGGCAGGCATCTGCCAATAAAAAGGGTCAATTTTTGGAGGGCTTGTCAAAAGCCATTGCTTGTTGCTTTTACATCCATGTATGGAAGAACCCCGGCAGGCATCTGCCAATAAAAAGGGTCAATTTTTGGAGGGCTTGTGAAAAGCCATTGCTTGTTGCTTTTACATCCATGTATGGAAGAACCCCGGCAGGCATCTGCCAATAAAAAGGGTCAATTTTTGGAGGGCTTGTCAAAAGCCATTGCTTGTTGCTTTTACATCCATGTATGGAAGAACCCCAGCAGGCATCTGCCAATAAAAAGGGTACCTTTTTATAGGGCTTGTCAAAAGCCATTGCTTGTTGTTTTTTCATCCATGTATGGAAGAACCCTGGCAGGCATCTGCCAATAAAAAGGGTACATTTTTGGAGGGCTTGTGAAAAGTCATTGCTTGTTGCTTTTACATCCATGTATGGAAGAACTCCGGCAGGCATCTGCCACCATAAAGGGTAAATTTTTGGAGGGCTTGTCAAAAGCCATTGCTTCTTCTTTTACCACCTTATATGTATGAACCCTGGCAGGCATCAGCCGCCTAAAATGGTTAATTTTTGTACCTTTTTTAACAATGCATTAAGCATACAACATGCACAAGTGCAGTGGTTTCTGTTAGTTATCACCGTGTCCCATCCGTTTTCCTATAGCCATACATGTTGGCATAACTTTGACACTAACTTTGCTTTAAAGACAGCTCAAAGTACTTGGATACACTCATGGGTGACCTAAGAGTGTTATACAGGGCTTTTTGGGCTTTTAAACAGTGTTATACACAATTTTTAGGGGCTTTCTTGTATTACAGGTTCGGTCAGAACTAGTTCGGCCCGAATCGAACTTTTTCACGAAATTCGGCGAACCTGCCGAACCGAACTTTTCATAAGTTCGCTCATCTCTAATCACCGGTATTAACCACTTCCTGACCGCCCACTCTAAACTCATGTCGGCGCTTGCTGGGCTCTGTGCAGCGCCGATGTGAATTCACAGTGGGTGTTAAAAGCGCTACCCGGGTGTCTCAGAGTAGCGCTGACACCCGGATTGCGCTGTCAACCCCTGCCTCTGGTCCCAGAGACATGATCGGGACCTGATTAGTTCAGGTCCCGATCATGTGATCGCAGGGAAAGTTTGTTGTAGCAACAAACTGGAAAGTTTGTTGCTACAACAAACTTTCCTGAGGACCGATTACGGGTGCTGCTGTCAGTTGCATGGCAAAACCGGAGGCCATACAACAGCCTCTGGTCTGCCATTCACGGAAGCCTATGAGGAACAGCTGGTCCTCATAGGCTTCCTGTCAGTGTGACTATCAGCGTCACACTGACAGTTTATAATACGTTACACTACCTAGGTAGTGTAATGTGTTATAGCAGCTATCAGTGCTGCAGGTCTTCAAGTAAAAATTAAAAAAAAGTTATAAAAATGTTTTATACATGTGTAAAAATAAGTTATAAGCTACAAAAACAAAAAATGTTTTTTTTTCCTATAATATGTCTCTTATTATAGGAAAAAAAATAAACCGTTAAAAAAGTACACATATTTGGTATCACCGCGTTCGTAACGCCCCCAACTATAAAACTATAATATTATTTTTCCCGCACGGTGAACACCGCAAAAAATAATTAAAAAACAATACTAGCATCACTTTTTTTTTTGTCAATCACCCCTCTTAAAATAAAGAAAAAAAAGTGATCAAAAATTTGCATGTACCCCAAAATAATACCATTAGAAACTACAACCCATCCCGCAAAAAACAAGCGCTTACGCAGTTTATTTTTACTGAAAAATAAAAAAAATTACAGCTCTATAGAAAAGTGATTTAATTGCGCAAACGCCACAAAGCAGAAAAAAAACTATATACATATGGTATCGCCGTAATCGTACCGACCTGCAGAATAAAGTAAAATTTAATTTATAGCGCACAGTGATTACTGTAAAAAAAAGGAAAAAACATTGTCAAAATGTATGGTTTTTTTGTCACTTTGCTTGCCAAAAAATCGAATAAAAAGTGTTCAAAAAATCACATGTACCCTAAATTGGTACCAATGAAAACTACAGATTGTAACGTAACAAATAAGCCCTCGCACGGCTCCGGTGGAGAAAAAATAAAAAAAGTTCTAGCGCTCAGAATATAGCGACAGAAATTGTGCAGAGTGTCCAAAAGCGGATAAGATTGGGCACCATTTATCAGTACGACACCGGCCACACATCTATGAATTATTTATTTACCCCCTTATTATGCCCTGATGTACTCTGCCCAGCTTACATATACCCCCACTTTATAAACTGAAATACCAGAAAAACCCCAAGCAGAACTATTACCAAGCAAAATCTGCGATCCAAAAGCCAAATGGCGCTCCTTCCCTTCTGAGCTCTGCCGTGGGTCCAAACCGCAGTGTATTACCACATATTGCCGTAATCGGGAGAAATAGCTTAAGGCTGGGTTCACACGACCTATTTTCCGACGTAAACGAGGCGTATTATGCCTCGTTTTACGTCTGAAAATAGGGCTACAATACGTCGTCAAACATCTGCCCATTCATTTGAATGGGTTTGCCGACGTACTGTGCAGACGACCTGTTATTTACGCGTTGTCGTTTGACAGCTGTCAAACGACGACGCGTAAAAATACAGCCTCGACAAAAGAAGTGCAGAACACTTCTTTGGACGTTTTTGGAGCTGTTTTCTCATAGACTCCAATGAAAACAGCTCCAAAAACGGACGTAAAAAACGCCGCCAAAACGGCGTGAAAACGCAGCGAAAAATGCGAGTTGGTAAAAAAACGTCTGAAAAGCAGGGTCTGTTTTCCCTTGAAAACAGCTCTGTATTTTCAGACGTTTTTGTTGACTACGTGTGAACATACCCTTACAAGTTTTGGGGTGCTTTTTATTCTTTATGCAAAAATTACATTATATTTTTTCAGAAAAAAAGTAGATTTTCATTTATACAGACCTATTACAATAAATATAGCAGAAGACATGTCGGGTCAAGATGCTAACTGTGCCCCTAGATAAATTCCTTGAGGTGTGTAGTTTCCCAAACCACTTTTGGGGAGATTCCACTGTTTTGGCACCACAAGACCTCTTCAAACCTGACATGGTTTCTAAAATATATTCTAAAAAAAGGAAGCCCCAAAATCCTCTAGGTGCGCCTTTGCTTCTGAGGCCGGTGCTTCAGTCCATTATCATACTAGAGCCACATGTGGGATATTTCTAAAAACTGCAGAATCTGGGCAATAAATATTGAGTTGCATGTCTCTGGTAAAACCTTCTGTGTTACAGAAAAAAATTTATTACAAATTTGTAAATTTCACCTCTACTTTGGTTTCCAAACCCAATATTCCCATGAAACGCCTAAAGGGTTAAGAAACTTTCTGAATCCTGTTTTGAATACTTTGAGGGGTGCAGTTTTTAAAATTGGGTGATTTATGGGGTCTATCTAGTACATAAGGCCCTCAAAGCCACTTCAGAACTGAACTGGTCCTTGACAAAATAACCTTTTGAAATTTTCTTGAAAATGTAAGAAATTGCTGCTAAAGTTCTCAGCCTTGTAATGTCCTAGAAAAATAAAATAATGTTCAAAAAACAATGCAAATATAAAGTAGACATATGGAGGATGTTAATTAGCAAGAGTTTTGTGTGGTATTACTATCTGTTTTACTATGTAAATTACACTTAAAATGAGAAAAATTATAATTTTTGCACATTTTCTTTAAATGTTGCCATTTTTCACAAATAAGCTATGAATTTATTGACCAAATTTTTCCACTAACATAAAGTACAATATGTCACGAGAAAACAGTCTCTGAATCACTTGGATAGGCAAAAGCATTCCAGAGTTATTACCACATAAAATTACACGTCAGATTTGAAAAAATGGGGCTGGTCATTGAGGCATCGAGGGCCCTTGGTCCGGAAAGGGTTAATCTATACTCACAGAAGTAACAAGAAATAAAAGCATCAAAATAGGTAAAATATAAACATTCCTAGGCGGCAAACACTCTCTCCCGACCCTGATGCCCCAGAGGAAGCCGGAAGGGCGAAATTCATGTATGAACTGTGCCTTGAACAAGTCTACCCACTCCAAACCCAATAGTCTGCTACTAACCCTGCCTGTTAGTGATGCTCCTTGGCAGCATATCGCTATTTACTTTATCACTGAACTTCCTACCTCAGCTAGATGTACTACAATCTCAGTAGTAGTGAATTGTTTCTCTAAAATGGCACATTTTATTCCGTTAATTGGTCTCCCGTATGCTCTTTGCATGGCAAATCTGTTTATTCTGCACATCTTATGTCTGGAAGGACTTGCACTGCACATTGTCTCGGACCGAGGTGTACAGTTTACATCCAAGTTCTGGAGAGCTTGTGCAACCTGTGGGATGTAAAACTGGATTTCTCTTCTGCCTATCACCCACAGTCCAATGGAGTGTGTCCAGTGTCAAGTGAAGAGGACCAATCTAATTTTAGAGAATTATCTTTGTCATTTATTTTCCGCCCAACACCTCAATTGGGTACAACTTCTGCCTTGGGCAGAATTTTCATACAACAATCACACAAGTGAGTCTACTACCTCGTCTCCTTTAGCCAGCATCCTCGAGTTCCTCTTCCTGTGCCAGCCATCACACAGGTACCAGCAGCAAATTCTTAATTTGGGGCTGTTATTCACATCTGGCAGCAAACTAAGTCTGCGATTCTTTAGGCAGTGGACTTCATGAAAAAGCATGCCGATAAAAGAAGAAATGTTCCTCCTCAGTTTTCTCCTGGAGTCAAGGTCTGGCTATCTTCAAGGAACATTCGTTTGAAGGTGCCCTCATATAAATTTGTTCCCTGGTTCCTCAGACCCTTTGGGATCCTACAACAGATAAACCCTGTCTCCTATAAGCGTCGGCTGCCTCCTACCCTCAGAATCCCCAACTCCTTTCATGTGTCCCTCCTGAAACCTGTGGTCCTGAATCGCTACAGCAAAACTCCTAGTCCTGCAGTTCCTCTCAGCGGTTCATCTGATGTGTTTCAGGTAAAAGAGATCCTGGACTGCAAGAGAGTAGAAAGAAGAACTTTCTATTTGGTGGACTGGAGAGGGTTTGGTCCTGAGGAGAGGTCATGGGAACCAGAAGAGAACCTTAATGAACCTACCCTCGTTAAAAAAATCCTCTCCTGCTCTGGACCCAAGAAGAGGGGACATAAGGGGGTGCTGTAATGGCCGCGGTCATGGACTGCCGCCTTCCCTTACCTGCTGACGGCCGCGACCGCAGTCAGCACATCCGGCCGCTCTGCCCTGTAGTGTCTGCTAGGGGACACGGCTGCAAATTATATAAAAGATAAAATTCAGCTTACTCAGGAGAAAGTCACTTTTGTTCTAGGCTATTGCGAATTAAAAGGGGCCAAACTAGTGCCCCCGATAGAGTGCCCAACTTCAATATGTTGAGATATGTAGTTTTGAACCCTGCTACATTACTTCCGCAGAGTCCAAAACCCACCTTTAGTAGTGAGTAGTGATGAGACTGATCAGGTACGTCTCAGTGACAATGCACAATTTTGTTTTGAAGTAATTTTGTTTGTTTGTGGTATTAATCAGGTATTTACAGGACCTGATGGGGGTGGGATTCCCAAGTGTTCTGTATTATCAGATGAGTATGGAAAAATAAGACTCCATCCTCTTGAAATAGTCTATCGATATGCAACATGAGATTCCAATGTAAATTTATAATGTAAAGATACTTCATAATATACAGTATGCATGTACAAGACAGGATAAAATCATCCAGAGACCACACTCACCTTCTTGTTCGTCTCAAGAAGCGGAGCTGGAGGTGCTCGCTGAGGCTTGTAACCTGGCAAAAGGTAAGACGGACAATATTTACACTAACTCTAGGTACTCTTTTGGCATCGTCCACGATTATGGGCCCATTGGTAGTAGGAACTTTGTTGGATCATCAGGTAAGCCAATTTAAAGCGCAAGAGATGACAGACCTTGCAAGGAGAGTATGTTCAGCCAGGTATCAGCAAATTGGCTCGTCCCTGGATTCAATATTGCCACCACTAGGTTTGTAGCAGCCTGCATGATATGCGCACGACATTACATAGGTAAAACAGAAAAGGAACCTATGAAAAGTGCACTCCGGACAGATTACCCGTTCCAGCGACTGCACAACATACAACTACCAAAGGTAGGTGTGTATAAAAATGTGCTCGTATGTGTAGACCTGTTTTCAGGGTGGCCTGGAGCCTGGCCTGTATTTTCCCCATTGCAAAAGTTGTGTGTAGTGACAGGGGAATCGTTTTTATCCCAAGTATTGAACTGGTTATTGTACAATGATTAAGACATTAGCAGTTCGGTAGATGCTATCCCAAAGTTAGTTTGTTTGATAATAGTATTCAAGAAATGTTGTGGGAATATTAAATACTGAGGTTAAGTTTTATGTATCAGCGTGCCTTAGCATTGGACTATTGGAGGCATGTGTCAGTGTTATAACTTGTAAATGATAACTTCTCAAAGGAAGATGATTCTCATTTGAAAAAAAAATTCTTGTGAAAAGAAAGTTTTTAAATGATGACCTGGATTTGGTCTGTGTGTGCATAATATTGTTTAGTTGTGCTAAGAATTGAACCAGCTGTTTGATAGAAAATTCTGTGAAGTATATATATAGAAGTAAAATGACTTTGTATGTATCACTTTTAGTATACTGCCCAATGTGAATGTTTAACGTAAAGATGCCATTGTTGATGGGTTTTCTTCAATCGAATTACCTGATTAAGATCAATTAATATTATGAGATGAAAAGATTGTTCTCTACAGGTCAAACTTGAAGCAGAAGGCATGAAAACCAGATTCTAATGTAATCTGGACAGATAAAGGAAGGTAAACCGGTAGCACCCAAGGCACTCTTGATGGCACTTACATTGATGGTATGTGGCCTCACATTTGCCTCCAAGACTGCAAGGACCAATATGGTAAGATCTAATTGGTATGTCCCAGGTTTTACAGCTGTTGCTGGTAAATTCTGTTAGAGCTTTTTAATTTGCCTACAGAACAGTCCTGGCAGACCGGTGCTAACCTTATCATCATACCTGCCTCCCACTCAAGAGACCTTGAAGGAACTTCCCAGGTAATGCAAGTTGTTTTTAGCTTCCTAAGATATTAGGTATGTGTATAAGTGTGTTAAATTGAATCTCAGATTAGGTAACAAAAAAATTGGTTTGAGACAGTTGTCAGATAAAACATGGTACCTGTGAATACAGTCAAGGAAATAAGTATTTGATCCCTTGCTGATTTTGTAAGTTTGCCCACTGTCAAAGACATGAACAGTCTAGAATTTTTAGGCTAGGTTAATTTTACCAGTGAGAGATAGATTATATAAAAATAAAAACAGAAAATCACATTGTCAAAATTATATATATTTATTTGCATTGTGCACAGAGAAATAAGTATTTGATCCCTTTGGCAAACAATACTTGGTGCCAAAACCCTTGTTGGCAAGCACAGCAGTCAGACATTTTTTGTAGTTGATGATGAGGTTTGCACACATGTTAGATGGAATTTTGGCCCACTCCTCTTTGCAGATCATCTGTAAATCATTAAGATTTCGAGGCTGTCGCTTGGCAACTCGGATCTTCAGCTCCCTCCATAAGTTTTCAATGGGATTAAGGTCTGGAGACTGGCTAGGCCACTCCATGACCTTAATGTGCTTCTTTTTGAGCCACTCCTTTGTTGCCTTGGCTGTATGTTCGGGTCATTATCGTGCTGGAAGACCCAGCCACGAGCCATTTTTAATGTCCTGGTGGAGGGAAGGAGGTTGTCACTCAGGATTTGACGGTACATGGCTCCATCCATTCTCCCATTGATGCGGTGAAGTAGTCCTGTGCCCTTAGCAGAGAAACACCCCCAAAACATAATGTTTCCACCTCCATGCTTGACAGTGGGGACGGTGTTCTTTGGGTCATAGGCAGCATTTCTCTTCCTCCAAAAACGGCGAGTTGAGTTAACGCCAAAGAGCTCAATTTTAGTCTCATCTGACCACAGCACCTTCTCC
The DNA here is from genome assembly GCF_050947455.1 of Rhinoderma darwinii. Classification (NCBI taxonomy): domain Eukaryota; kingdom Metazoa; phylum Chordata; class Amphibia; order Anura; family Rhinodermatidae; genus Rhinoderma; species Rhinoderma darwinii. The sequence continues at coordinate 68,915,971 of NC_134689.1, forward strand.
CAATCACTCTCAGAATCATCCAGATGCTCATTTGCAAACTTCAGACGGTCCTGTACATGTGCCTTCTTGAGCAGGGGGACCTTGCGGGCACTGCAAGATTTTAATCCATTACGGCGTAATGTGTTACCAATGGTTTTCTTGGTGATTGTGGTCCCAGCTGCCTTGAGATCATTAACAAGTTCCCCCCGTGTGTTTTTCGGCTGAGCTCTCACCTTCCTCAGGATCAAGGATACCCCACGAGGTGAGATTTTGCATGGAGCCCCAGATCGATGTCGATTGACAGTCATTTTGTATGTCTTCCATTTTCTTACTATTGCACCAACAGTTGTCTCCTTCTCACCCAGCGTCTTACTTATGGTTTTGTAGCCCTTTCCAGCCTTGTGCAGGTCTATGATCTTGTCCCTGACATCCTTAGAAAGCTCTTTGGTCTTGCCCATGTTGTAGAGGTTAGAGTCAGACTGATTAATTGAGTCTGTGGACAGGACTCTTTTATACAGGCAACCATTTAAGACAGCTGTCTTTAATGCAGGCACCAAGTTGATTTGGAGCGTGTAACTGGTCTGGAGGAGGCTGAACTCTTAATGGTTGGTAGGGGATCAAATACTTATTTCTCTGTGCACAATGCAAATAAATATACAGGGTGGGCCATTTATATGGATACACCTAAATAAAATGGGAATGGTTGGTGATATTAACTTCCTGTTTGTGGCACATTAGTATATGGGAGGGGGGAAACTTTTAAAGCTGGGTGTTGACCATGGCGGGCATTTTGAAGTCGGCCATTTTGTATCCAACTTTAGTTTTTTCAATGGGAAGAGGGTCATATGGCACATCAAACTTATCGAGAATTTCACAAGAAAAACAATGGTGTGCTTGGTTTTAACGTTACTTTATTCTTTCATGAGTTATTTACAAGTTTCTGACCACTTATAAAATGTGTTCAAAGTGCTGCCCATTGTGTTGGATTGTCAATGCAACCCTCTTCTCCCTCTCTTCACACACTGATAGCAACACCGCAGAAGAAATGGCTCCCGATCTGACCCCCTTAGACTTTTATCTTTGGCGTCATCTGAAGGCAATTGTCTATGCTGTGAAGATACGAGACGTGCAGCAACTGAAACTATGGATACTGGAAGCCTGTGCTAGCATTTCTTCTGCGGTGTTGCTCTCAGTGTGTGAAGAGTGGGAGAAGAGGGTTGCATTGACAATCCAACACAATGGGCAGCACTTTGAACACATTTTATAAGTGGTCAGAAACTTGTAAATAACTCATGAAAGACTAAAGTAACATTAAAACCAAGCACACCATTGTTTTTCTTGTGAAATTCTCGATAAGTTTGATGTGTCACATGACCCTCTTCCCATTGAAAAAACTAAAGTTGGATACAAAATGGCCGACTTAAAAATGGCCGTCATTGTCAACACCCAGCTTGAAAAGTTTCCCCCCTCCCATATACTAATGTGCCACAAACAGGAAGTTAATATCACCAACCATTCCCATTTTATTTAGGTGTATCCATATAAATGGCCCACCCTGTATATAATTTTGACAATGTGATTTTCTTTTTTTTTTTTTATATAATCTATCTCTCACTGGTAAAATTAACCTAGCCTAAAAAATCTAGACTTTTCATGACTTTGACAGTGGGCAAACTTACAAAATCAGCAAGGGATCAAATACTTATTTCCTCCACTGTATATCTGTGGGCATGAGCTGTAACAGGTAATCAGCTCAGATCAAGGTACATATCTCACTGAAAAGAGCAACACCAAGTGCAACATAAAATGTAACCAGTAGCTACACATTTTCGAGGTGCCCTATCCAGTGGGACAGAGAATTTTTTCTTATATAAAGGTGTTTTTTTCATTCAATTTAAGGGCCTGTCGTTGTTGTATGTACTTAGTACAAATTTTAAAGCGTATGCAGGTGTTATCAGATATGCATTTATTTTAACAATTGCAAAGGTTGGGTCATCAGCAAGTGCCATCAAATTTGAATCTAAGACTTTAAAGGGAAGGTGTTGCCAAATAATAAAAAAAATTGTTAAGTTACTTATTTTTATGATATTTTTTCCTTTTTTTTTTTGCAGTATTTTTTTTCCCACAAGATGGAAAGTATTAAAACAGAGGGAGCATTTCCCAACAAGGAGAATCAGGCAAATCAGCTTGACCTACAGCTTCTGTAAATGTGGGAGGTAGACTCACTCCCCTCCCTATTTTTGTCCAGCTCCATTTTCGGAGTGTTTTTGGCAGATGCTACAGGACATACCAAAAAGCTAAGAATGATGAAAGTCAAGAGGGAAGCCCCTGTGGTGAATGACTTTTAAGTTGACAGGTTCACACAGGCGTGTATTTGTCTCGGAATTTGACGCATTTTACGCGCCGAAAAACACGTCAAAAGCTTTATTAAGCTTCCCATTTACATCAATAGGAAAGCGCAACGTTAGTACATATAACACGATTTTTACGGGAGCATTTTTAACCCCTTCCCGACATCTGCCGTATATATATGGCGCTGTCGGGAGGTGCTTCCCGCAAAGCGCCGTATAGGTACTGCGGAACGGGAAACGGCCACCGGTGCGAACTGCACCGTGACAAAGTAAAGATGGCTGCTGTTCCTGACAATCAGAGCACTGGTGGGTGTTATGATTACCGACACGCTCTACACGCCGCCATTCCAGTTTGGGGCAGCATGCAGAGCAGTTGAGAGACGGTCTGCTGTAGCTTTGCTGGGATTTGTAGTGTGATCTGCGCTACTGTGTAAAAGAGAGTCCTTTCTTGCCACTTCTGCCTGATCACCAGCAGTCTTTTTTTTTTTTGTCAGACAGATTTTTTGGCCCTTTCCCTGTCCTTGGGCCTGCCCTTATCCCTGTTCCACCCCAACCCCTCCCTGTTCCAATCCACACCCTCCCTATCCGAATCCTGTGCCCACCGAGCGCTGATTAGTGACCACCATCACTGATCAGAATCTGTAATCAATTTTTGGCATAGGATTTTATTTTGAATCTGCACCGTCTCCCTGTGTGCGCCCTGCGGCCACGAAGTGCTGGTTAGTGACTGCCATCACTAATCAGCATCTGTGGGTTGTTTTTTGGTACTTTTTTTCCCCATTTTTTCACCCACACTAATTACCTGTGTGTGTCCTGCGACCGCTGATCAGTGAACGCCATCACTGATCGGCATCTGTATTAAATTTTTGGTCCAGGATTTTATTTTTATTTTTTTCAATTATAAATTTGCACCATCTGCGTGTTTGCACCCTGCGGCCACAGACTGCTGATTAGTTATCAGCATCTGTGGTAATTTGTTGACGCAGATTTTTTTGGTCTATTTATATTTTTTCACCCGCACCTTTCCGTAGTGTGCGTCCTGCGCTGCATGCTGATCAGTGGCGCACATCACTGATCAGCATCTTTTCTGGTGCATTTTTTTTTTTCTAAAAGAGTAAAAAAGAAAATATATAGTAGTTAACTGTAGGTGTAGGTAGGGAGTTAGGGTAGCATTAGAAACTTTAATTTAGTTTTAGATATAGATAGATACATCTAGCAATGCTTTCCTGCAGTTTTAGTATAAATTTACTGTAGTTCACTGTTAGACTACAGGGTTTTTTAGTAATAGTGTCAGTTACTGACGGACGTTCAGTTTTTTTTTTAACTGACATTCGTACAGTAAGTTTCTAGAGCCTAGTTTTACTGTAGCACATTAGTTAGGCTACAGTTTTTTTTTAGTAATAGATAGTGTTAGTTACTGACGGACGTTCAGTTTTCTTCTAACTGCCATTCGTACAGTAAATTTTACATAACGTAGATTTACTGTTTTAGTCTCATTTTTTTACTGTTTTAGTTTAATTTGATTCTCATTTAGTCTTACTTTTTATATCCGTCTACTTTTATTTATTTTATTATTATTAATATTTTTTTTAATTCCTCTTATCTTCTCATTTCTGTTCACTATACATGTGTAAAAACACAACACACACACACACACACACACACACACACACACACACACACACACCACTATTTAAAAATAAAAGATGATTACATGTGTTAAAACACCACATACCCCCCTGTAATAAATCAAAATGTCAAAATCGTCCAGAAGTATGTATTCAGTCGAGGAGGCTTACGCCATGATTGCCTCTGACACTGATAGGGCTAGCAAAGAAGACGAGGAATATGCCCCACTCCTTTTTGTTTCCTCCTCTTTCTCCTCCTCCAGTGATGAGGAATCCCCCCAAAGGCGACCCGTGTGGACTCCACTCCCCGAAAATTATGAGCCTTAAATTCTGGATTTTATAGGTAGCTCAGGAATTCAGTTTGAGACTGCAGGCCTCAGAGAAATTGAATTTTTCAAGGTCTTTTTCTCTGAGGAGTTTGTTAATTTAATAGTAGCCCAGACAGTAAATTTTGGTACGCCCAACAATTTTTAACCCAAAACAAAAATCCCACTACATCATTTGTTGGGTGGACCACTGTAGATGCAGCAGAGATGATGACATTTTGGGGCCTTGTGCTGCATATCGGACTAGTGCCGAAGCCAGAGATTAGGCAATACTGGAGTGTGGATATTTTGTACAACACCCCAATTTACCGCATGGCCATGACCTGGACGCGCTTTGAAGCGATTTTAAAATTCTTGCATTATAATCATAATGCACAGTGCCCGCCCCAGGATGACCTCACATTTGACCGTCTATTTAAAATTAGGCCAGTCATTGAACATTTCAGCACCAAATTTTTACAAGTGTGCACCCCCGATAAATATATTTCCATAGATGAGTCCCTTGTTCATTTTGAAGGGAGGCTTAAATTCCGCCAATACCTGCCCAATAAGAGGGCAAGGTATGGAATTAAATTGTACAAACTGTGTGAGAGTACATCTGGGTATGCACACCGGTTTAGGGTTTACGAAGGGAAGGACTCTATTATTGAACCACAAGAATGACCCCCCACCCCCCGTCCTGGGAGTTAGTAGGAAAATAGTGTGTGAATTAATAAACCCATTGCTGGACAAGGATTATCACCTTTACGTGGATAACTTATATACCAGCATCACACTATTTAGGTGCCTTTTTGCCAGAAGCACTGCAGCATGCGGTACTGTGTGCAAAAATCAGAGAGGCCTCCCTAAAACATTGCTTAGCCAACGACTCAGAAGGGGTGAGAGCAGGGAACTATGCAGTGAGAACATGTTGTTCGTCAAATATAAGGACAAGAGGGATGTCCTCATATTGACCACAATTGATGACAGCGGCAGCACTCCTGTAACTGAACGAGGTACCACCACAGTGACCCACAAGCCAAATTGCATCCTTGGCTACAATAAATACATGGGCGGGGTTGATCTCTCTTATCAAATACTGAAGCCGCATAGTGCCCTTCCGGTAAACAAAGGCATGGTACAAAAAGCTGGCCATGTACATTGTACAGATGGCAATGTATAATGCTTACGTGCTATCCCAATGTGCGGGCTGGACAGGGACATTCCTTAACTTTCAAAAGGTAGTTATCAAGGCACTTCTATTTGGGAACCAGGCAGGGAAGGGCCGAAGGACATCAGCTGGTAGCGATGGTCCACGTATTGTACCAGGGCAACATTTCCCCAATGAAGTGCCCCAAATTGCAAAGAAGGGAAGGACGCAAAAAAGGTGCAGAGTGTGTTCTAAAAGGGGAATTAGAAAAGATACTATTTACCACTGTGAAACCTGCCCCCAAAAAACTGGCCTGTGTATTAAGGATTGCTTCAAAGCATACCACACATCCATAAATTAGTAATTTCATACTTCATTTACCCCTTTATTATACCAATAGCAACATTGCATCCACACACACATCCAGCTAAATCTTAGCGCCAAAACTTAAATGGTGCTCCTGTCGTGTGTCCAAATAGCCGTTTATGACCACATGTGGGGCATTTTTTTACTTGGGAAAAATTGCTTTACAATTGTTGTGGTGCTTTTTCCAATTTAGTCCTTGTGGAAATGAGAAAAAAATAGCTAAACCTACATTTTCTTTGAAAAAAATTTGATTTGCATTTTCTCGGCCTACTTCCAATAATTTCTGCAAAAAACCTGTGGGGTCAATATACCCCTAGATAATTTGCTCAAGGAATGTAGTTTCCAAAATGGGGTAACTTTTGGGAGGTTTCCTCTGTTTTGTCCCCTCAGGTTCTTTGCTCTTGTGACATGGCCTCTCCAAACCATTCCTGTTAAATGTGAGCTCCAAATTGCGTTCTTTCCATTCTGAGCCTTGCCGTGTGTCCAACAGCCGTTTATGACAACATGTGCGGAAATTTCTTTGCAAATGTTGCGGTGCCTTTTCTCCTTCAGTCCTTGTGGAAATGAGAAAAAATTATCTAAACCTACATTTTCATGTGGGGTATTGTTTTACTCGGGAGAAATTGCTTTACAAACTCTGTGGTGCTTTTTCTCCTTTAGTCCTTGTGGAAATGCGAAAACATTAGCTAAAACTAAATGTTCTTTGAAAAAAATGGAGATTTTCATTTTCACGGCCTACGTCCAATAATTTCTGCAAAAAACCTGGGAGGTCAAAATGCTCACTATACCCTAGATAATTTCCTCAAGGGGTATAGTTTCCAAAATGGGGTCACTTGTGGGGGGTTTCCACGGTTTTGTCCCCTCAGGGTCTTTGCAATTGCGACATGGCCTTCGCAAACCATTCCTGCTAAATTTGAGCTCTAAACGAATCCCGAAGTTATTACCAGATAAAGTGAAACGTGTCAAATTTGAAAAATGAGGTTCTGTCAGGAAGGTCAAAAGTGGCCAAAGCGGGAAGGTGTTAAAAAACGCGTTGCGGAAAAAAGAAGAGTCTTGTCAATTGTTTGGCACGTAAAGCGCGCCAAATGTTCCCATAGTTAATGGGACTCATAATGACGCAAAATGTGTAAAAAAACACATGAAAAACTTCACAAGAAATGCTGGTGTATTTTATACCTCTACATGTCGTTTTGTTTTTTTGAGCGGTGTGTAAACATGCCTTAACCCCTTAATGCCGAAGGACGGATATATCCGTCCTCAGCAGCTGCTAGTTCGCGCAGGAGGACGGATATATCCGTCCTGTGATGACGCGGGTACTGCCACTGTACCCACGCGATCAGCGGCAGGAGCACGGCTGTTATACACAGCCTGGCTCCTGCTGCAACTGCCGGAATCGAAGCGCGCTCCGATTCCGGCAGTTTAACCCATTAAATGCTGCTGTCAATAGTGACAGCAACATCTAATGTGATTGACAGAGGGAGGGAGCTCCCTCTGTCACCCCATCGGCGCCCCCGCAAACAAATTGCGGGTTGCCGTTGGGTTTCCATGGCAGCCAGGGGCCTAACAAAGACCCCCAGGTCTGCCTTCAGCATCTGCCTGTTAGGCGATGCCGGACGCATGACCTAATAGGTTGCCTGTCAGTTTTACACTGACAGGCAATAATGCTTTGGTATACTAAGTATACCAAAGCATTATATATGCGATCAACAGATCGCATAGTGAAGTCCCCTAGTGGGACTAAAAAAAAAAAGCGAACAGAGAGCAAACAGAGGAGAGACAGTGCCTCTGCTCCTGGAGACATGATCGGGACCTGATTGGTTCAGGTCCTGGTCATGGTAACAAATCATGGCATCGCATCGCAGGGAAAGTTTGTTGCAGCAACAAACTTTCCCTGGGACCAAGTATATATAAACACTGTCTCTCCCCTGCTGCTCTGTCAGAGAGCAAACAGAGGAGAGACAGTGTCAGATCTCTGAATATCACAGTATAAGACACAGTGAAAAAACACCACATAACAATTTCCCCCAATCCCATTAATCTGCCTTGTTAGGTAGGATTTAGGGTTAAGTGCTAGGTTTTAGTATTAGGGTAGTTAGTAATAATAATTATTACGGTATAGTTAGTAATAATTTAGGGTGACGGTTAGGGTAGTATAAGTTATATTCGTAATCAATTTGATAGGAAGTGCTGTGCCAGTCAATTAATTTGTTCTAATTAAATTAACGAACTTCATACCATTTACGTTTATATACCTTTACGTATAGAAATATAAACGTAATAAAATGGCCCGTCAATTTTATTCTGCAGAGGAGGCGTATGCCCTTTTATGCTCTGACAGTGAAGATAGTGTCTTGTCAGATGGCGAAGACTATTTTGAGGGTTTTGCTGTTAGCGAAAGTGACAGCTCTGAGTCTAGCGGTCATTCTGGTTCATCGCCAAAAAATACAAGGACCAGTACAGGACAGGTAGAGAGGGCTGTTGGAGAAACATCTCCAAATCAGGGCACGATGCCCAGTACAAGTGACATGCCTCATTTTAGCGAAGAGGAGCATGCCAACCTACAAGAGAGTTTTCCACTAGATGTAGCATTTACTAGATGGGAGGCTTCAAATTCTGGTGCGCCATTCATCCCTGACTTTAATGCCACCCTAGGTACAAATGTGGAGGTGGAAGGTTTTGGTCCAATAATTTTTTTTTACTTATTTCTAACAAATGATTTGCTGGAACATATTGTTTTCCAAACTAATTTATATGCTTCCCAATTCATTTCTCAGAATCTCCGTTCATATTATATCAGGCAAAATTCATGGAGGCCAACAGATATTGATGAAATGAAGAAATTTATAGGCCTCACATTTGCCATGGGGCTTGTTAAAAAACCGAGCATTCGATCATACTGGTCCACCCGTCCCGTTCTAACCCCTGCCTTTTCTGCCATTCTTCCTAGAGCCCGTTATGAAATGCTCATGAGATTTTGGCATTTCAACGATAACAGTCAGTGCCTCCCTAGAAGTGCCCCAGATTATGACCGACTCTACAAAATCAGGCCCATCATCAAAGCGTTGTCAGACACATTTTTATTAATTTACACCCCCACGCAAAACATTTCCATTGATGAGTCCCTAGTAAAATTCAAAGGGAGACTGCACTTCAAACAATTCATTCCATCTAAAAGAGCAAGATTTGGAATAAAGCTCTATAAAATGTGCGAGAGTTCAACAGGGTATACATCAGCTTTTCGCATTTATGAGGGAAAAGATAGCCAACTAAACCCACCAGGATGCCCCCCCCCCCCCTATCTAGGGACAAGTGGAAAAATTGTTTGGGAGCTTATTACCCCATTTCTAGAAAAGGGCCATAACCTGTAGGTGGACAACTACTACACAAGCATACCCCTTTTTAAAAGTTTGGTCGAACAGAACACAGGGGCTTGTGGGACCATTCGTAAAAACCGCCAGGAGTTTCCACAATCATTGGTGAATGAAAAGTACAAAAAGGGGCAGTCAGGCGGTGTTCGCAGCGGAGAGCTGCTTGCCCTAAAATACAAAGACAAAAAGGATATTTTTATCCTCAGCTCGATCCACACTGATGCAACAATGGATGTTGTAGAACGAGGTTCTACTACCCAAAAGCAAAAGCCTGTGTCAATCATTGATTACAACAAATACATGGGGGGAGTAGACCTTGCTGATCAGGTCCTACAGCCATACCAGGTATCAAGAAAAATCCTATACCTGGTACAAAAAATTAGTTATTTACCTATTTCAGGCTGCCACATACAACTCGTTTGTGTTATACAAAAAGGCAGGAAATTCAAATACTTTTCTAGATTACCAGGAAATGGTCATTGAAGATCTTGTTTTAGCAAATGTTGGCCCCTCTCATCCATTAGAATCTGAATCCGTCAAAAGACTCACTGAGTGACATTTTATTGCTGTAATTCCCTCAACTGAATCAAGAAAGTACCCCCAAAGAAGATGTCGTGTATGTACCAAGAAAGGAATGAGGTGTGATACCCGTTATTATTGCCCAGATTGCCCATCACTCCCAGCCTTGTGTCTCATTGACTGCTTTTAAATTTTCCACACAGAGCCACGTTTTTAAACTCTTTATTCATTTGTCCCATTTTAGACATTCAAGAATATAATTTCGTTTATCTTTAGTGTGCCAAAATTTTCTTGGATATTTTTGTTCTTGCCATTCTTGTCAAAAACCCCATCTTCATAAATGAACCACCAGCCAAAGTATACCCAAAAATAAAAATGTACCTAAAGGTGTTGTCCGATGAAAAGAAAAACTATTTAGCATTTTGCTTTTGTGAAATATATAAACTTTCTAATATACTCTATTTTTAAAACCTGCACGGGTTGCAGGTTTTAGTCCCCATTGTGTGGACCCAGAAGTGTGGAGCTCCTCTCTGTGTGTTGATAATGCGGATGAAGGGGCTGGCTGCCTGGCTCAATTCATCAGCTATCCAGCCCCTTCCCCCTTAAGGCTTAGCTGATGAATTGAGCCAGGCAGCCAGCCCTTTTATACGTGTCATCGACAAACAGAGAGAAGAGGAACTCCTAAAGTCTGTGTCGAAGCGTGGCAGCAAGAACGGCCGGGTCTATGCAATGGGGAATGAAAACCTGCAATCCATGCAGGTTTTAAAAATTAAGTGTATTAGAAAGTTTCTTTATTCAAAAAAGCAAAGTAATATATTGTTAAAATGCAAGCTAAAAGCCAAAATGCACACAGTCCACTCGAGGCCCTGAAAAATGTCCAAGCAGTCGGTAATCTAAACATATAAGGTAACTACACATTCCTTGAGGGTAAACTTTCCAAAATATGATTGCTTTCTGGGAGTTTCCACGGGGGCTAAGGGGCTTTGCAAATGTGACATGGCCTATGCACACCATTCCAGATAAATTGGAGCTTCAAAAGCCAAATGACGCTCCTTCCCTTTTGGGCCCTGCCGTGTGTCCAAACAGCAGTAAATGACTGCATATGGGGTTTAACTATACTCAGAAGAATTTCGCTTGGCAGGGCGGATTGGAGAGAGAACCCTGCGGTTAATCCTTTTTGTAATAGGGTTATTTCTTACATATATGTTATATTGTGCATTTCTCAGGTATATGATTAGAAGGAAATAGCGGGAAAACTGCCTTGTGTAGAATCAATAGAACCTGTTGCGGGCCCCTGGCAGGGATAGATATTGAGAGACAGTGCGTGGTCCATGGCATGCTTTGATACATGTAATAGCGGTTAAAACAATTCACGCATGAGGAAACATAGTGCTGGTTTTTCTTCTGTTATTTTATAACTTGTTCACCTATATCAGATATAAGGTATATAGGTGATCCCCCGTTTACCCACAATATCACACCAGTGATATAACGTAACTTAATAGCCTTGAAAGCTTCGGTTACAAACTGTTAGTACTGGTGTCTTGTTCTTTGCACCAGCTGTTTACCCAGAAAATTGCATCGTATTGATATGTAAGGTAATAAGTGCCATGACTTTGAATGTTTTGTCTGTAAATGTGAGAGGCCTGGGAGACTCCCATAAAAGGAATCTAACGTTTTCCTTTATCCACAACCAAGGGCCACAATTAATATGTCTTCAGGAAACGCATCTAATTCCTCCCACTGTTCATTGCTTGAATCGCTCGTGGATACAATGGTCGGCCCACTCCACTTATAGCTCCTATTCCAGAGGGGTTTCCATTTTAGTCCATAAGTCACTTAGATGGGAACTGGACGTGGTACTAAAGGATACAGACGGCAGATGGATATTCATACATGCCTGGATAGAAGGTCATCCCTTTGTGCTGATTGGACTTTATCTTCCACCACCGGCCCCCATGTCGGTACTTTATGAAGCGGCAAAGTTTGCCTCACAATTTCCTATGGCCGGAGTGTTGTGCATGGGAGATTTCAATCTGTTGCTGGTCCCGTCTATTGATAAGTTTAATTCTGGAGCGGTACCGGGGAATCCACCTGTAAATACTCCCTTGGCTGGGTTTTTGAGAGAGATGGGCTGGCTGGATATGTGGAGACAGAGATACCCTGATAAACGAGAGTTTACCTGCTTTACACCTGGGAGAAACACACTGTCTCAGATTGATCATATGTGCGGTAATCCCAAAGTATATAGTATGATGGAACTTATTTCACACTTACCCCGTGCAATGTCGGACCACTCACCTATGCTGGTTAAGCTTACCCTCCGCCCACACGTGAACAGAGGTCCCAGGAAGATACACCCATTCTGGCTTACAGTGCTCGGCGCTCAAGATCGAATACCTGACCAACTTGAAATGTTCTTTGCGGATAACCTTTCCTTTGATAATCACTCGGCCCTCTGGGATGCCCTGAAGGCATACCTTCGTGGATGTTTGCAGTCATCAATTTCCTATCACAAACGACAATCTTCCAAGATGGAACAGCTGCTGGAGAGCGAATGCACCAACTTGGAGGCCGCATTCATTGCAGATCCCTCCCCAAGCACTCAACAATACTGGCTACGGAAGGGCAGAGAATACGTAAATCTTCTCCACGAAAAGACTAAACGTCGCATCTTCTTTTCTAAGCAGAGATATTTCGAGCATGGCAATCAATCCAGTAGTCTCTTGGCACATCTCATACACTGCAACTCTGCCTCTCCTGCCATATTACGTATCAAAACTTCTGGCGGGAACATGCTTCATGATAATGTGCAAATCCTCAACTGCTTTACGGACTTCTACAAGGACCTCTATAGCCCGACATTGCAGGTGTCCCCTCAGAACATCAGGGACTATTTGTCGGAAATAAATATACCCAAAATGACGGACATGCAAAGGGAGTCTATGGATGCCCCTCTAACACTTCAGGAATTGACAGAAGCATTATCCTCAATGGCGAAGGGCAAAGCATCTGGCCCGGATGGCATACCGCTTGAAGTATACGTCAAATACCAGGAACAACTCTTGCCTCAGCTACTGGAAGTCTTGAATACGTCATTTGAAAAGGGAATGTTACCGGCCTCATTCTATGACGCTACCATAATTGTACTTCTGAAACCGGACAAGTCACCATTAGACTGCGGGTCATACAGGCCTATATCCTTGCTCAACACCTACTATAAATTATTGACGAAAGTGTTCGCGAACAGGCTGAACTTGATCATAGCTGAGCTCGTCCATCCTGACCAATCGGGATTCATACCGGGAAGGAGCACCTCGGACAACCTGAGGAGAGTACACGCGGTGGCACAAATAGCAGAACGGAACAGCAATGATTGGGCCCTGGCTTCCCTAGATGCAGCTAAGGCCTTCGACTCAGTTGAATGGCCCTATCTCTCTAGCGTTCTCACATGCTTTGGCTTTGGACCGGCCTTTGTGTCTTGGATACAACTCATATATACCCATCCGAAAGCTACCGTGGCACTGAATGGCCTGACATCGACTTCATTTGAGCTCGGCCGTGGAACAAGGCAGAGATGCCCTCTATCGCCACTACTCTTTGCCATAGCAATGGAACCGTTGGCGATACTTCTCAGATCGGACACAGAGCTACAAGGTATCCATCACGCGGCACAAGAGGATCGAATTGCCTTATACGCAGACGACATCTTGCTCTTCATTTCAAGGGTGCCGTCTTCCCTTCCAAGGGCAATGAGCCTAATTAACACATTTGGATACTACTCTGGATTGCGCATAAATTGGTCAAAGTCGTCAGTAATGTTTCTGTATCAAATCGAATCTCAACCGGTGGGCTCCACGATGGAAGGTCTGGCAGTAGTGGATCACTTCAAATATTTGAGACTGCATATCGCCAGGAACACATCGCGCTCACTTCCACTCAATGTCCATCCGCTTCTGGCAATCTTTAGAGAAAAATTCAAGGTGTGGGCGGCCCTTCCCCTATCAGTCATGGGCCGTATTAATTTGATTAAAATGGTGGTACTACCAAAGAGCCTGTATGTCCTACAACATGTATGTAATCCTATACCAAAGTCCTTTTTCAAACAACTGGACTCATTAATCATATCCTTCATATGGGGCCGTTCTAGATCTAAATTGGCCTTACAAAAATTACAACGCCCAAAAGAGATGGCTGGAATTGCTCTTCCAGATATCTACCTATACTACTTAGCTGGCCAACTCAAATATTTGGGCCCCTGGACACAAGCAAACCGACCGTCTGGAACTGAAGGGATTTTACTGGAATATTCCGCGCATGAAATACTATTGCCTATATTGTTCCATCGTGGGAACCTAGGGACACCTTTACTACCCATTTGTCGACTAGCTCGAGGAGTGTGGAAAGCGGCGGTGGAAATTTCAGGTACCCCCACAATACCGGAGGAGACTCCATCATGGCACAATATGGACTTGAAAGCCTTACACACCTTCCCGGACACAGCATACTGGACAGCTGCGGGCATACAGGTGCTCAACGATATCTATGAAGATGACACCTTTATATCCTTTCAACAGACGCAGGAAAGATTTCGCATTCCAAGGCAGCACTTCTTCAAATACCTACAACTGCGCCATCTCCTTTCCACACAGTTCCCGGCACATCGTCAGCCCATCTCCTCATATCCCCTCATCAGGGTGATCAGATCTCAGGGTCCTAAAGGACTGATCTCCACCATATACGCTCACCTCTTGGATAAAAAGGCTTCAGCGGAACCCCTACCAGCTATCTCTAAATGGGTCCAACTGATACCATCGCTAACTGAAGAGAAAATTGATGATTTAGTGCAGTCTCACTTACATGTGTCACCGGCGGCTAATAACAAGCTCATTCAGTTATACTATATACATCAAGTCTATCTAACGCCTATACGACTGTTTAAAATGCATTGCATAGCGGAACCTTCCTGTCCTAAATGCTCATATGCTCCTGCAGATTTTTGGCATATGGTGTGGACGTGTCCTCATATCAAGAAATACTGGGCGGAAGTGGTTGAAGTCCTAAATCGGATGCTGCCATTCCCGATCACCAGCTCACCAGAAATATGTTTGTTTGGCATAATGGAGGAAGACCAGTGGCCACATTACACCAGAATTTTCATACAGGAGACACTATTTCTAGCTCGCAAAGGTATATCAATGAGGTGGATGGATAGACGACCCCCGAAAGTTACGATGTGGAAAAATATGGTAAATTCGATAGTGTCGTACGAACGCATCATCTACAAACACAGAAACTTACCTGACAAATTCCACAAAATTTGGGACCTGTGCACCAGATACTAATTACTCCTCCAGAGAACTGGGGCAAGCAAGGAGTGCGCTGGGGGGGGGGGGGAGATAATCACGGTTGGAAGGGGTGACAGTGGATGTCCCGGGCCTCTCACATACAATTAAACACTTGTGCTGTTATTATTAATGAACGCTCAGATGGTTACGTTTTACAAATATGGTGTAACTGTTCGCAAGATAAAGCTGGCATTACGTGAAAATATGGCACTTATGTTTTTAGCACCTGCGAGTGCTGTGTTACAAAGTTATAGGACATTGTGGTCCATTCACTATTTTGAATTTTACTTTTGTTAAACTTTGTAAAAATTTTTTAAATAAAACGAGTTTAAAAAAAAACTATACTCAGAAGATATTTCTTTACAAATATTGGAGTGCTTTTTCTCCTTTAGTCCCTATGGAAATTAAAAAAAATGTTCAAAACCTATATTTTATCGAAAAAATGTTAGATTTTAATTTTCACTAATTCCAATAATTTATGCAAAAAAATTCTAGGGTCTAAATGCTCACTATACTCATAGATAAATTTCTTGAGGGGTGTAGTTTCCCAAATAGGGTCATTTTTTAGGTGTTTCCACTGTTTTGGCCCCTCAATGGTTTTGAAAATGCGACATGGCCTCAGCAAACAATTCCAGCTAAATGTGAGCTCCAAAAGCCAAATGGTGCTCCTTCTAAGCCCTGCTGTGGGTTCAAAGAGCAGTTTCTGACCACATATTGGGTATTTCTGTGCTCAGGGGAGTTTGCTTTACAAATGTTTTGGTGCTTTTTCTCCTTTATCTATTGTGAATATGGAATAATCTGAGGTAAAACTTAATTTTACTTGAAAAAAAAACATAGATATTCATTTCCATTACCTAATTACACTAAATTCAGCAAAAATCTGTGGGGTCAAAATGCTCACTATACCCCTCAATATATTCCTTGAGGGGTGTAGTTTCCAAAATGGGGTCACTTTTGGGGGGTTTCCACTGTTTTGGTCCCTCCAGTCCATTGCAAACGCGACATAGTACTGAAAACCATTCCAGCAAAATCTGCGCTCCAAAATCCAAATGGTGCTCCTACCCTTCTGAGACCTGCCGTGGGTCTATAAAGCAGTTTATTACCACATATGCGGTATTGCCGTAATCAGGGGAAATAGCTTTGTAAACATTGGGGTGTTTTTTCTCCTTTATTCCTTGTAAAAATTAGAAAATTCTATGTTTTTTCAGGAAAAAAAATAATTTTAATTTTTACAGACTAATTCAAATAAATTTAGCAAAAAACCTGTGGAGTCAAAATGCTAACTATAGCCCTAGATGCATTCCTTGAGGGGTGTAGTTTCCAAAATGGGGTCACTTTTGGGAGGGTTTCAACTGTTTTGGTCCCTCCAGTCCGTTACAAACGTGACATGGCACTGAAAACCATTCCAGCAAAATCTGTGCTCCAAAATCCAAATGGTGCTCCTACCCTTCTGAGACCTGCCGTGGGTCTATACACCAGTTTATTACCACATATGCGGTATTGCTGTAATCAGGGGAAATTGCTTTATAAACATTGGGGTGTTTTTTCTCCTTTATTCCTTGTAAAAATTAGAAAATTCTATGTTTTTTCAGGAAAAAAATTAATTTTAATTTTTACAGACTAATTCAAATAAATTTAGCAAAAAAACTGTGGGGTAAAAATGCTAACTATAGCTCTAGATACATTCCTTGAGGTGTGTAGTTTCCAAAATGGGGTCACTTTTGGGGGATTTCCAATGTTTTGGCACCACAAGACCTCTTTACACCTGATATGGTACCTAAAATATATTCTAATAAAAAGGAGGCCCCAAAATCCTCTAGCTGCTCCTTTGCTTCTGAGGTTGGTGTTTCAGTCCATTACCACAAAAGGACCACATGTGGGATATTTCTAAAAACTGCAGACTCTGGGCAATAAATATTGAGTTGCGTTTCTCTGGTAAAACTTTCTGTGTTACAGAAAAAAATGTATTACAAATGAATTTCAGCAAAAAAAATAAAATTTTTAAATTTCACCTTTACATTGCTTTAATTCCTGTGAACCGCCTGAAAGGTTAAAACACTTTCTGAATGCCGTTTTAAATACTTCGAGGGGTGCAGTTTTTAAAATAAAGTGTTTTTTAAGGTTTTCAAATATATGGGCCCCTCAAAACCACTTCAGAATTGAACTGGTCCCTGAAAAAAAAGCCTTTTGACATTTTCTTGAAAATGTGAGAAATTGCTGCTAAAGTTCTAAGCCTTGTAACGTCCTAGAAAAAATTTTTTTTCAAAAAACAATGCAAACATAAAGTAGACATATGGGTAATGTTAAATAGTAACTATTTTGGGTGGTATTACTATCTGTTTTACAAGCAGATACATTTACATTTAGAAAAATCATATTTTTTGCAAATTTTCACCAAATTTTGGCTTTTTCACAAATAAATATTACGTTTATCGACCAATTTTTTTCACTAACATAAAGTACAATATGTCACGAGAAAACAATATCGGAATCGCTTGGATAGGTATAAGCATTCCAGAGTTATTACCACATAAAGTGAAACATGTCAGATTTGAAAAAATAGGGCTGGTCCTGAAGGCCAATATGAGCTTGGTCCTGAAAGGGTTAAATAAAGTTTGTGAAAAAATAAATAAATTACAGTCAAAATCAAATAAAACTTTTTTTTGCCCAAAAAGTGGTTTTATTTAGTAAAAGTGTCAAAACAAATAACACATACACATATATGGTATCCCCGCGATCGTAACAACTTGACTAATAAAATGAACACATTAATTAAACCGCCGGATGAACGGCGTAAAAAAAACCCGCAAAAAACGACGGCAAAAAAAAATAAAATAAAATAAAAGTTAATCTATAAGTCCTATGTACCCCAAAATAGTACTAATGAAAACTACACATCGGCCCGCAAAAATCAAGCCCACATAAGGCCACATCGAGGGAAAAATAAAAAAATTACGACTCTTGGAATGCAGCGATGCAAAAACAAGTAATTTTTTTCAAAAAGGGTTTTTATTGTGCAAACGTAGGAAAACATATAAAACCTCTACATATTTGGCATCCCCGTAATTGTGCCGACCCATAGAATAAAGAGGGATGTCCTTATATTGACCACATTAAGCGGTTAAGGGAATTATTTTTCATTGGCCTCTAGTTTCTATTGCGGTGTAGGGAGAAGACAGAAGTCGCTGTAGGTAAGAAGATTTAAACATTTTTATATTACTAACTTTTTTATTTACATTTTGCAGGTTCTGCTCGACCGTTTGGACCTCATCGTAGATACGTTGGACTACTTCGATCTACGTTTTTTAAAAAAAGAAAGGAAAATGGTTAACGAGGGTTGTGCGGGTGAGTTTTTATTTGAATACAAAAATATTTTCTCAGGGTGTATTCAAGTAGTGTGGTTTTGCCACGTTTTCGCCATGCAGTCGAAAACCGCATCGAAAAAATTATGGTAAAAACGCATGCACTATTGGATGTGGTTTTTGGCCGCATGTGAAAGAAGCGGCAAAACTGCACTGTGTGAATACACCCTTAAGGCCCTGTTCACACTGAGTTTTTTGCAGGCAGAAAAAAATATGTGCCTCAGAACATCTTCAGGAATTTTGAAAACGACTTTAAACTGCCTGCACTTGTTTTCCGCTCTTTTCGCAGCAGTTTTCGTCCGTGGCCATTGAAGCTAAAACAAAAACCATGGGCAAAGACGCCACGAAAAACGCCTCCGAAATTATTTTCAATTTGAGGTCCGAGGCGGAAACCACAAGAAAGGAAACACCGCTTTTTTTTCCCCGTGAGCAGTCAAAAGACACCCGGGAAAAAAACGTCTCTGCCTCCCATTGAAATAAATGTGGGGAGGTTTTGGGGGATTTATGGCGCTGATTCCGATGTGATTTCCGCATCAAAATCAGTGGCAGCAAGCTCAATGTGAACAGAGAGTTATATCTCTGTTTTTATTACCACATTAGTAACGGCAGTTGTCTGTTTGACAACGTCCATTACTAAGGTGGGGGTTAGTGTTAGCCAGTAAAAAGGCTGCAACTAACCCTCCATTATTACCCCGATACCCACCGCCACCAGGAGTATCGGGTAGAGCCGGCTACGATCCAGTACCTGACCATCTGTAGTGATGGATGGGCACTGAGGCAGCCACAGGCTGGTATTATTAGGCTGGGGAGGGGCCCATCCCACCCTGGTAATGCTAGGCTGTGGCTGCTTTATTATATCTTGTAGTAAACCTACAAGAGACCTCTAAAAAAGGGAAGCGGGGGGTCCCCAAGAAACAATAGAGACAACCGAGAAGCAATGAAGCACAGGGGATAACACACCCCAATGGATAATATTCAAAATATAATAGTCACGTATTGTAAAAGAATATATAGATCTTTATTAATAAATAACAATACATGGTATCACATAAAATACAATAAACATACAAACAAACATATGGAGAGCAGCAGCACGGTAGACTAGTAAGTATACCAAAGGGTTAAGCAAACCTGACCCAGCTCAGAATCTACCATCCAAAGTCGAATCCCAAAAATACAAGATAAATGGTAGATATGTGTCGTAGGAAAGAATATAACAAGAGATGCTATGGAGACTGTATAATATATGAAGAACAATAATCTGCTATATAGCTCAGAAAATATATACAAGAATTGTGCAGAGAACCAAGCAGGGAAATAGCAGTAACAATAACATCAATAGATATCCTAAATATGAGACTCACATACCTAGGGACATGATGGGAGAGAGCTGAGATGGAACACAGGAGCAAAAACGCCTCGACGCCATTTATCTTGTATTTTTGGGATTCGACTTTGGATGGTAGATTCTGAGCTGGGTCAGGTTTGCTTTATTATATCTGGCTTGTTATGAAAATGCCCCCCACATTGTTTTCGTCAATTTATTAATTAAAAAAAAATATATATATATTTTTGTATTTATATTTCTAATAAAATCTATGAAACAACTGTGTGGGTGAATATGCTCACTACACCCCTAGATAATTTCCTCAAAGGGTGCCGTTTTCAAAATGGCGTTACTTGTGGGGGGTTTCCACTGTTTTGTCCCCTCAGGGGCATTGCAAATGCGACATGGCCTCTGCAAACCATTCTAAGCCCTGCTATGTATGCAAACAGCCGTTTATGACAACATGTGGGGTATTGTTTTACTTGGGAGAAATTGCTTTACAAATGTTGCAATGCTTTTTCTCCTTTCGTCCTTTTGGAAATGAATTAGCTAAACCTACATTGGCCTACTTCCAATAATTTCTTCAATAAACCTGTGGGGTCAAAATGCTCACTATACTCCTAGATATCTTCCTTGAGGGGTGTAGTTTCCCAAATGAGGTCCCTTTTGGGGGATTTTCACTGTTTTGGCATATATTCTAATAAAAAGGAGGCCCAAAATCCACTAGGTACTCCTTTGCTTCTGAGGCCTGTGCTTCAGTACATAAGCACACTAGGGCCACGGGTGGGATATTTCCTAAAACTGCAGAATCTGGGCAATAAATATTGAGTTGCGTTTATCTTGTAAAA
The DNA here is from genome assembly GCF_050947455.1 of Rhinoderma darwinii. Taxonomy (NCBI): domain Eukaryota; kingdom Metazoa; phylum Chordata; class Amphibia; order Anura; family Rhinodermatidae; genus Rhinoderma; species Rhinoderma darwinii. Next base: position 68,936,522 of record NC_134689.1, read on the forward strand.
CTTTCTGTGTTTCAAAAAAAATGGATTAAAGTTACATTTCTGGAAAAAAAAATGAAAATGTAAATTTCACCTCTTACATTGCTTTAATTCCTGTGAAACATCTAAAGGGTTAAGACATTTTCTAAATGCTGTTTTGAATACTTTGAAGGGTGACATTTTTAAAATGGGGTGACTTATTGGGGGTTTGTAATATATAAGGCCCTCAAAGCCACTTCACAACTGTAAAAATAGCCTTTTGAAATTTTCTTAAAAATGTTAGAGATTGCTGCTTAATGTCCTAGAGAAATAAAAGGATTTTCAAAAAACAATGCCAATCTAAAGTAGACAAATGGGGATCTTAATTAACAGCAATTTTGTGTGGTATAACTGCTTGTCTTACAAGCAGATACATTTAAATTTAGAAAAATGCATATTTTTGAAATTTTCCGCAAAATTTGGGTATTTTTCACAATTAAATACTGAATGTATCGAACAACTTTTGCCAGTAACATAAAGTCCAATGTGTCACGTGAAAACAATCTCAGAATCGCTTGGATAGGTATAAGCATTCCAAAGTTATTACCACATAAATTGAAACATGTCAGATTTGAAAATTGGGGCTGTCAGGAAGGTCAAACGTAGCCCAAGCGTGAAGGTCAGTTGCGTAACTACCGCGGTAGCAGCCGTAGCGGCCGCTAAGTGGCCCATGGCTTGAGGGGGCCCCTGCCTCAAGCCGATACGCTCCCCAAAATGCCCGGTGGCGCCGCTAGCGGCCATTATGGCTGATAAAAGCGGTAGCGCTACTACTACGGGGCCCGCGCCGTCGAGCCTTCAACATGTATGGGCCAGGCGACACAGGCCCTCTCATGCCCATAGGCGTCGCTAGCACCAGAGGGGGCCCCGGTACTAGCTACAGCCATCCCGTCTTCCAGTAATTATACCTGCGTCTATAGCACGCATGTACAAATACATAAATTAGGGCTGAATGCCCGACCATTTAGCGCCTTACAATGACGCTGATTGGCGGGGCAAAATGACTTGATGTCATCCGGCCGCTTCCGTGCTTTAAAGGCGCTGATTGACGGGGCAAGTCATTTGGCCCTGCCAATCAGTGACTTTGAACGACACGTTGTTCAGCTCCAGCAGACCTGCTTAGAAAACAGCAGGTCTGCATTGCCATCGGACGGCGTAGGAATGGGATCATGTGAGTATGTAACATTTTTAGTTATTTTCTAATAAAACTGTGAGTAGCATTATCTATAGTGGGGGCTCTATCTACAGGGGGTCGTCTATATGTGGGGATGTGTGACGCTGTATATAGGGGGGTCTATATGTGGGGATGTGAAGCACTATCTACAGGGTGGTCTATATGTGGGGATGTGGGCCGCTATATACAGGGGGGTCTATATGTGGGCCACTATATACAGGAGGGGTCTATATGTGGGGATGTGGGGCACTATCTACAGGGGGATCTATATGTGGGGCACTAAATACAGGGGGAGATATATGTGTGAGATACTATACAGGGGTGGGTTACCATCTATAGGGGAGCTATTTTTAGGGCACTTTCTATAGGGGTGGACTATATGTGGGACACTATATACAGGGGTGGGTTACCTGTGGGGAACTAGCTACAGGGGCTATATGTAGGGCATTGTCTACAGGCGTGGGCTATATGTGGGACACTATATACATGAGGAGCTATATGTGAGACACTATTTAGAGAGGTGGGCTATATGTGGAGCACTATCTATAGGGGAAGATATATGTAGGGCAGCATGTTGGCTCAGTGGTTAGCACTATTGCCTTGCAGCTCTGGAGTCCATATGTGGGCACTATCTACAGAGGGCTGTATGTGGGATGCTATCTACAGGGGCTTCTATGTAGGGCACTATCTACAGAGGCTCTATGGGGGTCACTATCTACAGTGTATGGTTCTATTATAATCAGGGACACAGTGTATGGTGCTATGATTATAGTTAGAGGTGCAGAGTATGGCACTTTATTATATTTAGAGTTATTGAGAATTTTAACTTCGTTAAATGTTTTAAAAGTGAGAAGCCGAAGACATCTGAGCGGAAAACTGCAGAAATGGGTCATGACCGGGAGAAATCCATCATAGAGGTCTGGACCAGAGGGAGAAGAAAAGAACTAGAATCTGAGACGTCACCGGTGAGTCATTTCATGTAAATGTTTATTCTGTCTCTAATCCGTACTGTAGTCACTGTATGATCTGCAGCGAGATGATGGTGGTATTTTTTTTTTTTTGTGAAACAGCAACTCCCAGCATATCCTTACCATTGTTTGGGCCATGCCGGGAGCTGTAGTTTTACGCCGTACAAACCTATACGGCAGGGGTTGTACTAAATTGAGCTGTATTTGTTCTGGTGTTGTATGTATGTACTGATCTTGGTTCTGATGCGGTTTGTAAATACTGAGCTTTGTTCTGGTGCTGTATATACGTATGAGATTGGTTTTTGTGCTGTATATATGTAATGAACTTGGTTCTGGGGATGTATATATGTACTGAGCTTGGTTCTGGGGATGTATTTATGTACTGAGCTTGGTTGTGGTGCTGTATATATGTACTGAGCTTTGTTCTGGCAATGTATATATGTACTGAGCTTGGTTTTAGTATTGTATATATGTTCTGAGCTTGGTTCTAGTGCTGTATTAATGTACTGAGGTTGGTTCTGGTGCTGTATTTATGTACTGAGGTTTGTTCTAGTGCTGTATATATGTATGAGCTTGGTTCTGGATCTGTAATTATATAGGATATATTTATAATAACAAAATTGCAGGGCAGATTGAATTGTTCTTAATTCATTGTATATTTAATGGGAACCTGTCAGGTAGTTTTAACCCCTTGAACCCCCATCATGCAGTAATACATGACCTGACAATATTTCTAAACATTCCCTTGTATGTTTTTTTCAGATGCCGCAAAATCTTTTAAAACGGCACACACTATATTCGAATTACTCATTAAAGGGTCATGGGGCGGTGCCGCTATCCTGAAGGGTCACATATGCCTGCCTCCAAACCCACCTTCCCATGTTTGAGTGACATCTCCCTGGCTGATACAACTTTCTCGAATGCGCCATTGCCTTGTGGCACTATACACAAGGGAGGGGCTGTGTGGCACTATACACAAGGGGGAGCTGTTGCCACTTTTTACAAGGGGGAGGGCTGTGGCTCTATCTAGAGAGGGCTGAGTGTGGCGTGATCTACAGGGGTCTTTATGTGGCACTATCTACTAAGGGGGGTTGTGCTGCATTATCTACTAAGGGGGATGTGTGGCACTATATACAAGGGCGGGGGGGTGTGTGGCACTATATACAGTGGGTGCTGTATAGCGCTATATACAATGGGGGCTTTATGGTGATATCTACAGGGGGCTGTATGGCACAATCTACAAGGGGGGGCCATCTACAAATGGGGTGTGACACTGTCTATAGGCGGGGCTATATAGCACTGTCTACAGGGGGGCTGTATGACACATTCTACAGGGGGCACTATTTATTAGGGGGGTTGCTTGTGGCTCCCGGGGGGGTCCGGTCAAGAGTTTGCTATGGGGCCCAGTCTTTCCTAGTTTCGCCCCTGGGGAAGGGGTTAAAGCTCTGTGATGAGCTGAACTGCAATACCTGAGTTACAGAGAAAAGCCATACTGGTCAGGAAGGGAATGATAGGCTCCACTACCAACCTGCCTATGATTCGATAAAAATCCAGGCCCGAACTTAGGAATTACCAAATTCCTTAGCAAACTAGTTCCTCAGCTTTCCTGGTTTCCTTCCATCTCATCCAGCTTTCCCTGAATGAGATAGATGATTCTGGGAGCCCGGTACACAAATGAGAGTAATCTTGTGGAAATTTCATAATCCCTACCACTTTTCCTGTCATTGTCTCACATACCCTCCCCCTTTGTGTGAACCTGTAGGAACGGACACCTTTAGCCATCAAGCAGTGTGTCCTGGACAGAGCATCTGCACTCCCTTGCAGTTTACCTGATCGGTGCTCCATTGAAAATGTACATTTCTGTAACGTGAGAACCCAATTGTGACTCTCGCATTTTGCTCTTTGGCCTGGCTCATCCAAGTACGAGTAGAGTGGTCTGTAACCAACTGGAAATTTAAGCCCAACAGCCAATACCTGAGGGACTCTAGGGCCCACTTGATTGCCAAACATTCACGCTCAACAATACTGTAATTTTTCTCAGGGATGTAAGCTTTCTGCTCGGATATGTGACAGTAACCCTTGGTTAGGTCAAGCGTAGAGAAATAAGTAGCATAACCGAGTCTCTCAATTAATTCAACAACTGTTGGTATTGAATATGCATCAAACTTTGACACTTCGTTTAATTTTTGAAAATCATTACAGAACCCAGAACCTCACTGGTTTTGGAATCAGTACAATGGGACTAAACCACTCACCTTTTTGATTCCTCAATAATGCCAAGGTCCAACGTCTTTTTGACCCCTTCAGATATAGACTTCTTAAGACAAACTCTTTTGTTTCTTGCATCTGAGCCTTTGATAGGGTCTCTCGTATACACACATGATGGGCAATGCTATAAGGGGTGTTTACCCTGTCACAGGTATCTCTGGAGCCACATTACAAGGGGTGCTCACCGCTGACAGCGTCTCTCTGTTCTTCCAAGGTTTGAGCACGTCCACATGCAGGGGCGTAGCTAGAGGCTCATGGGCCCCGATGCAAAAATTCTTACTGGGCCCCCCCCGCAAACTTCTCATGGCCGACGGTCCGCTTTCAGCTGCATCGCTGGGTCTCCTAAGTGACCCAACAATGCAGCACTAGCAGCCGGGGCGTCTCTATGGCTGGGTTCACACACACTATTTACGGACGTAATCCGGGCGTTTTAGCATTGAATTACGTCCGAAAATGCGGCTCAAAAGCGTCGGCAAACATCTGCCCATTCATTCGAATGGGTCTTACGATGTTCTGTGCAGACGGTCATTTTTTTTTATGCGTCGCTGTCAAAAGGCGGCGCGTAAAAAAGTGCCTGTCACTTCTTCAGACGTAAATGGAGCCGTTTTCCATGGACTCCATGGAAAACCAGCTTCAGTTACTTCCGTAATGGACGCAGCAAAAGACGCCTGCACATGCCATTACGGCTGAAATTACGGTGCTGTTTTCTCCTGAAAACAGCACAGTAATTTTAGCCGTAACGGACGCTGCCGTGTGAACATACCCTCAGGGCTTAAAATGTCCGGGAAATAGCCCCAATACATATGTGTCCGCCCCAAAAAAAAGTGTGTATATGAGACAGCATAGCATATCTATAGCACTACGACCCTATAAACTATGGATAGGATTAGATACAGTGGCTGAGCAGACAGTATCACACATGATAGGATTAGATACAGTGGCTCAGAAGGCAGTATCACACATGATAGGATTAGATACACAGCTCAGCAGACAGTATCACACATGATAGGATTAGATACAGTGGCCCAGCAGACAGTATCACACATGATAGGATTAGATACAGTGGCTCAGCAGACAGTACCACACATGATAGGATTAGATACAGTGGCTCAGCAGACAGTACCACACATGATAGGATTAGATACAGTGGCTCAGCAGACAGTATCACACATGATAGGATTAGATACAGTGGCTCAGCAGACAGTACCACACATGATAGGATTAGATACAGTGGCTCAGCAGACAGTATCACACATGATAGGATTAGATACAGTGGCTCAGCAGACAGTATCACACATGATCGGATTAGATATAGGGCCCAGCAGACAGTATCATACATGATTGGATTAGATACACAGCTCAGCAGACTGTATCACACATGATAGGATTAGATACAGGGCCCAGCTCGCTGACATTGCGGCTCCAGCGCTGGACCCAGGATAGGTAAGAATAATAATTTTGCTTCTTTATGTGTTACTGATTATTTTTGTGGAGGACTTCAATGACGGCGTTTTTTTTATTCTCAATAAAATGGTTAATGAGGGTTGTGTTTTTTTATTTCAATAAAATATTTTTTCTATGTGCTTGTATCTTTTTAAACTTTATTATCACCGCCTTAGTAATGGCCGCTGGCTGATTGACAACCTCCATTACTAAGGCGAGGCTTAATGTTAGCCGGTGCAGAGGCTACACTAACCCCCATTATTACCCCGGTACCCACCGCCACCAGGGGTACTGGGAAGAGCCGGGTACAAACCAGTACCCGACCATCTGTAGTGACGGGCAGGCACCGGGGTGGCCGCAGGCTGGTAGTATTAGGCTGGGGAAGGCCAAAAACAGTGGCCCTTCCCACCCTTGTAATGCTGCCTGCTGCTGCTGTGTTGTATCTGGCTGGTTATGAAAATTGGGGTGGACCGACATCGTTCTTTCCAATTATTTTTTTATTTTTATTTTTTTTTAAATGACGTGGGGTCCCCCCCATTTTCATAACCAGCCAGATACAATAAAGCAGCAGCAGGCAGCATTACCAGGATGGGAAGGGCCACTGTTTTTGGCCTTTCCCCTCCTGATAATACCAGCCTGTGGCCACCCCAGTGGCCAACCATCTCTACAGATGGTCAGGAACTGGATCGTACCCGGCTCTTCCCAGCACCCCTGGTGGCGGTGGGTACCGGGGTAATAAAGGGGGTTAGTGTTAGCCTCTGCATCCGCTAACACTAAGCCCCGCCTTAGCAATGGATGCTGTCAATCAGTCGGCGGCCATTACTAAGGCGGTAGTAATATAGTTTAAAAAAAAACCACAAAGACATAGAAAAAATATTTTATTGAAATAAAAAAAAAAACACACAGCCCTCATTAACCATTTTATTAATTAAAAAAAAATCTGTCATCGAAGTAGTCCTGGAATCCGCCGTAGTCCAACGACCGAACCTGTAAGAAAACACACAAAAAATGATTAGTAACACATGTGTTAGGGTATGTGCACACACACTAATTACGTCCGTAATTGACGGACGTATTTCGGCCGCAAGTACTGGACCAAACACAGTGCAGGGAGCCGGGCTCCTAGCGTCGTACTTATGTACGACGCTAGGAGTCCCTGCCTCGCTGCCGGACAACTGTCCCGCACTGAAAACATGTTTACAGTATAGGACAGTTGTCCTGCAGCGAGCCAGGGACTCCTAGCATCGTACATAACTATAATGCTAGGAGCCCGGCTCCCTGCACTGAGTTCGGTCCGGTACTTGCGGCCGAAATACGTCCGTCAATTACGGACGTAATTAGTGTCTGTGCACATACCCTAAGGCTTAGATACAGGGCCCATGTGTGATACTGTCTGTGGGACCCTGTATCTAAGCCTACCACAAGGTAGGCTTAGATACAGGGTCCAGCAGACAGTAATCTTATACAGTATAAGATTACTGTGTGCTGGGGCCCTGTATCTAAACCTACAGTGTGGTAGGCTTAGATACAGGGCCCAGCAGACAGGATCACGCATGGGCCATGTATCTAAGCCTACCATGTGATTGGCTTAGATACAGGGCCCAGCAGACAGGATCACACAATCTGTGATCCTGTCTCATGGGCCCCCTAAGCCTGATACATCGTAGGCTTAGGGGTTGTGCAGTCCCTAAACATTGATGGCCTATCCACAGGATAGGCCATCAATAGCTGATGTGTCGCCCGGGACCCGCAAATCAGCTGTTTTGAAGGGGCCGCAGCACTCGTACGAGAGCTGCTTCCCCTTCATTTCACTACTCGCTCACACTGTGAATCGCCGACACCGATTCACAGTGTGACCGGAATGAAGTGACAGGAATGAAGGGGAGCAGCTCTCGTACGAGTGCTGCGGCCCCTTCAAAACAGCTGATTGGCGGGTCCCGGGAGTCAGACCCCGCCAGTCAGGGCTAACCTTACCTTCCTCTTCGGCCGCGGCGGGAGTTCTGTAGTCTCGATGCTGTGCGCGGCGCATAGCGCTGTGACGTCATGCGCTGCACACAGCGCTTGACGTCAGGACCTCCGCTGCGATCCGGAACCAGGAAGGTAAGTAAAGTATGTTACTATAGTATCAGGGGCCCGCGGCCCGAGTTACTATAGTAACTTTTTATTGATGTGGTGCGGGGGGCCGTGGGCCCCCCTGGCTTCGGGGCCCGGTCGTAATTGCGACCGCTGCGACCCCTATAGCTACGCCAGTGTCCACATGGAAAAGCAGTTCTGGCTTTCTCTTTCCCTGGCCCTGTAATGGGCAATAGTACCCTGGGACTTCTAAAATGGGACACAGGGTGGTTAATTGACACTTACAGTACCTCTGCACATCAAGAACAACCCCATGCCAAATAAAACGCTGCAGGATGCTCTCCCTAGTCTTTTCACACCCTAGGTGTCCCCCTAGAACGTGCTTGTGTGGCAGATCTAAAACCACTCTGCGATAAGGTTGTGGCACCACCAGTTGCTCAACAATTTCCCCACGTATATTGTCTAATTGATACAGTAGATCCTGGTTAACAGCCATGTAGGTAAACACATTGTCAGCTCCAGGGAGTTGTGGCACACCTGAGTTGCAGTGAAAACCTGTACTGGCCAGGAAGCGAATGATAGGCCCCATTACCAACCTGCCTATCATTCCATAAAAATCCAGGCCCGAACTTAGGAATTGCCAAAGTCCCTAGAAAACTACTCCTTGCTAAGGAAACTCATCTTTTCTGGATTCCCTCTATCTCATCCTGCTTTCCCTGGATGAGATAGTTACTTCCTGGAGCCTAGTACACATATGAGAGTAATCTTGGGGAAATATCGCAATCCCCTACCACTTTTACCACTGTCTCACACACACACACACACACACACACACACACACACACACATACACACGTAAATATAGGTAGATAGATAGACAGACAGATAGACAGACAAACTAGAAGACCTAAAAACACTGAAGCAGCAAACGTTATTAAAACCACAATTTACACACACATACTGTATGCACACAGACACACACACACACACACACACACACACACACACATATATATATGTCTGATAGGTAATCACATGACCACTTGCATGATCATGTGTTCTGTGAAAGGTCAAATCAAAGAACATATTATTTGCTGTGCTTTTCTTGTAGAGAGGAGCCAATCAATGCATCTGATAATAGAGCCATCTTTTGTTCTATCCTGCTATTACAATTGAAAGTTGTTTTTTTCTTTTTTACTACAGCAGCCTGGAACTTCTGTTTTAGCTAGAAATTTATGTAAGTAACATAAATAATAAAATTTTATTGCTAATATTTTTATTTTGTAATCCTTTTTTTAATCAGAATTAGTTCTGAGTCCTGGAAAATCCCTCTATGTCTAATTCTCTATAAAAACCCTTGTTTAACGAATTAGTCAGAAGTGCTCCATATAGGCTACATGCAAGTGATGCATAGTTCATGTCACTTTATTGTAACCTTAAGTTTAAGCAATAAATAATCAAATAATATTGCTTGGAAGAAGTGGCATAGATATAGGGGTCGCATTGGTCGCAATTGTGACCGGGCCTCTGAAGCCCAGGGAGGACCGCGGTCCCACTCACCACTTAGGCACAGTTACTATAGTAACTTTTAATATATGTAATAAACTACACGGGCCCATGTTACTATAGTAACTTACAGTATACATACTCTACTCGTTTCGCAGCACAGCGTAGATCCTGTCTTCTTTTCGCGTCATGACGCCACTATGCTTTGTGCCGCGCATGACGTCATGTGTCTGTGCACCTCACACAACGTCGCGACGCTGGATGGACCTCCGCTGCGGCCCGAGCCGAGTAGGAGTGTAAGTATAATATTACTGTCTGCTGGGGCCCTGTATTTAAGCCTACCATGTGATCCGGTCTGCTGGGTCCTGTATCTAAGCCTACCTTCAGGTAGGCTTAGATACAGGGTCAAAGAGACAGCATCACACATGAGCCCTGTATCTAAGCCTACAATGTGGTAGGCTTAGATACAGGGCCCAGCAGACAGGATCACACATGGTGTGATCATGTCTGCTGGAGCCTGGATCCAAGCCTACCACATGGTAGGCTTAGATATATGGTCCATGTGCGATCCTGTCTGATGGGCCCTGTATCTAAGCCTACCACATAGTAGGCTTAGATACAGGGCCCCAAAAACAGTAATCTTATACTGTATAAGATTGCATTCTGCTGGGGTTCTGTATCTAAGCCTAGCATGTGGTAGGCTTAGATACAGTTCCCATCAGACAGGATCACACATGGTATGATCCTGTCTGCTGGGCCCTGTATCTAAGCCTACCACATGGTAAGCTTAGATACATGACCCATGTGTGATCCTGTTTGATGGACCTGTATCCAAGTCTACCACATGGTAGGCTTAGATACAAGTTGACAGTAATCTTATACTATATAAGATTACTGTCTGCTTGGTCCTGAATCTAAGCCTACCTTCTGGTAGGCTTAAATACAGGGTACAACAGACAGTATTACACATGGGCCCTGTATCTAAGCCTACCACACGTGTTACTAATGGGGTTATGTTTGTGCTTTTTTTACAGGTTGGGTTGTTGGACATCGGTTTCGAGGACTACATCGATAATGGCTTTTTTTTCAATAAAATGGTTAACAAGGGTTGTGTGTGTTTTTTTAATTTCAATAAAAATATTTTTTCTATGTCTTTTTATTTTTGTAAAACTTTATTACTATGATTTAGTAATAGCCAATGGCTGATTGGCAGCATCCATTACTAAGGTGGGGCTTAATGTTAGCAGAAGCGTAGCTAGGTTCTCCAGCACCCGGGACAAAGATTCAGTTTGCGCCCCCCACACAAGCTTTTTTGACGACATCTGCTTCCCCCTCACGATGTTTGTTTTCACTACCAATCAGAGAGGTGACATTTTTTTCCACATTTGTTTTATGTATCTCGAGCATAAAGCCATTTGTACATTTTACAAGCAATATACAGTAGTTCTATGTACAACACCAGAATCAGTCTCATTACATATATACAACACCAGAACCAAGCTCATTACATATATACAATGCCATAACCAAGCTCATTATATATATACAGCACCAGAACAAAGCTCATTACATATATACAGCACCAGAAACAATATAATTACATATATACAGCACCAGAATCAAGCTCACCACATATATAAAGCACCAGAACAAAGCTCAGCACATATATACAGCACCAGAACCAAGCTCATTACATATATACAGCATTAGAACCATGATCAGTACATATATACAGTGCCAGGACCAAGATCAGTACATATATACAGAACCAGATCCAAGCTGAGTGTATATATTGTGAGGGTTTAGCATCAGGAGAGGTTGGTACAGCGGTTTCTTTGTAGCCAGAGACAGGGACACCATGCATTAAAAGTCATAACAGGGCTTTGCCTGTGTTTTTATTCTTGTCAAAGAAACAGCCTCTTGTACAACAAGGCAAAATACAAAATAAATCCTGCTCATCTGAGCACTAACTAAACAAGATATTATCTAACTATACCAAGTGCCTTCCTACCAGGCACTGGACACAAAGTAACGCAGGTCTTTACTCACATAGAATACAGGCTACTCCAGCCTTAGTAGTCTCCAGTCTGAGTCAGGGGTGAGACTGACACACACTGTGTCTGCACCTTTTTATACACAGGCTGCAGGTGCAGCTAATTGAGCAGCAGCCTTGTCCTACAAACAGAGATGGACTAGGGATTGGGGAACCCGCCCTGCTCTTCCCCAATCCAACTGCAGGCCCTTTTTCCGGCTTTTCCTTAAGCCGAGATTGGAAAGCTAGAGCTTTCTATTGAAAGAACTACTCATTCCCTGGAGCCTAGGATACATATGACAGGATTCTAGGGGAAATGTACCTTCCCTCAATGACTTTACCTGTCACTGTCTCACATACCCTCTTCCTCTGTTCGAGCCCGTGGGATCGGACACATTTAGCTACAAGGCAGTGTGTCCTAGACAAAGCGTCAGCATTGCCCTGCAGTTTTCCTGCTCTGTGTTCCACAGTATATTTGAAGTTCTGCAAAGTATGAAACCACCGTGTAACTCTTGCATTTCTCTCTTTAGCTTGACACATCCACGTAAGAGGAGAGTGGTCTGTAACCAACCTAAACCGACGGCCCAATAAATAATATCTCAGGGACTCAAGTGCCCACTTAATTGCCAAGCACTCACATTCAACTATGCTATAGTTTTTCTCAGCCGGGGTAAGCTTTCTGCTCAAATACTTCACAGGATGTTCCTCACCACCCACCTCTTGTGACAGAACTGCTCCGAGCCCCACATTAGAAGCATCAGTTTGGACAACAAACTCCTTTTTGAAGTCAGGAGTGACTAAGACTGGTTGGTTACACAGGGCCAGTTTCAACTCTTGAAAGGCGCTTTCAGCCTTCGTGTCCCACTTGACCATGACAGACTTACTTCCCTTGGTAAGATCTGTCAGGGGCGCTGCTGTGCTGGCAAAGTTTGGAATGAACCTGCGGTAATAACCTACAATTCCTAGAAAAGCTCTGACCTGCTTTTTGGTTGAGGGCTGGGGCCAGTTTTGGATAGCCTCAACTTTGTTGACCTGTGGCTTTATCACCCCTCTCCCAATTATGTACCCCAGATACCGTGCTTCCTCCAAGCGTAAGAAACATTTCTTTGGGTTTGCTGTTAACACCACGGCTCTGAGGGAGTTTAGTACTGCTTGTACTTTTGGTAAGTGGCTTTCCCAGTCATCACTAAAGACTATAATGTCGTCCAGATATGCCGAAGCATACCGACGATGGGGTTTGAGGACTATGTCCATTAACCTTTGAAGGGTCGCTGGAGCCCCATGTAGCCCAAATGGTAAACAAATATATTGAAACAGACCATCCGGGGTGATGAACGCAGTTTTCTCTTTGGCGCCCTCCGTGAGGGGTACTTGCCAATAGCCTTTGGTTAAATCAAGTGTTGAAAAATACCTTGAATGGCCCAGTCTCTCTATTAACTCGTCAACTCTTGGCATTGGGTATGCGTCAAGCTTTGACATCTCATTTAACTTGCGGAAGTCGTTACAGAAACGTAATGACCCATCTGGTTTCGGAATCAATACAATGGGACTTGACCATTCACTTTTTGACTCTTCAATAATCCCAAGGTCTAGCATTTTCTTGACCTCCTCAGATACGGCTTGTCTACGAGCTTCAGGGACTCTGTAGGGTTTCAAGTGGACCCGAACCTGAGGCACGTTCACAATGTCATGTTTTATTATACTGGTCTGTCCTGGCAGTTCTGAAAACACGTCTGTGTTTCTCTGCACAAACTCTTTTGTCTCCTGTTTCTGTGGCTTTGCGAGGGATTCTGACACATACACATCTGGGTTAGGACTATAGGGGGTCCTTACTGCCACGAGGGTCTCTCTTTCTTTCCATGGCTTAATTAAGTTTACATGGTATAACTGCACTGTCTTCCTTGTACCTGGTTGGTAAACTTTATAATTTACATCCCCCACCTTTTCAATTATCTCATACGGCCCTTGCCATCTAGCAAGAAATTTGCTTTCTACGGTTGGCACTAAGACCAACACTCGATCCCCAGAGTTAAAATTTCTAACTTTAGCAGTTCGGTTATACACCCTGCTCTGAGCATCCTGAGCTTGCTCCAAGTGTTCCTTAACTATCGGCATGACCGCAGCGATTCGGTCTTGCATCAACGTGACATGCTCAATTACACTCCTATAAGGTGTGGACTCTTGCTCCCAGGTTTCCTTGGCTGTGTCCAGGAGACCACGGGGTTGTCTGCCGTATACAAGTTCGAAAGGAGAAAACCCTGTGGATGATTGAGGAACTTCACGTACAGCGAACATCAAATAGGGCAGAAGACAGTCCCAATCCTTCCCATCCTTACTAACCACCCTCCTCAACATGCCTTTTAATGTCTTATTGAATCTTTCGACAAGACCATCAGTTTGAGGGTGATATATAGAGGTACGCAGGTGTTTAATTTTCAGCAGTTTACATAATTCCTTGGTGATTTTGGACATAAAGGGAGTTCCCTGAATCGGTAAGGATTTCCTTAGGTAAACCAGTACGGGAAAACATGTAAAACAACTCTCTTGCAATGGCTTTTGAAGAGGAATTTCGCAAAGGGACTGCCTCAGGGTAGCGTGTGGCATAGTCCAATACCACTAGGATATATTGATGTCCTCTAGAGGATTTGACTAAAGGGCCGACCAGATCCATGGCAATTCTTTCAAAAGGGATCCCAATGATAGGCAAAGGCACCAGCGGACTCTTAAAATGTGGCATAGGAGCCGTTATCTGACACTCCGGGCAGGACTCGCAATACCTCTGAACTTCCGTATATGCCCCCGGCCAGAAGAATCATTCAGCCAAGTCTAAGGACGTCGCTTCGTCCGAAACGCGTAGGCTAACAGGATCATTCCTTCCCTCTATCCACACACCGGGACCATACTACAAATGGACTTTTTAATACAACTCAATTAAACTTGGAAAAATCTTTTTCTATTTTACTTCTACCAAAGCGCTGGATCTAACCTCCTTTTGCTACAGAAGAATCATTGTAAGATACACTCTCTGGTCTTTTCGCAACCTAGATGTCCACCCAGCACGTGTTTATGAGCCAGGTCCAACACCGTTCTACGATACGGTTGGGGTATCACCAGCTGTTCAACAACCTCCCCAAGTACGTTATCTATCCGATACAGCAAATCCTGGTTAACCGCCATGTGTGGAAACACCTTATCAGCCCCTGGATGTTGAGGCACTCCATTTAATACCTTAGTATTTTCCCTGGCTTTTACCAATGTGGGATCGCTAAGTTGAGCGGTCCCAAAATTGTTACGTGATACAATTAACTCTGGTATCTCAGAAATTTCCTCCTGCTCATCTGTTTCACCAGCAAAAACAGCCAGAGCAAATTTATCAGGCTCAGTGGTCACCCCTACTGCTGGCACCTCAGCATCTTCGTTAAAGGGTTCTGGGCTAATCACAGCGCACACATTAATACCATCATTAACATTTACAGTGGAGGTTACATCTTTCTTGCTCCACAAGTCCCAGAACACTTCGAAGTCTCTCCCCAGGATCACACTGTGCATCAGGGACTTGACCACACCCACTTCATGGCGAGCGGTTTCACAGGAAGTCTCTAGAGTGACCAAAGCTGTTGGGTATTCTTTAGTGTCCCCATGTATGCACAGGACCCCTATACTATGTCCGCTGAATCTTCCAGGGTCTATCAGGCTGGCATGCACCAGGGTAACCAGACTCCCAGAATCCAGCAAGGCACTCACAGTACACCCTTCCACTTTTACGACACACATTTGTTGCTCAGTCTCGTAAACAGTCTCAGCAGAACAAACAGGACGTGCAAACAAGGATATTCGCCTTGCTGCATCACACTCCATTGGCTCCGTAGTCAGGGGACAATTGGCAGCAATATGCCCAGGTCCATAACACCGCCAGCACTGTATGCGGCCCCGGTCCCCAACTTGAGACCCTGGTCTGGCCTTCAGTGTCTCTCTGGGATTTCTTCCCTCCGTCTGCTCCCCTTCTGAGCCACCTCCCTTAAAGACATTTCTCACCCCTCTAGTAAATGGAACAGTCTTACCGGGTGCTCCGCACGATTTGCTGTTCCTGGGGTTAGAACATCCAGGCGGTACTTCTTGGAGTAATCCTGAGTAGCTCTGTACCTTTCAATCAAGTTCACCAGCTGTTCCGCATCTGTAGGATCTCCTTGACCGACCCAACGCTGAACCTTCGGTGGTAAGGAGCGGATGTATTTGTCAAGCACCACTCTCTCCACGATCTGCGCAGGGGTTCATTCCTCTGGCTGTCGCCATTTCCTTGCAAGATGGACAAGATCATACATTTGTGATCGCGCAGGTAGGTGTTCCACGAAAGTCCAGTTGTGCACCCGTCGAGCACGCAAATTCATATTAACACCCAGACGGGCAAGGATCTCACCCTTCAGCTTGGAGTAATCCTTCGCATCCTGCTCATTGAGATCAAAGTACACCTTTTGCGGCTCTCCGGTTAGGAAAGGTGCCACCACTGCTGCCCACTGATCTGAAGGTAACTTCTCTCGTTCTGCCACTCGCTCAAACACCATGAGATAGGCCTCAACGTCGTCGGTGGATGTCATCTTCTGCAGAGATGTCTGTACCGCTGCACGAGTGGTTTGGCGCAAACCATGAGGCCCTGCTGACCTCTCCACTGAGGCCAGAATTTGGTCTTGCAAATAGCGATTAATTTGCTGCTGTTCTTTTAAGGCCAGTCTGTGGGCTTCACCCAGCAGAATATTGGTTTCAGCCTGTGCACGCATGGCTTCCTCATGCACCATTCGCTGAGTCGCGCTGGCTTCTTGCAGAGCTGTGCTTATCTTCCCCTGGTTGATATTAGCCTGAATCAGCTGTTTAAGTATTTCATCCATTTTAACAGTCTCTTTTAGCCCTGTTGCCGCCTTCACCCAAGACATACACTTCCAAGCACTCTCGGGGAGAAAAAATTGTATTGTTGCCCCTAGCAACGATTTTCCACTTGGAGCAGCAAAAGTCCTTTTAAATAGGTGTATGTCTCTTTAAGACTGTGCCCGCATCGGCCACCATATGTGAGGGTTTAGCATCAGGAGAGGTTGGTACAGCGGTTTCTTTGTAGTCAGAGACAGGGACACCGTGCATTAAAAGTCATAACAGGGCTTTGCCTGTGTTTTTATTCTTGTCAAAGAAACAGCCTCTTGTACAACAAGGCAAAATACAAAATAAATCCTGCTCGTCTGAGCACTAACTAAACAAGATATTATCTAACTATACCAAGTGCCTTCCTACCAGGCACTGGACACAAAGTAACACAGGTCTTTACTCACATAGAATACAGGCTACTCCAGCCTTAGTAGTCTCCAGTCTGAGTCAGGGGTGAGACTGACACACACTGTGTCTGCACCTTTTTATACACAGGCTGCAGGTGCAGCTAATTGAGCAGCAGCCTTGTCCTACAAGCAGAGATGGACTAGGGATTGGGAAACCCGCCCTGCTCTTCCCCAATCCAACTCCAGGCCTTTTTTCCGGCTTTTCCTTAAGCCGAGATTGGAAAGCTAGAGCTTTCTATTACAAGAACTACTCATTCCCTGGAGCCTAGGATACATATGACAGGATTCTAGGGGAAATGTACCTTCCCTCAATGACTATACCTGTCACTGTCTCACAATATACATGTAAAGGATCTGCCAGACACAGCTTCTGTGTCGACGCGTGTGGGTAATCAGTCTGCACCTGCTCCTAAGTCTGAGAGAGTGACTCCATCTTCGACCAGTCAGGCTGGGAGGCTTAGGAGTGGGAGAGCCTATCACAGCCTGGCCAGACGGAGCTAGCTCCCGCCCTCTGTCTATTTATACCTGCATTTCCTGCTCCTCCTTTGCCTGTGATTCTGCCTGTTTCCTGGCTCTGCTGCTGCTTGAACTATTTGTCCTCTGCTTCATTTTGACCCTGGCTTTACTGATAACTCTCCTGCTCTGCGTTTGGTACCTCGTACACTCCTGGTTTGACTCGGCTCGTTCACTACTCTCGTTGCTCACGGTGCTGCCGTGGTCAACTGCCCCATTTCTCTAGCTTTTGTCTACCCTTGTCTGTTTTTCTGTCGTGCACTTATTGAGCGTAGGGACCGTCGCCCAGTTGTACGCCATTGCCTAGGACGGGCCGTTGCAAGTAGGCAGGTACTGAGTGGCGGGTAGATTAGGGCTCACCTGTCTGTCTCCCTACCCCGCCATTACAATACAGCATCAGAACCGAGATCAGTACATATATACAGCACCAGAACAAGATCAGTACCTATATACAGTGCAAGAACAAAGCTCAGTACATATATACAGTGCCAGAACCAAGATCAGTACAGATATACAGTACCAGAACAAAGTTCAGTACATAAATACAACACCAGCACAAATACAGCTCAATTTAGGGTAACCACTGCCGTATAGATTTGCACTAAATTGTATGCAGCTCCGAGCATCACCCGAACAGTGGTAAGGATATGTTGGTAGATGCTGTTTCACAAAAAATAATAATCATTCCACCCATCATCTCGCTGCAGATCATACAATGACTGCAGTGCTGATTAGAGGAAGAATAAACATTTACATTAAGTGACTCACATATGACGTCAGTTTCTAGTTGTTCTTTTTCTCTTTTCTTCTCTATCCGGTCCAGACCTCTATAATGACTTCTCCCGGCCAAAGCCCATTTCTGCAGTTTGCTACTCAGATGTCTCAAGCTTCTCACTTTCCAAACATTTCTGCACCTATAAACAAAGATAAAGTTTTCATGGTGCCAGACACTGGGCCCCTAAATATAATAGCACCATACACTGCACCTCTAATTATAATAGCACCATACACTGTGTCCCACACACACACACACACACACACACACACACACACCATGCTCCTTAGAGATAGTGCCCCCTATAAAGCCCCTGTGAATAGCGCCCCACATACGGCCCCCTGTAGATAGTGTCCAACATATAGCCACCCTATAGATAGTACCCACATATAGCCACTCCTGTAGAAAGTGCCCTACATATAGCCCCCCTGTATATAGTGCCTCACATATAGCCCCCTCTAAAAATAGTGCCCCACATGTAGCACCCCTATAGATAGTGCCCCACAAATAGCCCCCCTGTAGATAGTGCTCCACATATAGCCCACCCCTGTAGATAGTGTCCTACATATATCAACCCTATAAATAGTGCTCCACATATCGCCCAACCCTGTATATAGTGCCTCACATTTATCTCACCCTATAGTGCTCTATATATAGCCAATGTCAGTATATAGCCCCCCCTGTAGATATAGCCCACCCACATATAGCCCACCCACATATAGTACACACCGGTAGATAGTGCCCTGCATATATCTCCCCCTATAAATAGTGCTCCACATATAGCCCACCCATGTATATAGTGCCTCACATATAGCACCCCCTATAGTGCTTCACGTATAGCCCACCCCTGTATATAGCCCCCCCTGTATATGATGACTCACATATAGCTCCGCCTATTGTGCTCCACATATAACCCAACCCTGTATATAGCCCCCCTGTAAATAGAGCCGACCCTGTTGTTAGAGCCCCCCTGTACATAATGTCACGCACATTTTTTTTAGAATTAAAAAGCCAAAAACTTGACATACTCACCTTAATCCCGTCATCGCGGCGCTTGCGTTGTTGAAAGGCGCTGATAGTCAAGGCAAGTCATTCTGCCCTGCCAATCAGCGCTTTTCATAGACACATGGGGCTCAATGACGTTATTGCGCCGCTTGCGTCTATGTAAGGCGCTGATTAGCAAGACACTATGACTTGTCCTGTCAATAAAGGCCTTTCAACTAAGCAAGCGGTGCAAAGAAGTAATTGTGCCGCTTGAGTCGTTAAACAGCGATGAATGGCCGGGCACGGAATGTACCCAGCGATTCATCGCCTATAGTGCAGGATGGGGTGGCGGCGGCTGGTTTCAGTTGTGCCGCCGCCCCCTCAGAGAGGCAGAAGGCCAACGTCATGGACAGTGCGGCCCTGATGCTCCCCACCTTCCTTCTTTGTTGCGCCCGGGGCACATCCCCTGCCTGCCCCCCTATCTACGCCCCTGATGTTAGCCAGTGAAAAGGCTACCGCTAAAACCCATTATTATCATTATTTCACAGTCATTTTTAACCACAACAATTTCATAATAATAGCAAATTTTCCAAACTGACTTGTGGCAAAAGTAGCATCCTATGACAGTGCCATGCTTAAAGTTAGTGAGCTCACCAGTACAACCCATATTACTATCAATGTTTAATATATATGGGAGGTATCCTCCAGTTCACCTTCGGCAGAATCACACTGCTAGCTGCGCCTGGATCCTCGTGTCGGCACACGATCTATGGAACGAACAGGAATACAAGGAAGGATCCAGCGCCCAAAAATTTAAGAGTAGACTTTTAAAAGGGAAACTGGGTTCCAATTTTATTTGAGAAAGTATTTAAAAATGAGAACAAATGTCAGAGTGCAAATTTGGATAGGAAGGTATGCACGCTGCCTACGCGTTTCAGACGACCACAGCATCCTTAATCATGGCTTGTGTGAAGATTATGACAAAAGGCTGGGGTTTATATCCGGTCTGTGACAGGTGACGTTGATTGCGCTTCACGGGAATGTAATTGGAACGCAGAAAGAAACTGAACTGCAAAATGCTGTATATGACAGATGTCTCTGCGAGTTAAAGTAAGTGAACGTATATATAGAAATTTGGTTACGTGTGGATTTATGATGTAAATAACTTAAATTTATTGCGGTCACTACCATGTTAATTAGAGGTATTCTCAATTCATGTTTTCTTATATTGACAATAGTTAAGTTTTGACCAGTTATAAACCCTTAGGTTAGTAGAAAAGCACTTTAAAGATAAATAGCTAAAAACCTACATGAAAACATCAAGTTAGATGAGTGTACAAAGAAAAAAAAAAGAAAAAATAAACCTGTGTTGGCTGGCTAAATACATCGTTAGTGTGAAACACAAAAATGTATGTTTATAATGGCTGAGCCATATGTTTGTTACGAAGCATAGGACATTGATGACTTTCGATATATTTCTACATTATTGTCATTAAAAATGGCCTCGTCGTGTAATTAGGTATTGTATCGATATGTCTAGGTTCATCTTTCTTACTGAGTAACATTTTATATGTTCGTTAGTTTGATTTTTGTTTTTGTCTATATTGCTGTTCACTCTCCCTTGTTTATTAAATTAGTGGACTATAGAAACTTCAAAAATGCCATTTTTATTTAGAACTTTAGTGGTATCCCAATTAAAGAGAAGGGGTCGGTTTGGTGGCAGGTTGTATAGCTGGAACCAGACTATTTATTTTATAGTTGATCTAATAGTGAAACATTAATTCTATTTTCAAGTTCAGTCCCAACGGGTGTCTAGCTTTTAATCTGTTTATCCAGAAAGCTTCCCTTCCTAGTATTTTGTGTTTTAAATTACCTCCATGTTTAGGTGTATATATTTTTTCTATGGCATAGCATTTGAGAGTATTGATGGACCTATTGTGATAATTTATAAAATGCTTGGCTACATTGGAAGTGTTACTGATGTTTGGGTTTCTAATATAACCTAAGTGTTCTAATACTCTGGTTTTAAACTTACAGCTTGTGCAGCCTGTATATTTCAGGTTGCATTCAATGCACTCTATAATATAAATTACCGCCTCACTATTACAGTTGATGTAATCCTTTATTGGAAAATTATCTGCATCTTTGAAGTCTGAAAAAACTTTTCTTGAGATAACATGGGAGCAAATTTTGCACGGGTATGAACTGCATCTAAAAAAATCTTTTTGTTCCAACCAGGTTGTTTTATGCTCATCTGAGCGAAGCATGGAGGGGGACAGAAAACTGCCCACAGGGATGGGGCCTTTCGGGCCACTACTCTACACCCGTCCTTGAGGATACTCTCCAACAAATTGTCTTCCATCAGGATTGGTAAGTACTTGACAATAATTTATTTTATTTGTGTGAATTGATTACTGTGTTGTAATATTAAGGTTGGTTTATTTGTATTGAGTGTTATGGGACGTTTGGTTTCAATTAATAGATCATCCCTGCTTTTTTTTGAGGTGATGGAGTCCGCTCTTTTGAGGGTCCATTTGGGATAACCTCTTTTATATAATCTTTCTGAGATTAATTGTTGCTCTATTTTGTAGCTGGTCTGAGAGCTACAATTGTGTTTAGCTGTGTACATCTCACATACAGGGATAGATGTAATGGTCTGTTTCGGATGGTTACTTTTTGCATGCAGAATTGTATTATCTGAGATCGGTTTACGATAGGTTTTGGTATATATTAATTTTCCTTCAATTCCTTTGAGCTCTAAATCTAGAAAGATTGTATCATTTATGTTGTAAGTGTGGGTAAATTTGAGATAATGTGTATTGGAATTGAGATAATCAATAAACTGAGCTATATCTGAAACATTACCTTTCCATATAAACAGATCTATATAATGACCGTACCAGTGTATACTATTGCCTGATAGAGTTTTGTCTGAAAAAATATATGTTTCCTCCCACCAAGCCATTACCAAGTTGGCCAAAGAGGGTGAAAATGTTGCCCCGTAGAAACACCCCATAGCTGTAGATAGAATTTATTGTCAAATTGAAAATAATTATGCCGCATTAAAAACATTAAGACATCTAAAATGTATGTTTGAAGTTCCTGACTCTAGGGGCTATGTGCTGACAAATGATGGTTAAGTGTGCTATAGGCTATATTGTGTGGTATACTAGTATACAGGGAAATTATGTCACAGTTCAGCCATGTATAATGCTTAGACTATTTTTCATTCTGGAGAGATCGTAATACATCCCGTGTATCTTTCAGGAAACCAGGGGTGTTCGCTGCTAAGGGCTTTAAGAGGGTATCAAGCCATTCTGACGTTTTTTCTAGAAGGGACCCTATCCCTGACACAATTGGTCTCATAGGTGGAGGGTTGATTCCTTTGTGTGTCTTTGGGAGGGCATGCATGATGGGTATTATTGGACGTTCTACGCCAATATAAATCAACTGTTTTTTGGTGAGTAGACCATTTGGTAATCCATCCTTTATTAACAACCTTATTTTAATTTGGAAGACCTTTGTGGGATTACAGTCCAAACATTTATAGGTGGCTTTGTCCGAGAGTAACTTGTTAACTTCGGTCTTGTACATATCTTTCTCCATTAAGGTAATGCTCCCTCCTTTGTCGGACATCTTGATGATTAGATCCTTGTTGTCTTTTAAGGACTTTACTGCTGAATTTAGTCTGGTAGAGAGATTCCAAGGATTTTTCTGCTGTTTTATCATGTCAGATAGATGTTGTAGATCTCTCTCTATTGCCATCTGAAAACGGTCCATGGACTCGGTTCTTGACGCAGAAGGGTAAAACTTCGGATTAGTGGTTGTGAAGCCAGTGGAGATGTTGACGGATTGTTTTGGAGTTTCTGTGTTCAAATATTCCAGATGTAATAAAGTTCTTTGTTCTTCAAAGGAAAAAGCTCTGAGATTATGAACATCTGTGTATGGGTATTCCTCTTTGTAATCGTGTGTATTACTGTCAGTATCCGGACAATTGGCAAAATGCCTTTTAACTGTCAGAGTTCTTATAATTAATTTACATCCAGTAGAGTATTGAAGGGGTCAAAATTAAAGGTGGGGGCAAAGTTAAAGAGGCTCTGTCACCAGATTTTGCAACCCCTATCTGCTATTGCAGCAGATAGGCGCTGCAATGTAGATTACAGTAACGTTTTTATTTTTTAAAAAACGAGCATTTTTGGCCAAGTTATGACCATTTTTGTAGTTATGCAAATGAGGCTTGCAAAAGTCCAAGTGGGTGTGTTTAAAAGTAAAAGTCCAAGTGGGCGTGTATTATGTGCGTACATCAGGTCGTTTTTAATACTTTTACTAGCTGGGCGTTCTGACGAGAAGTATCATCCACTTCTCTTCAGAACGCACAGCTTCTGCCAGATCATGCTGTGACGTCACTCACAGGTCCTGCATCGTGTCAGACGAGCGAGGACACATCGGCACCAGAGGCTACAGTTGATTCTGCATCGGCGTTAGCAGGTAAGTCGATGTAGCTACTTACCTGCAAACGCTGATGCTGCTGCAGAATCAACTGTAGCCTCTGGTGCCGATGTGTCCTCGCTCGTCTGACACGATGCAGGACCTGTGAGTGACGTCACAGCGTGATCTGGCAGAAGCTGGGCGTTCTGAAGAGAAGTGGATGATACTTCTCATCAGAACGCCCAGCTAGTAAAAGTATTAAAAACACCCCGATGTACGCACATAATACACGCCCACTTGGACTTTTACTTTTAAACACACCCACTTGGACTTTTGCAAGCCTCATTTGCATAACTACAAAAATGGTCATAACTTGGCCAAAAATGCTCGTTTTTTACAAATAAAAACGTTACTGTAATCTACATTGCAGCGCCTATCTGCTGCAATAGCAGATAGGGGTTGCAAAATCTGGGGACAGAGCCTCTTTAAGACCAAAAGATAAAACTTCTTCTTGAGCTGGATTGGGTGGACAGATGAGAGGTTGATGATGTTAAACTGAGGTGTTAGTTCTTCCAATTTTAGAGACGGCGACCCTGTTCCTGTTCCATACTATTTATGTTTTCTGCCGGTTCTCCGACCCCATTTTTTGACGTGTTGTATTTGATGTTGTCAGAACCATATTTATATATTTGTCTTGTCCTTGGACCATCACTATCAGAGGCATCCATGCCCCCATCTATGGAATCTGGTTCAGTTGAGCTAAAACGAACTCGGGTAGAGTTGTTGCCTTGTTTCCTTGTATAGTTGCGTTTTTTTAAAATAGTTTTGAATTTATTTGGGGTTCTATCTCTTTTGTTCCAGTTGTAGATTTCATTATTTGCGTAGTCTCTTGAATCACGATGGAATTTGTATTTTTTTACTTCAGCAATAGATTTATTTAGTTTGTCTATATACTGGGAAGTACGAAGTTTTAGTAGCGCAAAATTAGGTGAGCTAGAGGCAGCATTGATCTGCGTCTCTATTTTTGTGATATCTGTTTCCAGATCAAGCAATTTTTGTTCTTCCTGTTTTGTTATGAGTTCCATAAGTTTTAAGGAACAATTGGTCAGAGTTTGATTCCATTCAGTATAGAAATCATCAAAATACTTGAATGAAGGGATTTTTCTAATGCGTAATCCCCTAGGAATCATTTGCTTGGAAATGTAATTATTCAAAGTTCTCAAATCCCACCAGACTTTTGCTTCATGTGCTTTAAGTTTTTCCAGTTGATGGAACAAGTCTTGGAGAACATGAGTGCCTTCTCCCAGGCTGTCCATATCACCAAAAACTTTGGCAGCCATTTCTGCTTGGGTATACTGTGCCTCATATTTCATAGTGGTAGCGTATTATCCCAGTTGTGGGATCGATGTTAGCACCAAAGCGGAATCTTGTATTTTTAAAAACAAAGGTTCAAAGCCGATCATTTATCTTAGGCAAAAAGTTTTACAAATGTCATAAGTATAAATATATACATCCACCTTTATGCACTGAAACCGCCAGACAGCTTATGTGTCTGTTTTTTTGGTCGCCCTGTTGTAAGGGCAAGAGGGTGGGCACGTGACGAAAAAGCCGTTTTTCAAAACAGAAAATATATATGGGAGGTATCCTCCAGCGAACCTTCAGCAGAATCATGCAGCTAGCTGTGCCCGGATCCTCGTGTTGGCACACGATCTATGGAACGAACAGGAATACAAGGAAGGATCCAGCGCCAAAAAATTTAAGAGTAGACTTTTAAAAAGGAAACTGGATTCCAATTTTATTTGAGAAAGTATTTCAAAATTAGAACAAATGTCAGAGTGCAAATGTGGGTAGGAAGTTATGCACGCTGCCTACACGTTTCAGACGACCACAGCGTCCTTAATCTTGGCTTGTGTGAAGATTATGACAAAAGGCTGGGGTTTATATCCGGTCTGTGACAGGTGAAGTTGATTGCGCTTCATCGGAATGTATTTGGAACGCAGAAAGAAACTGAACAGCAAAATGCCGTATATGACAGATGTCTCTGCCAGTTAAAGTAAGTGAAGGTATATATAGAGATTTGGTTACTTGTGGATTTATGGTGTAAATAACTTAAATTTATTGCGGTCAGTACCATGTTAATCAGAAGTATTCTCAATTCATGTTTTCTTATATTGACAATAGTTAAGTCTTGACCAGACATAAACCCTTAGGTTAGTAGAAAAGCACTTTAAAGATAAATGGCAAAAAAACCTACATGAAAACATCATGTTAGATGTGTGTACAAAGAAAAAAATAATAATAAACCAGAGTTGGCTGGCTAAATGCATCGTTAGTGTGAAACATAAAATTTTTTGTTTATACTGGCTGAGGCATATGTTTGTTATGGAGAATAGGACATTGATGACTTTAAATATATTTCTACATTATTGTCATCAAAAATGGCCTGGACGTGTAATTGTGTATTGTATCGATATGTCTAGGTTCGTCTTTATTACTGAGTAAGATTTTAAATGTTCGTTTGATTTTTGTTTTTGTCTATATTGCTGTTCACTCTCTTTTGTTTATTAAATTAGTGGACTATAGAAACTTCAAAAATGCACATTTTATTTATAACTTTAGTGGTATCCCAATTAAAGAGAAGGGGTCAGTTTGGTGGCAGATTGTATAGCTGGAACCAGACTATTTATTTTATAGTTGATCTAATAGTGAAACATTAATTCTTTTTTCAAGTTCAGTCCCAACGGGTGTCTAGTTTTTAATCTGTATATCCAGATGTATTTAGCTAGCCAACACTGGTTTCTTTTTTATTTTTATTTTTTTTGTACACTCATCTAACATGTGAACACCCCTGGTTTCCTGAAAGATACACGGGATGTATTACGATCACTCCAGAATGAAAAATGGTCTAAGAATTATACATGGCTGAACTGTGACGACATTTCCCTATACACTAGTAAACCACACGATATAGCCTATAGAGCACTTAATCATCATTTGTCAGCACATAGCCCCTACAGTCAGGAACTTCAAACATACATTTTAGACGTCTTAATGTTTTTAATGCAGCATAATTATTTTCAATTTGACAATAAATTCTATCTACAGCTATGGGGTGTTTCTATGGGTGCCCAAATTTTCACCCTCTTTGGCCAACTTGGTAATGGCTTGGTGGGAGGAAACATATTTTTTCAGACAAAAATCTATCAGGCAATAATATACACTGGTACGGTCGTTATATAGATGACCTTCTGTTTGTATGGAAAGGTAATGGTTCAGATATAGCTCAGTTTATTGATTATCTCAATTCCAATACACATAATCTCAAATTTACCCACACTTACAACATAAATGATACAATCTTTCTAGATTTAGAACTCAAAGGCATTGAAGAAGTAATATATACCAAAACCTAACGTAAACCGATCTCAGGTAATACAATTCTGCATGCAAAAAGTAACCATCCGAAACAGACCATTACATCTATCCCTGTATGTGAGATGTATAGAGCTAAACGCAATTGTAGCTCTCAGACCAGCTACAAAATAGAGCAACAATTAATCTCAGAAAGATTATATAAAAGAGGTTATCCCAAATGGACCCTCAAAAGAGCCGATTCCATCACCTCAAAAAAAAGCAGGGATGATCTATTAATTGAAACCAAACATCCCACAGCACTCAATACAAATAAACCAACTTTAATATTATAACACAATAATCAATTCACACAAATAAAAGACATTATTGTCAAGTACTTACCAATCCTGATGGAAGACAATTTTTTGTAGAGTATCCTCAAGGACAGGTGTAGAGTAGTGGCCCAAGAGGCCCCATCCCTGGTCAGTTTTCTGTCCCCCTCCATGCTTCGCATAAAACAACCTGTTGGAACAAAGAGGTTTTTTTTAGATGCGGTGCATACTCGTGCTAAATTTGCTCCCATGTTATCCCCCAAAAAGTTTTTTTCAGACTCCAAAGATACAGATAATTTTCCAATAAAGAATTACATCAACTTTAATAGTGAGGCGGTAATTTATATTATAGAGTACATTGAATGCAACCTGAAATATACAGGCTGCACAAGCTGTAAATTTAAAACCAGAGTATTAGAACACTTAGGTTATATTAGAAACCCAAACATCAGTAACACTTCGAATGTAGCCAAGCATTTCATAAATTATCACAATAGGTCCATCAATACTCTCAAATGCTATGCCATAGAAAAAGTATATACACCTAAACATGGAGGTAATTTAAAACACAAAATACTAGGAAGGGAAGCTTTCTGGATATACAGATTAAAAACTAGACACCCGTTGGGACTGAACTTGAAAAAAGAATTAATGTTTCACTATTAGAGCAACTATAAAATAAATAGTCTGGTTCCAGCTATACAACCTGCCACCAAACCGACCCCTTCTCTTTAATTGGGATACCACTAAAGTTACAAATAAAAATGGCATTTTTGAAGTTTCTATAGTTCACTAATTTAATAAACAAGGGAGAGTGAACAGCAATATAGACAAAAACAAAAATCAAACTAACGAACATATAAAATCTTACTCAGTAATAAAGACGAACCTAGACAAATCGATACAATACACAATTACACGACCAGGCCATTTTTAATGACAATAATGTAGAAATATATCAAAAGTCATCAATGTCCTATGCTCCGTAACAAACATATGCCTCAGCCATTATAAACATACATTTTTATGTTTCACACTAACGATGTATTTAGCCAGCCAACACTGGTTTCTTTTTTCTTTTTTTTTCTTTGTACACTCATCCAACATTATGTTTTCATGTAGGTTTTTAGCCATTTATCTTTAAAGTGCTTTTCTATTAACATAAGGGTTTATGTTTGGTCAAAACTTAACTATTGTCAATATAAGAAAATATGAATTGAGAATACCTCTGATTAACATGGTACTGACCGCAATAAATTTAAATTATTTACACCATAAATCCACACGTAACCAAATTGCTATATATACGTTTACTTACTTTAACTCGCAGAGACATCTGTCATATACGGCATTTTGCAGTTCAGTTTCTTTCTGCGTTCCAAATACATTCCCGTGAAGCGCAATCAACTTCACCTGTCACAAACCGGATATAAACCCCAGCCTTTTGTTATCATCTTCACACAAGCCATGATTTAAGGACACTGTGGTCGTCTGAAACGCGTAGGCAGCGTGCATACCTTCCTATCCACCTTTGCACTCGGACATTTGTTCTCATTTTTAAATACTTTCCCAAATACAATTGGAACCGAGTTTCCTTTTTAAAAGTCTACTCTTTAATTTTTTGGCGCTGGATCCTTCCTTGTATTCCTGTACTATCAATGTTTGTCTATAGAGATTGCATAGCTGTGTGCTTGTTTTTATGCACCTGTTAAAATGGATATGACTGAAACATCAACACCATAGTTTTGGTCATATAGTGTATAAGAGTTTAGTGACCGCATTAATAGTATTACAGGGGGTTGAAACATAACTAACAGAAAATGTGTGTGGTTTTCACATTAAAGACATTTATAGTATATCCCAGAAGTGGAACCCACACCTATCTTGAGAACGGGGCCCCCTAAACCCCGTTCTAACTCTCTGTGTTGTGGCTGGTTTGTGTAATTTCCTGCCATGAATTACAGAAGCAGTGTAGCTTGCTAAGCTACGCTGTTTCCATAAGTCCCATAGAACTGAATGTTAGTTACAGAAACAGCGTAGCTCGCATGCTACGCAGCTTCTATAGCTACCATTCACTACTATGGATATTACGAAAACAGCGTAGCTCAGCGAGCAACGCTGTTTCCTTAATTCATGGTCGGAAATCACACGCCTCAGCCACAACACAAAGCGGTAGAACGGGGTTTAGGGGACCAGGTTCTAGAGATAGGTGCGGGTCCCAGAGGTCTGATATTTATGGCATATCATGTGGATATGTAAAGCCATTTTGACAAGCCATTTTGTTGTTTCTTATGTCAATTATTTAAAGCTTAGCTAAACTTTCGCAAAAAAAAAATTTTTTAACTGCTATTATGTCCCTCTATGTGAATACATTACTCCTAGCATTTTTTTTCACTTCAAAGTACTTTTTTTGCAGCTTTTTGTCTTGTGAAACCATCCACATCCATTTTCCTGTTTCTGGCAGTTGCTAGGGGCGTGTCTTACTGTGTGTGATGTTACGATTTGTTTGTATCTTTCATGGGCAGTGAACTCTGAGGTATAACTACAATACTGTGAGCGTGCACTGAGCTATGCACAGCACAATACATTATATATAGAGATGTGAACTCTGAGGTGATAACTACAATACTGTGAGCGTGCACTGAGCTCTGCACAGCACAACACATTATATCTAGAGATGTGAACTCTGATGTGATAACTACAATACTGTGAGCGTGCACTGATCTATGCACAGCAGAACACATTATATATAAAGATGTAAATATCTCTGCACACTCCAGAAGAAAGGAATCAGAGTTTTTCTTTTTCACTTTCCCTGGCAAGTGCAGGGAATATAAGACAGAACGGCAGGTTGATTGGGAAGGGGGGGAGGAGCAGTCCTAGTCTTATCTGATGCTAATTAGCAGCTCAGATTACAGTGTCCTGAGACTCTTTGCTGGAGGGAAGGGGGAGAATCTACCGTCCGGTCTATGGTATGTGTAAGAGGTGCTTCAGTAGCAGAAGCGCCGGTCTTCCCCCCCTCCCTGTCCCCTCTTCCCCCTGTCCACAGTACTGTAGCCGGCAGTAGCAGAGCGCAGGGAGGGGAATGACAGCTCTGCTACTGTCCGGACTATCGTGTGTGTGAGAGGCGCCTCTGCTACTGAAGCACCTCTCACACATACCATACACCGGACAGTCATTCTCCTCCCTGACGGTTATAGAACAGTGGACAGGGGGAAGAGGGGACAGGGAGGGGGCGCCAGACCTGCGCTTCTGCTACTGAAGCGCCTCACACACACACTATAGTCCGTACAGTAGCAGAGCTCATCACAGTCTCTTCCATGCGATCTGCTGATGCAGGTAGTGTATAGAGGCAGAGAGACCTTCCTGACGTCACTATGGGGGCGTGCACATCTGACATCAGGATGGGGCCACCACCCACCAGTACTCATAGGCAGCAGAATCCGTACACTGATACATTCAAACGGCGTACGAATTTCTGCTAGCAACAGGAGAAATGCAAGAAATAAAATGTGGTAGAAAAGTGTCAGAGTGGCCATTTAAAACGCATATAACACAAAATGGAGCCCAAATTCATTAATAAAGTATAGTACAAAATATATTTATATTACACATGCTGCTAGAAAATAAAAAGTTGATCGAACGTTTAGTTACGCTTTAATGCATCCAAATAAGTTGGAAAAATCTCACATTACTTGAACTTACGTAAATGTCAAATTTATGACACTCTTATCTTGGAAATAAGAGAATTATTATAGCTGGAATAATCGTAAAATCCTGATAAGTTATTAAACTTAGGCTAAAATTATGCTCAATATTACAGCAAACAAAATATAAAATAATCTCTTACCTCTTGGCATGACTCAATGAATTCATTCAATGTTACAAGTCCATCTTTATTTTTGTCCATTTTCTAAAAGAAAAGGAAAAATATTTAAAACATTTTCTTTAGTATACCTCCAGGGCTCTATTTGCCGCTAGGCGCTGAAGGTCCAGTGCCTAGGGCGGTGGCTTGCATGGGGTGGCGGAAGGGATCAGAAAAAGTTTATCTTTATTTTTTTATCACCTGCCTTCAATGGATTTCCGGCAGGGAGAGTGCGCCAGAGAAATCACTTGCAGGTAGCTGAGAAATGCTCATGTCCTTTGCTCCACAAACTAGAAATATGGCTGCATGCTGTCCTAGGTGGCACCGGGCTGCATGGCAGCACTTTCAATTGTATCTGCATCCTCACTACGCATATACAAACCTTTAATTGTATCTGCATCTTCAGGAGCCACCGACTGCACATGCCAGAAGATGTCTGAAGAATGAGGTGATCCCTTTGTTATTCCAACAGCACTAGGCGATTACTATGTTTATTACATTATTTCTATGTAGGGAGGTACATCACTACTGGACATCACTAGTGTGTAAGAGGGCACTAACGGTCCATCAATACTCTGGGGCACTAAGGGGGCATCATTTTAATGTGGCGGCAACAAGCTGGCATCCTTTCTGTGTGGGGGCTGCTAAGTGGGTAATATTACTGTGAGGGGGCACTAAGGGGGCATCATTACTTTGAGGCACTAAGTGGGCATCATGTCTATGTTGGGGCATAATGGGGCAATTATTACTGTGAGGGAACACTAAAGGGCATCCTTACTATGTGGGAGCATAAAAGGGGCACCCATACAGTGTGAGGGGTTCTAAGGGGGCATTATTACTGTGAGGGGGAACTAGAGGGGCATCACCACTATGTGAGGGCACTATTGCTGTGTGCCACACAAAAAATGGATACTATGAAAGTGTGGGCAGTGCAAAGGGGCACTATTATTGTGTGGTGACATTATTACTGTGTACTGCACAAAGGAGGGTACAATAAATGTACGTAGCACTGTCTGTTTGCCACTTTATTTTTGTGGGCATTTCACTGTATTTACAGCATGATTACTCTCTGCAGAGACAAGTCGTGGCCAGAAGAGGTTGCCCTGGTGGTCTGGCTTGGATGGAGAGAAAAGGGAAAGTGAATGAGTCCAATCAGAGTACATGTCACCTGTGAGTCACTGGATATAATTTTACTGTATTTATTGAACTTTATTTACAGCATGATTATACTCTGTAGAGCGCCAGTGTAGTACTGGCATTTGACCACTGTACGTTATTATGGGTTGTAATGGTCTTTGTGGTAGATTTATGTGGTCATGATTAGAGATGAGCGAACTTATGAAAAGTTCGATTTGGCTAGTTATCCGAATTTCACGGAAAAGTTCGATTCGGACCGAACTAGTTCTGACCGAACCTGTAATTTCCGTGCGCCGAGCATGGTACTGTCCAGGGTGCTAAAAGAGTTAATGGGATGCACTAACTCTTTCAGCAACCTTGACAGTACCATGCTCGGCGCGCGGAAAATACAATTTTAATGTAATAAAAAAATAATAAATACGTTCATACTTACATTCCTCCTGTCCGGCCTCCAGCGATGACGTTTCATCCATGTCGCCGCTGCAGCCAATCACAGGCTGTAGTGGTGATCACGCCAGACGTCAGAAGGCCGGCCTCCAGGGATGACGCTTCATCCCACGTGACCGCCTCTGCAGCCAATCACAGGCTGCAGCGGCCTCTGCAGCCAATCACAGGCTGCAGCGTCCTCTGCAGCCAATCACACGCTCCTCTCCTGAAATACTCTGTGCTGCCTTAAACTCTGTGGACAGGTCAGGATCCTGTTTATTTTAAATGCTGCTGGGGAACCCGCTCGATCCACTATATAAGGCTGCGCTACAGTGCAGCATTTAAAAGAAACAGGATCCTGACCTGTCCACAGAGTTTAAGGCAGCACAGAGTATTTCAGGAGATGAGCGTGCAGATTCAGTGCTGCTGTGAACTCTGCTCTTACCATTACGTAGCTCTCAGTCTGTTACCTCTCCTCCACTCCTGTCCTCAATAACACCTTCACATGATTGACAAGTCACCACGTAATGATAAGAGCAGAGTTCACAGCAGCAAAGAGTATTTCAGGAGATGAGCGTGCGGATCTTGTGCGGGGTGGTGACTTGCCAATCATGTTAAGGTGTTATTGAGGACAGGAGTGGAGGAGAGGTAACAGACTGAGCTACGTAATGGTAAGAGCAGAGTTCACAGCAGCACGGAGTATTTCAGGAGAGGAGCGTGCAGATTCAGTGCTGCTGTGAACTCTGCTCTTACCATTACCTAGCTCTCAGTCTGTTACCTCTCCTCCACTCCTGTCCTCAATAACACCTTCACATGATTGGCAAGTCACCACCCCCGCACAAGATCCGCACGCTCATCTCCTGTGCTGCTGTGAACTCTGCTCTTACCATTACGTGGTGACTTGCCAATCATGTGAAGGTGTTATTGAGGACAGGAGTGGAGGAGAGGTAACAGACTGAGAGCTACGTAATGGTAAGAGCAGAGTTCACAGGAGCACTGAATCTGCACGCTCCTCTCCTGAAATACTCTGTGCTGCTGTGAACTCTGCTCTTACCATTACGTAGCTCAGTCTGTTACCTCTCCTCCACTCCTGTCCTCAATAACAGCTTCACATGATTGGCAAGTCACCACCCGGCACAAGATCCGCACGCTCATCTCCTGAAATACTCTGTGCTGCCCTAAACTCTGTGGACAGGTCAGGATCCTGTTTCTTTTAAATGCTGCACTGTAGCGCAGCCTTATATAGTGGATCGAGCGGGTTCCCCAGCAGCATTTAAAAGAAACAGGATCCTGACCTGTCCAGAGTTTAAGCCTGCACAGAGTATTTCAGGAGATGAGCACGGCCGGCCACGGCCGGTCACGGGCAGCCGGTCGTTTTTCCGAGCCGTGCTCCCATTATAAAGTATAGGAGCACGGCCCGTATAATAAAAAAATAGAACATGTTCTATATTTTTAACGGCACGGGCACCTTCCCGTGAGAAAACGGGAGGGTACCCGTGGCTAACAGAAGTCTATGGGCCCGCTATTTTGGGTCATAATTACGACCCATAATAACGGGTGTTTTTACGGTCGTGTGCATGAGGCCCCGTAATGACGGGTTGCTACATGTGTGCATCCGTCATTACGGCAGCGTTGCTAGGCGACATCAGTAAATAGTCACTGTCCAGGGTGCTGAAAGAGTTAACTGATCGGCAGTAACTATTTCAGCACCCTGGACAGTGAATTCCGATCAGAATATAGAGTAACCTGTAAAAAAACGACGTTCATACTTACCGAGAACTTTCTGCTTCCTCCAGTCCGGTCTCCTGGCCGTTGCCTTGGTGACGCGTCCCACTCGATATCCGGCCCGACATTCCTGGATGACGTTACAGCCCATGTGACCGCTGCAGCCAATCACAGGCTGCCGCGGCCTCTGCAGTCAATCACAGGCTGCAGAGGCCTCTGCAGCCAATCACAGGCTGCCGCGTCAGAAAAGAAGGTCGGACTGGAGGAAGAAGAAGGACTCGTCACCAAGACAACGACCGGGTACGTATGAAATGCTTTTTATTTTATTTTTAATCAGCAGCCTCTTTTCTCTATCAGTGATTGATAGAGACAAGTAGCTGCCGATTTGTATAATATTTTTGACCGGGTTCGGTCAAAACGTGTTCGGCCGAACCCGGTGAAGTTCGGATTCGCTGTCAACCGAACTTTTCCCGATGTTCGGACCGAAACCGGGTTCGGTTGTCCCAGTTTGCTCATCTCTAGTCATGATGTGTCGGTATTATTTGGCCCTTGTAAAGTAGTATTATTTGTTAAGTGCATGACTGCATTACTGAGAGGTAAACTATAACATATACATTAGTGGTTATGAAGGTGCATTATTTGTGGGAATGGCTGTTGCATTTACGGATATAGGTTGCAGGCGCCGTAATGCTGTATTTTCAGTATAATTTTCAGGGTCAGTGTATTTTTGAGACAGTGTTGCTAAGCCTATCATTTGTTCTAAAAGTTGTGTCCTAGTGGACTGTCTACACTTACTATCTGTACTCTTGTGATGTCGAATAGAGAAAGCAGAACTGCTTAATTTACATAACCTCGGGGCTTCTCCGGTTTAAACAATTGCCATTTAGGATCTATCTGTTGAAACCCTTGACTACTGGACTATTAGTCGGAGGGATCCACGTCAGCCAGAAATAACAAATAATACCGACTCCTAAACCTGTATGTGATCACAGCCAAGGTTGGCATTAAATGTATGCTAATTCGCTACTCTAGCGAGATACATAATGTCATACTTGTGTTTCACAGTATTAGAAAATCACAGTGGAAAAAAAAGCTTTTACATTTATGTGGTTCTTTTAAACGGAAAGCAGTAATATTGAATTTTCTTTACCTATATTGCAAGCGCAAGTCCACTTTTATTCTATTTTTTTCTCTTTTAAGTTAGGCCAGATGGAGAAAATGAAGAAAGCAAATAACTCCAATCAGAGAAGACATCATCTGTGAGTCGCAGGATTTATCTGATCAGTATTTGATTAATTTGTCTAGTCTGCAGTGTAGTGATACTCTGCAGACCACCTGTATTCAGACCACCTGTATTCAGTCTTAGTATGGTGGTAATATTCACTTACAGAATAGTGGTCATTTTATTATTTGTGTAGTGTTTTTTATTCAGCAACAGTATGGTGGTTTTATCCAGTCACTTTATGGAGGTATTATCCAGTCACGGTATGGAGGTAGTATCCAGTCACGATATTGTGGTGTTATCCAGTTACACTATGGTGATGTTACCCAGTCACACTATGGTGGTATTATGCAGTCACAGTATGCTGGTGTTATCTAGGCACGGCATGGAGGTATATTCAGTTATTATATGGGGGTGTTATCCAGTCATGGTATGGTGGTGTTATTCAGTTAAGGTATGAAGATGTTATCAAGTTATGGTATGATGGTGTTATTTATATTTAAAATCTTTATTTTTTGATGTTTGGAAAAACAACAACAGTGAAATACATACACAGCCAGGTAGAGACCTATAAATACAGAGCATGTGTAAAATACAATGTTAAAATCATAAGCCATATAATAGAAACACAACGTATGTCTGGCGTGCAACAACATATGAAACCAATACAAGGTTAGAAATAAAAACAAGCATACAAAAAATAAAAGGGAAAGGTACTCGGTACTAGCATCAAGGATCACCTCAAAGGCTATAAACAAGGTGAAAAACTCTGTTGTAGTCAGACAAGTCAAAATAAGTACATCACAAAAGAAAGAAAGCACTTAAGGGAATGAAATAGAAATAAATAGAACACCATGCTATATGTTAGCATGAAATAACAAACCTTACCTAGATCACATTAGGTGAGTTGTCACCCAGGCGCACCACGGGGCCCATATGTAATGGCAGGAAGGAGGTAAAGGGAAAGTGAGCCCTAATCTACCCACCGCCCTGTCCCTGCCTACTTGCAACGACCCGCCCTAGGCGACGGGGTACAACTGGGCGGCGGTCCCTACGCTGTCTAAGTGCACGGGAGAACAAACAGGGAACACGCAAGGGAAGGGGCAGTAGCCACGGAACGCCGCGAGGAAACGGAGCGGTGAATGAGTAGTCAGGACCAGGATGAAGTGGAGTATACCAAAGTGAGCACGGAGAAGGAAGCAAGCCAGGGGCAAAGCAAAGCAGGTTAAGCGGAACTGCAGCAAGGCAGAAGCACGGCAGGAGCAGGCTGGAGCAAGCAGCAGTGAGGCCAGGAATCCAGAAGAATTACAAGCACTGAGGAAGAGAACACAGCAGGTAATAAAGGACAGGGGGCGGAGCTAACTCCGACTGACCAGGCCGCGATAGGCTCTCCCACTCCTGAGCCTGCCACCCTGGTTGGTGGGAGATGGTGTCAGTCGAACAGGTCTGGCCTCAGGTGTGTATTGATTAATCCCAGGAGTATACCTAGACGTAGTACCTGGCAGATCCCTAACAGTACTCCCCCTTTTATGAGGGGCCACCGGACCCTTACTAAGAGGACCCGGTTTAGTAGGGAAGAGAAGGTGGAACCTCCTGATCAATACCCCACCGTGAACATCACGGGCAGGTACCCAAGTCCTCTCCTCCGGCCCGTATCCTCTCCAATAGACCAGGTACTGGAGGGAGCCCTGGACCATCCTACTGTCCATAATCTTGGCCACCTCGAATTCCACCCCCTCAGGGGTGAGAACGGGAACAGGAGGTTTCCTCGAGGGGGACCAGGACGGGGAGCAGCGTTTAAGGAGGGAGGCATGGAAGACGTCATGTATGCGAAAGGATGGGGGCAGCTCCAGACGGAAGGATACAGGGTTGAGGACTTCAATGATCTTATAAGGTCCAATAAATCGGGGAGCAAACTTCCTGGACGGGACCTTAAGGCGCAAGTTCCTGGACGACAACCAGACCAAATCCCCGACGACAAACCGGGGGTTAGCAGAACGTCTACTATCCGCCTGAATCTTTTGTGCGCTCTGGGACGCCTCTAGGTTCTTCTGAACCTGGGCCCAGACAGTGCACAGTTCCCGATGAACATCCTCTACCTCAGGATTATTAGAACAACCAGGGGAAATGGAGGAGAACCTTGGGTTAAACCCGAAATTACAGAAAAACGGGGAGACCCCTGACGAGTTACTGACCCGGTTATTGAGGGAAAATTCAGCAAGGGGAAGGAATGAGACCCAATCGGATTGACAGTCAGAGATGAAACACCTTAAATATTGTTCCAGGGATTGGTTAGTCCTTTCCGTTTGGCCATTAGTTTCGGGATGGAAGGCGGAGGAGAAGGACAGATCAATCTCCAACTTTTTACAAAAAGCTCTCCAAAATAAGGAAACAAATTGTACCCCTCTGTCAGAAACGATATTGACTGGGGCCCCATGGAGACGCAGGATGTGTTTCACAAACAAAGAAGCTAACGTCTTGGCGTTAGGTAGCTTCTTAAGGGGCACAAAGTGGCACATCTTGCTGAAGCGGTCTACTACCACCCACACCACCGACTTGCCCTGAGATGGAGGCAAATCGGTGATAAAATCCATGGAGATATGGGTCCAAGGTCTCTGGGGAATGGGCAAGGAACGTAGTAGGCCCGCAGGTCGGGACCTAGGGGTTTTGGACCTAGCGTAAACCTCAGAAGCGGCGACGTAAGCCCTAGCATCTTTAGGCAACCCAGGCCACCAATAGTTTCTGGTAATGAGGTGTTTGGTGCCCAAGATGCCAGGATGACCAGATAGAGTGGAGTCATGGTTTTCCCTGAGTACCCTTAGCCGGTATTGCAGGGGAACAAACAGTTTGTCCCCAGGGACGTTCCCGGGAGCTGCACCCTGATCAGCCGCGATATCAGAAGCTAAATCAGAATCCGTGGCAGAAACGATTATGCCAGGGGGTAAAATACAAGCAGGATCCTTCTCGGAAGGAGGATTGGCCATAAAACTACGTGACAGGGCATCAGCCTTAATATTCTTGGACCCAGCCCTATAGGTAACCAAGAAATTAAATCTGGTAAAGAATAGTGCCCACCGAGCTTGTCTAGGATTAAGCCTCCGGGCCGATTCTAGGAAAACCAGATTCTTGTGATCCGTAAGGACCGTTACCTGGTGTCTGGCCCCCTCCAGGAAGTGCCGCCACTCTTCAAAAGCCCATTTAATGGCTAGAAGTTCGCGGTTGTCAATATCATAGTTACTCTCCGTGGGCGAAAACTTCCTAGAGAAGTAAGCACAGGGGCGGAGATGGGTGAGGGAGCTGGTACCCTGGGACAAGACGGCCCCCACTCCCACCTCGGATGTGTCAACCTCCACAATAAATGGCTCCTCTTGGTTGGGCTGAATCAGCACGGGGGCCGAGATAAAGCACTTCTTGAGGGTCTCAAAGGCCTGCACGGCCTCAGGGGGCCAATGGAGGACATCAGCACCCTTGCGAGTAAGGTCCGTAAGAGGCTTAGCGACGACCGAGAAGTTGGCAATAAATCTCCTGTAATAGTTGGCGAACCCTAAAAAACACTGTAACGCCTTAAGGGAGGCAGGTTGGACCCATTCCGCCACAGCCTGAAACTTGGCAGGGTCCATGCGGAATTCATGAGGAGTGAGGATTTGCCCTAAAAATGGTATCTCCTGTACCCCAAAGACACATTTTTCAGTCTTAGCAAACAGATTATTCTCCCAAAGGACCTGGAGCACCTTCCTGACATGCTCCACGTGGGAGGACCAGTCCTTGGAAAACACCAGTATGTCATCAAGGTACACAACAAGAAAATTACCCAGGTAATCTCTCAGGATTTCATTAATAAAATTCTGGAAGACAGCAGGGGCATTACACAACCCAAAGTGCATGACCAGGTATTCGAAATGACCCTCGGGTGTGTTGAACGCAGTTTTCCACTCATCCCCCTCTTTGATGCGGATAAGGTTATATGCCCCCCGTAGATCTAACTTAGAAAACCATTGGGCTCCCTGAACCTGATTGAAAAGATCTGGAATCAAAGGAAGGGGATACTGGTTCCTTACAGTGACCTTATTCAGGTTACGATAATCAATGCACGGCCTAAGACCACCATCCTTCTTCCCCACGAAGAAGAAGCCAGCACCTACAGGAGAAGTCGAGGGGCGAATGAAACCCTTGGCCAGGCATTCTTAGATATACACCCTCATAGCTTCACGTTCAGGACATGAAAGATTAAATATCCTACCCTTAGGAAGCTTGGCACCAGGCACCAAATCGATGGCGCAATCGTAATCTCTATGGGGGGGCAACACCTCAGAGGCCTCCTTAGAAAACACATCGGCGAAGTCCTGAACAAACTCAGGAAGCGTGTTTACCTCCTCCCGGGGAGAAATAGAGTTAACAGAAAGACATGACATAAGACATTCACTACCCCATTTGGTGAGATCCCCAGTATTCCAATCAAACGTGGGATTATGCAACTGCAACCAGGGAAGACCTAATACCAGATCAGACGATAATCCCTGCATCACCAGTACAGAGCACTGCTCCAAATGCATGGAGCCAACCAGGAGTTAAAAAACAGGAGTATGCTGAGTAAAATAACCATTAGCAAGGGGAGTTGAGTCGATACCTACTACAGGGATAGGATAAGGTAAATCAATAAAAGGCATCTTTAGAGACATAGAAAATTCCACAGACATGATATTAGCAGATGAGCCAGAATCCACAAAAGCACTGCCCGTGGCAGACCGGCCAGCAAACGAGACCTGAAAGGGAAGCAAAATTTTATTGCGTTTCACATTAACGGGAAATACCTGTGCGCCCAAGTGACCTCCCCGATGATCACTTAGGCGCGGAAGTTTTCCGGCTTCTTATTCTTGCGCCTGGGACAGGTGTTCAGTAGATGCTTGTCGTCCCCACAGTAGAAGCAG
Organism: Rhinoderma darwinii; assembly: GCF_050947455.1. NCBI lineage: Eukaryota > Metazoa > Chordata > Amphibia > Anura > Rhinodermatidae > Rhinoderma > Rhinoderma darwinii. The sequence continues at coordinate 68,977,005 of NC_134689.1, forward strand.
AGACCATTCATTCTGCGAAACTCCCTACGTTGTCGAGGGGACATGGAGGCCCCGAGTTGCATAGGTACCTCCGAGTCCTCCGTGGAGGGGCGAGGAGACGGGACCTCGGGGGGAATCGCAGAAAAGTCAGAGGGGAGCACATTGAAGCGTTTAAGCTGACGTTCCCTGAGACGTCGGTCAAGTCGTACTGCTAGGGCCATAACCTGGTCAAGGGAGTCAGAAGAGGGGTAGCTAACCAGCAGATCCTTCAGGGCGTCAGATAATCCTAACCTAAACTGGCACCTTAGGGCCGGATCGTTCCACCGAGAAGCTACGCACCACTTTCTAAAATCAGAACAGTATTCCTCAACCGGTCTCCTACCCTGACGTAAGGTCACCAGCTGACTCTCGGCTAAAGCAGTCCTGTCAGTCTCGTCGTAAATGAGTCCGAGGGCAGAGAAAAAACGATCAACCGAGTTCAGGGGCATCAGGAGCCAAGGAGAAGGCCCACTCTTGGGGCCCTTCCTGGAGTCGGGATATGATGATACCCACCCGCTGGTTCTCGGAACCTGAGCAGTGGGGTTTTAGGCGGAAATACAGTCTGCAACTCTCCCGGAAGGAGAGAAACGTCTTACGGTCCCCTGAGAACCGGTCAGGTAACTTGAAGTCGGGTTCTAGAGGTGAGGTGAGGGGTACTACTAAGGCAGCGTCACCCTGGTTGACCCTCTGGGCCAGGGCCTGGACCTGTAGGGAGAGGCCCTGCATCTGCTGGGTCTGGTCTCAAGGGGGTCCATGATAGCGTCAGCGTAGGAGAGATGGTAGACTAGGTAAGGGCTTGTAATTATGTAATGGCAGGAAGGAGGTGAAGGGAAAGTGAGCCCTAATCTACCCACCGCCCTGTCCCTGCATACTTGCAATGACCCGTCCTAGGCGACGGGGTACAACTGGGCGGCGGTCCCTACGCTGTCTAAGTGCACGGGAGAACAAACAGGGAACACGCAAGGGAAGGGGCAGTAGCCACGGAACGCCGCGAGGAAACGGAGCGGTGAATGAGTAGTCAGGACCAGGATGAAGTGGAGTATACCAAAGTGAGCACGGAGAAGGAAGCAAGCCAGGGGCAAAGCAAAGCAGGTTAAGCGGAACTGCAGCAAGGCAGAAGCACGGCAGGAGCAGGCTGGAGCAAGCAGCAGTGAGGCCAGGAATCCAGAAGAATTACAAGCACTGAGGAAGAGAACACGGCAGGTAATAAAGGACAGGGGGCGAAGCTAACTCCGACTGACCAGGCCGCGATAGGCTCTCCCACTCCTGAGCCTGCCACCCTGGTTGGTGGGAGATGGTGTCAGTCGAACAAGTCTGGCCTCAGGTGTGGATTGATTAATCCCAGGAGTATACCTAGATGTAGTACCTGGCAGAACCCTAACACCATAATGTCATAAAGTTATCATGTATTATAGATTCCCAACTGGATAATTCTTCCAATCGATATATTTGCCGGACTCTATTGAGCCACATAGAGACATCAGGAGGTAGTTTATCCATCCATTTTATCGGAATGAGAAGTTTAACTACCATGATAAGGAGTGAAGTCAAGTCATGTCTAGTGAGGCTACAGTCTGAAGTGGGTAGATTAACTAATACTAGAGAAGGAGTAAGTTTAATGCTCTTTTGACAAATAGCATTGACATGTGATTCAATAGAAGACCAATATGGTTTGATGATAGGAAACTCCCACCAGATATGAATTAAAGTACCCGGAGACCCACCACACCTCCAACACGCATCAGATGTGGTACTGTACTTCTAGCTATTATATCTGGAGACCTATACCACCTCGTGAGCAGCTTAAAGGCATTCTCCTGGGTTCTAACACACCTGGACAGACCATGTGATCTTTTAAGTATAGCTGAAGTGTCTCGGGGCAAAAACTTTTAAGTCTCTTTCCCAAACACAAAGAAAGAGAGGCTTATCCTGCACATCAAAGGTAAGTATTTTGTTATAGAGAATGGATATCAGTTTTTTAGGTAAAGGTGTAGAACAAATCAGAGCCTCAAACCAAGAGAGTGGACTGGTGATGTGATAGCGTCCCAGGAAATCCAAACTAGTTGAATTGAAATGGTCGTACTGCACTTTGGACCAACGTTGTCCTATACCCAAGTTATTAATAGCATCAAGAGTTGGTACAGTACTACCTTTATACAAGTCACCTATTGGGATAGATGTCAATGTGCTCCACAAGTTCAAGGGGTCCTCAAAATGTGGGTAGAGAGTGGAAGGAGTAAAATTCGCCGGCATAAAAGGTGAGGGAAACTGAAAACTGGACACATGGGTAGTACAGAAATAAAGAAAAAAAAAGAAAAGAAAAAAAGCACGGCGCCACATAGTGTAAGTAAATCCAAGGAGTAGCAGTCATTAAATACAAGTGAATGCTCACCACAGGGCAGAAGGATATTCGCATTGAAATTGCTGTATGGAGTGAGCGCTGCTGCCGAGATCCCAACCGGTGAAGCCAAATGGCCACCGCAATAGAGACAATATATGTTGAAGAAAAAAAGGACCAAAGACGTCTTTGGTCCTTTTTTTCTTCAACAAACATGGGTAGTACGGAATTTCCAAGAAAACAACAGTCCCTTTATCAATGGACTCTCTTTATCACCCCTCCCCAACCCACCTCCCCCACCCCATAAGGTATATAGAACTTGAATCTTGAAGCTCCTCAAAGCAATTTGTTTAGCCAAAGTCAAATTGGAACCAGACAATAATTCAAGTTATGACCGAAGTTGTATAGCTTGGTAATAGAGTAGCATATCTGGAAGACCAAAGCCTCCCTTTGCCTTGGGGAGAGTCAATTGTCTATATGAATTAACACAAAAAGAGGCTGCCTGCAAACAGCCAAGCCCAATTTCCCAGCCACCACTAATATATAAAAGTAAATATAAACTTTATTAGCTACGTATAGCTGGACAGACCACAATAAATGATTTAAAATTGTCACCAGCCGAGATCGGACACACACATGTGTTACCTGATTAGACACATGTGTTACCTGATTAGACAGGCACATATAGTATATGACGTAGGAATGTATCTTCCCTAGCCAGTTAAGATTGTTTAAGTAACTAGTAGGTAACAGTAAGTCCGGTCAGCGGCAGTGTTTAAAATACTAGCAGCCCCCCCCCCCCCGACATGTTTCGCTACTAAGTAGCGTCCTCAGGGGTACACGGGGCTAATGGCGGCGCGGAATGAAAGAGATCCTAATATAGATGACGCATCTAAAGGTGTGTCGGGCCAGATAGCCTATGGCAATGAGGGAGACACAAAGGCCCCTCAGCTGTGTTTAGCCGACAAATGAACAATAAGATGAGGTAATCCAATCAGAAACAGGAAGCGACGCATGCGCATAGAGATGAAAAAAGGACTTAGTGCATTCAACCTAGCTCAAACCGTGACTCTCCGAGTGAGTCACTAGCGCATGCGCAAATGAACAAAATAGCGACATAGTGCCAGAGAGGTTCACTCTGGCTGCCGATGATTTAACATCATGTGTAATGGTACCACTTGCCATCATCGTCATACTGACGACGCTTAGCAAGTATGCATCCACCAATTAAGCCGGTACTGGGGGTAACAGGGCAGAAGGGAGCCCATAATCACATAAGACAAATATTAGATGATTGAGCTAGCGCCGATATATACTGCCGGGGTCAGATGATAAACCAATAGGGAGGGAACCTCTCAGTGTCCCATCCCCATATAACCCCAAGTGTATATTTGACAATCGGCTGCTATACCGCAATTGAGGTCACAGACTAGGTCCATAAGCCAAAGGTTACTGAGTCTGATTATTACCAAAAATAGGACACATGCGCACCAATGTAAGTTAAACACAAGGGGCGACATTCCCTATGCAAAACACATCGGATAGCATAATAGTTCCCTATAAAAAAGGGCTGTCATTCACGACTGAAAAGTACCTCAGAGATCCCCACTTGGGGATGTGCCATACTTCTGAGAGTTATCACAGGATCAATTAATATGTGTATAATGTGTCAGTGACAGTAAACCGCCACCATCATGTGGTCAAAACCATAATAAATATAAGTACGTCGATTAGTCTAACCACTTGATTACAAATGGTTATCATATTATTTGGGAGAGTTCTCCACGTTAATGTAAAGAACTCAATAAATGGCAGACAAGTAATATTCAAATTATCAGTAGTTTTTATATGTATATATGCAATTCTACAGAAGTCCAATAATGTGGACAAAAACAACAACGAGAAAGAATTCTCGATGTCCAACTGTAGAGTCAAAGAAACGCACTGAAGGTAAAACCCTCGTTCAGACCCAAGGGAGACATGGTATTAAGTCGATGGATCCACCTCGCTTCCTCCTGCAGGAGTTTACGATCCAAATTGCCCGCTCTGGGACCCATTTTAATTTGGGTAATACCCCAGAATTTAAGTAACTTAGGGTTACCTCCATGAAATTTTATAATGTGTCTAGAAAGAGCGGTATCCTCATTGCAGGTCACCGCACTCATGTGTCTAGACACACGTCTTCTCAACTCCTGAATGGTTTTACCCACATATAACTTAGGGCAGGGACACTTAGCAATATAAACCACCCCACTGCTCTGGCAGTTCAAAAATTGTTCGATTCGATACAGCCTGCCGTCGACAGGATTGGAAAAGTTTTTAACAGTCGGCATTAGGGGGCAGAAAGAACATCTGCCACACGGGTGAAAACCCTTTAAGGGTGATTTGAGCCATGTCGAAGGAGTGTTGGATTGTCTAGAGTAATGGCTATGTACCAAGAATTCCCATAGGTTCCTACCCCTACGGTAAGTAACACTCGGATTAGCCATCACTGCATCCCTGAGGTCAGGGTCAGCCGTGAGGATAGCCCAGTGTCTTTGTAGGATTTGGACAACCTGAGGGGAACAGGCGTCAAAGGTGCCAATGCACCGAATGACTCCAGATGACCCTGCTTTAGTAATTTTGCTTCCTCTATTTGACAATAGATCCCCCCTCTCAGAGGCCCTTGCTCTAGCATATGCCCTGTGTAGCCACTTTTTAGGGTGGCCACGGGCTGTAAACTTGTTAAAAATACCGTCGCATTCAGTTTGAAAGGCTAACTCACTCGAACAGTTACGTCTGGCCCTCAAATACTGGCCAATGGGTATACCCTTCTTAAGGGCAGAGGGGTGATGGCTCTGCCAATGCAGAAGGCTATTGGTCGCAGTAGCCTTACGGAAAATATCCGTTTGGACACCGCCATCAGGATCCAAGGATATCTTGAGATCAAGAAAATTAATGGTATGATCATGAATCTCATACGTAAATTTCATGCCAATATTGTTGGCATTGAGCATAGACATGAAGTCACGAAAAGTGTTGACATCCCCATCCCAGAGGAATATATCTCCCCCAGAATGAGATGTGTGAAGTGAAGGAGGAGAAATTATCAGAAAAAACAATGGTGTCTTCCCACCACCCTAAGAAAAGGTTCGCATAAGTAGGTGCACAGACCGTGCCCATAGCCGTGCCTTTTGTTTGGTGATAATATTTATGATAAAAAAAAAAGTAATTGTGAGTGAGTAAGAAACGTAAAAGTGACAGAACAAAATCATTGTGACGTTGGAATTGAATGCCTTTAGTGTTCAGGAAGTGTTTAACAGCAGTGAGTCCTAAATCGTGCTGAATATTAGTGTAAACTCCTATAGAGATAACACAGCCTTTGTCAATGGCTGGGAAGAACTCCTCACTGACAGTTCTATGCGCTTGCTCCAGTATCTACTGGAGTATGAAAAACAGAACTATAGCACTGTCAGTGCTCAACTTGAAAAGGAGATTGTTGAGATACAAGCTTTCAGCTCATGCCCTGAATTTGGGACTTCTGAAATTAAGTTACAGAAAAACATAGAAAAATTGCAGGGAGAAATAAATGAACAGAAACACCGTAAATACATTCGTGATCGGAGAGACTTTGATCTTGAACAAGTTTATACTTACAAAACTAATTCATACTCCAAACCTAAACGTAATACAGTGTTCACTGATTTTTCTGAGTCGGACACTTCGGGTACGGAGGAATTTAGAAATAGTGCCGACAACCTCAGACTTGGTACTAAACGAAAGATCAAAAACAGCAGACCAAGTTTCTCCAAGAGAACTCCGACTGTATCTAGACAATTTACAACTAACGTTCCTAACCGTACCACAACATGTCCCTCCAGTACATCAAGTTCCTCCTTTGTCTCATCTATGCCGGTTCCTTCATCTATGATAAACTCTGTGAACACACCGTCCACTCCTCATTCCTCTCGTACCAATCCAAGCCTATATGGAGGGGACAACACAATCAAACAATCTACTGGTCCCCTCACTACTTTTCCTTTTTTAGGCCCACCCAGTCTAAACTGGGGGATAAAACCGTAACATCTAACATACAGGCAGTAAGGGATGATGAGATGCAAATAATAAATCTATCCTCATGTCAACTTAACTCTCACCAATTAGCTCTACTTAAAAAGGGCCTATCATACACTCCTACTCCATCTTATGATGAATTTGTATGGGTTAAGGATATTAACCTTTTTGCACGAAAACTGGCCCTACATAAGTACTTCAAGGGGAATATATCTGAGAAAACCTCTCAGGATCGTATAGAATCTAACACCTTGAGGGATCTTGAGAGTTTGCTCCATGAGAGTGAATTTGGTGTTGTGGATGCTGTTGGACCACTTTCGACTCTACGTCCCAAGTCCAAGCTCACACCTCCATTCTCACAATATAGCCATATTGATACCTTTGTCAGGATGGTGTGCAATGACCTTAAAAAACTTAAAACCAAGAAATCTAGTACCTTTGGTAATCTCAATAACGATGAGAGACAGGCATTGGACACTTTGTGCAGAGATGACAATTTAGTCCTCAAACCCTCTGACAAGGGGGGCAATATTGTGATCATGAGCCATGCTGACTATGTCAGCATGGTTCATAGGCTACTTGATGACAATACCACCTATGTCACTCTGGATGTGAATCCTACGGTTAAATATCTTACCGAATTATATACCCTCCTTAATGTTGCTAGGAACGAGAATCTCATCACTACTGATGAATTCAAGTGCCTTTATAACTCCACCCCCACTTTGGCGACCTTTTATGCGTTGCCAAAGGTTCACAAAGCAACTTCTCCTCTCCCTGGTAGACCCATCGTGTCGGGTAATGACAGCCTGACACAGGGCATTAGTCTCTATGTCAATGAGATGTTAACACCATTTGTTTCCTCCTTGTCCTCCTATCTTAGGGACACCAAGGACACCGTCACCAGGATCCATGAGATCAATGTAACCCCTACCACAATGATAGCGAGCATAGACGTGGAGTCACTTTACACTAATATTCAGCACGATTTAGGACTCACTGCTGTTAAACACTTCCTGAACACTAAAGGCATTCAATTCCAATGTCACAATGATTTTGTTCTGTCACTTTTAAGTTTCTTACTCACTCACAATTACTTTTTTTTTAATCATAAATATTATCACCAAACAAAAGGCACGGCTATGGGCACGGTCTGTGCACCTACTTATGCGAACCTTTTCTTAGGGTGGTGGGAAGACACCATTGTTTTTTCTGATAATTTCTCCTCCTTCACTTCACACATCTCATTCTGGGGGAGATATATTGATGACATTCTCATCCTCTGGGATGGGGATGTCAACACTTTTCGTGACTTCATGTCTATGCTCAATGCCAACAATATTGGCATGAAATTTACGTATGAGATTCATGATCATACCATTAATTTTCTTGATCTCAAGATATCCTTGGATCCTGATGGCGGTGTCCAAACGGATATTTTCCGTAAGGCTACTGCGACCAATAGCCTTCTGCATTGGCAGAGCCATCACCCCTCTGCCCTTAAGAAGGGTATACCCATTGGCCAGTATTTGAGGGCCAGACGTAACTGTTCGAGTGAGTTAGCCTTTCAAACTGAATACGACGGTCTTTTTAACAAGTTTACAGCGCGTGGCTACCCTAAAAAGTGGCTACACAGGGCATATGCTAGAGCAAGGGCCTCTGAGAGGGGGGATCTATTGTCAAATAGAGGAAGCAAAATTACTAAAGCAGGGTCATCTGGAGTCATTCGGTGCATTGGCACCTTTGACGCCTGTTCCCCTCAGGTTGTCCAAATCCTACAAAGACACTGGGCTATCCTCACGGCTGACCCTGACCTCAGGGATGCAGTGATGGCTAATCCGAGTGTTACTTACCGTAGGGGTAGGAACCTACGGGAATTCTTGGTACATAGCCATTACTCTAGACAATCCAACACTCCTTCGACATGGCTCAAATCACCCTTAAAGGGTTTTCACCCGTGTGGCAGATGTTTTTTCTGCCCCCTAATGCCGACTGTTAAAAACTTTTCCAATCCTGTCGACGGCAGGCTGTATCGAATCGAACAATTTTTGAACTGCCAGAGCAGTGGGGTGGTTTATATTGCTAAGTGTCCCTGCCCTAAGTTATATGTGGGTAAAACCATTCAGGAGTTGAGAAGACGTGTGTCTAGACACATGAGTGCGGTGACCTGCAATGAGGATACCGCTCTTTCTAGACACATTATAAAATTTCATGGAGGTAACCCTAAGTTACTTAAATTCTGGGGTATTACCCAAATTAAAATGGGTCCCAGAGCGGGCAATTTGGATCGTAAACTCCTGCAGGAGGAAGCGAGGTGCATCCATCTACTTAATACCATGTCTCCCTTGGGTCTGAACGAGGGTTTTACCTTCAGTGCGTTTCTTTGACTCTACAGTTGGACATCGAGAATTCTTTCTCGTTGTTGTTTTTGTCCACATTATTGGACTTCTGTAGAATTGCATGTATACATATAAAAACTACTGATAATTTGAATATTACTTGTCTGCCATTTATTGAGTTCTTTACATTAACGTGGAGAACTCTCCCAAATAATATGATAACCATTTGTAATCAAGTGGTTAGACTAATCGACGTACTTATATTTATTATGGTTTTGACCACGTGATGGTGGCAGTTTACTGTCACTGACACATTATACACATATTAATTGATCCTGTGATAACTCTCAGAAGTATGGCACATCCCCAAGTGGGGATCTCTGAGGTACTTTTCAGTCGTGAATGACAGCCCTTTTTTATAGGGAACTATTATGCTATCCGATGTGTTTTGCATAGGGAATGTTGCCCCTTGTGTTTAACTTACATTAGTGCGCATGTGTCCTATTTTTGGTAATAATCAGACTCAGTAACCTTTGGCTTATGGACCTAGTCTGTGACCTCAATTGCGGTATAGCAGCCGATTGTCAAATATACACTTGGGGTTATATGGGGATGGGACACTGAGAGGTTCCCTCCCTATTGGTTTATCATCTGACCCCGGCAGTATATATCGGCGCTAGCTCAATCATCTAATATTTGTCTTATGTGATTATGGGCTCCCTTCTCCCCTGTTACCCCCAGTACCGGCTTAATTGGTGGATGCATACTTGCTAAGCGTCGTCAGTATGACGATGATGGCAAGTGGTACCATTACACATGATGTTAAATCATCGGCAGCCAGAGTGAACCTCTCTGGCACTATGTCGCTATTTTGTTCATTTGCGCATGCGCTAGTGACTCACTCGGAGAGTCACGGTTTGAGCTAGGTTGAATGCACTAAGTCCTTTTTTCATCTCTATGCGCATGCGTCGCTTCCTGTTTCTGATTGGATTACCTCATCTTATTGTTCATTCGTCGGCTAAACACAGCTGAGGGGCCTCCCTCATTGCCATAGGCTATCTGGCCCGACACACCTTTAGATGCGTCATCTGACGTGTCTATATTAGGATCTCTTTCATTCCGCGCCGCCATTAGCCCCGTGTACCCCTGAGGACGCTACTTAGTAGCGAAACATGTCGGGGGGGCTGCTAGTATTTTAAACACTGCCGCTGACCGGACTTACTGTTACCTACTAGTTACTTAAACAATCTTAACTGGCTAGGGAAGATACATTCCTACGTCATATACTATATGTGCCTGTCTAATCAGGTAACACATGTGTGTGTCCGATCTCGGCTGGTGGCAATTTTAAATCATTTATTGTGGTCTGTCCAGCTATACGTAGCTAATAAAGTTTATATTTACTTTTATATATTAGTGGTGGCTGAGAAATTGGGCTTGGCTGTTTGCAGGCAGCCTCTTTTTGTGTTACTGTATATTGTGCCCGCCAGCTACCAAGGGTCATATTCGTGTTTGTTCTATAATTGTCTATATGAGGTTCTAGGTCGAGATTGGTTCCATAAAATTCTAGGGAACAATCTCCTAGTCTCCATAAAAAAGGAAGCAGGGAAGAAAACAGGGGCAACCTGCATGAGATATAAAAATGTTGGAACTATAAATGATTTTAGTAAATTCTTACCCCCCATCCACGAAATCATCGGGATCTGTAGGTCACATAGTTGATCTGAAATTGACTTCAATAGTAGGGGGAAGTTAAGGCGGTAAATATCCTGTAAATTGCTAGATAATTTAACCCCCAAGTAAGTGATATATGCTGATGCCCACTTAAATAGGAAGTCTCTCGAGAGACTAGAGACTACAGGCAAAGACAAAGTAACATTCAGTGCCTCACATTTTGAATGATTGATTCTAAAATTTGATAAAGCTCCAAACTCCTCCAACAGTTTCAGTAGAGCAGGAAACGCGGTTTTAGGATTGGAGATAAACAATAACATATCATCTGCGAAAGCAGCAACTTTATGCTCCCTGTTCTCCACCTGCGGTCCCCGAATATCGGGTTTTGTCTAATGGCTTGAATTAATGTTTCTAGGATTAAAATGAGGGTAGGGGACAGCGTGCAGCCCTGTCTCGTACCATGGGTTATTTTGAAGGGCGAGGACAATAGGTCATTAGCACTAACCCTAGCAGAGGGCGAGGCATAAAGAGTAAAGACAGCATCTACCATTGCTGAGGGAAATCCAAATTTAAGCAATGTGAGGTACATATATTGCCAGTCCACCCTATCAAAGGCCTTTTGAGCATCCCTACCTAACAACATTAGGGGCCTGTTAAAAGTTTTGGCATGGTTTATGGCATGTAAAACCCTATAAGAGTTGTCTCTACCCTCCCTGCCTCGCACAAAGCCAGATTGCTCCGAATCAATCAGTTTGGACAGAACCAGGGCCATTCTATTTGCCAATATCTTCTCCAATAGTTTAACATCCGTATGTAGGAGTGAAATGGGGCGATAATTCCCACAATGAAGAGGATCCTTACCCTCTTTATGAAGTATAGATGTATGTGCCTCAAGGGCTTGCGAATGGGGGGGGCATCCAGAATTCAGCGAATTAAAGTTTTCCACCAAAGGAGCGTCTAATACATCAAATTTCTTGTAGTAGAAAATCGGAAAGCCATCAGGACCAGGACATTTACCATTCGGGATGGTCAACAGGACCTTCTTAATTTCAGCCAAAGTGACTGGGGCCAAAAGTGATGTCACATCCTCCTCAGTTAAGGTAGGAAGGGCTAACGTGTCTAGGAAACTTGAGATGTCTTGGCGATTACTATCTATAGAAGGGAGGGGTCAGTAAAGGCAAGATTACACCGCATTCCAAATTATTAGGCAAATGTTATTTTTCATTGATTTTCCTAAATAGTCGATGCAAATGACAGTCAGTATAATCTTCAAGCCATCAACCGTTGGAGTATAATATAAATTTTATTGAACAAATCTCCTAATGATAACAGATTTATTATTAGAAGTAAAAAACTCAAAATGCACTGTTTCAAATTATTATGCACAACAGAGATCAAAACATTTTAAAGGTTGTAAAGATAACTAAAATGGTAATTTGTTGAATTTGCAGCATCAGGAGGTCATATTTACAGAAATCAAAAGCTCTTTCAATAAAAAAAAAAAATAACAGGCCAAGTTAAATGTTAACATAGGACCCCCTCTTTTAAATATCACCTTCACAATTCTTGCATCCATTGAATTTGTGAGTATTTGGACAGTTTCTGCTTGAATATCTTTGCAGGATGTCAGAATAACCTCCCAGAGCTTCTGTTTTGATGTGAACTGCCTCCCACCCTCATAAATATTTTGCTTGAGGATGCCCCAAAGGTTCTCAATAGGGTTGAGATCAGGGGAACATGGGGGCCACACCATGAGTTTCTCTCCTTTTATGCCCATAGCAGCCAATGACACAGAGGTATTCTTTGCAGCATGAGATGGTGCATTGTCATGCATGAAGATAATTTTGCTACAGAAGGTACGGTTCTTCTTTTTGTACCACGGAAGAAAGTTGTCAGTCATAAACTCTACGTACTTTGCAGAGGTCATTTTCACACCGTCAGGGACCCTAAAGGGGCCTACCAGTTCCCTCCCCATAATTCCAGCCCAAAACATGACTCCGCCACCTTCTTGCTGACGTCGCAGCCTTGTTGAGACATGGTGGTCATTCACCAACCATCCACTACTCCATCCATCTGGACCATCCAGGGTTGCACGGCACTCATCAGTAAACAACACGGTTTGAAAATTAGTCTTCATGTATTTCTGAGCCCACTGCAACCGTTTCTGCTTGTGTGCATTGTTTAGGGGTGGCCGAATAATAGCTTTATGCACACTTGCAAACCTCTGGAGGATCCTACACCTTCAGGTGCGCGGGACTCCAGAGGCACCAGCGGCTTCAAATACCTGTTTGCTGCTTTGCAATGGCATTTTAGCAGCTGCTCTCCTAATCCTATTAATTTGTCTGGCAGAAACCTTCCTCATTATGCCTTTATCTGAACGAACCCGTCTGTGCTCTGAATCAGCCACAAATCTTTTCACAGTACGATGATGACGCTTACGTTTTCTTGAAATATACAATGTTTTCATACCTTGTCCAAGGTATTGCACTATTTCACGCTTTTCTGCAGCAGAGAGATCCTTTTTATTTCCCATATTGCTTGAACCTGTGGCCTGCTTAATAATGTGGAACGTCCTTCTTAAGTAGTTTTCCTTTGATTGGGCACACCTGGCAAACGAATTATCACAGGTGTCTGAGATTGATTACAATGATCCAAAGAGCCCTTAAGGTGTGTGCACACGATGAGAGGCTTTTACGGCTGAAATGACAGACTGTTTTCAGGAGAAAACAGCTGCCTCGTTTCAGCCGTAATTCCTCCTCCTCGCATTTTGCGAGGCTTGTCTGACAGCCATAAATTTTGAGTTGTGCTTCATTGAGTTCAATGAAGTACGGCTCAAATTACGTCTGAAAGAAGTGTCCTGCACTTCTTTTGACGAGGCTGTATTTTTACGCGTCGTTTGACAGCTGTCAAACGACGACGCGTAAATGACAGGTCGTCTGCACAGTACGTCGGCAAACCCATTCAAATGAATGGGCAAATGTTTGCCGACGTATTGTAGCCCTATTTTCAGACGTAAAACGAGGCATAATACGCCTCGTTTACGTCTGAAAATAGGTTGTGTGAACCCATCCAGGAGTTTCATTGAAAAACTAATAATTAAATGTTTATGACACTTAAATCCAATGTGCATAATAATTTGGAACACGGTGTAGTTGTGGGAACCCTCTTTTGTAAATTATACAGTGAACTATAGAATGAGGAGAAAGTATCAGCTATGATAGACGGGTCAGAAGACAAAGAGCTCTGCTATGTTAGTATTTGTTTAATATGAGTTTTCTCTTTGGCTTTTTTAACTAATGTGAACATAACTTTCCCTCCTTTATCCCCATGAGAATAATATTTATGCTGCATACGAAGGTAGGCCTGGGCAGACTTAATATTTAAGACATCTTTAAGAGAATTACGGAGATTAGTCAGTGTATCCTGTTCTAAAATCGCAATCGATCCCTTATGAAACTTTTCAATTTTAGCTATCTGAGACAAAAGTTCACTTATCCATTTGTTCCGCTGTTTTTCCGGAATGCTCCAAGGGCTATCAATTCTCCTCTCATATAAGCCTTATGTGCCTCCCATCTAGAAGCTTGAGTAGTGTCTGCAGACAAATTTGTAGCAAAATAGGACTTCACCTTCCCCTCAAGAGCCACCAGCGTCGTGTGGTTGTCCAAAAGGGTCTCGTTCAATCTCCAAGTCCACTCTCTCGCCGAGTGACCGATAAGCTTAACCTCAAGATAAACAGGCGAATGATCGGAAATCGTTATGCTATCTGTCGAGGAGCTGAGGATCTGTGAGAGACAAGAGTCATGAGTAAATAAATAATCCAATCTCTTATAAGAACGATGAGCCGCAGAGAAGAAGGTGAAGTCCTTGGTGTCTGGGTGCAGAATCCTCCACACATCAATTAAACCAACTTGCGCCAATGAAGAAAAAATATGTCTCTGAGCCCTGTAGGAAACCACTGATCTCTTTGAAGTAGAATCCAGTATGGGATTCAAAACTACATTTAAATCACCTCCCAAAAACAATAACCCTTCAGTGAATGCTGCAATTTTCTGTAAAATGTCAATCATCCATTGTGTTGTGCTAACATTTGGAGCATAAAGGTTACAAATTGTAATTAATTGTGTACCAAATCTACCCTTCAACAGTAAATATCTCCCTTTTGAGTCAGCTATCATATCCTCAAACAGGAATTGAGAGTGCCTATGAAAGCCAATACTTACACCCCTAGATGCCGAGGAGGGACTAGGAGCATGATACCATTTAATATAAAGACCATGCTGTAAATTATATGACCAGAACGAAAGTCAACTTCCCCATGATCGATAACGGCTGGTATAGTCAGGGTTTCTGGTGCTCGACAGCGGGAGACTAAGTATCACACGTCTATCATGTACCGCGGTCAGGCTCCGCTCCCCATGGTGGTGTTATCTAGTCACGGTATGGAGGAAAAATGTAGTCACTATATTTATAATTATTTAGGGATAGGGCTAATCTATAGAAATATATTGCAGATTCTGGTACAGCATTGTGTGCCCTGTATTTACAAAATCTTGGGTAACACAGTCCACACCACTGAACACCAGTGTGTATATATGTATACAGGGTTAAAAGAAAGAACTGGAACAAACTATTAAATTGTTATTTTCGTAGAAAATCTGCATGAAAATCTGCAAGTCAAATCAGCACAGAATAATGCGTATTTTGATTCAGATTTTTGTGAAGATTTTCTTCACTCCTTTTTTTAGGAAAAAAATTATTTGTTTATATTAAAGTTTTCAAGCAAAAGAAGCGGTCCCCGGTTGCTCACCTCCTCCACCGGCGTCCTGCTGCTGTGTGTCGGCATTTAGTTTCCGCCGGCATGCTGCCTCTGCTTGGCGATCATGAATGCCGAGGTTCCTACTCAACCCCTTAATTACCAAGTCAGATTTTTAAAATCTGGTATGTCTGACTTTATCAGACAATACTCTGTCACAATAGTTTTATATATGCAAGTAATTCTGACAATGTTTTTTTCGCCACATACTATACTTTATTTAGGTGGTAAAAGTAGACGGATACGATTTGCGTAAATTAAATAAAAAGTACAAAAATTGTTGACATTCTGTAAAAATTCAAATGTTTCTCTATTTTGAACTGCAATGTGTCACATACTGTACAAATTTTTTTATGAAATATATATTTCCCCAAAAATATTTTTTTAACAATTTAGAAGACTTTAATTTAATCCTAATTTTGTACATTTTGAAGTACATTTTGTTTTCCTGCACCAAGCCAAATTTTCAGAGGCTCATAGGTGTCAGAATGATGGAAACCCCCATAAATGACCCCATTTTGAAAACTATACGCCTTCAGGTATTTATTGTTGTAAGTATTTTGACCCCACAGTTTTTTTTTAAGAATTCATGTAAAAAAATATAATTTCAAATTTTTCACAGATTTATCATTTTAAAGACTGATTTATTTGTAAAGCCAACATGAGAATGAAGAAACACACCAAAAAACCTATCACCCTGTTTTTTCTGTGTTCACAAATAACCCCATTGTGGTCCTAATGTGCTGCCTGGACACACAGCAGAGCCCAAAAGCAAGAAAGCATCCGGTAACTTTCAGGATACACATTTTGCTTGAAAATGTTTTAGGCCCCACTGCACATTTAGAGAGGATTTGAGCTGCCAGAACAATAGAAACTCCCCATAAATGACCCCATTTAGGAAACTAGACCGCTTAGAGTATTTATTTAGGGGTGTAGTGAGAATTTTGACCAAACAATTTTTTTGCTAAATTTAATGCAAAGCAGATGAAAAAAAAGATTCTACTTTTTTCATAAATGTATCAATTTAAAGACAGATGTATTTGTAAATCGAACATAAGAATGAAGAAACACACCCCAAAACCTATCACCCTCTTTTTTCTGTGTTCACAAATAACCCCATTGTGGTCCTAATGTGCTGCCTGGACACACAGCAGAGCCCAAAAGCAAGAAAGCATCCGGTAACTTTCAGGATACACATTTTGCTTGAAAATGTTTTAGGCCCCACTGCACATTTAGAGAGGATTTGAGCTGCCAGAACAATAGAAACTCCCCATAAATGACCCCATTTAGGAAACTAGACCGCTTAGAGTATTTATTTAGGGGTGTAGTGAGAATTTTGACCAAAAATTTTTTTGCGAAATTTAATGCAAAGCAGATGAAAAAAAAGATTCTACTTTTTTCATAAATGTATCAATTTAAAGACAGATTTATTTGTAAATCGAACATAAGAATGAAGAAACACACCCCAAAATCTATCACCCTTTTCCCCTATGTTCAAAATTACCCCCATTGTGGCCCTAATGTGCTGCATGGACACACGGCAGAGCCCAAAAGGAAGAGAGCACCCGGTGACTTTCAGGGCACACATTTTGCTTGAAAATGTTTTAGGCCCCACCGCACATTTTGAGGGGCTTTGAGCTGCCAAAACTATATAAACTCCCCATAAATGAGCCCATTTAGAAAAATAGACCCCCTTAAGGTATTTATCTAGGGGTGTATTGAGCATGTTGAAGGCAACAATTTTATAGGAGGAATTAATGGTAATTATCTCGGGGAATATGTGTATATATTGTTTTCTTCAAATTTGTAATACATTTTCACATGAAATGGGAGAAAAATCTTTAAATCGGCTAATATGTTAGACAAATGTCGCATTCTTATCTTTGGGGGTAATAAAGAAGAAAAGTGACGCTACGTTCTCATAAGGGAGGCATGTACCTAAAAATGCATTTGACTGTCCACATGACTATGTCTTGCTAACAAAGCAGTTGTCCCACATTTGTGTCACTCTGATGCAGTTGTGAACCGCATTCTGGCCTTATGTATAATAAATTATAGCAGAAAAAATAAACTGTACTGGAGTGAAGGGCAATATATAAAAAAAATGGAGGAAAATGTATTCAATTATGTTGGCAAACTCGAGCATATTCACAAGATGAAAAACAGCTATAGAGCTATAATGATAAGCTATTTTTCACAGTGACTGGTCATACAACGTCTCATTAGCCCCATCAATCCATATATAAGGGACAAACGTGCCAAGCAACGTGGTACACCATAACAGGCCCCTGCCCGCTATGTGCACAAAACAACCATTCACCTACTAAATATATAAAGGTACAGTGTCCAAAACCATTGATAGGAACAGTAAAGAATCACTAGTCCCCAAAATGATGTCAGTATTTCCAGCAGCATTGTCGGGTGCAAGAAGTCCTGCAAAAGATCAAATGTAGTAAAGCCCATAGTATATTGATTAGGAACAACTCGATTATTAGTGATCCTCCAAATAAAAAAAAAATAGATCATGCCCGTATCACCATATTCCATATTAATAAAAAAAACTGTTTTGTTCAGCAGGACATAGTCAAAAAAAGAGTCAAAAGAAATCCCACTACCTCTCCGAAAATAATTCCTCCCCACTTGGAAAGCCCACAAACTAAAATTAAATTAAAATTGACTTACTAAAAAGACCCCCCTCCCCCATTTTGGCATTCCCTAAATAAAATTAATAATTGTAAACTTTGTGGTAAGTTTCACAGCAGAGGTAGTTGCAGAGTCCTGGTTGAGATGGGAACATCGGGCACTAGAATCGACTATCCCACATCGGGCACTAGAATCGACTATCCTTCCTCCTTCCATGCTTACTACAAACCTGGCACCTTTTTTGGAGACATCTTCCACGTGACGGTGGAAGGGACGCTGTGAAGAAAGTGGCGCTCTGCAAGTCTTCACACATCCTCAGACTTGTAGGGTTGTGCAGGGGCATTGAAGTCAATTGGTTGACGCTCAATAACCTCCTCCTGGAACTGGAGGAAGGTGAGCGTTCCTTGTTTTTTTTACAAACCCATTATAGGTAGCAATCTGAATTAGGTAGATTACTACCTTTTTGTACCAGGCCCTGGTCTTACGCTTCATCAAATAAGGTTGAAGCACCTGGTCCGACCGATCTACAACCCCCATTAATTTATTGTAATCTGTCACACAGACAGGCTTACACTTTTCCACGGCGGCCCCCCTCTCTTTAACTGCCCTACCGTGGTGTCTGGAAGCAGAGTGGAGAACATATAGACGTCCTTCTTGTCATTCCACTTTAATGCAAGTAACTGCTCGCTTGCCAGTGCAAATGACACCCCTTTTCAAAACGTTTGGACACTAATTGTTTTGAGAATCCCACCCTGTTTTTACGAACTGTCCCTGTATTTGCAGCATGGAGGGATTTAAAAAGGGGGACACTGGCATAAAAATTATCAGTGTACAAATGGTACCCTTGGGGCAGGTATGGCACCATTAGGTCCCACAAAATGTTGCCGGATGTGCCAATTGTCTCTGGGCAGCCTGGGGGATTAATTTGGCGGACTTTTTCTTCATAAATCAAAAAACCCGCAGGTGTACCCTGTTGTGCTCTCGCACACCTTATATAGTTCAACACCATACTTGGCACATTTGGAGGGGATGAACTGCCGGAATTAATGTCCTTTACAGCTCATCAGAGATTCATCCACAGATAAATTTTGATCTGGGGTGTAGGATTTAAGAAAATATTCTTGTAGGAGGGAAATTAAATGTCTCAATTTATTAAGGCGATCATAGCCTGGGTGATTTCTTTGGGGGGCTTGGGAGTTATCTGTAAAATGCATGAAGCGCATTATGGATTCATATCTGTGTCGGGACATAACTGCTGCAAATACAGGAGTATAGTGGACAGCCCTTGATGCCCAGTAGGAGTGGATAGTTGGATTTTTGACCAACCCCATATTTAGAGTTAGGCCTAAAAAAAAAGTAAGTTCAGGGAGACTAGTGGGGGTCCATGATGAGTAGAGGGATGTGGGTTTCTGCGCAATAAATTGTCTTGCACAGAGAGGAAGACACAGCCCATGTCCTGCTATATTTTGTAAATATACCGACATAGATCACTGTGATAGGTATATCACAGTTACCATGTCAGCAGGGACCACTGATATTGGTCCTTGGTAATATGCAAACGGCGCATTTTTGCGCCATTTTGATTATCGGGATGGGAGGGGGTGATCGGGGGGGCTGATAGGGAGTGCTGGCCCTTATTTTTACTATTTCTCTCTCCTCTCACAGAATATATTCTGTGAGAGGAGAGAGAGAACTAACCGCCGCTGTTTTGGCGGGATCGCCGTTATTCACCGAATCACGGGACCGGACGAAATGGTCCTCGGTCTGTGCTCCGAGGCCTTAGCTATCTTCGTAGTGGAGTACACAAAGTTTAAGTGCCTGCCGGGGGCGCCATCTTATGCCAAAGCGCTGCCGTGAAACTGCGGCGCTCTGGCATAAGTACCCTTAATGGCCACCGTGAAAACACGTATAAGCGGTTATTAAGGGGTTAAAGTAGTCTCACTGGTCACCTGGAGCCTGAGCAACCTTGGTGAAACGTAGTTTGTTCCTGCAAAGGTTTTTATCCATATCCTGCTACCGTCTGCATCCTACTACCTGCTACCAGTCTGTATCCTGATACAAGTCTGTATCCCGCTACCAGTCTGTAGCCTGCTAACAGTCAGTATTCTGCTACCTAATATGAGCCTCGGGCCTACTACCTGTTGGCAACTTGTATCCTGCTATGGGTCTGAAGACCTTCTACGAACTGTGACCTCAGATCTATACTTGCCTGGTACTATATCATCTGCCATTGTCTGTATCCACGGTGTATTTTACCGTTGTCTCCTAGTCCGCTGGGCCAGATGCTACTCACATCGGGACCGCCTCAAGAGGTAGGGACCCGGTAATCTACCTGCAGCGAAGTCCAGATCCCCTTATGGGTATTAAAGGGTGAATACCGTCGAGGCTACATAGACAACACCCTTAGAAGTGGCCCAAAATCAAACCAGTTGAGTAGAACAGTCGGTCTACAACCTGCTGGTTATTACAACAAAATTATAGGCAGCTTACTTTCTCATAAAACTAGTAAAATCATATACATGGATAAGTATTGTACAAAAATGCCTACAGTTAATTAGTAGGTGAGTATCCCACCATTCCAAAAACAGGACTCCCATTTCCCTAGTGGCGGTCACCTCCAGAGAAATAATTTTAGAGTGCAGGTCTGCCACTTTAGTGTGGAGAGTGGTTAGTTCAAAACGCCATGAGGTCGCCAGGCATTGGGCAAGTTAATCTAAGTCCACTTTGGAGTAAACCAAACACAAAATTTGAAAAAAAAATGTATCATGTTAAGAATGCAAGAAAGTGGGGAGAGTAAATTCTGGGGACATGGGATTCAGCTATGAGAACGCCCTGCTGGGTGTTAAAGAGAAGGCAGGGGCGTAACTAGGAAAGACTAGGCCCCATGGTAAACTTTTGACTTAGGCCCCCCTAGGCACCACACGCAGCCCCCCTTATAGATAATGCCCCATGTAGAATGTGCCATACAGCTCCCTTTGTCTATAGAGGCCACACAGCCCCCCTCCCTTGTATATAGTGCCACACAGCCCCCAATTAGTAGATAGTGCCCCCCCCCCCTTAGTAGATAAATAGTGCAATACAGCCCCCTAGTAGATACTGCCAAACAGCCACCATTTAGTGCCACACAGCCCCTTGTATATAGTGCCACACAGCCCCATGTATAGCGCCACATAGCCCCCCTTGTAGATAGTGCCACAAAGCCCCCTTAGTATATAGTGCCACCCTGCTCCCTCACCTTGTATTAGACAAAAAAGTCTCACAGGACACATAGATATCAGGGTGGGAAGCAGAAGTCTCAACCACCCACTACATTTATTTAGAGATAAGGACTCCAAATCATAATATATAAACAAGAGAAAAGAAGTCCATAAATATCAGAATTTTGAGAAAGTAGAAAAATCTTTATTATTAATCAACACATGAGAATCTAAAACAGGTCTTATAACTGGATCAAAGTAATGTACACTTTGTCAGAAATATATATAAACAGTACATAACATGAGAAATCACATCTATATTGTATCCCAATCCAGGGATGTATCCTGGTGGATAGATATGTCAGGAAAAGTGAAGGACTCAAAATAGGAGCTTACACCCAATAAGCATAACCAATGTAATGAATATCTATGAGACCTGACAGAACCTCCATAATGTGCTTACCCATATTTCCGTAGTGTAGTGGTGTGACCCAGAGGATAAGGTAGCGCCCCGACACGCGTTTCGCGTGTAGCTTTTTCAAGGTAAACCACCCTGCTGCTCCCTTGTATATAGTGCCACCCTTCTCCCCCTTGTATATAAAGCAACACGGCACCCCCCTTGTATACAGTTCCACCTTGCTCCCCCCCTTGTATACAGTGCCACCCTGCCCCCCCTTGTATATAGTGCCACACAGCCCCCCCAAAAAAATATTTTATTTACCTTGCCTGGTTGTTGCAATAGTCTATCCTATAGAGAGAGGTCAATTAACACACAGTATATTAGAAACATGAAACAACTTTATTGCACATAAATACACAGAATATATCCATAAAAATTAGAACCATGCAATGCAAAAACGTGTCCTGCAGGTAGAAGCAAACTAAGGGGAGACATGATGACATATGATATAAAAACCAGGGAAATATGATATATATATGATAAATATATTCACCTGAAATGATAGTATTACCATATAGCTATATAATATACTGTGTGTTAATTGACCTCTCTCTATAGGATAGACTTATGATTTCATAGGTCAATGCACCAAGTTCATTACTTGGTTCTCATTTAAACCAATTGTTTCTGGCTATCAGCTCTTCAATTGGCTTGTCCCTGAATGTACAAATAGGCCACTGGTTGTTGCAATGGACGGAGCGCTGCACAGGCTCCGGTCGGGATACATACGTAGACCAGTGTGATGCCGGGATGTCATCACGCCGGCCTGCACATGGAGTCTTGCCAGCACCTTTTAGGCTGCAGGCCTAAAGTGGCCTGCAGCCTCAGTACCGATTCTAGCGTTTCTGCTGCCTAAGGCGAAAATTTAATTAGTGCCCCCAGATTTTGATTGACATCCCGCTGGCTGTTCAACATCACTACCAGCTGTAGCATCCATGGTCGCGGGCCGTCAGGTTTACTCACCTCTCGACGCCCACATCCATGGATCAGTGAGCGCTGGCTCACATCTCCTTCCTTGGAGACGCCAGCGCTTACTTCCGCTCTGGTCCGCTGTGTCCGGTAGGACAGCAAGCTGCACATGTGAAACAATCATCAACTACACATAAATCCTGGACAATAAGAAGGGCCCTGCCCTTCTGATCCTTGCCTGAGCGTTATTAGTGTATCTCAAGTCTGTCTTTCAAATGGTCCCTTAGTGTTTTCCTGTTCCAGTTGTTACCCATGTCCTGTTACCCATATCCTGTATCCCGTGCTGTGTTCTAGTTTCTGAGCCTCTTAGTGTTGGAGTAGTGTCCTACTGTTCCTGCTGTCGTCTGCCATGTCCAGATGTCTTCTGCCACGTCCAGTGTCTTCTGCCCTGTCCAGTGTCGTCTGCCACGTCTAGCACAGTCCGCCATGTCTGGCGCAACCTGTTGTACCTACCTCCATCCGTGCTAAAGCCACAGCCACTGTCTGGACTAGTTCAGGTACCCGTGTGTTATGAACTGCTATAGACTTTTTGTATAGACTGTAACTAGGCCAGCTGCCTCTCCGCTACGGCAGGGCGGCCTAGTGGGTCCAAATACCCTATGATCGTAACACCAGCCTTCTCAAACTCTTGCGGATGCGCCGTTTTCTTGTACTCCCGTATCATGTGCGGTGCAGCGATGAAGCCGGGCAGAGTACACCTCGCTGCACGGTGCGTGTCGAAGTAGTACAAGGCAATGGCGCATTTGAAAAAGTTGTATCAGCCAGGGGGATGTCAATCAAACATGGAATGGTGGCTTTGGAGGCAGGACTATGTGACTCTACAGGATAGCTTCACTGCCCCATGACCCTTTAATGAGTAATTAGCATATCCTGTGCGCAATTTTTAAAGTTGATTTTATAGATTTTGCTTCATCTAAAAAAAACATACATTTGGAAATATTATCAAGTCATATGATGGTGGTTCAAGGGGTTAAAACTACCAGACAGGTTCCCATTAAATATACAATGAATTGAAAACAATTCCATCTGCCCTGCAATATTGTTATTATAAATATATTCTATATAATTACAGCTCCAGAACCAAGCTCTGACATATATGGCTTCAGAACTAAGCTCAATACATACACTACCGTTCAAAAGTTTGGGGTAACCCAGACAATTTTGTGTTTTCCATGAAAACTCACACTTATATTTATCAAATGAGTTGCAAAATGACTAGAAAATATAGTCAAGACATTGACAAGGTTAGAAATAATTATTTTTATTTGAAATAATAATTTTCTCCTTCAAACTTTGCTTTCGTCAAAAAATGCTCCATTTGCAGCAATTACAGCATTGCAGACCTTTGGCATTCTAGCTGTTAATTTTCTGAGGTAATCGGGAGAAATTTCACCCCATGCCTCCAGAAGCCCCACCACAAGTTGGATTGGCTTGATGGGCACTTCTTGCGTACCATACGGTCAAGCTGCTCCCACAACAGCTCTATGGGGTTGAGATCTGGTGACTGCGCTGGCCACTCCATTACAGATAGAATACCAGCTGCCTGCTTCTTCCCTAAATACTTCTTGCATCATTTGGAGGTGTGCTTTGGGTCATTGTCCTGTTGTAGGATGAAATTGGCTCCAATCAAGAGCTGTCCACAGGGTATGGCATGGCGTTGCAAAATGAAGTGATAGCCTTCCTTGTTCAAAATCCC
Organism: Rhinoderma darwinii; assembly: GCF_050947455.1. Classification (NCBI taxonomy): domain Eukaryota; kingdom Metazoa; phylum Chordata; class Amphibia; order Anura; family Rhinodermatidae; genus Rhinoderma; species Rhinoderma darwinii. Next base: position 69,001,205 of record NC_134689.1, read on the forward strand.
TTTTACCTTGTACAAATCTCCCACTTTACCAGCACCAAAGCAACCCCAGACCATCACATTACCCCTACCATGCTTGGCAGATGGCGTCAGGCACTCTTCCAGCATCTTTTCAGTGGTTCTGCGTCTCACAAATGTTCTTCTGTGTGATCCAAACACCTCAAACTTCGATTCGTCTGTCCATAACACTTTTTTCCAATCTTCCTCTGTCCAATGTCTGTGTGCTTTTGCCTATATTAATCTTTTCCTTTTATTAGCCAGTCTCAGATATGGCTTTTTCTTTGCGACTCTGTCCTGAAGGCCAGCATCCCGGAGTCGCCTCTTCACTGTAGACATTGACACTGGCATTTTGCGGGTACTATTTAATGAAGCTGCCAGTTGAGGACCTGTGAGGCATCTATCTCTCAAACTAGAGACTCTAATGTACTTGTCTTGTTGCTCAGTTGTGCAGCGGGGCCTCCCACTTCTCTTTCTACTCTGGTTAGAGCCTGTTTGTGCTGTCCTCTGAAGGGAGTAGTACACACCATTGTAGGAAATCTTCAGTTTCTTGGCAATTTCTCGCATGGAATAGCCTTCATTTCTAAGAACAAGAACAGACTGTCAAGTTTCACATGAAAGGTCTCTTTTTCTAGCCATTTTGAGAGTTTAATCGAACCCACAAATGTAATGCTCCAGATTCTCAACTAGCTCAAAGGAAGGTCAGTTTTATAGCTCCTCTAAACAGCAAAACTGTTTACAGCGGTGCTAACATAATTGCACAAGGGTTTTCAGGAGTTTGAAGGAGAAAATTATTATTTCAAATAAAAATAATTATTTCTAACCTTGTCAATGTATTGACTATATTTTCTAGTCATTTTGCAACTCATTTGATAAATATAAGTGTAAGTTTTCATGGAAAACACAAAATTGTGTGGGTGACCCCAAACTTTTGAACGGTAGTGTACATATATATATATAACACCAGAACCAAGCTCAATACATATATATACAGCACCAGAACAAAGCCCAATACATATATACAGCACACGCACCAAGCGCAATACATATATACAGCACCAGAACAAAGCCCAATACATATATACAGCACCAGAACCAAGCGCAATACATATATACAGCACCAGAACCTAGCTCAGCACATATATACAGCACCAGAACAAAGCTCAGTACATATATACAGAACCAGAACAAAGCTCAGCACATTATATACAGAACCAGAAAAAAGCTCAGTACATATTTACAGCTCCAGAACAAAGCTCGGTACATAAATACAGCACCAGAACCAAGCTCAGTACATAAAAACAGCACCAGAACAAACAGCTCAATTTAGTGCAACCCTTGCCGTATAGGTTTGTACAGTGTAAAACGGCAGCTCCCAGCACGACCCAAACAATGGTAAGGATATGCTGGGAGATGCTGTTTCACAAAAAATAATCATATCATAATCAAACCACCTATCATCTCGCTGCAGATCATACAGTGACTACAGTACTGATTAGAGGCAGAATAGACATTTATATTTTGACTCACCGGTGACATATCAGATTCTAGTTCTTGTTCTCTTTTCTTTTCCATCTGGTCCAGACCTCTATGATGTCTTCTCCCGGCCACAGCCCATTTTTGCAGTTTTCCGCTCAGTTGTCTTCAGCTACTCACTTTTAAAACATTTCTGCACCTATAAACGAAGATAACATTTTCACCACCCCTAAATATAATAGCACCATACACTGCACCTCTAATTATAATAGCACCATACACTGTGTTCCTGATTACAATAGTACCATACACAGTGTCCCACACACACACACACACACACACACACACACACGCACACACACACCGTGCCCCCTGTATATAGTGCCCCATAGCCTCCCTGTAAGATAGAGACCCCCATAGAGCCACTGTAGATAGCGCCCTGCATAGACGCCCCTGTGTAACGTCTATGGCCATGGTCTGTCATTCTAACTTACCCCTGGACGACCGCGGCCATGTACTTTCTACTGCTGTGCTGCGTCGTCCCGCTGTGAGGCGCCGGCAGTCACTTCCAGGTATCGAGCTTGTCTCCCGGAGGGTGCATGCGCGCTTGTGCCCGTTCTTAAAGGGCCAGCGCTCGCATGATAATCATCATCATCAACTCATTCCTGGACTATAAGAATGTCACCGCTCTTCTTATCCTCGTCTGAGCGTTGTTGTTGTTGTATCCCAAAGTCTGTCTTGCAGATGGTCTCCTAAGTGTCTTCCAGCTTCCCAGTGTTCCCTGTACCTGTATCCTGTATCCTGTTTCCCATGCTATCGAGTACCATCCTGGTCTACTGCCGTGCTGAGCTGTTGTCATGTTTTGCTGCATCTCCACGCCTGTTCTACTACTCCACGCCTGACGTCTACCTGCTGCATGTTCCCAGCCAAGCCTGCCTTGCTACTGTCTACATTGCCTCAGGTACCCTTTCTGGACAATAGACTCTGTACCATACCTGCTTGACCAGCTGCCATCCCGTTACGCAGTACGGCCCAGTGGGTCCACACCCGCCTCGTGACACACTGTAGGTAGTGCCCCACATACAGCCCCCTGTAGATAGTGCCCACATATGGACTCCAGAGCTGCAAGGCAATAGTGCTAACCACTGAGCCACCATGCTGCCCTACATATAGCTCCCCCTATAGATAGTGCTCCAGATATAGCCCACCTCTGTAGATAGTGCCTCACATATAGCTCCCCTGTGTATAGTATCCCACATATAGCCCACCCCTGTAGACAGTGCCCTACATATAGCCCCCCTGTAGATGGTGCCCCACAGGTAACCCATCCCTGTATATAGTATCCTACATATAGCCCACCCCTGTAGATAGTGCCCTACAAAAGCTCCCCCTATAGTGCTCCACAGCTGAGGCTGAACAACACAAGCGGCACAATGACGTAATCGCGCCGCTAGCATCGTTGAAAGGCGCTGATTGGCAGGGTAGAATGACTTGCCCAATCAATCAGCACCTTTTAGCAACGGAAGCGGCACAATGACGTCATTGCGCCGCTAGCGTCGTTGAAAGGCGCTGATTGGCAGGGCAAGTAATTTTGCTCCGCCAATCAGCATCATAGTAATGCTCTGAATGGTCCGGCACAGAACGTGCCCGCCCATTCAGTGCTAATGCATGTAAATGTATCTGCGTGTTATAGACGCAGGTAAAATTAGTGCAAGAGGGGGTGGCAGCGGCTGGTTTCAGTGGCGCCTCTAACCGCTCAGAGAGGCAGCAGCCTATAATATAAACTTTTTCTACATCCAGAGGATGCAGATACAAGTGAATGTGGCAGTCGCTAGCATCGGGGGCCCCCTCCTCCTGCTAGCGACGCCACCAGGCATGAGGGGACCCATGCTGCCCGACCATTAAATGTTAGAGGCCGAGCGGCGCAGGCCCCGTAGTGGCATCGTTACCGCTGAAGCAGCCATGGCGGCTGCAAGCGGGGCCACCAGGCATGGGGGCCCCCTTATGCCACGGGCCCCATAGCAGCCGCTAAGGCTGCTACAGCGGTAGTTACGCCACTGCTTACAGGTAGTGGTGTAGCTATAGTGGTCGCAGCGGTCGCAGGGGAGACCATGCCCCTAAGCCTGTGGGGCTCGCTGGGCCCCCATTGCCACACAATGCGCTAAAGATTAAATACATTCTCTGTGCCATGACGCCGGCACTTCCTGGTTATGGGCAGGGCTCCTTAGACGTCACAGACACATGGTACACAGAGGCACTCCAGCCAGCGTGAAAGAGCCGGTGCGGAAGGTCCTGAAAGAGTCCAGGTGAGTTGCAGAGTGGGCCCGTAATGTATTGTATTGTGCTGTCTGTGTTTGTGGTGGAGAGAGGAGAGGCCTTCGAGAGGTCACGAGTCCCTCACCTAGGTCCCAGTTCCAATCAATGCTGGAGCAAGGAGCTGACGGCATGAGTGGCTCGACACAGACAGATGTGATGCAGTGATGTCATCGCGCCAGTCTGCACCGAGTTACTCATAGCACAGACAAAAATAGGATCCTCCACCCGATGTGGGAACGGGGAAAGGTAAGTTATTTTATTTTTTTTCTATAATGAATATATGGCTACATTATACTGTATGGGGGGCTGATATGGTGGGGGGGCATTATACTGTATGGGATGCAGATCTGGTGGGGCAATTATACTGTATGGGGGGCTGATATGGCAGGGGGGATTATACTGTATGGGGAGCTGATATGGGGGCATTATACTCTATGGGAAGCTGATATGGGGGGAATTGTACTGAATGGGAAGATGTTATGGGTGGCATTATACTGTATGGGGCTGATATCGGGGCATTACACTGTATGGGGAGCTGATACGGGGGCATTACACTGTATTGGGAGCTGATACGGGGGCATTATACTGTATGGGGAGCTGATATGGGAGGCATTATACTGTTGAGGCCAATATGGCGGAGCATTATACTGTGTGGGAGCAGCTATGGGGGCATTATACTGTTTGGGGGTATTATACCGTGGGGGCTGATATGGGGAGAATTATACTGTGTTGGAGTAGCTATGGGGGGCATTATACTATATGGGGGCAGCTATGGGGAACATTATACTGTGTGGGGCAGCTATGCGGAGCATTATAGTGTGTGGGGGCATTGTACTATGGGGGCTGTTGGGCAAGGCGTCGGGCATAGGCGCGCACAGGGGTCTGTTGGTTTTGGGGAGGGGTAGTGGGCCCAAGCTGAATTCTTGCACCAGGACCAATGAGCCTTTAGCTATGCCCCTGCTTACAGGCACTATCTCCAAAGTCTCCAAAGGTAAAGACAGAGCCAGGGGGATTTCCTGCCAAGTTTGGAGCACATGCCACGGCCTGAGAATAGCAGAAGGATCTATGAGGTACCTTATCCTGCTGACATGGAGCTGGAATTGGATCTGCAATCAAAGGAGGGAGCTATTGAATCCAAGGAGTGTCACCTTCTCTTGCATGTTTAGCATGAAGGTTGTTGGCTGAATTTATGCCCTGCACATTTGCGATGGCAGAGCCGCCGAAGAAGAGGGAAGAAAACTGAGTCCAAGTCAGGAGCAGCTGCAGATGTCGGCACAGAGAGAAACGGCGGGAAGTAGGCTCATCTTCTCCCGTAGACTAGCCTGGATCCACATAATGCTCCAAGAAGGAGTTTAGACTGGTAGGTGCCCTGGAGATGGGGCTACATTGGTAGCCTCTATTTTTTTCAGTTCTGGTCTATCTTTGAGTGGGGGATTTAAACAAATAAGCAGAGCCAAAGTACTGAGCTGAGATGAAACATGTCTGCTCCTGTTGCGCACCAAGCCACCTAAATACGTTGGTTTTTTTTAAATGTCATTTCCTATGACAAATGTCCTACCCTACCCCTCTTCCTCTACTTGTCTGAGTTGTAATCTAAAAATGAATAAAATAATGTAAAATCAGTCACAGAGACTCTGAATGCCTAATTTAAAATTATTTATCCACACAGTCTTGAGCATTGTAAAACTATGTTTCATGAGACAGGTATGATATGTATTTTTTTTCTTATGTTTAGTGAAATCTATGGTGTGTCATAAATTATATTAATAATTAAGAACATAAATAAACAGTGAAAACTCCAATATAATGGTGGTAAAAAAAGTTACAATGGGAAACAGTCAACAATTTACTGAAACAAATTTCTAAATTATAGTTTCTATAGCAACACACCAAATGCAGAGATAAATCGACAATCCGACTTAAGGATCACTTGTATCCTCAATACCACATAGAGGGAAAATGTACAGTATATAGCACAGTCAAATAGATGTAATTCACTTACAGTATCTAGTCTGTTAGATGACCTCTTTAGGACGCAGCCTGTTTTGGCCTTGTGGCACAGCCGATTTTTTCAAATCTGACATGTGTTACTTTATGTGGTAATAACTCCGGAATGCTTTTACCTATCCAAGCGATTCTGAGATTGTTTTCTCGAGACATATTGTACTTTATGATAGTGGAAAAATGTGGTTGATAAATTCAATATTTATTCGTGAAAAACACAAAAATTTTGAGAAAATTTGCAAAAATTTGCATTTCTCCAAATTTAAATGTATCTGCTTGTAAAACCGATAGTAATACCACAAAAAATAGTCACTAGTTACCATTTCCCATATGTGTAATTTATATTTGCATCATTTTTTGAACATCCTTTTATTTTTCTAGGACGTTACAACTTACAAGGCTTAGAACTTTAGCAGCAATTTCTCACATTTTCAAGAAAATTTCAAAAGGCTATTTTTACAGCGGCCAGTTCAGTTCTGAAGTGGTTTTGAGGGCCTTATATATTAGAATACCCCAATAAATTACCCCATTTTAAAAACTGCACCCCTCAAAGTATTCAAAACTGCATTCAGAAAGTATTTTAACCCTTTAGGCGTTTCACAGGAAATAAAGAAAAGTAAATTTCTCATTTTTTTGCCGAAATTCATTTGTAATAAAAAAAATTGTGTAACACAGAAGGTTTTACCAGAGAAATACAACTCAATATTTATTGCCCAGGTCCTGCAGTTTTTACGAATATCCCACATGTACCCCTAGTGTCCTAATGGACCGAAACACCGGCCTCAGGAGCAAAGGAGGAGCACCTAGTGGATTTTAGGGCCTGCTTATTTTTAGATTATATTTTAGGCACCATGTCGAGTTTGAAGAGGTCTTGTGTTGGCAAAACAGTGGAAACTCCCCAAAAGTTATCCCATTTTGGAAACTAGACCCCTCAAGGAATTTATGTAGGGGTGTAGTGAGCACTTTGACCACATAGGTATTTTGCTATATTTATTGGAGTTAGACTGTGAAAATGAAAATCTACTTTTTTTCTGAAATAACATAGACATTTTTAATATTTACAAGGAATAAAGAAGAAAATTCACCACAACATTTGTAAAGCATCTTCTCCCGATTACGGAAATACCCCATATGTGGTAAAAAAAACTGCTGTTTGGACCCACTGCAGCGCTCAGAAGGGAGCGCCATTTGGATTTTGGAGCACAGATTTTGCTGGATTGGTTTTCAGTGCCATGTCGCGATTGCAACCCCCTGGAGGCAACAAAATAGTGGAAACACCCTAAAAGTGACCCCATTTTGGAAACTAGACCCCTAAAGGAATTTTTCTAGGGGTTTAGTAAGCATTTATACCACACAGGTCTTTTGCAGAATTTAGTAGGATTAGGCCGTGAAAATGAATATAAACATTTTTGTCCACTAAAATGTTGAATTTTTTCATTTTCACAAGGGATAAAGGAGAAAAAGTCACCCTAAATTTGTAACGCAATCTCTCCCGAGTATGACAATACCCCACATGTGGTAATGATTTATTTTTTTAATAGAAATTAATTAACCTTTGCAGGACTGATCCTTTTTTGCTTTTCCATTTTAGTTTTTCACTCCCCGCCTTCCAAACGCCATAAATTTTTTATTTTTCCATGAATTGAGCGGTGTGAGGGCTTATTTTTGGCAAGACAAGCTGTAGTTTTTATTGGTACCATTTTTTTGGTAGATGCAAATTTTTGATCACTGTTTATTACATTTTATTTAGAGCTTTGATGGCCAAAAACAGTGATTTTGGCGTTTTAAATCCTTCATTTCTTATGGCATTCATAATGTGCTATAAATGACAATTTTACTTTATTCTGCGGGTCGGTACGATTACGGCGATACCATATGTATATCGTTTTTTTATGTTTTGCACAATAAAAAAAACTTCTTTATAAAATTATTTATTTTCTGTGTCACCGTATTCTGAGAGCCGTAACTTTTTTCTTTTACAGTAAAAAAAGCGGTGTAAGGGCTTGTTTTTTGCGGGACGGGTTGTAGTTTTTATTTGTACTATTTTTGGGTACATGCGACTTTTTGATCACTTTTTATATTTGGGAGGGGTGGTGACCAAAAAATAGTGATTCTGGCATTGTTTTTAGTTTTTTTTGCAGCATTCACCGTGCTGTAAAAATAACATTATAGTTTTATAGATTGGGTCGTTACGAACGCGGTGATACCAAATATGTGTACTGTTTTTTAACGGTTTCATTTTTTTCCTATAATAAGAGACTTATTATAGGGAAAAAAAATCTTTTATTTTTACACTTTTGTAAAACATTTTTATTAACTTTTTTTTTTATTTTTTTATTTACTTTTGACACTTTATTTTTTGACCTGCAGCTTTGATCGCTGCTAGAATACATTACACTACCCAGGTAGTGTAACATATTCCAACTGTTAGTGTGACGTCACAGTCACTCTGACAGTTAGGCTGGGTTCAGACGACCTATTTTCAGGCGTAAATGAGGCGTATTATGCCTCGCTTTATGCCTGAAAATACGGCTACAATACGTCGGCAAACATCTGCCCATTCATTTGAATGGGTTTGCCGACGTAGTGTGCCGACGACCAGTAATTTACGCGTCGTCGTTTGACAGCTGTCAAACGACAACGCGTAAAATGACTGCCTCATCAAAGAAGTGCAGGACACTTCTTTGAAACGTAATTTGAGCCGTTTTTCATTGAAGTCAATGAAAAACAGCTCAAGATTACGGGCGTCAAAGACGCTTCGCAAAATGCGAGAAGGAGCTTTTACGTCTGAAACAACGCAGCTGTTTTCTCCTGAAAACAGTAAGTCTTTTCAGACGTAAAAGCCAGTTCTCGTGTGCACATACCCTTAGTCTACGAGGACCAGCAGAGGCTGATCCTCATAGGCTTGCATACATGACAGACCCGGGGGCCGTTGTTTGGCCCCCGGGTGCCATCACAAGCATTAGCAGCCCCCACAATTGCATGGGGGCTGCTGATGTGCTACAAACCCTGTACATGCGGAGATCGCAATCGAGCCCCGCATGTAACGGGTTAATTGCCAAAATCAGCGTCAATGAGACACTGATCGGAAACTAGTGGAGTGTCATCTGTAAGGGACAGCTGACCTCCCGGTTCCCTATGCACACTGTCGCCGACACTGTCACAGACATTGGCATCGACAGTGTGCATCGCGAACGGCAGTGACGTCCTGTCACTCTGACTGGAAGTCTATCAGGAGGCTGATCCTGATAGGCTTCCGTACATGGCAGACACAGAGGCCATTACTTGGCCTCCAATCGCCATGCTAGCCATCTGCAAACCTCACGATTTCAACGTGAGGTCTGCCGATGAGCTAGAAACACCTGAATGCGGTGATTTCAATCGATCACCGCAATCAAGGGGTTAATTGCCGGAATCAGCGGAAATAAGCCGCTGATCGGCATACAGTGGAGTGTCAGCTGTCAGGGACAGTGTGCACCGGGAACCACGCAGTAACTGTACGTCCCTGTGCCTTAAAGGGAATGTGTTGCCAGAAAAACATGTTTTTTTTTTTAAATTAAACATTTAGTGTGTAGGTGATTAAACATTGTTCAAATTTTTTTTATTTTTTTCATGAGTCAGGAAATATTATAAATTAATTCTAATTTATAATATTTCCCATTGCTGGTCACTAGATGGAGCTATTCCCAAAATTGCAGCATTGCAAAATTGGGTAAAAAGCCCTCGCTCTAGTGAGCTCTCAGCATCCCCCCTCCTTTATCCTGGCTAGTGCCGGGATAAACGAGGGGTTTGAACGGTCTAACCTCCTACACTGTGTGTCGCCATTTTTTGAGCTAACACACAGTGTAGTAGGTTTACATACAGTAGTAAGCGTACACAAACACGAACATACATAGAAATCTCTTACCTGCTCCTGCCGCCGCGGCTCCCTCCGGCCCGTCCGCTCCGTCTGCTGCCGCTGGTCCAAGTGCACAAGTCCGGAAGCCGCGACCGGAAGTAGTAATCTTACTGTCCGGCCGCAACTTCCGGTCCACAGGAAAATGGTGCCGGACGGCGCGCATTTCAAATTGGACTGTGTGGGAGCGGCGCATGCGCAGTTCCCACACAGACGGCGTACATGTTAGTGGATGGAACGGGCCCCGTTCGCAGTCCCTATGGGTGCCGTATTCCATGTCTGTATGTGTCGTTAATCGACACATACAGAAATGGAAAAAAAAAATGGCAGCCCCCATAGGGAAGAAAAAGTGTAAAAATAAGAAAAAGTAAAACACAAACACACAAATAAATATAAACGTTTTTAATAAAGCACTAACATCTTTAACATATTAAAAAAAATATTGTGATGACACTGTTCCTTTAAGACACTGGCCACATGGACGTACACTTGTGCCCTAGTGCGCCTAGGGGTTAAATCCCAGTGATATTGTTTTCAACATTGATATGAGACCGTCTGATAGATGCCAAGTTGTTCCGCCGTTTACATAATTGTTACTCCTTATCTGTGTTCCTATGCTGGGTAAACTGAAGCATGATGGGCAAGCTGAACTCTTCACAACATTGGGTTTTGCCATCTGCGGCTTCTTCTATTGTGGCCCCAATGTACATCACCTAAAGTGGATTATTTTTAGAGGAAGTGGAACATTGTGGCAAGAAGTATAGGATCAGATATGCTAATAGCCCGGCTGTAGTGGGTATAGTTTACCATACAGGATTAGGGTGAATGGTCCCTTTAAAAACACTCTATATAACTTGCCAGATCCCACTTGATATATGTTATATTAGTTTAAAATGTTTTTTTTTTTCAAAAAACTTATTGATAACTTAACAAATGGGAATGAGGAGGGATAACGGATTAAAAAGGTGTCAATTACAGACTCAGTTGTGCAGACAGTAAATTTTCACTTAAGTGCTGTCAGTAAAAGTGCTAGAATATGCACTAGCGATTTACAATAAAGTAGACGCGCATTGTATAGGTTTATTTCTTTCATGCACTTTTATCCACTCCTGGAATCAATTGTTAATTATATTGAAACTTAAATATTGTCAGTATTGATGTTTGTGACTTAGGATTAGTGAAGTGGCTGTTTAGTTTGAAATGTTTCCTGCCTGTATTTCAAGCAGTAACCACAGTCCTTCAGCTTTTTGATATCCAACCTGTGACTCCTAAGAGTGAGAATATCATTCTGTTTTATTTATTTTGTGTAGTCTGCACTATCTTAGTCAATTAAATAATAGTTATATTTTAATGTTATACCCTCTTTTCCCAACCCCCTCTTCCATCCCTCTCTAACTCACATCACTCTGAGGGAACAACATGGTGTATATAGGCCAATAGAAGAATACTCCACAGAACACATGTTCAAATGGTTCAAACAGTACTTAGCATCCTCATCACCATGGCAGCGCATTATATTTTTTATATTGTCGATAATGTATATCATTGGATATATCATTAATATTTTGCAACATTATTTACTATATTTTCTATTTTTTCAGATACTATTCTCAAGTTTTGCCTCTAGGATCGGCTGAAGATACATATACACTGCTCTCATGTCATCTATCTAATGCATGTTCATTCCCAAAATTATCATATGCTCTATTTGGCCATCTTTTGCCTTTAAATTAAAACCATCCTTGGATAATTATAATTTTAGAGAATTTGGGACAATTCCGGATATAAATTTCTGGAAAAATAGAGGGATTTTTTTTATCTCACAGATTATTATGGATAAACAAATAGTCACTTTTGATAATCTGAAAGAATGGTATCGTATTGAAGAGAAGTATTTAGTTTGATATTACCAGATTCAGCACGCATGTAAGCAAATTGATGTAGCACGGATTCAACTGGAATCTCACAGGGTAATTGATTATTTATTAGTAGTTTCACAAAGGAAAAAATCACTTTCACATATTTACCGCTCTATTATGAGCACATTTGGAAAGCAAATTCACTTTAGAGCACAAGCCAAATGGGAAAGAGATCTAGGACCAAAGGTTGAATCTCACTGGGATCATTGTTATAGGAGTATTCGCACGGTCTCTCTCAGTGACGCCCATAGGATGGTTCAATTCAATATAACGCATAGATTGTATTATACGCCTATATCCCTGCAGTCAATGAATTTGACGGCAAACTCTTTCTGCCTACGTTGCCAACACCCTCAGGCGGCCTTTTTGCATTTAATTTGGGCTTGCCCTGGAATAGCCCAATTTTGGAGGGAGATCTGCTCGGAGATCAGCGGTTCTTATGGACTGGTTGTACCATTAGAGGTTGAGTACCTGATTTTGGGCAATTTAAGCGATTTGCAGATGTCAAAGGACAAAAGAGCTGTGGGGGTCTAGCTCTCACCCAACACTGCAAAACTGGCTGGGCTTGGTTGGTAAAATTAAGAAATATGAAAAGGTATGGTATGGCAATGCCAACAACATCGCTAAATGGGAACGAACCTGGCTATAGTCTAGGGTAAGTTCTCAGAGTAACAAGTAAGATGGAGATAAGAGGCATATTTTTATTTATTATGAGTTTTTTTTTTTTTTTCCTTCATTTCCCTCCCCCCTCCCTCCGACCTCCTCTCCTACCAAGGGTATCTATAGCATTGAATATTTTTTCTTATTACATGTTTGTATGTACTATGTACTTCTTTCCCTTTTGTACTGCTGTAGAACAAAATAAAGATATTTAAAAAAAATAAAATAAATAAATACCATCCTTGGTGATGAAGTGGCCTTCTACCTATATATTATGAAGTACATTAATCTATTTAAATATTACAATTTAATCCTCGTCTCTCTCTACCTGATAGTAGTAAATGAGGAGATTCATTATATATCGTCATGGTGACGATGTATCTATTTATAGAGTACCCTTAGTTGTATGGATGCTCTATATACTATACACTATTATTTGAATGGCCAATTATATATCTGTCTATTTATTAGCAGAGTTATGTGAGGATAAGATGGATATGTAACTTATAAGGTAGAGTTGCCCTCTTTCAAGATGGTGCTGTGTACCACTAGTAAGTCTCGCGCATGCGCGAATTGACGCTATGCTCTGTGACTCATACTAATACCTGAGAGGATGTGACGTTATTTACATGTAAACATGAAAGGTTGAACGGCCCTCTTTCAAAATGGTGATAAGTGTTATGAGTGGGTCATGCGCATGCGCGAATCGGCGCTATGTGCCATGACTCATTTCAACATCTGATAGGATGTGACGTAATTCGTAGACCTGCGCAGTAAAGAGTGTAAAACGCCATCAGCCGATCCAGCGAGGGTAGGATGTCTTTTAATATTTTATAATAAACACCTGTCTTTTGACATTGTTCACACGTTATTACACGCATGTAGCCCATCTTGTTGATTGGCCCTATTAAAGTAACATGATATTTACACTAAGTATATGAAAAAATTTCACATATATATCCCTACATCCATTAGGGACTTTACTGACACAATACTATGTATATTCTCTGTATCGTTCTTTCACAATTTTATTATATTTATGGAATTGGTTTTGTAATTTTGTACTGCATATATATGCGCTTTGTGTGTCACATTGTTATGCTTGAGAAAGGCTCACACTGAGCTAAAACGTCGCACGTGGAATAAAAGGATTCTTATCCAATATCTGGTAGTGCTGCCTCATTTTCTTTTGTTCTGATTGAGGGCTCACCCTTGGACTGTGACCTAGGAGGCGTGCACCCGTTTTAAAAGGAAAAACGTATTCCTGATCCTGTGCTGCTGATCTGTATCTATCTATGGCAGTGCATGTGATGCCACAGAGATGGTACACAACTCATTAAAACGAGAGAGAGAATCACATGATGGTTACGGGACCAATAATCAATAGTCCGAAAAGAACACATGGTCCGGCTCAATGAATAATGTAATATTATATCAATTAAGAGGATAGGATCGCTACAAAGAAAAGTATACACATTGATAAACAAGACAAAAATATAGAATACAAAACTCAATTGTGATTGAGCCAACCATTTGTATTACTAACCCCTTCCCGCACCTTGGCATAAATGCACGTCCAGGTAAGCAGTCAGTCCGCGTTTTAACTGTTAACCGCCGCACGGCGCTACACCGCAGGGTGTTTGCCCTGCTCTCCGTGTTGCTGATCAGCGGCTCATCGCCGCTGAAATCGGCAGTTAACCTTTTTGATGCTGCGATCAATTGCGATCGGTGCATTGAAGAGGTTTAGCGCAGATCGGCAGCCCCCACATGCATTTGCGGGGCTGGCGATCCTTGTCACGGCAACCGGAGTCCAGACAATGGCCTCCTCCGGACTGCCATGTACGGAAGCCTATGAGGACCAGCCGGAGGGTGGTCCTCATAGGCTTTCAATCAATATGACTGTCACGTCACAATGACAGTTAGAACACATTACACTACGTAGGTAGTGTAATGTGTTCTAGCAGCGATCAGAGCTGCAAGTCAAAATGTCCCCTAGTGGGACAAGTAAAAAAAGTAAAAAAAAAGACAATAGAAATGTTTTAAAAAAGTGTAAAAATAAAAGTTATAAGTTACATAAACAAAAAATGCTTTTTTTCCTATAATAAGTCTTTTATCATAGGAAAAAAATGAACACGTTAAAAAAGTAAACATATTTGGTATCACCGCGTTCGTAACGACCCCAACTATAAAATTATAATATTATTTTTCCCGCACAGTGAACACTGCAAAAAAAATAAGTAAAAAAACAAATAAAAACTACAACCCATCCCGCAAAAACAAGCCCTTACACATTTTTTTGGGACTGAATAATAAAAAGTTATGGCTCTCAGAATATGGTGACACAAAAAATAAATAATTTTATAAATAAGTGATTTTATTGCGCAAACGCTGGAAAACATAAAAAAATTATATACACATGGGATCGGCGTAATCGTACTGACCGCAGAATAACGTAAATTAACTCGCAGAGTGAACGCCGTGAAAAAGAAAGAATTTAAAACTGCAAAATCACAGTTTTTTGGTCACCTTGGCTCTACCAAAAAAGTTATAAAAAGTGCTCAAAAAGTTGTATGTACAAAAATATTGTACAAATAAAAAGTACAACTCGTCCTACAAAAAATAAGCCCTCACACCACCCTATTGACCGAAAAATAAAAGAGTTATGGCTCTTGGAATGCGGGGAGGGAAAAACGAAAAAGCAAAAGCAAAAAATTGTTCAGTCAGGAAAGGGTTAATTATTGCCATACTCGGGAGAAATTGCTTTACAAACGTTGGGGTACTTTTTCCTCCTTTATCCATTGTAAAATTGAAAAAAATTCAACATTTTAGTGGAAATAATGTTGAAAATAATTTTCACGGCCTAATTCTAATAAATTCTGCAAAAGACCTATGTGGTCTAAATGCTCACTATACCCCTAGATAGATTCCTTAAGTGGTGTAGTTTCCCAAATTGGGTCACTTGTGTGTGGTTTCAACTGTTTTGGCCTCTCAGGGGCTTTGCAAATGCGACATGGCACCCGAAAACCATTTGAGCTAAATGTAACCTCCAAAAGCCAAATACTGCTTCTTCCCTCCTAAGCCCCGCTGTGGGTCCAAACAGCAGTTTATTACCACATATGGCGTATTTCCATAATCGTGAGAAATTATTTTACAAATGTTGGGGTGCTTTTTCTCCTTTAGGGCGGGTTCACACATAGCGGATTTTCACTTAAATTCCGCTGCGGACACTCCGCAGCGTTAATCCGCAGCGGAGCCGTTTCTCCATTGACTTTCACTTTAATTTCGCAGTGTTCGTTTACACGATGCGTACAATTCCGCTGCGGAGCATAGGCTGCGGAGCGGAATGTGGTGTCCGCAGCATGCTCTGTCTGTTGCGGAGCAGTGGCGGACTGGTTGCGGACTCATGGCGGAATTTCTCCATTGACTTCAATGGAGATTCAAAGTTCCGCAATGAAGTCCGCAGCTGTCATGCACATGTCATGTGTGCTGCGGATGCGTCTTGCTTTTTTTACTTGACATTTCTTCATTCTGGCTGGACCTATGTATTTCTAGGTCTACAGCCAGACTGAGGAAGTCAATGGGGCTCCCGTAATGACGGGAGCGTTGCTAGGAGACGTCAGTAAATAGTCACTGTCCAGGGTGCTGAAAGAGTTAAGCGATCGGCAGTAACTGTTTCTGCACCCGGGACAGTGACTACCGATCTCAATATACATGTATCTGTAAAAAAAAATGAAGTTCGTACTTACCGAGAACTCCCTGTTTCTGTCTCCAGTCCGGCCTCCCAGGATGACGTTTCAGAGTAAGTGACGGCTGCAGCCAATCACAGGCCAAGCACAGGCTGCAGCGGTCACATGGACTGGAGCGTCATCCAGGGAGGTCGGGCTGGATGCCGAAGGAGGGACGCGTCATAAAGACAACGGCCGGTAAGTATGAATTTCTTTTACTTTCACTAGGGAAAGTGCTGTCCCTTCTCTCTATCCTGCACTGATAGGGAGAAGGGAAGCACTTTTCCCGCAGTCCGCAGCAGCTAGTCCGCATCAATTTTCTGCACATTTTGTGCAGATCCGCAGCCGTAATCCGCAACCCGGATTAGGTGCGGCATTGATGCGGACAGTTGCGGAGGAATTCCGCCATGTGTGGTCATGCCCTTATTCCCTGTAAAAATTAAAAATGGCTACGTTTTTTAAGAAAAAAAGTTGATTTTTACCTTTACAGACTAATTTCAATGAATTCAGCAAAACAACTGTGTGATCAAAATGCTAACTTTACCCCTAGAAAAATTCCTTGAAGGGTGTAGTTTCCAAAATGGGGTCACTTTTGGGGGATTTCCACTATTTTGGTCCCTCCAGTGCATTGTAAACGCGACACGGCACTGAAAACTATTCCAGCAAAGTCAGAAATCTAAAATCCAAATGGTGCTCCTTCCCTTCTGAGCCCTGTCGTGGGTCCAAAGAGCAGTTTATTACCACATATGGGGTATTGCTATAATCTGGAGAAATTGCTTTACATATATTGGGGTGTTTTTTCTCCTTTATTGTTTGCAAAAATGAAACATTTTTAATTTTTTTCTGAAAAAAACAGTAGATTTTCATCTTCACATACTAATTCAAATAAATTTAGCAAAAAAACTGTGGCTTCAAAATGCTAACTATACCCCTAGAAAAACTCCTTGAGGGGTATAGTTTCCAAAATGGGGTTACTTTTTGGGGTCTTTACTGTTTTGGCCCGACAATACCTCTTCAAACCTGACACGGTGCCCAAAATATATAAAAAAAAAAAAAGGAAGCCCTGAAAATCCACTAGGTGCTCCTTTGCTTCTGAGGCCTGTGTTTCAGTCCAGTAGCATACTAGGGCCACATGTGGGATATTGCTAAAACCTGCAGAATATGAGCAATAAATATTGAGTTGCATTTCTCTGGAAAAACCTTCTTTCAGGGGTGCAGTTTTCAAAACGGGGTGATTTATGGGGACTTTCTAATATATAAGGCCCACAAGTCACT
Source organism: Rhinoderma darwinii (assembly GCF_050947455.1). NCBI lineage: Eukaryota > Metazoa > Chordata > Amphibia > Anura > Rhinodermatidae > Rhinoderma > Rhinoderma darwinii. The sequence goes on from NC_134689.1 coordinate 69,018,469, forward strand.
TTAGAACTGAACTGGTCCCTGAAAAAATAGCCATCTGAAATTTTCGTGAAAATATGACAAATTGCAGCTAAATTTCTAAAACTTGTAACATCCTACAAAAATAAAAGAATCTTCAAAAAACGATGCAAACATAAAGTAGACATATGGTAAATGTAGACTAGTAACTCTTTTGTGTGGTATTCCTATCTGTATTACAAGCAGAAACATTTAAATTTCGAAAAATGCAAATTTTTGCAAATTTTCTCCAAATCTTGGTGTTTTTTTACAAATAAATATTGAATTTATCGACCAAATTCTTTCACTAACATAAAGTACAATATGTCACGAGAAAACAATCTACAAATCAGTTGGATAGGTGAAAGCATTCCGAAGTTATTACCACATTAAGTGACACATGTCAGATTTGAAAAATCGGCTTAGTCCTGAAGGCAAAACAGGCTTAGTCCCTTAACGGGTTAAAGGGGTTGTCTGGTTTTTAGCAAATTAATGGTATTTACTGTATAACTAAGACTTTTCAAGATCTTTGTTGTTATTCAGTAGGATAAAATTCTGTTCATGGTCATGTGATGTACACACAGGTGCACGCCTTTTTATGATCACAGTATGTGTATCCAGGGCCGGTTTTAGGTAAAGTGTGGCTGTGTTCAAAATTACACATAGGGCCCCAAATTTAAAAATTGTACCAACATCATTTAGTAAATACGCTAAATGAAAACAAATATGGTCATGTGAAAATATATGTTTAACCCTTTCACGACCAATGACGAAAATGAACATCATGGTCGGCTGCTAGTTCCCGCACCATGACGTTCATTTTCATCAGTAGTTCAAACTGTCACTCTGTGTAAACACAGAGTGACAGGCCCGCGTTGACAGCAGTCCTAGACAGCTGTCACATCAGTCTCCCCGGACAGCGGACCATCGCCACTGCTTTCGGCAATTAACCCCTTAAGTGCGGCGACGGATTGCCGTCGCCGCATTTAAGTCGTTTGAAGCACATCGGCAGCCCGCACGAAGTGATCGTGGGGGCTACCGATGCTTGTCGTGGCATGTATGGTTGCCATGTATGGAAGACTCGGAGGAACAGCCTCCGGCCCGGTCCTCCTCAGCTTCCTGTCAGAGTGACAGTTACGTCACAATGACAGTTAGAGCACATTACACTACGTGCAAGTCTAAATGTCCCCTAGTGGGACAAGTGAAAAAAGTAAAAAAAAGTAATAAATGTATTTAAAAAAGTGTAAAAATAAAAGTTATAATTTATATAAACACAAAATGCTTTTTTTCATATAAGACTTTTATTATAGAAAAAAAATTAACACGTTAAAAAAGTACACATATTTGGTATCACTGCGTTCGTAACGACCCCAGCTATAAAACTGTAATGTTATTTTTTCCGCATGATGAACAACCCAAAAAAATCAATAAAAAACTACGACAGAATCGCAATTTTTTTGGTCACCACCGCTCCCTAAATAAAGAATAAAAAGTGATCAAAAAGTCGCATGTACCCAAAGATAGTAACAATAAAAACTTCAATCTGTCCCGCAAAAAACAAGCCCTTACATAGCTTTTTGACTAAAAAATAAAAAAATTATGCCTCTCAGAATATGGTGACAGAAAATATTTTTTTTTTTTATAAATAAGTGATTTTATTGTGCAAACGCTAAAAAAAAGGACCAAACCTATATACATATGGTATCGCCGTAATCGTACCAACCCGCAGCATAAATTAAAAATGTCATTTATAGCGTACGGTGAGCGCCGCAAAAAGAAAACCTAAAAAACAGTGTCATAATTCCTGTTTTTTTCGGTCAGGATTGCAAAAAAATTTAATAAAAAGTGATCAAAAAAAAATCGCAAGTACCCCAAAATGGTACCAATGAAAACTACAGATTGTCCCGCAACAAATAAGCCCTCACATGGCTCCGGTGGTGAAAAAATAAAAAAGTTCTGGCTCTCAGAATATGGCGATGCAAAATGTGCAGAGTGTTCCAAAAGCGGATAAGATCGGGCGTCATTTATCAGTGCGACACCGGCCACATATCTATGAACTATTATTTATTTACCGCATTATTATACTCTCTTATTATGCCTTTATGTACTCCGCACAGATTACACATACCCCCACATTCTAAACTGAAATACTAGTAAAACCCCAAACAAAACTACTACCAAGCAAAATCTGCTCCAAAAGCAAAATGGCGTCCCTCCCTTCTGAGCCATACAGCGTGTCCAAGCAGCAGTTTGCGCCTACACATATGGCATCGCCATACCCGAGAGAATCCGCTTAACGTTTTATGAGGTATTTGTCTTCTGTGGCACAAACTGGGCACAACATATTATGCACTAAAATGGAATATCAGTGGAAAATTGCAATTTTCACTTTGAACCATCCGCTGTGCACTAACCCCTTTGCGCACTATGACTTAATTGCCCGTCATGGTGCGGCGGTTGATGTATGGAGCCGGCTCACGTGCTGTGCCTGCTCCATACGCTGCGGGTGTCAGCTGTGTATTACAGCTGACACCCGGGACTAACGGACAGGTACAGCGATCGCTCTGTTACAGGAGCTTGTAAGAATATACTTGTACCAGTAATCCAATGATCGCTGGATCAAGTCCCCTAAGAGGATTGATTAATAAAATATGTCGAAGAATTATAGTTATTAGTAATGGGAATTTTTTTTTTTTAAGTAAAAAAACAAACAAACACCTTTTCCCATTTTTCTTCTAAAGTAATGTAAAAAAATGAACAAAATTGGTATCGCTATGTCCGTAAAAGTCCGAACTATTACAATATACCATTATTTAATTTGCACAGTGAACACCTTAAAAAAAATTTAGAATTGAAACTGCCAAAATCGCTGTTTTTTTATTTTGTCCCCTTAGCTCTAAAAAAAAAATTTAATACAACTTTTTAATCACTTTTATGTACCAAAAAATGGTACCAATAAAAACTGCAGTTCCTCCCACAAGAAATAAGCCCTCACACCACTCTATTGATGGAAAAATAAAAAAATGTATGGCTCTTGGAAAGCGGGGAGTGAAAATCTAAAATAAGAAAGCAAAAAATGGATCAGTCCTGAAAGGGTTAATTAATTTCTAATGAAAAAACATATGACCATATGTGGGGTATTTCCCTACTCGGGAGAAATTGCTTTATAAAAAATAGTTGTTTTTTTTCCTCCTTTATCCCTTATGAGAAAATTCAACATTTTAGTGGAAAAAATGTTGATATTAATTATTGCGCCCTAATTCTAATAAACTATGCAAAAGACCCGTGGTGTCTAAATGCTCACTATACCACTAGAAAAATTCCTTGAAGGTTTTTCCAAAATGGGGTCACTTTTGGTGGGTTTCCACTGTTTTGGTCCCTCCAGTGCATTGCAAATGCGACATGGCACCGAAAACCATTCCAGCAAAATCAGAAATCCAAATGCCGCTCCTTCCCTTCTGAGCCCTGCTGTGGGTCCAAACTGCAGTTTATTACCACGTATGGGGTATTGTCGTAATCAGGAGACATTGCTTTACAAATGTTGGGGTGCATTTTCTTCATTATTCCTTGTAAATATTAAACATTTCTATGTTGTTTCAGAAAAAAAGTACATTTTAATTTTTAAAGACTAAGAGTATGTTCACACGAGGGCGTCCGTTACGGCTGAAATTACGGGGATGTTTCAGCCTGAAAACATCCCCGTAATTTCAGCCGTACCGGCATGTGCAGGCGCTTGAACGCCGCGTCAATTACGGCCGTAATTAGCGCTGCTATTCATTGGAGTCAATGAATAACGGCTCCAATTACGGCCAAAGAAGTGACAGGTCACTTCTTGGACGCGGGCGTCTATTTACGCGCCGTCATTTGACAGCGGCGCGTAAATATACGCCTCGTGTGAACAGACAAACGTCTGCCCATTGCTTTCAATGGGCAGATGTTTGTCAGCGCTATTGAGGCGCTATTTTCGGGCGTAATTCGGGGCAAAAACGCCCGATTTACGTCCGTAAATAGGCCGTGTGAACATACCCTCATTCTAATATATTTAGCGAAAAACCTGTGTGGTCAAAATTCTAATTATACCCCTATATAAATACCTTAAGGGGTCTAGTTTTCGAAATGGGGTAGTTTATGGGGATTTTCTATCGTTCTGGCAGCTCAAAGCTTCTCCAAATGTGCAGTGGGGCCTAAAACATTTTCAAGCAAAAAAGTCCTGAAAGCCTCCGGGTGCTCCCTTCCATCGGGGCCCTGCCGTGTGTCCAAACAACGCATTAGGGCCACAATGTGGGTATTTTTGAAAACAGGAGAAAGAGGGTGATAGATTTTGGGGTGTGTTTCTTCATTTTCATGTTCGCTTTACAAAGAAATCGGTCTTCAAACTGATACTTTTATGAAAAAAGTGAAATAATTTTTTTTTCACCTGTTATTCATTAAATTTAGCAAAAAACTGTGTGGTCAAAATACTTACTATACCCCTAAATAAATACCTTATGGGGTCTAGTTTTCTAAATGGGGTCGTTTATGGGGAGTTTCTATCATTCTGGCAGCTCAAAGCCTCTCCAAATGTACAGTGGGGCCTAAAACATTTTCAAGCAAAATATGAGTCCTGAAAGCCTCCGGGTGCTCCCTTCCTTTTGTGCCCTGCCGTGTGTCCAGGCAGCGCATTAGGGCCACAATGTAGGTATTTTTGAAAACAGGAGAAACAGGGTGATAGATTTTGTGGTGTGTTTCTTCATTCTCATGGTCGCTTTACAAAGAAATCGGTCTTCAAACTGATACTTTTATGAAAAAAAGTGAAATTATTTTATTAAATACCTTAAGGGGTCTAGTTTTCTAAATGGGGTCATTTGCGGGGGTTTCCATCACTCTGAGACCTATGAGCCTCTGAAAACCTGGCTTGGTGCAGGAAAATAAAATGTACTTCAAAATTTATAAAAATTATTATTCAATTTGTAAGTCCTCTAAATTGCTGAAAATTTATTTTATTTTTTCAAAAGTGCTGCCAAAATAGAGTAAAGAGATGGAAATATATATTTAATTAAAAAAAATTGTACAGTATGTGTGTACATATGTGACATATTGCAGTTAAAAATTGGGAAAATTTTTAATTTTTACAACATTTCTTCAATTTTTCTATTTTTTAATTAATTTCCGGAAATTGTATCAGTCTACTTTTACCACTAAAATAAAGTACAACATGTGACGAAAAAATAATGTCAGAATTACTTGGATATTCAAAACTTTCACAGAGTTATTATCTGATAAAGTCAGACATACCAGATTTGACAAATCTGGCTTGGTCATTAAGGTACAAACAGGCCAGGTCATTAAGGGGTTAATTACATTAATCAAATGAAATTTAAAATAAACCACAAACTATTATTACAACTTTAAATTCTGCATCCTAAAGTCTGGATTCACATGGATGTATGAAGATGTGTGTTTTTGGGGCCCACCCTTCAGCTATATACAAATAAGGTGACCACTCTTGATTGTGTATTAAAACGTGGTAAACCAAAGATCAATATTACAAGTATATAGTGACCGTATAGTTGCAGATACCAGTCCTTTACATGCGCTCTGCAGACCATATAAGCTATTATAGTACAGTGATAAACAGCGACTCACCGGTGACCTCTTCTCACATTAGAGTCATTTATTTTCCCTTTTCTTCTTGATCCAGAATTTGCAACACAAACCTCTTTGGCTACTCAATTTTCCAGCACCCCTCCCACCTATTTCCCACCCCGTACAAAAACTCACCATTTATAGTTCCCCAGATGGAAATAATGCCCCCTCTAGGTGCCCCACACTGTAATAGTACCCCCGCACAGTAATAGTGCCCCCTATGTGCGTCACACAATAATAGTGCCCTACAGACAGTAATAGTGCCCTCCTTACACAGGAACACTTACCTAGTAGTTAGGTCCTCCTTTGTGTCCCCATATAGTTGACAATTTCATATCCCTGAAATTATCCCCTGAGGACGCTGCTGGAGCAGTGAAACATGTCGGGGGGGCTGGCGCCTTTTTAATAATCTCTGTCGGTTTAGCCATTGCACTCTATCATCGTGTGACTTCAGAGGCTTTTCAAGCAGTCTGCAGCTGCTGACTATGCCTGCCACACTCTATCCATGAGATCAAAACAAATACATGATCCCAAACGTCAGGCTAACCAACACTGAACCTTTTAACTTAATTCAATATTGTACATTTCTGCTGCATCCTGTTTCTAAATTAAATAATAAAAGTTATATTTTAATGAATGCTACAATTCTATAGCAGCTGGGAAATTGGGATTTTCTGTGCCCTTGCACACCCATTTGTTTGCTTATATAATCTATCCCTGCCAGCTACTAGGGTCCCTATTAATTTTTCTCCCATATAGTTGTTAGGCCCCCTTGGTGCTCCCATATAGTAGTTAGGATCCCTTTGTGTCCCCATGTTAAATAGGTCCCCTTTGGTGCCCTTATTTAGTGGTTAGGTCCCCTTTGCATCCCTATAAGTTATTTACGACACCTTTGTGTCCCCATGTTAGTTAACTTCCCCTTTGTGTCCCTATATAGCATTTATGACCCCTTTGTCCCCCTTTATTTCAGTTAGGCTCCCTGTGTTCCCCCTATATAGTAGTTAGGCTCCCTTTGTGCCCTCCATATAGTAGCTAGGCCCCTTTGTGCCTTCCATATAGTAGTTAGGCCATTTTGTGCCCTTCATATATGTGTCAGACCCACCTTGTGCCCCCATTAAGTAGTTAGGCCCCCTTATGCCAATATCTATTAGTTAGGCTCCCTTTGTGCCCTCCATATAGTAGTTAGGCCCCTTTATGCCCTCCATATATTTGTTGGACCCCTCGTGCCCTCCATACATTAGTTAGGCCCCTTTGTGCCCTCCATATAATAGTTAGGCCTCCTTGTGCCCTCCATGTAGCAGTTAGGCCACTTAAAAAAAACCTCACCTAAACCCACGACGAGTGAATAGCCCAGCGTTGTGATGTCATCGCGTCACCAGCGCCAGGACGCTGACGTCCTCCCAACCTCTAATAGGCCACAATCCTTAAACATCCTGTGGCCTACAATTGTAAACAACGGGGCAGTGAGCCAATGGCTCGGCGCCTCATCCCATCAAAGAAACCTCCGGTCCTATGGTGGGCCAATCTCTCTCTCTTTCTTGCAATCTGATGTAGTTGCCCGCCCGCTTTCATGGACGGGCAGGCAGCTAAAGAGCAGTGGTGGAGCTGAAGGCAGGGGCCTTGGGCAATTGCCCAGTTTGCCCCCTAACGCTGGACCTGTGTATCCCATCACCTGTGTGTCCATTCAATGACCATGGATGGAATTTTATCCATTGAAGGTAAACAATAAATGTTCCTCCTGAATAACAAGCAAAGATCTTGAAAACAGTGAACACAGAAAGTACATTGAAAAATTATATAACATTTAATTATACAAAAAATTACATACATTTTCTGAAATTGGACAGCCCCATTAAGGTGCAAATATGTAAAAAGTGGCAAAGTGCACATATATTATTAGTGTCTCCTCATATATTATAACTTTAGAATTAATGCATTAGACAAAGCAGATATGTTATTTATGGCCAGAATACAGTTAGAATAAAGAGGTATTGATAAGGCATGCATTAGGCAGTCTTTCTTATGTATATTAACTGTATTCTGCGTTCTTGTTTACAGTTTAACCCTTTAATGACCAGCCTATTTGATGCCTTAATGACAAAGTTTTTCCATTGTCTCATTCAAAGACCTATAACTTTTTTCTTTTTGTGTCAATGTAGCTGTTTAATGTTACGTGTTTTTTGATAGACAAGTTGTATTTATCAATTCATTTTGGGGTACATATAATTTATTGATTAACTTTTATTAACTTTTTTTGGTGGGGGATAGAAAAAAAACAGCAATTTCGCCACACTTCTTGCGTCCTATATTTACGCCATTTACCGTGTGGTATAAATAACCCAACAATTTTATTCAGCGAGTCATTACGATTGCAATGAAACCAAAAATATATATAGATTTTTTATGTTCTACTACTGTCTCCATATTTGAAGAGCGATTTTTTTTTTCTGTCGATGTTGCTGTATGAGGGCTTTTTTTTGCAAGACGACTTGTAGTTTTTATTGGTACCATTTTAGAGTATATGCGACTTTTTATTCACTTTTTATTAAAAAATGTTCAAGGCAGGAATCACAGAAAACAGCAATTTTTGCATTGTTTTATATTTTATTTTTTACAGTGTTCACTGAGACGGTTAAATAATGTAAGAACTTTATCGTTGGGGTTGTTAAGGACGCGGCGATACCAAACATGTATAACTTTTTTACATTATTTTTTTTTTAATAATAAAATAATTATTTTTTTCACTTTTTTTTTATTATTAACTTTATTAATCTTTTTTTTTTACTTTTTTACTAGTCCCACTAGGAGACTTCACCTGATCGCTTTCATAATACACTGCAATACTTCTGTATCTGCTAGGCCATTCCGGAGGCTCCAAAACCACTCAGATACGGCGCTCGCTTTTGAGCACGCATCTGAGGGGTTAAACGGGCGAGATCGATACTAATATCGATCTCGTCTGTTAGGGTATGTGCACACGTAGTGACCAAAAACGTCTGAAAATCCAGAGCTGTTTTCAAGGGAAAACAGACCCTGCTTTTCAGACGTTTTTTGACCAACTCAGATTTTTCGCGGCGTTTTTTACGTCCGTTTTTGGAGCTGTTTTCATTGGAGTCTATGAGAAAACAGCTCCAAAAACGTCCAAAGAAGTGTCCTGCACTTCTTTTGACGAGGCTGTATTTTTACGCGTCGTCGTTTGACAGCTGTCAAACGACGACGCATAAATAACAGGTCGTCTGCACAGTAAATCGGCAAACCCATTCAAATGAATGGGCAGATGTTTGCCGACGTATTGTAGCCCTATTTTCAGACGTAAAACGAGGCATAATACGCCTCGTTTACGTCTGAAAATAGGTCGTCTGAACCCATCCTTAGAGCGGGGCTGCTCCCAGCTCTCAGCTACCTCTGATAGCTGAGAACAGGGAGATTTAACGGCTCCCTGCTCTGTTTATTTATTCAGATGCAGTGCCGTAAAAAGGCTATTGCATCAGAATAAAGCCTGTTAGTGGCTGCCGTAAAAACACCTATGGGCGGTCACTAATGGGTTAAGTTAGTATACAATCCTTTGTATGTCCCATGAAAGCCACTGTATCTATCACCTATGACCCTGTTGACCTTACCAAGTCAGCTCTTCAGCAGCCATTTCTTCAGAGCTTACTGTTGAACTAGCAGTATCTAAAGTCATCCTCTTCATCCAAGACTACGTTAGCATATGTTGATGCATATTATAGTGTTTTGCATGTCTCCTACTGTTAATTTCCAATTTATAGATACCAGTTAGAGACGATGCTTGTTACAACAGATAGGACAACATCTCCCTGGTGTGCATGTCTACCTTCACTCATCATCTATGTGTTTATGCAACTTGTACATCATGCACAAGTTCGTGCTTGTATAGCTTTGTATAATAGTGTGTTGTTAGATGCTGGTGTATTACAGTAAGCGCATTATCGTTCTGTTTCTTAGTTTCACACTATCCTTGAAATAAAAGTTGCATTTTGGACATTGTTCCTGGGTCAATGATTTCCTGTTAGAGCGTTTAGCTGCTGCCAACTGATTCTCCTCTCACATATAAGGAGGACAGAACAGAACAGTAAAACAGTGTCTTCTCTCAGGCTGGACGGCAGGATGCTAAACCCTGCAGAGTGCTACAGTGCTACAGTAAAGTAACACTGCTACAAACACCCGTGAAAGTTGAAAGTATGTAAGCCTGTCCACAGTGTCATCATGTCAGCAAGGGAGATCAGACCATTTGAGATGAGGTCTTCGATCTCAGCTAGCTCTAGAAGCCCAAAGAGGTCAGTGAGCAGCTCCACAGTCGCCCTTGCTCGCGCAAGAGCTAAGGGCCACCAAGGTATGGGCGACCTTCGCTGAACAAGAAATGAAATTGAAAATAGAAAGGGCACACCTGGAAGCAACACTGGAGATCAGCAGAAAACTATAGCCGAACAGAGGACTAGAAAGGATCCTAGTTTTGACTTCTCAACGTTCGATACTGCTCATCCCAAATCTATTAGGGTATGTTCACACGGCCTATTTACGGACGTAATTCGGGCGTTTTTGCCCCGAATTACATCTGAAAATAGCGCCTCAATAGCGCTGACAAACATCTGCCCATTGAAAGCAATGGGCAGACGTTTGTCTGTTCACACGAGGCGTATATTTACGCGCCGCTGTCAAATGACGGCGCGTAAATAGACGCCCGCGTCAAAGAAGTGACCTGTCACTTCTTTGGCCGTAAATGGAGCCGCTATTCATTGACTCCAATGAATAGCAGCGCTAATTACGGCCGTAATGGACGCGGCGTTCAAGCGCCTGCACATGCCGGTACGGCTGAAATTACGGGGATGTTTTCAGGCTGAAACATCCCCGTAATTTCAGCCGTAACGGACGCCCTCGTGTGAACATACCCTTAAACCTGTCTGACTTCGTAACCTCAAAGGTACACCTGTTGCAGTACACAAAACTAGTGTTTCCCTTACAGACTCCAAAACTTGCCATACTGCAGAGACTGAGATGTACTCAACAATAGACTTGTACAGAGAGCCCTCTACACAAGAAGCCACATCTACTATAGAAACTATATTTGCTACAGGTGTTGTGCATCAACTTCCCATCCTACAAAGGATTGTACGGCCAACATCAAGTGCTCAAAATGTGACAGCAAAGAGCATGATAGAGCTTTACACCAAGGGCCAGCTCCATGGACTCTCACACCCTCAAACTAGACTGCGGAGCACAGCGGGTGAGGAAAAAGACACAGTACCTGCTCAAGTGACACTCCAGTCCACCCGAGTCTGCAGAGAAGGTCTTAGCGGCAAATCCTGTTCCAAGATTTGTCTCATTACAGTTTACACTATTGTTCACAAAGAGCAAGTGGTAAGGCTGCACTCCATTCTTGATGAGCAAAGCAACAGATTCCTTGCTAGCTCAGCTTTCTTTGATATCTTCAAGAATACAGGACACAACTCCTCATATTGATTTAAAACTTGTACAGGCTTTTAGCTTAGAAACAGGGAGAAGTACTACTGGTTATCAAACTGAATCCATAAAATGTGAAACATCCCTGCCTCTGCCTACCTTGATTGAATGCAATCAGATCCCAAACAACAGAGAGGAGATCCCTACACCCGAGGCAGAATTACATCAAGGACATCTGAAAACTATAGCACATCATATCCCCACACTTGATCGAAAGGTTCATATATTACTTCTGCTCAGAAGAGATGTCATGAGTCCACAAAGTGAGAAAGGAGATAAACGGCCCACAAAATTTCTCATACGCTCAGAAGCTTGACCTAGGGTGAGTCATTATAGGTGATGTCTGCCTAGGAAATGTTCATAAACATTGTAAATCCCTTTACACAAATTAGTTGGAGAACCGACATCCATCCCTTATCCAGCCTTGTCCTAACAGATTTATCATAAGAGAGAAGCTTACTAGCTTTGTATATCCTGACCTTACAGAAACCAGGAATCATTCCTGCGATGAACACAGGGAACACTTAGGATGCACGGTCTTCCAGAGGACAAAGGATAAACAAAAAAACAGCACCCTCTATCATAGTTGAGGCTTTCTTTTTTTTTTTTTATTACAAGGGTAAAAAGATGACTAAAAAGTAGCAATATACAGGTTGCGCAGGAAGTGAAATGTAAGAAGGTCAATTCCTAGGCTTAAAAGGCGAGATTCGTTTAAACCGTTTAAATGCAATAAGAAAACTGGAAAACTAAGAAAAAACACAATGGATCTATCTGTTCAAAAAGTATTTCAAAAGATAACAAAAAAAATCAATGTACAGTGATGAGCACCAAAAAGAATAAAGGAGAGAGCAGGGCAGTAGAAGGAGAGGGAGGACCGAGTACCTATACGTAGCAAGCCTATACCAAAAATCACTGAGAAGGACAATCCTATCAAGAATGAAAGGGTTGAGAGGGTCAAGCAAACGAGTGTTGCCGATGTAGTCAGCCCGAGCTCAATAGTTTCAAACTTGTCTACTTTAACTAGGAGTATAGCCATAAATTTTTCGTTAATCATATACCAGGACAATCGTCTCTTGACCTCAGCAAAATTAAGAGAGGGCGTTTTCCAGGACATTGCTATGGTTTGTTTGACAGCTTAAAAAACAAAAGTGATTAGGATTTAAGCAAGCAGGGGTACATCAGGAATTATTTTATTGAGGAGGGCTGCCCAAGAGTTCTTGACCAGGTTAGGTATGGTGAGGTTTAGAATCAAAAAGTATTCTCGCATGAAAAACCTTTGTACTCTAGGACATATCCACATGTGTGTAGCATGTCTCCTGGTTCTTCACAACCCCTAAAACAAAGGGAAGAGTATCCTGCGACAACTTTAGCGATACAGGAGGGAGTCAGGTACCATCTCGTGAGGACTTTAATATTGGTTTTGAGAATCAGAGTGTTACATAGTCCTCTCGAACTGGAAGAGCAAATTTGCTTCCATTCGGGGTAAGACAACTCCTTGCCCAATTCGGCCTCTCACCTACGGACATATGCCAGGTGACAGCTAGATTGGGATTGAGATAGGCAAGTATTTAAATGAGAGATGTTGCCAGGGAAATATGGGCTCTAACGACAACATGGCTCAAAGAGAGTAAATGCTAAAGGAGTAGAGCTAGTCTTTATCAAGGAAAATGTTTGATTTTGCAGTTAGCGGAAATGTTATCTAAAAGAATGGGGGCATTTTTCTTCTAATAGTGGGAATGATTTGACACCCGCTATCGTCAAGAACTGATTAACTTTTGTGATTCAAGCCCTAGTCCAAGCTTGAAACAAGGTAGGGGGAAAGTGCATTGCCACAAAGTGGAGTCAGTGGTAGACAGGGCAAAATTAATTTGGCAGAGTATTTAACCAACTCCCAGATACGTAAAGAGTGTGTCAAAATGGAATCAGAAATAATAGATCTCTATGAGGGGCCGGAGTCACAAAAGTCCATTTAAGGGAACTGGATAAAATTCCAGGACTTCAAGCGTCAACCACATGGGCGGATCAGTAGTGGCATAATAGAAAGCCAGTTGGACATTCTGTGCTGCCTCATAATATTTGGTCACATGAGGGAATCCTAACCCACGCTTTGTTTTGTGTTGGTAGAGAGTAGTGCAATTGACCTCAGATATACTCCCCTGAAAAACAAATTTATTGATTAACTACTGTAAGATTCAGAGATAGTGATTAGGGATGGGAACCGGGAGCACACTAAAAAGATATGAGTTTACGAAAAATACATCTTCAGCATTTGTGCACCCGGCCGAGCCATGAAATATGATATTTCTCCCAATCTTCCAGCATAGTTCTAAGTTTACGAAGTAACAGGGGATAGTTTGCCATACTTAACATGTAAACATCAGCAGTAAGGCTAATGCCCAGGTATTCCAACCTACCTGTAGCCCACTGGAAGGAAAAATTAGATTGTAAGGTTGCAAGAATGAGAGAGGGGAGTAAGATATTAAATTTGTAAGGTTTGGCCTGATTAACAAACACGCCAGAGAATGACCCGAAGCTGGATGTAGGAAATTGGGAAGGGTACTGAGGAGAGATATTATGGTTAGCAAGATATCATCTTCAAACATACATAACTTGTGTCACCGAGGCCACCTCTATGCCCTTAATATTAGGATTGCGGTGAGGGTTAGTCGCTAGGGGTTCCAGAGCGAGGATGAACAATAAGGTCGAGAGAAGACAACCCTGGAAAGTTCCTCGGGAAATTGTAAGTCTGAGGAAAACACATTGTATTGGACAAATGCTTGAGGAGAGCTATAGAGGGTTTTCAGCCAGGCAATGAAATAAAAAGGGAATCCCCATCTGTTCAGAACTGCAAATAGATATAAGTCCAGAGGACTGTGTCAAATGTTTTTTTGATATAGAGTGAGAGGAACATAGCCTCAATACCTCTGTGCTTACAGCAATGCAACAGATGGGAGACCCATCGAATATTGTCAGAGGCCAGTCGTTTACAAACAAAACCAACCTAGTTTCCATGTATCAGGGTGCCCAGACCTGTATTTAACCGAAGGTAGAGAATCTTGGCCAGCATTTTAATGTTAATATTTATGAGAGATATTGGACCATAGTGGGACCAGTTCAGGTGATCTTCTTTCGGCTTTGGAATCATATAGATAACGACTGCGAGAGTGGTGCAGTTAGTGGGTTCATTATTTCTGAGAGAGTTAAAAATATTGGCAAATGGTGCAGACAAGACCGAGGCATACTTCTTATAATACAAAAGTGTAAAGCCATCAGGGCCAGGTTGTTTATTAATCTTCAACATCTTCATAGTGGCTTCCACCTCTTCGGGGGTAATCTCTTGACTTAATAAATCAGCTAGGCCAGTGGGTAAAGATGGCAAATGGGTTGTTTAGAGGAAGTAATGAATCACACTCAGGTCAGGAGCAGTATCCTCAGTACACAGAGAAGATAAATGTCATGATAATTTGTATTTTGTAACACTATAGTATGTGGATTAGAGGATACATGTCCAGTCTGGGTGCACAATTCGATGGGAGGAAATGTTCTTATTTTGAATTGTATAATCTCTGTTGGGATCAGTGGATAATGTGTTCAGCTTTCTCAGTGGGCACAGACGAGTTCTTGTGCTAACTGAGGGGTAAAGGTATGCTTCAACCTAGACTCCAGGAGGAGTACTTTAGATCTATCCTAGTGTATAGGTGATGTCTAGGATAATAAAATGTGTAGTTTAGTGGTGGGATTAACTTCTCCCGATGCATTGACCCAATGATTCTTCGAGAGATGAGTTAGGAAGGCAGAGGAAAGTGCCGAGGGTGGAGAGGGGAAGCTAGCTAAAGACGGACTAGTGCATTTGTCCAGTCTTGGGTCAAGTACACTAATAAGAGTCGCCACAAATTATTGTTGTACCCGCCTCATGGTATGCTATTAATTGAAATAAGCGGGATAGGACGACGGGCTGTCTAGAATTTGGGGCACAGTATGGGATTATGGTCCCCAAATTATGATGGATCGAGCCCGTCAGTAGCAGGTATCGACAATCAGGGTCTTCTCTTAAAACAAATAGCTACACCCTGGTTTTGTCCGGGGCTTTAGCAACATAAAACTGGGGGTATGAAGAGGCCAAGATGCGTGGGGCTGAAAAGTCAGAGAAGTGTGTCTCTTGGAGGCACACCACCTCTGCCTGCAAGATCCTATAATACCGAAAGGCTTTGGTGCGTTTATGGTGCAAAATAAATCTACGTACATTGTGGGAGATAATGGTTAGATGTAGGATGGTGGAATAATACAACTATTTGAGAAAAACTTAGGTGGATAGATGAAGGTCCCAACGAGTTGGGAGCAGCATTGGTACTTAGAAAGCTTGAGTGGCTGCCCATCGGTGAACTCCCGGTCACAAATCAAGAGAGAAGGAGGAGAAAGAAGAGAGAGTGCTCATAAGCATGAGGTAGGCCGAGCAGATGGCTCAGGGGTAAAATAGCGATTGTGTGAGTAAAACTTAACAATCGCAAGAAGTTTAACAAATAGCAAAACAATTTAGCAAACCACAGAGTGCTATGCAACAGTGCTACAAGCACTAAATATGACAAAAGCCTGCTAAGGCACTAAGTATCAAGTGCAAGGGTGGGCTATGAGAGGGACCTATGGAAAATATAACATGGAAAATAAAACCCTGTGGAGGGAAGAGAAAAAATTTTAAAAAAGGGGGAGGGAAGGATTGGGAAAAGGGATAGAAAGGCAAAAGCAAAACTATTTTAACAGGGTTTTATTGTGTAGAGTCGACGTCGATCCAGGAATAAGGCATCTTTAAGGGGGAACTACTCCCTGTGGGCAGCAGTCATTATCGGTACAGCAATTTAAGTTTCAGCAAGCCGCGTATAGGATGAAACAACAGATATTCACTGATGAAGGGTAGAGACTTAAGGATCCAGATGAAGTGTTCACTGAGGGAGACAATGGTCCCAACGTTTCAGGAGGAGTACGGGTGGGAGGAGTATCAAAGCTTAGTTTGGCAAAACAGCGTCTGGCACATTCTGGAGACATAACTGCGTGGAGCACATCCATGTATGAGAAATGCAATTTGAAGGGGAACCCCCATCTGTATTTAATACTTTTCATTTGAAGGACCTCATAGTTTGGTTTCATGGGTCTGTGTTTCACAATGGTGGATGGAGCAGCATCTGGGAAGAGCTTGATGGAGTTGATTCCCGGTGCGATAGCAGTGAAATGTCAGGACTATGTCTCACAGTCTGCGATTTGTCAAGGCACGATGGATGTGATCAAGTTCAAGTCGTTCAATATGAATATTAGGTAGAAGCTCTTGGAATAAGGCAGTCATTGTAGATTGGAGGTTAGTGGTGGATTCAGGCAGCCCTCTGATGTGCAGTTTGCCTCTGCAAGACCTGTTCTCAAAGTCCTCTAGTTTATTATTCAGGGTATGTATCTCTTCCTGTAACAGTTCTAGATCTTTGTCTTAGGTGTGTAAAGTAGAAGAGACCGTGTCCATATGGTCTTCCAAGGCTGCAGTGCGTGTACCCATTGCTCTAATTTCTAATGTCAGGTCCTGAGTGATTTTGGCAAAATAGCTAGTTTAGAATGGAGAATCTTTTGGAATTGCTCCAGAATAGTAGCTGGGTTCAAAATAGGAGGTTGAGAATCTGTTGTTGTTGTTCGGCTTGCATTAACAGGCTCAGGAGAATCGGAGATGGAGGAATGGGAGAAATTGTCTGTCAAAATATGGTCAGACGACAGTTTGGTAGACAGCCTCGTGTTGGAAGCAGTTTTGGAGTCAAACTTCTGTTGTGGTCGACGTTAAACATAGTCTGCAACGTTTCACCTTCTCAATGAAGGCATTTTCAAGCAATTAGTGATAGGTACAGGAAAGTATATATATATATATATATATATATATATATATGGGGCAAAGCCCAATCAATCAATGTTACAACAAAACCACAATTATACAAAAGATACAAAATTGTACAAATTACAAAGTATAAAATGACATAAAAAGCATTAGTGTACTTGTAAGTGAAATATACGACATGACAAAACTATCAAATGCATACATCATGAGTATTATCAAAAATCAGTGTATAAGTAAAGTATTCATAAGTGAAATATATGCTTAAAAACAAATACAGCTGGCACTCACCAATCTAAGGGTATGTTCACACGGCCTATTTACGGACGTAATTCGGGCGTTTTTGCCCCGAATTACGTCTGAAAATAGCGCCTCAATAGCGCTGACAAACATCTGCCCATTGAAAGCAATGGGCAGACGTTTGTCTGTTCACACGAGGCGTATATTTACGCGCCGCTGTCAAATGACGGCGCGTAAATAGACGCCCGCGTAGAAGAAGTGACCTGTCACTTCTTTGGCCGTAATTGGAGCCGCTATTCATTGACTCCAATGAATAGCAGCGCTAATTACGGCCGTAATTGACGCGGCGTTCAAGCGCCTGCACATGCCGGTACGGCTGAAATTACGGGGATGTTTTCAGGCTGAAACATCCCCGTAATTTCAGCCGTTACGGACCCCCGCCGTGTGAACATACCCTAAGGGTATGTGCACACGTAGTGACCAAAAACGTCTGAAAATCCAGAGCTGTTTTGAAGGGAAAACAGACCCTGCTTTTCAGACGTTTTTTGACCAACTCAGATTTTTCGCAGCGTTTTTCGCGCCGTTTTCGCGGCGTTTTTTACGTCCGTTTTTGGAGCTGTTTTCATTGGAGTCTATGAGAAAACAGCTCCAAAAACGTCCAAAGAAGTGTCCTGCACTTC
Organism: Rhinoderma darwinii; assembly: GCF_050947455.1. NCBI lineage: Eukaryota > Metazoa > Chordata > Amphibia > Anura > Rhinodermatidae > Rhinoderma > Rhinoderma darwinii. The sequence goes on from NC_134689.1 coordinate 69,036,349, forward strand.
TTTTGACGAGGCTGTATTTTTACGCGTCGTCGTTTGACAGCTGTCAAACGACGACGCGTAAATAACAGGTCGTCTGCACAGTACATCGGCAAACCCATTCAAATGAATGGGCAGATGTTTGCCGACGTATTGTAGCCCTATTTTCAGACGTAAAACGAGGCATAATACGCCTCGTTTACGTCTGAAAATAGGTCGTGTGAACCCAGCCTTAATGTGGATCAAAAGGAGTCATATGCACTCATGCATATAATTTTTCTCTGCGTTAATAATAACAGACTGTGCATGTCTACCATGCCGCTCGCTAATTGGTTCCAACTGAACATGTGATTGAACGTCATTGGAAAATACACAATGCAATAGTGGCTGGTGGGAGTGGCTATTATTATTTAAGACACCTGAGCACTTTCCTTCAGCAGCATTTTTTACCTGTCTGCGTCTTGCTGGGCTTATATCTGCCCAATTTATGAGAATGCCCTTTTTTTGTGTTTTTAATCTTATTCTATGTCCCACATTTTTCTGTAGTGGAGGAATAGAGCTATACAATTCGAGTATCTCACGCACTCGCATCCGAAACCTATGTGCGCGTCGTCACCATCTTAGAAAAGGGAAGTTGCCCTATCTATCAACGTAGTGTAGTATATGAAATTAGCATATAGTAGCATTAGTAGTTCCTCTCCGTGGAACTACTGTCCCGTACTGTAATCATGTTTTCAGTACGGGACAGTAGTTCCACGGAGAGGCACGGACTCCTAGCATCGTACATAACTATGATGATAGGAGCCCGGCTCCCTGCAGTGTGTTCGGTCCGGGTCTTGCGGCCAAAATACGTTCCGTCCATTACGGGTTGAACATGCTCGTGTGAATCCAGCCTTAGATGTATTTAGAAAGTATCGGTACTAAAGTACAGGAACTACACATGGTCAAAACCATTGCAATGGTGACGTGTAACATAATAAAAAAGAAGGTAGCCCAATCCCCAGGCAATCGCGTTTTTAGGGGCGAGGTGCTACCCCATATATGATGTAAGAGCACCCCGACCCTGGCATCCACTCCACCTCTACATGAATCTATAATCCACAAGGAGGTATATGGCGGTAACCATTTCAGAATCACAATGATACTAACCGAGGAGAGTCATACCCTGTTAATCTCAATACATCGGATTTTAGAAAAATCCATGTATTATATAACTATAACTGTTGCACTGTGGTCTAAAGTTATGAAAGTAGAACATGACAAAAAATATAATACAATTACTTTATTAAAGTAAGAATCAAAGAAAATCAAAGACATTTTTTACAGCAAAATATATCAGCATATGAGTTCCTAGTTCATAAGGTAAGAGTCCAGTCACGATATCAACAAATCAATCTATATCAAAAAAAGAGAAAATACTTCCAAAAACAAGTATACTTATCGCACACAATCGTTATATGAGAACTATCACGAATGGCTCCCATAAACCCATATATGACAATGTGAATAAAATTTATTCTGAATGTTGACCCAACGGCAAGAGGATCCAGACTGGATATCCCCCACAAATGGTACCTATCATTATAGCAAAAAGGAATTCCCCAACCTGTCTAGCTTCTGGGCGGTTCTTCTTTTGCCTTGAGCCTCTCTTTTCTGTCCTTCTGCCAATCTGCTGTGGGCTTGTATATATACCTGTCTCTTCCCACCTGTCTTTGCTTGTGAATCTTCCTATTTCCTGATCAAGCTCCTGACTGTGCCTGCATTCTTGATTTCTGGACCTCGTGTATACTGACCTTGGCTTCTCTCCCGTTAACCCTCTGGCTACCGATTCTGATTATCCGCTCCCAACTGGTTTTGACCATGGCTTGTCTGATTAGCTCTACTCCGTTTCTGGACTTTCAGTTAGCCTACTGGCTGTCTTGTTTCCAGCTCAGGTTTGCCTGCATTGCACCTCTTTTCCAAAACGACACTCTGTTAAGACAACCTGGCTTCTAAGCAGCAAAGTACATCTCACCTTGCGGTCAGCTCTGGCGAATACCTTAGAGTGGCCATAGACTCTGTCAACTAGAGTGGTTATGGATTAGAGGTTTCGGGTTTATGTGCACACTCTCTCCCAGCAGACTCATGGTGTATGGATGCTGTGGAGTTCAGGCTCTGCACGTCCACTCCGGATGGCATCCAAACCATGCCCCCCTAAAGATGAGACTTTCTTAAAGATAATGGAACAAGGATTTTTCAAGGATGAAAGAATTAGCTGGGTTGCACAGCCCCTTTTAACGCGGCTCTGTCACCAGATTTCGCTGCAATGTAGATTACAGTAACGTTTTTATTTTTAAAAAACGAGCATTTTTGGCCATGTTATGACCATTTTTGTATTTATGCAAATGAGGCTTGCAAAAGTACAACTGGGCGTGTTTACAGTAAAAGTACAACTGGGCGTGTATTATGTGTGTTACATCTGGGCGTTTTTACTTCTTTTACTAGCTGGGCGTTCTGACGAGAAGTATCATACACTTCTCTTCAGAACGCCCAGCTTCTGGCAGTGCAGACACACAGCGTGTTCTCGAGAGATCACGCTGTGACGTCACTCACTACCTGCCCCAGGTCCTGCATCGTGTCGGCCACATCGGCACCAGAGGCTACAGTTGATTCTGCAGCAGCATCAGCGTTTGCAGGTAAGCGTTTGCAGGTAAGTAGCTACATCGACTTACCTGCAAACGCCGATGCTGCTGCAGAATCAACTGTAGCCTCTGGTGCCGATGTGTCCTCGCTCGTCCGACACGATGCAGGACCTGAGGAAGTGACGTCACAGCGTGATCTCTCGAGAACACGCTGTGTGTCTGCACTGCCAGAAGCTGGGCGTTCTGAAGAGAAGTGGATGATACATCTCGTCAGAACTCCCAGCTAGTAAAAGAAGTAAACACGCTCCGATGTACGCACATAATACACGCCCAGTTGGACTTTTACTTTAAACACGCCCAGTTGGACTTTAGCATTCCTCATTTGCATAAATACAAAAATGGTCATAATTTGGCCAAAAATGCTCGTTTTTTAAAAATAAAAACGTTACTGTAATCTACATTGCAGCGCCTATCTGCTGCAATAGCAGATAGGGGTTGCAAAATCTGGTGACAGAGCCTCTTTAAAACACAGAGACACAACCTTCCCAACAACAGGGACCAGGGACTAAAGCGCCTTTATTCACTCAGGTACAAGTTTCAACGAAAACCAGATATGCAGGAAAATTTCTTCTCGTTCATGAACAAGATATTTGAAAACAGCCATGCAGAAGTAGCCCCAACTCTAAAAGAAACGGAAGAACGCTGTGGACTTCAGCTCACAGTATGAGGAAGTCTCTTAGGCCCCATGCACACGACCGTGTTCGGTCCATGATATATGGTCCGCATGTTGGCCGCATGTCCCGGACCAAACACAGTGCAGGAAGCCGGGCTCCTAGCATCATACTTATCTATGACGCTAGGTGTCACTGCCTCGCTGCGGGACAACTGTCTCGTACTGTAATCATGTTTTCAGTATGGGACAGTAGTTCCGTGGACAGGCAGTGACACCTAGCATCATAGATAAGTATGATGCTAGGAGCCTGGCTCCCTGCACAGTGCTCGGTCCGGGACATGCGGCCGACATGCTGACCGTATATCATGGACCGAACACGGTCTTGTGTATGGGGCCTTAATGATGTTCTTTTGACAGAACCAAACCTCAACAACACACTTCTTCATGTCCTCATCAGATTCCACAAAGATTCCATTGCCATTCTCGCTGACATATAACAAATGTTTCATTGCTTCCTAATTAAAGAAAAGCACAGGAATTTCTTCAGATTCTTCTGGATAAGAGGTAATGACCCTACCAAAGACATCACAGAATATCGTATGTAGGCACATATTTTTGGCAACAGCCCATCTCCTTCAGTCGCTATCTATAGACTCAGACAGTCTGCCAGGGAAGGTGAGAAAGACTATGGGCAGGACGTCAGACAGTTTATTGAGAGAGACTTTTATGTAGACCACTGGCGTAGCTATAGGGGTCGCAGCGGTGGCAATTGCGACCGGGCCCCGAAGCAAGGGGGGCCCATGGCCCCCCGCACCACATCAATAAAAAGTTACTATAGTAACTCGGGCCGCGGGCCCCTGTTACTATAGTAACAGACTTTACTTACCTTCCTGGTTCCGGATCGCAGCGGAGGTACTGACGTCAAGCGCTGTGCGCAGCGCATGACATCACAGCGCTATGCGCCGCGCACAGCATCGAGATGACAGAACTCCCGCCGCGGCCGAAGAGGAAGGTAAGGTTAGCCCTGACTGGCGGGGTCCGACTCCCGGTACCCGCCAATCAGCTGTTTTGAAGGGGCCACAGCACTCGTACGAGAGCTGCTCCCCTTCATTCCTGTCACTTCATTCCGGTCACACTGTGAATCCGTGTCGGCGATTCACAGTGTGAGCGAGTAGTGAAATGAAGGGGAAGCAGCTCTCGTACGAGTGCTGCGGCCCCTTCAAAACAGCTGATTTGCGGGTCCCGGGTGACACATCAGCTATTGATGGCCTATCCTGTGGATAGGCCATCAATGTTTAGGGACTGCACAACCCCTAAGCCTACGATGTATCAGGCTTAGAGGGCCCATGAGACAGGATCACAGATTGTGTGATCCTGTCTGCTGGGCCCTGTATCTAAGCCAATCACATGGTAGGCTTAGATACATGGCCCATGTGTGATCCTGTCTGCTTGGCCCTGTATCTAAGCCAATCACATGGTAGGCTTAGATACATGGCCCATGTGTGAACCTGTCTGGTCGGCCATGTATATAAGCCTACCACACTGTAGGCTTAGATACATGGCCCATGCGTGATCCTGTCTGCTGGGCCCTGTATCTAAGCCAATCACATGGTAGGCTTAGATACATGGCCCATGTGTGATCCTGTCTGCTGGGCCCTGTATCTAAGCCTACCACACTGTAGGTTTAGATACAGGGCCCCAGCACACAGTAATCTTATACTGTATAAGATTACTGTCTGCTGGACCCTGTATCTAAGCCTACGTTGTGGTAGGCTTAGATACAGGATACCACAGACAGTATCACACATGGGCCTTGTATCTAAGCCTAACACATGTGTTACTAATCGTTTTTTTGTGTGTTTTCTTACAGGTTCGGTCGTTGGACTACGTCGGATTCCAGGACTACTTCGATGACAGCTTTTTTTTTATTATCAATAAAATGGTTAATCAGGGCTGTGTGGGTTTTTTTTTTATTTCAATAAAATATTTTTTCTATGTCTTTGTGTTTTTTTTTAAACTATATTACTACCGCCTTAGTAATGGCCGCCGGCTGATTGACAACATCCATTGCTAAGGCGGGGCTTAGTGTTAGCCGGTGCAGCGGCGAACACTAACCCCCTTTATTACCCCGGTACCCACCGCCACCAGGGGTGCTGGGAAGAGCCGGGTACGATCCAGTACTTGACCATCTGTAGTGATGGTCGGTCACTGGGGTGGCCGCAGGCTGGTATTATCAGGAGGGGAAAGGCCAAAAACAGTGGCCCTTCCTACCCTGGTGATGCTAGACTGCTGCTGCTTTATTGTATCTGGCTGGTTATGAAAAATGGGGGGGACCCCACGTCATTTGAAAAAAAATAAAACAAATTTGGAAAGAACGATGTGGGGCCCCCCCCAATTTTCATAACCAGCCAGATACAACACAGCAGCAGCAGGCAGCATTATCAGGGTGGGATGGGCCACTGTTTTTGGCCTTCCCCAGCCTAATACTACCAGCCTGCGGCCACCCCGGTGCCTGCCCGTCACTACAGATGGTCGGGTACTGGTTCGTACCCGGCTCTTCCCAGTACCCCTGGTGGCGTTGGGTACCGGGGTAATAATGGGGGTTAGTGTAGCCTCTGCACCCGCTAACATTAAGCCTCGCCTTAGTAATGGAGGTTGTCAATCAGCCAGCGGCCATTACTAAGGTGGTGATAATAAAGTTTAAAAAGATACAAACGCATAGAAAAAATATTTTATTGAAATAAAAAAACACAACCCTCATTAACCATTTTATTGAGAATAAAAAAAAACGCCGTCATTGAAGTCCTCGAATCTGAAGTCCAACAACCGAACCTGTAAAAAACACAAACACACAAAAATAATCAGTAACACATAAAGAAGCAAAATTATTATTCTTACCTATCCTGGGTCCAGCGCTGGAGCCGCAATGTCAGCGAGCTGGGCCCTGTATCTAATCCAATCATGTGTGATACTGTCTGCTGAGCTGTGTATCTAATCCAATCATGTGTGATACTGTCTGCTGAGCTGTGTATCTAATCCAATCATGTGTGATACTGTCTGCTGGGCCCTGTATCTAATCGTATCTTGTGTGATACTGTCTGCTGAGCGGTGTATCTAATCCTATCATGTGTGATACTGTCTGCTCAGCCACTGTATCTAATCCTATCATGTGTGATACTGTCTGCTGGGCCACTGTATCTAATCCTATCATGTGTGATACTGCCTTCTGAGCCACTGTATCTAATCCTATCATGTGTGATACTGTCTGCTGAGCCACTGTATCTAATCCTATCCATAGTTTATAGGGTCGTAGTGCTATAGATATGCTATGCTTATACACACATTTTTTTTTGGGGCAGACACATATGTATTGGGGCTATTTCCCCTGACATTTTAAGCCCTGAGGGTATGTTCACACGGCAGCGTCTGTTACGGCTGAAATTACAGTGCTGTTTTCGCCTGAAAACAGCACCGTAATTTCAGCCGTAATGGCATGTGCAGGCGTCTTTCGCTGCGTCCATTACGGACGTAATTGGAGCTGTTTTTCTATGGAGTCCATGGAAAACGGCTCCATTTACGTCTGAAGAAGTGACAGGCACTTCTTTGACGCGGGCGTGTTTTTTTGACAGCGGCGCGTAAAAAAAATGACCGTCGGCACAGAACATCGTAAGACCCATTCAAATGAATGGGCAGATGTTTGCCAACGCTTTTGAGCCGCATTTTCGGACGTAATTCAATGCTAAAACGCCCGAATTACGTCCGTAAATAGGGTGTGTGAACCCAGCCATAGAGACGCCCCGGCTGCTAGTGCTGCATTGTTGGGTCACTTAGGAGACCCAGCGATGCAGCTGAAAGCTGCGGACCGTCGGCCATGAGAAGTTTGCGGGGGGTAAGAATTCTTGCATCGGGGCCCATGAGCCTTTAGCTACGCCCCTGATGTAGACGATGGCCTAAAGTCACTTTCTTCACCAGAGGCTGCAATCAGCCTACTCAAAATTACTCGAAGTATGCTCGCCTGTTCGATAAGATAGCTTCAAACAACTTCAAAACTTTTTATAGAGGCCTTCCACATTCAAGATCATGCCAGCGATTTGAAAGATTTAGACTTGGCAACAGACTCGATACCCATACAGCGCAGCCTAGGGCTCAATTTGGACCTCAAGTCTGACACCTTCACCTTTCAGGTCGACCCAAGAAAAAAAGCCTTTCACACGGCGGCTCATTGATCATAAACAGTCTATATGATCCACTTGGGTTCGCAGCCCCTGGAGAAAGAATAACTGTAGATAGCATTGAGAAACTCTCTAAAGGTGTTGTGTAACCTACATATACCTAGACCATATTCTCTCATCCCTCCTGCAGAGGTTCGGTCTAAGAAGGTGTGTGTGTGTGTGTGTGTGTGTGTGTGTGTGTGTGTGTGTATATACACGCTTAAAGAGGCTCTGTCACCAGATTATAAATGCCCTATCTCCTACATAATGTGATCGGCGCTGGAATGTAGATAACAGCAGTGGTTTTTATTTTGAAAAACGATAATTTTTGAGCAAGTTATGAGCAATTTTAGATTTAGTTTCTTAATGCCCAACTGGGTGTGTTCTTACTTTTAACCAAGTGGGTGTTGTAAAGAAGTGTATGAGGCTGACCAATCAGTGACCAATCAGTGACATCCACTTCTCATTGTTCCAGCCCAGCTTCTTTCACTGCACAATCTCACTGTGCTGTGGATCATGCTTCACTATAGGGATGGTATTGGGCAGGTGATGAGCAGTGCCTGGTTTTCTCCAGATATGACACTTAGAATTAAGGCCAAAAAGTTACATTTTGGTTTCATCAGACCACAGAATCTTGTTTCTCACATTCTGAGAGTCCTTTAGTTGCTTTTTTGCAAACTCCAGGCAGGCTCTTGCAGATAAGTGCATACTTAAACAAAGGGCCATAATCTGTGATAACTGTGTATTAAAAAAATAATCTTAAAATAGAGATCCCCAAGGGACAATATCTCAGGTTGAGGAGAAATTTGTTCGGATCTATGGGATTTTATGGACAAATCCAGACCACTACGATATAGATTTAAAACGAGAGCTTACCCGGACAAAATTTTAAGGGATGCATACCATCACACCTTATTAAATAACAGAACTGAATTATTGGTCCAAAAAAAATCAACAGAGGGAGAGATGACAACTAAAATTATAATAGTGGGTACATATGACAATAAACATAAAGAGATTAGAAATATTTTTCAACAATTTTGGGGGATTCTAACCGCAGACCAAGATCTCAACAAAGCAGTTGCCCCATATCTCCAGGACCGGCTGGTACATAGCCATTTTACTGAATGTCCGTCACAGACGGAGCACATGGGAAATATCCATAGAAAAGAAGATACGTGTCTAGTGAGACACATGCTAGAGAAACATAATAACAACACTGGATAAATTACTTTTTAAGTAATAGTGGTAATGAGATCGTGAGTACGTGGAGGGAATTTAGATGGACTCCTCCTCCAAAAGGAATGTAGATGGATGTACCGATTAAAAACAACAAATCGTGAGGGTATTAATGACTACATAGCCTATATTAGCTTTATTTAACAGTATACATCACCCAGTCTGTTTATCTTCATCTCTGATCCACCCATTGATCTGAGCTACTGCTAGGATTTTTGTAACATGATTTTGTTATTTGCGCCTATCATTATAAATATAGAGCATCATAGCCTTTATTTTATGATATACCTGCTCACACCTTATGTTACCCCTTTACCAATGTTCATAATGTGAACACAGTGCATATATACTTGGAGAAAGTATTGCCTTTCACATTCCCCTGACGTGGAGGGTTTTTTGGAGCAGTGTTTCAGCCCACTGCTGCTGGGGATGCTCCATGCGCTGATTGACAGCGCATAGTCTCCAATCACAGCCCCACACGTCATCTCAGGGGAGGCGGCAGTATGCTGCACTATGATTGGCTGACCTGGACGTGCCCCCACCTACGTGGGTGTGACTGCCATTACGCGCTGAGCCCTTTCCATTGGTTCAATATGAACATGTGGGGGGAGTGTCCTCCACATTATAAGATGGAGTGTTTGGCCACCAAAAGTGGCTAGCTTACTATGTCCACGTTGTAGCACGATTTGTTGCATTTAGTGCATTGTACACTTAGACTTCTAGAATGCTAGGTCTAATAGATTGATTGCTGTAGGCCCCTGAATATTTGCGGCAGAAATAGATAGCAAAGAAACACGTAGGGCTAATACTGGGTAGGATAGGAATTAAGGGTCTTAGCACTTGAACAATATTCCTTGCACCTAACTTGGATGTGCTTGACTTGGATTGAATCTATCTACCTTATGCAGATCTCTATAGGTGTGGCTATTGGGCCCCACCTATATCTCTGATATTCTATGTCCAGTTTACAATCATATATAAAAACAAATAAAAATAGATAGTAACTAAGGTACAAACTGGACATAAATATATGTGATATGTTATTTTTTTTAGCATTATTACCTACCACACTAGATTAATTTATTTTGTGTCAATGCAAAGTGCGAAGCACTAGACACATATTATTGATACATTGTATCATTTATCTTTTATAAACTGACATACTTATGATGCAAACATTGTCAGTGAAGCGTTAACTGCCAATTGATATATCCCTTAAACAGGTAAGAGACTCAGTGAAAATACCCCATATGTGGTCATAAACTGCTGTTTGGACACACGGTAGGGCTCAGAAGGGAAAGGAGCACCATTTATATTTTGGAATGGTTTCTGGATGCCATGTCACATTTGCTGAGCCCCTGTAGTACTAGTTTAGTAGAAACACCCCAAAAGTGACTCAATTTGGGAAACTACACCCCTTGAGGAATCATCTAGGGGTATAGTGAGAATTTTGACCACAGTTTTTTTGCGGAATTAATTAGAATTAAGCCGTGAAAATGAAAACATTTTTTTTTTCCAATAAGATGTAGATTTAGATCAACATTTTTTGTTTTCACAAGGAATAAAGAAGAAAAAGCCACCCAACATTTGTAAAGCAATTTCTCACGAGTATGGTAACACCCCATATGTGGTTATAAACTGCTGTTTACATATATGGGAGGGTTCAGAACAAAAGTAGTGGTAGTTGACTTTTGGAGCGTAGATTTTGCTGGAATGGTTTGCGGACGCCACATCGCATTCACAAAACATCTGATGTACCAAAAAAAAAGTGACCCCCTTTTAGAAACTACACCCGTAAAGGCATTTATCAAAAGATGTATTGAGAATTGATACCCCCACAGGTGTTTTCCAGAAATAAATGCGCAGTAGATGATGCAAAGTGAAAATTGCAATTGTTCCACTGATCTGCCTATTCACCGCACAATATATTGTGCACAGCTTGTGCCACTTGAGAATCTTACTCCATAAATTGTTAAGCGGGTTTTCCTGGGTATGGTAATGCCTTACTTGTGGACATAAATTGCTGTTTTGGCACACCGTAGGGCTGAGAAGGGAAGAACCGCCATTTGGAGTAGTTTGTTTGGAGTTTTAGTGGTATTTCAGTTTATAATGTGGGGGCATATGTAATCTGTGCGGAGTACATCAGGGCACAATAACAGGGTATAATAATTGGGTAAATTTCTGAGCTTGGTGGTTTAAGTGGCTTGTGAACTAAGTGGAGTTCTAAAACCGGATTGTGTTGCTGTACTTCTGTATTGTGTTGCTGTATTTCTGTGTTTGTGAATCTGTTTTGATTGCTAGCAAATAGAAGATAGCAAAAACTCACACAATTTAAAAAAAAAAAAAATTTGTAAATTTTTTTTTTTTTTTTTTTCCCTTGCAGATTCGTTCCAGCTGAACAGCTGACGAGGGGGAAGGGGTTAACTGGACACAGGTGGTATAAATTAGTCATCAGACCTCATTTTGAGCTTGCTCTTTCTGAGCTTGGTGGTTTAAGTGGCTTGTGAACTAAGTGGAGTTCTAAAACCGGATTGTGTTGCTGTACTTCTGTATTGTGTTGCTGTATTTCTGTGTTTGTGAATCTGTTTTGATTGCTAGCAAATAGAAGATAGCAAAAACTCACACAATTTAAAAAAAAAAAAAATTTGTAAATTTTTTATTTTTTTTTTTTCCCTTGCAGATTCGTTCCAGCTGAACAGCTGACGAGGGGGAAGGGGTTAACTGGACACAGGTGGTATAAATTAGTCATCAGACCTCATTTTGAGCTTGCTCTTTCTGAGCTTGGTGGTTTAAGTGGCTTGTGAACTAAGTGGAGTTCTAAAACCGGAGTTGAAAAGAGGAGTTGAAGCCCCAGTAAGTACTCTTCTTTTTCTTTGACAATTGTTCGCTGTTTTGGTGTAACTTGGATAATGGATAGCAAGATTGGAGGTTTTCTTCAGTGCACAGTTTGTCATATGTATACACGACTGGAGCCGGAGTTCCAGGGTGAATATCTCTGTGGCAGATGTGAGCATGTTGTTCACCTGGAAGCTCGTATTAGAGATCTGGAGGAGCAGAATGCAACACTGAGGAGGATAGACAATTTTGAGCGGAGCTTGCTGCTCACAGAGCATGCAGTTAGTGGGTTAGAACTGGAGGGTGAAGACATGGGTGAGCAGGATCAGGTAAGTAGCTGGGTTAATGTAGTTAGGGGCAGTAGAAAGGGGTCAAAGACAAGGAAGGCCGATCCGGTTTCTGGCATTCCAAGCAAAATTGCCAGGTTGGGTGATGATGCGAGGGTGTCAGTCTCAGAAAAGGCAGCCCTAGTGGATACTGATCTCCCTAACAGCCGGGAGAACAGCCCAGCTAGTAGTCGGCGGGATGGTAATGCAGGCAAGCCAAGACAATTGATAGTTGTAGGGGATTCTATAATCAGGAAGACGGATAGAATAATTTGTCGCCAAGACCGCCTCAACCGAATGGTTTGCTGTCTCCCTGGTGCCAGGGTTCGGCATGTGGTGGAACGGGTGGACAAATTGCTGGGAGGGGCTGGTGATGATCCAGCTGTCGTGGTCCATGTCGGTACCAACGACAGAATAAATGGTAGGTGGAGGAGCCTTAAGAATAATTTTAAAGAACTAGGCTACAAGCTGAAGGGAAGGACCTCCAAGGTTGTATTCTCAGGAATACTGCCTGTGCCATGCGCATCACAGGAAAGACAGCGGGAGCTTAGGGAGTTAAATGCATGGCTGAAGTCTTGGTGTAGAGGAGAAGGATTTGGGTTCCTAGAGCACTGGGCTGACTTTTCATTGGGGTACAAACTGTATTCTGCAGATGATTTGCACCTAAATGGAAGGGGGTCCGCTGTGCTGGGGGAGAGAATTCTAGCTGGGGTGGCGGAGTATTTAAACTAGGGCTGAGGAGGGAGGTCAATGTAGAAAAAAAAGGGGTAGCCAGGTTAGAGAGGGGTCAGACTATATTGGTGGGGGGAGAAACAGAATGTGGGGAGAGGACTAGACAACAAGATAAGGAGATCCTTTCGTTACAAAACATCAGTGTAAATAAAAAGGACCGATTAATGTCAAATCACATTTCTGATAATAAAAGTGAAAAACTGACAGGCAAGTTAAAGTGTATGTTCACAAATGCCAGAAGTCTAGCAAGCAAAATGGGGGAGCTGGAGGCCTTGATACTGGAAGAAAATATAGATATAGTTGGTGTTGCTGAAACATGGCTGGACTCTTCACATGACTGGGCTGTAAATCTACAGGGTTTTACACTTTTTCGTAAAGACAGGACAAATAGGAAAGGTGGTGGTGTATGTCTGTATGTGAGAAGTGATATGAAGGCGAGTGTGAAAGAGACAATAGTGGGTCAAGACTGTGAGGAGGTTGAAACCTTGTGGGTGGAACTAGAAAGGGAGGTAAACACTGAAAAAATTACTTTTGGTGTAATCTATAGACCCCCCAATATAACTGAGGAGATGGAAGGTCAGATATACAAACAGATGGAGCGGGCTGCACAGGCGGGTACTGTAGTGATAATGGGAGATTTTAATTTCCGGGATATTAATTGGTGTCATGGTTCGGCTTCAACTGCAAAGGGGAGACATTTCCTCAACCTATTGCAGGAAAATTTTATGGGCCAGTTTGTGGAAGACCCGACTAGAGGTGAAGCTCTGTTGGATCTGGTCATTTCTAATAATGCAGATCTTGTTGGGAATGTCAATGTTCGTGAAAACCTCGGTAACAGTGATCATAATATAGTTACATTTTACCTATACTGTAAAAAACAAACGCAGGCTGGGAGGGCAAAAACATTTAATTTTAAGAAAGCCAATTTCCCCAGGATGAGGGCTGCAATTCAGGATATAGACTGGGAAGAACTAATGTCAAATAATGGAACAAATGATAAATGGGAGATTTTCAAATCTACTTTGAGTTATTATAGTGCAAAATTTATTCCTACAGGTAATAAGTATAAACGACTCAAATTAAACCCCACATGGCTTACACCTTCTGTGAAAGGGGCAATACATGACAAAAAAAGGGCATTTAAAAAATACAAATCTGAGGGTACATCTGTAGCCTTTGTAAAATATAAAGAGCTTAATAAAATCTGTAAAAATGTAATAAAATTAGCAAAAATACAAAATGAAAGGCAGGTGGCCAAGGATAGTAAAACAAATCCTAAAAAATTCTTCAAGCATATAAATGCAAAAAAGCCAAGGTCTGAACATGTAGGACCCCTAGATAATGGTAATGGGGAGTTGATCACAGGGGATCAAGAGAAGGCAGAGTTACTAAATGGGTTCTTCCGCTCTGTATATACAACAGAAGAAAGAGCAGCTGATGTAGCCGGTGCCAGTGCTGTTAATATATCAGTTGATATACTGAATTGGATGAATGTAGAGATGGTCCAAGCTAAATTAAATAAAATAAATGTGCACAAGGCTCCGGGACCAGATGGGTTACACCCTAGAATTCTTAAAGAGCTTAGTTCAGTTATTTCTGTCCCCCTTTTCATAATATTCAGAGAATCTCTAGTGACTGGTATAGTGCCAAGGGACTGGCGCAGGGCAAATGTGGTGCCTATTTTCAAAAAGGGCTCTAGGTCTTCCCCGGGTAATTATAGACCAGTAAGCTTAACATCCATCGTGGGGAAAATGTTTGAGGGGCTATTGAGGGACTATATACAGGATTATGTGACAATAAATAGCATTATAAGTGACAGCCAGCACGGTTTTACTAAGGACAGAAGTTGTCAAACTAACCTAATCTGTTTTTATGAAGAGGTGAGCAGAAGTCTAGACAGAGGGGCCGCTGTGGATTTAGTGTTTTTGGACTTTGCAAAGGCATTTGACACTGTCCCCCATAGACGCCTAATGGGTAAATTAAGGACTATAGGTTTAGAAAATATAGTTTGTAATTGGATTGAGAATTGGCTCAAGGACCGTATCCAGAGGGTTGTGGTCAATGATTCCTTCTCTGAATGGTCCCCGGTTATAAGTGGTGTACCCCAGGGTTCAGTGCTGGGACCACTATTATTCAACTTATTTATTAATGATATAGAGGAAGGGATTAATAGCACTATTTCTATTTTTGCAGATGACACCAAGCTATGTAATATAGTTCAGACTATGGAAGATGTTCATGAATTACAGGCAGATTTAAACAAACTAAGTGTTTGGGCGTCCACTTGGCAAATGAAGTTTAATGTAGATAAATGTAAAGTTATGCATCTTGGTACCAACAACCTGCATGCATCATATGTCCTAGGGGGCGCTACACTGGCGGATTCACTTGTTGAGAAGGATCTGGGTGTACTTGTAAATCATAAACTCAATAACAGCATGCAGTGTCAATCAGCTGCTTCAAAGGCCAGCAGGATATTGTCGTGTATTAAAAGAGGCATGGACTCGCGGGACAGGGATGTAATAATGCCACTTTACAAAGCATTAGTGAGGCCTCATCTAGAATATGCAGTCCAGTTCTGGGCTCCAGTTCATAGAAAGGATGCCCTGGAGTTGGAAAAAATACAAAGAAGAGCAACGAAGCTAATAAGGGGCATGGAGAATTTAAGTTATGAGGAAAGATTGAAAGAATTAAACCTATTTAGCCTTGAAAAAAGACGACTAAGGGGGGACATGATTAACTTGTATAAATATATTAATGGCACATACAAAAAATATGGTGAAATCCTGTTCCTTGTAAAACCCCCTCAAAAAACAAGGGGGCACTCCCTCCGTCTGGAGAAAAAAAGGTTCAAGCTGCAGAGGCGACAAGGCTTCTTTACAGTGAGAACTGTGAATTTATGGAATAGCCTACCGCAGGAGCTGGTCACAGCAGGGACAGTAGATGGCTTTAAAAAAGGGTTAGATAATTTCCTAGAACAAAAAAATATTAGCTCCTATGTGTAGAAATTTTTCCTTCCCTTTTCCCTTCCCTTGGTTGAACTTGATGGACATGTGTCTTTTTTCAGCCGTACTAACTATGTAACTATGTAAAATATCCATAGATGTGTGGTACGCTGTGAACGGTCTTCTTTCTTATCGCCCTTTTGTAACTCTCGGCAGCTTTTGGGGTAGTTTTCTCTTTTTAGGTTTTGGAAATTTTTCTGGGAAGGTGTCCTGGTATAATATGGGCGCCCTCGCTTTCAGCAGATGTGCTATGTCCCTTTATAGTTCCTAAATACTATGGCCCTCAAACTGAAGAAATTCTTCCCTACGGCCTGCACATTGGGATGTTTTTCATCACCGCATTACTAATGGCATAACTTTTTTATGTTTTAGTTGATGGAGCTGTGTGTGGGCTCTCTTTTTTGCAAGGCAAGCTGTACATTTTATTGGTACCATTTTGGGACACATACGACTTTTTGATCACTTTTTATTCATTTTTGGAATAGGAAATTACAAGCAATTCTGAAATAGTTTTTTATTGTTTTTTTTTTCGTCATTCACATAAATTACATGTTATCGTTATTCTACGGGTCGATACGATTACGGCAATACAAAATTTCTATACTTTTCTCATGTACTGCAGCTGTTGCACAATAAAATCACTTTTTTTTATAAATAATTTGTTTTCTGTGTTGCCATTTTCTAAGATCCATAACTTTTTTATTTTTGTGTGGACAAAGCTGTGTCAGGGATTATTTTGCGTGATGGATTGTCGCTTTTATTGGTACTATTTTGGAGTAAATGTGACTTTGTCCCTGTGTCACTTTTTATGCCATTTTTTGGGAGGAGATGTGACCTAATAAGAAAGAGTTTGGCGTTGTTTTTCATTATGTTTTTTTATGGCGTTCACCGTGCGGGATAAATTACATAAAAGTTTTATAGTTTCGGTCGTTACGGATGTGGCAATACCAATTATGTATAGTTTTTTTTTTTTTTTATGTTTTTTCCAATAATAAAAGTCTTATTATGGGAAAAAAGGCAGTTTGGCTTTTTTTTTACTTGAAACTTGTGATTTTTTATTTTTTTTTACATCTTTATTAACATTTTTTTACTTGTCCCACTAGGGGACTTGAAGGCCTGATGGTCCGATCACTACTCAAATACACTGCACTACATATGTATTGCAATGTATTAGAGCTGTCAGTTATTCACTGACAGCAAGCCTACGAGGAACCGCCAGAGGTGGGTCCTCATCGGCTTCTGTACAAGGCAGATATGGAGGCCATTATTTGGCCTCTGGGTGCCATAGTGTCACTGGGTGCCGGACGGGTGAAAACGGGTGAAAAATAGCTCCTGTCCTGGCCGTTACAGGAGGGTGCCAGCTGTATAATACAGCTGTCACTCCGTTGTGATAGTGCGGAATCCACTTCTGAGTAACTGTACTTCGGTTTGCGGGAACACCTTCACGACAGCGCCGTATATACACGGTGGATGTCGGGAAAGGGTTAATAATGGTAAACTGCTAATTGGAGATTGTTATAAGCGACCGAACATAGCAGAATAGAATGAGGATGAAATGCTGCAACAAATAGAAAAGGCAGAAAATAATAATGGGGTCCTTATTATGGGCAATAGTGACCACAAAATTCTAAGTTTTAATATAATTTTCAATAAAACAGTACGAAGGAGAGCCACAAAAACCTGGAATTCTAGGAAAGTGTGAGAAAACAGTACGAAAGAGAGCCACAAAAACCTGGAATTCTAGGAAAGTGTGAGCGCAATTTAGCAACCTACTACACCTTGAGTTCCATCCACCTCCAAATTAGCTTTTAAAAATCAATTTATAAATACAAGCAGCTCGGAGGAGCAAATACAGACAGACACGTTACTGTATGGAAATGCTTCTAGTTTATTCTTATCAGCAGCGGATATTTATAGTCGGACAATAATAAATGAGTCAGAAAGTTTAAATATAGTTCCACAACTTAATTGGTTCTTAGATGGGCCGTTCTCTCGTGCAATAATGAATCGTAACGCGTGAGTCTTTATCGCTGCGTAGTGTTTTGCACACGGCACTACTGCCTTAAAGTCCCAGAGCATCTCCCTTCTAATATAACTGACTTGTACAAGCATATAAGGATATGAGTATATAAAGTATACAGTAGGTATAAAACACTTTGGAAAATACATTTCCTTTCACAAAAGCAATATACATTTGACTGAGGGAAGCACTTGTTCATGTTGACTGGGATCATGTAATGGTAAATAGGAATACTGATACATGGGGAGTTTTTAAAGATATATTACACGAATCGTGTAGTAAGTTTATACCCACTGGTAACAATTTCTAGAAATAAAAGGAAACCAATATGGATGAATAGGGAATTACTGAATATAGTAAGACAAAAACAAAAAGCATTCAAAACATTGAAGGCTAAGGGCTCGGAAAAAGCATTCTAGACTTACAATGATCTCAATAGAAAATGTAAAGATGAAATCAAGTTCGCTAACATTAAAATGAAGCTCAAAAATGTCTATAAACATATTAATGCCAAAAATAAAAAATCTGATAATATTGGCAAAAATTCTGATTCTGAGATTGTTTTCTCCTGACATGTTGTACTTTGTTAGTGAAAAAATTTGGTCGATAATTTTGGTATTTATTTCTGAAAAACACCAAAATGTAAAAAAATTTGCAAAAATTAGCATTTTTCTAAATTTAAACGTATCTGCTTGTAAAACGGATAGTAATACCACACAAAATAGTTACTAGTTAACATTTCCCATATGTCTACTTTATATTTGCAACGTTTTTTGAACGTCCTTTTATTTTTCTAGGACGTTACAAGGCTTAGAACTTTAGCAGCAATTTCTCATATTTTAAAGAAAATTTCAAAAGGCCATTTTTTCAGGGATCAGTTCAGTTCTGAAGTGGCTTTGAGGTCCTTATATATTAGAAAATGCCCAGAAATCACCCCATTTTGAAAACTGCACCCCTCAAGGTATTCGAATCAGCATTCACAAAGTGTTTTAACGTTTTAGGCGTTTCACAGGAATTAAAGCAATGTAGAGGTGACATTTTGCAAAGCGTTTGTAAAGCAATTTCTCCTGAGTAAAACAATACCCCACATGTGGTCATAAACGGCTGTTTGGACACACAGCAGGGCTTAGAAGAGAAAGAGCGCCATTTGGCTTTTGGTGCTCAAATTTAGCAGGAATGATTTGCGAAGGCCATGTCGCATTTGCAAAGCCCCTGAGGTGACAAAACAGTGGAAACACCCCCCTTCAAGTGACCCCATTTTGGCAACTATACACCTTGAGGAAATTATCTAGGGTAGTGAGAATTTTGAAACCCACAGTTTTTTGTAGAATTTAGTGGAATTAGGCTGTGAAAATGAAAATCTACTTTTTTTCTAAAAAAGCATAGACATTTTAAATTTTTACAAGGAATAAAGGAAAAAAAGAACCACAACATTTGTAAAGCATTTTCTCCTGATTACGGCAATACCCCATATGTGGTAATAAACTGCTGATTGGACCCATAGCAGCGTTCAGAAGGGAAAGAGCGAAAGATTTTGAAACACGGATTTTGCTGGATTGGTTTTCGGTGCCATGTCACTTTTGCAACGCCCTGGAGGGAGCAAAACAATGGCAACCCCCCAAGTTGCCCCATTTTGGAAACACCCCTCAAGTAATTTTTCTATGGGTATAGTGAGCATTTAGACCCCATGGGTGTTTTGCAGAATTTATTAGAATTAGGCTGCAAAAATGAATATCACAACTTTTGCCCCACTAAAATTTAGAATTTTCTAATTTTCACAAGGGATAAAGGAGAAAAAAACAGCCAATTTTTGTAAAGCAATTTCTCCCGAGTACAAAAATACCCCACATGGGGTCTGTTGGGGTGTGGGTGTTCTTGCCATCATAAACAGTCCTCACTCAGGATTTGGCAAACAATGCTCATATTTATTTTGAGCAAATACAAAATAAAACAACACCAACACCAAAAAAACAAACAAACAGGTACATTAGGGGTTAAATTGCAGCTGCCTTCAGATCAGATCAAGCAGCACCCCAATCCTCAGCTCATATGCTCTGAACTGAACCTGTCCCACCCTCCTCTGGGTGCACTTAAATACACAATATTCTATTTCTACAATCTTAAAGGGGCACACACATTTGTGTTTAAATTTCAAACACATACATATTATACCTAAACCACATATTATACATAATCCATACTTCATGTCTCCTTTTAAAATAAAAGGAGCTTACAATCTCTATACACATAACCAAATCATACAAAAGAAAAATACATATACTTTGCGTGGCTGCAGCTCTGCCTCACCTGGCATTAATCAAGTGCCTCCTATATAAAACCACCACACCTTCCATTCAGGTTTGATCATTCAGGTAAGATGCAGGTAATGCTGTGTTATTGGGGAATGCTGAATCAGTTTGTCTGTAGAAACAATAGTGGATAGAGACAAAGGTTCGCTGGCCAGCAGGTGAAAGAGAGAGAGATACACATACACAGACAAGCTAATTCACTATTCACCCATCAACAGGGTCATACATTATTTTATTCATTAGATGTGAATTAACCCTTTCAGAATTGATCCATTTTTTTGCTTTCTTATTTTTGTTTTTCACTCCCCGCCTTCCAAGAGCCATAACTTTTTTGTTTTTCCATCAATAGTGGTATGAGGGCTTATTTCTTGCGGGAGGAATTGTAGTTTCTACTGACACCATTTCGTTTCAAAAGGTATTTATTGGGATATAATGTTAAGAATAGGTAACATATTACAATGTAAAAACAATCCCCACGCAGGAGGATAATATAAGAAGAGCGTATACCAAGTAGGGATACTTATACAGGGAAAAAGGGATGTTGAGTGACTTAGGGAAAATGATTAGAAGTTAAACATTTGAGCTTCAAACCGAAAGAGTACATATTAGTCACATATGTGTGGAGGAAATATCTTATCTCTTTAGGAGATCACTTACAATGTAATGGTATATTGGAAGTCAGGAGAATACGTA
The DNA here is from genome assembly GCF_050947455.1 of Rhinoderma darwinii. Taxonomy (NCBI): domain Eukaryota; kingdom Metazoa; phylum Chordata; class Amphibia; order Anura; family Rhinodermatidae; genus Rhinoderma; species Rhinoderma darwinii. Next base: position 69,056,989 of record NC_134689.1, read on the forward strand.
GAGGAAAGCCATGGGTCCCACACCGCCCGATAAAGGTGGAGCGAATCTTTTCTCACCGCCTCCAGCTTTTCAAAGATAGCGATACGATTGACTCTACTAATAACCATAGAGAAATCAAGATCCACTGTACGCCACTTTGAGGCTATATAAATTCGAGCTGCCAGAAATATAAACTGGGCCAATTTAAATTTGGAATTAGCCATTCTAGGAGGGATATTCCCCAATAAACACGTGGGTAGCCGTTTCGGGACATTAAACTGGCAGACATTGGATATTAAAGTACAGACATCTGTCCAAAACGTGCAGACTCGGGGGCAAGACCACCAAGTGTGATACATAGTACCCTCAAGGCCGCACCCTCTAAAACAATTGGCCGAGACAGTGGGATAGATGGCGTGAAGCTTCGACGGGACATAATAAGCTCTATGGAGCAACTTCGTGGAAGTCTCCACCAATGATACCTGCCAACTACCCCTACTGATCGTGTCACAGCATTGTCTCCACTGTGCAGGGGTAAGCATGGTACCCATGTACTCCTCCCATTTCAACATGTACGGCAATTTGGTATCAGGATGTGGAGTATTAAAGACATTATATAACATTGATAACAAACCCAATCTAGATGGTGAGTAACGTAGCATTTTTTATATAATAGTGTAGGACGTGCTAAATTGGACAGGGACTAACTTGTGCAAATAGGAGAACATCTGAATAGTCCTGTACTGCTCGGATATGGGGGGAGCATGGGCTTCATTAAACTGAGCGTATGTGATCAGATGTCCTTCTTTTAGGAAATCCTGGGCTTTGGTTAAGCGTTTAGTGTGCCACCAGTGAAAGTTAGATTGTTGGAGACCCGAGGGGAAACCTGGGTTCCCAAGAACAGAGGTCACCAGGGAGTATCTAGATTGTAAACTATGCCTAAATCGAACTGAACGCCATAGCAATAGGGACTGATAGGAGAGAAGGGACAGATTCTTTAAAGTAGTCGGCAGGGGTGAGGTCATCCACAGCAGTGCACCCCAGGAGTATGGCGTTAATTTAGCCATTTCGAGGGAAACCCATATTGGGGCTTTATCTGATGGAAGGTGTGTCAATAGTAATTGAGCTATTCTAGCTGCCTTGTAGTATTTTATCTGGTTAGGGACTGATAGCCCCCAAATTCTCTTATGATACATCATAATACGTGTCGATATCCTAGTGCGTTTATTGTTCCAGATGAATTTATAAATGTCGTTTTGAAGGGCTGTTAAATCACCTGTCTGTAAGGGAATGGGGAGGGTTCTAAAGAGATAAAGCAGTCTGGGAAGGATAACCATTTTAATCGTATTGATTTTGCCCACCCAGGAAATCGGTAATTTAGTCCATTTAGTTAAATTAGCTCTTATGACCTTAAATAATGGAGGATAATTGTGTTTATATAGGGTATCAAGGGAGGGGGTCAGGGCCATGCCCAAATACGGAAGGTACTGTGTTTAGGTACGGAAACCAAAGATCAATTCCACTAATTTTTTTAGGGGCCCGGGGATATTACAGTATAGGGACTCCGATTTGGATTGATTCACATGAAGACCTGAGACTGCGGAGAAGGAGTCAAGAGCTGCCATCAGATTTGGGAGGGAAGTTAAAGGTTTAGTAAGAGTAAGAATGAGATCATCTGCAAAGAGACTCAGTTTTTGTTCCTTGTCCCCAACCTGGAGACCCGAGATATCTGGATTGCATCTAATTAGTTCCGCCAGGGGCTCCATAGCTAATGCGAATAATGCTGGTGAAAGGGGGCACCCCTGTCTAGTTTCTCTCCTAATTTGTATAGGATGAAGTTTGGTAGCTGGTAGTTTAAGATGCGCCTCAGGTTTTTTGTAGATAGTCTTGACTGCTTGAAGAAAAGGGCCTCTGATACCCACTGTGTGTAAGACTGCAAATAAGTATTCCCAGGAGAGGCTATCGAAAGCCTTTTCTATATCTAAAGCGAGAAGAACCATTTTGGATTTAGAGGTATTAGCTGAATGCATGATATTAAGGATTTTCCTAACATTATCAGGGGCTTCACACCCCGGAATAAATCACACCTGATCTCTATGAATTAGATGGGACAAAAACCTATTCAAACGTCTGGCTAAAATTGAGGTAAATATTTTGGTGTCAAGGTTAAGTAGAGGGATCGGCCTGTAATTACCAGGTATCAAGGGGTTTTTGTTAGGTTTCAGAATAACTGTTATCATTGCGGAGAGGAATTCGGTAGGCATGGGCCGACCCTCCATCAGCCCCATGCAGAATTTCAAAATATGTGGGACTAACTGTTGAGAGAATTTTTTGAAGTACAAAGCAGTGAAGCCATCTGGTCCTGGGGCCTTACCCATTTTTAACTCTTTAATTGTGATCTCCACCTCCTCCCTCGTAATCTCATTATTCAAACATTCAACAGCAGTTTGGGAGAGTTGAGGGATATTGATATTAGCCAAGAAGTCCCTCACCGCAGTCTCAGAAGTGGGGGATGAATTAGCGTACAACTTTTGGTAAAAAGTAGTAAAGGCATCATGAATATGGTCTGGGTTATAGGTTATCTGTCCTGGGCGTGTTTGAATGTGGACCGCCTGATTTATTCTTTGACGGGCCTTTAGCTGCTGGGCCAACAGTTTATCAGGCTTATTAGCCCATTTATAATATTTCGATTGTGTCCACCTAAGCGCCTTCTCCGTATTATGAGTCAACAGCATATCAATCTGAAGTTTGGTATCCTTGATAGCACAAATTAGATATAAGGAAGAGCCCCTTTGGTTGGCCACTACTAGTAGGGCTAGTTTGGCTTCTAACGCAGTCTGAGCCTGTGACCTTTATTTTTTACATTTAGAGGCTAATGCCATTACCCTACCCCTTATAAAGGCCTTATGGGCTAGCCACACAGTATGAGAACTAACATCCGGGGTGGTATTTTCTTAAAAAAATTGTGAGAGCTCAGTCTGAATTTGTGACTTAATAGCAGGATTGAATAGGAGAGATTCGTTAAGTCTCCAGCAAAACGGCATAGCTCCTCTCTTGGAGAAATCAAACTCAGCTAAAACGACATCGTGGTCAGACCAGGCTGAGACTACGTGTCTAGAATAGGCCAATAGCGGAAGGGAAGTAGTAGAGGCAAGGATCATATCAATGCGGGTATAGGTATGATGGGCCGGAGAGAAATATGTATAACCCCTTCTCGAGCCATTATGTTCTCTCCAAGTATCCGCCATAGAGAGTGATCCCAGAATCCTCGTTATCAAGGCCATTTGCCACGTGTACGTCTATAGGGGGCAGGGGAGGAACGATCCAGTGTGGTGTTCATAACAAAATTAAAATCTCCACACCATATTAAATGTTGGTATTGCAGAGAGAGTAATGTATCATGCAAGAATTAAAAAAATAATAGTGGATCATCATTTGGAGCATAGGAATTTACAATACATATGGTCTTATCGTACAACACACCGAGTATAATCACAAACCTACCCTGGGGATCTATTTTAGTTTCAGTTACTTGGAGAGGAAAAGTGTTTTTAATTAAGGTGATCACTCCTCTGGACTTAGAGGGAAAGGTAGAGGAATCAAAGGTGGCATACCTAGGATGAAAAAATTTAGGATGAGACGTGGGGGTAAAATGGGATTCCTGTAAACAAATGACATCAGGAGCTTGTTTCAGGTATGAAAGGAATGATTTTTTCATTTTCTGCGGGGAGTTAAATTCCCGAACATTATGACTTAGCATTCTACACATGGTGTGAGTAGAGAAAAGGCTTCTGCCAGGCAATTAGATAGATAAAAAAAATAGTATACATACTGCAAGGTGTGTATTAGTGACATATGCGTTTCACGTAGGTGCTTACAGTTGGTAGCTCAGTCGTAACAAACAAACAATAAAAAAGAAGTGTCCAAAGAATGAGTAAAGTATTCAGTGACCGGATAGTGCCCCTAGGGGTGCACAACTCTGCCACATAGAGTCTCATATAATAGGCTAGCATGATGGCCGACAACACTAAGCCTGAGGATAAAACTGAGCCTTATATTTCTCCGTGTCGCGGAGTAGCACATATAGCTTAGGTAAAGCATAACAGAGCAAAAATATAGCGACCCATATATCATATGATACTCATCGGAATGCCACGAAAAATAGTAGTATCCTCAGAGGACGTGTCTTCAGTTCACCCGCGGTTCGGGCTGCTTGGCAGGAGCATTCGAGGTTCGTGGACCAGGCGTCCACATCCTGGCCGGACACTGAGGTCTAGGTGGGAGGGCCGAGGGGGGAACCGTCAGAAGTCCAGCACAACGCAGGGCATCTCATCCCTCTGCTGACGATTTAACCACATAACTTTCAGGTTAACAACAGAACCTAAGTGAAAATGGAAAGCCCCAGCGGTATCTGACGCGAGCCGTTTGCAAAGCTTGAGTGACGTCCCTCATGTCCCTCCGACGTTGGAGTGTGGAGGGTGCCAAGTCTGCATACAAATGTACAGAGGGTGGCATTCCCGGTAAATTCGAGAGGTTCCGTCCCGCCATAAGCACTTTATCTTTAGCCTCCGGGTAATGAAATTTCAGTATCACATCACGTGGGAGGTCTTGATTCCTCGGTCTTGTCAGGGCTCTATGGATTCTGTCTATCCGGAATAGAGTAACGTCATCTTGAACCACAAGGGCACGAAAGAGCGTGGTAAGAGTGGGTTCCAGGTCTGTAATGGCCTACGGAAGTTCCCTGACCCTCAGATTCCCTCTCCGGGACCTGTTCTCTAGATCCTCTAATTTAAGTTCCAACACCTCCAACTGAGCGACATGTGAATCTATATCCCTCCGATCGGAGTCTAGTGCATCCGCCATGTCATCTGCTCTAGTCTCCATGTATCTCTCTCCATGACTCTCTGACCCACCTGATGGATTTGGCGGGAAAAATCGGCAACCGCTTGTGCCAGTTCTGTTCGGAAAAGAGCAGCTATGTTCCTGAACAGCTCATCAGTGTCAGTGTGGATCGGTACTTCTGGAGGGGAGTGCGGCGGGGAGGGATCCACCAGCGAGGCGCGCTCACTGAGCTGAGTTAAGGCCGGGTCAGCCATGATGGATTGCCTGGTGGTGCGGAAGATCTCCGGGATTGTCTGAGAGGGGGCCGGTGTCGCCGGTCCTCTGAGCTTGGATTTGTTGGTCCGGGTCATACTGAGTCTGACCAGACTCTTCGGCTGCTGAGGAGCTGTGAAACACAGCGCTAAAACGGCTTGTGCAGTGCTATCGGAGCGGAGCTCACATCAGGTGCGTCCTGTCTCTTGAGCTTCGCGCATGCGCCTCCCCTACTGAAACCATTTAAAGTGTCATAAAATGTACTGGGAAACTGAAAAAAAATTCTTTGCGGGCTGATATAGGAAAAAAATCTGATTCCATTTTTTGGGGTTTTTGTTTTTACAGCTTTCGCCGTGCGGTAAAACCAAAAACTTTGCTTTATTCTGCGGCTCAATACAATTACGGTGATACCAAATTTATATGGTTTTTTAATATTATACTACTTTTACAAAGAAAAATCTATTTATTAAAATAAAAATTGTTTTGTTTCACCACATTCTGAGAGCCGTAACTTTTTTATTTTTTTCGGTTGATTGGGCGGTGGGAGGCCTGATTTTTTGCGGGACGAGCTGTAGTTTAAATTGGTACCATTTTTTGGTACATAAAAAGTGATAAAAAAGTCGTATTACATTTTTTTTAGAGCGAAGGTGACAAAAAAAAACAGCGATATTGGCGGTTTCAATCTACGTTTTTTACAGTTTTCACCGTGTGAGTTAAATAATGGTATATTGTAATAGTTCGGCCTTTTACGGACGTAGCGATACCAATTTTGTTTATTTTTTTACATTACTTTAGAAGAAAAATGGGAAAAGTTTTTTTTTTTACTTTAAACTTTTTTCTTTCTCACTACTAATAACTTTAATTCTTCTACACATTTTATTAGTCCCCTTAGGGGACTTGTACTAGCGATCATTGGATCACTGGTACAATATACTGCAATACTAATGTAGTGCAGTATATTGTTATTTTTACAGGCTTCTGTAACCGCACGATCGCTGTTCCTGTCCGTTAGTCCTGGGCGTCAGCTGTAATACACAGCTGACACCCGCAGCGTATGGAGTGGACTCAGCACGTGAGCCCGCTCCATACATCAACCCCACACCATGACGTGCTATTAAGTCATAGTGCGCAAAGGGGTTAATGCACAGCGGATGGTGTGAATATTGACATTTTCCACAGGTATGCCATTTTAGTGCATAATATGTTGTGCCCAGTTTGTGCCACTGAAGACAAATATCTCATAAAACGTTAAGCGGGTTCTCTTGGGTATGGTTATGCCATATATGTGGGAACAAACTGGTGTTTGGGCACGCTGCAGGGCTCAGAAGGGAGGGACACCATTTTGCTTATGGAGCGCAGATTTTGCTTGGTAATAGTTCTGTTTGGGGTATTGCTGGTATTTCAATTTATAATGTGGGGGCATATATAATCTGTACGCTCTACATCAGGGTATATGCAAGCTGGGCAGAGTACATTAGGGCATAAAAAGAGAGTATAATAATGTGGTAAATAAATAATAATTCATAGATATGTGGACGGTGTCGCACTGATAAATGGCATCTGATCTTATCCGCTTTTTGGACACTGCACATTTTGCATCGCATTTTGCATATACTGAGAGCCAGAACTTTTTTATTTTTTCACCACCGGAGCTGTGTGTGGGCTTATTTGTTGCGGGACAATCTGTACTTTTCATTGGTACCATTTTGGGGTACATGCGTTTTATTTAATCACTCTTTATTCAATTTTTTTGCAAGCCGGACGACCGAAAACAAGCAATTCTGACAATGTTTTTTAGTTTATTTTTTTGCGGTGTTCACCGTGTGCTATAAATGACAGTTTTGTGGGTCGGTACGATTACGGCGATACCATATGTATATAGGTTTATATTATGTTTTGCAGCGTTTGCGCAATAAAATCCTTTTTTTTTTTTTTTTTTTTCCTGTGTCACCATATTCGGAGAGCCATAACTTTTTTATTTTTTTAGTCAAAATCTGTGTAAGGGCTTGTTTTTTGTGGGACGGGTTGTAGTTTTTATCGGTACTATTTTCGGGTACATGCGACTTTTTGATCACTTTTTATTCTCTATTTTGAATGGGGTGGTGACCAAAAAATAGTGATTCTGGTGTAGTTTTTTGTTGATGTTTTTTGGGGTATTAATCGTGCGGAAAAAATAACATTACAGTTTTATAGTTTGGGTCGTTACGAACTCGGCAATACCAAATATGTGTACTTTTTTAACGTGTTCATTTTTTTCCTATAATGAAAGTCTTATTATAGGAAAAAAGCAGTGTTTGTTTATATAACGTATAACTTTTATTTTTACATTTTTTTTAAAACATTTTTATTACTTTTTTTACTTGTCCCACAAGGGGACATTTAGATTTGCAGCTCTGATCGCTGCTAGAGTACATTACACTACCTACGTAGTGTATTGTATTCTAACTGTCATTGTGACGTGACCGTCACACTGACAGGAAGCCTCGGAGGACCGGCCGGAGGCTGCTCCTCCGAGGCTTCCGTACATGGCAACCCGGAGGTCATTGTCTGGCCTCCGATTGCCACGACAAGCACCGGAAGCCCCCAAAATCACTTTGTGGGGGCTGCCGATGTGCTTTAAACCCCTTAAATGCGGCGACCGCAATCGGTCGCCGCATTTATGGTGTTAATTGCCAAAATCAGCAGCGATGGTCCGGCAAGACTGGACCACGAAGTGATTGTCGGGGACAGCTGACCTCCCGGTTCCGGACACTGTGTGCGCAAGGAACCGGTCCACAACTGTACGTCCTGGTGCGGGAAGCAAGCCCTCTGCAGGACGTACAGTTGCGGTGCAGCGCGTGAAGAGGTTTAAGATGAGCATGGGAATATAATTGTACAAAGAGAGGGCTGAGATGTTAAACACATACTTTTGCTTGGCATTTACTGATGAGTTCCGAGTGCCAGATATTCAGGGGGACAGTAATAAAGGTTACCCACCCAATATTACCTGATTAACACAGGGGGAAGTACAGCTGCGTCTGAGCAAATTAAACATTGATAAATCTCCTGGCCCAGACGGCATTCTTTCATGGGTATTAAGGGAATTGGGCTCAGTTATGGGCAGACCATTGTATCTCATCTTCTTAGACTCTCTTGTAACAGAATCAGTGTGTCACGGTGTGGACCCACTGGGCAGTACCGCGTAGCGGGGTAGCAGCTGGCCAACAAGGTACAAAACAATGTCTATAGTTCACAACTGGTACCTGAGGCAATGTAGACAGTAGCGGGAGCATGACTTGACTTTCACAGCAGGTGGCACCATGGATGCAGCGGAAGACACGACTTGACTTTCTCAGCAGGTGGAACAGTGGATTCAGCGGAAGACACGACTTCACAGCGGATACGATAGCACGGGATACTTGGTACAGGCAGCAGGAACGGGTAACACTGGGAACTAGGAAACACTGGTAGACCATTTGCAAGACAAACTTAGGTATACAACAACGCTTAGGCGAGGAACAAGTGGGCAGAGCCCCTTTTTATAGTCCAGCAGCCATTTGCGCTAATTATTGGTTGGTGACAGCTGGACGTGTACTGGCCCTTTAAGGCCGTGCATCTGAGGACCTGGAAGTGAGTGCCGGCTTCTCCCTGGAGGGAGATGACGCAGAGAAGACAGATGTCCATGGCCGGGGCCATCAGAGGGTAAGTCTGTATGACGGCCCCTGGCCATATATAGAAGATCCAAACATAGGAGCAGCACTGTGTCAATAGCCAGAAACGGTTGGTGCTAGCTTCAAAATATCAAGGAGTGACGAGCTCCTCATGCATATATCCAAGAAAAAGAGACTGGAAGCAGCACTCAGCAAAAAAATGTGAATTTATTCACCCAACACAGCAACGTTTCACTTCCTCCATGGAAGCATTTTCAAGCAATGAATGAAAACCACACATTGACATATATAGACAGAGCCGCAGCCCAATTAACAGGTGTAATGAATCGTAGTAGTTATACCCCCTGGCCATAGACGTTACAGTATCCCCTCTCTTACGTCCCCTCCTCTTGGGGCCTGAGTGGGAGAGAAATTTCTTCACGAGGACAGGAGCATTGATATTTTCGTCTGGCTCCCAAGACCTCTCCACTGGACCAAATCCCCTCCAATCCACAAAATAAAACGTCCTTCCTCCAACTTTCTTGGTGGCCAGGATCTCCCTCACTTCGAAATTTCCAGATGAACCGCCAGGAGCCACTGCGGAACTAGGAGTCCTGGAGTAGCGGTTTAGGACCACAGGTTTCAGCAAGGAGACATGGAAGGAGTTTAGGATCTTGAGGATAGGATGCAGTCAAAGCTTGTATGACACAGGATTGATCTGTAGCAGAATCTTGAAGGGTCCAAGGAACCTGGGAGCAAACTTGCAGGACGGCACCCTCAGCCGGATATTCCTGGAAGACAGCCAGAGCTTCGTATCTGGAATAAACTGAGGAGGCTCTCAGCTTCTAGTGTCTGCCTTTCTCTTCATGCGGTCAACCACCAGCAGAATAGAAGATCGTGTCTGCTGTCATATCTGCAGAAAGTCCCTGAAGGTAGAGTCGGCTGCAGGCACCTTGGATATAGTAGAGCCATGCAGGGGTATTCGAGGATGTTGGCCGTAGACTATGAAGAACGGACTGGAGGTGGTGGACTCACTGATATGGTTATTATAGGAGAAAGTGCCGCAGATAGTTCTCCATAATTTGGTTAACCCTTTCGACTTGTCCATTGGACTGAGGATGATAAGCTGAGGAGAAGTCCAACTTTACACAGAGTAGGCGGCAGTGTGCTCTCCAGAACTTTAAGGTGAACTGAACCCCTCGATCCGAGACAGATGTGTTGTATGAAGAGGTCAGTCAGTCGAGCAGCAGTAGGCAGGCAAGTCAGGGGAACAAAATGAGTCATTTTAGAAAAACGATCCACCACCACCCAGATCACATTGCATCCCGTAGAGGGAGGCAGATCTGTGACAAAGTCCATAGCAATATGCCGCCAGGGGGCATTGGGCACAGGCAGTGGTTGGAGCAGACCGGCTGGTCTGGAGTGGGCCACTTTGTCTGCTGCACATACCGTACAGGAGGAGACAAAGTCCATGATGTCTGTGGGCAGCGTCGGCCACCAGAACTGATGAGCAATAAGGTCTCGGGTATTACGGACACCCGCGTGACCTGCCAGCTTGGAACTGTGACCCCAGCAAAGGATTCCTCCTCGGTCAGCCAGACGTACAAAAGTTCTTCCCAGAGGAATGTCTCTAACCTGCAGAGGGTTAACAGAGTATATGCAGGAAGGATCGATAATATTCTGTGGGGACTCCACAGTGTCCTCTGTCTCAAATTACCTAGACAAGGCATCGGCCCTCACATTCTTGTCGGCAGATCGGTAGTGGAGTTCGAACCGGAACCGTGCAAAAAACAATGACCACCTGGCTTGACGAGGATTCAGCCGTTGAGCCGTCTGTAGGTAGGTCAGGTTCTTGTGGTCCGTGAAGACCAGGATAGGATGACCTGCGCCTTCCAGTAGGTGTCTCTACTCCTGCAGGGCCAGCTTGATGGCCAGTAACTCCCGATCCCCAATTGAGTAGTTGCGCTCTGCGGGAGAAAACAGCTTGGAGTAGTAACCACATACCACCGTTTTGCCTTTCAAACCTCTCTGGAAAAAAGTGCATCAGCACCAACAGAGGAGGTGTCCACCTCTAACGAAATCTGTAGGGCTACATCAGGATGATGAAGAATAGAGGCTGACGTGAAGGCCTTTTTAAAGTTTTTAAATGTGACTTCCGCCTCTGGAGTCCATACCTTGGCATTCATACCCTTTTTAGTCAGGGTAGAGATGGGGGGCTGTCAAAGAAGAGAAGTTGGGAATGAACAGTCTATAGAAGTTGGCGAATCCCAGGAAGCATTGTATGGCCCTTAAGTCATTTTGAGACCCTGATCAGAGATGATATAGCCCAGTAAGGGTAGAGACTTCTCTTGTAACACGCACTTCTCCAACTTGGCGTAAAGATGATTCTCCCTTAATCGATGCAACACATGGCGGACATGACCCTGATGAGTCACAAGATCTGGGGAAAAAAATCAACATATCATCAAGATACACCACAACACAGACATAGAGGAGATCACGAAAAATTTAATTGACAAACACTGCGGGGGCGTTACACAGGCCAAAGGGCATGACCAAATATTCGTAGTGTCCATCACGTGTGTTAAGTGAAGTCTTCCACTCGTCACCATGACGGATCGGGATTAGATTGTAAGCCCCCCACAGGTCTAGCTTGGAAAAAAAATTGCACCCCGTACGCGTTCAAAGAGTTCTGAAATCAACGGCAATGGGTACCTGTTCTTCACCGTTATCTGGTTGAGACCTCGGTAGTCAACGCAGGGTCGAAGGGATCCATCCTTCTTTTTGACAAAGAAAAACCCGGATCCGGCCGGGGATGAAGACTTTTGTATGAATCCCCTCTCCAGATTCTCCTTAATGTAGGCCGACAGACTGGGTCTCTGGCAAGGAGAGAGGGTAAACTCTACTGCGAGGAGGGGACGAACCAGGAACCAAGTCGATAGGACAATCGTATGCTCGATGTGGTGGCAATGTTTCTGCTTCCTTCTTGTTGAAGACATCAGCGAACTGAGAGTAACAAGGAGGCAACCCTGCCAATGACTGATGCGGAGAAGGCTGGGACGGATGGACATGCACCAGATAGCGGTCGAGACACTTGGGGCCCCACTGGAGAACCTCTCCGGAGTTCCAATCCAGGACTGGGGCATGTAGACAGAGCCAAGGCAAACCCAGCAGCACAGGGTTGACGGCCTTGGACAGGACATACAGGGAGATGAGCTCAGCATTAAGAGCTCCCACTTGAAGTCTTAATGGCTTGGTCACAGACAACACTGGGTCTGACAAAGGCAGTCCATCTACCGAGGCAACGATCAACGGTCTCTCCAGCAAAACTGTGGGAAATTGAAGAAGATCTACAAGGTCTTGGCAGAAAAAATTGGCTGCGGAGCCAGAGTCCAGGTAGGCAGAGACTGGATGAGGTCTCTCGCCAGCGACCATGTTCACAGGAATGCACAGTTTGGGAGAGAGTTCTGTATTAATTCCGTAGCGCCCAGGGTTGTCTCTTCAACCAATACCAGGCATTTGGGTTTCTTTGGCCTTTGGGAACACAGTCGCACCACATTGCCAAAAAGGCCGCAATATAGACAGAGTCCAGAGGTGTGCCTGAGCTGGTTTTTCTTCAATGGACAGTTTAAGCCGATCCACTTGCATCAGAACCTCGGGCGCAGCACAAGAACAAGGCAAGAGGGGTAGTTGGAAGTTGGGTGCCAGTCTAGGAAGCCGTCTCTCCTGTAGAATCTCTTGAGACCTCTCCGAACCTTATGTCCACTCGGGTAGCCAGTAGAATCAGGTCATCCAAGGTAGCTGGGAGATCTCAAGCAGCCAGTTCGTCCTTGATCTCGGGCGATAGGCCATGCCAGAAGGATGCTACCAAGGCCTCATTGTTACAGGACAATTCTCCTTCCAGAGACCGGAACTGGATGGTGTATTCACCCATGGAGGCGTCCTCCTGGCGCAGGTTGAAGATAGCAGTGGCTGCCGACGAGACTCGTCCAGGCTCCTCGAATACGGAACGGAACAACCGCACGAACCCCTGGAAGTCTCGTGTCTCGGGTCCCTGTCGTTTCCAGATTGGATTCGCCCACGCCAGGGCCTTGCCGGCAAGTAAAGATATAATGAAGACGATCCTGGCTGTGTCTGACGGGAATGCTCTGGCAGGAAGAGTGAAGTGGATATGGTATTGATTGAGAAACCCCCTGCACAAACTTGCGTCTCCATGGAACTGAGGTGGCAATGGCAGCGAGAACCGAGGGTCCGAACTGGGGCTGCCATGAGGTGTAGCAGGAGGGTCGATCGGAGGAGCTTGAATAGGAGCAGTGAAGGAAGTAGCTAGCGCCCATAGCTGCTGTGCCATGGAGTCTACTTCCACAAGGCGTTGATCCTGTCGTGCATGCAGATCCTGCAGGTCCACCTGCATGGCTTTGGAGGATGACAGGCCCTTGACTTGGCCAGCGGGGTCCATGGCCTGAACGTACTGTCACAGCGGGGGGTGTGAACCCACTGGGCCGTACCGCGTAGCGGGTAGCAGATGGCCAACAAGGCACAAAGCAATGTCTATAGTTCACAACGGGTACCTGAGGCAATGTAGACAGTAGCGGGAGCACGACTTAACTTTCACAACAGGTGGCACCGTGGATGCAGCGGAAGACACGACTTGACTTTCACAGCAGATACGATAGCACAGGATACTTGGTACAGGCAGCAGGAATGGGTAACACTGGGAACTAGGAAACACTGGAAGACCATTTGCAAGACAAACTTAGGTACACACCAACGCTCAAGCGAGGAACAAGTGGGCAGAGCCCCTTTTTATAGTCCAGCAGCCATTTGGGCTAATTATTGGTTGGTGACAGCTGGACGTGTGTTGGCCCTTTAAGGCTGTGCATGCGGGGGCTCGCGTGCCCTGCGGGAAACAGTCAGAGAACCCGGAAGTGAGTGCCAGCATCTCCCTGGAGGGAGCTGACGCCGAGAAGACAGATGTCCATGGCCAGGGCCGTCAGAGGGTAAGTATGAACGACGGCCCCCAGCCATAGACGTTACACAGTGCCACAGGATAAGTGGACGGCTGATGTTGTACCAATATTTAATAAGGGTAAAAAGGAGGATCCGAGTAACTACCATCCAGTAAGTTTAAAATCTGTGGCATGCAAAATATTTGAGGGTGTTCTAAGAGATAAACTGCAAAAGTATATAGCGGAGAATAGTCTAATAACATAACAAGCGTGGATTCATGAAAAACCGGTCATGCCTAACTAACATGCTCGGTTTCTAGGAAGTAAGTGCAAATCTGGATGTTGGTCATGCGGCTGATGTGATACTATTTGATACTGTTCCACACAACAGTCTCATTCTGAAGCTACAGACAGGGACTGGGGGACCATATATGCAAGTGGGTAAAGAATTGGTTAATGGACAGAAAACAAATAGCTGTTATAAATGGAACTTACGCAAAATGGGCTGAAGTCGGCAGCGGGGTACCACAAGGATCGGTGTTAGGCCCAATTCTTTTTAATCTCTTTATTAATAAACTTGTGGAGGTTCAGCAAGGTTTAAGTTTTTGATGACGATACATTACTTTGTCGGATACTTAAAACTCAACTTGACTATAAAATAATTACAGAAAGACCTATGTAAGCTTTCAGCATGGGCAAGAACATGGCGGATGCAATTTAATGTTGATAAATGTAAAGTAATGCACTTAGAAAGCAATAGTAGCATTAATTAATATGCAATAATTGGAATAAAATTTGAGATAACGGAACAAGAGAAGGCCCCGGGTATTCTAGTAACAAATAAGCTAAGAAGCAGCACAGCAAAAGCAAATAGGATTTTAGAGTGTATAAAAAGAGAGATAAAAACCAGTGATTCAAATGTAATATTACCCCTTTCTAAATCCCCTGTTTGGCCACATCTTGAATATGGAATTCAGTTATGGGCTCCACAATGTAAAAAGGATATAGGAGAACTGGAGAGGGTTCAAAAGCAAACAACAAAATTATTAAATAGTATGGGAGGTGTCGCTTACAATGAAAGGCTAGACAAAATGGGTTTGTTCAGCTTGGAAAAAAGACGTTAGAGGTGATCTTATTAACATGTATAAGACTATGAATGGCAATACAAGAGAACTAGCACATGATTTGTTCCTTCCATGGACTCTACAAAGGACGAGGGGATATCCTATGCGTGTGGAAGAGAGATGTTTCAGACATCAATATGGGAAAGGGTTCTTTACAGTTAGAGTGGTCAAGCTATGGAATGCCCTAACCCAAGATGTAGCAATATCAGATACTATGTCAGCATTTAAAAAAAGCCTAGATGCTTAGTTATTGATGAATGGCATCAAAGGTTATAATTAATCAAGCAATGAATGACAGGTAATTTATTATTATGTTGAACTTGATGGACCTGTGTCTTTTTTCAACCTATGTAACTAATGTCCATGCAAAATATGAATTTTTCATTCTTAATAAATTTGCCAAAAAATTTTAAATTCTGTTTTCCCTTAGTCATTATGTGGTATTGAGTGACTTGATTTTGTTTTATATTTTTGCACAAGGCCTCAACATAACAAAATTTGAAAAAAATGAAAGGGTCCTAAGACTTTCCGAATGCACTGTATATGTATACACATCAATAACACACTGATTTACATGCTGTAGTAAATGTACCCTACATATACAGTATGTACACACCTATATATACACACATACTCTGATATTCATATAAACAATTAAACAGTATACAGTCACAGCAAAGTACTGTAAGCATTGGCTGGATGCTTAAATCATTACAATTATCATAAACAAACTTAATTGTGGTTTCAATGTACTTCAATTGAAAAAGACATACAACAAACCTTTAGGCTGTGTTCCCACATAGAGTAAACAATGCAGAATTTACGCAATGGAATTCTGGGTGGAAAGTACGCAGCATTTGCAGTTGCAGCAACGTGAATAAAATCGAAATAAATCTTTTGCACATGCTGCGGAGAAAATGTTCATAAATTGACCTCTGGTGCGGATTCTAAATCCGCGGCATGTCAATTTATGTTGCGTATTCGTTGCTCTTCTGTCATGGATTTTTCCCATTGAATTCAATGGGCATATAAAACCTGCAGCAAATAGCTAAGTATTGCGACTTTTGCAACAAAAAATCTGCGATTCTGCCGCAAAAATTGCAAATGAGAAAAAAATCTCAGATTAATAAAGTCTATACTTACCCCCAGCTGTTGTCAGAGAAGCATTCCACTGTGCTGAATGCAGCCCGGCCGCCTGGGATGAAGTTTCGTCCCATGTTACTGATGCAGTTAATCACAGGCTGCAACGGTCAAACGGACTGCAGCGTGCATCCTCCATTTGTTGGAGATGTAACTCTGAAAAAGGCATGTTTTTGCATACTTTTTGGTCTTGTGAGGTTCTGACGCCTTTCTGGGAGACCGTGGCCAGTGTTATCCGCACAGTTACCGAGTTGACAATGGAAATGGGCCCTGCCTTGTTCCTTTTACATCACTGCGAGATTCAAATCCCGATTTACAAACATTCAATTCTTAGACATCTAGTTACGGCTGCTAAGATGTGTATACCATTGCTCTGGAAACAGCAGATATCTCCTCCAATTTCACTCTGGTTTTTGAAGGTCAATGATCTGATGACCATGGAAATCCTAAAGTTATATCCAGAATTATTTGGGCAGTGACACAATCTTCATGATTTGGGCTCTGCATGCCACCTCTGGATTTGAAATGAAACAACTGAGATGTAATTGAAGTGCAGAATTTCAGGTTTAATTCAAGGAGTTGAATGAAAATATCCTGTGAAACGTTTAGGAATTTCAACCATTTTTCTACACAGCCTCCTCATTTCAGGGGCTGAAAAGTAATTGGACAAATTAACATTACCATAAATAAAATGTTTTTTTTTTTAATACTTTGTAGAGAATCCTTTGCTGGCAATGACTGCCTGAAGTCTGGAACCCATGGACATCACCAAATGCTGGGTTTCCTCCTTTGTGATGCTTTGCCAGGCCTTTACTGCAGCTGTCTTTAGTTATTGCTTGTTTGTGGGTCTTTCTGCCTTAAGTTTTGTCTTAAGCAAGTGAAATGCATGCTCGATTGGGTTGTGATCTGGTGATTGACTTGGCCATTGCAGAATATTCCACTACTTTGACTTAAAAAAAACTCCTGGGTTTCTTTCGCAGTATGTTTTGGGTCATTGTATATCTGTACTGTGGAGTGACGTCCAATGAACCTCGCTGCATTTGGTTGAATCTGAGCACAAAGTATATCCCTGAACACTTCAGAATTCATCCGGCTTGTTCTGTCTTCAGTCACATCATCAATAAACAATAGTGATCCAGAGACTTTGGCAGTCATCCATACCCATGCCATCACACTACATCCACCATGTTTTACAGGGGATGTGGTGTGCTTTGGATCATGTGCCGTTCCAAGCCTTCTACATACTTTCTTCCTCCTATCATTCTGGTACAGGTTGATCTTAGTTTTATCTGTCCAAAGAATGCTGTTCCAGATCTGGGCTGGCTTCTTTAGATGTTGTTTGGCAAAGTCTAGTCTGGCCCTTCTATTTTTGAGGCTGATTAATGGTTTTCACCTTATGGTGAACCCTCTGTTTTTGCTCTCATGAAGTCTTCTCTTTATGGTAGACTTAGATAATGATACACCTACTTCCAGGAGAGTGTTCTTCACTTGGGTAGATGTTGTGAAAGGGTTTTTCTTCATTATGGAAAGTATTTTGCGATCATCCACCACTGTTGTCTTATGCAAACGTCCCAGCCTTTTTGAGCACGAGATCACCACTGCTCTCTTTTTTTCAAGAATGTACAAAAACTGTTGATTTGGCCACTCCTAACATTTGTGTTATCTCTCTGATGGATTTCTTAATTTTTTTCAGCCCAACAATGGTCTGTTTCACTTGCATTGAGAGTTCCTTTGACCTCATGTTGTGGGTTTACAGTAACCGCTTCCAAATGCAAATACCACACCTGCAACCTCCGAGGGTGTTGCACTATGTGTCTTCCTTTTTCCATCTATTAGAGACATAAGATCCCTTTCCTACCAGGAATTCTTTGAACGTCGAGAGATGATACAGAGCTCTGTGGGACTACAGGGGTAAGAATTAACATCCACACCCTCATTAGATTGCGGAATGTCCACTGCATTCTGGGAGAGAGTGTCCATACTGAATGATATTGGACTGTTACCAGTGCCGTCTGAGCGGTAAACGTAACTGTACTTTATATAGGTCATTTAGGGTATTTGTTGGATCATACATGATCTAGTTTTACCTGCTCCGGTCTGAGAGATATGTTGTGGGTATTTGAGCAACTACCAAATATATATAGTTTTTTCTATGTTTTACTACTTTACAAGTAAAAACCTAAGTGTAAAAAAGAAAATTTATTTTGTGTCGCCAAATTCTGAGAGCCATAACTTTTTATTTTTCTGTCGATTAAGTAGGAAGAGGGCTTATTTTTTGCGGCATAAGCTGTAGTTTTTGATACCTTTTTGGGGTACATGTGACGTTTTGATCACTTTTTATTTCATTTTTTTGTGGGAGATGAGGTGACCAAAAAATAGTGATTCTGGCATTTCCATTTTTTTTTACAGCGTACATCGTGCGGGTTAAATAATGATATATTATAATAGTTCAGGCTTTTACAGATGCGGCGATACCAATTATGTTTATTTATTTTTTACTATGCTCTAGAGGGAAATGGGAAAAAGGGGGTTTTTTAGAACTTTTAATATTTTTTTCTTTTTTTTAACATAAAAACAAAACCTTTATTTTAATAATGTTTTATTTTTTTATTAGTCCCCCTATGGAACTTCAACCGGCGATCATTAGATCACATGCAATATATACTGCAATACTAATGTTTTGCAGTATATCGTGATTCTGACAGGCATCTGTCAAGCCCTGCCGGAGGCAGCGCTTAATAGGAGCACAAAGATGGCGGACCTGGGGGCCTTCATTAGGCCCCCAGGCAGCCCTAGCAACCATCACCACCCCGCGATTGCATTGCGGGGGGTGCGATGAGCTGTTAGAGGGGGTCGCCCCCCACTTCCTAATGATTTGAATGCCGCGGTCACTATTGACCGCAGCATTTAACGAGTTAAACAAGAGGGACCGCGCTCGAGCAGGTGTAGGTATACTACTTTGCATGTTGTTTTTGCTTAGATTGCACTTTATATATATTCTCTATACTTATTTATGTGTTCATCTGTGCAAAGCGTACCATGCCTAGTACCTGCTCATTAATATGTACTTATGCACTTTAGCCATATATAGGTTGTGTCTGACCATTTTTACATCTGGGGGGCTACTCTGATTTACGTTCGGATTCCGTTTGTGTTCGAGGGTCCATGGCATTTTATTATGTCTAAGTGTTATACGTTATCTCCATGTGTCTAATTGACTTTAATAAAGATTATTTGTATTTTTCCAAACACCTGGTCGTGACTTGTTTCTTTTTCTGGTTTGGCTTAAATTAGTCACCAGGACCACTAGTATCATTCGGGGTATTGTTCGGTTTGCTAAATGGGCTCTTATTGTGTCTATAGGCAGTGATCTACCTTCCGGAATGGAATTAAAGGCCGCCATAAAAGGACTAGTGAGGAGGGGATTAGGTTTTTTATAATAGGCCAACGAAAGACCATCAGGGCCTGGGGCCTTACCGGTAGGGGATGGTTTGAGAGCTTCAAGAAATTCATCTTCCGTAATCGGGGCGTCTAGTGTTGTCACCACCTCCTGTGGAATCTGGCCTAATCCCGAGGATTGAATGTATGATCTGATGGCGTCACGTCTAGAACTGGGGAGAGGAATTTAAATAGTAGGAACGAAAGGTTTCTGCATTTTGTCCCGGCGAGTGTACCCTCGTGCCCTCCAGTGTTGTAATGCAAGGAACATACATGCGCGTCCTCTGCACGCGTAAAACACGTGCTAACGTGCGACTCAGCTTGTTGCCAAACTCATAGTAGTGTCTACGGCATTTAGTGAGGGAGGCTTTGGCAGCTGAAAGCATCAGAGTACGTAATTTATCCCTCAACCTTATTAGTTCTACTCTCGAGCCCGGGTCTAATAACATCTTGTGTGCGAGTTCCAGGGCGTGTATTATCCCCACTAGTTCCGTAAATATTGCAGCGCGTTCCTTTTTGAATCTGGAGTCAATCGTTTTGAGAACTCCACTCTTAACACATTTATGTGCTTCGCAGACTGAAAGAGGATTAGAGTCTGCTGTAGCGTTGGTGTCTAATTAGAGTGGAGTTCAGACGTCACTTCCTCCAAGACCGCAGGATCTTGAAACAATGAGTCGTTCAGACGCCACTGCCACGGAGTAGAGTGTAAGTAGGGGAGGGCCAAGGTCAGAGTTATCATAGCATGGTCCGAAAACGATATACAATTTATAGAGGCTGAGGAAAGAAGTGCAAGCTGGGAATGTCAAAGCAGAAAGTAGTCTATGCGTGAGTACATATTTTGCGGGTGTGAAAAAAATGTATAGTCCCTATCATTTCGCCAGAGTTCTACTAATTGATTGGCGTGGAGCGAACGCTGCAGGTGATGAGTGAACGGTCTGGAAATGGCGGGCTGGCCCGATGTGGTGTCTAATCTGGGTTTCATGGGCATATTAAAGTCTCCTCCCAGAACCAATGTCCCCTCCGCAAATTCGTCTAGTGTATTAAGGGCTTCGTCCAATAGTGTCAGTCGACCAGAGTTAGGGAGGTATAGGTTAGCAAAGGTCATGTGCAGTCTGCAATCTTACCTTTTATAACAAATATCTTCCCGCGTCATCTGTGCGACACCCCAAACACTTCCAAGGTACAGAGTTCGCCACTAGGATGGATGCACCCTTGGTTTTAGAGTCCGGCGAAGAACTGTGATATACATATGGGAATCTTGAGTTTCGGAGGGATGGAAGCTGGTCCGAGCGGAAATGTGTCTCCTGTAGGAAGGCTATCTGAGCCCTTTTTTTCCCAGAGGAGACGCAACAGAGAAGATCTCTTTTCCGGTATATTCAGACCCTGTACATTTAGTGAGACAATAGTTAAATTAGACATAATGCAACCAGTGTTATGAACCTGAGGAAAGTGAATGGAGAACGGGGGGGGGGGGGAGGATCAGGACAGGTGACAAAAGGCGACTGGTACAGAGAAGTGAAAAGAGTAGAGAGATAAAGAAGAGCCCAAAGGCTCCAAGGGACAACTGCGATTTGCACCACCCAAAAACAGGAAGAGCAAAGCCACAGGTCTGTGAGTGGAGTCGTAGAAAGGCACCGCAACATAAGAAGTCTGGAGCACACGGACAACACAATGCATAGATCATGTTAGGCAATAACGCATTGACAACCAGAAAACAGTAAGTACAATATAACCCAAGGGGAGAAAAAAATACATCCCCTCCAATATGCAGTAACATAAAGAACATGGCCCCCAGCTCCCGCAAGTCCAACATCACCTCTCAAAACCCTGTGGGGAGGGGGCAAGCCAGTCTAGGGGGCATTGCCAAGGGGCAGTAGATGAAATAGACCTCCTGGCCTACAATAACTCTGCCGAAAGGAGTCATGTGGCAGGTAGGAGAAAAGGGGCCAACCAGACCCAGCAGACACCGTTCCCACTGCGAGGACTGCGAGCCGGGCCCAGGGATCCTTCACCCCGAGACTCAGGTCATCGCGGGCATGCCCCTATTTCTCTTCGAGGTGGCAATGAAGGGGGGTAGAGTCCAGTCCGGGACCGGGACCATCTCGGATTCCAGGAATTTGAAGGCATCTGGAAGATCTAATGGAGTTTTAACGACAAAGGTATGGCCAGCCTTTCGTAGGATTATATGAAAGGGGTGACCCCAACGATATGAGGCTCCTGCCCGTTTGGTGGCTTCCAATAGAGGTTTAACAAGATGCCTCATATAGAGCATTAGTTGAGACACATCTGGCAGAGTCAGAACGTCAGCTCCGTAGAAAGGAACCGAGCCGCGGTCCCAAGCATTACGTAAAATGTCCTCCTTTAGCCTATAGAAATGGAATCTACATATCACATCTCTAGGGCGGTCTAGATCTCTGATTTTAGGACCCGCCGAGCGGTGCACCCTGTCCAATTCCAGAGGTGTCCCAGGGGCACGGTTCAACAGCTTATGTGGACACCACCTCTTGCAAATCCTCTGGAGGCACAGATTAAGGGATCCCTCGTAATTTAAGATTATTGCGCCGGCCTCTGTTTTCAATATCATCCACATGAAAGGCAAAGTCTTTCAGACGCGTGGCCTGATTACTCACGGTTGTTTAGAGCGTTGTCAGATCTGAGACCAATGACCGGTTGTTGCTCTCTAGTCGGGTGACTTGTTCATCCAGCGAATGTACAGACTGGGAGACCTTCTGCAGTACTTTGGTCTGTTTCTCCTCCAACTGCAGCATGTGTGCAGCCATGTCGGCCCATGTGGGCAGCGCTCTCACGATCTCCCAGAGCCTGGTGAGGGTACGGTCTGCCTGTGCACCCAAATCTGTCTGTCCCCAGGAGGACACAGCCGACGAGAGAGACACCAGCTGAGGAGCTGCCGGAAAGTCCTGTGACAGCTCAGTCGGGATGCACATGGCAGGAACAGTGGAGGACGCCATTGTACCTGCAGGCGGGCGGCTGCCGTACATCGTCTGCTGCTGAGGTGACGCTGTCTGCAGAAAATGGGCTAAAGACGGGTCTCGAGATGTTCTGGGTGTGCCGGACTTAGATTTGCACCTTGGCATGTCTCCTCAGGTGGGTAAAAGAAGCGTTATTGCCGTGATGCTCTGAAGATGTCCGGAGCTCTGAGATAATGATGCCTCATGCCGCCATGCCCAAGCCACGCCCCTACAATAGCAATTTTAATATATAAAAAATGTACTTTTCTTTTTTTATTCCCCAGGAGGCTTGTATTAATTTATTATTAGTTGTAATTGTGAGACATCGTAGCATTGCCTAAAACTCGGAAAGGCCTACCCCCCCCCTCCCCCGTCTCTTGAGAATTGCAAAAAAAATTGTCGGAGTCTGACTCGTTTGTCCCTCCATAAAAATGTATTAACCATTGAATCCAATGTCTTAAATATTTTTCTTTAGGCCAGACTGGTGAGTTACTAACCACATAAAGTACTTGTAGTAGGATAACCATTTTTATGAGGTTCACACTAGCCATAAATTATATTGGCAATTTGTTCCAGATTTGTAATTTGTTCCTAACACACAAAAGCAGTGGGCACACGTTAAATTCTTCGTATTCACTAACGTTACCTGATATTACAATGCCCAGATACTTGAAATTTCCCCCCATTGGCAACTTCTGCATTGAGGCCAAGGGCATTGTCAACATTTTCCCAATAGTCAACAGGACAGTCTTTGCCCAAATAATTATAAGGACTGCGGCTTACGGCTTCATCTACTGCGGTTGAGGCCTTCTCCAAAAACGATAGGACATCGTCTGCATATAACCCGACTTTCTTTTCCAATGGCCCATTGACTATAAGGTTTTTTAATAGATAAAACTGGCTAACTCTTCTAGTGCTCAGGAGAGCAATGGGCCCTCTGATGCCGGCCCTGCTTAGAGGAACAATGTAGGCTGTATAAAATTATTTTATTTTATAATTTTACTTTTTAATATGTGTTTTTTTAATACAGCTATGAAATGTCCTGACCATTGCACTCTGACCGTTCCGAGAAAGAAGCCGTAAATGGCAAAACCCATGGTCGGCCCGAGTATAACGGTCCACTTGTTTTTTATGACTTAATAAGCACGTATATTTTATGAAAATTGTGAGTACTGTATATAGATTAATGTCTTGTTTTTCTATACCCATTTAGTTTGGCCGGCATTATTTCCTCTGCTTAATACCTAGCATAGGAACACTGATAAGTAACAATAACATATACTGCAGAAATTAGCATCTGTGCTATTTATCTCTCTTTGTCATCTGCTCATTAAGGGGTTTGTTCGATCCCTAGAAATTGGCTAGCCTGGCATAACCAAGGCAGACACTGGGATCAGGAAGGCAAACTCTGCATAGGAAAGGCTGCTTATCACCTTCCGTTGAGTGTTTTGTTTTTTTAACAGGCGGTCAATTTATTTCTCTTTTTGGTGTAAAATTTCCAAACATGTACAGCTTTTTCAAACTATGCTATGCAGATTGGCCTTTGGCTGGCTACACTTGGAGAAATACTGGTAGGCTGGTCAGACCATGACGTCAGTGGGCCAGGGTGGGATGCATCAATTTCTTCCCGATTCTCCCAGACCAGTTGTAGCTGGTTTGCAGAATTGGGGAGAACAGGAATGCCGATCCGGTCCTTCCCGAACTCCATTGTATCCCCGTCTTTAGGACGCGAGTACAATTAAGCAGTTTTACTGGCGCTCGCGGGAGCAAGGGAAACATAGGTTCCCTGCCCCGTCAATTGTCACTTTTTCAATAATGTAGATTACACAATGATGTCATCAGGCTGCCTGTGCCGCTTCAACCGGAGCAGACATGGCCAGAAAAGACCAGGCCTGCATCATTGGAGGACAACGTGGGAACCGAGATAGGTGAGATGGGTGAGCAAACTTGTATGAGGGCACCTTCAAACGAATGTTCCGAGAGGACAGTCAGGCTTTTGTACCCGGGAGATACAAGGAGAAGAGAGCCACCGCAGTATCTGCTTTTCGCTTCATGCGATCGGCTGCCAGCAAAATAGAGGACCGGGGCTGTTGCCAGATTTGCAGAAAGTCCCCATATGCAGAGTCAGCAGTGGGTACCTGAGATGTGGTCGACACAGGAAGAGGGACTCTAGAATGTTGACTGTACACAATGTGAAATTGAGTGAAAGTGGTAGACTCACTTGTGTGGTTGTTGTATGAGAACTCGGCCCATGGAAGAAGCTGTATCGTGCTGTGAAGAGATGACGTGGCGGAGATAATTCTCCATTATCTGGTTGATCCTCTCAACTTGTCCATTGTACTGGGAGTGATAGGTGGAAGAAAAGTCCAATCTGACATCCAGGAGTTTACAGAGGGCTCTCCAGAACTTTGAAGTAAACTGAACCCCCCCCGGTCGGACACAATGTGAAGAGGCAAGCCATGCAAGTGAAAGATGTGCTAAATTAAGAGACTCGCCTTTCGAGGAGCAGAAGGTAGGCCAGTCAGTGGGATAAAATGTGCCATCTTAGAGAACTGGTCCACCACCACCCAGACTGTGTTGCATCCTGCTGAGGGGGGAAGGTCTGTGACAAAGTCCATTGCAATGTGCTGCCAGGGGGCGTTGGGTACAGGCAGAGTTTGAAGCAGGCCAGCAGGCTTGGAGTGAGTAACTGTTAGAAGCACACACCGTGCAAGAAGAGACAAAGTCCAGAACATCTTTAGGTAGTGTGGGCCACCAGAAGTGACGAGCAATCAGGTCTCGGGTTTTACGGACAACAGCGTGCCCAGCTAGTTTATTCTTCTCCTGTCTGCCAACCGAACAAAAGTCCTCCCCGGAAAGATGTCTCTAACCTGCAGAGGATTAGCAGTGACAATGCAGGACGGGTCTATGATAGTCTGAAGGGTGTCTTCCATCTCAAATGATCTGGACAGGGCATCGGCCCTCACATTCTTGTCCGCGGGACGGTAGTGGAGCACAAACTGGAGACGGGTGAAGAACAGCGACCACTTGGTTTGACGGGGATTCAGTTATTAAGCAGACTGAAGGTAGGTAAGGTTATTGTGGTCGGTGAAGATCAGGACGGTGTGAGCTGCGCCCTCTAGAAGATCAATACCTATACCAGACTGTGAAGACCACTAGTATATCCAGAAAATGAAACACACATAGCACAAGTCATGTACCATGACAATATAAAATAAACTTTATTGAAATATACATAACACATTGGCCATCAAAATATAAAAACAATATAGCACACAGTTAAAAAGGAGAGTATGGAGGAGCTGCGTGAATAATCCAATATATATGCTACCATACTATAAACATCCTGTGATGTGGTAACAAATGCAGATATCTATAGAAAAGATAATCATATAGATCAAGTATTTGGACAACAGAAGCACATAAATATATTTAGCACCTGACAGAAGAGCACACAATTGTGCATGCATATAAGAGTATACAGCTAGAGCTCCAAGTTGCACCCAAAACAAAGACCATGCTTTATAAATAAAGGATATTGCACAAACCCATGGACTGCATGATAGGAAGCACGCAGGAACACTACACACTGACCGCCCCTGACGCACGTTTCGTCGTCAGCTTTCTCAAGGGGTACTGACTGATGGGATAGTGGTTGTTTTAAATATAAAATGCAGAGGGTGGGGACTACACGAATAGCCAAACACTAAGCAGTGTTCACAGCATATGGAGATCTGCAATCACAGATCAAATTACACCTACCATGCTGCAGGCACCATTAGGCTACGTTCACACAGGGTATTTCCCATCACCCCTACACTATACTTGTTGCCCAAGGTGCATAAAGACCAAAAGAGACCTCCCGGTCGACCAATTGTGTCTGGCTGTGGTAGTTTATGTGAATCGGCATGCCGTTTCTTTAGACTTTTATCTCCGTCCATGTGTGGAGGAACTCCAATCATACATCAAGGATTCTACGGACGTGCTGAAACGCCTTGATGGTGTAACAATGGAGCAGGATATGTTTTTGGTATCCTGTGATGTAGAATCCCTTTACACTTGTATAGATCATGATTTGGGTCTCATATTTTTTAGGAGCAGGCAACCTTGATCAGGATTTGGTCCATTTTCTCATCCACCTTTTGCGTTTTGTCTTGGAACATAATTATTTTCTGTTCAGAGACAAATTCTATTTACAGTTACGTGGGACGGCGATGGGTGCTACCTGTGCGCCGTCCTATGCTAACCTATTTCTGGGCCATTGGGAACAGGAGATTGTGAAAGCAGTTATGGATATGGTTTCGGGTAGCGTGGTCAGTTGGATGCGCTTTATTGACGATATACTGTTTATTTGGCAGGGTACGCGAGCTGAGCTTGATCGATTTCTAACCATCTTAAATACCAATACATGTAACATCAAACTGACAAATGTGATTAGTCAGGACTTTATGGAATTTCTGGACATCAAGATTTCTGTACATAATATGGGTAAGCTCAATACCACTATTTTTCGCAAAAAAACTGCTGTAAATGCTCTTTTACATGCATCTTCGTTCCACCCCTCACACACTATACGCGCCATCCCCACAGGACAATTCCTGCGGGCACGACGTGTATGCGATTCACAATCAAACTTCGAAAATGAATCCCAATGTTTGAAGGCTCGGTTTGCACAACGAGGATACCGTAAAAATGATATTGAGAAAGGGTATCAGAGAGCATACCATACTGACCGTAATAGTCTTCTTGTTCAACAACAGCGCAAAAAGAAAAACAGTGAGGACACGGTAAGGCTTATCACTACCTACAATACACAATGGTCTGAGATGCACAAAATTGTTACTCGTTTTTGGCCCATACTGTTGACAGACCCTGATCTTAAAAGGCTTCTACTCCCCAAACCCCAACTTACAGCCAAAAGGAGTAAGACCTTAAGCGACCATCTAGTTCGGAGTCACTATAGTGCCCCAAACTCTAATATGTATCTATATGGTTCCAAGGGACCAAAGTGGGGATCATTCCTATGTGGCCATTGCTCTATCTGCAATTTGATAGTCAAAACGGACACTTTCCCTGACTCTGAAAACAAAAAATGCTACAAAATTGTGCATTTTATTAATTGCAGTACATCGGGGGTCGTCTACAGGGCAACATGTCCGTGTGGTCTCTCCTATATTGGCATGACCACAAGAGAGCTTAAAATAAGAATTCAGGAACATGTAAGAGACATTAAAAAGGCTGAAATAATTGCGGATATTGATTGGGAGATGATTAATAAACTTAAATCTATCCCCAGACATTTC
The DNA here is from genome assembly GCF_050947455.1 of Rhinoderma darwinii. Lineage (NCBI taxonomy): Eukaryota > Metazoa > Chordata > Amphibia > Anura > Rhinodermatidae > Rhinoderma > Rhinoderma darwinii. The sequence goes on from NC_134689.1 coordinate 69,084,614, forward strand.
CGGGACCATCATAACAGGTGGCAAGATCTGAAAGTACATGGCATTGATAAAATCATCATCGGAACACGTGATGGAGACACTTTTCGCAAGCTTGAACGTATCGAGTGTAAGTGGATAACAAAGCTTAACACTAGTTCACCATATGGTCTAAATGAAAAAATGTCCTTCGCTTCCTTCTTGTAATTTACCCCGTGGGTTCCATGGCGTCATTTTTATGGAATATAGTTAGTTTTATGATATTTTAATTGTGTGATGGGATTATTTCTGGTTGATACATTTCTGTGATCATGCTGTTGCGGTGGGGACGCAATGTTCTGTCGGTGTGAGTTATATACACTCAGGTCGGACTATTTTTGAGTATTCTACACTATCTCAAATTCTCAATCTCTTTACAGGCGATATGGATACATTGGCTCATTTGTCCAGTTATAGTGGAGGTGCTTTATGATGCCCAAACTGTGCCCGTTCCCGCTTTCTTCTGCGTGCTATTATCATATGTGGGCTTAGTGTATGCATGGGAATGTCATTTTATGTATACATTGCTATACATTTATACCCTTTTTTTGTATATGTTTGGTATTTTGGGATGTTCTCAGCTTTCTCAAGGGGTAGGTATTGGTACTGGTACAAATACCTTATCCATATTTCTCTCTTACTGACACATGTTTATATGAATTTACATATTGTTATTATTGTATTTCTTGTATGATATCATGATTACTACATGCACATATTATGTATACACTTTTAGTGTACCAACTTTATATATTTATATATTTTTGCTACTCTATATACACTAATTAATTAACATATTTATATACCTAAGTCTATACAAGTTATCACTTTTTATATATCATGCATGAATCTATATATATTGTTTCATGTCTCTTATCCATTATATTATATCCACGTATACTCACTACACATTTTTTTGAATATGTATATATATATTTTTGGCACATGTATGGCTTTTAATTGTATACATGTGTTCAGTTATACTTATTAGATCACTTACATTTTGATGACTTTCAGTCATGATGCATTGATTATTTTTATGGTCTCTAACACGCTCATATTGAGTCGCATCATTTTCATATTTTTATATAGGTTTTCACATTTTTGTCATTTATACAATACATTATATAATGATTCTGTAAAGGATCTGCCAGGCACAGCTTCGGGGTTAACTCCCATAGGTAATCAGTCGGCACCTGAGTCTATGTCTCTGAGACTGACTCCAGCTTCCACCACTCAGGCTGGCAGGCTTAGGAGTGGGAGAGCCTATCGCAGCCTGGCCAGACTCAGCTAGCTCTCGCCCTCGGTCTATTTATACCTGCCTTACCTGTTCCTCCTTGCTTGTGATTCTTCTCGTGTGGTTTCCTGGCCCAGCTACAGCTCCTGACTATTTGATCCTGCTCCATACTGACCCTGGCTTGCTGACTACTCTCCTGCTCTGCGTTTGGTACCTCGTACACTCCTGGTTTGACTCGGCTCGTTCACCTCTCTTGTTGCTCACGGTGTTGCCGTGGGCAACTCCCCCATTTCCCTTAGCTTTGTGTACCCTTGTCTGTTTGTCTCGTGCACTTACTGAGCGTAGGGACCGCCGCCCAGTTGTACCCCGTCGCCTAGGGCGGGTCGTTGCAAGTAGGCAGGGACAGAGTGGCGGGTAGATTAGGGCTCACTTGTCCGTTTCCCTACCCCTATCATTACATAATCACAAGCCCATTACCTAGTCTACCCTGGTCCACGTCTCTACTATGGACCCCCTTGAGACCCTGGCCCAGCAAATGCAGGGGGTCTCCCTACAGGTCCAGGCCCTGGCTCAGAGGGTCAACCAGCCTGACACTACCATGGTAGTGCCCCTCACCTCACCCCTTGAACCCCACCTCAAGTTGCTTGACCGGTTCTCAGAGAGTTGTAGGCTTTACTTTCGCTTAAAGCCTCACTCCTCAGGTTCTGAGAGCCAGCGGGTGGGTATAATTATGTCCCGGCTCCAGGAAGGGCCCCAAGAGTGGGCCTTCTCCTTGGCTCCTGACGCCCCTGAACTTTCCTCCGTTGATCGTTTCTTTTCTGCTCTCGGACTCATTTATGACGAGACTGCCTTTGCCGAGAGTCAGCTGGTGACCTTACGTCAGGGTAAGAGACCTGTTGAGGAGTATTGTTCTGACTTTAGGAAGTGGTGCGTAGCTTCTCGGTGTAATGACCCTGCCTTAAGGTGCCAGTTTAGGTTGAGTCTGTCGAACGCCCTGAAAGACCTGCTAGCTAGCTATCCCTCTTCTGACTCCCTAGACCAGGTTATGGCTTTAGCGGTACGACTTGACCGACGTCTCAGGGAACGACAACTTGAACGTTTTTGTGTTTTCCCCTCTGACTCCCCCATGATGCCTCCCGAGGTCCCGTTGCTTCTCTCTTCCACGGAAGACTCGGAAGTACCTATGCAACTCGGGGCCTCCGTGTCCCCCCGACAACGTAAAGAGTTCCGCAGGAAGAATGGTCTCTGCTTCTATTGTGGGGATGACAAGCATCAAGTGAACACCTGTCCTAGGCGTAAGAATAAGCAGCCGGAAAGCTTCCGCGCCTAAGTGACCATCGGGGAGGTCACTTGGGCGCACAGGTATTTCCCGTAAATATGAAACGTAATAAGATCTTGCTTCCCTTTCAGGTCTCTTTTGGTGGTAGGTCTGCTACCGGCAGTGCCTTCGTGGATTCAGGGTCTTCTGCTAATATCATGTCTGTGGAATTTGCTATGTCTCTAACTATGCCTTTGATTGATTTGCCTAAACCTGTCCCGGTAGTGGGTATCGACTCCACTCCTCTTGCTAATGGTTATTTTACACAGCATACCCCTGTTTTTGAACTCCTTGTTGGCTCCATGCATTTGGAGCAGTGCTCTGTACTGTTGATGCAGGGATTATCGTCCGATTTGGTTTTAGGCCTTCCCTGGTTGCAGTTGCATAATCCCACATTTGACTGGAATACTGGGGAGCTTACCAAATGGGGTAAAGAATGCTTGACGTCATGTTTTGCTGTTAATTCCATTTCTCCCCCTGAGGAGGTGAACACGCTACCTGAGTTTGTGCAGGACTTCGCTGATGTTTTCTCTAAGGAGGCCTCCAAAGTGTTACCTCCTCACAGAGAATACGACTGCGCTATCGAATTGGTACCAGGATCTAAGCTCCCTAAGGGTAGAATATTAAATCTTTCTTGTCCCGAACGTGAAGCCATGAGAGAGTATATCCAGGAATGCCTGGCCAAGGGTTACATTCGCCCCCCCAACTTCAACGGTAGGTGCTGGCTTCTTCTTCGTAGGGAAGAAGGATGGTGGTCTTAGGCCATGCATTGACTACCGTAACTTGAATAAGGTCACTGTAAGGAACCAGTATCCCCTTCCTTTGATTCCTGATCTCTTTAATCAGGTTCAGGGGGCCCAATGGTTCTCTAAGTTTGATCTACGGGGGGCGTATAACCTTATCCGCATCAAAGAGGGGGATGAGTGGAAGACTGCGTTTAACACGCCCGAAGGTCATTTCGAGTACCTCGTTATGCCCTTTGGGTTGTGTAATGCTCCTGCGGTCTTCCAGAATTTCATAAATGAAATTTTAAGGGATTACCTGGGGGTATTTCTTGTAGTGTACCTTGATGACATACTGGTGTTTTCCAAGGACTTGTCCTCCCACATTCAGCATGTCAGGAAGGTGCTCCAGGTCCTTCGGGAAAACAAACTGTTTGCGAAAACCGAAAAATGTGTGTTTGGGGTACAGGAGATACCATTTTTGGGTCAAATCCTCACTCCTCATGAATTCCGCATGGACCCCGCCAAGGTCCAGGCTGTGGCGGAATGGGTGCAACCTGCCTCCCTGAAGGCGTTACAGTGTTTCTTGGGGTTCGCTAATTATTACAGGAGAGATTTATTGCTAACTTCTCGGTTATCGCTAAGCCTCTTACGGACCTCACTCGCAAAGGTGCTGATCTCCTCCACTGGCCTCCTGAGGCTGTCCAGGCTTTTGTGGTCCTTAAGAAGTGCTTTATCTCGGCCCCGGTGCTGGTTCAGCCCAACCAAATGGAGCCATTTATCGTGGAAGTTGACGCATCCGAGGTGGGAGTGGGGGCTGTCTTGTCCCAGGTTACCAGGTCCCTCACCCATCTCCGTCTCTGTGCCTACTTCTCCAGGAAGTTTTCGCCCACTGAGAGTAACTATGATATTGGCAACCGCGAACTCTTAGCCATTAAATGGGCATTTGAAGAGTGGCGCCACTTCCTGGAGGGGGCTAGGCACCAGGTAACGGTCCTTACCGACCACAAGAATCTGGTTTTCCTAGAATCTGCCCGGAGGCTAAACCCGAGACAAGCTCGATGGGCGCTATTTTTTACCAGATTCAACTTTTTGGTTACCTATAGGGCTGGGTCTAAAAATATTAAGGCCGATGCACTGTTGCGTAGCTTCATGGCCAGCCCCCCTTCGGAGGAAGATCCTGCTTGTATTCTGCCTCCTGGTATAATCATTTCTTCTATTGATTCTGATTTAGTCTCAGAAATTGCGGCTGATCAAGGTTCAGCTCCCGGGAACCTTCCTGAGGACAAGCTGTTTGTTCCCCTGCAATTCCGGCTAAGGGTACTTAGGGAAAATCATGACTCCGCACTATCTGGTCATCCAGGCGTCCTGGGTACCAAACACCTCATTGCCAGAAACTATTGGTGGCCTGGGTTGCCTAAAGATGTTAAGGCTTACGTCGCCGCTTGTGAGGTTTGTGCTAGGTCCAAGACTCCCAGGTCCCGACCAGCGGGCTTACTATGTTCTTTGCCCAATCCCCAGAGACCTTGGACCCATATCTCCATGGATTTTATCACCGATTTGCCTCCATCTCAAGGCAAGTCGGTGGTGTGGGTTGTAGTAGACCGCTTCAGTAAGATGTGCCACTTTGTGCCCCTCAAGAATCTACCCAATGCCAAGACGTTAGCTGCCTTGTTTGTCAAACACATCCTGCGTCTCCATGGGGTCCCTGTCAATATTGTTTCGGACAGAGGGGTACAATTTGTTTCATTGTTTTGGAGAGCCTTCTGTAAAAAGTTGGAGATTGATCTGTCCTTCTGCTCTGCCTTCCATCCTGAAACTAATGGCCAAACCGAGAGGACTAATTAATCTCTAGAACAATATTTAAGGTGTTTTATCTCTGACTGTCAATTTGATTGGGTCTCATTCATTCCCCTCGCCGAATTTTCCCTTAATAACCGGGTCAGTAACTCGTCAGGGGTTTCCCCCTTTTTCTGTAATTTTGGGTTTAATCCACGGTTCTCCTCCGTTTCACCTGGTAGTTCCAACAATCTCGAGGTAGACGTCGTTCATCGGGAACTGTGCACAGTCTGGGCCCAGGTTCAGAAGAACCTAGAGGCGTCCCAGAGCGTACAAAAAACTCAGGCTGATAGAAGACGTTCTGCTAACCCCTTGTTTATGGTCGGGGATCTGGTGTGGTTATCGTCTAGGAACTTGCGCCTTAAGGTCCCGTCCAAGAAATTTGCTCCCCGGTTTATTGGGCCCTATAAGGTCATTGAAGTCCTCAATCCTGTCTCCTTCCGACTGGAGTTGCCCCCATCTTTTCGAGTACACAACGTGTTTCATGCCTCCCTCCTTAAACGCTGCTCCCCGTCCTTGGCTCCCTCGAGGAGACCTCCTGTTCCCGTTCTCACACCTGAGTGGGTGGAATTCGAGGTGGCCAAGATTGTGGACAGCAAGATGGTCCAAGGCTCCCTCCAGTACCTGGTCCATTGGAGAGGATACGGCCTGAGGAGAGGACTTGGGTACCCGCCCGGGATGTTCACGCTGGGGTATTGGTCAGGAAGTTCCACCTTCGTTTCCCCAATAAACCAGGTCCACTTAGAAAGGGTCTGGTGGCCCCTCATAAAAGGGGGGGTACTGTAAAGGATCTGCCAGGCACAGCTTCGGGGTTAACTCCCATAGGTAATCAGTCGGCACCTGAGTCTATGTCTCTGAGACTGACTCCAGCTTCCACCACTCAGGCTGGCAGGCTTAGGAGTGGGAGAGCCTATCGCAGCCTGGCCAGACTCAGCTAGCTCCGACCCTCAGTCTATTTATACCTGCCTTTCCTGTCCCTCCTTGCTTGTGATTCTTCTCGTGTGGTTTCCTGGCCCAGCTACAGCTCCTGACTATTTGATCGTGCTCCATACTGACCCTGGCTTACTGACTACTCTCCTGCTCTGCGTTTGGTACCTCGTACACTCCTGGTTTGACTCGGCTCGTTCACCTCTCTTGTTGCTCACGGTGTTGCCGTGGGCAACTCCCCTATTTCCCTTAGCTTTCTGTACCCTTGTCTGTTTGTCTCGTGCACTTACTGAGCGTAGGGACCGCCGCCCAGTTGTACCCCGTCGCCTAGGGCGGGTCGTTGCAAGTAGGCAGGGACAGAGTGGCGGGTAGATTAGGGCTCACTTGTCCGTTTCCCTACCCCTATCATTACAGATTCATATTGAATATGTTTATATTTCTGCATGTTTAATAATGGCTATATATTTTTCAGGTGCAGTCCTTTTTTACTCATAATCTAACTATTTATTTATTTTTTTTCTTTTCCTCACTTCTTTTCACTATCACGAGCACGTGTGTTCACTCACCTCTCCTCCCTCCCCTTGCACTCTATTTACACTATTTATTATTATTTGTTTATATGGGGGTACCTTGTATATTTATATATGTATATTTTTATTACGATGGTATTTATTGTAAAATAAAGTGGAATTTTTAATTGTATGGTGCTATTTACAGTGATGTACTAATATGTGTAGAATATTGATATTGTTGTGTATTTATGTATGTATGTATATTCATTCATGTCTATGTATATGGGATTTTTATGTTTGTGCTCCAGCTGTCCAGTGATAATGTCTCAACTACCTTGAGAGATACCCAGGTACTCGGGAGTACTGACTAATGTATTAACTATGCTTTCACTATTTATATGTTTTCCCGGGGTAGATTGTTTTAGTGCTATATACGGCACTCCTGGTCAGTACATGACCTTTATCCCGTGTTTGGGCTTCTGGCATAACTGCCAGGCTCTAAAATGGCCACTAACCCTTCCCTGTATAATGCCAGCCCCTCCCTTTAGTCTTTTTGCAGCGTGCATGCGCAGTTTGTAGTTTAAGTCCATGGCACAGTTTCCGACATCCGGATCAGTGCCGGTGCGCATGCGCCAAGCAGGTATGATGGCGTCCGCAGAGAGGAATGTGGCTTCCGTCGTCCGTGAAAATTGGGGCTGTGTTCACACGGAGTATTGTGCCGAGTGTTTTGACGCGGAAACCGCGTCGCAAGACTCGGCAAAAACGGCCCGAAAACGGCTCCCATTGATTTCAAATGGGAGGCCTCGGCGTCTTTTTCCCGCGAGCAGTAAAACTGCCTCGCGGGAAGGGGAAGCGACATGCCCTATCTTCGGGCGCTTCCGCCTCTGACCTCCCATTGACTTCAATGGGAGGCAGAGAAAGCGTGTTTCGCGCTGTTTTGTGCCCCGCGGCGCTCAATGGCCGCGGGCGAAAAGCGGCGCGAGAATCGCAGCGAAAATCGGCGTGCAGGGAGAGGAATGTCTGCCTCGGACTTCCAAACAGAGTTTTGAAGCAGATATTCCTCCTGCAAAATACCCTGTGTGAACATAGCCTAATGGTGCCTGCAGCATGGTAGGTGTAATTTGATCTGTGATTGCAGATCTCCATGTGCTGTGAATACTGCTTAGTGTTTGGCTATTCGTGTAGTCCCCTCCCTCTGCATTTTATATTTAAAACAACCACTATCCCATCAGTCAGTACCCCTTGAGAAAGCTGACGGCGAAACGTGCGTCGGGGGCGGTCAGTGTGGAGTGTTCCTGTGTGCTTCCTATCATGCAGTCCATGGGTTTGTGCAATATCCTTTATTTATAAAGCATGGTCTTTGTTTTGGGTGCAACTTGGAGCTCTAGCTGTATACTCTTATATGCATGCACAATTGTGTGCTCTTCTGTCAGGTGCTAAATATATTTATGTGCTTCTGTTGTCCAAATACTTGATCTATTTGATTTTATCTTTTCTATAGATATCTGCATTTGTTACCACATCACAGGATGTTTATAGTATGGTAGCATATATATTGGATTATTCATGCCGCTCCTCCATACTCTCCTTTTTAACTGTGTGCTATATTGTTTTTATATTTTGATGGCCAATGTGTTCTGTATATTTCAATAAAGTTTATTTTATATTGTCATGGTACATGACTTGTGCTATGTGTGTTTCATTTTCTGGATATACTAGTAGTCTTCACAGTCTGGTATAGGTATTGATATTTGCTTTATGATTTGTGTGGACGCATTATTGTTTGGCGCATGCCAATGGTCTATACTCGTATAGGTATTCATCGCCCTCTAGAAGATGTCTCCACTCCTCCAGAGCCAATTTGATGGCCAGTAGCTCCCGATCTCTAATAGAGTAATTGCGCTCAGCAGAAGAAAAAAATCTAGAATAGTAGCCACATACTACTGCCTTTCCATTGGAGCTCCTGTGGAACAGAAGTGTGTCACCACCAACAGAGGAAGCGTCCAGTGAGAACTGCCGAGATACGTCAGGATGATGGAGGATCGAAGCTGAATTGAAGGCTCTCCTGAAGCTAATAAATGTGGACCCTGCCTCTGGAGTCCACACCTTGGCGTTCACACCCTTCTTGGTAAGGGTAGAGATGGGAGCCGTTAGAGATGGGAAGTTAGGAATAAATTGCCGAATCTGTCTTTTCCAATAAAATGTAGAAATTTTTAATTTTTACAAGGCATAAAGGACAAAAAACACACCATTTAAAAAGATATTTCTCCCGATTACGGAAATACCCCATATGTGGTAATAAGCTTATGTTTGGACACACGGCAGAGCTCAGAAGGGAAGGAGCGTCGTTTGGCTTTTGGAGCTCAAGCTTTGCTGCAATGGTTTTCGGGTGCCATGTCGCATTTGCAAAGCCCCTGTGGGACCAAAACAGTGAAAACCCCCTGAAAGTGATCCCATTTGGGAAATTACACCCCTCAAAGAATTTATTGAGGGTATAGTAAGAATTTTGACCCCATAGATTTTTTTGCTGACTGTAGTAGAATTAGGCCGTGAAAATGAAAATCTACGCTTTTTTCTAATAAAATGTAGTTTTAGCTCAGATTTTTCAATTTTCACAATAAATAAAGGAGAAAATGCAGCACAAGATTTGTAAAGCAACCTCTTCTGAGCACAGCAATACCAAATATGTGGCAATAAACTGCTATTTGGACTCAAGACATGGCTTAGAAGGGAAGGGGCACCATTTGGCTTTTGTAGCTCAGATTTTGCTGAAATGGTTTGCGGCGCCATGTCACATTTGCAAAGCCCCTGTGGGACGAAATCAGTGGAAACCCCCCAAAAGTGACCCCATTTTGGAAACTACGTCCCTGAAGGAATTTATTGGGGGTATAGAGAGCTTTTTAACCAACACAAGTAATTTTGACGTATTTAGTGGAACAAGGCCATGAAATTGAAAAGCTACATTTTGTCCGATAAAACTTGGTAATTTTACATTTTTACAAGGAATAAAGGAGAAAAGGCACCCTAACATTTGAAAACCAATTTCTCCCGACTACGGCAATACTCCATAAGTGGTCATAAACTGCTGTTTGGACACTCTGCATGCCTCAAAATGGAAGGAGCACCATTTGGAGCTCAAATTTAGCTCAAATAGTTTTCGGGTGCCATGTCAAATTTCAAAAGCCCCTGCGGGGCCAAAACAGTAGGAGCCCTCCAAAGGTGACCCCATTTAGGAAACTAAACACCTTAAGGACCCCATGGGTCTTTTGTAGAATATATTGTAATAAAAATAAATATCAACATTTTTTCCAATAAAAAGTTTGTTTTTTAATTTTCACCAGGGATAAGAGAGAAAAAGCCGCCCAAAATTTGTAAAACAATTTTTCCCGAGTACGACAATACCCCATATGTGGTCATAAACTGTTATTTGGATACACAGCAAGGCTTTAAAGGGAAGGAGCGTAAGTTGATTTTTGGAATGGCGATTTTACTAAATTAGTTTTCTGACACCATGTTGCAGTGAGCTAAGGTTCCAGTACTTTGGAAAGCCCCGAAAAATTACCCCATTTTGGAAACTACATCCCTGAAGAAATTCATCTAGAGGTATTGAGAGCATTTTGACCCCAAAAGTGTTTTGCAGAAATTAGTGCACAGTGGATGTTGCAGATTGAAAATTGCCATTTTTCCACTGATGTGCCATTTCAGTGACCAGTATGTTGTGCCCAGCTTTTGCCACTGGAGACACACACCCATAAATTGTTAAGTGGGTTCTCCAGAATAAAATAGAATACATAAACTACTGTTTGGGCACACTGTCAGGCTCAGAAGGCCGGCCATTTGGCATTTGTAGCACAGATTTTGCTTGGTAGTAGTTTTGTTTGGGGTTTTACTGGTATTTTAGCTTATAATGTGTCGGCATATGTAAGCTGTGCGGAGTACATCGGTATATGTAAGCTGGGCGGAGTACATCAGGGTATATGTAATCTGGGCGGAGTACATCAGGGTGTATGTAAGCTGTGCGGAGTACATCAGGGTATATGTTAGCTGCGCGGAGTACATCAGGGTATATGTAAGCTGGGAGGAGTACATCTGGGTATATGTAAATTGGGCGGAGTACATCCGGGTATGTGTAAGCTGGGCGGAGTATCAGAGTATATGTAAGCTGGGCAGAGTGTATAAGGGCATATGGAAGCTGGACGGAGTGCATCAGGGCATAATAAGATGATGTAATAATGGTGTGAATGAATAATAAAATTAATAATCCATGAATTGGTGTGGTACGCTTTGAACCAATCCTTTCTGCACAGGCCGGGTTTTTTGGGTATTGTACAAATATCTGTGCTCCTGTATTGTCTAATCTTTGACTTCTTCATTAAAGACCCTAAAGTTTCCTCATCTCTGCTGCATCTACAGGGTCCACCTGTGGGGTCTAGCAAATGATGATGTGGGGTTTTTAGTGAAAAACGACTGGACCTCAAAAATTAGTCTGGGCCGTCATTTAGCTTAATTTTGCATCATTGCGTTCCGAGAGTCATAACGTGTTATTTTTTTCTGCTGACCGTGCTGTGTGAGGGCTTGTTTTTTGTGGAATGAGCTGTAATTTTTATTGGTTCCATTTTGGGGTACATGTGATTACTTATTAAATTTTTTGGGGGGCGAGAAAACCAAAAAACCGCAATTCTAGCACTGTTTTGTTTTTTCTTTTTTACAGTGTTCACCGTGCAGTATAAACATCATGTTAACTGCATTCTGTGGGTCAATAAGATTACAACGATTCCAAATTTATATAGTTTTTTTTACGTTTTACTACTTTCTCATAATAAAAATACTCTTTTCTGAAAAAAATCAAGTTTTAGTGTCACCATTTTCTGACAGCCAAAACTTTTTTATTTTTCAGTTGATATCGATGTGGAAGGTCTTGTTTTTTGTGGGACAAACTGTAGTTTTTATGGGAACTTGTGACTTTTTGATCAGTTTCTAATACATTTTTTCTGAGACGTGACCAAAAAAAGAAATTCTGTCAGTTTTTTGTTGAATTTCTTTACAGTGTTCACCGTGCGGTAAAAATAACGTGATATTTTTATAGTTCACGCCGTTCCATATGCAGCGATACATATATATATATATATATATATATATATATATATATATATACACGTATGGTTCTTTTTTCATTTTTTTCTAATTATAAATGACTTGATCGGGGAAACAGGGCGATTATTATTTTTACTACTTAAAATTTGTATTTATTTTTCTTAAACATTTTTTTTTACTTTTTTCCCTTTTTTTTTTACACTTACTAGGGGACTTGAAGATCTATTCTTCTGATCCCCTGTACAATACACTGCACTACTTATTTAGTGCAGTTTATTGTAACTGTCATTTTTCATCTGATAGTTAAGCCTATTAGGTTCTGCCTTGGGCAGGACCAAATAGGCTTCCGTACCTGGCCACCAGGAAGCAGTTGCTAGGCTTCCTGGTTGCCACAGCAACTATCGAAACCCACGATCTATCCCGGGAGGGGAAGTGGGGTACAGAGGGAGCCCCCTCCCTCTGTCAACCGCTTCAAAGCGGCAGATGCCTTTGACCACCGCATTGAAGGGGTTAATTGGCGGCAATCGGCGGTAACTGTGTATGCCGCCGTTGCAGCGGGATGTGAGCTATATATTAAAGCTGACATTTGCTGAAGATGAAGCGCGCACAGCTCCTGTGCCCGCTTTATCTCCATGACGGGTCTGGTACGTCAGATTGCGGGAAGTTACTAGCAATGCCGACGTACCAGAACCGTCAATTAAGCACTTTTTTAATTGATGCATAGAAGCTTTATTATTTTTTTCTCAGCTAATTTCATCAGTTCAGCTAAATGGACAGTTCAGCTGCGAGCGGGTCCTGTGTGTCTCTACTACACAGGATTCATCTAGTGTCAATCACATCTAAGTTAATCAACAATATTAGGTGAATCCAGTGTGTGGGAGACACACATGACCCACTCTCAGCCGAGCCGGTAAGTTAGTTGAACTGACGGAAATGGCCAAGAGAGAACAATACAGCTTCTATGTATACAGGATAAAAAGTTAAAAACAAAATGAATAAAAAAGCCAATCAAAAAAGTGCTTAAAAACCCCCCAAAAAATTAAAAAAGTATACATAGCTTTTAATTTTTTTTTTATTTGTTCAGATACATACGTGTATGCTGGATACATAGAAGCTGTATCTTGCACTGAAACCTGAATCTGTCAGGTCAGCAAGACTGATTGCTTCAGTGACAGCGGGTTCCGCTCTGACACGCAGGTTAAAGCGGTTATCAATCCCATCTAATAGACACGCAGGACCTGCTGTCACCGAAGTCATCAGTCCCGCTTACCTGACAGATTTAGGTGTCAATGCAAGATGTTGTTTATATGTATCCAGGATACATAGAAGCAGAATCTGAAAAAGTAAAAAAAAAAAAATAATAAATACAAATTACAAAGTAACAAAATACTAAAATACAGAATTTTAGTAAAAAAAAGAAAAAAATAGCGTAGTTGACTACGCTATTAATTCCATCAAAACTACGGAACCCTTGGCAAACAGAAACCATTGGCACCGGATCCGTCACCATTGAAATGGTTTCCGTTTGTGTCTGTCAGGGCTCCGTTCCGACAGAAAGCTCAGACGGAACATCAGAATGGAGCCCTAGCGCAGATGTGAATGAAGCCTAACTGTGTTTTTTCCATTACAGGCATGCCCTTTGTTATCCATTTTGATTGTTCTCACTATGAAGACTCGTTTACAAAAGATATGACTGACTGCAAACATTCAGCGATTCTGCTGTGGGGGAGGGAATATAAAGTGGCAGTGTTTGCTAATGATTTATTGGTAGTCATTACACTTCCACATTTGGCCTTGCCTCACGCACAGTCTTTCTTTGAATCATTCGGATTCCTATCTGAGTTTAAGGTAAACCCAAGTCACAAGCACTTAACCCCTTCCCGACACATCCATATGCCAAAGTCGAGTAGGGGAAGTATGGAACGGGCTCACGGAGTGAACCCGCTCCATACGATGCCGGTGTCGGCTGTTTGTTACAGCCGACATTTTAGAGTAACGAGAGGCATCGCGCTCGAGCTTGATCCCGCTCGTTTAACTTGTTAAATGCTGTGGTCAATAGCGACCGCAGCATTTAAATAGAAAGAGGCGGGCGACCCCCTCTAACAGCTCATCGCGCCCACCGCAACGCAATCGCGGGGGGTGATAGTTGCTAGGTCCGCCATCTTTGCGCACCTATTAATAGATGGCTGTCAGAATCACGATATACTACAATACATTAGTATTGCAGTATATGGTGCAAGCGATCTAACGATCGCTGGTTGAAGTCACTATTTAACCCGCACGGTGAACGCCGTAAAAAAATAAATAATTGCTAACGCCAGAATCTCTATTTTTTGGTCACCTAATCTCCCACAAAAAATGAAATAAAAAGTGATCAAAATGTCGCATGTACACCAAAATGGTCTTATTAAAAACAACAACTTATCCCGCAAAAAATAAGCCCTCATACAACTTAATAGAAGAAAAATAAAAAAGTTATGGCTCTCGGAATTTGGCGACACAAAATAAATTTTCTTTTTTACACTTAGGTTAACATGTTGTTTTAATTGCACAGTGAATTCAGTAAAAACGGCGCGCAAAAAAACAAGGAGGAATCGCTTTTTTAAAATTTTCTACCCCACAAATATTTTTTTCCCGTTTTCTAGTACATTATATGGCAAAATAAATGGTGCTACGAAAAAAAAAACTACAACTCGTCCAGCAAAAATAAAGCCCTCATAGGACTATATCGATGGAAACCTGCCTCGCTGTGGGACAACTGTCCCGTACTGTAATCATGTTTTCAGTACGGGACAGTAGTTCCGCGGATAGGCAGGGACTCCCAGCGTCGTACATAGCTATGATGCTAGGAGCCCAACTCCCTGCAGTGTGTTCGGTCCGGGACATGCGGACAAAATACGTTCCATCCTTTACAGACCGAACATGCTCGTGTGAATCCAGCCTTAGTATTAACCTTCTGGACTGAACTAAAGATATCCTTAAGAGCATGTTTCCTATTCATTGGTCCAAAAATGTGCCTAAGTACCTGGGAAGTCATATTTCTTCTGATTTAACAACCCGCTATAAATTAAACTACCTCCCGCTAATAACCCAAATAACAAACATTAAACTCCTGGAAAATACTGTTCTTATCTTGGATCTGTCAGAAAATATCATGCAAAGCTTGACATTTCCTAAAATGATGTACCTCTTCCAAACACTTCCTTTTCATATACTATCGTCCTTCTTTGTCACTAAACATAAACCGATATGGCAAACTTCTCGACCACGGAGAACTATATTTTACCTCTCCCTTTTTGGCAATGAATACTTAATGGTGGTCCACCCTCACTCTCGGCTTCTCTGCCAAAATTATTTACCAAACCAACCTATTGTGAGGGATCATTAGCATGTATATTGCTTGCAAAAATATTATTACCTTACATAAGCTAAATATCAGTATATTTCACAAAGAATCTATGCAACAAGATGGCACCTACATCTGGGACAACACCCATAGAAGAAACCGCCCTGCAATGCTAGAGTAGTGTGCAGATGAACTCACAACTGAATAGAACTAATGGGGCTTAAAGAGGCTCTGTCACCAGATTTTGCAACCCCTATCTGCTATTGCAGCAGATAGGCGCTGCAATGTAGATTACAGTAACGTTTTTATTTTTAAAAAACGAGCATTTTTGGCCAAGTTATGACCATTTTTGTAGTTATGCAAATGAGGCTTGCAAAAGTCCAAGTGGGTGTGTTTAAAAGTAAAAGTCCAAGTGGGCGTGTATTATGTGCGTACATCGGGGCGTTTTTAATACTTTTACTAGCTGGGCGCTCTGACGAGAAGTATCATCCACTTCTCTTCAGAACGCCCAGCTTCTGCCAGATCACGCTGTGACGTCACTCACAGGTCCTGCATTGTGTCAGACGAGCGAGGACACATCGGCACCAGAGGCTTCAGTTGATTCTGCAGCAGCATCGGCGTTAGCAGGTAAGTCCCACGTCCCACATTCCTACGGAGAAAACATGTAATTCTTGTGTAATAAAGTTCAGTTGCATTTCCTACTCCACTGAGAGAGGACCTGTACCAACTTCTCTGTCTGGTGTACACTACCGTTCAAAAGTTTGGGATCACCCAGACAATTTTGTGTTTTCCATGAAAACTCACACTTATATTTATCAAATGAGTTGCAAAATTACTAGAAAATATAGTCAAGACATTGACAAGGTTAGAAATAATGATTTTTATTTGAAATAATAATTTTCTCCTTCAAACTTTGCTTTCGTCAAAGAATGCTCCATTTGCAGCAATTACAGCATTGCAGACTTTTGGCATTCTAGCTGTTAATTTGTTGAGGTAATCGGGAGAAATTTCACCCCATGCTTCCAAAGGCCCTCCCACAAGTTGGTTTGGCTTGATGGGCACTTCTTGTGTACTATACGGTCAAGCTGCTCCCACAACAGCTCTATGGGGTTGAGATCTGGTGACTGCGCTGGCCACTCCATTACAGATAGAATACCAGCTGCCTGCTTCTTCCCTAAATAGTTCTTGCATAATTTTGAGGTGTGCTTTGGGTCATTGTCCTGTTGTAGGATGAAATTGGCTCCAATCAAGCGCTGTCCACAGGGTATGGCATGGTGTTGCAAAATGGAGTGATAGCCTTCCTTATTCAAAATCCCTTTTACCTTGTACAAATCTCCCACTTTACCAGCACCAAAGCAACCCCAGACCATTACATTACCTCCACCATGCTTGACAGATGGCGTCAGGCACTCTTCCAGCATCTTTTCAGTTGTTCTGCATCTCACAAATGTTCTTCTGTGTGATCCAAACACCTCAAACTTCGATTCGTCTGTGTGGTGTTATAGGTAAGAGAATCAAAAGTAGGTTACTAGGAGGTAATTTCATAACTCCCTCTGACACAGAAGATACATCTGATTTGCATAGGAAATGCAGATCTTTGGCCATCAAAGGATGTCCACTGTCTGACAAATGTTTAATTGGCTCTTTCCTCACCAAGGTGCGAGATGTGCTGATTAAGGATTTGTCACTAGGGCTGACCAAACATCCTGACCAAACATCTAAAGCTATGCAAATGGATGCCTGTGGTGTGTCTGTCTGTGGACCAGGAGAAACATGGGAGAATGGCATGGTGTTCAAAGAAAGTATGATACATCAAGGCAAACCCCGTCATAATTTATATTTGTAATGACCCACATAGCTAGTTATGATCAGGGAAAATAGCCCTCATATATATGTCAAATTCAGATCCCTACACTCAGAGGAACTACCTGGGATTGGCTATTGGCTAAAAACATGGGCCTATTATAGTGGTGTTTGATATGCCCTGGTTGGTAAATGTCTGCACAGGTGAATGCAGGTAATATTATATTTCTAGGGGATTCCTGCAAGGACACATGATCACTTTTATGTTTCTCTATAGAAATACAACTGTGTAATGGGAGGAGTACCCTTCATTATCATATGAACAGCCTCCTCTCAGTGACATCACCAGCCAGTGAACTGGAGGGAAAAAACTGGGTTTAAAATGCCATGAGAAGTGAGGGTCAGTGTCAGTCGTTGGGGATCCATATCTCGGTTGACTGCCCATATTTTCAGCTGTCCCCACAGCCAGGATATCGCCGCTGTACATCAGTAAGGTTTTGTTCTGTTTCTTTTATCCCTTTTATTTTCATAAACGGTTTGATTGCATTGTAACTGTATGTATATTTTTTATCTTTTATTCTGACAACTATTTTATGTATTGCACTGCACTATTGTGTATTAAATCTGAAATATTTATAAGTCTCTTCCTTGTAGTCTTACAGAACTTAATCTTCCGAAGGTGAGGAACGTTACCTGTATTTTATGTTCAATTTAGATAACCTGTGTTATAGGAACTGGTGTTAAGGGAACATAGAGACTTAGGCACCTATTGCCTAGATAAGTATAGGTGGTGGTAGCATACTGTGGTATAAATTATTGGGGTGTTGGAAACTACGGGAGTAATTTAGCATAATCCTGTCATCTAGAGTAGGTGGGCGTGGATTTATGAGGTAAATTAATAAACTCAGTAGTGTAGTTCACCCCTGTGACGTGACCTGAGATCGGCGATCGTCACAGTCTGTCCATTAAACTTTTTTCCAATCTTCCTCTGTCCAATGTCTGTGTGTTTTTGCCCATATTAATCTTTTCCTTTTATTAGCCAGTCTCAGATATGGCTTTCTCTTTGCCACTCTGCCCTGAAGGCCAGCATCCCAGAGTCGCCTCTTCACTGTAGACTTTGACACTGGTGTTTTGCGGGTACTATTTAAGGAAGCTGCCAGTTGAGGACCTGTGAGGCGTCTATTTCTCAAACTAGAGACTCTAATATACTTGTCTTGTTGCTTAGTTGTGCAGCGGGGCCTCCCACTTCTCTTTCTACTCTGGTTAGAGCCTGTTTGTGCTGTCCTCTGAAGGGAGTAGTACACACCGTTGTAGGAAATCTTCAGTTTCTTGGCAATTTCTCGCATGGAATAGCCTTAATTTTTAAGAACAACTATAGACTGTCGAGTTTCACATGAAAGCTCTCTTTTTCTAGCCATTTTGAGAGTTTAATCGAACCCACAAATGTAATGCTCCGGATTCTGAACTAGCTCAAAGGAAGGTCAGTTTTATAGCTCCTCTAAACAGCAAAACTGTTTACAGCGGTGCTAACATAATTGCACAAGGGTTTTCAAGTGTTTTCTAATCATCCATTTGCCATCTAACACAGTTAGCAAACACAATGTACCATTAGAACACTGGAGTGATGGTTGCTGGAAATGGGCCTCTATACACCTATGTAGATATTGCATTAAAAACCAGACGTTTGCAGCTAGAATAGTCATTTAGCACATTAACAATGTATAGAGTGTATTTCTGATTTATTTAATTATACCTTCATTGAAAAAAACTGTGCTTTTCTTGCAAAAAAAAGGAAATTTCTAAGTGACTCTAAACTTTTGAACGGTAGTGTATTTCTTCTACGAATGCAATCAGTTTCAAATCTACAGAGGTGGATATTCGGTGTGAAATCACAGGGAAAAGAACCTTGACAGTTAGCACCCAACGTGGGGCTACACTCGAGGGGATCTTGGAATCCGGACAACCGACGACCACAGGGTGAAGCAGTGGACAACCCGGGACTGCCCACTAAAGGAGACTGATCATCTTCGCAATAACACGGTAAGTCAGTTGATTTTATAAATCTTTGACTTATCTGTGTTAGTTGACGGTCGTGTGGGAGTCTGTAGAACCCTGGTCGAATGGCTGGATTAACTCAGGCGAAAAGGAGAGACATCCCCGCTGTGTGGTCACAAACCCATAAGAAATAAGTCGCGTCCGACTAACCATCCTCTGGGTAATTAGGGACTAGATAGAAAATATAACCTGCCTTATACAGGGTGTGTAGAACACTGATAAGACGTGTGATAAGTCGTGGGTAATATTTTGACCAGACCACGGTGAACCGGTCACTAGAGTGTTGCAGACCAAAAGTTGTTATATAAATTATGTGAAAGTGATTAGAATATGTTTAAAAGGTAACATTTTGCATGGACTCCATCTTGTATGGTAGGCGTCCATTTTGGATCATTGGAATCCATCTTTTGGCCTGAAGGAGCCATCTTGAGATTAGTAAGCAAAAAGTAATATGTCAGCAGATGTCTTGAAGCAATTCTATGTTGTGTTCTTGAATTGAATGTTTTATTACTCTTGTAAGGAGCAGATCAAATAGCTTTGGTGGAATGGACAATGACATGGTTTACCATGAGGGAGGGGATTCAGCCCTGGAGAAGCACTCTGTTTAAATGATTTAATCTTATCTACAGTCCATTCTCGAGTGAGATAAGAAGTAGAGACAAATTAACTTGTAGGAACCTTGGAGGGTGAATAATTATTATAATGCATTGAAATATTCTCATTGGCTGAATCAGAGTCGTTATCATATTGTAGATGATTGGCTGAAATCAAAAGCTACACATTTCCTGTCATTAAACTTATATACTTGTTAGGATTAATAAGGATCAGAGAAGGATTTTGAGTATACAAGCATGGTCTCTTGTGTCGTCTTTTCTCTCAGATATATATATCTATTACCTATGATTTGGAAACTGGATAAATCACTGGAGGGCGGGTATCGGTTGACATACCCATTACAAATTTCATTGTAATATATTTTGGCCCCTGATTGCGTTAACAGTTTTTGGTGCCGAAAACGCGGGAGATTGCTTGTCTGATACGCTGTCGCTGGAGGCCTGACAGCATTTGCATCAGTGAATATAAAAAACCGTCTGGTACGTAAGAAGCTTATTCTTACATACATGGTTCACTCATTCATTGCCGAGGCCGGAATTAGCGGTCATGACGTCACAGTGATAGCACTTGCATTGATGGTGTGTGACCTCATATATGCCCTAAAACTGCAAGGATCGATTTGGTTGATCTAATTGGTATGTCCCAGGCTTTACAGCTGTTGCTGCTAAATTCTGTTAGAACTGCTTGATTTGCCTACAGAACAGTCCTGGCAGACCGTTGCCAACCTTATCATACCCGCCTCCCATGAAGAGAACAGACCTTGAGAGGCCTTCCCAGGTAGAACAAACCAGAGTAGGAGAAAATTGGTTTGAGACGCTTGTCAGATAAAACGTATGGTATCTGTGAATATTTCTGACATAATAAGGTATAAATCCTGCTAAAAAGTGTAACACCTAGTGCAAATACAATGTAGCCAGTAACTACACATTTTCAAGGTGCCCTGTCCAGTGGAACAGATTAGTTCTTCTTATATAAAGGTGTTTGTTTGAAGTAGTTTAACCCCTTAACGCTCAGTGACGTACTATTTCGTAATGGAAACCGCCCTGTTCGCGCTCCATGACGGAATAATACGTCACGGGAGTAACGGCCATTTCGGCCGTCCTCCCGACACATATAGGAGCTGTGACAGCTGCTGTTTCGTATAGCAGCTGCCGCAGCTCCTACAACAGGGACCGATCGCTGTGTCCCCGCTGATTAACCCCTTAAAAGCCGCGTTCAATAGAGATTGCAGCTTTTTAAGGGTTAAGCTACAATCGCCGGCCTGCTACACGATAGCGGCCGGCGATCGTGACTATGGCAACCGGACACCAAACAATGGCGTCCGGCTATGCCATCGACGGAGCCTAGTGGGTCCTGACAAAGTCAGGACCCACTATGCTTGCTGTCAGTGAGTAGCTGACAGCTCTAATACACTGCACTACGCATGTAGTGCTGTGTATTAGAATAGCGATCAGGGCCTCCTGCCCTCAAGTCCCCTAGTGGGACAAAGTAATAAAGTTAAAAAAAAAAGTTAAAAAAAGATGTGTAAAAATAAGAAAATAAAAGTTTTAAAAGTAATAAAAGTAAAAATCCCCCTTTTTCCCTTATCAGTCCTTTATTATTAATAAGAATAGATAAATAAACAAACTATAAATAATTGGTATCGCCGCGTCCGTAACGGCCTGAACTACAAAATAATTTTGTTATTTATCCCGCACGGTGAACGCCGTAAATGAAAATAATAATAAACCGTACCACAATCACAATTGTTTGGTCACTTCACCTCCAAAAAAATGAAATAAAAAGAGATCAAAAAGTCGCATGTACCTAAAAATGGTAATGATTGAAACTACAGTTCGTTACGCAAAAAATAAGTCCTCACACGGATTTATTGATGGAAAAATAAAAAAGTTATGGCTCTTAGAATAAGGTAACACAAAAAGTGAATGATTGTTTACAAAACGTATTTTATTGTGCAAACGCCATAAGACATAAAAAAAACTACAAACATCTGGTATCGCCGTAATCGTATCGCCCCGCAGAATAAAGTGAATATGTCATTTATAGCGCAAGATGAACCCTGTAAAAAAAATAGAATAAAAAAACAATAGTAGAACTGACGTTTTTTAGACACCACACCACCTAAAAATAGAATAAAAACTGATCAAAAAGCTGCATGCACCCCAAGAAAACTACAATGAATTCCTCAAGGGGTCTAGTTTCCAAAATGGGGTCACTTTTGGGGGGTTTCCACTGTTTTGGCACCACAAGACCTCTTCAAACCGGACATGGTGCCTAATAAAAAAAGAGGCCTCAAAATCCACTAGGTGCTCCTTTGCTTCGGAGGTCGGTGCTTCAGTCCATTACCGCACTAGGGCCACATGTGGGATATTTGGTTTCTTTGGTAAAACTTTTTGTGTTATAGAATAGAATGGTATAAAAAGGATTTTCTGACAAAAATAAATATGTAAATTTCACTTCTACTTTGCTCTAAATTCCTGTGAAACACCTAAAGAGTTCATAAACTTTCTAAATGCTGTTGTGAATACTTTGAGCGGTCTAGTTTCTAAAATGGGGTGTTTCATAGGGGTTTCTAATATATAGGCCCCTCAAAGCAACTTCAGAACTGAACTGGAACCTAAAAATAAATAAAAACAAGGCAATACTTTGCTTCTCCTAATGAGCATTGCCTACTCCAAGACGACCCCAGTTTAGACCGTTTCAGTGCCCGGTTTTCCCAAGCATACACCCCCGAGAATTGTATTTCTATTGAGGAGTCCTTGGTACATTTTAAAGGGAGGCTTCAATTCCGCCAGTACCTGCCGGGTAGAAGGGCAAGGTATGGCGTGAAGATGTATAAGCTGTGCGAGAGTGCATCAGGGTATACCCACAAATTTAGGATATATGAAGGGAAGGACACCAGTGCTCAGCCCCCAGAATGCCCCCCCCTTACTGGGAGTTAATGCAAAAATTGTGTGGGATTTGGTGCACCCACTGCTGGACCAGGGATACCACCTCTACCTGGATAATTTTTATACCAGCGTCCCACTCTTCAACTGCCCCGCTTCCATAATTCCTGCGGCATGCGGCACTGCTAGAAGAAATCTGAGAGGCCTCCCTAAGACTCTGCTTGGGCAAACACTCAGAAGGGGTGAGAGCAGGGCACAATCTAGCAGCAACATATTGTGTGTCAAGTACAAGACAAGAGAGATGTCACGAGGTACCAGTACAGAGACCCCCAAACCAGACTGCATCCTGGACTACAATAGGTACATGGGAGGGGTGGACTTGTCAGATCAAGTCCTGAAGCCCTACAGCGCCATGCAGTGTGGTATAAGAAGCTGGCCGGGCACATCATACATTGTACAACGCGTACGTGCTATGTCGATGTGCAGGCCAGACGGGAACTTTCCTGGAATTTCAAGAGGTGGTTATCAAGAAACTAATTTTTAGGGACCAAGAAGGGGGGGCACCCAGTACTTCTGGAAGCAGGGCCAAACGCATCGTACCAGGGCAAAAATGGGCTCTGAGCCTTAAGGCCCAAACTAGGCTGCGTCCTTAAGGGGTTAAGGGCCTGACATTGTTATTGTATTTACTTAGAACAATGTTTATAGTGCATGCGGATGATGTTATCACCAGATTACCATTTTTTTAACATTTGACAAGGGTTGGGTCCCCAGAAAGTACCAGTAAACATGAACTAGAAGACTTTTAATATGATGAACTCCATCACTGAGATGCGGCAGGCGCAGCCTGAGCCAATACAACGCATTTGTCATGAACTGACGGCAGTCTCACAAGTCTAAGCAGCTGTGCAGACAAGTAACTTGCCAGAGGAAGAGGACAGATGCGGAGGGTTTGTGGTAGTCACAATAAAACTGCACTATTCCGTCTACGTGGGATCTCACCCCAGGCTCACAGCATGAGGTGCTATGTACAGCCCAGTATACTAAAAGAGACGGTGTCTAAAAGATGAGAAGGACCAAACCAAGTCTTGATGACATAAGCAAAGGTCAAAGTAAAGACCAAAGACCTGAGTGAATCAGTCAGCAGTATCCAACTGTTTTAATAAGTAAGTGACCAGGAGGAGGGTAATAATAAATCCCCCACTGGACACCACCGTACAGTCTGACTCCACAATTGTGTGGGTTACCCTAAGGGCGACACAGTCAGTGAAGAGCAGAAGACAGAAGAAGAAGGGGACGATGATGTACAGGACTTGCAATGAACTGATGGTACACAAAACCTGAGGGTGATAGCATGAGATTGGTGATAGCATTATATTATTAATTGAGGCCCTATTGTTTATATTGTCTGAGGTTTATAATTATAATGTGTGTAAATATGCCACGGTACTGCAAATTACAATCTGAGGAGTTTTATGTGGAGGTGTGAGGTGAAGGTCAGTGGTTGTTGTCACTCATTTGTAAGTAAGTACATGGCAGCAATGAGAGCCTGGAGGTTATGTTACCTGGGTGTCTTTAAGTTTGAGGAAGATGCTGCCCATGACCTGTTATATCTGCAGGGGTAAAAGTCCCATTAGGACAGTAAGTGACAGTGCGACAATTATGACCAATACAAGTGCCGTGGAGGAGAAGTTTGGATTATTGCCAATATTGGTAGGTTTAACAGTAAAGAATGTGAGGGGCCTTAGAAGCCAGATTCGAGGGTCCATACCAGGTCCTCCTGATCTCGCCCACTGCAGTTAAGCCAGAAGGAAGGCCAACATGGATCCACGCCTCGCACTGCAAGAGGGTCTCTTCCAAAGAATGACTATCACCATATACATCCTTATCCTTTTTCGTGTTATTGCACAGAGTGCTGAGGGGGGACATGTAGCAATCACCCAGGCTGATGGGGTGACCACCTTTTGGTATAATTCTTCTAATACACATGTAGCTACATACCAGTTTGAATTTGAGTCTCTTATCCCAATTTTTACCGTTAATAAGAATGTAGAATGGATTAATTATATATATTACAACCAGCAGCGGTTTGTAAATGATACCCGAAATGCTTTACAAGGGTTAGCCGACCAACTAGGGCCCACCTCAACTATGACATTCTAGAATAGAGTGGCTCTTGATATGACATTGGCTGAAAAAGTTGGAGTATGCAGAATGATAGGGACAACTTGTTGTACGTATATCCCCGACAACACCGGGCCAAAAGGAAAAGTCATAATGGCCATACATAAGTTGGAGAGCTTATCTCAAGAGTTGAATAGGAACTCGGGTATTACCGACTCATTGGACCAGTATTTTTCATGGATGACTGGATGGCAGAAAATATTAGCACAAATAGGAGTAGTGATAGTGGTCTTTTTAATACTATTCTCTGTCCATGTGTGCTGTGTTCTCCCTTGTATCAGGAAAATTATGACGAAAGCTGTAGAACAGACTGTGCCCACTATGTTTACACAAATAGACGAGGTGACACCGACAGTCCCTTTAAAGACAACAATCCTGTATCCTGAGGAGAATAGGGAAAGTTAGGACCATTCAGAAACCTTGGAAGTCCAGGTACAAAGGGGTGTTACTCATAAGGAATAGCCAATCTCAAGCTGGTGAAGAAATCCAAAACCCCTACCCGCCTGGTTCGAATGATCAGTAGTAGGTTGCTAGGCAAGACTCAGGGATAGAGTAATAATATTTTTAGGGGGGACTGTGAGGGATCATTAGCATGTATATTGCTTGCAAAAATATTATTACCTTACATAAGCTAAATATCAGTATATTTCACAAAGAATCTATGCAACAAGATGGCACCTGCATCTGGGACAACGCCCAAAGACAACACCGCCCTGCAATGCAAGAGGAGTGTGCAGATGAACTCACAACTGAATAGAACCAATGGGGTTTAAGCACGTCCCACATTCCTACGGAGAAAACTTGTAATTCTTGTGTAATAAAGTTCAGTTGCATTTCCTACTCCACTGAGAGAGGACCTGTACCAACTTCTCTGTCTGGTGTATTTCTTATGTGCATGCACTCAGTTTCAAATCTACAGAGGTGGTTATTCAGTGTGAAATCACATGGAAAGGAACCCTGACACTATGACATATGGACCTCCCTTAACTCTACTCAAAAAATAGTCACCTTCCCATGACCTGTTGTCCCCTTTGAGACCACGACATTGGATTGTGGTTTTATGAATATTAATGAGTCCCCTTTTTAGACCATAAGCCTCTAAGGAATGTACTCCCAATTTAATAATTTTATTATATGCAATGAGATCTTCTCTCCTCCCTTTGTGCCCCCATTTTTCTTCTGTATCCTCACTCTCCCCTGCTCCTCCCTCAATATTCTTGTTTTCAAGTTATTCTGTAACTTAAAAAAATAATCAAGGTTAGAGATTATCCAATAGAGAGCCCAATAAACATAGCCATATGCTACACAGTGCCGTGCTGCTACGACCTTGCTTTCCAAATGAAATATAAAATTGACTTTCATCTGAAAACAGGACTTTCGACCACTGAGCAACAGTGTTGGTCCACTGTGTTATATCAAGTCCAGAGTCAACGCAGCAGTCTACCGGGAAATATTAGAGCACTTTATGCTTCCCTCTGCTGATAAGCTTTATGGAGATGATGATTTCATTTTCCAGCAGGACTTGACACCTGCCCATACTGCCAAAACAACCAATACCTGGTTTAACCTTTAGGCGCACCACGACGCAACTGTACGTCCATGAGGCCAGTGTCTCAGCTCACAGGGACATACAGTTAGTGCGTGGTTCCCGGTGCACACTGTCGGCAATCAGCAGATTATTTTTGCTGATTTCGGCAATTAACCCCTTAATTGTGGTGATCTATTGCAATCACCGCATTCAGGGGTTTCTAACACATCGGCAGACCTCACGGTGAAATCGTGAGGTTTGCAGATGGCTAGCATGGCGATCGGAGGCCAAGTAATGGCCTCCGTGTCTGCCATGTACGGAAGCCTATCAGGACCAGCCTCCTGATAGACTTCCTGTCAGAGTGACAGGACGTCACTGCCGTTCGCGATGCACACTGTCGATGACAGTGTCTGTGACAGTGTCGGCGACAGTGTGCATCGGGAACCGGGAGGTCAGCAGTCCCTGACAGCTGACACTCTACTGTTGCCGATCAGCGGCTCATTGCCGCTGATTTCGGCAAATAACCCGTTACATGCGGGGCTCGATTGCGATGTCCGCATGTAGGGGGTTTGTAGCACATCAGCAGCCCCCATGCAATCGTGGGGGCTGCTGATGCTTGTGATGGCACCCGGGAGCCAGACAATGGCCTTCAGGTCTGCCATGTATGGAAGCCTATGAGGACCAGCCTCTACATGTGGGGTATTGTCATACTCGGGAGAGATTGCGTTACAAATTTAGGGTGACTTTTTCTCCTTTATCCCTTGTGAAAATGAAAAAATGCAACATTTTAGTGGATAAAAATGTTTATATTCATTTTCACGGCCTAATTCGACTAAATTCTGAAAAAACCTGTGTGGTATAAATGCTTACTATACCCCTAGAAAAATTCCTTGAGGGGTGTAGTTTGCCAAATGGGGTTACTTTTGGGGTGTTTCCACTGTTTTGTACCCTCCAGGGAGTTGCAATCGCGACATGGCACTAAAAACCAATCCAGCAGAATCTGAGCTCCAAAATCCAAATGGCGCTCCCTCCCTTCTGAGCGCTGCCGTGGGTCCAAACAGCAGTTTATTACCACATATGGGGTATTTCCGTAATCGGGAGAAGATGCTTTACAAATGTTGGGGTGCATTTTCTTCTTTATTCCTTTTCTATGTTATTTCAGAAAAAAAGTAGATTTTCATTTTCACAGACTAACTCCAATAAATATAGCAAAATACCCGTGGGGTCAAAGTGCTAACTATACCCCTAGATAAATTCCTTGAGGGGTCTAGTTTCCAAAATGGGGTTACTTTTGGGGAGTTTCCACTGTTTTGGCACCACAAGACCTCTTCAAACCCGACATGGTGCCTAAAATATAATCTAAAAATAAGCAGGCCCCAAAATCCACTAGGTTCTCCTTTGCTTCTGAGGCCGGTGTTCCGGTCCATTAGGGCACTAGGGCCACATGTGGGATATTCCTAAAAACTGCAGAATCTGGGCAATAAATATTGAGTTGTATTTCTCTGGTAAAACCTTTTATGTTATACAATTTTTTTTTATCACAAATGAATTTCGGCAAAAAAAAGAGAGATTTGTAAATTTTGCCTCTACTTTGGTTTATTTCCTGTGAAACGCCTAAAGGGTTAAGAAACTTTCTGAATGCTGTTTTGAATACTTTGAGGGGTGCAGTTTTTAAAATGGGGTGTTTTATTGGGGTATTCTAATATATAAGGCCCTCAACATCACTTCAGAACTAAACTGGTCCCTGTAAAAACAGCTTTTAGAATTTTTCTTGAAAATGTGAGAAATTGCTGCTAAAGTTCTAAGCCTTGTAACGTCCTAGAAAAATAAAAGGATGTTCAAAAAATGATGCAAATATAAAATACACATATGTGAAATGGTAACTAGTGACTATTTTGTGTGGTATTACTATCTGTTTTACAAGCAGATACATTTAAATTTAAAAAAAAGTCACATTTTTGCAAATGTTTTCAAAATTTTGGTGTTTTTCATGAATAAATATTGAATTTATCGACCAAACTTTTCCACTATCATAAGGTACAATATGTCACTAGAAAACAATCTTAGAATCGCTTGAATAGGTAAAAGCATTCTGGAGTTATTACCACATAAAGTGACACATGTCAGATTTGAAAAAATCAGCTGTGCCACAAGGCCAAAACAGGCTGCGTCCTAAAGGGGTTAATAAGCACAGTATCACTGTGCTTGATTGGTCAGCAAACTCGCCTGACCTAAACCCCATAGAAAATCTATGGGGTATTGTAAAAAGGAAAGCAACCTTGGCTCCCGTAACACCTCAGCAGTGCCACAGGCTGACCGGCTTCATGCCACGCCGCATTGATGCAGTAATTCATGCAAAAGGAACCCCGACCATATTTTGAGTGCATATACTGTTTATATTTTTCAGTAGGCCAACAATTCGGTATTAAAAATAATTTTGGAAATTGGGCTTATATAAAATCCTAATTTTCTGAGACACTAAGTTTTTGGTTTTCATTAACTGTTAGCCAAAATCTTCAACACTAAATGAAAATAATGATGGAAATAGAAATTGCTATTAATCACAATCCTTGTTTTTTGAACTGTGTTCTCTGTATTTATACTCGTGTGATACTATCACTGTTTGCTTGAAAATGCTTCCATTGAGGAAGTGAAACGTTGCATTTGTTGGGTGAATAAACTTCACTTTTTTTCGTGAGTGCTGCTTCCATGCTCTTGTCTTTTTGTTATACATCATATGGGGAGAAGTCACTCCTATCATTTGAAGCTTAGCACCGACCATTTATTTTGTAATTTGCACTTGTGCTGCTCCTACCTGCCTTACTATTTTGTGTATATATATATATATATATATATATATATATATATATATATATATATATATATATATATATATATATAAAAATATATACTACCAGATTTATACCTATATTATTTTTTGTCTCTCAGAAAGGAGAGATTGGCCAAATATTGATCCCACTCAAAATTCAAGTAAGGGTATTCATAGGATACTGGTAGCAGGGCCGCCCTTAGGATAGATGACGCCCCGTGCAAAATTATATTTCGGAGCCCCACCACTATCATAAAAAAAATGGCCCCATAAAAAAAGTATAATCCCCCCCAGAGAATAATGCCCTTTATAGTGTCCCACACAATATAAAGCCCCTTTAGTGCCCCCATACAGTATAATAATAATATTTAATAATATATTATAACCCCTTCAAGGATATAGTATCTTGCCCTCTAATTGTGTTATATTGTTCCCTGTACTACCCCTACACAGTATTGTGTCTCCCTCCCCTGGCTGCCACACTCAGCCCCCCCCCTTGTAGATTGTGCCCCCATGTAGTTTGTGCCATACAGCCTCCATGAAGACAGTGCTATAATCCCACCCTCCCCCTTCCTTGGAAATTGTGCCATACAGCCCCCCACCTCCCCCTTGTAGACAGTGCCCCCAAACAAAAACAACAATTTTGCTCACCTAGGCCCTGTTCCCACGACGAACTGAGCTGCTCCATGATGGTATCCTTGCGTAGGCCGGTGTGATCCTGTAGCCTAGTACAGAGTTTCCCAACAATTTCGGACTTTAGGCACCACTGGAAAAATAAAATTTCCTCAGTGCACCCCTACCAAAAATTTTCTTTAATGCAGTAGTTAATGCAGAAGACGCAGGCAAAAAAAGCACTCAAAACGCTGCAGGTATTTACTGCCTCCTGTTAATTTCAATTGGAGATCAGAGGTGGAAACTACTTGAAGACTATCAGCCCCCCACTCATAGTCAAATAACCATCAGCCCCCTAGTTACAGTAAAATGACCATCAGCCCCCCACTCACAGTAAAATGACAATCAGCTAAAGACTCACAGTAAAATGACCATCAGCCCAGGACTCACAGTAAAATGACCATCTACTCTCACTAAAATGACCATCAGCCGCCCACTCACAGTAATGGCCATCAGCCTCCCACTCACAGATTCCCCCTGTAGAATGTGCCACACAGCCCCCTTGTAGGTAGCGCCACACAGACCCTTGTAGGTAGTGCCACACAGCCCCCTTGTAGGTAGTGCCACACAGCCCCCTTGTAGGTAGTGCCATACAGCCTACTTATAGGTAGTGCCCCACAGCCTACTTATAGGTAGTGCCCCACAGCCTACTTGTAGGTAGTGCCACACAGCCCCCCGGTAGGTAGTGCCGCACAGTCCCCTGGTAAGTAGTGCCGCACAGCCCCCTGGTAGGTAGTGCCGGACAGCCCCCTGGTAGGTAGTGCCACACAGCCCCCTTGTAGATAGTGGCACACAGCCCCCTTGTAGATAGCACCCCCCTTCCTGTAGATAGTGGCACTGTAGCTCCCTGAATGGACGGAATCCCCCTGTGGCCAGGGATTCCACTCCTGGAGCGCTCCACTTGGGGTCTCTGTCCATATTTAGACAGTGACATCAGGAGCAACATCTGAAGCATAATCCCCGTTCACAGCGTTGCCGACGCTGACCGGGGATTCCACTCCAGGAGAAGCCCCTGTCGTTTGTATCCATTTATGGACAGTGACGTCACTGGCTTCTCCTGGAGTGGAATCCCCGATCACAGCATCAGTGATTCCACTCCAGGAGAAGCCCCTGACCTCTTTGTCCATTTCCGCTTCATGAGTTGCCCCTGATTTTACTGTCCATATATAGACAGAGACATCAAGCGCTCCGTCCAGGAGCGGCATCCCCGGCCACACGGGAATTCCGCTCCTTCAGGGAGCTACAGTGGTGCTAGTAGATAGCAAATCAGGGAGATACCTCCCTGCTTTGCTATAGTGGCGTCACTACCTCATGCCCGGTGTCACCGCTAGCAGCCGCTATGGCTAATACAGAGGTAGCGATGTTACTGAGTGAAGAAGCGCCCGGGCGGAAGAGCGGATGCTGAAACAAGCAGGAGAATGGAGCCAGCGCAGCGACCCCTTCCACCTGCTGGAGGGATGAGCTCTGTGCAATGGCACAGGTCACACACCCCTAAGGCCGGCCCTGACTGGGAGATATCTGCCGAGGGTGGCAGGGAGCCAGTCAGAGACAAAACTTAAAGGTAGCCTCAGACTGGGTCCCCACTACCCAAGGCAGACTCCCGCTGACCTATTACAATTAGGCACATGAGTATATGTCCATTGACAATAAGATTAGATTACACTAATATAACACATTAGGGAGCAGATATTAATCACATAATCAATATTTATGAAAATATGTTATTTCTTCGAAAAGGAGGTGACAAGATTAGTCCAATTTTAATGGTCCCAGACCCGGTCACCACCGCCCAGGACCAATTACCCCCATGTATTCCTCTAATAATTTAGATCAAAGAGGAGAGAGAGATGGAAATTATCAGAAGAGATATTGATTTATCATCTTTCCAAGATCAGTTAAAGGGATCACTTAAAGTGTACGTGTAAAGATAAAAACAAACATAATAAAAAACATTTCAATATATTATATTTACCTTATTGCAAGCGTTAGCCTGCTATGCTGTAGTCTTCTTCCCTCTCTTGATGCTCCTCCATCTCTTCTACTTCGGCAGTCCCCGCTCGTTGTTAGTTGGATCCGTAGCTAGCAACATCAGATGCTGGCTATGGATTCTATGCAGAGCAGAGTCTTAGGTGGAGGCACCACGTTGACGTGAGTGCTCCCGAGCCTCCTCACCCAATGCCCCATTCACAGCACTGCTTCCGACTGTCATGCCCATGGCCGCGGGCCATCAGGCTCACTCATCTCCTGACGGCCGTAGCCATGGATCTGTGAGCGCTGGCCACCATCTCCTCCTCAGGAGATGCTAGTGCTCACTTCCGCTTCTCTCGGCCGGTCCCGGAGGGTGCACTGGCCCTTTAAGAGCGGGCACGAGTGTGCGCGCACCTGAGTTAAAGTACCAAATTAGCCCATGAGCACGCTGGACTATAAGAAGGGCTCTGCCCCTTCCTGCATTGCCTGAGCTTTGTTTCCGTTACTCTAGTATGTATTTGAAAATGGTCTCTTATGTGTTTTCCAGTTCCCATTGTTTCCCGTTCCTGCTACCTGTAACCTGTATCCCGTGCTATCCTGGTCAAGTGCCGTATTGAGTTGGAGTCATGCTGTGCAGAGTACCACACCTGTCCTGCTACACCACGCGTGGTGCATGCTGCTTATTCCCTTCTGAGACTGTCTTGCTACTGTCTGAGCTACCACAGGAACACCTATACGAACTATAGACTGTGACCTGTGTCGTGTTGGCCAGCTGCCATACCGTCAAGGCAGTATGGCCCAGTGGGTCCACGTACCCAACGTGACACTGACATCACTGTTTATATATGGATAGGGTAGTCCAGAGCAGCACTGAAGTCCCGGGCAGAGCGCTAGTAGAGGCTCTGCTTCGGTACACTGGCTCTGTGGAAGCCTCTAACATCACTGTCCATATATAGACAGTGATATCAGGGGCAACCCCAGATCCGGAGTCCTAACATCACTGTCCATATATGGACAGTGATGTCAGGGACTTCCCCCAATGCCAGAGTCTCGAAACTGAGCCCCTTCAAGCGCTCTGCCTGGGACTACTTATCTGCTCCAAATATCAATGTCTATATATACAGTGAAGGAAATAAGTATTTGATCCCTTGCTGATTTTGTACGTTTGCCCACTGTCAAAGACATGAACAGTCTAGAATGTTTAGGCTAGGTTAATTTTACCAGTGAGAGATAGATTATATAAAAAAAACAAACATAAAATCACATTGTCAAAATTATATATATTTATTTGCATTGTGCACAGAGAAATAAGTATTTGATCCCTTTGGCAAACAAGACTTAATACTTGGTGGCAAAACCCTTGTTGGCAAGCACAGCAGTCAGACGTTTTTTGTAGTTGATGATGAGGTTTGCACACATGTTAGATGCAATTTTGGCCCACTCCTCTTTGCAGATCATCTGTAAATCATTAAGATTTCGAGGCTGTCGTTTGGCAACTCGGATCTTCAGCTCCCTCCATAAGTTTTCGATGGGATTAAGGTCTGGAGACTGGCTAGGCCACTCCATGACCTTAATGTGCTTCTTTTTGAGCCACTCCTTTGTTGCCTTGGCTGTATGTTTCGGGTCATTGTCGTGCTGGAAGACACAGCCACGAGCCATTTTTAATGTCCTGGTGGAGGGAAGGAGGTTGCCACTCAGGATTTGACGGTACATGGCTCCATCCATTCTCCCATTGATGCGGTGAAGTAGTCCTGTGCCCTTAGCAGAGAAACACCCCCAAAACATAATGTTTCCACCTCCATGCTTGACAGTGGGGACGGTGTTCTTTGAGTCATAGGCAGCATTTCTCTTCCTCCAAACACGGCGAGTTGAGTTAATGCCAAAGAGCTCAATTTTAGTCTCATCTGACCACAGCACCTTCTCCCAATCACTCTCTGAATCATCCAGATGTTCATTTGCAAACTTCAGACGGGCCTATACATGTGCCTTCTTGAGCAGGGGAACGTTGCGGGCACTGCTGGATTTTAATCCATTACGGCGTAATGTGTTACCAATGGTTTTCTTGTTGACTGTGGTCCCAGCTGCCTTGAGATCATTAACAAGTTCACCCCATGTAGTTTTCGGCTGAGCTCTCACCTTCCTCAGGATCAAGGATACCCCACGAGGTGAGATTTTGCATGGAGCCCCAGATCGATGTCGATTGACAGTCATTTTGTATGTCTTCCATTTTCTTACTATTGCACCAACACGTGTCTCCTTCTCACCCAGCGTCTTACTTATGGTTTTGTAGCCCATTCCAGCCTTGTGCAGGTCTATGATCTTGTCCCTGACATCCTTAAAAAGCCCTTTGGTCTTGCCCATGTTGTAGAGGTTAGAGTCAGACTGATTAATTGAGTCTGTGGACAGGAGTCTTTTATACAGGTAACCATTTAAGACAGCTGTCTTTAATGCAGGCACCAAGTTGATTTGGAGCGTGTAACTGGTCTGGAGGAGGCTGAACTATTAATGGTTGGTAGGGGATAAAATACTTATTTCTCTGTGCACAATGCAAATAAATATATAGAATTTTGACTATGTGATTTTCTGTTTTTTTTAAAATATAATCTATCTCTCACTGGTAAAATTAACCTAGCCTAAAAATTCTAGACTGTTCATGTCTTTGACAGTGGGCAAACTTACAAAATCAGCAAGGGATCAAATACTTATTTCCTTCACTGTAGACAGTGAGATTAGGGGCAACCCCAGAGCCGGAGTCCAAGCCTCTGCTTGGGACTCTGGCTCGGCCCCTAACATCAGTGTCCATATATGGACAGTGATGTCAGGGACCTCTCCCATTGATGAAGTCCCAAAACAGAGCCTCTTCAATCACTTTGCCTGCTCTGTTTCGAGACTCCGGCAATGTGGAAGCCTCTAACATCACTGTTCATATATAGACAGTAATGTCAGGGGCAACCCCAGAGCTGGAGTCCCGGTCGCTTCCTGGGACTCCAGTTCTGCTCCTAACATCACTGTCCTCACATGGACAAAATTTTGTTAGCTCCCAGAGGTATACGTTTAACATATACCTGTGACATATGCTATACAGTGGTATGGTACCACCCATAGCCTCTCATGTTATAAAAACGTATACCGTGTGGTATAAGTTTTTTTGATTGGATCCCTCAGTATTAGCGTAGTCTACTGTGCTATTCCATCCTTTTTTTAATTACTATATTTTTAGTTGTGTTTTTTACTGTATTGGTTGTTAGACTACTTCGGATTCGAGGACTCCTTCAATGGTGGAATTTTTTTTCTAATGGGGGTGTTTTATTTAAAAAAAATACTTTTTCTATGTATCTGTATTTTTTTTAACTTTACTACCATTGCCTTAGCAATGGCCGCTGTCTGATTGACAGCGTCCATTACTAAGGCGGGGCTTAGTGTAAGCCGGTGAAAATGCTAACACTCACCCCCCATTATTACCCCAGTACCCACCGCCACCAGGAGTACCAGGAAGAGTCGGGTACAATCCAGTACCCGACCGTCCGAAGTGATGGTCGGGCAATGGGGCAGCCACAGACTAGTATTATTAGGCTGGGAAAGACCAAACACCCTGGCCCTTCCCATCCTGGTAATGCCAGGCTACTGCTGTCTTGTATCTGGCTGGCTATGAAAAATGGGGGGACCCCATAATTTTTTTTCAGTAACTTTTTATTTTTTATTTTTATAAAAGCAGCAGCAGTCTAGCATTACCAGGGTGCGAAAGCCCACATTCCCAGCCTAACAATACCAGCCTGTGGCTGCCCCAGTGCACATCCATCACTACAGATGGTCGGGTACTGGATCGCACCTGGCTCTTACCGGTCCCTCCTAGTAGCGGTAGGTACCAGGGTAATAATGGAGAAGCTAGTATTAAACTTTCCACCAGCTAACACTAAGCCCCCCTTAGTAATGGACACTGTCAATCAGAAAGTGGCCCTTACTAGAGTAGAGTAATAACGTTTTTTAAACAAATACAGACACTCAATACAATATTTTTCTGTAATAAACCCCCCCACACAACCCTCGTTAACCATTTTATTAACATTTTTTTTAAAAACTTCATCGAAGTAGTCCTCGAATCTGCAGTAGTCCAACAACCGAACTTGTAAAAAAATCAAACACAAAAAAACCCATTAGTAACACATAAAAAACTTTTCATTATAGAAGTGATACTTGAATAGTTACTGGTATAGACTGTTATACCTGGTGTGCACCATCATTGGATAGTTGTGTAGTGAAAAGGGAGGGAAAAGGAATAAGGGAAAGCAGGTATAACACTAAAATTAAAAACTAACTTTTATTAATATTGTCTAAAATATTTAGTACATAGGGATAGGGCAAAATTGTTACCCTTAAAAATGTATAGGTTGGATGTCCCCAGTTAGTAAGCCAACCTAAATGAATATGACTTAAATATCCAAACTTCTTATGAAATATTTGTTGCCCTGATGTGTATCGCCTATGGTGGATAATTTGGAGGAGGGGAAACATGAGGGCAAGAAGTGTTCGATCAATGAATAGATTGATAACCCGGCTGTGGTGGGTGTAGTTTACCATACAGGGATAGGGTGAGCGGTCCCTTTAGAACACCCTATATGGCTTGTCAGATCCCACTGGACTAATTATATTATATTGTTTGAAATACTTTATTTAACCCCTTGCCCGCTTTGGCCACTTTTGACCTTCCTAAAAGAGTCTCATTTTTAAAATATGACATGTTTCACTTTATGTGGTAATAACTTCGGAATGCTTTCACCTATCCAACCAATTCTGAGAATGTTTGCTCGTGACACATTGGACTTTATGTTACTGGCTAAATTTACTCGATACCTATAGCATTTAATTGTGAAAAACACCAAAATTTAGTACAAAATTGCAAAAATTTGCGTTTTTCTAAATTTAATTGTATCTGCTTGTAAGATAGGCAGTTATACCACACAACATAGTTGCTAATTAACATCCCCCATATGTCTACTTTAGATTGGCATCAATTTTTGAGTATCGCTTTATTTTTAGGTCGTTACAAGGCTTAGAACTTTGATTAGCTGCAATTTCTCACATTTTCAAGAAAATTTCAAAAGGCTATTTGTACAGAGGCCAGTTCAGTTGTGAAGGGACTTTCAGGGCCTTATATATTAGTAACCCCCAATAATAAGTCACTCCATGTTAAAACTTCACCCCTCAAAGTATTCAAAACAGCATTGAGAAAGTTTCTTAACCCTTTACACGTTTCACAGGAATTAAAGAAAAGCAGAGGTGAAATTTACAAATTTCATATTTTTTTGCAGATATTCATTTTATAATCTATTTTTTTGTAACACAGAAGGCGTTACCAGAGAAATGCAACTCAATATTTCTTGCCAAGATTCTGCAGTTTTTAAAAATATCCCACATGTGTTCCTAGTTTGAGACACTAGACCCCTCAAGGAAATTATCTAGGGGTATAGTGAGCATTTTGACCCTGCAAGTTTATTGCAGAAATTATTGGAAGTAGGCCGTGAAAATTAAAATCTACATTCTTTCAAAGAAAATGTAGGTTTAGCTCATTTTTTCTCATTTCCACAAGGACTAAAGGAGAAAAAGCACCACTACATTTGTAAAGCAATTTCTCCCGATTAAAACAATACCGCTTATGTGGTCATAAACGGCTGTCTGGACACACCGCAGGGCTTAGAAGGGAAAGAGCGCCATTTCACATTTGGGGCTAATTTTTAGCATGAATGGTTTGCGGAGGCCATGTTGCAAATGCAAAGCACTCGGAGTGACAAAACAGTGGAAAACTCCCACAAGTGACCCCATTTTGGAAACGACACCCCTTGAGGACATTATCAAGAGGTATAGTGAGCATTTTGACCTCACAGGTTTTTTGCAGAAAATATTGGAAGCAGGACGTGAAAATGAAAATCTACATTCTTTCAAAGAAAATGTAAGTTTAGCTAATTTTTTCTCATTTCCACAAGGACTAAAGGAGAAAACGCACCACAACAT
Source organism: Rhinoderma darwinii (assembly GCF_050947455.1). Lineage (NCBI taxonomy): Eukaryota > Metazoa > Chordata > Amphibia > Anura > Rhinodermatidae > Rhinoderma > Rhinoderma darwinii. The sequence continues at coordinate 69,122,173 of NC_134689.1, forward strand.
TTGTAAAGCAATTTCTCTCGAGTAAAACAATACTCCACATGTGGTCATAAACGGCTGTTTGGACACACAGCAGGGCTTAGAAGGGAAAAAGCGCCATTTGACTTTTGGAGCTCAAATTCAGCAGAAATGGTTTGCGGAGGCCATGTCGTATTTGCAAAGCCCTTGAAGGACTAAAACAGAGAAACCGCCCAAAAAGTGACTCCATTTAGGAAACTAAACCCCTTGAAGAATTAATCTACGTGTGCAGTGAGCATTTTGACCTCACAGGGTATTTATAGATTTTATTAAAATTGGGTAGTGAAAATAGAAACAAATATTTTTCAGCAATAATACGTAGCTTTAGATCAAGCGATTTCATTTTCTCAACAAATAAAGGAAAAAAAGAACACCAACATTTGTAAAGCAACTTCTCTGGAGTACGGCAATACCCCATATGTGGTCATAAACTGCTGTTTGGACACACGGCAAGGATCAGAAGAGAAGGAGCGTTGGCTTTTGGAGTAGAGATTTTGCTGAATTGATTTCTTGGAACCATGTCGCTTTTGCAAAGCCCCTAAGGTACCAGTACAATAGAAACTCTCAAAAAAAAACTCCATTCACGAGACTACAACCCTTGAAGAATTCAGCTAGGGGTGTTGTGAGCATTTTGACCCCACAGATGTTTCATAGATTTTATTAGGACTGGGGAGTGAAAATAAGAAAAATAATTTTTCTTCAACAAGACGTAGCTTTAGCTCAAAATTTTTAATTTTCTCAAAAAAAAAGGAAAAAAAGAACCACAACATTTGTAAAGCAATTTCTCTTAAATACGGCAATGCCCCATAAGCTGTCATAAACTGCTGTTTGGGCACACAGTAGGGCTCAGAACAGAAGGAGTGCCATTTGACTTTTGTAGTACAGATTTTGCTGGATTGGTTTCTGGTCGCTATGTCGCATTTGCAAAGCCCCTGTGGGACCAAAACAGTAAAAAAAACAAAACAGAAGTGACCCCATTTTGGAAACTACACCCCTCAAGATATTCACCTAGGGGTGTAGCGAGCATGTTAACCCCACAGGTGTTTTTCAGAAATTAGTGTGCACTCGATGTTGCCGAGTATACATATTTTTTTTTCATAGATATGCCAATATGTGGTGCCCAGCTTGTGCCACCATAAAAAGACAGCTCTCTAATTACTATGCTGTGTTTCCTGGCTTAAGGAACACTCCACATGTGGCCCTAATCTTCTGCCTGGACTATCGACAGGGCTCAGGAGTGAAAGAGTACCGTGCAAAATGTAGGCCTTAAATTGGTTCGCAATTTCAGAGGCTCTGATGTGAAATAATGAAAGAAACTGCTGAGAAGTTACTCCATTTTGTAAACTACACCCCTCAAGGTATTCACCTAGGGGTGTAGTGAGCATGTTAACCCCACAGGTGTTTTGCAGAAATTAGTGTGCATTCGATGTTGCAGAGTGAAAATGGGATTTTTTTCCATAGATATGCCAATATGTGGTGACCAGCTTGTGCCACCATAAAAAGACAGCTCTCTAACTATTATGCTATTTTTCCCGGCTTTAGGAACGCCCTACATGTGGCCCTAATCTTCTGCCTGGACCACTGCAAAAAAAATCAAAAAAAAAATCTACAAGCGCCGCCCCCTACGTTGCATCAGACGTGACGCGCGGACCTCTGTTACGAGTACCGCCTACTGGAAGCCTGACAGAGGGAGAGTAGCCATGCTGTGCAGGGCAAGTATTTTTTTTCTTCAGGCCCCATGCACACAAACGTAAACACGGGCCCATAGACTTCTATTGGCCACGTGCACCTTCCCGTATGTTTACGGGAAGATGCCCGTGCCGTTGAAAAATATGGGACATGGCCTATATCAGGCCGTAATAACGGCACGGGCAGGCCCATAGTAGTCAATGGGGCTCCCGTAATTACGGGTGGCTACGTGTGTGCACCATTAATTACAGGAGCGTTGCTAGGCGACATCAGGGGATAGTCCCTGTCCAGGGTGCTGAAAGAGTTAACTGATCGGCAGTAACTCTTTCAGCACCCGGGACAATGACTACCGCTGGAGTTAATAGTATTAAATGTTAACTTACCTGCTTCTTCCTCCTGTCCGGCCTCCCGGGATGACGTTTCATAACATGTGACCGCTGTAGCCAATCACAGGCCAATCACAGGCTGCAGCGGTCACATGGACTGTCGCGTCATCCAGGGAGGTTGGACTGGATGTAAAAATAGGGACGCGTAACCAAGACAACAGTACGTATGAACTTCTTTTATCCATTGATATCACATAATAACATCCTGGACATGCTGGGAGTTGTTGTTCTTATACCTCCTTATTTATTCCTTCCCCAGGAGTAAGCACACTTTCTCTCTGAGATGGTCACTTTACTAGAGGAGCAGATTGTCATTTTACGGGGGGGGGGGGGACTGAGGCTGATGGTGGATTTACTGGAGGGGGCTGATGGCCATTTTACTGGGGGGGGACTGAGGCTTATGGTGGCTTTACTGGAGGGGGCTGATGGTGATTTTACTGGGGGGGACTGAGGCTGATGGTCACTTTACTGGGGGGGGCTGAGGCTGATGGTCACTTTACTGGAGGGGGTTTATGGTCTCTTTACTGAGGGGTCATTATACTGTGGGTGAGGGGCTGATGTTCATTACTGTGAGTGGGGGCTGATGGTAATTTTAATGTGAGTGTGGGGCTGATGGTCATTACTGTGAGTGGGGGCTGATGGTAATTTTAATGTGAGTGGGGGGCTGATGGTCATTACTGTGATTCGGGGGTCTGATGGTCATTTTACTGTGAGTGGGCGGCTGATGGTCATTTTACTGTGAGTGGGGGGCATATGGTCATTTTACTGTGAGTTGGGGAGTTGATGGTCATTTTACTGTGAGTTGGGGGCTGATGGTCATTTTACTGTGAGTGGGGGGCTGATGGTTATTTTACTGTGAGTTGGGGGCTGATGGTCATTTTACTGTGCGTTGCGGGCTGATGGTCTTCGAGTGGTTTCCGCCTCTGACCTCCCATTGAAATGAATAGGAGTCAGAAAAAACCTGCGGTGCTCGTTTGCGTTTGGTTTGCGTTTGGTTCTTGCATTCGCTTCAATGGCTTCAAAAAAATTTGGGCAAAAAAAAAAAAAGTCAAACAACGCTGTCAATTCGAAATCTGCCTCAAAATTCCTAAAGGAATTTTGAGGCAGATTTTTAATTAATTTTTAGAATTTTTTTTGTCGTTTTCTAAACAATTTTTGGTAGGGGTGCCCTGAGAATTATTTTTTTCCTGGGGTGCCTTAAGCCTGAAAAGGTTGGGAAACTCTGGCCTGCATTATCGACAGGGCTCAGGAGTGAAAGAGTACCATGCAAAATTGAGGCCTAATTTGGCAACTTACACAGTATTGGTTCACAATTGCAGAGGCTCTGATGTGAAATAATAAAAGAAACCGCTGAGAAGTGACCCCATTTTGGAAACTACACCCCTCAAGGCATTTAATAAGGGGTGTAGTGAGCATTTTCCCCCCACTGGTCTTTTCCATAAATGATTGCGCTGCGGATGGTGCAAAGTAAAAATGTTAATATTTCCCTAGATGTGACATTTCAGTGGGAAATATGTCGTGCCCAGCTTGTGCCACTGGAGACACACATTCCCCAAAAATTGTTAAAAGGGTTCTCCCGGGTATAGCGACGCCATATATGTGGAAGTAAACTGCTGTTTCGGCACACTGTAGGGCCATTTAGCTTTTGGAGCGTGGATTTTGCTTGGTAGTTTTGTTTGGAGTTTTACTGGTATTTCAGTTTATAATGTGGGGCATATGTGATCTGTGCAGAGTAAATCAGGGGCATAGTCAGGTGGTACAATAATGGGGTAAACAATAAAATAATTATAAATATTTGTTACGCTGTGAAGCAATCCTTTTTGCGCAGGCCAGTTTCGAACTGATACATGTGCTTTCTTATCCCCCTTTCGGTCCATACTCTGCACCTTTGCAGTTTGGGGAGTTTTGCTGGGAAAGTGTCATCCTGGTATAATACAGACACCCTCACTTCCAGCAGATATGTTTGGGCCCTCCCCTTCCTGGTTCCCTAATTTTAAGGCCTTGATAAATCGCCACTTGAAACAGAAGAAATGTTCCCCTCAGGCCTGCAACACCGCATATTTTTTCTTTCCTGAGTTATTAGAGCCTTAACTTATTTTATTTTTTCATAGACATAGTGGTATGAGGGCTGTTTTTATGCTGTAGTTATTATTGGTACCATTTTGGGGTGTAGGCGACTTTTTGATCGCTTTTTATCCTTTTTTTTTAGAGGCAAGGTGATCGGAAAACAGCAATTCTGGCATCGTTTTTTTAGTTAGTATTTTTTATACAGAGTTCACCACGCGTCATAAATGACCGTATATTTCTGACAATAAGACGAACCTGACCATAAGACGCACCCAGGTATTAGACAACAAAAAATAGGAAAAAAATAATTTATTAAAAAATAATTTATTCTGTTTCACCACATTCTGAGAGCCATACATTTTTTATATTTTTTTCATCGATTGAGCGGTGTGAGGGCTTATTTTTAGCGGGACGATCTATAGTTTTATTGGCACCATTTTTTAGTACATGCAATTTTTTTTATCACTTTTTTTATTTCATTTTTTAAGCGCTAAGGTGACCAAAAATTATTTTGATGTTTTTAATTTTTAAACTCACCGTGCGATTTAAATGACAGTATATTGTAATAGATTGGACTTTTACGGACACAGCGATACCAAATTATTTTAGTTTTTACATTGTGCTTGGGGAAAATGGGAAAAGGTTGTTTTTTTTTTAACTTTTAATATTTAAATTTTTTTACACTCCTGAAAACTTTTTTTTTTTACGCATTTTATTAGTTCCCTTAGGAGACTTGAACCAGCGGCTACTTGGTTGCATGTGGCGTTACTGAAACAGCGTAACTCGCTGAGCTACGCTGTTTCCCTAACTCCCATAGTAGTGCATGGCAGTTACGGAAGCAGCGTATAATGCGAGCTCCGCTGTTTCCGTAACTACTATTCAGTTCTATGGGAGTTACGGAAACAGCGTAGCTCTGCGAGTTACGCTGTTTCAGTAACTCCACATGTAATCAAGTGGCCGGGAGAGCACCGAAAGCTAGAACGGGGCTTAGGGAGCCTCGTTCTAGAGATAGGTTCGGTTCCCAGATGTGGGACCCGCATCTATCTGACATATATGACATATCCTGTGGATATGTCATAAATGTCCTTCATAGAAAAACCCCTATAAATCTGATACCTTCAGTGTATGGAGCTGGCTCAGAGGGTGAGCCCGCTCCATATATCATCCCCCCCCCTGCTCCATGATGTGCCGGTGCGTCATGGGTCGGAAAGGGATTAAGTAATGAAGCGGCCGGGTCCCTTGACTACGGACTATAAGATGCAGGGAATTTTTTGCAAGATTTATTTTTGCTAAAAACTGCGTCTTATAGTCCGAAAAATACAGTACATGTTAACTTTATTCTGCGGGTAAGTACGATTCCTGCGATACCAAATTTATAGCACTTTTTTATGTTCTATAACTTTTTGCACAATAAAATTACTTTTGTAAAAAGAATGTATTTTTTCTGTCAGCATGTTGTAAGAGCCTTAACTTTTTCAATTTTTCATCTACGGAGCTGTATGAGGGCTTGTTTTCTGTGAGTCGAGCTATAGTTTCTATATTTACCATTTTTGGACAATGCGACTTTTTGATCACTTTTTATTTCAATTTTTGGAAGACTATGTGACCAAAAAAAACAGCAATTCTGGCAGTATTTTTTAGTTTTTTTTTTACGGCATTCACTGCGCGCGACAAATAACATAATATTTTTATAGTTCAGGTAGTTAGGGACGCAGCATTACCAAATATGTATGGTTTTATTATGTTTTTTCTTCAATAATAAATGACTTGATAAGAGAAAAAGGGCGATAGTGTTTTATTTTATTACTTGAAACTATTAATTGATTTTTTAAAACTTTTATTTTTACTTTTTTTACACTTTTCTTTAGTCCCACTAGGGGACTTGAAGGTCCAACTGTTTGAATGATGTTCTAATACATTGCACTACCTATGTAGTGCAATGTATTAGAACGGTCAGTTGTTCACTGACAGCAAGCCGATCATGCTCTGGCTCCGGTCGGAACCTAATCGGTTTCCATAATGGCAGACAGGAAGCCTTTGTTAGGCCTCCTGTTGCCATAGTAGCAGTCGGCATCCTTGCCATCACATGGCAGTCTGACTATTTGCTACAAACCACTAAGATGCAGCGATCGCTTTGGATTGCTGCATCTAAGGGGTTAATGGCAGGAATCGAATCTAGCTCCGGTTCCTTACGTTACAGCGGGGTTTCCGCTGTAACATACATGTATGCTATATGGCTCAAAGCGATCGCTTTGGATTGCTGCATCTAATGGGTTAATGGCAGGAATCGAATCTAGCTCCGGTTCCTGCTGTTACAGCGGGGTGTCTGCTTTAACATACAGCGGGCACCTACTGCTGATGATGCTGGCTTCGCTTCTGAGGCGGAAGATGAGCTGGCGCCATTTTGCCGATTGTACCAGAAGCCTTTTCGGCCCCGCCGGCAATCGGGGCATAGGAGTCTTTTGTTGCTGGCTGACCGGGAGGCCAGTATTAGACATCCGGTTGCCATTGCAGCCACAAGCAACGCAGCGATCACGTTGCTGGGGTGCCGGTGGCTAAAACCCCCAACATGCTGCGATCTCTATTGAATGCAGCATCTGAGGGGTTAATCGGCCGGATCGGATGCTAGCTCCGGCCCTGGCCATTACATCAGGGTGCCAGCTGTAACATACAGCTGGCAATCGGCGGTGACGGTGCGGGCTCAGCTCCTGAGCCTGCACTATCACCGACACGTAAAAGTACTGTGCTTTGCGGGAAGTCCTGCACGACAGCGCTGTATATATACGGCAGATGCCGGGGAGGGGTTAAAGCTTTCCAAGTGGGATTGAGGGATTGGAAGCAAAAAAGAAAAAACGCAAGTCTGAGCTGTACTCCGTTCTCAGAACAGCAGTTTTATACTGTCAGTGAAAATTCTATAGTATGCACTGGCAATTTGTATTAAGGCGAGTTTTAATTAGAATTGCTAGAAGGTGTATGGTTCAAACTTCCATCAAAAGACACAATGCATAATATAAACAGCTTTTTTTAATGCAGTATTACCTACTCTTGAAATCAAGTGCTTTAAAGTGTCTATCATTCATCTCAATGAGTATTGCTATGTTATAGGAGCAGTGGTGTAGGGTACCGCGCTCTCCCTAACCAAACATGTGGATGGGTGGGCGTGCTTGTAGTCTGTTGTGTAATCACACAGCTGGCAGGAGCGTCTATACGTCAGTCTCAGCGGCACTGCTGTTCAGCTGAGCTACTCTCTCTAACCGATGGATGTGAATAGCTGAAATATCTAAACTATCCCTCAATTGGTATCTGTCCTTGACAAACAGCCGGGCTCATCCCGACGCACATTTAGTCGAGTGTATCTCGGTTTCTTATGGTTCAAACACTCAGTGTCCCAGTTCTTAATAAACTCCTCCCATCTGAGATGTGATGCTGGTGGTATACATCTGAATAGCCCTCTAGGCATAATGTCTGAGGTTGTATATGCCTCTAAACACTGTATATCCCATTTGCGTCAAATATGGCTCAACATTAACTTCCTATGGTTCTTAAATAGTCCAAATAGGTCTCTATTAGAATCCTCTGTGTTTTTATTAATATCACTGGTATAGAATGCCAAGATATGAGCATCAATCTAAACAATAAGCCATAGTACTAAGAGAGAAGAGAAAAAGTGGCCACTTCCACCACTTAAGGAGAAATAAGTATAACCTCATGGATATGAAAAAAAGAGAAGGAACATCCCTAAGACAAAGTAAAAAAATAATCAAGGCTAGAGACTATCCAATAGAGACAATAAATAAAAGTAGAAATGTCAGCTCACCCTCCCAGGTGCACGAAGAAAACCGCGATCTCCACGCTGCAGGAACAATATTCAGGAGGAAAAGCTTAGCACTCACAAATTACATAAATCGTCCGTCCCCTCTGCCGCATTTCTAGCTCTCAAGAGCCATTATGAGTAAACGTGTCAGAGTGGATGGACGCTTTATGTAATTTGTCCACTTCAAGCCATTCAGCTTTTACGCTGGCTATTTAAATAAATAAAGAAGATTTATTTTCAAATTCCACAAGGTGTGCTGATGTTTTCCTCCAGAATATTTATTCAATAGAGACCCCAATAAATACAGCCAAATGCTACATGGTGCCGTTCTAGCTAAAAAGAAGAAAAATTAAGAAAAAACAAACTACATCCTAGGATATATCTAGCGCACACTGGGGTAGAAAAAAAATATTGTATATTGATTTAGTTAGTGAGAGATATATTCCTTTTCCCAGGCTATTGCCTAATAGATTTAATATAACATATTTAAAACACCACCTGGCCAGGTAATACAGGTACAGGTAATCTTTCCTTCTTAAAGGACCAGCGAGTACCAAAATTCCTAGACTTCCTATTTAAGGATCCTCTTTCCTCTCAATCCTTGCTTGTTCAACCAAGTTCCCCGTGAGTTTCCCTATACTCTGGTTCCCTGTTTTCTTGCCTTCTGCCTTTGTCTGGATATCCCGTTTTTGGCCTCTGCCTAAACTTGACTATCCTTGCTAGGGTGGAGAGAATATCTCATTGTACATAGCACATAATAAAATGATTCAATTGGGAGTACATTTCTTAAAGGTTTATGGTCTGAGAAGGAGACTCATTGATGTTCATTAAACCAAAATCCAATATCGTGGTCCCAAAGGGCACAACAGGTCATGGGAAGGTGACTAATTTTTGAGTGGAGTTATTGGCATGCCATATGTCAAAAGTTAGTTTGGTAAATAATTTTGGCAGGGAAACCAAGAGTGTGGGTGCACTACCATTAAGTATTCATTGCCGAAAAGGGATAGGCAAAAGTTCTCTGCGGTCGAGAAATCCGCCATATAAACTTGGAGATCAGTTTATGGTTAGTGACAAAGAATGACGATGGTATGTGAAAAGGAAGTGTTTGGAAGAGGTACATAATTTTAGGAATTGTCAAGTGAGATTTTTCTGACAGATCCCAGATAAGAATAGTACTTTCCAGGAGTTTGATGTTTGTGTTATTTGGATTGTTAGAGGGAGGTAGTTTAATTTATATATGGTTGTTAAATCAGAAGGAACTCATAGGTACCTAGGCACATTTTTGCACCAATCAATAGGGAACATCCTCTTAAGGATATCTTTAGTTCAGTCCAGAAGGTTAATATTAACCCCTTCCCGCACCTTGGCGTAAATGCACGTCCAGGTGAGCAGTAACTTCGCACACCTGGGCGTGCAGTTACGTCCGCGCTTTGACAGTTAACCACCGTGCGACGCTACACCGCAGCGGCATTTAACATGTTGCCGATCAGTGGCCCATCGCCGCTGATTTCGGCAATTAACCCCTTAGATGCGGTGCTCGATTGAGATCACCGTATTTAAGAGGTATAAGAGCAGATTGGCAGCCCCCACATACATTTGCGGGGGCTGGCGATCCTTGTCATGGCAACCGGAGGCCAGACAAAGGCCTCCGGGCTGCCATGTATGGAAACCTATGAGGTCCAGCCAGAGGCTGGTACTTCTAGGCTTCCTGTCAGAGTGACTGTCACTTCACAATGACAGTTGGAATACATTACACTACGTAGGTAGTGTAATGTATTCTAGCAGTGATCAGAGCTGCAAATCTAAATGTCCCCTAGTGGGACAAGTAAAAAAAAGTAAAAAAAAGATAATGAACACATTAAAAAAAGTACACATATTTGGCATCACCGAGTTCGTAATGACCCCAACTATAAAGCTATATTATTATTTTTCCCGCGCGGTGAACACCGCAAAAAAAGAAATAAAAAAACAATGCTAGAATCACTATTTTTTGGTCTCCATTCCTCTCAAAATATACAATAAAAAGTGATCAAAAAGTCGCATGTACGCCAAAATAGTACCAATAGAACTGCATCCCATCCCGCAAAAAAACAAGCCCTTACACAGCTGTTTTGACTTAAAAATAAAAAAAAAAAGTTATAGCTCTCAGAATATGGTGATACAAAAAATAATTTATTTTATAAATAAGTGATTTTATTGCTCAAACGCTGCAAAACATACAAAAAGACATACATATGGTATCACCGCAATCGTACCGACCGCAGAATTAAGTAAAATGGTCATTTACAGCCCAGAGTGAACGCCGTAGAAACAAAAGAATAAAAAACGTTGTCAGAATTTATGGTTTTCGGCCACCTTGCTTGCCAAAAAATTGAATAAAGAGTGATCAAAATAATCGCATGTACCCCAAAATGGTACCAATGAAAACTACAGATTGTCCCACTACAAATAAGCCCTCACACAGCTCCGGTGAAGAAAAAGTAAAGAAGTTCTGACTCTCAGACTATAGCGATGTAAAATGTGCAATGTTCCGAAAGCGGATAAGATTGGGCACCATTTATCATTGCGACACTGGCCACGTATCTGCAGATTATTGTTTATTTACCCCATTATTATACCCTCTTATTATGCCCTGATGTACTCTGCACAGATTACATATGCCCCCACATTATAAACTGAAATACCAGCAAAACCCTAAACAGAACTACTACCAAGCAAAATCTGCGATCCAAAGGCCAAATGTCGTTCCCTACAGCGTGCCCAAACAGCAGTTTACGTCAACAGGAGAACACAAGTGGCACAAACTTGGCATAACATATTAACCTTTTCGCGCTGAACCATGACTTAATAGAATGTCGTGGTGTGGGGGGTGATGTATGGAGCGGGCACACGCGCTGAGCCCACACCATACACTGCAGGTGTCAGCTGTGTATTACAGCTGAAACCCGGGACTAACGGACAGGAACAGTGATCGCGCTGTTACAGGAGCCTGTAAATATGACAATATACTGCAATACATTAGTATTGCAGCATGTCGTACCAGCGATCTATGTATTACTGGTTCAAGTCCCCTAGAGGGACTAATAAAATGTGTAAAAACAAAAGTAAATAGTTATTATTAGTGAAAAGGATGGTGGGAAGAAAAACGGATCTATTACGGCGCTGCTGTGTGGTCCAAGTCAGTGGAGAAACGAATAGTCTCTTGTAATATTGAATATTTATTGCAGTAGCAACGCGTTTCGACGCCGAACTGGCGTCTTCATCAGGCATAAAATTGTTTTAAAACAAGTCAGTATAAATACACAACACTGAGTAGTGATTGGCCCAATTCAGATGGAGCAGAAGTTGAAAAAACCGCCAAAAACTTTGGGGGTCAAAGTTCAAGATGAGAATAGGTAAATAACAGAGAAGACAATGTGTAATGAGGTTAAGCAATAAAAACAAATGGTACGTGAGTAAATACACAGTTAAAATATACAGCGTGGAATATGCTAAAAAATGCTAAAAAGTAATAGGTGTCACATCTGGATTAGCGGCACTAATGGGAGCGCACCCTTTTATTGAAAAAATAGGGGTGGACATAACAACGGTATAATAACATTAGGACGGCCGGTGTTATTTTTGTTATTTTTCTCTCTCTGATTTGAATATTGTGATAGTGTGTCAGTTTCAGTTTTTTAATGTGTGAGTCGTTGCCAAGGAGATCGTGTAAACTACGGTGGCCGGGAAGAACCAAAACTAGGAGGTGAGGCGCAAGTGGTGGAACGCATGGTGGCCCGCACGTTGACACGCAAGACACGGGGGTTCGCGTGGATGTACATAGGAAAGAGATAAGATCCGTTGCTGGGGACATGTAGGTAAGGGAAAGCATGTATAATAATACAATAATACATATATATGTATTTAGAAGGATAATTTGGTGGGTGTTGTGAAGATATGTTACTTCAGTTGTTTGATTTTTAAAAAGACGAGAACATCGTACGTTTCACTGATAATTGGCTAGAGGATCAAGAATGCATGAGGGATGGTTGATGTTGGTAGGGTTAGTCCAAAGCTGACTCCGAAATGTCGTTCAGGCCCCTTGGATGTAGTGTATCCATTTTGAAGATCCAAAAATTTTCCCGTTGTTTTAGTTTGTTGAACCTATTTGGAACATCTGGATGGATATGTTCTATTGGAGTAATACTGATTAAATTAAATTGACATTTGTGCATCTGAGCAAAGTGGCGGGATACACTGTGTTTCAAGAAGCCGGTGTTAACATTGAAACGGTGGTTATTGACCCGGGTTCGCAGGCATTGGGTGGTCCTGCCAATGTATTGTAATTGGCATGGGCATTCAATAAGATAAATGACGTATGAACTGCCGCAATTGAGGAATGTTCTGATTGGGAAAGATTCGTTGGTGGCTGTGGATGTGTATGTGTGTTTTTTGTTACCAATGATATTACAGCATAGGCAACGCGGGCGACCACATTTATATGACCCTTTCAGATCGGAGAGGAAATGTGTATTTGATGCTACTTGTTTCTTGATTCTACTGGGGGCTAGAATGTTTTTAAGGGTTAGGGACCGCCTAAAAGTGATACTGGGTTTGGCCGGAATCACGTCTTTCAGAAAAGGGTCACTCTTGATGATGTGCCAATGTTTAGCTAAAATCGCCCTGATGGTTTTGTTTCCTTTGTTATATGTGGTGATGAAATTGGTGTTGAAGTTTTTAACGGGCCCAGAGTTTTTGGGGGGCGGATTTGAGCAGGAGTTTTGTGTTAATTCAGTGGCCTTAATTCTTGCACCTTCTATTAGTTTTACTGGGAAGTGTTTGTCGATGAAACGTTTTTCTAGTACATTGCACTCTTTTTGATAGAGGTTATCTGTGCTGCAGTTTTTCCTGATTCTCCTAAACTGGCCAAAAGGTATGTTTATAAGCCACGGGCGGTAGTGGGCGCTTCTAAAATCGATATAGCTATTAACATCTACTTGTTTGAAGTGGGTTTGTGTAATGAATTGGTTGCTATCACTGTCATGGCTGATTGTGAGGTCAAGGAAGTCGATGGAAACAGGGGAAAATGTATGTGTGAAAGTTAATTCGTAGTTGTTGCTGTTGAGGATCTCAATGAACCGAGAGGCTTCTTCGTTGCTCCCTCTCCAGACTATGAATAGGTCGTCTATATATCGTCTGTATAGTAGTATATTACTCTTGAATGAATGGGGGCCATGAATGTATGTATTTTCAAAGGCACCCATGTACAGGTTTGCGTATGCTGGTGCAAACCGAGTGCCCATGGCACATCCTTTTACTTGATTGTAAAATTTATTATTAAAGCTGAACGTGTTATGGTGGAGAATAAATCTGATGCAGTTGATTATAAATTGGACTTGTGACTCAGGAATTGAGGTGTTGGATAACAGGAATGATTCTGCTGTTTCAATGCCTTTGTTGTGAGGGATATTGCTGTACAGCGCGGTGACATCGGCTGTCAGGAAGCTAATTTGGGATGTGAGGGGTTCAAGGTTGAGGTTGTTTAGGTCTCTGATTAATTGTGTGGAGTCTTTTAAGTATGATGGTAGGGTGAGGACTATTGGTTGAAGGTGAAGGTCGACAAAGTGGGACAGGTTGCTGGTAAGGGAACCTATTCCAGATATAATCGGACGTCCTGGGGGGTCTGAAAGTGACTTATGTATTTTGGGTAGGTGATACATGAAGGGCATGTTCGGAAAAGGGACAGACAGGAATGTTTTTTCTTTTTTGGTGATGAGGCCATCAGCGGCAGCAGTTTCTATGAGGTTTTTGTATTCGGATATGTACGTGGATAATAAGTACGTGTGATGTTGGGGATTGTGCTCTTGGTTGATTTGTTGGGGACGTCGGTCAAGGGCTGTTTTCTGTTTAAGATAATGTCGCAAACTTTTATTTGAGGGATTGTCCCATTGTTTTGGGGGATTGTCCCATTGTTTTGGTTGGTCGGTCTAGTCTTGGAACTATTCCTGAATGATCTACCGTATGTAAAAGTCTTCTCTTGTGGAGTATTAGAATTGGCCTGAGTTAGTTTGCTCCCTTTCGGCACAATGTTAAATTCGGGCATATTGGGGTTCTTATGGGAACTAAGGAGGGAGTTAGGTCTCCATTCACCGGAGGGATTGAGATTATAGTCTGCTCGATCTCTCAGCAATTTTTTCGCTTTCTTGGAGATGAGTTCCTTTTCGTAGGTGATTAGTCTGTTGTTAGTAGATTTTTCTAATTTGTAGAAGTCACACTGGTCTTCGAAATTTAGGAGTTGATCTTTGATCAGCATAATTTCGGAGCTAAGGGTGTTGCTAAGTGAGGTACGTTTGTTATGCAGCCTAAGTAGCCTGTATGACATGAGTCGGTGAAGGTTTTCCAGTCAGTGCTGAAAGCAATGTCGGCTGGGTATGGGTTGGTGGTTAAAATCCTCAGACCCCTAGGTGCAATATTCTCAGAAATGTACAACAATAAATAGTTATCCAAGACAAAACCAAATATCTCTGCGAAACCACAAGAATTCTGAGCGACACTTCGTTCTACCATACACTTGCCTCCAATCCATTATCCACGTACATATCCGAATACAAAAACCTCATAGAAACTGCTGCCGCTGATGGCCTCATCACCAAAAAAGAAAAAACATTCCTGTCTGTCCCTTTTCCGAACATGCCCTTCATGTATCACCTACCCAAAATACATAAGTCACTTTCAGACCCCCCAGGACGTCCGATTATATCTGGAATAGGTTCCCTTACCAGCAACCTGTCCCACTTTGTCGACCTTCACCTTCAACCAATAGTCCTCACCCTACCATCATACTTAAAAGACTCCACACAATTAATCAGAGACCTAAACAACCTCAACCTTGAACCCCTCACATCCCAAATTAGCTTCCTGACAGCCGATGTCACCGCGCTGTACAGCAACATCCCTCACAACAAAGGCATTGAAACAGCAGAATCATTCCTGTTATCCAACACCTCAATTCCTGAGTCACAAGTCCAATTTATAATCAACTGCATCAGATTTATTCTCCACCATAACACGTTCAGCTTTAATAATAAATTTTACAACCAAGTAAAAGGATGTGCCATGGGCACTCGGTTTGCACCAGCATACGCAAACCTGTACATGGGTGCCTTTGAAAATACATACATTCATGGCCCCCATTCATTCAAGAGTAATATACTACTATACAGACGATATATAGACGACCTATTCATAGTCTGGAGAGGGAGCAATGAAGAAGCCTCTCGGTTCATTGAGATCCTCAACAGCAACAACTACGAATTAACTTTCACACATACATTTTCCCCTGTTTCCATCGACTTCCTTGACCTCACAATCAGCCATGACAGTGATAGCAACCAATTCATTACACAAACCCACTTCAAACAAGTAGATGTTAATAGCTATATCGATTTTAGAAGCGCCCACTACCGCCCGTGGCTTATAAACATACCTTTTGGCCAGTTTAGGAGAATCAGGAAAAACTGCAGCACAGATAACCTCTATCAAAAAGAGTGCAATGTACTAGAAAAACGTTTCATCGACAAACACTTCCCAGTAAAACTAATAGAAGGTGCAAGAATTAAGGCCACTGAATTAACACAAAACTCCTGCTTAAATCCGCCCCCCAAAAACTCCGGGCCCGTTAAAAACTTCAACACCAATTTTATCACCACATATAACAAAGGAAACAAAACCATCAGGGCGATTTTAGCTAAACATTGGCACATCATCAAGAGTGACCCTTTTCTGAAAGACGTGATTCCGGCCAAACCCAGTATCACTTTTAGGCGGTCCCTAACCCTTAAAAACATTCTAGCCCCCAGTAGAATCAAAAAACAAGTAGCATCAAATACACATTTCCTCTCCGATCTGAAAGGGTCATATAAATGTGGTCGCCCGCGTTGCCTATGCTGTAATATCATTGGTAACAAAAAACACACATACACATCCACAGCCACCAACGAATCTTTCCCAATCAGAACATTCCTCAATTGCGGCAGTTCATACGTCATTTATCTTATTGAATGCCCATGCCAATTACAATACATTGGCAGGACCACCCAATGCCTGCGAACCCGGGTCAATAACCACCGTTTCAATGTTAACACCGGCTTCTTGAAACACAGTGTATCCCGCCACTTTGCTCAGATGCACAAATGTCAATTTAATTTAATCAGTATTACTCCAATAGAACATATCCATCCAGATGTTCCAAATAGGTTCAACAAACTAAAACAACGGGAAAATTTTTGGATCTTCAAAATGGATACACTACATCCAAGGGGCCTGAACGATATTTCGGAGTCAGCTTTGGACTAACCCTACCAACATCAACCATCCCTCATGCATTCTTGATCCTCTAGCCAATTATCAGTGAAACGTACGATGTTCTCGTCTTTTTAAAAATCAAACAACTGAAGTAACATATCTTCACAACACCCACCAAATTATCCTTCTAAATACATATATATGTATTATTGTATTATTATACATGCTTTCCCTTACCTACATGTCCCCAGCAACGGATCTTATCTCTTTCCTATGTACATCCACGCGAACCCCCGTGTCTTGCGTGTCAACGTGCGGGCCACCATGCGTTCCACCACTTGCGCCT
Source organism: Rhinoderma darwinii (assembly GCF_050947455.1). Lineage (NCBI taxonomy): Eukaryota > Metazoa > Chordata > Amphibia > Anura > Rhinodermatidae > Rhinoderma > Rhinoderma darwinii. Next base: position 69,138,773 of record NC_134689.1, read on the forward strand.
CACCTCCTAGTTTTGGTTCTTCCCGGCCACCGTAGTTTACACGATCTCCTTGGCAACGACTCACACATTAAAAAACTGAAACTGACACACTATCACAATATTCAAATCAGAGAGAGAAAAATAACAAAAATAACAACGGCCGTCCTAATGTTATTATACCGTTGTTATGTCCACCCCTATTTTTTTAAAAAAAGGGTGCGCTCCCATTAGTGCCGCTAATCCAGATGTGACACCTATTACTTTTTAGCATTTTTTAGCATATTCCACGCTGTATATTTTAACTGTGTATTTACTCACGTACCATTTGTTTTTATTGCTTAACCTCATTACACATTGTCTTCTCTGTTATTTACCTATTCTCATCTTGAACTTTGACCCCCAAAGTTTTTGGCGGTTTTTTCAACTTCTGCTCCATCTGAATTGGGCCAATCACTACTCAGTGTTGTGTATTTATACTGACTTGTTTTAAAACAATTTTATGCCTGATGAAGACGCCAGTTCGGCGTCGAAACGCGTTGCTACTGCAATAAATATTCAATATTACAAGAGACTATTCGTTTCTCCACTGACTTGGACCACACAGCAGCGCCGTAATAGATCCGTTTTTCTTCCCACCATCCTACTACACATCAGCGGTTACCCTTGGAAACCGGTTTTGGATCTGGCAGCAGCACCCGTGGTTATATACGCTTTTACCCTACGGCAATCTGGTGAGCATGGTCTTTTATTCATCCATCAGCCTACCATACTGAATTACACTATGTGGCGCCGTGGTCTTTTCTCTATACCCCGTTATTAGTGAAAAGAAATGTAATGAATATTTAAAGTCCCCCCAAAAAATGTTCCTCTAAAGTAATGTAAAAAAAAAAAAAAAAAACACAAAATTGGTATCACTGTGTCTGTAAAAGTCCAAACTATTGCAATATGCCATTATTTAACTCGCATGATGAAAAAACTAAAGCTTGTCCTGCAAAAAATAAGCCCAAAAAACACTCTATTGATGGAAAAATAAAAAAGTTATGGCTTTTGGAATGCGAGGAGGGAAAACCTAAAAAGAAAAAGCAAAAAATTGATCAGTTTGGAAAGAGTTAATTACTTTCTAATGAAAAAAAACCCTTTATGACCCCATGTGGGGTACTGCCATACTGGAGGGAAATTCCTTTACAAATGTTGGTGTGCTTTTTCTTTTCCTTTGTGAAATTGAAAAAATGCAACATTTTAGTGGAAATAATGTTGATATTCATTTTCACTGCCTAATTCTAATAAATTCTGCAAAAGGCCTGTGGGGTCTAAATGCTCACTATACCCCTAGATAGATTCCTTAAGTTGTGTAGTTTCCCAAATGGTGAAATTTTTGTGTGGTTTCCACTGTTTTGGCCTCTCAGGGGCTTTGCAAATGTGACATGACACCCGAAAACCATTTCAGCTAAATTTGAGCTCCAAAGGCCAAATAGTTCTCATTTCCTTCTAAGCCCTGCTGTGGGTCCAAACAGCAGTTTATTACCACATATGGTGTATTTACGTAATCGGGAGAAATCGTTTTACAAATGTTGGAGTGCTTTTTCTCCTTTATTCCTTGTAAACATTTTAAATGTCTATGTTTTTTTCAGAAAAAAATAAAATGTTTACCTTTACAGACTAATTCCAATGAATTCAGCAAAGCAACTGTTAGGTCAAAATGCTAACTTTATCCCAAGAAAAAATCCTTGAGGGGTGTAGTTTTCAAAATGGGGTCACTTTTGGGGGGTTTCCACTGTTTTGGTCCGTCCAGTGCATTGCAAACGCGACACGGCACTGAAAACTATTCTAGCAAAATCCAAAATCAAAATGGTGCTCCTTCTCTTCTGAGTCCTGCTGTTGGTCCAAATAGCAGTTTATTACCACATATGGGGTATTTCTATAATCAGGAGAAATTGGTTTACATATGTTGGGGTGTTTTTTCTCTTTTATTCCCTGTCAAAATTACAAATTTCTACGTTATTTCAGAAAAAAATTTAGACTTTTATCTTCACATACTAATTAAAATGTATTTAGCAAAAAATGGGTTCAAAATGCTAACTATATCCCTAGATAAATTCCATGAGGGGTGTAGATTCCAAAATGGGGTCACTTTTTGGAGGTTTTTACTGTTTTGGCACCACAAGACCTCTTCAAACCTGACACAGTGCCTAAAATATATTCTAAAAAAAAGGAGGCCACAAAATCCACTAGGTGCTCCTTTGCTTCTGAGGCCTGTGTTTCAGTTAATTAGCACACTAGGGCCACATGTGGTATATTTCTAAAAACTGCAGAATCTGGGCAGTAAATATTGAGTTGCATTTCTCAGGTAAAAACTTCTGTGGTAAAGATTTTTTTTTATTACAAATGAATTTTGGAAAAAAAAAAAGGAAATTTGTACATTTCACCAATAATTTGCTTTAATTCCTGTGAAACGCCTAAAGGGTTAAAAAACTTTCTGAATGCTGTTTTGAATACTTTGAGGGGTGCAGTTTTCAAAATGGGGTGATTTATGGGTACTTTCTAATATATAAGGCCCTCAAAGCCACTTCAGAACTGAACTGATCCTTGAAACAATAGCCTTTTGAAATGTTAGATTCACTGCCTGAAAGAACGATTAAAAGAACACTTTATTGAGAAATCGCATAAAACATGGCTCAAAAAGGCCAATATATCCAAAAGCAGGCAAAAGCAAGTGGTCAGCGAGGGAAAAGCGTCAGGGGGTGATAGTACATATATTGCACCCAGAGACCAATCTCCCTTATTGTATTATAAATGTTCACTGAGCCCTTGCCATAAATTTCAACTGATCCTACGCGTTTCAGTATCACCAAGCAGCGTGATACATCATCACAGATTCATAGAAATATTCATTAAAAAGCCGGATAGCACTGTTTATGTGCTGATTAAGCCTCCTGGCGCGTGTATGGCTCTGATGTAATGGCCGCACACGCGCCGGAGGTACTACGGACCTTTAAAGTTTTGAGCCCGCCTCTCCTATGTCGTCATACCGGCTAGCCGCCAATCCACATCAAACACGTCAGGTCTGACGTGCCAGAGGCGGTGAGCCTCCATTCTAATGACCAATGAGAGCGCCTGGACGACGACGCGTCCCTGGTAACCCTGGGGAGCTAAACCCGGCTCCATATACACAGGCCGATACCACACAGATCATAGTTGATCCTGCAAAAAAGTTGTATTAGACACACCTTCTCCTAAATGTAGGCAGTCACTAGGTTAGATAGAGCAATATCATTAGACAATGCTGGTAGAAACTATCAGAGTTTGTTATGATTGCACATGTTGCCTAGGTAACACCAACCAGGGACGCTGACTCCAAATTCTGCATCCCTTAGACACAGCTTCTCCTGGATACAAGCAGTCACTAGGTTAGATAGGACAAGATCATTAGACAATGCTAATAGAAACTATCGGAGTTTGTTGTGATTACACATGATGCCTAGGAAACGGCAACGGAAACGGCAACCAGGGACGCTAACTCCACTTAATTGTATCCCTTGACACAAAAACATCCGAAATAGCATTGTGTAGCAATGCAGACCATTTCTGGAAGCACAGGGTCCAGAGCCGCATATTTGAGACATACTGTTGACAATATATATTTGGAGGTATGATTAGAGGAAGCAGGAATATTAAATTTGCTCATTCAGCCCATGTGGGTTAATGGTCTGCATTCTGAAGATCCATTCCGCCTCCTTTTGTAGAATCTTTTTATCCAGGTTCCCGCCTCTCAGCGGTGGTCTTACATGTTCAATTCCTTGAAATCCAAGGACCATGGCGTCTCCTTTATTACATGCCCACACATGGCTTGACACCAGGGTGTCCTCTTTCCTCCTGACGTCCCCTATGTGGTCACGAATCCTTCTCCTAAACTCCCTACCAGCTTTGCCAACGTACTGCATGTGACATCTACATGTGATAAGGTAAACAATCCCCTTAGTTTTACAATTAATGTAAGACCTATTTTCGAATGTCTCCCCAGTTTTGGAGCTCTTAAAATTCTTGCTACACAGAATGGACATAAAGGCTTTGCAGGATTCACATCTAAAAGTACCTTTCAGACTACTGTTCAGCCAGGTGCTGGGTTTTACCTGTGGTTGGAGGTGACTATGAATGAGTCCATCCCTCAGATTACGTCCCCTTCTGTATGTAATCATAGGGGAGTCCCCCACCAGGTTACCCACATCTGGATCAGCTTTCAAAATACCCCAGAATCGTTTTAGAATTTCCCTGACCTCTCTGTTTGCTGAGACAAACGTACCAATAACCCGGATGGATTCCTCCTCCGATTTCTTGGGTTTTGGATTCAGCAGATCATTTCTATTACAGCCCAGGGCGTTCTGGTATGCCACCTTCAAAACATCCTTGGGATAACCCCTACGTCTTAACCTGCCTTCAAGATCTCGTGCAGAGACCCTGAAGTCAGAAATGGTGGAACAGTTTTGACGCGCCCTCGGGTATTGACCCTTGGGTATCCCACGCCTCAGATTCATGGGGTGCCAACTTTCCCAACGCAACAGGCTGTTAGTAGCCGTCTTCTTACGATACATATTCGTTTGGATAATCCCCGAGTCCGTCTTAGAAATCATGATATCCAAGAATGTGATTTTACTTTCATGGATTTCCGATGTAAAAAATAGTCCAAGCTCATTTTCGTTCAGGATGTTGACAAACTCTTCAAAATCACCCATAGTTCCTGTACAAAGGATCAAGACATCATCAATAAATCTGATCCACAAAAGGATACACGATGTCCACTTCTCCATCAAGTCACTTAAGACAACCTCTTTTTCCCACCAGCCCAGATATAGATTTGCAAAGGTGGGAGCACACGGGCTCCCCATCGCCACCCCCCTGAGCTGGTGGTAAATCTTTTGATCAAACAAGAAGAAATTGTGCTCCAAAATAAATCTGAGTAGATCAATGACAAGCTCATTGTGGGCCTGATATTGTATTCCTTTATCATTCAGGAAGTATTCTACAGCTCTACATCCATGATTATGAGGGATGGAGCTATATAAGGATTCTACATCTAGAGAAGCCAAACGTCACGATCACATTGTATATCCTCTAATCTTCTCAGCGCATCCATGGTGTCCCTCACATATGATGGTAGGGAGACCAAAAATGGCCTGAGGATCTGGTCGAAATATAGGCTGACATTATGTGTCAAACTGTCTATCCCTGATACAATGGGGCGACCTTTAAGAGGGGTCACCCCCTTATGTATTTTAGGGAGACTATAGAATGTTGCCATCTGTGGATGTTCCACAAGCATGAAATTCATTTCCTTTTCACTAATTAGGTTAAGAGACTTGGCTGGGCCAAGGATATTCTTTAATTTATCTCTGAAAATTGCAGTGGGATCGCATGTAAGCACCCTATAACAGTGTCGATCCCCTAGGATCCCTTGACACATTTTGCTGTATTGTGGGCGATCCATCACCACTATATTACCTGCCTTATCTGAAGGCTTAATAATAATGGTATCATCACTTTCTAGAGATATTAAACCTGCCATTTCTCCCCTTGTGATATTAGAACTGTACTGTCCATGGTTAATTAATTTCAATTGATCCTCCACCACTTTTACAAAGACGTCAATGGGTGTATTGTCACTGAGAGGTGCATATTTTGTTGAGGGGACCCTCAGTTGAGTAAATGGACCCTTGCCCGCTTCTCTGTGACCTTCCTCCCACAGAACCTCTAACAGCTTAAAGTGTGGTAAATCCTCTTCCAAAATCCCCAGTTCGAGACATTGTCGTTTATCATGCGTTTTAAAGAATTTTTTCCACTTAAGCTTACGTGCAAATAAATTTAGGTCCTTCACCCATGTAAAGAGCCTATATGTCCCTTCTGTCTCGCAGAAGATAGTCTGAAATCGGGTGATTCTTGGCTAAAAAACCACCTCGATTTGGACCTTTACCCCTTCCTCTCGCTCTTAGATTCATACGGGTCGGGTATCTACCCTGATCATTCTCTCCCCGGCCTCTTCTAGGTGGGTTTCTGCCAAATTCAGAATCTCATTGTTCCTGTTCGGATGACGACAAGTCAGTGTCAGGTTCATGAGATACACCCGTTCTAGCACTTTAGTAAAAAATTCTCCCCTCCTTGAAGTCCAAAGTGTCACGCACAAATTGGAAATGTTTCCTCTCCTTAAGGTGACACGTGAACTTCTCTACTGCTTGTTGCAAGATAGTTTCTTTTCTTTCATATTCTGGGTTATTACTGATTTTTTTTGTGGAAGCAATACCTTCCTTGAGTTCTTGAGTGCTACGAGCTAGACAGATATTCTCTTCCTCTAATAGTATTCCCATAAACCTTAATCATGATTCAATAGACTCTTTTTCCCACTTTTTCAAGAGTTCAGGAGAACGAACCCTCAACGCTGGGATAAGGGAAATTCTGAGGCCCTGGGGAACAATTTTATTTTTAATATATGTCTCAAGAGTTTGGATTTCCCACCAAGATCTAATATGGTCTTTGTATACCTTAGTTAGCTGATGGAAAGAAGCAGTGATACTTAGGTTCTGAGATTGGGATGCAAATTCATTTTCAGAAAAGACCTCCCTAGCATCATTCAACCATTTGTCTGTGTTAATATCGCCAGTAAGGAATCCTGCCATCCCCACTTAAAGGATGGGTGTCACGAAAAAATTTTTATTTTATATAATATTGCTTCTAGTATGTCATTAAAATAAATTTTATTTATTTGTGTTTTTGTGTTGTACTTTTTATTTTTTTCTTTCTTTTACTTCTCTATGGGGGCTGCCATTTTTTTTTCATCTCTGTATGTGTAGATTAACGACACATACAGAGATGGAATACGGCAGCTACAGTGCATAGGAGTCAATGAACGGGAGCCGTTCCATTGTATCTGCTCTCTGGCTCTGTACTGCGCAGACGCAGGTCAGAGTCACACAGCAGAGCAGCGGTTTGCAGAGAGATAGCAGGCGCCATACTGAAGACCAGCTGCACTGCAGGTAAGGTGTGTGTCTCTGTCTGTCCCTCTCTCTCTCACAGACCCCCGCTCTCGTGACCCCCTAACGCCCCCCCCCGAACGGCCCCCCCTAACGGCCCCCCCCCCCTTGTATGAAGGACAACTGTACTGGGAAAGCCCTGAACGATAAATCTCTCTAGTTGTGTGAGACTGTTTGGGAATGTGACTAATGAACCTCTCAGTCTCAGCACAACTAGAGAGATTTATCGTTCAGGGGTCTGGTAAAGCTGGGTGACCACCATTACCCCATCCTACTGGAGTGTGTTTGAGGATGTGACTAATGAACCTCTCACACTCCTGTAGGAGGGGTAATGGTGGTCACCCAGCTTTCCCAGACCCCTGAACGGTAAATCTCTCTAGTTGTGCTGAGACTGAGAGGTTCATTAGTCACATTCCCAAACAATCTCAGCACATCTAGAGAGATTTACCATTCAGGGGTCTGGGAAAGCTGGGTGACCACCATTACCCCTCCTACTGGAGTGTGAGAGGTTCATTAGTCACATCCCCAAACACACTCCAGTAGGAGGGGTAATGGTGGTCACCCAGCTTTCCAAGAAGCAGATATAACCAGGAAAGGGCTGGATGGACGGGCTGAGGGTGCACAGGGTTTTTGGTGATCCCCCTCTGTCATGTGTTCGGACCTAGGTTAATGGTTCATCAGACGGGGTTCATGTGACTATAAACCTGTCCATACCAAGAGACAGTTCACTCAGGACAAGCCCTGCCCTCATGCCGTAGTTGTGTGGTTCTGTCTGCAGTGATGGCGGTGGGTGGCTCTGACACCCGCCTCCCCCGTCGGGTCATCTCAAAACAGAAGGGGGTGTCCGGATTAGAGACACAGCGCCGCACCTGTCCTCACTTTGTGTCTGGTATTGCAGTTCACCTCCATTGAAGTGAATAGGACAGAGCTGTAATACCACACAGGATCTGAGGGCAGGTGCGGTGCCATGTTTTCCCCTGTAAGACTTTTTCCGTGTGTGTGTATGTGGCAGAGCGGAGTGTGCACGGGCGCCGCTGATACTTCATAGCCGCTTATCAGATGTTTTGAAGAATCAGCGGCGAACGCACCCCCCCCCCTCACACACACACATATCCCCCAAACACGCAAAATCAAGTGTAATCAAGTACTTTTTTTAATGTGCTTTTTGGCAAGTAAAATGTGCAAAAAAAAACATGTCAAATACACGGCGTGTGAACCGGTCAACTGAAAAGTCATTCACTTCACTTTCATCATTCTAGGGGTATGTTCACACGCAGTGTTTTCAGCTGAAAAATCTGAAGCAGAACGCCTACAAGCATCTGCCCATTGGTTTCAATGGGAAATACGGCGTTCTGTTCCGACAGGGCGTTTTTTACGTGGTCGTTTTCCAAAACCGGCACGTAAAAAGACGCCCACCAAAATGAAGTGCAAATCACTTCTTGGGACATTTTTTGGAGGTGTTTTTAATTGACTTTATAGAAAAACAGCTCCAAAAACGGCTGTAAAAAACGTGAGTTTGATTAAAAAATGGTAGAAAATCAGGAGCGGTTTTCCCTTTGTTTAGTAAGCATGTGAACATACCCTTAGCCTTTTGGTGTTTCCTATAACTTCTGCCAGATGCAGAATCACACCCAAAATGACTGCCGGACACTGCTTAGCAATTTGAAGACACCTTTTCCTGGCTTGTGGGAGGGGGGGAGGTGAGATTCCCTCCCACATTTACGGCAGCTGTGAGTCAGGTTGCTTTGCCTTATTCACCTTGCTTTAATTCTGGGAAGTGCTCCCCCTGGTAGCCAACATAGGAAAACATGTCAAATACTTTCCACCATATGGTAGAAAAAAAAAAATACAGCAAAAAACGTAAAAAATATAATACCAATAAGTAACAACACTTAAAAAAAAAGGTTTAATTCGCGACACATTCCCTTTAATAATGAAAATAGATAAGTAATTCACTGTATAATTGATAGAAAATGTTGTTCAATATACAGGGTGGGCCATTTATATGGATACACCTAAATAAAATGGGAATGGTTGGTGATATTAACTTCCTGTTTGTGGCACATTAGTATATGGGAGGGGGGAAACTTTTCAAGCTGGGTGTTGACCATGGCGGCCATTTTGAAGTCGGCCATTTTGTATCCAACTTTAGTTTTTTCAATGGGAAGAGGGTCATGTGACACATCAAACTTATCGAGAATTTCACAAGAAAAACAATGGTGTGCTTGGTTTTAACGTTACTTTATTCTTTCATGAATTATTTATGTCATTATGGGTGTCAGGTCCGAGCATTCCTAGATGAACAGTTTCCTGGAAAGTGGATTGGTCGTCGTGGGCCAGTTGAATGGCCCCCTAGGTCTCCCGATCTGACCCCCTTAGACTTTTATCTTTGGGGTCATCTGAAGGCAATTGTCTATGCTGTGAAGATACGAGATGTGCAGCAACTGAAACTACGTATACTGGAAGCCTGTGCTAGCATTTCTTCTGCGGTGTTGCTATCAGTGTGTGAAGAGTGGGAGAAGAGGGTTGCATTGACAATCCAACACAATGGGCAGCACTTTGAACACATTTTATAAGTGGTCAGAAACGTGTAAATAACTCATGAAAGAATAAAGTAACGTTAAAACCAAGCACACCATTGTTCTCGATAAGTTTGATGTGTCACATGACCCTCTTCCCATTGAAAAAACTAAAGTTGGATACAAAATGGCCGACTTCAAAATGGCCGCCATTGTCAACACCCAGCTTGAAAAGTTTCCCCCTTTCCATATACTAATGTGCCACAAACAGGAAGTTAATATCACCAACCATTCCCATTTTATTTAGGTGTATCCATATAAATGGCCCACCCTGTACTATTAACTATAGTTAAAGCTCTAAATAAAATGTAATAAAAAGTGATCAAAAAGTTGCATGTACCAAAAAATGGTTCCAATAAAAACTACAGCTCGTCCTGCCTCACACCGCTCAATTCATGGAAAAATTAAAAGTTATGGCGTTTGGAAGGCGGGGAGCGAAAAACTAAAATGGAAAAGCAAAAAAGGATCAGTCCTGCAAAGGTTAATTAATTTCTATTAAAAAAATAAATTATTACCACATGTGGGGTATTGTCATACTCGGGAGAGATTGCGTTACAAATTTAGGGCGACTTTTTCTCCTTTATCCTTTGTTAAAATGAAAAAATGCAACATTTTAGTGGATAAAAATGTTTATATTCATTTTCACGGCCTAATTCGACTAAATTCTGCAAAAAACCTGTGCGGTATAAATGCTTACTATACCCCTAGAAAAATTCCTTGAGGGGTGTAGTTTCCCAAATGGGGTCACTTTTGGGGAGTTTCCACTGTTTTGGCACCACAAGACCTCTTCAAACCCGACATGGTGCCTAAAATATAATCTAAAAATAAGCAGGCCCCAAAATCCACTAGGTTCTCCTTTGATTCTGAGGCCGGTGTTCCGGTCCATTAGGGCACTAGGGCCACATGTGGGATATTCCTAAAAACTGCAGAATCTGGGCAATAAATATTGAGTTGTATTTCTCTGGTAAAACCTTCTATGTTACACAATTTTTTTTTTATCACAAATGAATTTCGGCAAAAAAAAGAGAAATTTGTAAATTTTGCCTCTACATTGCTTTATTTCCTGTGAAACACCTAAAGGGTTAAGAAACTTTCTGAATGCTGTTTTGAATACTTTAAGGGGTCCATTTTTAAAAATGGGGTGTTTTATTGGGGTATTCTAATATATAAGGCCCTCAAAATCACTTCAGAACTAAACTGGTCCCTGTAAAAACAGCTTTTTGAACTTTTCTTGAAATTTGGGAAATTGCTGCTAATGTTCTAAGCTTTGTAACATCCTAGAAAAATAAAAGAAAGTTCAAAAAAATGATGCAAACATAAAGTAGACGTATGGGAAATGTAAACTAGTAACTATTTTGTGTGGTATTACTATCTGTATTACAAGCAGATACATTTTAAATTTAGAAAAATAAAATTTTTCCAAATTTTCTGTAAAGCTTGGTGTTTTTGAATTTATCGACCACATTTTTTCACTAACATAAAGTACAATATGTCATGAGAAAACAATCTCAGAATAACTTGGATAGGTAAAGCATTCCAAAGTTATTACCACATAAAGTAACATGTCAGATTTGAAAAATCTGCTTTGTCCTGAAGGCCAAAACAGGCTCAGTCCTGAAGGGGTTAAGGGCTTATGACTTGGGTTTACCTTAAAACCAGATATGAATCCAAGCAATTCAAAGAAAGAATGCGTGAGGTAAGGTCAAATTATTCAGACCCCAGATCAGAACCCTTTAAATCGGTTGTGCGGTACCAGAATTTTTTTAAAATTTTTTGTAAGATTAAAAATCATACAATTTTCAATATACTTTATGTAGTGATTTCTCATGGTTTACAAGATCTCGGTTTGTTGTTATTCGTAAGAAACCGTTATTGTTTACTTCCAGTGGATAAACTACCAGGAGGTGATATCTGGTCATTCTCCCGACACTCTGGTGAAGTTACTTTGGGAATAAGTGACGGCAGAGTGTGATCTTGTGAGATCACGCTGTGCTGTGAGTACAGCTGGACATAAATGAAGAGAAGTGTATGACGCTGATTGGTCAGCATCATACACTTTTCTTTACAACGCTCACTTGGTCAAAAGTAAAAAAACGCAGAGTTGGGCATTAAGAACAAATTTGCATAAATCTTAAACTCTTCATAACTTTGTCAAAAATAAACGTTTTTAAAAACAAAACAAAAACAGTACATATCTACATCAATGTGAATATTACATTAGGTAGGAGATAGGGTATTTATAAACTGGTGACAGAGTCTCTTTAAGATAATCTTTTGGAATGTTACGGGCCTTTGTAGCGTCCATGGCCACGGGACATCGGGTATACTCACCTCCCGCAGCCATGATCCGTGGGCGTCCCCATCTCCTTCCTAGGAGACGCCAGCTCTCACTTCCGCTCCGGTCCGCTGTGTCCCATAGGGTGCACACGCATGCTCGTGCCCGCTCTAAAAAGGGCCAGCGCGCGCACATGTAAACAATCATCATCATCATCAATCCACATGATTTCCTGGCCAATAAGAAGGCCCAAGCCCTTCTGATCCTTGCCTGAGTGTTGTTAGTTATCCCAAGTCTGTCTTGCAAATGGTCCCTTAGTTTTTCCCGTTCCAGTTGTTACCTGTGCCCTGTTACCTGTTCCTGTATCCCGTGCTGTGTTCTTGTTCCTGTGCCTACTAGTTGGAGTTGTGTCTACTGCAACCGCTGTTGTTTACCATGTCCTGTGTCATCCGCCGCATCCTGTGTCACCTGCCATGTCCAGAGGGATTTGCCACGTCTGGCGCAACATGCTGTTATCCGCCACGTCTGGAGTTAGCTGCTGCATCCACCTCCATCCGTGCCAGAGCTGCGGCCACTGTCTGGACTATCCAGGTACCCTTGTGCGGGACTTTGTATTGCTGGGGTTCCCTGTTGGTTGGCCAGCTGCCTCCCCGCTACGGCGGTGCGTCCTAGTTGGTCCACATACCCACAAACCATGACAGCCTTAATTAAAAATTCAAGCGAAATCTGGGCTTCAAATTTGTTTTATTTACCTATAGTCCTCAAATAATACTTTTTCAGTAAGTAGCAGTAGTGGGGATTATAGGGTAAGCGTGTTATAACATCTATACATTTTCCAGGATAAATTGATGCTGTAAGGGTTAATAAATTGATTATATTTAGATGCACTTATAAAATATTAACAGTATAAAAAATGTTGGGTATTATATATGTTTTGTTTTTATGTAATTATTCTTTGCACTGTAAATTTAATTTAATATGAATATGTTAAATCTATGCACCATTAAGGGATTTCCCTTATCATTTATTCTAATTTAACTTCTATTTATACTGTGCCATAGCAGTAGTGGGGATTATAGGGGGAAGTGGTTATATCATCCATACATTTTCTAGGATAAATAAATTCTGTGAGGTTAATACCATTACGGGTTTTCGCTATGTTTTAGTGGCTGTTTTGGTACCGATTAGGTGTGCATGCGAGTTCGGGATTGCCGGTGGTGACGCCTGCAACGCTCCTTTAGTGCATTGCGTATGCTTGGAACTCCTATTATGCATCAGGAATCCGGTAGTAGTTGGCTATATGCTCCATTTTTCTCTTGTATGTCAGAATTATGGAGTTGTCTGTTAAATAAGGATTAGAAGGTGTTCTGTTTAACATTACCTAGCCCTAAATAGATATGCTTTAGGAGTTTTTATACTAATATTGTATTCTGTCTCTCTATCAGCAACTGGATCTAAATATGCAGCTTGCAAAACTTAGGAGCATTGCAAACCTGGAGAGGAGTTTAGAGCTCACTGAGCAAACACTCGCTGCGGACAGTGAGATGGACGTGGGTGGAGGCGGGCAAGCTCAGGATCCAAAGATTAGTAGCTGGGTAACCGTTAGAGGAAGGGGTAGGGGAAAAAGTGCCAGAGAGACTAGTCCTGAACTGGCACAACCTAGTAAATATGCCTGTTTGGCTGATATTAAGGATGCAACTCCAGAGCCAGCATCACTGCAGCAGGGCGTAGCTCCTAGCAACCAGGACAAGGCCTGCTGTAGGAAGGATGGAAATAGGAGTTCAGCAATATTCAGACAGATACTGGTGGTAGGGGATTCTATTATTAGGAGGACAGATAGGGTCATCTGTCGCCGTGACCATTAATGCCGAACAGTGTGTTGTCTGCCGGATGCTCGGGTTCGGCATATTGCGGATCGAATAGGCAGATTGCTGGGTGTGACCGGGGAAGACCTGGCGGTCATGGTACACGTCGGTACCAATGACAAAGTCAGTGGGAGATGGAAGGTCCTTAAAATTATTTTAGGGAACTAGGAGAGAAGCTAAAGTCCAGGACCTCCAAGGTAGTGTTTTCAGAAATACTACCAGTGCCATGACCGTCACTAGAAAGACAGTGGAAGTTTAGGGAGTTAAAAAAGTGGCTTAGAAATTGGTGCAGGAAGGAAGAGTTTGGGTCCATGGAGAAGTGGGCTGACTTCTCTATGGTAGGGACGGGCTGCATCTAAATGGGGAGGGTGCAGCTGTGCTGGTGGTTAAACGACTGGAGGAGCTTTTAACCCCTTCCCGACATTTGTCGTAAGCATACGTCATGGAAAGCCAGTGCTTCCCGCAAAATGTTGTATACTTACGACAAAAGCATGGCACCGGCTCAGAAGCTGAGTCGGTGCCATCATCCCCGGATGTCAACTGTAGCTTACAGCTGACATCCTGCTGTAATGGCGGGGACTGAAGTTAGCATTGATCCCCGCCATTAACCCCTTAAATGCAGCCATCAAAAGCGATCGCTGCATTTAAGGTGTTTGCAGCTCATCGACACCCCAGCAATGAAATCGCTGGGGTGTCGGGGACTGCAATGGCAAGCGGAGGCCTAATACTGGCCTCCCGGTGTGCCTAGAATGGAAAACTTTCAGCCCCTGCCCGAAGGCGGGGCATGAAAGGCTTCCGTAGCGGCCGTCAAGATGGTCTCCTGAGCCGGCATCATCAGTGGTGGATGTCAGCTGTATGTTACAGCTGACATCCACCTCTAACGGCAGGAACCGGAGCTAGCTCCTATCCTTACCATTAACCCCTCAGATGCAGCGATCGGATGCGATCGCTGTATCTTTGTGTTTGTTAGCAGATCGGCAGCTGTGCCCTGCAATCGCATGACTGCCGACTGCTATTATGACAACAGGAGACCTAAAAATGGCCTCCTGTTTGTCATTATGGAAGCCGATTAGGCCCCGCCCAGAGGCGAAGCCTAATCGGCTTACTGACAGTGAATGACTAAAATATTTTATACATTGCACTACATAGGTAGTGCAATGTATTAGAAAAAAAATCTGACAGCTGGACCTTAAAGTCCCCTAGTGGGACTAAAGTAAAGTGTAAAAAAATAGTGAAAGAAAAGTGAAAAAAAGTTGGAAAACATATCATAAAAGTTTCAAGTAATAAAATAAAACACAATCGCCCTTTTTCCCTTATCAAGTACTTTATTGAAAAAAAATAAACCATACATATTTGGTATCACCGCGACCGTAACGGCCTAAACTATAAAAATATTATGTTATTTTATTTTCTCCACGCTGGGAATGGCGTATTAAAACGTGAAAAACAATGCCAGAATTTCTTTTTTTTGGTCACTCTGCCCTACAAAAGTTGAAATAAAAAGTGATCAAAAATTGTATCCAAAAATGGTGCCAATACAAACTATTGCTCGTCTCGCAAAAAACAAGCCCTCATACGATGAAAAAATGTAAAAGTTATGGTTCTCACAACATGGCGATAGAAAAAATACATTCTTTTTACAAAAGTCATTTTATTGTGCAAAGACTTGTAAAACATATAAAGTGCTATAAATTAGGTATTGTCGGAATCGTACTGACCCGCAGAATAAAGTTAACATGTAATTTGTACAGCGTGATGAATGCTGTATAAAAAGAAACCCTAAAAAAAGACTATGCCAGTATTGCTTTTTTTGGTCACCTTGCCTCTCAAAAAATAGGATAAAAAGTGATCAAAAAGTCGCATGTGCTCCAAAATGGTACCAATAATAACTACACCTCGTCCCGCAAAAAAAACAGCCCTCATACCACTACGCCTATGAAAAAATAAAATTAGTTAAAGCTCCAATAAGTCATTAAATAAAAAAATATGCGGTTGTGCAGATCGGAGGGGAACACTTCGTCTGTTTCAAGAGGTGATTTATCGGGCCCTAAAATTAGGGAAACGGGAAGGGGAGGGCCCAAAAATATCTGCTAGAAGCGAGGGTGCCCGTATTATACCAGGAAAACACTTCCTAGCAATAGTCCCCACACTGCAAAAATGCGGATTGTGGACCAAAAGGGGGATAAATAAAGACACCGTTTATCAGTGCGACACCGGCCTGTGCAGAAAGTATTCTCCACAGCGTAACACACATCTATGGATTATTTTATTGTTTACGCCATTATTATACCACCTGACTATGCCCCTGATGTACTCTGCCCAGCTCACATGTACCCCCACATTATAAACTGAAATGCCAGTAATCCTCAAACAAAACTACTACCAAGAAAAATCTACGCTTCAAAATCCAAATGGTGCTCCCACCCATCTGAGCCCTACAGTGTGCCCAAACAGCAGTTTACTTCCACATATACCCGTAAGAACTCTTTTAACAATTTCTGGGGTGTGTCTCTCCAGTGGCATAAGCTGGGCACGACATATTTGCCACTGAATTGGCATATCTGGGGAAAAAATAATAATTTTTACTTTGCACAATCTGCAACGCAATCATTTATGGAAAAGACCTGTGGGGTGAAAATGCTCACTACACCCCTTAATAAATGCCTTGAGGGGTGTAGTAAAATGAGGTCACTTCTCAGGGGTTTCTTTTATTACTGCACATCAGAGCCCTGCAATTGTGAATCAATACTTTATATGTCGCCAAATTAGGCCTTAATTTTGCATGGTACTCTTTCACTCCGGAGCCCTGCCGAATGTCCAGGCAAAAGATTAGTACCCCATGTAGGGTGATTCTAAAACCGGGAAGCACAGCATAATAATTAGAGAACTGTCTTGTTATGGTGGCACGAGCTGGGCACCACATATTGGCACATCTATTGAAAAATCCCATTTTCACTCAGCAATATCGAGTGCACACTAATTTATGCAAAACCCCTGCGGGGTTAACATGCTCACTACACCCCTAGGTGAATACCCTGAGGGGTGTAGTTTCCAAAATAGGGTCATTTTGGGGGTTTCCACAGTTTTGGTCCCACTGGGGTTTTGCAAATGCTACATTGCGACCAGAAACCAA
Organism: Rhinoderma darwinii; assembly: GCF_050947455.1. NCBI lineage: Eukaryota > Metazoa > Chordata > Amphibia > Anura > Rhinodermatidae > Rhinoderma > Rhinoderma darwinii. Next base: position 69,155,623 of record NC_134689.1, read on the forward strand.
TCCAGCAATATCTGTACACCGAAAGCCAAATGGTGCTCCTTCCCTTCTGAGCCCTGCCGTGTGCCCAAAAAAATTGCTTTACAAATGTTGTTTTTTTTTTCTTCGTTTTTTTTTGAGAAAATGAACAATTCTGCGCTAAAGCTACGTCTTATTGGAAAACATTTCATTTTTCTTTTCACTGCCCAATTTAAATAAAATCTATGAAGCACCTGTGGGGTCAAAATGCTCACTACACCTCTAAATTAATTCCTCAAGGGGTATAGTATCATAAATGGAGTCCCTTTTGGGTAGTTTCCACTGTACTGGTACCTTAGGGGCTTTGCAAAAACGCCATGCTGTCAAGAAACCAATCCAGCAAAATCTGTGTTCCAAAAGCAAAATGGCGCTCCTTCTCTTCTGATCCTTGCCGTGTGCCCAAACAGCAGTTTATGCCCACATATGGTGTATTTCTGTACTCCAGAAAAGTTGCTTTACAAAAGTGCGGGTTCTTTTTTCCTTTATTTGTTGAGAAAATGAAAAAATTTGGGCTAAAGCTACATCTTATTGAAGAAAAAGAATTGTTTTTATTTTCACTGCCCAATTCTAATAAATTCTATGAAACACCTGTTGGGTAAAAATGATCACAACACCCCTAGATAAATTCCTCAAGGGGTGTGATTTCCTAAATGGAGTCACTTTTTTGGCATTTTCACTGTTTTGGTCCCTCAGGTGCTTTGCAAATGCAACATGGCCGCTGCAAACCATTCCTGATCAATTTGAGCTCCAAAAGCCAAATAGCGCTCTTTCCTTTCTAAGCCCGGCCATGTGTCCAAACAGCTAGGTATTTTTACCACATTTGGGGTACTGTTTTACTCGGGAGAAATTCATTTACAAAAGTTGCTGTGCTCTTTCTCCTTTAGTCCTTGTGGAAAATGAGAAAAAATAAGCTAAATATACATTTTCTTTGAAAGAATGTAGATTTCCATTTTCACGGCCTACTTCCAATAATTTCTGCAATAAACCTGTAGGGTCAAAATGCTAACTATACACCTAGATAATTTTCTTAAGGTGTGTAGTTTCCCAAATGGTGTAACTTTTGGGGGATTTCCACTGCTTTGGCACCGCAAGAGCACTTCAAACCCGAAATGGTGCCTAAAATATATTCTAATAAAATCCACTTGGTGCTCCTTTGCTTCTGAGGCCGGTGCGTCAATCCATAAACACACTAGGGCCACATGTGGTAATATTTCCTATAACTGCAGAACCTGGGCAATAAATATTGAGTTGCGTTTCCCTGGTAAAACTTTGTGTTACAAATTTTTTTTATTAAAAATGAATTTCTGCAACAACAAAAAAGGAAATTTGTGAATTTCACCTCTACTGTAAAGGATCTGCCAGACACAGCTTCTGTGTCGACTCCCGTGGTTAATCAGTCTGCATCTGCTCCTAGGTCTGATAGAGTGACGATCTGCTACCACTCAGGCTCGTAGGCTGAGGAGTGGGAGAACCTATCACAGCCTGGCCAGACGGAGCTAGCTCCCGCCCTCGGTCTATTTATACCTTCATTTCCTGCTTTTCCTTTGCCTGTGATTCTGTCTAGTTTCCTGGCTCTGCTGTTCCTGCTTGTTCTATTGACCTCTGCTTCAATTTGACCCTGGCCTTACTGACTACTCTCCTGCTCTGCGTTTGGTACCTCGTACACTCCTGGTTTGACTCGGCTCGTTCACTACTCTTGTTGCTCACGGTGTTGCTGTGGGCAACTGCCCCATTTCCCTTAGCTTCTGTGTACCCTCGTCTGATTGTCTCTCGTGCACTTATTGAGCGTAGGGACCGTCGTCCAGTTGTACGCCGTCGCCTAGGACGGGCCATGCAAGTAGGCAGGGACTGAGTGGCGGGTAGATTAGGGCATACCTGTCTGTCTCCCTACCCCGATATTACATAATCACAGGCCCATATACCTTTTCTACCCTGGTTCCTACACTACGATGGACCCCCTTGAGGCCCTGGCCCAGTAAATGCAGTGTCTCTCCCTACAGGTCCGAGCCCTGGCTCAGAGGTGCAACCAGCGTAATGCTACCCAGGTAGTGCCCTTCACCTCACCTCTTGAACCCCACCTCACGTTGCCTGACCGGTTCTCGGGGGACTGGAAGACTTTTTTCTCCTCTCAGGAGAGTTGTAGGCTCTATTTCCCTCTAAGGCCTCACTCCTCAGGTTCTGAGAGCCAGCGAGTGGGTATAATTATGTCCCGGTTCCAGGACGGTCCCCAAGAATGGGCATTCCCCTTGGCTCCTGACGCCCCTGAACTGTTGACCTTTTTTTTCTGCTCTCGGGCTCATCTATAACGAGACTGACAAGACTGCCTTTGCCGAGAGTCATCTGGTGACCCTACGTCAGGGTAAGAGACCAGTTGAGGAGTACCGTTCTGACTTTAGGAAGTGGTGTGTAGCTTCTTGGTGGAATGACCCTGCCTTGAGGTGCCAGTTTAGATTGGGTCTGTCGAACGCCCTGAAAGACCTGTTAGTTAGCTATCCCTCTTCTTACTCTCTAGATCAGGTTATGACTTTAGCGGTAAGTCTGGACCGACGTCTCAGGGAACGACGACTTGAACGTTTTTGTGCCTTCTCCTCTGGCTCCCCTATGATGGCTCCCGAGGTTCCGTTGCTTCGTTCTTCCACGAAAATCTCGGAGGAACCAATGCAACTCGGGGCCACCGTGTCTCCCTAACAACATAGAGAGCTCCGCAGGAAGAATAGTCTCTGCTTCTACTGTGGGTATGACAAGCATCAAGTGAACGACTGTCCTAGGCGTAAGAATACTCCAGTCGGAAAACTTCCACGCCTAAGTGACCATCGGGGAGGTCGCTTGAGCGCACAGGTATTTCCCGTAAATATGAAACCTAATAAGATCTTACTTCCCTTTCAGGTCTCTTTTGAGGGTAGGTCTGCCACCGTCAGTGCCTTCGTGGATTCAGGGTCTTCTGCTAATATTATGTCTGTGGAATTTGCTATGTCTCTAGTTATGTCATTGATTGATTTGCCTAAACCTGTCCGGGTAGTGGGTATCGACTTCACTCCACTTGCTAATGGTTATTTTACACAGCATACCCCTGTTTTTGAACTCATTGTTGGCTCCATTCATTTGGAACAGTGCTCTGTACTGGTGATGCAGAGATTATCATCCGATTTGGTTTTAGGCCTTCCCTGGTTGCAGATGCATAATCCCACATTTAACTGGAATACTGGGGATCTTACCAAATGGGGTAATGAATGCATGACGTCATGTTTTTCTGTTAATTTTATTTCTCTACCAGAGGAGGTGAACACTCTACCTGAGTTTATTCAGGACTTCGCTGTTGTTTTTTCTAAAAAGGCCTCCGAAGTGTTACCTCCTCATAGAGAATACGATTGCGCAATCGATTTGGTACCAGGAGCTAAACTCCCTAAGGGTAGGATTTTTAATCTATCTTGTCCCAAACGTGAGGCCATGAGAGAATATATCCAGGAAAGCCTGGCCAAGCGTTACATTCGACCCTCTACTTCTCCGGTAGGTGCTGGCTTCTTCTTCGTAGGGAAGAAGGATGGTGGTCATAGGCCATGCATTGATTACTGAAACTTGAATAAGGTCACTGTAATGAACCAGTATCCCCTTCCTTTGATTCCTGATCTCTTCAATCAGGTTCAGGGGGCCCAATGGTTCTCTAAGTTTGATCTTCGGGGGGCTTATAACCTTATCCGAATCAGAGAAGGGGATGAGTGGAATACGGCGTTTAACACGCCCGAAGGTAATTTAGAATACCTCGTCATGCCCTTTGGGTTGTGTAATGCTCCCGCGGTCTTCCAGAATTTCATAAATGAGATTTTAAGAGACTACCTGGGGGTATTTCTTGTAGTGCACCTTGATGACATACTTGTGTTTTCCAAAGACTGGTCCTCCCACATTGAGCATGTCAGGAAGGTGCTCCAGGCCCTTCGGGAAAACAAACTCTTTGCTAAATCCGAAAAATGTGTGTTTGGGGTGCAGGAGATACCATTTTTGGGTCAAATCCTTACTCCTAATGAATTCCGCATGTACCCTGCCAAGGTTCAGACTGAATGGGTCCAACCTGCCTCCCTGAAGGCATTACAGTGCTTCCTGGGGTTTGCTAATTATTACAGGAGATTTATCGCTAAGCCTCTTACGGATCTTACTCGCAAGGGTGCTGATCTCCTCCACTGGCCTCCGGAGGCGGTCCAGGCTTTTGAGATCCTTAAGAAGTGCTTTATCTCTGCCCCAGTGCTGATTCAGCCTAACCAAATGGAGCCATTCATTGTGGAGGTTGACGTCTCCGAGGTGGGAGTGGGTGCTGTTTCGTCCCAGGGTACCAGGTCCCTCACCTATCTCCGTACCTGTGCCTACTTCTCCAGGAAGTTTTCGCACACTGAGAGTAACTATGACGTGGGCAACCGTAAACTCTTGGCCATCAAATGGGCATTTGAAGAGTGGCGCCACTTCTTGGAGGGGGCTAGGCACCAGGTAACTTTCCTTACCGACCACAAGAATCTGGTTTTCCTAGAATCTGCCCGGAGGCTAAACCCGAGACAAGCTCGATGGGTGTTGTTTTCTACTAGATTCAACTTGTGGTCACCTAAGGGGCTTGGTCTAAAAATATTAAAGCTGATGAACTGTTGCGTAGCTTCATGGCCAGCCCTCCTTCGGAGGAAGATCCTGCTTGTGTTTTGCCCCCAGCTATAATCATCTCCTCTGTTGATTCTGACTTAGTCTCCGAAATTGCGGCTGATCAAGGTTCAGCTCCCGGGAACCTTCCTGAGAACAAGCTGTTTGTTCCCCTGCAATTCCGGCTAAGGCTACTCAGGGAAAATCATGACTCTGCACTATCTAGCCACCCAGACATCCTGGGTACCATGCACCTCATTGCTAGAACTATTTATGGCCTGGGTTGCCTAAAGACGTTAAAGCCTACGTCGCCGCTTGTGAAGTTTTTGCTAAGTCCAAGACTCCCAGGTCCCGACCAGCGGGCTTACTATGTTCTTTGCCCATTCCCCAGAGACCTTGGACCCATATCTCCATGGATTTTATCACCGATCTGCCTCCATCTCAAGGCAAGTCGGTCGTGTGGGTTGTAGTAGACCGCTTCAGTAAGATGTGCCACTTTGTGCCCCTCAAGAAACTACCCAATGCCAAGACGTTAGCTACCTTGTTTGTCAAACAGATCCTGCATCTCCATGGGGTTCCTGTCAATATTGTTTCTGACAGAGGGGTACAATTTGTTTCATTGTTTTGGGGAGCTTTCTGTAAAAAGTTGGAGATTGATCTGTCCTTCTCCTCTGCCTTCCATCCTGAAACTAATGGCCAAACTGAGAGGACTAATCAGTCTCTAGAACAATATTTAAGATGTTTTATCTCTGACTATCAATATGATTGGGTCTCCTTCATTCCCCTCGCCGAATTTTCCCTTAATAACCGGGTCAGTAACTCGTCAGGGGTGTCCCCCTTTTTCTGTAATTTTGGGTTTAATCCACGGTTCTCACCTTGTGGTTCCAACAATCCCGAGGTAGATGTAGTTCATCAGGAACTGTGCACAGTCTGGGCCAGGTTCAAAAGAACCTAGAGGCATCCCAGAGCATACAAAAGACTCAGGCAGATAGAAGATGTTCTGCCAACCCCTTGTTTGTGGTCGGGGATCTGGTGTGGCTATCGTCAAAAAATTAGCGTCTTAAAGTTCCGTCCAAAAAATTTGCTCCCCGGTATATATGGCCGTACAAGGTCATTGAGGTCCTTAACCCTGTCTCCTTCCGGCTGGAGTTACCCCCGTCTTTTCAAATACACAACGTGTTTCATGCCTCCCTCCTCAAACGCTGCTCCCCGTCCTTGGCTACCTCGAGGAAACCTCCGGTCCCTGTTCTCACCCATGAAGGGGTAGAATTCGAGGTTGCCAAGATTGTGGATAGCAGGATGGTCCAAGGCTCCCTCCAGTACCTGGTCCATTGGAGAGGATACGGGCCTGAGGTTTAATTCCTGTGAAACGTCTAAAGGGTTAAGTAACTTTCTAAATGCTGTTTTGAATAATTTGAGGGGTGAAGTTTTTAAAATGGGGTGACTTTTTGGAGGTTTCTAATATATAAGGCCATAAAAGCCACTTCACAACTGAACTGGCCCCTGTAGAAATAGCCTTTTGAAATTTTCTTGAAATTGCTGCTAAAGTTCTAAGCTTTGTAACGTCCTAGAAAAATAAAAGAATTTTCAAAAAACGATGTCAATCTAATGTAGACATACGGGGGACGTTAATTAGCAACTATTTTGTGTTGTATAACTGCCTGTCTTACAAGCAGATACATTTAAATTTAGAAAAATTATAATTTTTGCAATCTTTCGCTAAATTTTGGTGTTTTTCACATTTAAATACTGAATGTATCTAGCAAATTTTGCCAGTAACATAAAGTCCAATGTGTCACGAGAAAACAGTCTCAGAATTGCTTGGATAGGTTAAAACATTCCAAAGTTATCTCCACATAAAGTGAAACGTCAGATTTGAAAAATGAGGATCTGTAAGGAAGGGAAGGTCAAAAGTGGGTAAAGAGGGAAGGGGTTAAACTAGGATCTGGGGAAGGGAGCGTGAGGATACACAATAGGGGTTAGATAGAGTACATAGGGAGTTGGATACAGACGGGGATAATGGGGATTTAGTGGGGGCTGGGGTTAACAAGCCGAGTAGGGAGGTGACTAGGAATAAATACGGACCTAAGAATATTAAAGGTGTCGGTAGGATCAAAGGTATGCTGGCTATGAGTTGGAGATTCTAATGACCGACATGGATTATAATGTAGTGGGCATAACAGAAACCTGGCTGGCTGAGAGCCATGACTGGGTAACAAATGTGGGTGGCTACACCATATTCCGGTTGGATAGAAAAGATAAAAAAGTGTAGGGGTTTGTCTGTTTGTAAAATACAGCCTAAGACCAGTCCTGAATGAAGACATTGCAGACTGTGACAGTGTGGAGTCTTTATGGGTAAATATTCATGGAACAGTTAATAACGTTAAACTATTGATTGGAGATTGTTATAAGCCACCGAACATAGCGCAACAGGCTGAGGATAAAATGCTGCAACAAATATAAAAAGCAGCAAATAATAATGGGGTCCTTATTATGGTGGATTTTAACTATCCTGACATTAATCGGGACATAGAGGCTGCCAGATGTGCTAAAAGCTGGAAGAGTTTATAGACAATTCAAGACAATTATTTCACTCCGTTGTTTAATAAACCAACCAGAGGGGAAAATTTGTGGATCTGGTTTTATCTAATAGACAAGACACAATATCAGATCTGGAGGTCCAGGAGCACTTGGGCAATAGTGACTACAATATGGTAAGTTTTAATATAGTTTTCAATAAAACAATACAAAGGGGAACAACAAAAACCTGGAATTTTAGGAAAGCAAAATTCAATCGATTGAGGGAAACACGTAAGGCCCTTTTACACCGGCTGATAAGCGGCCGGTGTAACCGAGCGCCAATCAACAAGACATCGTTGATCAGCGCTTGGTTGCTCCAGTCACATGGAGAGAAGGATGGGGACGAGCGGTCGTTACCGGATCGCTCGTCCCCATCCATTATTATCATGTCGGCAGCGCGTCTCCATTTACACAGGGAGATGTGCTGCAGACAACGATAATTTAAATTCTTAAAATGATATGACCAGCAGATGATTGAGCGTTTGCTCGTTCATCTGCTGATCGTTCCCCTGCTTACACAGGGCAAATATCAGCAACGAGCGTTATGTGAACGCTCGTCTGCATGATAATCCTCCAGTGTAAAACCCCCTTTAGGCTACACTAAGTGCAAAAAACAATGGCCATTAAATACTGATCAATGGTCAGTGTTTTATGGCCATTTTGCATCAGTGTGTCTCTAAATTTTCATCCATTTCCAGTCCGTCTGTCCGATTTTAATGGCCATCCATATGTCCCAACTCTTTTTATTGTCCCAACCCCCTGAAAACACCCAAAATAAGGTCACATGTTTACCTAAACACTATTTACTGCCCCCTCTCGTTGCCACACCGCCCCCTTGTAGATGATGCCACACAGCCTCCCTGTAGATGCCACGCAGCCTCCCTGTAGATTATGCCACATAGCCCCCTGTAGATGATGCCACACAGCCCCCTATAGATGCCACACAACCTCTCTGTAGATGATACCACACAGCCCCCTGTGGATGATGCCACACAGCCCCCCTGTTGATGATGCCACACTGTCCCTCTGTAGATGATGCCACACAGTCCCTCTGTAGATGATGCCACACAGTTTCCCTATATATGAGGCCACACAGCCTCACTGTAGATGATGCCACACAGCGCCGATGTAGATTATGCCACACAGACCCCTTGTAGATGATGCCACACAGCCTCCATGGTTTTAACAGTTGTTACATGTAGTGACGGCTGTTAAAAACTGATCCATTGACTTCTATGGGGGCCCCCTGGCCAAATGGGCAAAAATAGGACATGTCCTATTTTTTAACGGACAATATTCATGGGCCGTTAAAAAAAAAAAAATGTGAATATACCCATAGAACATTAATGTTCTGAAAATGTCAATTTTTAACTGTCGTGTGAATGCAGCCTTAGTCTTATTGACTGGGATCATGTAATGGTAAATAGGGATACTGACGCTTAATGGGGAGCTTTTAAATATATATTACATGAATCGTGTAGTCAGTTTATAGCCACTTGTAACAAAATGTCTAGGAATAAAAGGAGACCAATATGGATGAATAGGGAATTACTGAATATAGTAAGACAAAAACAAAAAGCATTCAAAACATTGAAGGCTGAGGACTCAGCAAAAGCACTGCAGATTTACAAAGATCTCAATAAAAAATGTAAAAATGAAATCAAGTTAGCAAAGTTATCTACAGAAAAACAAATCGCTAATGACTTTAAAATAAATCCCCCAAAAAATGTATAAATATATTAACCCCTTAAGGACACAGCCTGTTTTCACCTAATGGACCAGGCCATTTTTTTCAAATCTGACATTGCAAACTAACATTGGAATGCTTTTATTTTTTCAAGCGATTCTGAGATTATTTTCTAGTAACACATTGTACTTTAAGCTAGTGGTAAAATTTGGTCGATACATTCAGTTTGTGTTTGTGAAAAATACCAAAATTTAGAGAAAATGTGCAAAAATTTGCATTTTTCTAGATTTAACCCCTTCCCTCTTTGGCCACTTTTTACCTTCCTGACAGAGCCTCATTTTTCAAATCTGACATGTTTCACTTTATGTGGTAAATACTTCGGAATGCTTTCACTTATCCAAGCGATTCTGGGATTGTTTTCTCGTGACACATTGGACTTTATGTTACTGGCAAAATGTGCTCATTACATTCAGTATTTAATTGTGAAAAACAACAAAATGTAGCAAAAATTTGCATAAATCAGCATTTTTCTAAATTTTTATGTATCTGCTTGTAAGCCAGGCAGTTATACCACACAAAATAGTCACTAATTAACATCCCCATATGTGTACTTTAGATTGAAATCGTTTTTTGAACATCCTTTTATTTTTCTAGGACGTTACAAGGCTTAGAACTTTAGCAGCAATTTCTCACATTTTCAAGAAAAATTCAAAAGGCTATTTTTACAGGGGCCAGTTAAGTTGTGAAGTGCATTGAGGGCCTTATATATTAGAAAACCTCAATAAGTCACCCCATTTTAAAAACGGCACCCCTCAAACAGCATTTAGAAAGTGTCTTAACCCTTTAGATATTTCACAGGAATTAAAGCAAAGTAGAGGGGAAATTTACAAATGTCCTTATTCTTTTTGCAGAAATTCATATTAATCCATTTTTTTGTAACAAAGAAGGTTTTACAAGAGAAATGCAACTCAATATTTATTGCCCTGATTCTACAGTTTTAAGAAATATCCCACAGGTGGCCCTAGCGTGCTTATGGACTGAAGCACAGGCCTCAGAAGCACCTAGTGGATTTTGGGGCCTCCTTTTATTACAGTATATTTTAGGCACCATGTCAGGTTTGAAGAGGTCTTGTGGTGTCACAACAGTGAAAATGCCCAAAAAGTGACCCCATTTGGGAAACTAAACCCCTCAAGGAATTTATTTAGGGGTATAGTGAGCATTTTGACCCCACAGTTTTTTTGCAGAAATTATTGGAAGTAGGCCGTGAAAATAAAAATCTACATTTTTTCAAATAAAATGTAGATTTAGCTAATTTTTTTTTTCATTTCAACAAGGGCGAAAGGAAAAAAAAGCTCCACAAAAGTTGTAAAGCAATCTCTCCCGAGTAAAACAGTACCCAACATGTTGTCATAAACGGCAGTTATGACACACGGCAAGGCTGAGAAGGGAAAGAGCGCCATTTGGCTTTTGGAGCTCAAATTTAGCAGGAAAGGTTTGCGGAGGCCATGTCGCATTTGCAAAGCCCCAGAGGGGACAAAACTGTGGAAACCCCCCACAAGTGACCCCATTTTCGAAACTACACCCCTTGTGGAAGTTATCTAGGGGTATAGTGAGCATTTTCACCCTACAGGAGTTTTGCAGAAATGATTGGAATAGGCCGTGAAAATGAAAATCTAATTTTTTTCAAATTTTTTTAATTTTTTTTTCATTTCCACAAGGGCAAAAGGAGAAAAAGCTCAACAAAAGTTGTAAAGCAATTTCTACCGAGTAAAAGAGTACCCCACATGTGGTCATAAACGGCTGTTTGGACACACGGCAGGGCTGACAAGAGATAGAGTGCCATTTGGAGCTCAAATTTATCAGGAATGGTTTGCAGAGGCCATGTCGCATTTGCAAAGCCCCTGAGGGAACAAAACAGTGGAAACCCCCCAAAATTTACCCCTTTTGGGAAACTATGTCGCTCAAGGAAATTATTTAGCGGTATAGTGGTATAAATGATCCAATTAAAAATCAATGGATGTGTGATAAACTTTGAAGCACTCCTTTATACACAGGCCAGGTTTATCGGGGCAGGTGTCGCACTTATGAATGGTGTCTCGTCTCCTCCCCCTTTTGTAACACACTTTGCACCTTTTATTGGTCCTTTCCTTTTTACCAGTGGAGGGGATTTCTCTGGGAATGTGTTGACCTGGTGCAATACGTGGACCATCGCTTCTAGAAGTACTTGGTCCCTCCCCTTCCTGGTTCTCAAATACAAGGGCCTTGATAACCACCTCTTGAAAATTAAGGAATGTCCCTGTCTGGCCTGCACATTGGTATAGCATGTAAGCGTTATACAATGCCATCTGTACCATGTGCACTCCAGATTTTTATACCACTCCTTTGTTTTCCGCATGGCACTGTATGGCTTTATTACTTGATCAGAGAGATCAACCACTCCCATGTACTTATTGTAACCGAGGATGCAATCTGGCTTGGGCGTCATTAAAGTGCTACCTCGGACAGGTACAGGGGTGCTGCCGCTACCGTGTATTGTGGTCAACATAAGGACATCCCTCTTGTCCTTATACTTGACCAGCAACAAATTATTGCTGTGTAGTGCCCTGCTTTCTCCCTTTCTTAATGGTGGCCCAATCAGATTTTTAGAGAGGCCTCTATGGTTTTTGCGCACGGTGCCGCATGCTGAAGTATTTCTGGTGGAGAGGCATTTAAATAGTGGGATGCTGGTGTAGAAGTTATCCACGTAAAGGTGATAACCCTGGTCCAGCAGTGGGTGCATCAAATCCCACTTTATTTTCCCACTAACTCCCAGGACAGGGGGGCATTCTGGGGGTTCTATCCTGGTGTCCTTCCCTTCATAAACCCTAAACCTGTAGGTGTACCCTGAGCTGCTCTCGCACAGCTTGTACATTTTAATTCCGTACCTCGCCCTCTTGCTTGGCAGGTATTGGCGGAATTTTAGTCTCCCCTTAAAATGTACAAGGGACTCGTCTATTACTATGTTCTTTTCGGGGGGTGTACACTTCTTGAACTTTGGTGCAGAAATGATCAATGACTGGCCTGATTTTGAAGAGGCGGGGTCGTATGTGGGGTAATCCCGGGGCAGGCACTGTGCATTATCAATATAATGTAAAAATTTCAGAATCATTTAAAAACGTGTCCGGGTCATTGCTATGCGATTAAATGGGGGCCTGTATAAAACATCCGTACTCCAGTATTGCCTAATCTCTGGCTTTTTTACTAGGCCCATATGTAGGACAAGGCCCCAAAATTTCATCATCTCTGCTGCCTCTATGGATGTCCACCTAGCAAATGATGACGTGGGGTTTTGGGCTAAAAATTGCTGGATGTAAAAATTTGTCTGGGCCACCATTAAATTAACAAAATCCTCAGAGAAAAAGACCTTGAAAAAGTCAATTTTTGTGAGGCCTGCAGTCTCTAACCGAATTCCTGAGCTCCCTGTGAAATCCTGAATGTGAGGCTCATAATTCTCAGGGGGTGGGCTCCACATGATATCACTAATTTGGGGGGTTGCCTGAGCTGATGTCCTGGAGAGCCTTTGTGGGGATTCCTCATCACTGGATGAGGATGATAAGGAGGAGCTCAAGAGAAATGGGGAAATTTCCTCTTCTCCCTCGCTGGCCGATTCAGTGTCAGAGGTCAGGATGGCGTATGCCTCCTCGGCCGAGTAGACACTTTGGGATGATTGGGACATTTTTATTAGGGGGGTATGTAGTGTTTCAACACGTGTAATAATTTATTTTTATAGAGGTGGTTGTATGTGTTGTGCTTTTACACGTGTAAATGAAATTTATAGAAAAAAGGAAGAGAAGAAAAGAATAAGACAAAAATGTAAGAGAAAGAAATTTACTGAACGTCCAATATAAAACTGTAAAAAATTCCTGACTACCTGACACTAACAAATGAATAACTAACGCTAACTATAACGCAGTAAATTGACTAAAACTGTTGCTACGCTATCAAAAATTTAGTGAACGAACTTCAGTTAAAAAAACTGAATGTCCGTCACTAACTGACGCCAATTATAAGCTGTAAATTTATACTAAAACTGTCGCTACGCTATCAAAAATTTAGTGAACGAACTTCAGTTAAAAAAACTGAATGTCCATCACTAACTGACGCTAACTATAACGCAGTAAATAGACTCTAAAACTGTCGCTACGCTATCAAAATGTTAGTGAACGAACTTCAGTTAAAAAAACTGAATGTCCGTCACTAACTGACGCTAACTATAAGCTGTAATTTTATACTAAAACTGTCGCTACGCTATCAAAAATTTAGTGAACGAACTTCAGTTAAAAAAACTGAATGTCCATCACTAACTGACGCGAACTATAACGCAGTAAATAGACTCTAAAACTGTCGCTACGCTATCAAAATGTTAGTGGACGAACTTCAGTTAAAAAAACTGAATGTCCGTCACTAACTGACGCTGTAATTTTATACTAAAACTGTCGCTACGCTATCAAAAATTTAGTGAACAAACTTCAGTTAAAAAAAACGGAATGTCTGTCACTAACTATAAACTGTAAATTTACTCTAAAAGTGTAGAAAAAACATATAGCTTAAACTTGTGCTATATATGTTTTTTACAAAACGAAAGTCAATAAACGTCCGCTACTCTAACACCCTAAACTTACTCTTTTTACAATTACACTACCGTTCAAAAGTTTAGGGAAACTTAGAAATTTCATTATTTTTGCAAGAAAAGCAAAGTTTTTTTCAATGAAGATAAAATTAAATAAATCAGAAATACACTCTATACATTGTTAATGTGCTAAATGACTATTCTAGCTGCAAACATCTGGTTTTTAATGCAATATCTACATAGGTGTATAGAGGCCCATTTCCAGCAACCATCACTCCAGTGTTCTAATGGTACATTGTGTTTGCTAACTGTGTTAGAAGGCTAATGGATGATTAGAAAACACTTGAAAACCCTTTTGCAATTATGTTAGCACCGCTGTAAACAGTTTTGCTGTTTAGAGGAGCTATAAAACTGACCTTCCTTTGAGCTAGTTGAGAATCTGGAGCATTACATTTGTGGGTTTGATTAAACTCTCAAAATGGCTAGAAAAAGAGAGCTTTCATGTGAAACTCGACAGTCTATTCTTGTTCTTAGAAATGAAGGCTATTCCATGCGAGAAATTGCCAAGAAACTGAAGATTTCCTACAACGGTGTGTACTACTCCCTTCAGAGGACAGCAAACACAGGCGCTAACCAGAGTAGAAAGAGAAGTGGGAGGCCCCGCTGCACAAATGAGCAACAAGACCAGTACATTAGAGTCTCTAGTTTGAGAAATAGACGCCTCACAGGTCCTCAACTGGCAGCTTCATTAAATAGTACCCGCAAAACGCCAGTGTCAACGTCTACAGTGAAGAGGTGACTCTGGGATGCCTTCAGGGCAGAGTGGCAAAGAAAAAGCCATATCTGAGACTGGCTAATAAAAGGAAAAGATTAAAATGGGCAAAAGCACACAGACATTGGACAGAGGAAGATTGGAAAAAAGTGTTATGGACAAACAAATCGAAGTTTGAGGTGTTTGGATCACACAGAAGAACATTTGTGAGATGCAGAACAACTGAAAAGATGCTGGAAGAGTGCCTGACGCCATCTGTCAAGCATGGTGGAGGTAATGTGATGGTCTGGGGTTGCTTTGGTGCTGGTAAAGTGGGAGATTTGTACAAGGTAAAGGGGATTTTGAATAAGGAAGGCTATCACTCCATTTTGCAACACCATGCCATACCCTGTGGACAGCGCTTGATTGGAGCTAATTTCATCCTACAACAGGACAATGACCCAAAGCACACCTCCAAATTATGCAAGAACTATTTAGGGAAGAAGCAGGCAGCTGGTATTTTATCTGTAATGGAGTGGCCAGCGCAGTCACCAGATCTCAACCCCATAGAGCTGTTGTGGGAGCAGCTTGACCGTATGGTACGCAAGAAGTGCCCATCAAGCCAATCCAACTTGTGGGAGGGGCTTCTGGAAGCATGGGGTGAAATTTCTCCCGATTACCTCAGCAAATTAACAGCTAGAATGCCAAAGGTCTGCAATGCTGTAATTGCTGCAAATGGAGCATTCTCTCATGAAAGCAAAGTTTGAAGGAGACAATTATTATTTCAAATAAAAATCATTATTTCTAACCTTGTCAATGTCTTGACTATATTTTCTAGTCACTTTGCAACTCATTTGTTAAATATAAGTGTGAGTTTTCATGGAAAACACAAAATTGTCTGGGTGACCCCAAACTTTTGAACGGTAGTGTATATATATAAAACAAAAAAGAGGCCTAAAAAAAAACCTGCCTCAACAAATTACTACTGAGGCTGATTATAGACTCAGCACACAGTAGCCGCAGGGCACACACAAAAGATGGTGCAGTAAAAAATAGGACAAAAAATAAAAAACCGGTGGTGCGTGGCCGGATGAGCATAGAGTGAGACGTGTGTTGCCTCAGCTCCTGAACACCAGGCATTACAAACGGCCCTAAACGGCTCTAAACGACTGAGAAAAGACCCAGCAAGTGCACTGACAACGGCACTTAAGTCCTGCTTTCCGCCCTGCAACATGGGGAAAGCTAAAAAGAAAGCAAACTCTGCTAGACTTACGGCGTTTTTTCCCTCCACGAGGTCCCAAAGTGGCGCCGGCGGCTTCCAGGCTGTGAGAACGGATGTGAGAACGGCTGAAGAGGGACCTTCTTCTGCTGCTTCCTCTCTGCAATCTTCAGCTAGTGGGAGAGACCACACCCGGTCCTCTCATAGATCCTCTCCTCAGATAAATTCTGATATGATTCCTAGGGCTGTGTTCACACTGAGTTTTTTTGCAGGAGGAAAATTCCTCCTGCAAAAACTGCTCCAGACGTTTTTTTGCACAGTGGTTTGACAAAAACTCGTCAAAACACTCCGAGGCATTTTATTTATTTTTACTCGCAGTAAAGAAAACGCGTCCAACTCCCATTGAAATCAATGGGAGGCATTTTCGGGCGTTTTTTTTTTTTGTGTTTTTTTTTTTGACGAGTTTTGCGGTGCGGTTTCCGCGTCAAAAAGAAAGAAGGGAAAAAAAGAGAAAAGAAAAGAAAAGGAAGGAAAAAAGAAAGGAAAACTCGTCCAAAAAAAACAACTCAGTGTGAACAGGGCCTAAAGGTTATTGCAGAATATTCTCTGTACTTCAGAAAGGGTTATGACATAACTGTCTGTTGTATATCCTTGCTGTATTTTCTTAAATGCCATGGTATGGTTCACGGTGATACACTGCAATTGATGTGTTTCACCTTCCCCCCCTCTACATCTCACCTCAGGGTTTGATGTCCTCCCTCTCAGGATACTGTTTAATTGTTGTATATCTGTTTTTGTTAACTCCGGTCTCTATAGGGCAGCTGCTCTGGAAATCTCCGACATGTAGTAAGTCAGTGGGTCTCAGGTAATTGTCTTTTAGCAGATGCATTTCATGTCTTTAAATGGTGCTACAGGTAGTTTCGCTTAACACTAAAGGACTTAATAGTACGTTTAAACGTTCTATGGTATGGAAAGAGGCAAAACAGTCCCATGCAGATATCGTATGTTTGCAGGAAACCCATTTAAATCAGGTAGATGTAAGTAGGCTGCACCATAAGCAATTTGCGAATATATATGCCTCCCCGGCTTATCACAAAAAAAGGGGAGTCGCAATTGCGATTAGAAACTCTGTGGCTTTTATACTTAGGTAGTCCCATATAGATCCATATGGGCGTTTTGTGATATTGATATGTGACATTAATAATATTACCTACACTCTGGTCGCAATTTATGCGCCCAACCAAAAACAGTTACGTTTTTTTCAATCACTGTTTAAACTTCTCAATAAGCATCGGTCGGGTTCGGTGTTACTTATGGGAGACTTTAATAAAACAATGTGGCCCGCACTAGACTCAACAGCTCATTCAGGGTCGGATAAACAGTCCGACTTGTACAATATTACTCAAAAATAAATGTTATTAGATGTGTGGCGGCTCCAGCATCCCTCAGAGAGAGATTACACCTTTTTCTCTCATCCACATAAGACATATTCACGGATAGATATGTTTTTTGCGGATGCTTTTTTGTTTTGTAGAATAATATCTACAAAAATAGGTAATATCGATTGGTCCGATCATGCGCCCATTTATTTATCCATTGCAGAAAGATAAAGTACTCCTCCTGCGAACCAATGGCGACTTAACAATTATTTTCTATCTGCCCCTCAATTTGCTAACAAATCCGCTGATTTATTGCAAGAATTTTTTTTGCTCAATGATACTGCCGACGTTTCCTCAGCTACGCTTTGGTGCACACACAAAGCTTATATGCGAGGTCAATTTATCAGTATTGCAGCTAGAGATAAAAGACAGAAAAATGAATTGAGATTTCATTTGTCATCCAACATCACTCAATTAAGTGCTTCCAACAAGCAGTCTGAGGGTATGTGCACACACACTAATTACGTCCGTAATTGACGGATGTATTTCGGCCGCAAGTACCGGACCGAACACAGTGCAGGGAGCCGGGCTCCTAGCATCATACTTATGTACGATGCTAGGAGTCCCTGCCTCGCTGCAGGACAACTGTCCCGTACTGTAATCATGTTTTCAGTACGGGACAGCTGTCCTGCAGCGAGGCAGGGACTCCTAGCATCGTACATAAGTATGATGCTAGGAGCCCGGCTCCCTGCACTGTGTTCGGTCCGGGACTTGCGGCCGAAATACGTCCGTCAATTACGGACGTAATTAGTGTGTGTGCACATACCCTTACTGTCCACACAGGGCTGCTTTGCTCAAGAATTTACAGAATCAACTCCACCAACTTGACCTTTATAAATATGAGCAGTCCTTGAGAAAGGTGAAGGCACGTTATTATGGATATAACAATAAAACCAGCGCCTTATTAGCTTCGCATCTCAAACAGAGATCGGCTCAATCTAGGATTCCTTTCCTTTATGATAGTAAGAATGAAAAGGTATTTGATCCTCAAGGCATAGCAAATGTACTGGCAGATTATTATGCAGATCTATATAATCTCAAGGATAATTTAGATACCCCACAGCCTACTGTGTCCATGATTTCTTCCTTTCTACAGGACAGGAACTTGCCTTCAGTCACCTCTCATCAGTTGGAGATGCTCTCTGCTTGTATATCTGAAACTGAAATCCTCCAGGCTATAAAGTCCTTGAAATCTCATAAGGCTCCTGGCCCCGATGGTCTCACGGTAGACTACTACAAAAAATGTGGTTCTCTTCTCCTACCCCATTTATTGAATCTGTTTATTGATGTACAGCAAGGTGGTAATTTCCCTGCGGAAATGTTAAAAGCTACAGTAATTGTTTTACCTAAATCGGGGAAAACTCCGGACAAACCGGGTAACTTCAGACCTATATCATTGCTGAATACAGACTTAAAATTGTTTGCTAAAATAATTGCGGAACGCCTAGCCGGCATTTTGCCTGATTTGATACATCAGGATCAGGTGGGATTCGTAAAGGGGAGGCTCTCATCTGATAGCACGAGGCGTTTTGTGGACTTGTTGGGCCTGGTGGAGCGAGATCGGACGCCTTCTCTGCTGCTTTCCTTGGACGCGGAGAAGGCTTTTGATCTGGTCCATTGGGGATATTTGCGGTTACTTCTGGAGGCATTTAGAATTCATGGTACGGCGCATCATAGTATAATGGCCCTATATTCTTCACCCTCTGCATTGGTATTTACCTCTGGATGTACATAATTTTTTTTTAACATAACCAATGGGACTCGACAAGGGTGTCCTTTATCTCCACTCATCTTTACCTTGGTGATGGAACCGTTGGCTACTTCCATTAGGTCATCTGTTGCAATTAGTGGGATAACGGTGGGGGATATATCTCATAAAATTGGCTTATTTGCGGATGATGTGCTCATTGCTATATCTGACCCTGAGACATCTCTATTAGAGGTCACTAAGATATTGGAGGCTTTTAGTGCAATTTCGTATTATAAGCTTAAAGAGGCTCTGTCACCAGATTTTCCAACCCCTATCTCCTATTGCAGCAGATCGGCGCTGCAATGTAGATAAGAGTAACGTTTTTAGTTTTTTTTAAAACGAGCATTTTTGGCCAAGTTATGACCATTTTTATATTTATGCAAATGAGGTTTTCTTAAGTACAACTGGGCGTGTTTAAAGTTAAGTCCAAGTGGGCGTGTATTGTGTATGTACATCTGGGCGTTTTTACTTGTTTTACTAGCTGGGCGCTATGAATAGAAGTGTATGATGCTGACGAATCAGCATCATCCATTTCTCTTCGTTAACACCCAGCTTCTGGCAGTGCACAGACACACAGCGTGTTCTCGAGAGATCACGCTGTGACGTCACTTCCTGCCCCAGGTCCTGCATCGTTTCGGACGAGCGAGGACACATCGGCACCAGGCGACAGAGGCTACATCGACTTACCTGCAAACGCCGATGCTGCTGCAGAGTCAACTGTAGCCTCTGTCGCCTGGTGCCGATGTGTCCTCGCTCGTCCGACACGATGCAGGACCTGGGGCAGGAAGTGACGTCACAGCGTGATCTCTCGAGAACACGCTGTGTGTCTGTGCACTGCCAGAAGCTGGGTGTTAACGAAGAGAAGTGGATGATGCTGATTCGTCAGCATCATACACTTCTATTCACAACACCCAGCTAGTAAAACAAGTAAAAACGCCCAGATGTACATACACAATACACGCCCACTTGGACTTAACTTTAAATACGCCCAGTTGTACTTAAGAAAGCCTCATTTGCATAAATATAAAAATGGTCATAACTTGGCCTAAAATGCTCGTTTTAAAAAAAACAAAAAACGTTACTCTTATCTACATTGCAGCGCCGATCTGCTGTAATAGGAGATAGGGGTTGGAAAATCTGGTGACAGAGCCTCTTTAATGTTACCAAGTCTATGGTTTTGAGTATGAATATTTCTCGTCTTCTTTTGGACTCTCTCCGGAAGAAATTTCCGTTTGTTTGGGTTGAGCACTCTTTCTCATACTTAGGAATACAACTTACCTACCCCACCTCTCTTTTATATAAATATAATTATATACCATTGGTATCTGCGATAGAAGCAGACTTATCCAAGTACATGAAGTATGAGGCATCATGGGTAGGGAGAATCTCTGCGGTTAAGATGATGATCCTCCCAAAAATACTATATCTATTTAGAAATTTACCTATTCTGCTATCGGTATCTTATCTTAAAAGACTCCAAGGTATAATTAATAAATATATATGGAAAAACTACCGCCCTAAAGTAGCTGCGGAGGTATTATACCAGCCAATTATTAAAGGGGGTTTGGGTCTCCCGAACTTGGCTCATTATTATTATGCAGCAATTTTGGATCAAGCCAGAATGTGGAAGACTAAAGTTCCTATGAAACATTGGATTTCTATGGAAAAGGAATTACTTGAAGGATCTTCTGTAGAAGTGCGCATGTGGCTATTGTCCACTGGTGCTAAAATATCAAAATCTTCTTTTTTAACGATTGATGCAGGGCTCCAGGTCTGGAAAAAATTTACTGTTATTCACCCTATAATCCCGGTGAGATTTTCTGATCTTCCTCTTCGGCTGCTTCCGCTTCTGATACCTGATATTGATATCCAAAATTGGCTGTTGTCCGGCATTGAGTGTATTTCTGACATTATGGAGCGAACTCATCTAATGGCATTTAATGATATATGTCTGAAGTACAACATACCCCGTAGGGACTTCTATCAATTCTTTAGAATACGTCATTTGTTGAGTACATTGCCTCCTCTGATTGATTCCCCTAAAACGCCTTTTGAATTGTCATTCACTAATCTGGATAAAACATGCAAAGGGATATCAAAAATGTATAAGGTATTGTGTGAGGGTTTGCTTCGGGAGGAATTTCCTTGTCTGGGGCATTGAGAGAGAGATCTGGGAATCCCTATAAGGGTATGTGCACACGAGGGCATTACGTCCGTAATTGACGGACGTATTTCGGCCGCAAGTACCGGACCGAACACAGTGCAGGGAGCCGGGCTCCTAGCATCATACTTATGTACGACGCTAGGAGTCCCTGCCTCGCTGCAGGACAACTGTCCCATACTGAAAACATGATTACAGTACGAGACAGTTGTCCTGCAGCGAGGCAGGGACTCCTAGCGTCGTACATAACTATGATGCTAGGAGCCCGGCTCCCTGCACTGTGTTCGTCCGGTACTTGGGGCCGAAATACGTCCGTCAATTACGGACGTAATGCCCTCGTGTGCACATACCCTAAGTACGCAGGATTGGGAAGCCACTTTCAATCTAGCTTGCTCTCTCTCTAAGTGCGCTACACATTTGGAAGCGTCTAGGAAAATAATCTATAGGTGGTATTACACTCCTAGTCGTTTGTCGCGAATATATCCAACATCATCAGATAGGTGCTGGAGGTGCCTCACTTCTAAGGGTACCATCCTCCATATTTTCTGGGAGTATACAGTATTGTCCAGCTTTTGGCAGCAAGTAGAAGATTTCTTACGATCTCTTTTAGGGGTTGACATTCGCCCCTGCTCTTACCCCCTGCATGTGGGATTGGTGGATTTCTCTCCAGGTGTCAGAAACATACTTTTTCATGTATTGCTGTCTGCAAAAATATTGATTGCAAAATACAGGAAATCTACAAAAGTGCCTAGTATGAGTGAAGTGATTTTATATGTTAACAATAATTGTGTTATGGAACGCGCTTTAGCCTCTATTCAAGGGTCCTACGCTCGTACTTCCTTATGGGATCAGTGGACTGACTCTACTTACTCCGACATACTCTTATGATTACCTTAGTCTAATATGTGGTCAATTTGTCGTGTCTGGATCCGGAGTTTTGTTTGTTTGTTTGTTTGTATGTTTCTTTTTTTTTTTTTCTGTAAAAAATGTGATCCTTATCCCAATGCTTTGTTTGCAATGTTTCATTGCTGTATGTAAAGATTAGATGTATACTGGATCAATAAAAATCTGTTTATTAAAAAAAAATAAAAAACCTGCACCAAAAACTTAGCTCAAATGCTGATTGTTACGTCCATGGCCGGGGATCGCCGTTCTAACTCACCCCCTGACGATCCCAGCCATGGACATCTCTCTGCTCGGCGTCCTCCTCCTTCTGGCAGACACCAGCACTCTCTTCCGGGTCCTTGTGCTGTTCCCCGCAGGTCGGTCGCGCCCGCGCGTGCACGGCCTTAAAGGGCCAGTACGCGGCCAGCTGTCAGAAATCAGTCATCAGCCCAAATGGCTGCTGGACTATCAAAAGGGGCTCTGACCACTGGTTCCTTGCCTGAGCGTTGTTGTATACCCTAGTCTGTCTTGCTAAAGGTCTCCCAGTGTTTTCCAGTTCCCAGTGTTGCCCGTTCCTGCTGCCTGTACCCTGTGTCCCGTACTATCACCACCTGCTGTGAAAGCCAAGTCGTGTCTTCCGCCGCATCCGCGGTGTCACCTGCTGTGAAAGCCAAGTCGTGTTCCTGCTACTGTCTACATTGCCTCAGGTACCCGTTCTGAACTATAGACATTGTTTTGTACATTGTTGGCCAGCTGCTACACCGCTACGTGGTACGGCCCAGTGGGACCACACCCCGCGCAGTGACAGTACGCTCAGGCCATGGACCCCGCTGGCCAAGTCAAGAGCCTGTCATCCTCCCAAGCCATGTGGCAGTAGACTCCATGGCACAGCATCTTGGTGCGCTAGTTTCTTCCGTCATCGCTCCTAGTCAAATTCCTCCGATCGACCCTCCTGCTACACCTCCTGGCAGCTCCAGTTCGGACTCTCGGTTCTCGCTGCCATTGCCACCACGGTTTCATGGAGACGCAAGTTCGTGCAGGGGGTACCTGAACCAATGCCAAATCCACTTCACACTGCATGCCCAAGCATTTCTTTCGGACGGAGCCAGGATCGCCTTTATTGTATCCCTACTCGCCAGCAAGGCCCTGGCGTGGGCAAATCCAATCTCGGAACGACAGGGACCCGTGACCAGAGACTTCCTGGGGTTTGTGCGGTTGTTCCGTTCCGTATTTGAGGAGCCTGGACGAGCCTCATCGGCAGCCACTGCTATTTTTAACCTGCGTCAGGAGGACGCCTCCGTGGGCGAATACACCATCCAGTTCCAGACTCTGGCAGGAGAATTGTCTTGGAACAATGAGGCCTTGGTAGCATCCTTCTGGCATGGCCTATCGCCTGAGATCAAAGACGAACTGGCTGCTCGAGATCTCCCAGCTGCCCTGAATGATCTGATTCTACTGGCTACCCGCGTGGACATAAGGCTCAGAGAGAGATCCAAAGAGATTCTTCAGGATAGACGGCTTCCTAGACTGGCGCCCAACTTCCAGCAACCCCTCTTGTCCTGTTCTTCTGCTGCGCCCGAGGTTCCGATGCAGGTGGATCGGCTTAAACTGTCTGATCAAGAGAAACAGCACAGGTGCACCTCTGGACTCTGTCTGTATTGCGGCCTCGCTGGCCATGTCGTGCGTCTGTGTCCCCAGAGGCCTAAGAAACCCCAATGTCTGGGATTGGTTGGAGAGACAACCCTGGGCGCTACTGCACTTGATAGAGAATTCTCGTCAAAGCTGTTCATTCCTGTGACCATTGTCGCTGGCGGGAGACCTCATCCAGTCTCTGCCTACCTGGACTCTGGCTCCGCAGCCAATTTCATCTGTCAAGACCTTGTGGATCTCCTTCAGTTGCCCACTGTTTTGCTGGAGAGAACCATTGATCGTTGCCTCGGTAGATGGACTGCCTTTGCCTGACCCAGTATTGTCTGTGACCAAGCCGTTGAGACTCCAGGTGGGAGCTCTTAATTCCGAGCTGATCTCTCTGTATGTCCTGTCCAAGGCCGTCAACCCCATGCTGTTGGGTTTGCCTTGGCTCCGTCTTCACGCCCCAGTCCTGAATTGGAACTCTGGAGAGGTTCTTCAGTGGGGTCCCAAGTGTCTAGACCGCTGTCTGGGCCATGTCCATCCATCCCAGCCTTCTTCACCTCAGTCATTGACAGGGCTACCTCCCTTGTTACTCTCAGTTCACTGATGTCTTCGACAAAAAGGAGGCAGAGATATTGCCAGAGACCCAGTCTATGTCGGCCTACATGAAAGAGAATCTAGAGAGGGGCTTCATACGAAAGTCTTCATCCCCGGCCGGAGCCGGGTTTTTCTTTGTCAAAAAGAAGGATGGATCCCTTCGACCCTGCATAGACTACCGGGGTCTCGATCAGATCACGGTGAAGAACAGGTACCCCTTGCCGTTGATTTCTAAGCTCTTTGATTGTATACGGGGGGGGCAAATTTTTTTTCCAAGCATGACCTGCGGGGGGCCTACAATCTAATCCGGATCCATCAGGGAGACGAGTGGAAGACTGCCTTTAACACACGTGATGGACACTACGAATATTTGGTCATGCCCTTCGGCCTGTGTAACGCTCCCGCAGTATTTCAAGAATTTGAGAATGACATGTTTCGTGACCTCCTCTATGTCTGTGTTGTAGTGTATCTCGATGATATCTTGATTTTTTCCCCAGATCTTGTGACTCATCAGGGCCATGTCCACCAGGTGTTGCTTAGATTAAGAGAGAATCATCTTTACGCCAATTTGGAGAAGTGTGTGTTCCAAGAGAAGTCTCTACCCTTCCTGGGCTACATTATCTCTGATCAGGGTCTCAAGATGGACCCTGAGAAGGTCAAGGCTGTCCTGGAGTGGCCACGTCCCCAAGGCTTACGGGCCATACAACGCTTCCAGTGATTCGCCAACTTCTACAGACTATTCATCCCCAACTTCTCTTCTCTGACAGCTCCCATCTCCATCCTCACTAAAAAGGGTATGAATGCCAAAGTATGGACTCCAGAGGCGGAGATTGCATTTGAAACCTTAAAGAAAGCCTTCACGTCTGCCTCCATTCTGCACCATCCTGATGTGTCCCTGCAGTTTTCGTTAGAGGTGGACGCCTCCTCTATTGGTGCCGGGGCTCTATTGTTCCAGAGGGGTTCGAAAGGCAAGACGGTGGTATGTGGTTACTACTCCAAGCTGTTTTCTTCTGCAGAGCGCAACTACTCGATTGGGGACCGGGAGTTACTGGCCATCAAGCTGGCTCTGCAGGAATGGAGACACCTACTGGAAGGCGCAGTTCATCCTATCCTGGTCTTCACGGACCACAAGATCTTGACCTACCTACAGACGGCTCAACGTCTGAACCCTCGTCAAGCCAGATGGCCATTGTTTTCTGCACGGTTCCGGTTCGAACTCCACTATCGACCTGCCGACAAGAATGTGAGGGCTGATGCCTTGTCCAGGTCTTTTGAAACAGAGGACACTGTGGAGTCCCCACAGAATATTATTGATCCTTCCTGCATCTACTCTGTCAATCCTCTGCAGGTTAGGGGCATTCCCCCAAGAAAAACTTTCGTACGGCTGGCAGACAGAGGAAGAATCCTTCGCTGGGGTCACTGTTCCAAGCTGGCAGGACATGCGGGTGCCCGTAAGACCCGAGACCTAATTGCCCGTCAGTTCTGGTGGCCCACACTGCCCAAAGACGTCATAGACTTTGTCTCCTCCTGTACGGTGAGTGCAGCCAACAAGGGTGCCCACTCCAAACCAGCCGGTCTGCTCCAACCACTGCCGGTGTCCGAGGCCCCCTGGCGGCATATTGCTATGGATTTTGTTACAGATCTGCCTCCCTCTGCAGGATGCAGTGTGATCTGGGAGGTGGTGGATCGTTTTTCAAAGATGGCTCATTTTGTTCCCCTGACTGGTCTGTCTTCTGCCGCTCGACTGGCTGACCTCTTCATGCAACACATCTTCCGTCTGCATGGATTACCTCTGCATATTGTCTCGGATCGAGGGGTCCAGTTCACCTCTAAGTTCTGGAGAGCACTCTACGGCCTACTCGGGGTAAAGTTGGACTTCTCCTCAGCTTATCACCCTCAGTCCAATGGGCAAGTTGAGAGGATTAATCAAATTATGGAGAACTACCTACGGCACTTTGTTTCCAGAAGACATGATGACTGGGTGCAGCTGGGCGGAGTTCTCTTATAATAACCATACCAGTGAGTCCACCACCTCCAGTCCGTTCTTCATAGTCTATGGCCAACATCCTCAAATACCCCTGCCCGGCTCTACTATGTCTCAGGCGCCTGCAGCCGATTCTACCTTCAGGAACTTTCTGCAAATATGGCAGCAGACACGGTCTTCTATTCTGCTGGCGGTGGACCGCATGAAGAGAAAGGCAGACATTAGAAGACGAGAACCTCCCCAGTTTCTTCCAGGTACAAAGGTCTGGCTGTCTTCCAGGAATATCCGGCTGAGGGTGCCATCTTGCAAGTTTGCTTCCAGATTCCTTGGACCCTTCGAGATTCTGCTGCAGATCAATCCTGTGTCGTACAAACTTCGACTGCCTCCTACCCTCAAGATCCCTAACTCCTTCCACGTCTCCTTGCTAAAACCCGTGTTTACTAAACCGCTACTCCAGGACTTCTAGTTCCGCAGTGGCTCCTGGTAGTTCATCCGGAACTTTCGAAGTGAGGGAGATCCTGGCCACCAAGAAAGTAGGAGGCAGGACATTTTACTTGGTGGATTGGAGGGGATTTGGTCCAGAGAAGAGGTCTTGGGAGCCAGAGGAGAATATCGATGCCCCTGTGCTCGTGAAGAAATTTCTTTCCCGCTCTGGTCCCAAGAGGAGGGTGGCGTAAGAGGGGGGATACTGTTACGTCCATGGCCGGGGATCGCCGTTCTAACTCACCCCCTGACGATCCCAGCCATGGACATCTCTCTGCTCGGCGTCCTCCTCCTACTGGCAGACGCCGCCACTCTCTTCCGGGTCCTCGTGCTGTTCCCCGCAGGTCGCGCGCGCCCGCGCGTGCACTGCCTTAAAGGGCCAGTACGCATCCAGCTGTCAGAAATCAGTCATCAGCCCAAATGGCTGCTGGACTATCAAAAGGGGCTCTGCCCACTGGTTCCTTGCCTGAGCGTTGTTGTATACCCTAGTCTGTCTTGCTAAAGGTCTCCCAGTGTTTTCCAGTTCCCAGTGTTGCCCGTTCCTGCTGCCTGTACCCTGTGTCCCGTACTATCACCACCTGCTGTGAAAGCCAAGTCGTGTCTTCCGCCGCATCCGCGGCGACACCTGCTGTAAAAGCCAAGTCGTGTCGTCCCGCTGCATCCGCGGCGTCACCTGCTGTGAAAGCCAAGTCGTGTTCCTGCCACTGTCTGCATTGCCTCAGGTACCCGTTCTGAACTATAGACATTGTTTTGTACCTTGTTGGCCAGCTGCTACCCCGCTACGCGGTACGGCCCAGTGGGTCCACACCCCGCGCCATGACACTGATCATTGACGGCTGTCACTGATCAGTACTCAGCAATCGCAGGATCCACACACTAAAATGGTGTGTACAATGGGTACAAAAAAAACAAAACTGCGTAAAAAAAATTACCACAGATGCTGATCAGTGATGGCGGTCACTGATCTGCACTCAGCGGCCGCAGGACGTAAAAAGGGGGAGGGGGGAAGGGTACAGGGATTATAAGTTTAGGAAAAAACTGTGCTGCTGCTAAAAAAAAAAAACAGCAGCAGCACAGATGATGATGGTGGTTCACTCTGCGGCAGGAAGCAGTCGGATGAAGACGTCACAGCAGGATCGCAGCACAGAAGGCCTCAGAATTGGTAAGTATGGCTTCACAGACGGTCACACCAGCTCTGCTCACCGTTCCTAACCGGAATGAGGTGGGCAGGGCTGGTGGAGGGTGTTTCAAACACCCGCCGTGGCTGCGATTGGTCGGTCGGGCATCACCGCCATTTTTTACATGGAACATGGTAGGGATTGGTGCTGTCCTAGACAGCCCTGGTCACCACCATATCCCTGTGCCCTGTGGCACAGTAATTGGCTAAAGTCGCAAACGGCCGCAATTGGCCGGTCTGAATTGACCGGCCAATGGCGGCGATCGCCGATGCGGGGGGGAGGCAACACCCCCCTGGGCATCGTGTACAGATGGCCTGCTGTTATGAACAGCAACCATCTTTACTTTAAAACTTTCACATTTTTTACTGTAACCGTTTTCCCGTTTGTCGTAAGTATACAACATTTTGCGGGAAGCACTGGCTTTCCATGTGGTATACTTACGACAAATGTCGGGAAGGGGTTAAATGTATCTACTTGTAAAACAGATAGTAATACCACACACAATAGTTCTTGGTTAACATTTCCCATATGTCTACTTTATGTTGGCAGTGTTTTTTGAACATTTTACTTTTCCAGGACGTTACAGGCCTTAGAATTTTAGCAGCAATTTTTCAAATTTTCTAGACAATTTCAAAAGGCTATTGTTTCAGAGACCAGTTCAGTTCTGTCCATTTTATTAGAATATATTTTAGGCCCCATGTCAGGTTTGAAGAGGTCTTGTGGTGCCAAAACAGTGGAACCCACCCCCCCCCAACCCCAAAAAAAAGACACCATTTGGCAATCTACACTCCTCAAGGAATTTATCAAGGGGTATAGTGAGCATTTTAACCCAGCAGGGTTTTTTTTTTATGAATTTAGTGGAATTAGGATGTAAAAATGAAAATCTAAATTTTTTTCCAATAAAATTTAGAAATCTTCAATATTTACAAGGCATAAAGGACAAAAAACACCCCAACATTTGAAAATAAATTTCTTCCAGATATGGCAATATCCCATATGTGGTAATAAACTGCTGTTTGGACACACGGCAGGGCTCAGAAGGGAAGAAGCACAAGTTGGCTTTTGGATCTCAAGTTTAGCTGGAATGGTTTTCAGGTGCCATGTCGCATTTGCAAAGCCCCTGAGGGACCAAATCAGTGGAAACCACCCAAAAGTTATCCTATGTGGAAAACTACACCCTGGAGGAATTTATCGAGGGGTATAGTGAGCATTTTTACTCCACAGATTTTTTTGCTGAATTTAGTGGAATTAGTCCGTGAAAATGAAAACCTATGTTTTTTCTAATAAAATTTAGTTTTAGCTCAGATTTTGTCCATTTTCACAATAGATAAAGGAGAAAAAAAAGTACCCCAACATTTGTAAAGCAAACTCCTCTGAGCACGGCAATACTCCATATGTGGTGATAAACTGCTGTTTGGACCCACGGCATGGCTTAGAAGGGAAGGAGCACCATTTGGCTTTTGGAGCTCAAAATTTGCTGGAATGGTTTGCGGCGCCATGTCACATTTGCAATTCCCCTGTGGGACCAAATCAGTGGAAACCTCCCAAAAGTGACCCCATTTGGGAAACGACATCCCTGAAGGAATTTATCGAGAGGTGAGCATTTTGACTCCCAGCTTTTTTGCTGAATTTAGTAGAATAATGCTGTGAAATTGAAAATTACTTTTCTTCTGATAAAACGTGGAAATTTTCCATTTTTACAAGGAATAAAGGAGAAAAGCACCCCAACATTTCAAAAGCAATTTCTCCAGATTACGGCAATAACCCATATGGGGTTATAAACTGCTGTTTGGACACACGGCAAGGCTTAGAAAGGCAGGAGCGCTATTAGGCATGCAGATTTTGCTGGCTTGGTTTTTGGGTGTCATGTTGCATTTGCAAAACCCTAAGGTACAAGAGTACCGTGGTAGCCCCCAAGAAATGAACCCATTTTATAAACTGCACCCCTCAAGGCATTTATCATTTGCCTGGACATGTGACAGGGCTTAGAAGTGTAGAGCAGCATGCGCATTTGAGGCCTATTTTTGTGATTTTCACACCATGGGCCCACAATTGCAGGGCTCTGAGGTCAAATAGTAAAACAAATCCCCAAGTAGTGACCGCTATTTTGGAAACTACACCCCTTAAGGCATTTTAAGGGGTCTAGTGAACATTTTGACCCACAGGTGTTTTATTTTCATGAGAAATGAATGTGCAGCAGGTGGTGCAAAGTGAAAATTGAAATTTTACGCTGATATGCCATTTTAGTGCACAATATATTGTGCCTAGTTTGTGCCACCGAAGACAGATACCTCATAAAATTTTAAGTGCATTCTCCTCGGTATGGCGACACAATATCTGTGAACGTAAACTGCTGTTTGGGCACGCTGTAGGGTTCAGAAGAGAGGAAGTGCCATTTGGCTTTTGAAGCACAGATTTAGCTTGGTAGCATTTCTATTTGGAGTATTGCTGATATTTTAGTTTATAATGTGGGGGCATATGCAAACTGTGAGGGGTACATCAGGGTATAATAAGAGGGTATAATAATGGGATAAATAAATAATAATCTGCAGATATGTGGCCAGTGTCACAACTGATAAATGGTGCCCGATCTTATCCGCTTTTGGAACGCTCTGTACCTTTTGTGTCGCTATAATCTGAGAGAAAGAACTTTTTTAGTTTTCTCCAATGGAGCTGTGTGAGGTCTTATTTATTGCGGGACAATCTGTAGTTTTAATTGGTATCATTTTGGGGTACATGTGATTTCTTGATTACTTTTTATTCTATTTTTTTGGCAAGCAAGGTGACCAAGGTGAGCCATTCTGACAATGTTTTTTATTCTTTGGTTTTTACGGCGTTCACCGTGGGCTATAAATGACATTTTTTTTCTGCGGGTCGATATGATTACGGCAATACCAAATGTATATAGTTTTTTTAAGATTTGCAGTGTTTGCGCAATAAAATCACTTTTTTTAAAATATTATTTATTTTTTGTGTCACCATATTCTGAGAGCCATAACTTTTTTATTTTTGAGTCAAAAAAGCTGTGTTAGGGCTTGTTTTTTGCAGGACCAGTTGTAGTTTTTATTGGTACTGTTTTGGGGGACATGCGACTTTTTGATCACTTTTTATTTCATGTTTTGTTCATGTGTTGTGAGGGGTGGTGATAAAAAAATAGCGATTCTGGCATTATTTTTTATTTATTTTTTTGCGGTGTGCGGGGAAAATAATATTATAGTTTTATACTTTGGGTCGTTACGGACGCGGCGATACCAAATATATGTACCTTTTTCTTAACGTTTTCTTTTTTTTCCTATAATAAAAGACTTATTATAGGAAAAGAGGCTGTGTTTTTTTTATTAACTTGAAACTTTTATTTTTACACTTGTATTCAACTTGTTTCAACTTTTTTTTTGTTCCACTAGGGGACTTGAGGGCCTGCACTTCTGATCTTTATGTTAATGCATTGCATTACCCACATAGTGCAATACATTAGAGCTGTCAGTCATTCACTGACAGCAAGCCTGTTAGGTTCCATCACCGGGTGGGGCCTAATAGGCTATCGTACGTGGCAGACCAGGAGGTAATTGTTAGGCCTCCAGTTGCCATAGTAACGATCGGCAGCTACAAACCACTAAGATGCCGCGATCACTTTTGATCGCGTCATTTAAAAGGTTAATGACAGGGATTGGAGCTAGCTTCGTTCCCTGCCGTTGCAGCACGGTATCAGCTGTAACATACAGCTTACACCGACGGCTGATGTTGCAGGTTCAGCTTCTGAGCATGTGCCATCTTTCTTTTGCAGCCGGAACCCTTTTAAGCACAGCCTTCAGACTTGGCAAACAGGAGGCTATTGTTAGGCCTCCGGTCTGTCAGAACAGCCATCGGAACCCTGTGATTTGCACTGCGGGGTTCTGATCTGCTAGGATACACCAATAATGCAGGGCCAGCTTTTGAACACTGCATCTAAGCGGTTAATCGGCCAGATCGGAGGCTAGCTCCAGTCCTGGCCATGAAGCAGGGTGTCAGCTGTAATATACACCTGACACCCGCCGGGGATGGTGCTGGCTCAGCTTCTGAGCCTGCATCAGCAACACAGCATATCAGTACGTTGTTTTGCATTAACCCCTTAAGGACACGGCCAATTTTAGCCTTGAGGACAGAGCAATTTTTTTTAAATTTCCCTCTTTGCATCCCGACGCTTATAACGCTTTTATTTTTGGTACGACGTAGTTGTATGAGACTTTGTTTTTTGCGGGACGAGTTGTACTTTATGTACGTACCATTTTTTGGTACAAATACATTATCGTTTAATTTCTATAAATTTTTAATTAGATTAAAATGCAGAAAAAAAGCAGTTGTGCAGCAGTTTTAATATTTTTTTTTTTACACCGTACACCGATCATCATAAATAATGTTATCCATGTCTTGTACAGGTTGTTACGGTCGTGGCGATACCAAATATGTCTATATTATTTCATGTTTTGGGACTTATATTTTAAAAAGTTTATTTATTATAAAAAAATTGTATTTCTGTGTATTTTATTTACTTTTTATTTATTTATTTACCATTATTTTTTTTTTACATTCATTTCACTTTTTTTTTTAATCCCATAAAGGGATTTATCATTTTTATTTTTATTTTGTAAATGTAATGTACTGGCATAGATCTATATGCCAGTACATTAGCCTGTTACTGATCGTACACAGGCAGTTGTTAGGGCATACCTCAGTATGCCCTAACAACAGGAAATATGTTCAGACAGCCCTGGGGTCCTTCACTGGACCCTAGGCTGTCTGGCCATACGAGTTGTGGGCTTTGATCGCGTCACAGTTATTTTCTGTGATGCGATCAATGTGCAGTCCCCTCTCCTTGAACGCCGCGATCAGCTGTCATCGCGGCGTTCAAAGGGTTAACAGCGGAGAGAAGAGGTTTCTCTCCTCTCCGCTGTCAGAGCGGGGCCGTGGCTGTATATTACAGCCGTTGCCCCGCTCTCGATCGCACACACAGAGACGGCACAGACGGCTGTCACACAGGACGAGTATGCTCGTCCTAATGCGCGAAGTGCTCGCTGCTCAGGACGAGCATACTCGTCCTGTGTCGGCAACCAGTTAAGTTCTTAACAACAACGACGTACTATTACGTTGGATGTCATTAAGGGGCTAATACCAAAAAGAACAAATCTGATCAAATTGGCCCTCTTAAAGATGAGCATGGGAATACAATTGTAGAGGACAAAGGGAGGGCTGAGATATTAACCCGTTAGTTTCCGCTAATACGCCTTTTCACGTCGGTCAAGAACGGGCTTTATTGTGATGCATAAGCCTTTTTACGGCACTGCATCAAGATAAATAAAAAGAGCAGGGAGCTGTCAAATCTCCCTGCTCTCAGCTGCCAGAGGTAGCTGAGGGCTGGGGGCGTCCCTGCTCGTACATGTGAGATCGATATTAATATCGATCTCACCCGTTTAAACCTTCAGATGCGGTGCTCAATAGCGTGCACTGCATCTGAGTGCTTTTGGAGAGAGGGAGGGAGATCCCTCTCTCTCCCACCGACACCCGGCGATAAGATCGCCGAGTGTCTGTGTCTCTGATGGCAGCCGGGGGCCTGATAAAGGCCCCCAGGTCTGCCTGTAGTAAATTCCTGCTAGGTCATGCAGGAGGCATGTCCTAGCAGATGCCTGTCCGTTTTAAACGGACAGGCAGTAATACACTGCAATACAAAAGTATTGCAGTGTATTATAATAGCGATCGGATGATCGCATATTAAAGTCCCCTAGCGGGACTAGTAAAAAGGTAAAAAAAAAGTTTCATAAAGTTAATAAAAAGAAAATGTGAACAAAAAATTAAAAACCCACTTTTTCCCCTTACAAAATGATTTACTATTAAAAAAACAAAATAAAGTAAAAAAGTTACGCATATTTGGTATCGCCACATCCATAACGACCCTGACTATAAATCTATTACATTATTTAACCCGCATGGTGAACACCATAAAAAAATTAAATAAAAACCTATGGAAAAATTGCTGTTTTCTGTGAATCCTGACAAAAAAAATGTGATAAAAAGTGATCAAAAAGTCACACCTACTCCAGACTGGTACCAATAAAAACGACAAGTCTTCCCACAAAAAAAAACTCTTAACTATTAACTACTAACGATACAACTGCATCGGCGGAACAATAAAAATGTTATGGCTCTTCAAATATGACACAAAAACAAATAATTTTGAAAAAAAAGTGTTTTTACTGTGTAAAAGTAGTAAAACATACAAAAACTATACAAATTTGGTATCTGTGCAATCATAACAACCCGCTGAATAAAGTTATTGTGTTATTTATACCACACGGTAAACGGCGTAGATTTAGGGCGCGAAAAA
This sequence comes from Rhinoderma darwinii, assembly GCF_050947455.1. NCBI lineage: Eukaryota > Metazoa > Chordata > Amphibia > Anura > Rhinodermatidae > Rhinoderma > Rhinoderma darwinii. Next base: position 69,189,568 of record NC_134689.1, read on the forward strand.
GGGTGGCAAAATTTCAGGTTTTTTTCTATTCCCCCCCAAAAAAAGTTAAGAAATGTTAATCAATAAATAATATGTACCTCAAAATGGTGCTATTAAGATATACAACTTGTCCCGCAAAAAACAAGACCTTATACAGCTATGTTGACGCAAAAATAAAAAAGTTATAGCTCTTGGAATGCGACGATGGAAAAACTTAAAAAATGGCTTGGTCATTAAGGTTTAAAATAGGCCGGTCATTAAGGGTTTAAACACATACTTTTCCTCTGTGTTCACTGATGAGCTGCCAGTTCCAGATATTCAGGGACACAGTGATAAAGGTTCCCCACCCAATATTACCTGCTTAACATAGGAGGAAGTACAGCTACGTCTGGGCAAATTAAATATTGATACATCCCCTGGCCCAGACGGCATACATCCATGAGTGTTAACCCCTTCAGGACACATCCTATTTTGGCCTTCAGGACACAGCCAATTTTTTCAAATCTGACATGTTTCACTTTATGTGGTAATAACTTCAGAATGCTTTTACCTATCCAAGCTATTCTGAGATTGTTTTCTCGTGACACATTGGACTTTATATTACTGGCAAAATTTGCTCAATACATTAAGTATTTAATTGTGAAAAACACCAAAATTTTGCGAAAAATTGCAAAAATGAGCATTTTTCTAAATTTATATGTATCTGCTTGTAAGACAGATGGTAATACCACATAAAATTGTTGCTAATTAACATCACCCATATGTCTACTTTTAGATTGGCATAGTTTTTTGAACATCCTTTTATTTTTCTAGGACGTTACAAGGCTCAGAACTTTAGCAGCAATTTCTCACATTTTCAAGAAAATGTCAAAAGGCTATTTTTACAGGGAACAGTTCAGTTGTGAAGTGGAATTTAGGGCCTTATATATTAGAAACCCTCGATAAGTCACCCCATTTTAAAAACTTCACCCCTCAAAGTATTCAAAACAGCATTTAGAAAGTTTCTTAACCCTTTAGATGTTTCACAGGAATTAAGGCAATGTAGTTTTTTTGCAGAAATTAATTTTCATCTATTTTTTTCGTAATACAGAAAGTTTTACCAGAGAAACACAACTCTATATCTATTGCCCAGATTCTGCAGTTTTTAGAAATACCCCACATGCGGCCCTAGTGCACTTATTGACTGAAGCACTGGCCTCCGAAGCAAAGGAGCACCTAGAGGATTTTGGGGCCTCCTTTTTTAGTAGAAAATATTTTAGGCACCATGTCGGGTCTGAAAGGCTCTTGCGGCGCCAAAACAGTGGAAATCCCCCAAAAGTGACCCCATTTCAGAAACTATACCCTTTGAGGAAATTATCTAGGGGTATAGTGAGCATTTTGACCCCGCAGGTTCATTGCAGAAATTATTGGAATAGGCCGTGAAAATGAAAATCTACATTCTTTCAAAGAAAATGTAGGTTTAGCAAATTTTTTCTAATTTCCACAAGGACTAAAAGGAGAAAATGCACCACTACATTTGTAAAGCAATTTCTCCTGAGTAAAACAATACCCCACATGTGGTAATAAACGGCTGTTTAGACACACGGCAGGGCTTAGAAGGGAAAGAGCGCCATTTGGCTTTTGCAGCTCAAATTTTGCAGGAATGGTTTGCGGAGACCACGTCGCATTTGCAAAGCCCCTAAGGGACCAAAACAGTGAAAACACCAAAAAAGTGACTCCATTTAAGAAACTACACCCCTTGAAGAATCCATCTAGGGGTGTAGTGAGCATTTTGAACCCACAGGGGTTTCATAGATTTTATTAGAATTGGGCAGTGAAAATTAAAAAAAATCCTTTTTCTTCAATAAGACGTAGTTTTAGCTGAAAATGTTTCATTTTCTCAACAAATAAATGAAAAAAAGCACCACAACACTTGTAAAGCAACTTCTCCTGCGTATGGCAATACCACATATGTGGTCATAAACGGCTGTTTGGGCACAGAGTAGGGCTCAGAAGGGAAGGAGCGCCATTTGGCTTTTGAAGTACAGATTTTGCTGGATTGGTTTCTGGGCGCTATGTCACATTTGCAAAGTCCCTGTGGGACCAAAACAGTGGATCCCCCCCCAGAAGTGACCCCATTTTGGAAACTACACCCCTCAAGGTATTCACTTAGGGGTGTAGTGAGCATATTAACACCACAGGTGATTGGCACAAATTGGTGTGCACTCGATGTTGCAGAGTGAAAATGGGATTTTTTTCTATAGACATGCCAATATGTGGCGCCCAGCTTGTGCCACTGGAGACACACTCCCCAAAAATTGTTAAAAGGGTTCTCCCGGGTATGGCGATGCCATATATGTGGAAGTAAACTGCTGTTTGGGCACACTGTAGGGTTCAGAAGGGAGGTAGCGCCATTTGGCTTTTCGAGCGTGGATTTTGCTTGTAGTAGTTTTGTATTGAGTCTTACTGGTGTTTCCGTTTATAATGTGCGGGTACATGGAAGCCGGGCGGAGTATATAAGGGGCATAGTCAGGTGGTATAATAATAGGGTAAACAAAAACAATAAAATAATCCATAGATGTGTGTTACGCTGTGACACAATCCTTTCTGCACAGGCTGGTGTCGCACTGATATATGGCGTCCTTTCTTATCCCCCTTTTGGTCCACACTCCGCACCTTTGCAGTTTGAGGAATTTTGCTGAGAAGTGTTTTCCTGGTATAATACGGGCACCGTCGCTTCCAGCAGATATGTTTGGGCTCTCCCGTTCCTGGTTCCCTAATTTTAGGGGCCTTGATCATTCGCCACTTGAAACAGAAGAAATGTTACCCTCAGGCCGGCATAACTGCATATTTTTAATTCCTGGCTTATTGGAGCCTTAACTAATTTTATTTTTTCATAGACCTAGCGGTATGAGAGCTGGTTTTTTTGCGGGACGAGCTGTAGTTTTTATTGGTACCATTTTGGGGCACATGCGACTTTTTGATCACTTGTTATCCTTTTTTTTTGGGAGGCAAGGTGACCAAAAAAAAGGAATTCTGACATTATTTTTTAAATTCTTTTTATACAGCGTTCACAAATCGTTATAAATTACATGTTACCTTTATTCTGTGGGTCAGTCCAATTCCGGTAATACCTAATTTATAGAACTTTTTTATGTTTTACAACTTTTTGCACAATAAAATAACTTTTGTAAAGAGAATGGATTTTTTCTGTCGCCATGTTGTGAGAGCCATACCGGTTTTAATTTTTCCGTTGACGGAGCTGTATGAGGGCTTATTTTTAGCGAGACGAGTTATAGTTTTTATAGGTACCATTTTTGGGTACATGCGACTTTTTGATCACTTTTTATTTCAATTTTTGGAAGACAAAGTCACCAAAAAATAGCAATTATGTCAGTATTTTTTTTTTTTTTTTTTACGGCGTTCACTGTGCGGAATAAATAACATAATATTTTTATAGTTGAGGTCGTTACGGTTGCAGCGATACCAAATATGTATGGCTTTATTATTTTGTTCAATAATAAATGACTTGATAAAGGAAAAAGGGCGATTGTGATTTGTGTTATTATTTGAAACTTTTATTATATCTTTACAACTTTTATTTTTACTTTTTTTACACTTTTTTTTACACTTTTCTTTAGTCCCACTAGGAGACTTGAAGGTCCAACTGTTTGTTTGATGTTCTAATACATTGCACTACCCATGTAGTGCAATGTATTAGAACTGTCAGTTGTTCACTGACCGCAAGCCGATCAGGCTCCGCCTAATCGGCTAACGTAATGGCAGATAGGAAGCCTTTCTTAGGCTTCCAGTTGCCATAGCAATCGCCCCCCACAACAATCGGCCCCCGCAATCGCGTAGCGGGGTGCCGATGTTGCTATAACAACTTAAATGCGGCGGTCACTATTGAATGCCGCAATTAAGGGGTTAATCGGTTCGCATCACCGCTGTGATCCGACCCGATGTTTTCCCCCAGTACTAAGGCTGCTAGTAGCAGCCTGTACTGGGAGATGCCGGGCTGCGGGGAGCGTCTGTGTGCTCTGTTAGGAGCACACGTGGATTAACGGGCTACAGGCACGACGACCAGCTTTGTAGCCCATTAATCTACGTGGGGTGGTCGTGAAGGGGTTAAGGGAATTAGGTTCAGTTTTGGACAGACTATTGTATCTCACCTCATTAGACTCTCTTGTAACAGGATCTGTGCCACAGGACTGGAGGACGGCTGATGTTGTACCAAGATTTGAGAAGGGTAAAAAGGTGGAAACTAGTAACTACCGTCCAGTAAGTTTGACATCTGTGGTATGTAAAGTATTTGAGGGTATTCTAAGGGATGAACTACAAAACTATATAGAGGAGAAAAGTCTAATAACTGATAACCAACATGGATTCATGAAAAACAGGTCGTACCTAACCAACATGCTCGGTTTCTATGAGGAGGTAAGTGCAAATCTGGATGTTGGTCATGTGGCCGATGTGATTTATTTGTATTTTGGCAAAAAGCATTTGATACTGATCCACACAACAATTTTGTTTTGTGAAGCTACAGATACAGGGACTGGGGGAACATGTATGCAAGTGGGTAAAGAATTGGTCAAGGGACAGAAAACAAAACAAAATCGGTTGAAGTTAGCAGCAGGGTACCACAAGGGTCGGGATCGGTGTTAGGCCCAATTGTTTTTAATCTCTTTATTAATGACCTTGTGGATGGGATTGATAGCAGGGTATCCATTTTTGCTGATGATACAAAACTTTGTAGGATACTTTAAACTCAGCTTGACTTTAAAATATTACAGAAAGTCCTAGGTAAGCTGGCAGCATGGGCAAAAACATTGCAGATAAAATGTAATGTTGATAAATGTAAAGTAATGCACTTAGAACGCAATATTAAATGGAATAAAACTGGGGATAACAGAACAAGAGAAGGACCTGGGTATTCTGGTAACAAATAAGCTAAGCAGCAGGATTTTAAGGTGTATAAAAAGAGAGCTAAAAACCCGGGATTCAAATCTAATATTACTATAAATTCCTTGTAAGGCCACATCTAGAAAATGGAATTCAGTTTTGGGCTCCACATTGAAAAAGGACATAGGAGAACTGGAGAGTGTTAAAAGGCGGGCAACGCGATTATTCAATAGGATGGGAGTTGTCGTTTACAATGAAAGGTTAGAAAATGTGGGTTTGTTCAACTTGGAAAAAAGGCGTTTTAGAGTGGATCTTATTAATATGTATGAGTATTTGTGTGGTCCTTGATCAGTCATTGCTCTTACAATTTGATGAGATTTTCAAGGAAGACTCTAGTTTGTATTTAGACGCTAGTGGTACGGATTTTAGGGAACTAAGCACTAGGATGAAGGTCCTATTGAATAAAAGAACAAACATTTTGTGGACTAAGGCATTCCTAGAAAAATATTTATCTAAAGGTCTTATACCAAGGGGCCTTAAAGTCCACGTGTTTCCCTCCTTTGATATACAGAATGATGATTTTAAGAGAAAATGGGAGGAAATCTCTGATAAATGCTCAAAAAGCTTTATGGAACTAATGGTACAGTCGAACCAATCCACATTGGTGGAAATAGAAAAGGATATATAATGACATCCAAAACACTATAAGACAAGATCCCCCAAGTAGAGCTTTAGATAAGCTGACAGAGGATCTAAATAAAGAATTTAAAAAATGGGATAAGGAAATCGGGTTAGTGAAATCAAGGAAGTTTCAACGAGATGTACAGGATTTCCAGCAAAATTGTGTGCATAGATGGTGAATGGGTAGAGAGCGGTCTAGGTCAGTATCTCGCTCTAGATCTTCCTCAATATCATCCCATGCATCTGGTGATAAATTAGATAGAACGAGGTAGATGACGTCCAATCTAAATGGTAGTAATAACCAGGGTTTTCAAGGCCCGCGGAGACGCTATGACAGACAAGCCAAACGCAAGATTAATTCCAATCAACAACAGGACAAGAAGCCCAGGAACAATATGGAGGTAATGCCCTCTCTGATGCCAAATGTGAGGTTCTGAGTAGAGGTTTTACTTTTTCACCAACTAATTCATTTGATTTTTTCACACCCCTAAAAGACCTGAACCTGTTTTCACGGAAACTTGTGTTGAAAAAATTGCGTAGTAGGGGTGATGGGCCTTCAGAAATTACTAGTGTTATGGATGTATACTCAGGTATACCCGTGAGTTGACTGTCTGGTCCAAATTCAGTAGGTTCAGATTTAGCGTGCACACAGAAGAAAATACACTGACACCAAAGGCAGGGTCAAAATAGATCTAATTTATTATGCATTACACTCAAGCTTATATACTATCATATAAAGGGGCTTTCCGCCTGAGTTTTGGGTGCGTGGTATTTATACATTGGTCCTCTATATATATATATATATATATATATATATATATATATATATATATATATATATATATATCTGTGTGTGTGTGTGTTTAGGGTGCAAGCGCCGTTGTAGAAGAGGAAATGGAGTCAGAAACATACTTATAATCTACAACACTAGCCTAATGGAAAGGGAAGCTGTACAAGCTTTTGGAAGATTTATTAGGAGAACAACATAAGTTATACCCAAATCTATAAGGTGCAAGTTGGTAGTGGATGAGTTTAAACAACTATGCACTTAAGGACTAATGATAAATTGACAGGACAACAAAGAAAGGCTCTAAAAGAACTTCAGTCTTTTGATGATGTAGTATTTAAGGCAGCAGACAAAGGGGGGAACATTGTAGTATGGCCACCACATAAATACAAAAGAGAGGCTCTTAGACAGTTGCGAGACAAAGAGACTTATGTTAGGCTAATGTTTAACCCGTTGTCCTCATTCTCTCTGGAACTGATTATGGTCTTGAATAAGGCTTTTGAAAAGGGTATTATACACAAAAAGTCTGTGAAGGATACTTTTTACCAAAGGTACATAAGAATCCCACTGGTCCCCCAGGACGTCTGATTGTTTGGGAATTAGGTGGCTTAAGCCATCCCATATGCTTATTGACAGCTACTTAAAGCCCCTTGTGACTGATTTAGCATCTTATGTAAAGGACACGACGGACATCCTCGGAAGAACTGATAGGACTTAAATTGAATCTGACATGCATCCATGTATCTTGCAACAGCAGATATTGAGTAATTATACTCCAGTATATGGAAGCATGATGGTATGAAGCCGGTCCACCTTTTCCTGGAGAACGGCAATCATGATGGCGATGTGTGAATTGATTTTGGAGTTGTTACAGTTCATTTTGGGTAACAACTTTTTTGTTTTTAAGGACAATTTTTATTTACAGAAGCAGGGTACTGCCATGGGAGCGGAGTGCACGTCATCCTATGCAAACCTGTTTCGTGGCTTTTGGAACAGGCAGGTTTTTCATGGGGATGGCACCCATGCGGTGGACTAGGTGCAGTGCTGGCTATGTTATATTTATGATGTTCTTTTTATTTAGCAGGGATCGGAGTGTGGGCTGATGAACTTCATGCAACATCTAAATGAAAATCAACTGAATATTAAGTTGATATATACATACAATCCACAGAGAAAAGAGTTTTTGAATATTCAAATTCTCACAGAGGAATGTGGCTTTCTTCAAAGAGATGTTTTTCGAAAAACAACATCTGTTAATTCACTGCTGCAGGCAGTCAATTCCTCAGGAGGAGGCCGATCTGCTCCACAAAGACCTCTTTTGAATACCAGTCTAGGGATCTCAAAAGTAGATTTGAGAATAGGGGGTACAGTAAAAGAACCATACAATTGGGCTATAAGAGAGCCAAAGCAACACCACGGAATGATCTCTTGACCAGAGTGAACCAAAAACCAAAGTGTACACTTTATAACCACATATAACAGTCAGTGGGAGAGAATGAATACTATACACGAGAGACATTGGCCTGTTTTGAGATCTGAACCAATGCTAGCCTCAAGCTTAGCTAAGAGACTGATGATAGCAAAGAGAGGGGAAAATTTAAAAGATCTATTGGCCAGGGGCCATTACGTACCTAGAAGCCTGAACGCTTTTAGTTCCCATGGACACAAGGAAGGGTGCTATACATGTGGTGACTGTAGATCTTGCACTAATATTATTAGAACAACAACATTCACATCTGTTGATGGTACAAGGCAATTATAAATTACAGATGATATTTCTTGCAGTGCTCAAAGATGTATGGGTTTTGACCTCTAGAGAACTAAGAACCTGTACAAGTGAGCATGTGCGAGATAATGTGTGCTAGTGCAACCAAAGATCTCGCACAATGAAAGACTCTACCTAGGAATATTAAATTATACCACGGATCAAACGCTAGAACACTGCAAGTCCGTGTTATCGATAGGATACATTGTGGCACCAGAGGGGGCAATTTGAAGAAGTGCAAATGGATCGTTACAATAGGGTCGATGGTACCACATGGACTAAATGAGAAACTTAGTTTTGATCCGTTTTTATAAAAATCTGTGCTATTTAGTATATTTTAATAATTGTGTCGTGTTATATGTTTTCAATAGGTATTTGATGTGATTTTTTTTTCTGCCTGATCACCTCTATGTGGGACAGTGTGCATGTTTCATTCTCTCCCAATCTCCCCATCTCCCCATCTCTTGTTTCTAAGAGAATCAAGTTTATATTCACCCTTAAGCTTGTCCTTTCAAAGATTGTGTGTGTGTGTGTGTGTGTGTGTGTGTGTGTGTGTGTGTGTGTATATACAGTGCAGCGGTCTACCAGGAAATTTTAGAGCACTTCATGCTTCCCTCTGCTGACAAGCTTTATGGAGATGCTTATTTCATTTTCCAGCAGGAATTGGCACCTGTCCACACCGCCAAAAGTACCAATACCTGGTTTAATAACCACAGTATCACTGTGTTTGATTGGCCAGCAAACGCCTGACCTAAACCCCATAGAGAATCTATGGGGTATTGTCAAGAGGAAGATGAGAGACACCAGACCCAACAATACAGATGAGCTGAAGACTGCTATCAAAGCAACCGGGGCTTCCATAACACCTCAGCAGTGCCACAGGCTGATCGCCTCCATGCCACGCCGCATTGATGCAGTAATTCATGTAAAAGAAGCCGAGACCAAGTATTGAGTGCATATACTGTACATACTTTTCAGTAGGTCAACAATTCGGTATTAAAAATCATTTTTGAAATTGGGCTTTTATAATATTCTAATTTTCTAATATTCTAAATTTTGGGTTTTCCTTAACTGCTAGCCATAATCATCAACATTAAAAGAAAAAAAATGCTGGAAATAGATCACTCTGTGTGTAATGAATCTATATAATATATGAGTTTCACTATTTGAATTGAATTACTGAAATAAATTAACTTTTTGATGATATTTTAATTCATTGAGAAGGACTGGTGTATATGTTTCCTGCTAATGCTCCATGAAATTTATTGCATTGGCCCAATTGTGTTTTAGGATCATTAATTATTGTGTTGTCTTTTTTCTCACGATCTGTTTATGTCACTGTATAATTTGTATGATGTATTTTTCACAATATGATGCAGTTTATATTGATTGTACTTATATGAACTTATAATATATTATATTATATTATATATTTTCTTCATATTTATGACTGTGTATTGTTTTTCTATACTTTTATTTTTATTATTTTTTGCACTGTCACTATAATTGATATATTTAACATGAACATGATTAAATCTATGCACTGCAAAGGGGTTACCCTTATTTATATTTTTTTTCTAATCTAACTTTAACTCCTATCTATATTGTGCCATAGCAGTAGTGGGGACTATAAGCGAAGTGTGTTATAACATCTATACATTTCCCAGGATAAATGGATACTGTAAGGGTTAATGCATTTTATATTGATTATATTTAAATGCACTTATAATATATTGACAGTATAAAAAAAATATGTTTTTATGTAATTATTCTTTGCACAGTAAACTTAATTTAATATGAATATGTTAAATCTATGCACCATTAAGGGATTTCCCTTATTTATAATTTATTCTAATCTAACTTCTATTTATACTGTGCCATAGCAGTAGTGGGGATTATAAGCGAAGTGGCTAAATCATCCATAAATTTTCTAGGATAAATGGATCCTGTGAGGGTTAGTACTATTGGAGGTTTTCGCCATCTCTACATTTAAGTGGCTGTTTTGGCATCATTGGCATCGCCTGCCACTCTCCTGAAGTGCATTGCGCATGCTCAGAACTCCTGTTACTCGTCAGGAATCCGGATGTGCGCTACAGCTTTGGGAGCCGGAAATGGGGCATGCCTTGCTTCCGGTCATGCCAAAGGGCATGCGTCAAAAACGAATTTGCTCTAGCGGGGTATCAGAAACACCTGATGTCCACACTATAGAGAGGCCAGGCAGCATCAGGACACTATGCTCCCCCTGAGGTAGCAGATCTTTGCAAAATGTGTGTTGCTGTATATACTAGCTGTGTAGGACCACTTTATTGCGGAGATGGGTAAGGCTGGCATTTGAATGAATCAACACATAACTATACACTGGCACTTTTTTTATCCCAATGATAAAAACTCCTTAATGGGAATATTTTCCATTGAGTCAATTGGGGTTATATTAGAATCTTACTGATCTATATACAGCCGTCCATATATTATGCATATATAATCTTACTATATTGATATTAGATTTTTTTGATCCAGTGTCTCTGCTTTTCCTGCTATACCATGTTTAAATGCTGGAGTCTTTTGTCTTGTAGTACTATTTTTAACATTGTGTGTTGTATATGTATGAAGAATAAAATTTGTTATATTTGTATAAGTAGTTGGCTATATACTCCCTTTTTCCTTTGGTATGTCATAATTATGGAGTTGTCTGTTAAATAATGATGGGAGGGTGTTCTGTTGAGCATTACCTAGCCATAAATAGATATGCTTTAGGAGTTTGCATATTAGTAAAGCAGCGTGATTATAGTTTGTTACTCACTGAATTCACAAGAAGGAAAAACAGGTACTCCCAGCAGAGGGTTTTCAAGCAGGGAGACAAAATGGTCTGCTGTTAGGTTTCCTGGCCAGGGAAAAAAAACTCAACTCCCATTATGGAAGTAAATTCTAGTGAGAATAGTCAGAATGTCACTGATGTCCTTACCATTAACCAGTTTTTTCCTGATTCAATGAGGATCTATAATTTTTTATGGTATTACATCCCACTCAGACTTCTTAGATAACATACTATTTTCTGTCTGTGATGAGGAGGATGTTTGAATTCTTGAGGCAGATCTAACAGTGGAGAATATTACTAGAGCTATTGGCTCCTTTCCTAACAGGAAAACTTTTGGATTAGATGGCCTACTTGTTGAGTGGTATAAGGGTGTATTGACACGGTGTGGTAGTGCCAGGTTTTGTTGCAAACTGCAGTAAAAATGCATGCATATTTTCAATATACGCGAAAAACGTGGCAAAATCACGCAGCAATAATACACTAAACCCACACTGCGGCTCATGTGGAATTGATTATCTCTTGGCTTAAGTGCCTTTTAACCCCTTTTTCACTCAAGGTACTCTTGGGAGAGGTACTTCTAGTCCTTATACTTAAGCCACAGAAGGAGTGTGGCTCTTATAGGCCTATTTTGCTTCTAAACTGTGATATATAAATGCTGGTTAAAGGGAGTCTGTCACCAGAATCTAGTAACCGCATATTGTAGAGGAGACTAACCTGTTTCCAGCGTTTATTTTCATTTTCTGCTTACTGCCTCCTTTGTAGAGAAATAAGTTTTATTACGTTTATTCTAATGAGCATATAGGTGCAATGAGGGCGTTACCATTGCAACTAAATGCTCTTACGTCGCTCCCCAGTTCAACCCCCTCCCTCCCTTCTTACATTGATTGACAGGCGCCAGGTAGTGTAATCGGCACATTCATGCGTGGCCCCGTACTATCTGTAACTCGCTTGCGTCCCTGCTCTTTACTAGGCGCATGCGCATTATGATCTTTCTGCTCGACGTTCTAATCGGCACTACTGCGCATGTGCAGCGTCCCTGCTCTTTATTCAGCGCATGCACAGTAGTGCTGATTAGAACGACAAGCAAAAAAAGATTGTAATGCACATGCGCCGAGTGCACAGCAGGCACACACGCGCATTACAGATATTACGGAGTCAGGCATGGAACGTGCCGATTATGCTGCCTGGCTGTTAGGGTATGTTCACACGCAGTGAGCAAAAACATCTGAAAATGCGGAGCTGTTTTCAGGCGAAAACAGCTCCTGATTTTCAGACGTTTTTTTAACAACTCGCGTTTTTCGCAGCGTTTTTGGAGCTGTTTTTCAATGGAGTCAATGAAAAACGCCCCAAGAAGTATCCTGCACTTCTTTTGACGAGCTGTCATTTTACGTGCCATATTTTGACAGCGACATGTAAAATAAAGGCTCGTGGGAACAGCACATCGTAATTCCCATTGAAAGCAATGGGCAGAAGTTTGTAGGTGTATGAGGGGTGTTTTTTCAGGTGAAATTCGAGGCGCAAAACTCCCGAATTACATCTGAAACCACTGCGTGTGAACATACCCTTACAGCGCATGCATATGTAATTAATTAATTATTCTCTAGATTACCTTGAACTATAAAAAGGGCCCTTTCCTTCCATTCCTTGCCTGAGCATTGTTGTAGTCTTCCCTGTATCCTGTATCCCGTACTGTGTTTTGTTCCTGAGCCTGTCTGGTGTTGGAGTCATGTCGTCTCGCCTGCTGTCATCAGCCACGCCTGCCACAACCTGCTACGCCTACTGCTAGATGCCACGTCTGGTGTCATCTGCTACTCCTGATATCATCCGCCACGTCTGGTGCAACCTGCCACATACAGCCCCATCCGTGATAAAGCCACTGCCATTGTATGGACTATCTCAGGTACCCTTGTGCTACGAACTTCTTGTGTAGACTTTTGCATTGACTGTGACTTTGCCAGCTGCCTCTCCGCTATGGCGGAGCGGCCTAGTGAGTCCACATAACAGTGGGTCGGTACACTGGCCCCAGTCAATCAATGTAAGAAGGGAGGGAGGGGGGTTGAACTGGGGAGCGACGTTAGAGCATTTAGGTGCAATGGTAACGCCCTCATTGCACCTAAATGCTCATTATCATAAACGTAATAAAACATATTTCTCTACAAAGGACGCAGTAAGCAGAAAATTAAAACAAACGCTAGAAACAGGTTAGTCTCCTCTACAAGGCCCGGTTACTAGTTTAAATCGGACATTCTGGTGACAAGACTCCCTTTAAGGTCCTAAATTCATTCAAGCCTTCTCCCATATAATTCAACCAGGTCAATCTGGCATCATGTCAAGGAAAGCAGTGGATGTACATAGATTATTTACCAATCTGTGAACCAATCATAGTAATTCTGATTCTAGAGTTATTGCCTCCCCAGACTGAGGCCTGATTCACACGAGCGTGTGCGTTTGCGTGCGCAAAAAACACTGCGTTTTGCTTGCGCAAAAGGCACTTGACAGCTGCGTGTGTGAGCCCCGTATGATGCGCGGCTGCGTGCTTTTCGCGCAGACGCCATCATTATGACACTCCGTTTGGATGTTTGTAAACAGAAAAGCACGTGGTGCTTTTTGTTTTCATTCTTCCTTTTCACAACTGTTGCACGGATCATGCTTGTCCCACGGAAGTGCTTCCGTGTGGCATGCGTAGTTTTCACGCACCCATTGACTTCAATGGGTGCGTGATGCACGAAAAACGCTCAAATAACGGACATGTCTTGACTTTTACGCAGTGGACCAACGCTGCGTAAAAATCACGCAACTGTCTGCACGGCCCCATACACTAATATAGGTCCGTGCGACGCGCGTGAAAATCGCGCGCGTTGCACGGACGTATATCCCGTTCGTTTGAATAAGCCCTTAGAAAGGGCCTTTTATTTGAGAGAATGGCCATACCTATTGTCTGTGTCATGTAGTTTTAACTTTGAGCCAAAATATATCAAAAGGCTTCAACTTTTATGCTCCCATCTGGAGGCCAGTGTTAGAACCAACGGTCATGTTTCTCCGACCTTACTTTGCCTCCGCTCCCCTTTGCTTTTTATTTTTTAACATTGATTTTTATTCAAATTTTCAATAATATATAATAGCAATGCAATGTACATACAAAGCAAAAAATATATAAATGAATAAAATATCATAACAATATAAAAGTAACTGTGCGGGACTCGATAGTAAAGGTATGTAAAGTACATGGATAAAGATAATTAGTGACTAGGAGTTAAAGTACAGTAGAAATTACAATTCGTACAGATCCTTTGGAATGTTATTGACCCCTACCCGCACGAGTCAGTAACTATACGTCGTTACGGGAGGTTATTTCCCGCACGAGGACGTATAGTTAATGAGTCGTTCCCAGTGCACACTGTCATTGACTGTCTGCACTGGGAACCGGGATGTCCGCTGTCCCCAACAGCTTGCACACCCATTCCTGGTGAGCGGTCCGTCGCCGCTGATTAAAAAAATTAACCCCCAAGACTTGCGATCTCTGCATCTAGGGTTTGTAGCAGATCGGCAGCCCCCACAATGCAATTTCGGGGGCTGCCGATAGGCAGCATGAAAACAGGAGGCCAGACAATGGCCTCTGGATCTGCAATGTACGGTAGCCTATGAGGACCGGTCTCTGGCTGGTCCTCATAGGCTTCCTATTATGTCACTGTCAGTGTCAAGATGACAGTTGGATTACATTACGCTACGTAGGTCCCCTATTAGGACAAAAAAAGTTAATAAAAATGTTTTCAAAAGTGTAAAAATAAAAGTTACAAGTTACAAAAACAAAAACTGCTTTTTGCCTATAATAAGTCTTTGATTAAAGTAAAAAAATGTAAATGTTAAAAAAGTACACATATTTGATATCACCGCGTTCGTAATGACCCAAACTACAAAACTATAATAATGTTACTTTTCCCGCACAATGAACACTGCAAAAACAATTAAAAACAATTCCATAATCGCTATTTTTTGGTCACAACCCCTCCCAAAATATAGAATAAAAAGTGATCAAATAGTTGTACCCCAAAGTAGTACCAATGAAAACTACAACCAGTCCCGCAAAAAAAACAAGCCCTTTCACAGCTTTCTTGACTGAAAAAGAAAAAAGTAATGGCCCTCAGAATATGGTGACACAAAAAATAAATTATTTTATAAATAAAGTGATTTTATTGAGCAAACTCTGAAAAACCTAATAAAAGTATATACATATGGTATTGCCTTGATAGTATCCACCTGCAGAATAAATTAAAATTGACATTTATAGCGCACAGTGAAGGTCATAAAAAAGAATTTAAAACGCCAAAATCGCTGTTTTTTGGTCATTTTAGTTTTAAAAAATGTTTAATAAATAGTGATCTAAGAGTTGTATGTATCAAAAATGCTACCAATAAAAACTACAGCTTGTCCCGCCAAAAATAAGCCCTCAAAGTGCTCAATCGACCAAAAAATAAAAAAGTTATGGCTCTTTTTTTTTAGCACAGTTTCTTCTTTGTAAAACTAGTAAAATATAAAAAAAAAACTATATAAATTTGGTATCACCGTAATCGTATTGAGAAACAGAATAAAGTTAGGTTGTCATTTTTACCGCACAGGGAAAGGCGTAAAATCAAAACTCAAAACTTAATGGAGCAATCACAGTTTTTCTCCAATTTCAGCCCACTACGCCCTCAAGGAATTTTTCTAGGGGTATAGTGAGCATTTTGACCCCACAGTTTATTTGCAGAGTTTTGTGGAATTAGGCAGGGAAAATGAATATCAACATTTTTTCCACTAAAATGTTGAATGTTTTAATTTTCACAAGGGATAAAGGAGAAAAAGCACCCCAACCTTTGTAAAGCAATTTCTCCCGATTACGGCAATACCCCACGTGTGGTCACAAGGCCAAAACAGGCTGCGTCCTAAAGGGTTATTAAACAAGCTTTCAAGCCAAGGACTCCAATGTGAACGGAATGTATATTTTCTATTGTATGCACATGCATACATGAGTTTTAACCAACAATTATCATTGACACCTTGGATAATCATTTTCAAAGACGGGACTGAGTCCTCTTTCCAGAATTGGGCAATTTTTACTCTTGTTAAATACACAATGAAGGTGTGTATTTTTCTGGTCTTTTGCGAAATTATTAAGATTTAGACCAAATAATGCCACAGCTGGGTCAGGAACAATGTGACTTTTAAAAATTTAAGATAAAATCTGAAACACCGGAGTCCAGACACTTAAAATAAGGGGACACTCCCACTAAAGATGAGCAAACGTTCCCACACTTGTTTCGCAGTTCCAACAGAGGCTTGGAAATCTTGGATAGATTTGAGATAATTTCGCTGGAGTGAGGTACCAAGTGTAAAATATCTTGCGTGCATTTTCCAGATAATTGATACATTTTGCTACTTATAAAATATTGGAATGAGCTTCACGCCAAAGCTCATCAGAAATGGGAATGTGTAATATATTCTCCCATTTTGTCTTAATAGTTTCTAACGGGTCTAAATCTGTATTATTCAGAAGTTGATAACATTTCGATATACCTCTGGTGTTAGTTTGAGTATAGAGTAACCAGCTGTCAGGCATAGAAGGGCATGGTGGAAAAGATGCCAATAGGTGTTTAATTTGTAAAAATTTGAAAAAGAAGATATGCCGTATTTAGTTACTAAATTTGAAAAGGAAACAATTCTGCCATCCTGCCAAATCTGATCAATAGGCCTTAATACTTCCATCATATGATCGAGAAGTCCTCAAGTGACACCTGTAGAATATCATTTGAGAGTTGGACAGTTTCGAATTGACAGCTGATGCTCTCCACACTTGTGCTACTGCCTTAAGGGTATGCAGATTGGGGTAGAAGTCATTCTGAAAATACATTGCTTTTAAATGGGATGAAATAGGGTGTTTACCTAAGGAGGATAATTCTATATAGACCCGCAATTTAGAAATATTAGACAACCAAAGGGCCTTCAATTGATCAAGTATAACAGCCCTGTAGTAGAGAAGGAGAGAGGGGGCATTCAAACCACCTCTATGATGAGGCATATACACTACTGTTCAAAAGTTTGGGGTGACCCAGACAATTTTGTGTTTTCCATGAAAACTCACACTTATATTTATCAAATGAGTTGCAAAATGACTAGAAAATATAGTCAAGACATTGACAAGGTTAGAAATAATGATTTTTATTTGAAATAATAATTTTCTCCTTTAAACTTTGTTTTCGTCAAAGAATGCTCCATTTGCAGCAATTACAGCATTGCAGACCTTTGGCATTCTAGCTGTTAATTTGCTGAGATAATCGGGAGAAATTTCACCCCATGCTTCCAGAAGCCCCTCCCACAAGTTGGATTGGCTTGATGGGCACTTCTTGCGTACCATACGGTCAAGCTGCTCCCACAACAGCTCTATGGGGTTGAGATCTGGTGACTGCGCTGGCCACTCCATTACAGATAGAATACCAGCTGCCTGCTTCTTCCCTAAATAGTTCTTGTATAATTTGGAGGTGTGCTTTGGGTCATTGTCCTGTTGTAGGATGAAATTGGCTCCAATCAAACGCTGTCCACAGGGTATGGCATGGCGTTGCAAAATGGAGTGATAGCCTTCCTTATTCAAAATCCCTTTTACCTTGTACAAATCTCCCACTTTACCAGCACCAAAGCAACCCCAGACCATCACATTACCTCCGCCATGCTTGACAGATGGTGTCAGGCACTCTTCCAGGATCTTTTCAGTTGTGTTTAATTGTGTTATGCCCCCTTCTTCCCAGTTTTGTCAAGAAATATCTGGGAGATGAGACAACAGGTATTTGAGTGGTAAATGTTTCAACCGTTTAAAGTCTTCAATGAGGCGGAAATTGTAGATGGACGTCTCAGAGTGCATGTGCGGTGTTGGTCTTTGGAATTTAACAAGGAGATTAGAGTTACGCCAGCTAATTCTTTTTCAATGGTAACCCATCTTAAGTTCAAGTTGTTGTTCCACCAGTGTTTAAATTGTCTGGGAATTGTAGTGACATAATATTTTCTTATGTCTGGGACGACCATTACCCTACAGACCAAGGGCGTACCATGGTGGAGATACGTATCCTAGACTTCCTTCCAGCCCAAATAAAATTAGTGAGAAGGCTTTGCATTTTTCGCAGAGAGGTGACAGATACTGGAATAACAACAGTGCAAAAAAGATATAAAATGATTGGAAGTATCATCATTTTTACGATAGCTGTGCTATCTGCCCAAGATATAATGGGTTTAGAAAACACATCCAGGAGATGAGAAATCTTGGGAATGGGGGGTAGGTAATTTTTAGCAAATAAATCTGAACTAGAACTCGTCAGGGAAATTCCCAAATAGGTCAAGGAACCATCCTGCCAAGAAGAGGGAAATTGTGAAATTACGTGTGGAATGATCTACCCCAATATTCAAAATCTGGGACTTGTTAGCATTGACTTTATAACCTAAAATTGAACCATAAAGGGACATAGCCCTAAGAAAGATAGTATACTCAAATAATATACACAAATGCAAACAAAATACTTTATTGAATATAATCGAAAATAACATATAATGAAAAGAGAATGGGATACATAATATACAGAAATACAAACAGCAGGGTCAGATGGAATAGACCAAGACAGCAGAGTCAATCATCCAAAATATTGACCAGACCACGCTCCAATAGTGCATATAGTATAATAGTGCACCTATAAATATAGATAGCAAAGTCCACACAAGGTGGTATCAGAAGAGGAATGTGGCGGTTTTTTAGACAAACCTCAGGCCGCAGGAGACGGAGACCCTATGTTCAATCTCAGAACACCGGCAGTCAAAAGAAAGACCAGGGGGTGTTCAACAGGGACAAGAGAAACAGGAGGCTCTGAAGGTAATTAATCTTTCTTCCCATACCCTGTCATCTCCCCAGATTAATGTCTTACAAAGGGGTTTATCTTTTTCCCCTACGGGTAGATTTGATCTTTTTTCTACCATTAAAGATCTGGCTCTGTTTTCCAGGAAACTAATTTTTAAGAAGCACTTTGGCAAAAGGGACTGCAGTGTCTTAATGTGTTCCCCGGCGGAGCAACAGGCATTTGATGCCCTTACTTCATTATTGGAGGAGCAGGAGGTTAAGACTGATCCCAGACTTCCCATGCATCTGTGCCGTCGTTCTCAACATTTCCCCCCCTTCACATTATGCCCTTCTGTGGATATTTTTTTCAAACTAGTTAAAAAAGATCTGGAAGCTATTTCTGACTCCAGAACATCTTACAATCTTAACTACAAAGAAAGGCAGGCTATCTTGGAACTAAAAAAACTGAAGGATGTGATTATTAAACCAGCTGATAAGGGGGGTAATGTTGTATTATGGCCGGCACAGATGTATGAATGTGAGGCCTTTCGCCAACTCAATATGAGCCACTGTTATCGTAGATTACCATCAGATCCGACATTAGCTTTTAAAGGGGAGTTTGACACGTTGCTACAAAGGGGCGTGGATGCACAAATTATCAACTCTAAATTGAGGGAGGGTCTATCTGTAGATTTCCCTATAAAACCCACATTCTATTGCCAAAAGTGCATAAAAATGCCACAAACCCCCCCCCCCCCCCCCCCCCCCCGGTCGTCCAATAGTATCGGGGATTGGAGGTCTATGTGAGAACATCTGTAGATTTGTGGATTTTTATTTGCAGAAATGTGTAGAAACCTTGCCGTCATACATTAGGGATACCACAGACATGTTACAACGTCTTGATGGATTACATCTTGAGGATGACATGTTTCTGGTTACATGTGACGTGGAGTCCCTGTATACGTCTATATGCCACGACCATGGGATACGAGCATCAAGATATTTCTTGCAGATGACTAATCATGACCCGGATCTTATTGAATACATATTGTGTCTTCTTACTTTTGCATTGACGCATAATTTTTTCGTATTCAAGGACCGTCTCTTCCTACAGCTCCAGGGTACAGCAATGGGGGCGACTTGTGCACCCTCATATGCTAACCTTTTTTTTGGGGCTGTGGGAGAGGGACACTGTACAGTACATTCCGGGCCATGATTCAATTCTCCTATGGTCGAGGTATATAGACGATATTCTATTCATTTGGCAGGGCTCCACGTCTGACCTCGATTCTTTCCTTACTTCCCTTAATTTAAATGACATTAATGTGAAGCTTACGTGGCATTATAGCCAGATTCGTGTTGATTTCTTGGATATCTGCATTACCAAAGATGATAGTGGTTTTATTTCATCCGACATCTATAGGAAAAAAACCTCCACTAATGCCCTCCTCCATGCTACATCCGCTCATTATCCGAAGGTTACAACGTCTATACCGGTGGGTCAATTTTTAAGGGCTCGGCGTATCTGCTCCAATGACAGCAACTTTGAGCGCCAAGCACTGGATCTGACAACAAGGTTCAAAAATCGCGGCTACAGCCAAAGGGTTATCAAAAGAGGTTATCTTAGAGCTAAGAATTCAACTCGCGATGGAGTTCTGGTAAGTAGACCAAACAAAAAGAACAGTATTGATCAGAAGGTTAGATTTATTACCACGTTTAATCCCTATTGGACAAGAATTCGTGATATTTTACAGACACATTGGAGTGTTCTTCTCACCGATCGTGACTTGGCAGGGATCTTACCCAGTTACCCCTCTATCACCTGGAGGCGATCCAAAAAATTGAGGGATCTTCTTACAGCTAGCCACTACATTCCTAGTGCTCCCCTTAATCCGTTTGGTAGTAGGGAACCTCCTTGGGGTTCATATAATTGTGGCAATTGTGCTGCATGTAAATATATCCCACGTGTTTTCAACTTCTACAGCTCTGACAGAGGCAAAGACTATAAAATTGTTTACAATACCACATGTAACACAGCATCTGTGGTCTATTTTGCCACTTGCCCCTGTGACCTTATTTATATTGGCATGACCAGCAGGCACTTAAAGGTACGGGTGTTGGAACATGTCAGTAAAATTAAGTCTGCTTCTAGTGCTATAGATTTGGAAAAACTTCAGCCAGTTGCTCGCCATTTTCGTGAGTTCCATTCTTGTAATCCAAAGGGTTTCATGGTATGTGGAATAGACAGAGTTTCTTTGGGTTGTAGAGGCGGTGACGTTCGTTTGGCGTTATTGAGGAAAGAAATGAAATGTATTACCCTTCTCAATACTGTGTCGCCATTTGGCCTCAATGAGGCCACCAGTTTTAGGCCCTTTTTGTAACTTTGCGTGAATTTTATCTCCTCTAGTGTTTTCTTCTTGTTTTTAATATTTATTTTTTTGTATTTCAGTGAGTTCTTTGTAGTGAGTGGACATATTTCCCCTGTATATTGGAGAAGACTGGTTGTATTTGAATTCAGGACTGGAGAAGATAATAATGTGTAATTATGTTAATTAAGAATTCTATATATTTGGCTCTATATTTGTCTGTATATTTATCACTATTATCTGTACCGTGGAGTCTTATACGTTTATTATTATATTTTAAATGTATGTATTTGACTCTGTATATTGTATATTGTATCATCCAGTTTTTGTTTTCTATTTGTGAGACTGTATGTGATTTTATATGAATTTATGTATGTATTGTATGATGCTTTTGTTTTATATATATATATATATATGTATATACTTGTGCTCTTCATGAGAGGTGTTTTTTATATATATATATATGTGTATATATTTATACTCTTCATGTAAATATATTTATTTTTATATTTTAACTTATTCTGTATGGTTCATATATTATAACACTATTTCACTCTTTTCACTTTGATTCATATTCATATATTTATATTCACATTTTTATTATTTTTATTATTTTTTATATTTATCTAGTTTATTGCACTTCATTACTTTCATTACCATCTTTTTGGTGTATGTCATCTGTGCACGTTTTTGTTTTTTTTTATTTATTTATTTATTTATTTATTTATTTTTTATTTATTATTCACTTTATCACTTTCATCACCATTATTTTTGATGTCTTCTTTATTTTTGCATGTTTCTATCAACGTTTATTATTAATAATTGTCAATTATTGCTGTATATTCTTTACACTATATTTTTAATATATGCATCTACTACTGACATTTGTATATTTATATATTTGCTTTTTTATATCTATTATACCTGTCTCACTTACATATAAATATTGCTAGCTGGTCTCTTCTCTGCAGGTACTCCACATGACTTTATCTGTCAATTTCTTATTTTTAATTTTTTCCTTGCTATTCTGTGTTGTCTCTCCTGCGGTGTCTGCACAGACGCTCGATCGCGCGCCTGTGGTGGGGCAGGCATTCGGGAGTGCCGCTCTGCGTCTAGGGTTGCCATGGTGATGATTCATAACATGGCGCCCGTCACATGATGCGCGGCGCGTCCCGTGATGCGTGCGCCGCCCGGTGGGCGTGTCGAGCGCCGATTTTCACTCGCCGCAGGTGAGCCTAACCTTGTCCATTTATTATTTAAACCCCTAGAGTTTTAATATATGTAGCCTCCTGACGAAGCCGGTCACAGGGCGAAACGCGCGTCGAGGCATTCATTCAGCCATTCATCTTCTTTGACCTTCTGCGCTCTGCATCATGTCCCAGGGTATGTGTTAGCTGTTAGCTTTTGTTTTGATTGTGTCTCAGTCAGTGTTTTATTTATATTCTGGCGATCTTCTGAAAACTATTTGAGTTTTCTTGACACTTCATTCCTTTGCATATCTTGCAGGTTATAGTGGGCATGGATATTATCCATTGTCTACTTTTTTGTATCGCTATCATCAGCTGGTAGTTATTTACCTTGTGTGGACTTTGCTATCTATATTTATAGGTGCACTATTATACTATATGTACTATTGGAGCGTGGTCTGGTCAATATTTTGGATGATTGACTCTGCTGTCTTGGTCTATTCCATCTGACCCTGCTGTTTGTATTTCTGTATATTATGTATCCCATTCTCTTTTCATTATATGTTATTTTCGATTATATTCAATAAAGTATTTTGTTTGCATTTGTGTATATTATTTGAGTATACTATCTTTCTTAGGGCTATGTCCCTTTATGGTTCAATTTTAGGTTGTCTACTTACAATAAGGGACCCCAATATACGCCATCTTTCTGGTGTGAGGTTTTTTTAGGTTGTCTGTCTAGCATTGACTTTATAATAAGATATTTTACCAAATTCAGAGATGACGTGTTGTAATGCAGGCAGAGATATAAGAGGGCGAGTACAGGATATTATGACATCATCCGCATAAAAGCCAATTTTGAGGATGTGATAGCCGTTTGGATAGTATGAATATCTTTTGAAGAGCGAATTCGAGAGGTTCCATAACCATAGCGCAAAAATTATGGGGGAAAGAGGACAGCCCTGACGAGTCCCGTTTGTGATGTTAAAGGATTCTGACAGGAAACCTGAGGCCAGAACCTTAGCAGAAGGGTTAGAATAAAGAGCTATAATTGGCAGATTTAAATTCCACCCATAAATCCAAACTTATCCAAAATATGTGACAGATATCTCCAATGGGCCCTGTCGAACGCCTTCTCCGCATCCAAAGCGAGAAGCAAAGAAGGCGTCCGAGAGGCCTCAGCTCTTTGAATCAGATCCAAGAATCTACGAGTTCCATCAGGGGCTTATCTTCCTTTTACAAAGCCGACCTGGTCTGGGTTGATCAGCACAGGAATTATATTAAAGAGTCTTTCAGCCAACAACTTATCATAGAATTTGACGTCTGAGTTTAGAAGGGAGATGGGATGTAAATTAGCAGGGATTGTAGGCTCTTTACCTGGTTTTGGGAGTGTTATTACAGTGGCAGACATAATTTCTTTCGGGTAGCTTCCCTCTTTCGCGGTCTTATTTAACACATGCACCATATGAGGGGCTAGTATGGTGAAGTCGCATTTATAATAATAGAGTATCCATCGGGACCCGGGGCCTTATGGGGTTTAAGGGAGGAGATACCTAGTAATTTCATGGATAGTAAAAGATGAGAACAAAATCTCCACTTGTTGAGAGGAGTGAAGGGAGAGAAATGGATTCTAAGAATGACTGTACGTCAGTATAGTTCGGTTGTATCGTGTTTTTATCTAGGGGGAGATTTTGGAGAGTTATAATACGAATGGAACGGTTTCGCAATTAGTCTAGGATCAATCATTTTGCTGTTTGGAGCATCCTTTAGCAAAGCTATACGGGATCTAGATGTCACCTGTCTAATCTTTTTGGCCAGTAATGCGCCCACTCTATTGTTGTGCACATATGATTGGAGTATTTGCATAATCATTTGGAACACGGTGTAAAAGAAGTAAAACATGAATTTTTTTCCTATTTTCTGTTGTCCAAAACCTGGGTGCGTCTTATAGTCAGGTGCGTCTTATAGTCCATCAAAATACGGTAGATGATATTATTAATGTCACAAATTAAGCCTAGGTAACGACCCTGAGGATCTTTTGGAGTTTAAATTATTGAAAACGCAACTGTGTCCTTCACAGCGATAAGGACCCCTTTGCGCTTAGCCTAACAAAAGGCAGTAAAAATATGTGGGAAGTGTTTATTTGATAACTGAGGTGTTATGTCTATATTAAAGTGTGTCTCTTGGGCAAGAAGCACATCACAATTCAACATCTTTGCCTCTCTCCACAACAACCCACGTTTAAAGGGGCTATTCAGTCCCCTTACATTAATTGATGAGATCTTCAAAACCATTATTATACCAGATAAGGCTACAAGATGAAGGGCGCAACAAGGCAGCATGTTGGAGCGGACAGAGACAAAGAGGTCAATTACACAAGAGTCACAAATCAAATGCAGTAAAGTATAGTTAAAAACAGCAGAAGTCACAGGAGAGAACCAAGAACAGGAATAACATAATACAAACATTAATGCATGTGTACATACAACAGTAGGCATAGAGCATACAAGCACTATAGACTCCGGGAGGGTGAAAAGATACCAAAATTGTGGTATGTAAGACATGAAGTCCAAAGCGATGAAGAAAAATGGTGTACGCTATCTTGTATTAATAAGTACTGTGGTCAGGTGAAATTACAACATGACAGTGCAGTCATCTTACCGCCACCCATGTAGGAGACTTTCTGGAGCACGCAGGGATCCATTCAGGTGAACTTCTAGGAGGAGAAGCACGGTCTTTAGGTGGGGAAGGAGTATTAGAAGTCGAGATTTTCCATCGCTGTAATAGAGAAATACCTTCCTCCACCAGAGAGACAACATGAGATGCGCCTTCTCCCTTTCACCAAGACTTAAGCCATGCATTTAACTCCCGGAGCTACCGCTGTCTGTCCTGTGATGCGCATGGCACATGCAGTATTTCAGAGAATACAAACTTGGAGGTCCTTCCCTTCAGCTTGTTGCCTAGTTCTTTACAAGTTAAACACAAGTCGTCCCACAAAAAAAAAAGCCCTCATACAGCTATGTCAGCAGAGAAATAAAATAGTTATGGCGCTTAAAATATGGAGACACAAAAACAAATAATTTAGAAAAAAAAAAGTGTTTTTACTGTGTAAAAGTGATAAAACAAAACCATATAAATTTGGTATCGCCACAATCGTAACTACCCGCAGTTATGTTATTTATATGACACAGTACACGGCGTAAATTTAAGACTCAAAAAAGTGGTGACATTTTTGTATTTTTTCCTATTTCCCCACCAAAAAGTTAATAAAAGTTAAGCAATAAATTATAAGTACCTAAAATGGTGCTATTAAAAAAATACAACTTGTCCCGCAAAACCAAGTCCTTATACAGCTATGTCGACGCAAAAATAAAAACGTTTTAGCTCTTCGAATGCGACGATGGAAAAAGGTAAACAATTTCTTGGTCACTAAGGTTTAAAATACCTTTTGGTATTAAGGGGTTAAATAAAGCTGAGACCCCCATTTTACCCATATTTCAGTTGTCTTTGTATTTATTTATGTTTGGTTCTTAATAAGTTTGAGATGGCCAAGGGGCTTATTTTTATCCGCTCCCTAATTTTAACCCATCCCCTCTTTGGCCACTTTTGACCTTCCTGACAGAGGCTCATTTTTCAAATCTGACATGTTTCAATTTATGTGGTAATAACTTCAGAATGCTTTTACCTATCCAAGCGATTCTGAGATTGTTTTCTCGTGACACATTGGACTTTGTTACTGCCAAAATTTGCTTCATACTTTCAGTATTTAATTGTGAAAGACACCAAAATATAGCCAAAAATTTTGAAAATTTGCATTTTTCTAAATTTAAATGTATCTGATTGTAAGACAGGCGGTTATACCACACAAAAATGATGGTAATTAACATCCCCCATATGTCTACTTTCGAATGGCATAGTTTTTTTAAATATCCTTTTATTTTTCTAGGATGTTACAAGGCTTAGAATAATTAGCAGCAATTTCTCAAATTTTCAAGAAAATTTCAAAAGGCTATTTTTACAGGGGCCAGTTCAATTGTGAAGTGGCTTTTAGGGCCTTCTATATTAGAAACCCCAAATAAGTCACCCCATTTTAAAAACCTCAACCCTCAAAGTATTCAAAACAGCATTTAGAAAGTTTCTTAAAACTTTAGACTTTTCACAAGAATTAAAGAAAAGTAGAGGTGACATTTACAAATTTCATTTTTTTTGCAGAAATTGATTTTTAATAATTTTTTTGGTAAAACAAACAATTTTACCAGAGAAATGCAACTTAATATTTATTGCCCAGGTTCTGCAGATTTAGGAAATATCCAACATGTGGCCCTAGTGTGCTAATGTACTGAAGCACAGGCCTCAGAAGCAAAGGAGGATTTTCGGGCCTTCCTTTTATTAGAATATATTTAGGCACCATGTCAGGTTTGAAATTCTCTTGCGGTGCCAAAACAGGGGAAATCCACCAAAAGTGACCTTATTTGGGAAACGTCACACCTCAAGGAAATTATCTAGGGGTATAGTGTGCATTTTGACCCTACAGATTTATTTTAGACATTATTGGAATTAGGCCGTAAAAATTAAAATCTACAATTTTTCAAAGAAAATGTAGGTTTAGCTATTTTTTTTCTCATTTCCACAAGGACTAAAGGGGGAAAAAGCACCACAAAATGTGTAAAGCAATTTCTTCTGAGTAAAACAATACCCCACATGTGATCATAAATGTCTGTTTGGACACACGGCAGGGCTTAGAAGGGAAAGAGTGCTATTTGGCTTTTGCACATTTAGCAGGATTGGTTTGCGGAGGCCATGTCACATTTGCAAAGCCCCTGAGGGGACAAAACAATGAAAACGCCCAAAAAAATGACTCAGCAGGAATACATCAATGGATGTAGTGAGCATTCTGACCCCACAGGTGTTTCATAGAATTTATTAGAATTGGGCAGCAAAAATAAAAACAATCCTTTTTCTTCAATAAGACGTAGCTTTAGCTCAAAATCGTTCATTTTCTCAACAAATAAATGAGAAAAAGAACCCCAACATTTGTAAAGCAATTTCTCCCAAGCACGACAATACCCCATATGTGGTCATAAACTGCTGTTTGGGCACATGGCAAGGCTCAGAACAGAAAGAGCGCCATTTGGCAAGATTTTGCTGGATTGGTTTCTGGTCGCTAAGTCGCATTTGCAAAGCCCCGGTGGGACCAAAAATTTGGAAACCCCCCAGAAGTGACCACATTTTGTAAGCTACACCCCTCAAAGGTATTCACCTAGGTGTGTAGTGAGAATGCTAACCCCCCAGGTATTTTGCAGAAATTAGTGTGAACTCGATGTTGTAGAGTGAAAATTGGATTTTTTTTTTATACATATGCATGAACACGCGAGTCTGAATCTTTCACCGACAGAGAATCCCACTTGAGTTGTCAGAGATCTTGCACAGCGGCCTCTCGAGAGCTTTAAAGTAGTGAAGAACGGGAAGTGCGATTAACCGCCGATTGCAAACGTCACAACTATGCCAGAGCTCTCGTAAGTGAAGACCAATATCAACGACGATTGGAATCAGCTAATGAGAATTATGAATGCACGCGCCAAGTTAATGAAAGTTATTTATTGACCGAAAGGGAAGGAGTAGATGAAATACCGGAGGCAGAAACAGCAGAACAACATCAATCACGCTTAGAGACTGATCGAATTCGACACTCGCTTAATAGAATGTCTATTTCATCAGAAGTATGGTGCAGCAAATAATGTTGCTCCTTAATAAGGAAACAGCAGGTTGTATGTATTCCTCTAGGATTGACTATGCTGAATTCGCTTAGGTGGTATGGTCGTAATTTGCAATTTTTGTGGTGCTCTCAAATAGAGAAAAGAACCAAATGGAATTTGTTGTTCAAGTGGTAATGTTCACACTGAAAATGTGAAAATTTCAAGAACCTCCATAGCTTATAAAATAACTTTTAAATGGTGACCATCCACAATTAAAACACTTCTTAGACAGTATCCGTTTATATCACAGCGCATTCCAAATGACATATTTTGGGGCAAAACTAATTACAGAGGGACCATTCATGCCAACCTTCAAGGTGCAAGACCAAGTTTACCATCTCATTGGATCTTTGCTACCACAAGATGAGTCAAAATCAGATTACAATGAAAAGGCCAATATCAGAAATCAGAACTTTTCACAACTAAATAGTAACCTTATATCTCCACTTCAAAACATGCTGCATCAGGTGAATCCGTACGTGCATAGTTTCAAAGCTGCATTACAGTCTATTCCACAGGGGCAAAGCAATGATTACAAAATTATCATCAGCCCAGATAGACGTCCTGTTGCTGAACAACGCGCCAGTTGCAGTGGTTTTAGTTGATCAGGAGTGCGATAGGCGTGACATCATGTTGCGCACTCACGACGATCACCTGCAACACATTTTCAAAATACACAGAGCCTACCACATAGTTATATAGTTAGTACGGCTGAAAAAAGACACACGTCCAAGTTCAACCAATGGATGGGAAAAGGGAAGGTAGAAATTTCGACACATAGGAGCTAATATTTTTTTGTTCTGGGAAATTATCTAGGCCTTTTTTAAAGCCATCTACTGTCCCTGCTGTGACCAGCTCCTGCGGTAGAGTATTCCATAGATTCACAGTTCTCACAGTAAAGAAGGCTTGTCGCCTCTGCAGGTCAGGGGCATAGCTAGGGGGGGGGGGCAAAGGGGCATGTGACCCGGACGCAAGGGAAGGGGGGGGGGCGCCGAAGAGCAGCTGATTGCTGCTGACAGGCGCCCAGTATGTCGGACACCTGCAGCAGCTTAGGAAGAGCCAGGAAATTAGGGCGTTCTGACTGGGGTCTGTGACGGCCAGGGAGTGGACCAGTCCAGTCACCTTACCTGTCACCTGACCTGTGTGTGTGTGTGTGTGTGTGTGTGTGTGTGCTTGCGTGTGTGTGTGTGTGTGTGTGTGTGTCTCTCTGTCTGTGTGTCTCTGCATGTGTTTGTCTCTTATATCTACTACATTATCTGTACTCAGAGAGTTATCACTGTGCTATCTGTAGTGTTACATAGGACCGCAGGTAACCCTACTACATTATCTGTACTGTGTAGCAGAGCTGAGATTGTAATTTAGCACAATTTGTTATCTGTGGTGTTACATAGGACTGCAGGGGACACAACTACATTATTTGTACTCAGAGAGTTATCACTATGTGTTATCTGTGGTGTTACATAGGACTGCAGGTAACATCTACTACATTATCAGTACTCAGAGAGTTATCACTATGTGATCTGTGGTGTTACATAGGACTCTTGGTAACAATACTACATTATCTGTACTCAGACAGTTATCACTGCGTTATCTGTGGTGTTACATAGGACTGCAGGCAACAGCTACTACATTATCTGTAATCAGAGAGTTATAACTATGTGTTATTTGTGGTGTTACATAGGACTGCAGGCAGCAGTTACTACATTATCTGTACTCAGAGTTATCACTGTGTTATCTGTGGTGTTACATAGGACTGCAGGTAACACTACTACATTATCTGTGCTGTGTACATATGTGCATGTGCCTGTGTGGGTATATATGGGTCTGTTTGTGAATGTGTCTTTGTGCTTGTATATTTGTGCCTTTTATGTATTTGTATATGTCCCTGTCTGTGTATGTATCTGCCGATGTCTGTGTATATGTGTCTGTACATCTATATATTTACCTGTATGTATGCATTCCAGAATGTGTGTATGTATATTTGCATGTATGTCTAAATATCTATCTTTATGTATGTACAGTATATATGTTCTAGTGTGTCCATATATGTGGTTACGTTTTGGTTTGTGTAGGGGGCGGCAATAGAGAATCCCGCACAGGGCGCCATCCAAGCTAAGGCCGGCCCTGGCTGTCACCAACCCTAGTCAGAAGGAACTCCGCCGCTGCCTGCGCCGCATGACCTCCTCGGCTCCTCCGGTAAGTCGTCACCAGGCAGAGCGGAGGGTGTAGCGGTAGGCTACCGCTCACCGGTCTGTTCACAGTGTGGCGCTAAGTAAAAGGGGTGGGAGTGTGGCGCTATTTAAAACGGGGGAATGTGGCGCTATTTACAAGGGGGGGAGTGTGGCGCTATTTACAATGGGGTAGCGGGCTGTGTGTGGCACTATCTACAAGGAGGTGGAGTGTGCTGCTATCTACTAGGGGGGAAGCGGGCTGTGTGTGGCACTATCTACATTTCTATCTACTATCTACATTTCTTTTAATTTCTTTTTATGTTAATTACATTATAGAACTATATAGCTTGTAAAATGTAGAAATGCTTTTATACTCGCGTTACATTAAAAAAATTGTGAAAAAGAATTACACCTCATTGATTGGTAGGGAAAGAAAACATGGCGAGGGGGAAGGAGATGTCGAGAAATAAGTTGGGGGGGGGGCGCCAATTTGAATCTTTGCCGCGGGTGCAGGAGAACCTAGCTACGCCTCTGTGCAGGTTGAACCTTTTTTTTCTCCAGACGGAGGCAGTGCCGCCTTGTTTTTTGAGGGGGTTTTACATGGAACAGAATTTGTATGTTTAATAAGTTTAATTCTTTTAATCTTTTCTCATAACTTAGATTCTCCATGCCCCTAATTAGCTTCGTTGCTCTTCTTTGTATTTTTTCCAACTCCAGGGCATCCTTTCTATGAACTGGAGCCCAGAACTGAACTGCATATTCTAGATGAGGCCTCATTAATGCTTTGTAAAGTGGTAAAATTATATCCCTGTCCCGCGAGTCCATGCCTTTTTTAACCCCTAAAGGACGCAGCCTAGTTTGGGCCTTAAGGCTCAGAGCCCATTTTTGAAATCTGACATATTTCACTTTATGTGGTAATAACGTCGGAATGCTTAAACCTACCCAAGCGACTCTGAGATAGTTTTCTCGTGACACTTTGGGCTTCATGTTCGGGGTAAAATTTGGTACATTCAGTGTGAAAAATTGCAAAATGTAGAGAAAATTTAGAAAAAATAGCATTTTTCAGAATTTAAATGCATCTGCTTGTAAAACAGATTGTTATACCACCCAAAATAGTTACTAGTTCACATTTCCCATATGTCTACTTTAGATTGGCATCGTTTTTTGAACATTATTTTATTTTTCTTGGACGTTACAAGGCTTAGAACATAAACAGCAATTTCTCATATTTTTAAGAAAATTTCAAAAGCCTTTTTTTTAAGGTACCAGTTCAGTTCTGAAGTGGCTTTGAGGGGCCTATGTATTAGAAACCCAGATAAAACACCCCATTTTAAAAACTAGACCCCTCAAAGTATTCAAAACAGCATTTAGAAAGTTTTTTAACCCTTCAGGCATTTCACAGGAATTAAAGCAAAGTGGAGGTGTAATTTGCAAATTTAATTTTTCTTGCTAAATTTCAGTTTTATTCAATTTTTTGGTGTAACACAGAAGGTTTTACCAGAGAAACACCACTAAATATGTATTGTCCAGATTCTGCAGTTTTTAGAAATGTCCCACATGTGGCTCTAGTGCGTTCGTGGACTAAAACACAAGCCCCAGAAGCAAAGAAGCACCTAGTGCATTTTGAGGCCTCTTTTTTATTAGAATATATTTTAGGCAGCATGCCAGGTTTGAAGAGGTGTTGAGGTGCCAAAACAGTAGGAATCCCCCAATAGTGACCCCCATTTTGGAAACTACACCCCTCAAGGAATTCATTTATGGTTGTTGTTATCATTTTGACCGCACAGTTTTTTCACAGCACCTATTTTAATTGGGCTGTGAAATGTAAAAAATTTCATTTTTTCCAATAAGATGTAATTTGTGATCAAAATTTCCTATTTTCACAGGGAACAAAATACCCAATTTTGTTGCCCAATTTGTCCTGAGTGCGGCAATACCCCATTTGTGGTGATAAACTGCCGTTTGGGCCCATGGGAGGGCTCAGAAGGAAAGGAGCACTATGTGTTCTTTGGAGTGCAGATTTTGCTGGATTGGTTTGGCGGGTGCCATGTCGCATTTGCAGAGCCCCAGAGGTATCAAAGCAATGGAAACCCACCAGAAGTGACCCCATTTTGGAAACTACACCCCTCAAGGAATTCATCTATGGGTGTTGTGACCATTTTGACCCCACAGTATTTTCACAGAACTTATTTGAATTGGGTCGGGAATTAAAACAAAATTATTTGTTTCCAATAATATGTAGTTTTGGCTGAAAATTTCTTATTTTCACAAGAAATAAAATACCCCATTCTGTTGCCCAATTTGTCCTGAGTGCGGCAGTACCCCATTTGTTGTGATAAACTGCCGTTTGGGCCCATGGGAGGGCTCAGATGGAAAGGACCACCATTTGGCCTACTGGGGATTTTTTGGTGCGAAGTCATGTATGCAGAAGCCCCTGAGGTACCAGTACAGTTGAAACCCCCAAGAAGTGACCCCGTTTTAAAAACTACACCCTTGAGGCATTCATCTAGAGGTGTAGTGAGCATTTTGACCGGAGACATACACCCCATAAACTGTAATGTGGGTTCTCACGGGTACGGCAATACCCTCAATGTGGCTGTTATCAGCTGCCTAGGCACGCAGCAGGAGTGCATCAAGGTAAGTAAAACTGGGGTAGATTAAAAATCAAGGGATGTATGATACATTTTGAAGCACTCTTTCATACGGAGCCTTAGTTTTTCGGGACACGTGTCACATTGATATATTGTGTCCTACTTTATCCCCCTCTTATAGCAGACTTTGTACCTCTTTTGACTTTTTCCTTTCTTGCCAGTTTGGGGAACTTCTCCTGGAAAGTGTTGCCCTGGTACAATGCGTGTGGCCCCACTTCCAGAAGTACTGGGTGCCCCCCCCTTCTTGGTCCCTAAAAATTAGTTTCCTGATAACCACCTCTTGAAATTCCAGGAAAGTTCCCGTCTGGCCTGCACATCGACGTAGCACGTACGCGTTGTACAATGCCATCTGTATGATGTGCCCGGCCAGCTTCTTATACCACACCGCATGGCGCTGTAGGGCTTCAGGACTTGATCTGACAAGTCCACCCCTCCCATGTACCTATTGTAGTCCAGGATGCAGTCTCGTTTGGGGGTCTCTGTACTGGTACCTCGTACAGGTACATGGGTACTGGTGTGGCATCTCTCTTGTCCTTGTACTTGACACACAATATGTTGCTGCTAGAATGTGCCCTGCTCTCACCCCTTCTGAGTGTTTGCCCAAGCAGAGTCTTAGGGAGGCCTCTCAGATTTTTTCTAGCAGTGCCGCATTCCGCAGGACTTCTGGAAGAGAGGCAGTTGAAGAGTGGGTTGCTGGTATAAAAATTATCCAGGTAGAGGTGGTAACCCTGGTCCAGCAGTGGGTGCTCCAAATCCCACACAATTTTTGCATTAACTCCTAGTAAGGGGGGCATTCTGGGGGCTGAATACTGGTGTCCTTCTCTTCATATATCCTAAATTTGTAGGTATACCCTGATGCACTCTCGCACAGCTTATACATCTTCACGCCATACCTTGCCCTCTTACCCGGCAGGTACTGGCGGAATTGAACCCTCCCTTTAAAATCTACTAAGGACTCATCAATAGAAATAAACTTCTCGGGGGTGCATGCTTGGGAAAAACGGGCACTGAAACTGTCTAATAGGGGTCTCCATTTATACAAACGGTCAAAACTGGGGTCATCTCGGGGTGGGCACGGCTCATTATCAGTATAATGTAAGAAGCGAAGTATTGCCTAATTTATTAAATTTTTTAGGTTCCAGTTCAGTTCTGAAGTTGCTTTGAGGGGCCTATATATTAGAAACCCCAATGAAACCCCCCATTTTAGAAATTAGACCCCTCAAAGTATTCACAACAGCATTTAGAAAGTTTATGAACCCTTTAGGTGTTTCACGGGAATTTAGAGCAAAGTAGAGGTGAAATTTACTTTTTTTTTTTATAACACAAAAGGTTTTACCAGAGAAACACAACTCAATCCTTATTGCCCAGATTCTTCAGTTTTGAGAAATACCCCACATGTGGCCCTAGTGCGGTAATGGACTGAAGCATCGGCCTCCAAAGCAAAGGAGCACCTAAGGGATTTTGAGCCCTCCTTTTTATTAGGCACCATGTCCGGTTTAAAGAGGTCTTGTGGTGCCAAAACAGTGGAAACCCCCCAAAAGTGACCCCATTTTGGTAACTAGACCTCTTGAGGAATCGATTGTAGTTTTCTTGGGGTGCTTGCGACTTTTTATCAGTTTTTATTCTATTTTTAAGTGGCGCGGTGACTAAAAAACAGCAATTCTACTATTGTTTTTTTATTCTATTTTTTTACAGTGTTCACCGTGCGCTATAAATGACATATTCACTTTATTCTGGGGGGCGATACGATTACGGCGATACCATATTTTTATAGGTTTTTTATGTCTTATGGCGTTTGCAAAATAAAATAAGTTTTGTAAAAAATAATTTACTTTTTGTGTTACCTTATTCTAAGAGCCATAACTTTCTTATTTTTCCATCAATAAAGCCGTGCGAGGACTTATTTTTTGCTTAAAGAACTGTAGTTTCGATCCGTACCATGTTTAGGTACATGCGACTTTTTGATCTCTTTTTATTCCATATTTTGTGAGGTGAAGTGACCAAACAATTGTGATTCTGGTACGGTATATTATTATTTTCTTTTACGCCGTTCACAGCGCGGGATAAATAACAAAATAATTTTGTAGTTCAGGCCGTTACGGACGCGGCGATACAAATTATGTATAGTTTATTTGTTTGTTTATATATTTTTATTAATAATAAAGGACTGATAAGGGAAAAAGGGGGATTTTGACTTTTATTACTTTTAAAACTTTTATTTTCTTATTTTTACACATTTTTTTTAAACTTTTTTTTACTTTATAACTTTGTCCCACTAGGGGACTTGAGGGCAGGAGCCCCTGATCGCTATTCTAATACTCTACACTACATGCGTAGTGCAGTGTATTAGAGATGTCAGCTACTCACTGACAGCAAGCATAGTGGGTCTTGACTTCGTCAGGACCCACTAGGCTTCCGTCGATGGCATAGCCGGACGCCATTGTTTGATGTCCGGTTGCCATAGTTACAATCGCCGGCCGCTATCGTGTAGCAGGCTGGCGATTGTAGCTTAACCCCTAAAAAGCCGTGATCGCTATTGAACACGGCTTTTCAGGGGTTAATCAGCAGGGACACAGCGATGGGTCCCCGCTGCAGGAGCTGCGGCAGCTGCTGTACGAGACAGCAGCTGTCACAGCTCCTGTATGTGTCGGGAGGACGGCCGAAATGGCCGTTGCTCCCATGACGTACTATTCCATCATGGAGCGCAAACAGGGCGGTTTCCATGACGGAATAGTACGTCACTGAGCGTGAAGGGGTTAATACACGACAATATCTTGCTGGCCTTTGAAGCAGCGGATTGACATTGCAT
The DNA here is from genome assembly GCF_050947455.1 of Rhinoderma darwinii. NCBI lineage: Eukaryota > Metazoa > Chordata > Amphibia > Anura > Rhinodermatidae > Rhinoderma > Rhinoderma darwinii. The sequence goes on from NC_134689.1 coordinate 69,225,268, forward strand.
GCTGTTATTTAGTTTATGCTTTACAAGTACACCCAGATACTTCTTAACAAGTGACTCCCCCAGTGTAGCTCCTCCTAGGACATATGATGCATGCAGGTTGTTGGTACCCAGATGCACAACTTTACATTTATCTACATTAAACTTGATTTGCCAACTGGATGCCCAAAAACTTAGTTTGTTTAAATACGCTTGCAGTTCACGAACATCTTCCATAGACTGAACTATATTACATAGCTTGGTATCATCTGCAAAAATAGAAATAGTGATATTAATCTCATTCTCTATATCATTAATAAATAAGTTGAATAATAGTGGTCCCAGCACAGAACCCTGGGGTACACCACTTATAACCGGGAACCATTCAGAATAGGAATCATTGACCACAACTCTCTGGATACGGTCCTTGAGCCAATTCTCAATCCAATTACAAACTATACTACCTAAACCTATAGTCCTTAATTTACCCATTAGACGTCTATGAGGGACAGTGCCATATGCCTTTGCAAAATCCAAAAACACTATATCCACAGCGGCCTCTCTGTCTAGGCTTCTGCTCACCTCTTCATAAAAACAAATCAGGTTAGTTTGACAACTTCTGTCCTTAGTAAAACCGTGCTGGCTGTCACTTGTAATACTATTTTTTTGTCACATAATCCTGTATATAATCCCTCAATAGCCCCTCAAACATTCTCCCCACGATGGATGTTAAGCTTACTGGTCTATAATTACCCGGGGAAGACTTAGAGACCTTTTTGAAAATAGGCACCACATTTGCCCTGCACCAGTCCCTTGGCACTATACCAGTCACTAGAGAATCTCTAAATATTATGAAAAGGTGTACAGAAATAACTGAACTAAGCTCTTTAAGAATTCTAGGGTGTAACCCATCTGGTCCCGGGGCCTTGTGCACATTTCTTTTATTTAATTGGACCATATCTACATTCATCCAATTCAGTATATCAACTGATATATTAATAGCACTGGTACCGGCTATATCAGCCGCTCCTTCTTCTGTTGTATATATAGAGCGGAAGAACCCATTTAGTAATGTCACATTTAGTAGGGTCCTACATGTTCAGACCTTGGCTTTTTTGCATTTATATACTTGATGTAAAGGATCTGCCAGACACAGCTTCTGTGTCGACGCCCATGGGTAATCAGTCTGCACCTGCTCCTATGTCTGTGAGACTGACTCCATCTTCCACCACTCAAGATGGCAGGCTTAGGAGTGGGAGAGCCTATCACAGCCTCGCCAGACGGAGCTAGCTTCCGCCCACTGTCTATTTATACCTGCCTTTCCTGTTCCTCCTTTGCCTGTGATTCTGCTATGCTTGTTTCCTGGCTCTGCTGCTGCTGCTTGAACTTCTGCTCTGCTTGTTTCTTGGCTCTGCTGCTGCTGCTTGAACTACTGATCCTCTGCTTGTTATTGACCTTGGGTTACTGACCACTCTCCTGCTCAGCATTTTGTACCTCGTGCACTCCTGGTTTGACTCGGCTCGTTCACTACTCTCGTTGCTCATGGTGTCTCCGTGGGCAGCTGCCCCGTTTCCCTAGCTTCTGTGTACCCTTGTCTGTTTGTCTGTCGTGCACTTACTGAGCGTAGGGACTGTCGCCCAGTTGTACCCCGTCGCCTAAAACGGGTCGTTGCAAGTAGCCAGAGACTGAGTGGCGGGTAGATTAGGGCACACCTGTCTGTCTCCCTACCCCGTCATTACACTTGAAGAATTTTTGGGGATTTGTTTTACTATCCTTGGCCACCTGCCTTTCATTATGTATTTTTGCTAATTTTATTAAATTTTTACAGATTTTATTACACTCTTTATAATTTAAAAAGGCTACAGATGTACCCTTAGATTTGTAATTTTAAATGCCCTTTTTTTGTCCTGTATTCACTTTTTTACAGAAGGTGTAAGCCTTGTGGGGTTTAATTTTAGTAGTTTATACTTGTTACCTATAGGAATAAATTTTGCACAATAATTACCCAAAGTAGATTTGAAAATCTCCCATTTATCATTTGTACCATTATTTGACATTGTTACGTTCATGGCCGGGGATCGCCGTTCTAACTCACCCCCTGACGATCCCGGCCATGGACACCTCTCTGCTTGGCGACCTCCTCCCTCTGGCAGGCGCCGGCACTGTCTTCCGGGTCCTCGTGCCGTTCCCCGCAGGGCGCGCGCGCCCGCGCGTGCACGGCCTTAAAGGGCCAGTACGCGTCCAGCTGCCAGTAATCAGTTATTAGCCTAAATGGCTGCTGGACTATAAAAATGAGCTCTGCCCACTGGTTCCTTGCCTGAGCATTGTTGTATACCCTAGTCTGTCTTGCTAAAGGTCTCCCAGTGTTTTCCAGTTCCCAGTGTTGCCCGTTCCTGCTGCCTGTACCCTGTATCCCGTACTATCGTTACCTGCTGTGAAAGCCAAGTCGTGCCTTCCGCCGCATCCGCGGCGTCACCTACTGTGAAAGCCAAGTCGTGTCTTCCGCCGCATCCGCGGCGTCACCTGCTGTGAAAGCCAAGTCGTGCCTTCCCGCTGCATCGGCGGCGTCACCTGCTGTGAAAGCCAAGTCGTGCCTTCCCGCTGAATCCGTGGCGTCACCTGCTGTGAAAGCCAAGTCGTGATCCTGCCACTGTGCACTATTGCGTCAGGTACCCGTTTTGAACTATAGACATTGTTTTGTACCTAGTTGGCCAGCTGCTACCCCGCTACGCGGTACGGCCCAGTGGGTCCACACCCCGCGCCGTGACAGACATTAGTTCTTCCCAGTCTATGTCCTGAATTGCAGCTCTAATCCTGGGGAAATTGGCCTTCTTAAAATTAAGTGTTTTTGCCCTCCCAGCCTGTGTTTGTTTTTTACAGTATAGGTAACATGTAACTATATTGTGATCACTGTTACCGAGGTTTTCACGAACATTGACATTCTCAACAAGCTCAGCATTATTGGAAATAATCCAACAGATCCAACAGAGCTTTACCTCTAGTCGAGTCTTCCACAAGCTGGCCCACAAAATTTTCTTGCAACAGGTTGAGGAAATGTCTCCCTTTTGCAGTTGAAGCCGAACCATGACACCAATTAATATCTCGGTAATTACAATCTCCCATTATCACTACAGTACCACCCTATGCAGCCTACTCCTTCTGTTTATATAGCTGACCTTCCATCTCCTCAGTTATATTGGGGGGTCTATAGATTACACCAAAAGTAATTTTTTTCAGTGTTTACCTCCCTTTCTAGTTTAACCCACAATGTTTCATCCTCCTCACAGTCTTCACCCACTATTGTCTCTTTCACACTAGTCTTCATATCACTTCTCACATACAGACATATACCACCGCCTTTCCTATTTGTCCTGTCTTTACGAAAAAGTATAAAACCCTCTAGATTAGTCATGAAAAGAGTCTAGCCATGTTTCAGCAACATCAACTATATCAATATTTTCTTCCAGTATCAAGGCCTCCAGCTCCCCCATTTTGCTTGCTAGACTTCTGTCATTTGTGAACATACACTTTAACTTGCCTTTCACTTATATTATTAGAAATGTGATTATTTGACATTATTTGGGCATTTTTGGGCATTTTTATTTCCACTCCTGTTACTGCTTTTCACTGCATTATTTGACATTATTTGGGCATTTTTATTTTCACTGCTGTTTTGTAACAAAAGGATCTCCTTATTCAGTTGTCTAGTCCTCTCCTCACAGTCTGTTTCTCCCCCACCAATATAGTCTGACCCAGGGGCGTAACTAGGAAAGACTGGGCCCCATAGCAAACTTTTGACTGGGGCCCCCCTCCCCCGGGTGTCACACAACCCCCCCCCTTGTAGATAGTGCCTTTTTTACAGCCCCCCCCCCTGTAGAGAAAGCCATACAGCCCCCCTGTAGATAACGCCATACAGCCCCCCCCCTTGTAGAGAACGCCATACAGCCCCCCTGTAGAGAACGCCATACAGCCCCCCCTGTAGAGAACGCCATACAGCCCCCCCTGTAGGGAACGCCATACAGCCCCCCCTGTAGAGAACGCCATACATCTCCCCCCTGTAGGGAACGCCATACAGCTCCCCCCTGTAGGGAACGCCATACAGCGTCCCCCCTCCCAAAAAAATGCGACCAACAGTGTGTCCCACAAAATACATGTATCCCCTCTCCACAGGATCTCCACAGGATAGCGGATACATGTGTGATCGCTGGCATTGATAGGGAGAACGGGGGACTGAAAGTCCCCCCAAGTTCTCCATGACTAACCTCTGACTTCCGGCGTCTGCACAGCTCAATAAAAATGGAAGGAGCGCTGGTCACGCATGCGCACAAGCACGACCGGCACTCCATTCATTTCTACGGAGCTGCCGACACAGACCCCGGATGTCTGAGGTTTGTGATGGAGAACTTCAAGGGACTTTCAGTCCCCCGTTCTCCCTATCAATGCCAGCGATCACACATGTATCCCCTATCCTGTGGAGAACTTTTTTATTTTTTGAGCTAACGACATGATTTTTGGGACGTTTTTTCCGTAGACAATGCAGGTTTCATTATTTATTGTTTTTATACACACCTTTTTTGCTATTTTAGAATTTTTATTCATAAAGTTTGAAAATAATAGTAAAAAAATAAGCTTTTTTACATTTCAGCAATTTTTTTTTTGGTAATAACATAGTTTTACCCTAAAATAGACCTTTTATTTGTGATCGCCATTGTCTACCGTCAATTTTTATATATTACATGTCTATATTAGGGTAATTGGGTCAGCGCTAGAGTTACAACAATGATTGGCGGGTGGGGAATGTTTTTTTTTGGGGTGGGTATTTTATGTGTATTTATTATTTTAATTTTTTTTGCACTTCACTTTATTTATTTTTTATTACTATGGTCTGTTTATATATTTTTTTTTTTTCTTTTACACCATGTTTTTCCACTGTAACTGGAGCTGCACAGCAGCCCCAGTTACAGGGGAAATCAGCCCTCTCATAGTGACGATTGTCACTAATAGGGCTGTGCTGGGTCTAGTAAGACCCAGCAGCAGTCTGCCACTAACGGCACCCGGCGATTATGTGACCAGTCACATGATCACCGGGAGGAATAGAGACAGCGCCGCTGCTGCTGTCTCTATTCCTGTACACAGCGCGCATTGAGCGCTGTGTACAAGTGATCAGAGAAGACAGAAGCAGCGAAAGCTGCTTCTATCCTCTCCTCAGGGTCCCCGGCAGTCACTGACAGCCGGAGACCCGACATTCAGCTGCCCGATCGCGCGGGCAGCAAGTTAAAACCCGAGCCGTAGAAAGTCTATGGCTCGGGTTTTAAGGACCCTGACCGCTGGCCGTAAAAATACAGCCAGCGGTCGGGAACCAGTTAATGGCAGAGCGGGGAGATACCTGCTCTGCTGTAGTGTTCAGTGGCGTCCCGCTGTAGCAGCCATAGCGGCTGCTAGCGAAGCCTCCGGCCATGGTGGGGGCCCGTGCCGGCGGGCGACACGGGCCCCCTCATGCCGCGGGCCCCGTAGCAGCCGCTACTGCTGCTACGGCGGTAGTTACGCCACTGGTCTGACCCCTCTCTAACTTGACTACCCCTTTATTTTCTACATTGACGTCCCTCCTCAGCCCTAGTTTAAATCCTCCACCTCCCCAGCTAGAATTATCTTCCCCAGCACAGCGGACCCCTTTTCATTTAGGTGCAAATCATCTGCAGAATACAGTACCCCAATGAAAAGTCAATCCAGTGCTCTAGGAACCCAAAGCCTTCTCCTCTACACTTAAGCCATGCATTTAACTCCCTGAGCTCCCGCTGTCTTTCCTGTGAGGCACATGGCACAGGCAGTATTCCTGAGAATACAACCTTGGAGGTCCTTCACTTCAGCTTGTAGCCTAGTTCTTTAAAAGTATTCTTAAGGCTCCTCCACCTACCATTTATTCTGTTGTTGGTACCCACATGTATCACGACAGCTGGATCATCACCAGCCCCTTCCAGTAATTTATCCACCCGTCCACCACATGCGGAACCCTGGCACCAGGGAGACAGCAAACCATTCAGTTGAGGCGGTCTTGGCGACAAATTATTCTATCCGTCTTCCTGATTATAGAATCCCCTACAACTACCAATTGTCTTGCCTTACATGTATTACCATCCTGCCGACAACTAGCTGGGCCGTTCTCCCGGCTGTTAGAGAGATCAGTATCCACTAGGGCTGCCCTGCAATATCCTTTAATGTATTTCCACGGCGAAGAAAGGATACAATTCTGGACTATACCAAGTTAATCCTACTACTAGGGTAACAAATTTTCATAAAAATATATCAGCCCAGCAGTTTTATTCATACCTGCTGCAGATAAGGCATAATCGTTTTATCTATTTGCAATGAATTTCGAGGATTCTTCAGCCAATTTATTGAGACATCTGCCAGTGATGCATCTTGATATTCACCAAAAAGGCGGACAAAAGATGTGCTTCAACACCTGAAAATGTGGCAGAGCGGTTAGAAAACCCGAGACAAACCACTTTGCTGGCATACTTTCAACTTTGTGAAAAACAGCAGATTTAACAAAAACACTGTTATATAACGAAGTTCCGTCATATTATACTTCAACCGTAGAGGACGGCTGTGAATGGTGAGCCTGGCATTTTAAAAGAACATGTCATTGGAAGAGACTATACGGTACATCCAAACAACTCAGAGTGCTATTACTTATGCTTACTTCTACATACAGTGCGAGGACCTACTTATTTTGCAGAATTGCGAAAGGTTGACAATATTGAATATCCTACTTCCCAGGCTGCTTGCCAAGTGCATCACTTGCTTGATGGTGATTAGCATTGGGATGGCGCTTTGGCCAAAGTATGCGTCAGCGATAGTCCACTTTGCTTGCGTCATTTGTTTGCCATTTTGCTGTTTTTTTGTGGACTTTCGGATGCTGCACAGTTGTTGCAAAAATATCAGGAAAATTTAGTTGAAGACTTTTTAACCCCTTGCGTACCTTTGACGTAATAGTACGTCGCTGGCCGCTTATTCCAGCGTACCTTCGACGTACTATTACGGCGCAGGAATAAACTGTCACTATGTGAAATCACATAGTGACAGAACAGCGGCGGCAGCTGTCATTCACAGCTAACCGTCTCTGCTACCGGCCTGGGGACCAATTAGCAGTCCCCAATGCCGGCGATTGCTGTGATTGGTCAGTCTCTGAAGACTGACCAATCACAGCCGTCTGTGACGTCGTCTGCAGGAGAAAGCTCCTGTCACTTTCTCTGATCTCCTTACTTCTGTGAGATACGTGAGGAGATCAGAGAAAGCGGTGTAAAAAAAAACAAAACACTTTCTATTAACCCCTTCCCGAAAATGGGCGTATAGTAACGCCCTGAGGATGAAGCGGGCACAGGAGCTGTGCTCGCTCCATCTTCATCGGATGTCGGCTGTAATATACAGCCGACATCCCACTGCAACTACAGCGATCACTGTCCTCTCCGATCGCTGTAGTTTAACCCCTTAAATGCCGCTGTCAATAGCGACAGCGGCATTTATGTGATTGATACAGAGGGAGGGGGCTCCCTCTGCACCCCATTGCCCCCCCGCGAAAAATCGCGGGGTTCTGATGGTTGCAATGGCAACCAGGAAGCCTAGCAACGGCTTCCTGGTTGCCAGGTACGGGAGCCTATTAGGTCCTGCCCAAGGCAGGACGTAATAGGCTCAACTGTCAGTTGTAAAGTGACAGTTACAATACACTGCACTACATCAGTACATACAGAAGTAGTGCAGTGTATTGTGCAGGGGATCAGAAGATCAGATCTTCCAGTCCCCTAGTATGTGTAAAATAAAAAGTGAAAAAAAAGTAAAAAAAAAAGTTTTAGATAAATAAATAAATACAAGTTTTACGTAATAAAAACAATAATCGCCTTGTTTCCCTGATCAAGCCCTTTATAATTAGAAAAAAAATGAAAAAAAAGACAAAAACTAGACATAATAGGTATCGCCGCGTTCGTATCGGCCTGACCTAAAAAAATATCATATTATTTATCCTGCACGGTGAACACCGTAAAAAAAATACCATAAAAAACTGGCAGAATTTCCTTTTTTGGTCACGTTGTTTCCAAAAAAATGGAATAAAAAGTGATCAAAAAGTCGCGCGTAGCCAAACATGGTACCAATAAAAACGACAGTGTGTCACGCAAAAAATGTATGTACTCCGCACAGATTACATATGCCCCCACATTATAAACTGAAACACCAGTAAAACACTAAACAAAACTACTACCAAGCAAAATCTGCGCTCCAAAAGCCAAATGGCGCTCCTTCTGGGCCTGGCAGTGTGCCCAAACAGCGGTTTATGACCACATATGGAGTATTACCGTACTCTGGAGAACCGCTTAACAATTTATGGGGCGTATGTCTCCAGTGGTACAAGCTGGGCCCAACGCATTGGGCACTGAAATAGCATATATGTGGAAAATGTCAATTTTCAATCTGCAACATCCACTGTGCACTAATTTCTGCAAAACCTTTGGGGGTCAAAATGCTCACTACACTTCTAGATGAATTCCTTGAGGGGTGTAGTTTCCTAAATGGGGTCACTTCTCGGGAGTTTTCACTGTACTCGTACCTCAGCGCAATGCAACATGGCGTCAAAAACAAATTTTGTAAAATCTCCACTCCAAAAACGAAATTGCACTTTTTCCGTTTAGACCCTTGCCGTATGTCCAAATAGCCGTTTACAACCACATATGGGGTATTTCCGTAATCAGTAGAAATTGTGTAACACATTTTGGGGTGTCTTTTCTCCTGTATTCCTTGTGGAAATGAAAAATTCTGAGCTAAAGCTACAGGTTATTGGAAAAAAAAATGTTTTCATTTTCACGGACCAATTCTAATAAAATCTATAAAACACCTGAGGGCTCAAAATGCTCACTACACCTCTAATTTAATTCTTTCAGGGGTATAGTCTCCAAATTGGGATCACATCTGGGGAATTTCTACTGTACTGGTACTTCAGGGACTCTGCAAATGCGACATGGCCCCCAGAACCCAATTCAGCAAAATCTGAGCTGCAAAATCCAAATGGTGCTCCGTCCCTTCTGAGCCCTGCCATGGGTCCAAACAGCAGTTTATTACCACATAATGGGGTATTTCCGTAATCAGGAGAAATTGCTTTACAAATGTTGAGGTGCTTTTTCTCCTTTATTCCTTATAAAAATTGGAAAATTCTGTGTTTTTTCCAAAAAAAAGTCTCTTTTCATCTTCACAGACTAATTCAAATAAATTCAGCAAAAAACCTGTGGGGTCAAAATGATAACTATACCACTAGAAAAATTCCTTGAGGGGTATAGTTTCCAAAATGGGGTCACTTTTGGGGGGATTCCACTGTTTAGGTCCCTCCAGGGTTTTGCAAACGTGACACGGCACTGAATACCATTCCAGTAAAATCAGAGCTCCAAAATCCAAATGGCGCTCCTTCCCTTCTGAGCCCTGCTGTGGGTCCAAACAGCAGTTTATTACCACATATGGGGTATTTCCGTAATCGCGAGAAATTGCTTTACAAATGTTGGGGTGCTTTCTCTCCTTTATTTCTTGCAAAAATTAGAAATTTTTACGTTTTTCCAGAAAAAAAGTAGATTTTCATTTTCACAGACTAACTCCAGAAAATATAGCAAAATACCTGTGGGGTCAAAATGCTAACTATACCCCTAGATAAATTCCCTGAGGGGTGTAGTTTAAAAAATGGGGGTCACTTTTGGGGGTTTCCACTGTTTTGGCACCACAAGACCTCTTCAAACCTGACATGGTGCCTAAAATATATTCTGAAAAAAGGAGGCCCCCAAATCCAAGAGGTGCTCCTTTGCTTCTGAGGCCGGTGTTTCAGTCCATTATCACACTAGGGCCACATGTGGGATATTTCTAAAAACTGCAGAATCTGGGCAATAAATATTGAGTTGCGTTTCTCAGGTAAAACCTTCTGTGGTACAGAAGAAAATGTATTACACATGAATTTTGTAAAAAAAAATGAAATTTGTAAATTTCAGCTCTACTTTCCTTCAATTCCTGTAAAACGCCTAAAGAGTTGAAACACTTTCTGAATGCTGTTTTGGATACTTTGAGGGGTGCAGTTTTCAAAATGGGGTGTTTTATGGGGGTTTCTAATATATAGGGCACTCAAAACCACTTCAGAACTGAACTCGTCCCTGAAAAAATCGCTTTTTGAAATTTTCTTAAAAATATGAGAAATTGCTGCTAAAGTTCTAAGCCTTGTGAGGTCATAGAAAAATAAAAGGATGTTCAAAAAACGATGCAAACATAAAGTAGACATATGGGAGATGTTAATTGGTAACTATTTTGTGTGGTATTACCATCTGTTTTACAAGCAGATACATTTAAAATGGGAAAAATCATAATTTCTTCATATTTTCGCTAAATGTTGGTGTTTTTCACAAATAAGCAATGAATTTATCGACCAAATTTTTGCACTAAACTAAAGTACAATATGTCACGAGAAAACAATCTCAGAATCAATTGGATAGGTAAAAGCATTCCGGAGTTATTACCACATAAAGTGATACATGTCAGATTTGAAAAAATGGGTCTGGTCCTCAAGGCCAAAATGAGCTGGGTACTCAAGGGGTTAAGGAATGCACGACTAAACAATAACAGTGAACTGAACGACAGGTTGTGTGAAAGTAATATTAATCTATGTTTGCTGGCTATCCAAGACATAGTTACATCGATAGGGGGTAATCCTGTCTCTCAATATGGTATGCCCGCATCAGCTTTAGACGGGGAACGCATTAAAATGGAGTACGCGGCGGAAATAAACTATAATCCAGCGGAACTGGCCGAAACATTGCAAAACGGTGTCTCGTGTCTTACAGCGGAACAGCGTATGATATTCGATCGCGTGTGTCATAGCGTAAATGGTACTTTGGGAGAAATCCTGTTTTTAAATGCAGCCCGGGGTACAGGAAAAACATTTCTCACCAAAGTCATCTTGGCCCAAATACTCAATCAAAGCAAAATTGCTCTTGTTGTCCCTTCATCGGGCATAGCAGTCACATTGTTGCCCGGAGGCAAAATCGCCCATACAATGTTCAAGATCCCGATTGACTTTAATCTTGCGGAAAGCCCAGTGTGTAATGTTTCTAGAACTGCAACAAAGCAAGGGTTCTACCCAATTGCAGCTTAGTAATATGGGACGAGTGCACTATGGCAAACTGTAAAGCGGTAGATAGAACCTTGCGAGATATCAGACAAAATGACTGGCCCATGGGTGGTATGACAATGCTTTTCTGTGGCGATTTTAGGCAGACTTTGCCAGTCATACTGCGAGGAACGAGGGCAGATGAAATTAGAGCCTGTCTAAAAAGCTCAAGTCTGTGGCGCAACGTTATAACAATGCATTTAATGATAAAAATGTGGGCGCAAACAGGAGGCAACCCAAATGCACATGATTTTTCAGATTTCTTACTAAAATTTGGTGGCGGCATGTATCCGCAAGAAGGGAAAGTTATTTTGCCTGATAATTTATGTTGTACTGTTCCATCACTGCAAGACCTCATTTCTTCTGTGTATGGTGACCCAACACAAATAACAAATCATGAAAACTCTTAGCTATGCGAAAAAGCTATTTTGACCCCTTGCAATAACCAGGCAGCAGCAATAAACGCTGATTTATTGATGTGTGCTCATGGGGAAAGTGCAGAATATAGCAACAGAGTCATTGAAAAAGAAGACGCTACCGACTATCAGGTGGAATTTGTAAATTCCCTAAGCACACCCGGTCTTCCGTCACACAAAATGTATTTAGTAGTCGGCATCCCCATAATTCTCCTTAGAAAAATCGCTACAACAAAACGTGATAGAAGCTGAGATTTTAACAAGGTGTGGCGCATGTGATAGCGTTTTTATACCCCGAATCCCCCTCTTTCAAAATAATTTTCCCTTCAGTTTTAAACGTGTACAGTTTCCTGTCAGCTTATGTTACGCTATGACCATCAACAAAGCGCAGGGCCAAACGCTGCGGGTTGCGGGAATGAACCTCAATGTCAGCTGCTATGACCATCACCAGCTCTATGTGGCTCTCTCCCGTGTTGGAAACTCCAACAATCTTTATGCACACTTCCCTGGTGGTTCTACTGCTAACATTGTTTACAGGAAAGCATTGTCGTAGTGAACCTGACTACTGAAAGAAAACTATTTTTATTTTTTTTTAACTCGTTTTATTAAAAGTAACTGTCAGAGTCAAACCTTCACATACATCAGGATAACATTGTACATTCAATAGTAAATTTGTCAGAAGAATCAATACATACAAAGGGAATACTCGCAGGTATCCATGGTGGTAGACCGTGGTTCGCAGATTGATCAAATCATTCTAACAAAACTTTTAATCCAGTACATCATAAAAGTATGAAAGTGGCCCCATTTCGATATTCTGCAATAACGCATCCACCATCTCGTATGACATAAAAACAAAGCACCTGGATGTGTCCTCCTCCCGACTCCTTTACCCGCTCCCACCCCCAGCTTGAATCAGAGCAGCTGATTGCCCTTGGACTGTACAGTGAGTGAGATTCGATGAGCACCAACCACTCCAGATCAGATCGAATTTAGCCGGTTTCCCCCGGTGTTTATACACTATTTTCTCAAATGGAAGTATGTCATTGACCAATTTACGCCATTGCGCTACTGTCGGTGTCCTATCCGCTATCCATCTCATGGCCACCGCCTTCCTTGCCATAAATAGTGTTTCTCTGAGAAAAGTCCTCTCGTATATTGACCATTGCTCCTCAGTGAGCAGTCCCAGCAAACACACCTCCGGCCTGCAAGGTATCGTCCTCCCCAGCACTGCCGTCAATAATGTAACCACCTCCTCCCAAAAGCTAAGAATCCAGTGACAACCCCACATTAGGTGAATAAAATCAGCCCGCATCTCTCCACACCTATGACATTGTGAGGATGCCATCCTTCCCATACGATGTAACCTTACGGGCGTCAAATAACATTGGTGGATGATGAACAGTTGCACTAGTTTATTGTTTGCAGCTGGTGAAACCAGCAAGTGGGAACCCTGAGCCTCCCTCCATTCCTCCGCTGTGAGTTGTGGAATTAGTGCACGCCACCTATCCTCAGCCACAAGGGGCTCCATTCGCATTTTAGCCTCCAGTAGGAAAGAATAAATTTGAGAAACGACTCCACATGTAAACGGCGTGTTCAACCTCACCACCAAGTCACAGCTAGAGTACGTCGCGGAGTTCAGTGGGAATTGTGATAATAAAGCATGATGGAGCTGTATGCAATATAATTCATCCCCCAGTGGTATATTGAAAGCTGCCAGAATCTCACTCACCGTCATGACCGACCCTTCCTCCGTTAGCAGTTGTGATAGAGCAGCTACCTCTCTAGAGGACCAGTAATGTTTCCCCACCATCCCATGCAGATGGGAAAAACTCGGATTATCCCACAGCGGACTCTCCGCCACCACCCCCACAAACCCCAGTAGATCTTTAGCCTGTTGCCAGACTCGTCTGGCCAACTTATGCAAGGGTAACAGGGAGCGGTGTCTAAAATCATACGGTTCCAATATCGGCCACAGGGTTTTCAAGCCCAACACCCGGGCTAAATGACACTCAGCATTAGTTGTTAGGGGGGGGGGAGACCCAAGAAGTCAAGTACCTGAGCTGACCCGCCAAGTAATATAAAAAAACATCCGGTAACGCAGCCCCGGCCTCATCTTTAGGTCTTTGTAGAATCAAAAGCTTGAGTTTAGATCTCCCCCCCCCATACAAATGGCGCGAACATCGAGTTTATTATTTTAAAGAAGCTTTAAGGCACCAACACATCCATGTGCTCCAACACATACAAAAACTTCGGCAATACTATCATTTTTAACAGATTAACGCGTCCTGCCACTGACAAAGGCAGACCTTTCCACACCTGTATTTTATCCCTTAGGTACGTGACCAAGGGCGCTACATTTAACCCGTATGATCTAGAACTATCTCTAGCAATATTAATGCCCAAGTATATGAACTCTGGTCTTACTGGCAGTCCGCAGAACTGGGTGCTCCATCCACAGTCATCCTGCCTCAAAGGCATCAGATACGATTTGGACCAATTAATTAGTAACCCGGAATACCTTCCAAAAACGTTAATGAGGGATATGGCCCTAGGAAGGGTGACGTTGGGGTTCGCCATAAATAATGCCATGTCATCCGAATATAGCCCTATCCGGTCCTCTCTGTCCCCTATTCTAATTCCCATATATGCGGGATCCCTCCTGATCGTAAGAGCCAGTGGTTCAATGGCCAATGCAAAGAGAAGTGGCGAAAGTGGACACCCCTGCCTCGTGCCCCTATGGAGGCCAAAGGAGGGGGACAGGGCCCCATTCACCATCACCTGCGCTCGTGGAGATTTATACAATAAGGAGACCCAATTAATGAATCCATCCCCAAACCCAAATCTTCGCAGCACTGCCAGCAGATAAGGCCATTCTACCGAGTTAAATGCCTTTGCCGCATCCAGAGATGCCACAGCCCAGTCATGCTGCTCCTACCATCCAATCTGCGTCACCACCTGTACCCGTCTAATATTCTCTGAGGTGGACTTGCCGGGTATAAAGCCACACTGGTCTGAATGGATGATCTCCTTTATCACATTACATAGCCTATTAGCCAGCATCTTAGTCAAGATTTTGTAATCCACTGTCAGCAATGAGATCGGTCTATATGAACCACATTCATCTGGATTTTTGCCTGGTTTCAGCAGTACAATTATGGTGGCGTCACACATGGATTCCGGAAGAGCAGAGCTCCGATAGCTATGTTCAAACAGGGCCAGCAATTGGGGGGCCAGTAGCTCCCCATACTGTAGATATACCTAAAGGGGGATACCATCCGGCCCTGAGGCTTTCCCCTTAGCCATAGACGCCATCCCCTCCAAAATCTCGTCTACCGTAAATGGAGCATCCAGCACCGCCACCCGCTCGGCTGTCAATGTAGGAAACGATATTCCATCCAAATACTTCTCCATCTCATCCATCCCATAATCAACTTTTGAAGCATACAACTGATCATAAAACTGTGTGAATTGCTCAAGAACATCCCTCGAGGAGGTGTAGGTTCTATCGCCTGGCTCCACTATACCCATCACTGGGGGGGATCAAGAACTGTTCCGAACCATATGAGCAAGAATTTTACCCGATTGATTGCCCAATTCAAAATGAGATTGTTTGCTAAAGAATAGACTAAGCGATGTCTTATCCCTCAAGACCTGTAAATACTGTCTACCCAGATCCAGCCAGGCATTCCGGTTAGCCGGTGTGGGATCCTGAACAAATGCCCCTTCCGCCTGTGAACATTTATATGCTAAGTCCTCCTCCTGAAGGGCGGAAGCTCGTTTTACATAGGATATGGAGGATCGTAGACATCCCCTCAAATAGGCCTTGAGGGTATCCCACACCAGTGACCGATTTTCCATCTGAGCATGTGCTTCTATAAAGATTGATAGCTGATCCGGTATACGATCATTTTGCTGAATGAGCTGAAGCCAAAACGGGTGTATCTTACCCATACCCCTTCTGCCTGCCTGTGGCTTTCTCAATGTTAGTAAGATCGGGCTGTGATCCGATATCCCCCTCGGTAAGTGATCCACAGAATCTACCTCCTGGAAAACCGCAGGCGAACCAAATGTATAATCAATTCTGGACAGCGCATTGTAGTGTAGGGTGTGGCATGTGTACTCTCTAATCCCTCTGTGTGTCGCTCTCCACAGATCAATCCATCCCATTTCCTTTACAAGGAGACTTAGCTGAGAGGGGCTTCCAGGACCTCTACTCCCATACCCCCGGGTATGCTGACACAAATCGGACGGCTTCCTGGATTATTGCCAGTGAGGCTGGTGGAGGATTATACACCCCCAAGATCACATAGGGACATTCATCAAGAACCGCATGTAGAAAAATGTACCGCCCCTCCGGGTCCATGTTGGATTGTAGCAATTTCCAACGGAGCTCCACATGCACTAAGATGGCCACCCCTCTAGAGTACGAGGTGTGTGAGGCATGTCCCACCCACTGCACCCAGGGCTTACTCAAACTCCTCACAGTATCAGGTGTCATGTGTGTTTCCTGTAGACACGTTAAATGTGGACGCTGTCTCCGCACAGCAGCGAATATCATATGCCTCTTTTCAGGAGACCCCATTCCCCGAACATTCCAGAACATTAACCGTAATCCTGCCATTTCGTACTGTTAACACATATTGGAGTACCGTAGCCCAGGATCCTAACCACAAGCCCCTGAGTGACAATTGTCCCGCACCCGTCTGCAGTTCCCACTATGTTTCGTAGGTGTACAATATTTATGCTAATTTCTTCGGTAATGTGAGTTGACTCAGTATCCTTCATAACAAAATCAAGAACAAACATTGCTCAACAGGAGCAAACCTTTGTAGCCAATACTCTAGGGGGTAGTTTCTACGGCTAGCGTATTTCTGCTGCAAATACACTATCTGTATAGGTATAGCGTTTCTCCCGACCAGCATCCCATCCACCAGATATAATAAGGAAGTGCAGGAGAACAAATGGATCTTTTCAAGGGCGCTGCTGTGTGGTGAAATGATGAGGACGGAGTCCCGAGGTATTGATAATAGGTTCAATTTATTGTGAGTGGCTACGCGTTTCAACGATGAACAATCGTCTTCATCAGGCCATGTACATATCAGAATGGACACATCTTAAATAGCATGTAGGTTCAAATTGACACAAGTGAAAAAAACCGCCAAATCTGCAGGGGTCAGGTGCGATCGTGACGTCACTCCCGGCTTTTTCTCACTATTCCCAACACAGGGTTATAAATGCGTAAAGTATTTTATCAAATAAAACAAATATTTACTTGTGGACTGAAATACAATTAAAAGAATGAAAACGAAGAATAAAGTAAAAGAAGAAATGAACAATGTTGCTGGGTTAAAATGAATGAAGCCGGGACGCGGCTTCGTTACCAGGACAACCAAGCGGAGATCGGAGCGATGGAGCGAATGGATAGATCTATGGTTGCTGTGGGTAAGATATTGAACAAATTAAAAACATGTATTATTTAAATATGAGAATGCACATAGATATAATATCGGGCATGGACATTCTTTTGTGACTGCACAGATAAAACAATAATTGTCTAAAGTTATCGTGATTCGCAGAGTGGTTCAGTTCTGGTTTGAATTTTAATATTAATATGTAGCATATTTTGGAACTCTGTGATGTAATTCAATACGAAGATCTTATTCTTAACAATAGTATACATTGTAAGAAATGGTTAGAAATGCAATCACATTACTAAGTCAATAGTGCAGAACCACGGAACCGTAGGTTCCGAAGTAAAACAAGGACAGGACAGAACATAACGCAGGTAAGCTGATAAAAAATCAATTATGGTTAAAAGTGATAATAGTGAGAACGTTGCTGTTTTTAAAAGGAAAATATAAGTAAAATATATAGAGACGAGGGTTGCGTAGCACAAAGAAAATGCATAATTAATGAATGAGTTAGGCAGTCGGATTCCAAATGTTTAATGATATGTGATAGTTTGGAGATTATTTGGCCTCAAATATTATTTTAAAATTTATGGTGTAGGTTAATCCAATGATGTTTCAGAGATGTCATTCAAACCCCTTGGATGTAAAGTCTGTAATTTAAAAATCCAATAGTTTTCCCTCTGTTTGAGTTTATTAAATCTGTTGGGAACGTCATGATGTATATCTTCAATGGGTGTAACTATAATTTGATTAAATTGACATTTATGTATGTGGGTGAAATGGCGAGACACACTATGTTTCAAAAAGCCTGTGTTCACATTGAATCTGTGTTTGTTTATTCTGGATCTGAGGTTTTGTGTCGTTCTCCCTACGTATTGGAGTTGGCATGTATATTCCAATAGATAAATCACATATGTACTACTGCAACTTAGGGATGACTTGATTGGAAAGGACTCTTTTGTAACTGTCGATGTGTATGAGTATTTTTTGTTATTGATACTATTGCAGCATAGGCATCGTGGGTGGCCGCATTTATAGGAGCCAGTGGGTCTGGATAGAAACGTTGCTGATATTGTTTTGGGTTTACGGATTCTGCTGGGGGTCAGAATATTTTTCAGAGTTAGTGATCGTTGAAAGGTGATGCTTGGATGAGCGGGTATCGCATCTTTGAGGTAAGGGTCACTTTTTATGATGTGCCAATGTTTGTGTAAGATTGACCTGACTGTCTTGTTCCCTTGATTAAACGTTGTAATGAAATTAGTGTTATATTTATTAGGTACTGATTTTTTCTGTACAGGGATTAGGCAGGAGTCCTGGGATAATAGTGAGGCTTTTTGTCTTGCATCTTTAATAAGTTGTAGAGGGAAGTTCTTTTCTCTAAATCTTCTTTCTAAGATATTGCACTCTGATTTAAAATTTACGTTGGTACTGCAATTTTTACGTACTCTTCTGAATTGGCCGAAGGGTACATTGGTTAGCCAAGGGCGATAATGAGCACTTTTGAAGTCGATATAGCTGTTCACATCGACGGATTTAAAGTGAGTTTTTGTGACAAAATGTTCGGTCATGGTGTCATAGCTGATAGTTAGGTCCAGGTAATCGATTGCAATTTCAGAAAAAATGTGCGTGAAAGAAATATCGTAACTGTTAGTGTTTAAAAATTTTATAAAACTAGAAGCTTCGTTTTCTGAACCTGTCCACACGAAGAACAGGTCGTCGATGTAACGCCTATATAAAAGAATGTTATTTTTAAAAAGATGTTCCCCAAAAATGTATTCCTCTTCGAAGGCCCCCATGTACAGATTTGAGTAGGCTGGTGCGAATCTGGTACCCATCGCACAGCCTCTGATTATATTATAAAAACTGTTATTAAAAGTGAATGTATTATGATGAAGAATAAAATCAATGCAATTGGTTAGAAAGGAAACTTGGTTATCAGGGATTAGGACGTTAGATGATAGAAATGATTTGGTTACCTGCATGCCTTTATTATGTGGGATGTTACTATACAAAGATGTTACATCAGCTGTTAAAAAGTATATGTTGGATGTAGTTGCGTCAATTTTGAGATTGAATAGGTCTCTGATTAGTTGAGTAGAGTCTTTGAGGTAAGATGGTAACATAAGCAGAAACGGTTGAAGGTGTGAGTCTACAAAGTGAGAAAGGTTACTGGTTAATGAGCCGATTCCTGAAATGATGGGACGTCCGGGGGGGTCTGTGAGTGTTTTGTGGATTTTGGGGAGATGATAAATAAACGGTATGTTCGGAAATGGTACATTTAAAAAACTTTTTTCTTTTTTCGTGAGTAGGCCCTCCTGGAAGGCTTCCTCTATCATAGATGTATATTTACATATGTAGGCGGGAAGGGGATTGGACGTTAATTTACAATAAAACATTTTAAAACCTGACTTGTATTAAAGGTCCCCCATCTCTCTTATTCAGAACACATAAGGAAGAAATTATGAGGACTAAACTGCCCAGCTTATAACACGGACCTTATGCCCCACATAGCATCTTGTAGATAACATGTTACAACATCACATCATTATCATATAAGGATACTTTCAACTGGAACTTCTGTAGTACAAGCAATATGGGGTATCCATGAGTTCCATATAGCGGCAATAACCTCCCAGCCTGCACAGCCACAGCGATCAGCGTCGAGGAGATCGCCTATGCTTTCTCGTAAGCCATTCTTCCGCCTCAGTGGGATCCGTAAAAAATATGGCTCGATCTCCATCCACCACCCGCAATCTAGCCGGATAAGCCATCGAATGTGGAATCTGCAGGTCCCGGAGTCAGCGTTTGATAGGGACATATGACGCCCTCTGTCGCTGCAAATCAGGAGAAAAATCCGGATATATGGACACAGAGGCATTTTCAAATCGAATCCCGCCGGCCTTCCGAGCTTCCAGCAGAACCGTGTCCCGATCTTTGCAATTCAACATCCGAGCAAGCAGTGGTCTTGGGGGGGCACCCGGAACTGGTAACCGTGCTGGAACCCTGTGCGCCCTTTCCACCGCATACGCCAACGAAAAGGAGGCAGCTGGAAAGATCTCCCTCAGCCATTTTTCCACGAATTCTCCAGGCCTCTGCCCCTCTGCCCTCTCCGGCAATCCCACAATGCGAAGATTATTGCGACGCGATCTGTTTTCTAAATCGTCTGCTTTTTGGCGCCACAGATCAACTTTACGGTGCAGATCTTGAATAGCCACCGGCATGTTAGCAGTAAGGTCTTCCAAGGTTGAAATCATGCCCTCCGTCTCCGTGACTCTTTCCCGCACATTCTGCAGACCCTGCCTCAATAGGCCCACGTCCACTCTCACCTCATCGATCTTAGCCGTTAGTGTCAGCAGCTTATCCGATGCCTCCTGCAGCATGATTCCTGCATCCTGTTCCGAGGGAGCAGGGGTTGATGTCCCAGCTACAGTTGAGGCCGCGGCCTGCGCAGCAGAGCTCCCGCCGGCGCCATCTTGGATCACCACGCAGGCATATGATTTCAGCATTTCCGCCGCGTCCATCGCTTTAGGCGGGCTCATCTTTTTCCTGGAAGATGTCCTTCCCTTCCGACGTAGCAGGTAAGGAATTTTGGCTGCTTTCAAGGATTACAGCACCGTCAGGAGGATATTAGATAGGATGCTGGCCCGGAGCTATCGCCACACACGTCCTCTCACATCAGCAGCTGGCCACGCCCCCCCAAAAAATATTTTTAATTGAATAAGTATAAAAGAGTATCCGGCACACCAATTTTGAAATAAAAGGTATTTTTATTTTGTTTTTAATGCCAGTGCGACGTTTCGGTCTAATCGACCTTCATCAGGCACTGAACCGTGCTGGAAAACTGCATAGACGAGCGCTAGTGGTGCTGATAGCGGCTAGCCGCTGTGTCATGGCGCAGTGGCTAGCCGCTATCAGCACCACTAGCGCTCTTCTATGCAGTTTTTGAGCACGGCTCAGTGCCTGATGAAGGTCGCTTAGACTGAAACGTCGCACTCTGCCACTGGCATTAAAAACAAAATGAAAATACCCTTTGTTTCAAAATTGGTGTGCCGGATACTCTTTTAGGCCTTATTCACACAAACGCGTGCGTATTGCGTGCGCAAAAAAAAACCAGAGTTTTTTTGTGCGTTGCAGTGCCGTGTGTCATCAGTAGTTGGTGTGTGGCTGCGTGATTTTCGCGCATATGACATCGTTATGACACTCTTTTTTTATGTTAATAAACAGAAATTAAGGAGGTGGTTTTATTTGTCCCTTCATTTCTTTAACAACTGTTGTGCGAATCACGAGCACCACACGGAAGTGTATCCGTGTGCTGCGCATGATATTCACGCACCTATTGACTTCAATGGGTGCGTGATGTGCGAAAAACACCCAAGTATAGGACATGTCGTGAGTTTTACGCAGAGGACACGCGTTGCGTGAAAATCACGGACTGTCTGAACGGCCCCATTGACTAACATAGGTCCGTGCGACGTGCATGATTTTCACGCGTGTATCATGGACGTTAAACACGTTCGTGTGAATAAGGCCTTATACTTATCTTCGGGATGGGCCCCTATCCGTTCAAAACCCCATCCTTCCACATATCTGGTGCTGTCTGAACCTATACACATATTTTTAATTGACGTTTGTTTATTGTCTTTGTTGTTTTTCTCACTTTGTTTTGAGTATGGTCCAAGGCTAGGAGTATACTTATAAAAAACGGCATTGGTACGTTTTCAGTGGCCTGCGCGTATGAAGTTGCGGGCATAACTGGTTAAACATAAAGTGGGTTTACCTCAAGTACTAAGGTCTGTCTACTTATGGTGGTAGAGTAAATACAGACTGTAGAATCTATAGTAAATCTCTTATGATGATACTCTTATTTTATGCCCACAAAAACATTGTCACTCACTGCAAACACCCCAAGGTCCCTACACTGCAAGCATGGATCAAAATGGTAAATTCTACTATTCCCCTCTTTAACCCCTTGGTGCTGCAGACATTTTTCTTTTTTTCCTCCCCATCTTCCAAAAGGCATAACTTTTTTATTTTTCCATCAAGATATAACGTATGAGAGCTTGTTTTTTTTTTTCTTAAGATGATGTGTAGTTTTTAATGTTAGCATTGAAAGTACCATATAATATACTGAGAAACTGAACTAATATTCTTTGTGGGGTGAAATTGGAAAAAGAAAACAGATTCCTCCATTGTTTGGCTTTTGTTTTTATAGCGTATACCTTGTGGTAAAAATGAAGTGTAAACTTTATTCTGCAGGTCATACCAAATTTCTATATTTTTTGATGATGAACTACTTTTACTAAGATTAAAATTTATTTGTTATAAAATTAAAAAAAAACATTTGTGTTGCCATTTTATGAGAGCCTAAACGTTTTATCTTTCCAAAAAACAGCAATCCTTGCATTGTGAATTATTTTTTTTTACTGCGTCATCTTGCTGGTTATATAATGTGATATTTTAATAGTTCAGACTTTTAGAGACACAGTGATACCAATTATGTTTACTTTTTTTCATTTTATATTACAGTAGTGAAAAAAGCTTTTTTTTTTACTTTAAATTGTTTTAGTTTCAAAAGGTATTTATGGTTTTGAAAATGGGTATGAAAAACAAAAGGAGTACAAACAAAATATAGTGACCCTACACAGAGAGCAAAAAATAATTTGTAACAGGTACAAAACATAACAGAAGAAAAGGAAAGAAACAACACAAAGAAAAGAAAAAACATATACGACAACGGTATTCTCACAGTCATGTAAAAGATGATATAAGCACAGTAAAATCATGTTAAAATCATTAGGAGCTCACACATCTTTATAAAATACAAAAGCAATACAATCATTTATCTCTGGGTAGTCTCCTAAAGTCGTTCTAAATGGAGATATAATGTGACAAATCAGAAGAGTGAGAGGAGAATAGCCAAGGCATCACACCATATTATATTGCTCATTCACATCAGTACGGACTGCTTCAATTGTCTCGAATATAGCTATTGTATCTACTGAGCCTTAGACCTCAGAAAAAGCTGGGTCAGGTGCTTTCCACTTAGAAGTGATGTGTGTACAGGCCGTTAAAAGTATATATTGAGCGAACTTAAAGGAGGCATAGCGTAAGGATGTGGGCCTATCCCCCAATAGACAGAGAGCACTTTATGAAAAGTGAGACCCAAAACGCCAGATATAATCAGACAGAGAGAATCCCAAAATGTACTCAATTTGGACAGGCTCACCATGTGTGATACATGGAACTGACAGAGCCACAGTTACTAAAACAGAAGGGTTATCATTGGGTTAGATGGTATGGAGATTGTCTGGCACTAGATATATCCAATGGAAAACCTTCATGGACATCTCCATCAGAGTTACTTGCCAATTGATCCTTATGTTGAAGTTAACAACCACTCCACCATTTCTCCAAGGAAAGCTGGCATTGGATATCCTCCTTCCACCTTAATATGGTAATTTTTGAGCCTCAGGAGGGGAGTTCAACAATCAATACATTAATTTATGAGGCCTACTCTATCCAAAGAAAACAAAACAAATCATTCCAAAGAAGTACAGTGGATCAATGTTAGGGTACCAATCACAAAACGCCAAAATGAAAGGATCTGTACTAGCCTAAACTCCTCTCTCTTAGGTGGTTTAAAACGCTCCCAAACTTGAATAGTGAAAATCTATTTTCCATTAACCCCTTGGTGACATGTCACGTAATATTATATTGCTGTCGCCAAGGTCCTAAGGCAAAGCAACGTAATAGTACACGATGATGATGGTGCAGGCTCAGAAGCTGAGACCGCACCATCGCCAGCAGGTATCAGCTGTGTACAGCTAATCTCCGATCTGGCCGATTAACCCCTAAAATGCGGAGCTCAAAAGCGAGCGCTGCATCTACGGGGTTTTACCAGCAGATCGGAAACTAGCCACGATCCCTGCCATTAACCCCTTAGATGCTGCGATCAAAAGCGATCGCATCATCTTAGTGGTTTTTGGCCGATCGGCATCACTGCGATGCACAGCATTACCGATCGTTGCTATGGCACCCAGAGGCCTAACAACGGCCTCCTGGTCTGCCACGTATGGAAGCCACTTAGGCCCTGCCCAGAGGCGGGGCCTAATAGGGTTGCTGTCAGTAAATAACTGACAGCTCTAATGCATTGCACTACGTGAGTTAAGATCAGAGGTGCAGGCCCTCAAGTCCCCTAGTGGGACACAACAAAAAGTTAATAAAAATGTTGAATAAAAGTGTAAGAATAAAAGTTTCAAGTTAAAAAACAAACAAAGACTGCTTTTCTTCCTATAATAAGTCTTTTATTATAGAAATAAAATGAAAACTTTAAAAACAAGTACACATATTTGGTATCACCGCGTCTGTAACGAGCCTAACTGTAAAACTGTAATGTTATTTTTCCTGCACAGTGAACACCACAATTTTTTTTATAAAAAACATTGCCAGAATCTCTATTTTTTGGTCACCACTCCTCACAAAACATAAAATAAATAGTGATCAAAGAGTCGCATTTACCCCAAAACAGTACCAATAACAACTACAAACCGTCCTGCAAAAAACAAGCCTTTGCAAAGCTGTTTTGATGAAAAATAAAAAAGTTATGGCTCTCAGACTATTGTGACACAAAAAATAAATTATTTAAAAAAAAAAAAGTGATTTTATTGTGCAAATGCTGTAAAACATAAAAAAAAACTATATACATATGGTATCACCGTAATCGTATCGACCCACAGAATAAATTAAAATGCCATTTACAGCCCACGGTGAAAACTGTAATAAAAAAGGAATAAAAACGTTGTCAGAATTGCTTGTTTTTGGTCACCTTGCTTGCCAAAAAAATGGAAGAAAAAATAATCAATAAAATCGCATGTCCCCAAAATGGTACCAAACTACAGATTGTACAAATAAGCCCTCACTCAGCTCTGGTGGAGAAAAAATAAAAAAGTTCTGGCTCTCAGAATATGACAACACAAAATGTGCAGAGTGTTCCAAAAGCGGATAAGATTGGGCACCATTTATCAGCGCGACACCGGCCACATATGAATTATTATTTATTTATTGAACACTCTTATTATGCTCTGATGTACTCCGCACAGCTTACATATGCCCCCACATTATAAACTGAAATACCAGCCATACCCCAAACAGAAAAACTACCAAGCAAAATCTGCGCTCCTTCTGAGCTTCTGAGCCCTACAGTGTGACAAAATAGCAGTTTACGTCCACATATATGGCATCACCGCACTAGGGAGAACCCGCTTAACATTTTATGAAGTATTTGTCTTCAGTGGCACAAACTGGGCACAACACATTGTGCACTAAAATGGCATATCAGCAGAAAATGTTAATTTTTACTTTGCACCATCCATGCATTCATTTCTAATGAAAAAACACATTGGGTCAAAATGCTTACTACACCCCTTAATATGCCCTACTTTACTAGTTTCCAAGATAGGGGGTCACTACTTGGGGGTTTGTTTTACTATCTGACCTCGGAGCCCTGAAATTGTGGGCCAATGCTGTGAAAATCACCAAAATAGACCTCAAATGCGTATGGTGCTCTTCACTTCTGGGCCCTATCATTTGTCCAGGCAAATGATAAATGCCTTAAGGATTGTAGTTTCGGAAATGGGGTCACTTCTTGGGGGCTTCCACTGTTTTGGCCCCTCTGGGGCACATATCTATGAATTATTATTTATTTACCACATTATTATACCCTCTTATTATGCCCTAATGTACTCCGCACAGCTTACATATACCCCCACATTATAAACTGAAATACCAGCAAAACAGAAAAACTACCAAGCAAAACTTGAGCTTCAAAAGCCAAATTTCGCTCCTTTCCTCCTGAGCCCTACCGTGTGTCCAAAAAGCAGTTTATTACCACATATGAGATATTGCCGTAATGGGAAAAAATTGCTATTCAAATGTTGGGGTGCATTTTCTCCTTTATTTCTTGTAAAATTTGAAAATGTCCATGTTATATCCGAAAAAATGTAATTCTTAATTTCACAGCATAATTACACTAAATTCTGCAAAAAAACAGTGGGGGTCAAAATTCTCACTATACACCTTGATAAATTGCTTGAGGGGTGTAGTTTCCCAAATTGGGTCACTTTTGAGGGGTTTCCACTGATTTGGTCCCACGGGGGCTTTGCAAATGTGACATGGCACCGCAAACCATTCCAACAAAATTTGAGCTCCAAAGGCCAAATAATGTTCCTTCTCTTCTAAGCCCTGCCATGGGTATGAACAGAAATTTATGTCCACATATGAGATATTGCCGTGCTCATGAGAAATTGCTTTACAATGTTTCTAATGTTTAAGGCCCTCAAAGCCACTTCAGAACTGAACTGGTCCCAGAAAAATAGCATTTTGACATTTTCTTGAAGATGTGAGAAATTGCTGCTGAAGTTTTAAGCCTTGTAACATCCTAGAAAAATAAAAGGACGTTCAAAAAAATGATGCAAACATAAATTAGACATATGAGAAATGTAAACTATTAACTATTTTGTGTGGCAGGGGCGTAGCTAGGGGGGCAGGCGGGGCATGTGCCCCGAGCGCAAGGGAAGGGGGGGAGCCGAAGAGCAGCTGATCGCTGCTGACAGGCGCCCCGTATGTCGGACACCTGCAGCAGCTTAGGAAGAGCCAGGAAATATAGGGCGTTCTGACTGGGGTCTGTGACAGCCATGGAGTGGACCAGTCCAGTCACCTGACCTCACGTCAGTGACATGAGGTCAGATGACTCAAGTTAGGGGACAGGTCCACTCCCATGCTGCAGCCTCCCTGCATCTGCCTGTGCGCTGTGCTCTGCCGAGAAGCAGAGAGGAAGCTCCGCCCACACACAGCCCGTCCTGACCTGTCAGCAAGGAGACATGGTGAGTGTCTGTGTGTGTCTGTCTGTGTGTGTCTGTCTGTCTGTGTGTGTCTCTGTCTGTCTGTGTCTCTGCATGTGTTTGTCTCTTATATCTACTACATTATCTGTACTGTGTAGCAAAGCTGAGATTGTAATTTAGCGCAATGTGTTATCTGTGGTTTTACATAGGCCTGCAGGGGACACAACTACATTATCAGTACTCAGAGAGTTATCAGTGTGCTATCCAGTGGCGTAACTACCGCCGTAGCAGCCGTAGTGGCTGCTACGGTGCCCGCGGCATGAGGGGGCCCGTGTCGCCCGCCGGCACGGAACCCCACCATGGCCGGAGGCTCCGCTAGCAGCCGCTACGGCTGCTACAGCGCGACAATGCTTAACACTACGGCAGAGCAGGGAGGTATCTCCCCACTCTGCCATTAAACAAAAGACATGTATCCCCTCTCCACAGGATATACACAGGATAGGGGATACATGTGTGATCGTTGGCAGCGATAGGGAGAACGGGGGACTGAAAGTCCCCTGAAATTCTCCATCACTAACCTCGGACTTCCGGGGTCTGTGTCGGCAGCTCCGTAGTAATGAATTTCTACGGTCATTTTTATTGAGCTGCCGACACAGACGCCGGAAGTCCGAGGTTAGTCATGGAGAACTTCAGGGGACTTTTGGTCCCCCGTTCTCCCTATCGCTGCCAGCGATCACACATGTATCCCCCTATCCTGTGAAGAGGGGATACATGTCTTTTGTAGGACGCACTGTAGGTTGGATTTTTTTGGGAGGGGGGACACTGTATGGCGTTCCCTACAGGGGGGGGGCTGTATGGCGTTCTCTACAGCGGGGCTGTATGGCGTTCTCTACAAGGGGGGCTGTATGGCGTTAGCGCCATAAAGCCCGCTCTGTAGATAACGCCATACAGCCCCCCTGTAGATAACGCCATACAGCCCCCCTGCAGGGAACACCATACAGCCCCCCCTGTAGATAACGCCATACATACCCCCCTGTAGATAACGCCATACAGCCCCCCCTGTAGAGAACGCCATACAGCCCCACTGTAGAGAACACCATACAGCCCCCCCTGTAGATAACGCCATACAGCCCCCCTGTAGAGAACGCCATACAGACCCCCTGTAGATAACGCCATACAGACCCCCCTGAAGAGAACGCCATACAGCCCCCCTGTAGGGAACACTGTACAGCCCCCCCTGCAGGGAATGCCATACTGCCCCCCTGTAGGGAACGCCATACAGCCCCCCCTGTAGAGAACGCCATACAGCCCCCCTGTAGAGAACGCCATACAGCCCCCCTGTAGAGAATGCCATACAGCCTCCCCCCTGCAGGGAACGCCATACAGCCCCCCTGTAGGGAACGCCATACAGCCCCCCCCCCATAGATAACACCATACAGTCCCCCTGTAGATAACGCCATACAGCCCCCCCTGTAGATATAGGTATACAGACCCCCCTGTAGATAACGCCATACAGCCCCCCTATAGATAACGCCATACAGCCCCCTCTGTAGATAACGCCATACAGCCCCCTCTGTAGATAACGCCATACAGCCCCCTCTGTAGACAACGCCATACAACATACAGCCCCCTTTGTAGATATCTACAGGGGGGGCTGTAAAAAAGGCACTATCTACAAGGGGGGGGGTTGTGTGACACCCAGGGGAGGGGGGGCCCCAGTCAAAAGTTTGCTATGGGGCCCAGTCTTTCCTAGATACGCCCCTGGTGCTATCTGTAGTGTTACATAGGACCGCAGGTAAGCTATACTACATTATCTGTACTGTGTAGCAGAGTTGAGATTGTAATTTAGCACAATGTGTTATCTGTGGTGTTACATAGGACTGCAGGGGAAACAACTACATTATCAGTACTCAGAGAGTTATCACTGTGTTATCGGTGGTGTTACATAGGACTGCAGGGGAAACAACTACATTATCAGTACTCAGAGAGTTATCACTGTGTTATCTGTGGTGTTACATAGGACTGCAGGCAACATCTACTACATTATCTGTGCTGTTTACATATGTGCCTGTGTGGGTATATATGGGTCTGTTTGTGAATGTGTCTTTGTGCTTGTATATTTGTGCCTTTTATGTATTTGTATATGTTCCGGTCTGTGTATTTATCTGCCGGTGTGTGTGTGTGGGTGTGTGTGTGTGTGTGTGTGTGTGTGTGTGTGTGTGTATATATGTGTCTGTACGTCTATATATTTACCTGTATGTATGTATTCCAGAATGTGTGTATGTATATTTGCCTGTATGTCTAAATATCTGTCTTTATGTATGTACAGTATATATGTTCCAGCGTGTCCATATATGTGGTTAATTTTTGGTTTGTTTAGGGGGCGGCAATAGAGAGTCCCGCACAGGGCGCCATCCAAGAAAAGTCCGGCCCTGGCTGTCACCGACCCTAGTAAGAAGGAACTCCGCCGCTGCCTGCGCTGCATGACCTCCTCGGCTTCTCCGGTAAGTCACACCAGGCAGAGCGGAGAGTGGTAGCGGTAGGCTACCGCTCACTGGTCTGTTCACAGTGTGGCGCTAAGTACAAGGGGTGGGAGTGTGCCGCTATCTAGAAGGGGGAAAGCGGGCTGTGTGTGGCGCTATCTACAGGGGGGGCTGTGTGGCACTATTTACAAGGGGGGCTGTGTGTGGCCTCTTTAATTTATTTTCTTTTAATTTATTTTTATGTTAATTACATTATATAACTATATCGCTTGTAAAATGTAGAAATGCTTTTATACTCGCGTTACATTAAAAAAATGGTGAAAAAAAAATTACACCTCATTGATTGGTAGGGAAAGAAAACATGGCGAGGGGGAAGGAGATGTCGGGAAATAAGTTGGGGGGGGGGCGCCAATCTGAATCTTTGCCCCGGGTGCAGGAGAACCTAGCTACCCCTCTGTTGTGCGGTATTACTATCTTTCTTATAACCAGTTACATTTAAAGGGAACGTGTCAAGAAATTATTATTTTTTTATATATCTTATTGCTTTTAGTATGTCATTAAAATAAATTTTATCTATTTGTGTTTTTGTGATGTACTTTTTTCTTTCTTTTACTTCTCTATGGGGGCTGCCATTTTTTTTTTTCATCTCTTTATGTGTCGATTAACGACACATACGGAGATGGAATACAGCACATACATCCCCATAGAGAATGCGAATGGGAGCTGTTCCATTCACTATAGCGTACGCCGTCTGTGTGGGAACGGCACATGCGCCGCTCCCACACAGTCCAAAAATAAGGTCTTCGGCAGAGCGACATCCGGTGCCATTTTCATGTGGACCGGAAGCCGCGGCTGGACAGTAAGATGACTACTTCCGGTCGCGGCTTCCGTTCATATGTTCAGGATCAGAGGGAGCGGAGGCAGCGACGGCGGCGGCAGGAGCAGGTAAGTTATGTTTGTGTATGTGATGTGTGTCTATGCTCATGTTATACTGTGTCTAATCCTCCTACACTGTGCATTTGCTAAAAAAATGGCTGCACACAGTGTAGGAGGTTTGAACATTCAACCCCCTCCTTTCTCTCTAGCCAGGAGAAAGGAGGGGGGATTGTTTGAGTACACTAGAGCGAGTTTGTCTTCTCCAATTTTGCAGCATAAAGCAATGAGGTGCTTTACCACATGCCAATGTTGCAATTTTGGGAATTGCTCCCTCTAGTGCTCAGCACATAGAAATGTTATAAATTAGAATCTAATTTATAATATTTCCTGACTTGTGAAAAAATTAAAAAAATTAGAACAATTTATATACTAACAGTTTAACTTAAAAAAAAAAATGTTTCTAGCGACACATTCCCTTTAATTTTTTTTACTAACATAAAGTACAATATGTCACGAGAAAACAGTCTCAGAATCGCTTGGATAAGTAAAAGCATTCCTAAGTTATTACCACATAGTGACCCATGTCAGATTTGAAAAAATAGGCCGTGTCCTCAAGGCCAAAACTGGTTGTGTCTCCAGAGTCTTGTGGACTGATAAGGTTGTGGGCACGCTACCAAGAAATTCAGAAGCTTTCAATCCCATGGGAAACGCAGGGTTCTGCAATTGAATAGTAAGTGGGGAAACCACAGATTGCAAATTGTGTTTAAAGCGTGCAGTCATCCACAGAAGTAGAGAATAGTTTAAAGAAAAATTTACATAGTCCTAACCTTCTTGGGAAGAGTGGTCATACTCCAAATAAGTGTTGTTCAAGAAAGCAGAGTCGAGGAGTTCAGATTCCAGACCTCCACACTGAGATATGTCTCTAGAATTATGGACTAACAGGAGTTGAGCTAACCTGGATGCCCTGTAATATTTAGTAAAATTAGGTAACCCCCTACTCTTTTATGAAGGAACATAATTGAGGCCCGAAACCCCTATAAAGCGAGAGATGTCGCGGGGGAGATTCTGTAATTCTATGGGTGGAGTTCTAAACAGATATAGTAAGCATAGGAGTATAACCATCTATTCAGTATTAATCCGTCCAAACCAGGACAGTATGGAAGTGTCCCAGGCCCCAAGGTCGCACCTAATCAATCAAAGTAGAGGAGGGAAGTTGGCAGAATATGAGTCCTCCAGTCAAAACTATCCCAAGGTAATTTAACTGCCTGGGACAGGTCTGAAAACGAAAATTTTATTCTATCAGATTTATCATGTGATGGGGAATGTTACAGAACATAGCTTCTGATTTGGAGGTATTCCCTTGTAACCCTGATGCCAAAGAAAAGGTGTCTAAGAGTTTAAGTAGGTTAAGTAGGTTAGGGAGAGAAGAGAGGAACCAATACCGACTCCTGCTATAGTACGAATCAAATTTGCCTAGGGCTCTATGGCCAGTGCAAAGAGAGCTATGGAAAGAGGGCAACCTTGGCGGGTACCAAAGTGTATTCGGATCGGGGGGTGTTAAAGTAGATGGTAATTTAATATAAGCTATAAGAAAATTATATAAGGCCTTTATAGCAGTAACAAAGGACCCTGCAGACCCTATTTTTACCAAGAACTGCAAATAAATAGTCCCAGGATAGGCTATCAAAGAACTTCTCTATGTCCAAGGCCAGGAGAGTGCAAGATGTAGGGTTAGAATATAAAGCCTCATGAAATTTTTGAAACGTCTCATAAATGTGATTGGGGTTAGATGTTGTGTGCTCTTTTTTAGTTTGAATTTTAAACACTTGATTTATGCGTTGTCTATCCCTCAATTTTAGCTCCAGAAGCTTATGGGGGTTATTAGCCTACCTCTAGTATTTTGCTTGGGTCCAAAGCAGTGCATTTTCTGTAGTGTGTGAAAGTATCACATCTAACTGAGTCCTAGTGTCTTGTAATGCTTTATAAAGGTATAGGGATGGTCTACTCTATCCCTCTTCCTTCTAGAAGCTGCAGCAATAAGTAGCCCCAGTATATATGGTTAATGAGACAAACAATCATAGCCAATGTGGAGTCAACCCAGGAGTGTTATTTTTCTCCAACTATATCCGGAGGTCCTCAGAAAATTGATTTCTCACAACAGGGCTTGTAATGAGGTCCTCGTTTAATCTCCAAGGAAAGGAGTTCACACCACTTTGTGTGAAATCAAACTCAGATATTGCCGTGATCTAACGATGCACAAACAATATGTCTAGAATACAGCAGTCGGAGTAGGGACGATGCTGTGGATAAAATCATATCAATCCAGGTGTGGTGATGATGAGATTCTAAAAGAAAAAGGTTATATGTGGATATAGTGTTTTTGGACTTTGCAAAGGCATTTGACACTGTCCCTCATAGACATCTAATGCGTAAATTAAGGACTATAGGTTTAGAAAGTATAGTTTGTAATTGGATTGAGAATTGGCTCAAGGACCGTATCCAGAGAGTTGTGGTCAATGATTCCTACTCTGAATGGTCCCCGGTAATAAGTGGTGTACCCCAGGGTTCAGTGCTGGGACCACTATTATTCAACTTATTTATTAATGATATAGAGGATGGGATTAATAGCACTATTTCTATTTTTGCAGATGACACCAAGCTATGCAATATAGTTCAGACTATGGAAGATGTTTGTGAATTGCAGGCAGATTTAAACAAACTAAGGGTTTGGGCGTCCACTTGGCAAATGAAGTTTAATGTAGATAAATGTAAAGTTATGCATCTGGGTACGAAAAACCTGCAAGCATCATATGTCCTAGGGGGAGCTACACTGGGGGAGTCAATTGTTGAGAAGGATCTGGGTGTACTTGTAAATCATAAACTAAATTTCAGCATGCAGTGTCAATTAGCTGCTTCAAAGGCAAGCAAAATATTGCCGTGTATCAAAAGAGGCATGGACTCGCGGGACAGGGATGTAATATTACCACTTTACAAAGCATTAGTGAGGCCTCATCTAGAATATGCAGTCCAGTTCTGGGCTCCAGTTCATAGAAAGGATGCCCTGGAGTTGGAAAAAATACAAAGAAGAGCAACGAAGCTAATAAGGGGCATGGAGAATCTAAGTTATGAGGAAAGATTAAAAGAACTAAACCTATTTAGCCTTGAGAAAAGACGACTAAGGGGGGACACGATTAACTTATATAAATATATGAATGGCGCATACAAAAAATATGGTGAAATCCTGTTCCATGTAAAACCCCCTCAAAAAACAAGGGGGCACTCCCTCCGTCTGGAGAAAAAAAGGTTCAACCTGCAGAGGCGACAAGCCTTCTTTACAGTGAGAACTGTGAATCTATGGAATAGCCTACCGCAGGAGCTGGTTGCAGCAGGGACAGTAGATGGCTTTAAAAAAGGCTTAGATAATTTCCTAGAACAAAAAAATATTAACTGCTATGTGTAGAAATTTTTTACTTCCCCTTTCCCATCCCACTTCCCCTTTCCCATCCCTTGGTTGAACTTGATGGACATGTGTCTTTTTTCAACCGTACAAACTATGTAACTATGTAACTATATAGTTACATAGTTGTTAAGGTTGAAAAAAAAGACACAGGTCCATCACTCCAACCTATAATTCTACAGTGTTAATCCAGAGGAAGGCAAAAACCCCATGAGGTTGATGCTAATTGCCTCATTAGGGGACGTATTCCTTCCTGACTCCAAATCAGAATAAATCCCTTGATCAACGTCCCATCTCCAGAATCTAGTACTCATAACATGTAATTTACATTTTTCAAGAAAGGCATCAAGGCCATTCTTGAACTTGTTCAAAGAGCACTGGGCTGACTTTTCATTGGTAAACAAACTGTATTCTGCAGATGATTTGCCCCTAAATGGAAGTGGGTCTGCTGTGCTGTGGGAGAGAATTCTAGCTGGGGTGGCGGGGTATTTAAACTAGGGCTGAGGAGGGATGTCAATGTAGAAAATAAAGGGGTAGTCATGTTAGAGTGGGGTCAGACTATATTGGTGGGGGGAGAAACAGACTGTGGGCAGAGAACTAGTCAACAGGATAAGGAGATCCTTTTGTTACAAAACAGCAATGGAAATAAAAATGGCCAAATAATGTCAAGTAATCACTTTTCTAAAACAGAAAAAAATTAAAGGCAAGTTAAAGTGTATATTCACAAATGGCAAAAGTCTAGCAAGCAAAATGGGGGAGCTGGAGGCCTTGGTACTGGAAGAAAATATAGATATAGTTGGTGTTGCTGAAACATGGCTAGACTCTTCACATGACTGGGCTGTAAATCTACAGGATTTTACACTGTTTTGGCAAGACAGGACAAATAGGAAAGGTGTTGGTGTATGTCTGTATGTGAAAAGTGATATGAAGGTGAATGTGAACGAAACAATAGTGGGTGAAGACAGTGAGGATGTTGAAATCTTGTGGGTGGAATTACAAAGGGAGGTAAACACTGAAAAAAACTACTTTTGGAGTGATCTATAGACCCCCCAATATAACTGAAGAGATAGAAGGTCAAATATATAAACAAATGGAACAGCTGCACAGGGGGGTACTGTACTGATAATGGGAGATTGCAATTACCAGGATATTAATTGGTGTCATGGTTCGGCTTCAACTGCAAAGGGGAGAAATTTCCTCAACCTGTTGCAGGAAAATTTTATGGGCCAGTTTGTGGAAGACCTGACTACAGGCGAAGCTCTATTGGATCTGGTCATTTCTAATAATGCAGAGCTTGTTGGGAATGTCAATGTTCGTGAAAACCTCGGTAACAGTGATCACAATATAGTTCCCTTTTACCTATAGTGTAAAAAACAAACACAGGCTGGGAGGGCAAAAACACTTAATTTTAAGAAGGCCAATTTCCCCAGGATGAGGGCTGCAATTGAGGACATAGACTGGGAAGAACTAATGTCAAATAATGGTACAAATGATAAATGGGAGATTTTCAAATCTACTTTGGGTAATTATAGTGCAAAATTTATTCCTATAGGTAACAAGTATAAACGACTAAAATTAAACCTCACATGGCTTACACCTTCTGTAAAAACGGCAATACATGACAAAAACATGGCATTTGAAAAATACAAATCTGAGGGTACAGCTGTAGCCTTTTTAAGTTATAAAGAGCTTAATAAAATCTGTAAAAAGGTAATAAAATCAGCAAAAATACAAAATAAAAGGCGGGTGGCCAAGGATAGTAAAACAAATTACAAAAAATTATTCAAGTATATAAATGCAAAAAAAGTCAAGGTCTGAACATGGAGGTCCCCTAGATAGTGGTAATGGGGAGTTGATAACAGAGGATCAAGAGAAAGCTGAGTTACTAAATTTAGCTCTGTATATACAACAGAAGAAAGAGTAGCTGATGTAGCCGGGAGCAAGCGCTGTTAATATATCAGTTGATATACTGAATTGGATGAATGTAGATATGGTCCAAGCTAAATTAAATAAAATAAATGTACACAAGGCCCCGGGACCAGATGGGTTACACCTTAGAGATCTTAAAGAGCTTAGTTCAGTTATTTCTGTCCCCCTCTTCATAATATTTAGAGGTTCTCTAGTGACTGGTATAGTGCCAAAGGATTGGCGCAGGGCAAATGTGGTGCCTATTTACAAAAAGGGCTCTAAGTCTTCCCTGGGTAATTATAGACCAGTAAGCTTAAAGAGGCTCTGTCACCAGATTTTCAAACCCCTATCTCCTATTGCAGCAGATCGGCGCTGCAATGTAGATAACAGTAACGTGTGTTTTTTTTCAAAAACGAGCATTTTGGGCCAAGTTATGACCATTTTTATATTTATGCAAATTAGCCTTTCTTATGTACAACTGGGCGTGTTTAAAGTTATGTCCAACTGGGCGTGTATTGTGTTAGTTACATCTGGGCGTTTTTACTTGTTTTACTAGCTGGGCATAGTGAATAGAAGTGTATGATGCTGACGAATCAGCATCATCCACTTCTCTTCGTTACCACCCAGCTTCTGGCAGTTCACAGACACACAGCGTGTCCTCGCTCATCCGACGCGATGAAGTTCCAGTGGGAGGAAGTGAGTGACGTCACAGCGTGATCTCGCGAGGACACGCTGTGTGTCTGTGCACTGCCAGAAGCTGGGTGGTAACGAAGAGTAGTGGATGATGCTGATTCGTAAGCATCATACACTTCTATTCACAACGCCCAGCTAGTAAAACAAGTAAAAACGCCCAGATGTACACACACAATACACGCCCAGTTGGACATAACTTTAAACACGCCCAGTTGTACATAAGAAAGGCTCATTTGCATAAATATAAAAATGGTCATAACTTGGCCAAAAATGCTCGTTTTTGAAAAAAAACAAAACGTTACTGTTATCTACATTGCAGCGTCGATCTGCTGCAATAGGAGATAGGGGTTTGAAAATCTGGTGACAGAGCCTCTTCAGCATCCATCTAGGGGAAAATGTTTGAGGGGCTATTGGGGGACTATATACAGGACTATGTGACAAAAAACAGTAATAGAAGTGACAGCCAGCACGGTTTTTCTAAGGACAGAAGTTGTCAAACCAACCTGATTTGTTTTTATGAAGAGGTGAGCAGAAGCTTAGACAGAGGGGACGCTGTGGATGTAGTGTTTTTGGACTTTGCAAAGGCATTTGACATTGTCCCTCATAGACATCTAAGGCTATGTTCACACGGAGTATTTTGGGGGAGGAATATCTGCCTCAAAATTCAGTTTGGAACTTTGAGGCAGATATTCCTCTCACTGCACGCCGATTTTCGCGGCAATTATCGCGCCGTTTTTCGCCCGCGGCCATTGAGCGCTGCGGTCATAAAACAGCGAGAAATACGCTTTCTCCTGCCTCCCATTGAAGTCAATGGGAGGTCAGAGGTGGAAGCGCCCGAAGATAGGGCATGTCGCTTCTTTTTCCCGCGAGGCAGTTTTACTGCTCGCGGGAAAAAGACGCTGACGCCTCCCATTGAAATCAATGGGAGGCGTTCTCGGGCCATTTTTGCCGAGTTTTGCGACGCGGTTTCCGCGTCAAAGAATTCGGCAAAAAAACCCTGTGAACATAGCCTAATGGGTAAATTAAGGACTATAGGTTTAGAAAGTATTGTTTGTAATTGGATTGCGAATTGGCACAAGGACTGTATCCATAGAGTTGTGGTCAATGATTCCTACTCTGAATGGTCCTCGGTAATAAGTGGTGTACCCCAGGGTTCCGTGCTGGGACCACTATTATTCAACTTATGTATCAATGATGTAGAGGATGGGATTAATAGCACTATTTCTATTTTTGCAGATGACACCAAGTTATGTAGTAATGTTCAGTCTATGGAAGATGTTCGTGAATTGCAAGCGGATTTAAACAAACTAAGTGTTTTGGCGTTCACTTGGCAAATTAAGTTTAACGTAGATAAATGTAAAGTTATGCATCTGGGTACCAACAACCCACATGCATCATATGTCCTAGGGGGAGCTACACTGGGGGAGTCACTTGTTGAGAAAGATCTGGATGTACTTGTAAATCATAAACTAAATAACAGCATGCAATGTCAATCAGCTGCTTCAAAGGCCAGTAAGATATTGTCGTGTATTAAAAGAGGCATGGAGACTTCCGGTTCCGGCGCCTGCATGTGAGGACGCACGAGTGTAAGCGCTCCTACCCTTGATTCCAATATCACTCGGTCAGATCCTACTAAGTATCGCTGGGACACCCGAGTCTACTCCCCTGTAGCACGGAAGAACAACCTGTCGGTATATGGACAGATTCGTCCATATTATGGGCAAATCCAGAGAACAGAGCAAGCCCGGCCGCGCGGCCGACCAGACAGCCATCATGGTGGACGAGTCCTTTCTGCAAAATACATCGGATGAGTCGGAAGTTCCTCAATCTCCACTGACCTCAACGTCTGGTGAGTCTACCTTGTCTACCCTGAATATAAACCATAAGCAATTGGCGATTCAGGTAGCACAATTAATCTCCCCGGATTTACAAGAATCCCTGTCTAAAACGGTTAACACCTCCCTATCACAATTACATGACATGGTAACGAAGCAGGGGGAGCGCATAGACACACTGGAGACAGCCATGCACCACGTGGACACAGCATTCATGGACCTCCTCCAACTAGTCCAAGACACTAGATTGGACAACCAAAAGCTCTGGGATAGAGTGGAAGACCTAGAGAATAGGTCACGCAGGAACAATCTACGCATTGTAGGTTTGCCAGAGTCGGTATTGGCCAAAGATATCCGGCGATTGTGCGTGTCGGACCTTCCGGAGGCTTTGGGAATTCGCCAGGCCTGTAAAGTAGAGCGAGCTCATAGAGTTGCCCCTGACCTACGATCCGCAGACAAGGGCTCACAGGAGACGAGACCTCGCCCTCGCCAAGTCATCGTCAAGTACTTAGACTATTCAGACAGAATGGCAGTGCTGAAGGCCTTTAAAAGTAGATGAGATGGTCTGAATTATAGAGGACATCGCATTTTGATTATTGGTGATTTCTCTGCGGAAGTCACGAAAAAGCGTCGAGCATTTTCACAAATCTTCTCGGCATTATACAAGCACCATGTCAAGTTTGCATTATTGTACCCGGCAGTTCTCAAGGTCGCAAATACGGATGGATCATACGACACCTTTTCTTCACCGGAGGCGGCGGAGGCCATTTTGAATTCCTTACTGCCTGACCGCTCTTCTTCTCCGCATAAGCCGACCGATGAAATACGAGAGCTATCCAGAGATGACATCTCTACATCAGATGGCTTTTCTTTTTCGGCTCCTAAACCGCAGAGGAACAGGAATCTTCAGCAAAGACACGCTTGACGGACTCTCATATCCTGAGGCTCAGGAACACAGAAGCACTCAGGACTCCTACAAGATATCCTTTTTAACATATGGGATCATATTGCTCAGTGCTTATAGATATTTGTACATTATATATTTGCCAAGCTTCTTGGCTGTCTTGCTATATTAGATGACATGTGCTAGATAGACCACCCTTTGTTTCTATCTTCCGTGCTCGATATTACATCGATACGTTCATACCAGTGCCCCGGCTGGGAGCGGTTTCATTACGGCGAAGTTAAGATAAGTTGTGCCTTTACATGTGGGAAAAAAGTGAAGTCGCATGTCACATATACGTGGATGTTGCATTGGTACAGCAAGGGCCATGTTGTGTTAGATATCTGTTGTTGGTTATACACTTGGGTTTGAATTATGGGTTAAGAAGGGGAGGTTGGCTGTTAGACATCCACATTGATAAATTAAATATATCACTTGTTTATGAGAATTGTATCATGGAACTTTAAGGGACTCAGGTCGCCCCATAAGCGCATCATGGTACTACGCCATCTTAAAAGGCTAAAGACCAACATTGCGCTTTTGCAAGAAACTCATCTCACGGAGTTAGACTACCACCGTATGCAAAAACTGTGGGTGGGCCAGGTGTACAGATCCCCCGCCCAGCATTTTAAGGCGGGAGTTCTGATACTCCTTGGTAAGAACCTCCCCTATTCAGTCACTGGTTCTGCATCTGATTCAGCAGGGAGATGGGTGAATATACACCTCACGGGTTCAGCAGATTCTATTAGCCTTTATAATGTATATGGGCCCAATGTACGTAGTCCTCACTTTTTCAAGACGTTAACTGGAGTTATTGCAGCTGATACGATACCCTCCAAACTTTTGGGCGGAGATTTGAATGTAGTCTTACAACCTGCGGAGGACAGGAGTAATCCCCAAAAAACGTTTCTTCACAAAGACCTAGCTAAAGAAACTATCCTACAATCTTTCCTTTCAGACACGGGTTTACATGATCCCTGGCGTCTGCATCATCCTGATGGCAGAGAATACTCACACTACTCACACGCCCAGCAATCATGGTCACGCATCGATTACGCTTCTTCAGCGGGTGCATCAGAGTGTTATTGAACCCATGGTTATCTCAGATCATTCCCCGGTATTGCTTGAAGTAAATGACTGTTACCCGAGGGGCACGGATATTCTGTGGCGCTTCCCCAGTAACTTGGCATCTAATGAATCGTTCCAATCTTTATTTAAAGGTTGGTGGTTGGATTTTGAGGCTACCAATGGAGCTTATTCACAGGATCCCCAGTTATTTTGGGACACCTCCAAAGTGGTCATGAGAGGGCAACTCAAAACTTAAAAACCAGACCAAAAAGAAAATTGAGGAGTATGGTCTGGCTTTGAGACAGACCTACACACATTTTCAAGCAACACCAACTCCCTCAAACAAAGAAGCATGGCAGAAAGCAAAGGGGGAATATGAATTGTGGTTGGACAAAGGGGAAAAGCTGAAACGGTCCGCTTTTGAAGCAAAACTGTTTCGATACGGAAATAAAGCGGGGAGGT
Source organism: Rhinoderma darwinii (assembly GCF_050947455.1). Classification (NCBI taxonomy): domain Eukaryota; kingdom Metazoa; phylum Chordata; class Amphibia; order Anura; family Rhinodermatidae; genus Rhinoderma; species Rhinoderma darwinii. The sequence goes on from NC_134689.1 coordinate 69,265,826, forward strand.
TGTTGGCACGTTTGTCCAAACCTTTGGGATCTCAATTCCATATTACCACTTTGAAGGATAAAATGGGAACTTTGCAGTCACACCCTAAGCAAGTTAATTCCATCTTAAGGCAATTTTATGAGGATCTGTATGCAAAGCGAACATATAGTCCGACCTCGCTCCCTACGGCCATAGATTCCCTACATCTTCCCAAACTTACAGAGGAGGAACGGACATTGCTGAATTCCCCAATTACAGAACTAGAGTTGAAATCTTGTATAAATTTACTGAAACTACAGAAAGCCCCAGGCCCCGATGGATACGCTAGTGAATATTTCAAGGTCCTGAGGGATCAAATCACTCCTTGCTTACTTCATTTATATAATGGATATTTGTCAGGACAAACCATTCCGGCAGCCTCCAATGTCGCGTACATAAAGGTCCTTCCAAAGCCAGGAAAGGACCCAGAATTAGCTTCCTCATATCGCCCGATTTTTTTAATCAACTCTGACTTAAAATTAATCTCTAAATTTATGGCGGATAGATTAGCCACTATATTACCTAGAATAATTTCACCAAGCCAAGTCGGCTTTGTAAAAGGCCGCTCCGTGGTGTCCAATATTCGGAAAATACTAACTGTACTCGACGATGTTAAAGTCAATCCTTCTGCACACCCAAACCCAGCTATCCTTACTATAGATGCTGAAAAAGCGTTCGATATGGTTAATTGGGATTGGTTGGGAGGTATTTTAAATTGACGCCGTTCACTGTGCGACGTAAATAACATGTTACCTTTATTCTATGGGTCGGTACGATTACGGCGATACCACATATGTAGAGTTTTTTTTATGTTTTACGACTTTTGCACAATAAAAACCCTTTTGAACTAAAATTATTTCATCGTCGCGTTCAAAGAGCCGTAATTTTTTTATTTTTCCATCAATGTAGTGATTTTTTGGGCTTGTTTTCTGCGGGACAAGACGTAGTTTTGAATGGTACTGTTTTGGGGTGCATGGGACTTATTGATTCATTTTTATTATGACTTTTTTGGGGGGCAATGGAAAAAAATTGCAATTTTGCCATGGTTTTTTGCATTTTTTTTTTACGGTGTTCACTTTGCGGTTTAAATTACATATTAACTTTATTAATGGAGTCATTACGGTCGCGGCGATACCAGATATGTGTACTTTTGTTTTTTTTTTACACTTTTACTAAATAAAACCACTTTTTATGGAAAAAAATGGTTTTATTTATTTTTTTACTGTACTTTTTATTAATAATCTTTATTTCACTTTGTTGACTTATTTTATTAGTCCCACTAGGGGACTTTACTGTGCGATATTCCGATCGCTGCTATAATGCTCTGGTATACTTCGTATACCAGAGCATTATTGCCTGTCAGTGTAAATCTGACAGGCAATCTGTTAGGACGTGCCTCCGGCGCGTCCTAACAGGCATATGTCCAAGGCAGACCTGGGGGCTTTTATCAGGCCCCCGGCTGCCATGACACCCCATCGGAGACCCGCGATTGCATTCGCGGGCCGCCGATGGGTGACAGAGGGAGCGCACTCCCTCTGTAAACAAAGTTAAATGCCGCGGTCGCTATTGACGGCGGCATTTAACGGGTTAAACGGCCGCGATCGAAGTAAACTTCGATCACGGGCATTGGAGCAGGAGCTCAGCTGTCATCAGACAGCAGAGCCCCGGCTCCTGCCTGCACGGGAGACCCGTGCAGGACTTAGACTAGGCTGACGTGAAAAGGCATCAGCCTAGCCTAAAGCCCATTAGTGACCGACGTAAAAAGGCGTATTAGTGGTCACTAAGGGGTTAAGGCAACTTACTTTGCAGATGATGTCTTGGTGTTCCTATCAGATGCGCTCCACGATCTACCCTACGTCTTTGAGCTCATTAAGGGATTCGAGAGCCACTCCGGCTTTAAAGTTAATGTCGCAAAGTGCGAATTACTACACTTGACCAGTAACGGCACAGCCCACTTTATACCTTCTTTGAATATACCTGTTACTATAGATAGGTCCTCCATTAAATATCTAGGTATACACATAGGTCGCACACCGGACACAATATATAACCTCAATTACCCAGCGGTGATAAATAAAATTAAACAAGAACTTCATCGCTGGCAACATCTGCCTCTCTCCTTCATGGGGAGATGCCATCTTCTGAAAATGGTAAGCTTCTCGAGATTGCTCTACACGTTGCAGACAATTCCTCTCCTACTAAAGCACACTGATATTATGACATTAAATTCCCTGTTCTCAGTTTACATATGGAATAAGAAACGCCCGAGAATAGCCTTAAAGAAACTTACGACACGTAAAGAAGGGGGGGGGGGAGTCAATATTCCGGATGTTCACAGCTACAACCTGGCATGTTTGGCTCGTCATAGCCTTGAATGGCTACAAGGATCAAACTTTTATTCTAATTACGCGCTTGAGGAGGGGGTGGTGGCTCCATTGCATCTGTCTTCGCTAATACATGTCTCTATTGGGAACATACCACCAGAAATCAAACATCATATATTATTTAGGGATACCATTATGGCTTGGAAATCTATTAGATCACTTTTTGGCCTCCCTCAACACATTTCTAAACATATGCATTTATGGGGACACCCGGAGTTCCCACAGGGGAGGGAGAACCCGCATTTCCATTAAATGAAATCGTTGGGGATCTTCAAGCTTAGCCATCTCTTGCACACTACTGAAAATCGATATATGACCTTTTAAGAGTTGCAAGTTGTAAACAATCTCTCCACACGGCATCACCTAGCCTATTGCCAAATATTGTCCTTTTTAACCCCTTAATGACCGGGCCTGTTTGGGCCTTAATGACCATGCCAGATTTGTTATATCTGGTATGTCTGACTTTATCAGAGAATAACTCAGCGAAAGTTTTGAATATCCAAGTAATTCTGACACTGTTTTTTCGTCACATGTTGTACTTTATTTTAGTGGTAAAAGTAGACTGATACGATTTACGGAAATTAATAAAAAAATAGAAAAAATGAAGAAATTTTGTAAAAATTATCATTTTTCCCTATTTTTAACGGCAATATGTCACATATGTACATACATACAGTACAATTTTTTTTATTAAATATATATTTCCATCTCTTTACTCTATTTTGGCAGCACTTTTGAAAAAAAACATTATTTTTTTGAGCAATTTAGAAGACTTACAAGTTTAGTAATAATTGAATACATTTTGAAGTACATTTGGTTTTCCTGCACCAAGCCAGGTTTTCAGAGGCTCATAGGTGTCAGAATGGTGGAAACCCCCACAATTGAACCCATTTTGCAAACTACACCCCTTAAGGTATTTATTAAGGGGTGTTGTAAGTATTTTGACCCCACAGTTTTTTTGTAAGAATTCATGCAAAGCAGGCGTAAAAAAATATAATCTCACTTTTTTCATAAAAGTATAACTTTGAAGACCGATTTCTTTGTAAAGCGACCATGAGAATGAAGAAACACACCCCAAAATCTATCACCCTGTTTCTCCTGTTTTCAAAAATGCCCCCATTGTGACTCTAATGCATTGCCTGTACACACAGCAGGGCTTGAAAGGAAGGGAGCACCCGGAGGCTTTCAGAACTCATATTTTGCTTGAAAATGTTTTAGGCCCCACTGTATATTTGGAGAGGTTTTGAACTACCAGAACGATAGAAACTCCCCATAAACGACCCCATTTAGAAAACTAGACCCCTTAAGGTATTCATCTAGGCGTGTAGTGAGTATTTTGACACCACAGTTTTTTGCTAAATTTAATGCATAGCAGGTGAAAAAAAAATAAAAAATCACTTTTTTCATAAAAATATCACTTTGAAGACCGATTTCTGTGTAAAGCGACCATAAGAATGAAGAAACACACCCCAAAATCTATCACCCTGTTTCTCCTGTTTTCAAAAATGCCCCCATTGTGACCCTAATGCATTGCCTGGACACACAGCAGGGCCCCAAAGGAAGGGAGTTTATTTCAGAAACTGTTGTGGGGATCCATCCTCTGACATAGCAAGACCTGGGATTTTGGGTGCCAAATTGCCTGGCGTATAAATTCATCTGCTGGACGATTAGTTCCAGGACCTGATCGCCTATAAACAAATGAAAAAAATTATAGGGACTAAAATTTGAGACATCTGCGTTGATGCCTGGAGTCGCTGTAAATGGCAAAACTTGGGGGGAGAAATCAATTGCAGGATCCCAAATTGCGTAAGGGACTGCAGTACTAGGCCCGTCTCCTGATGCTTCACCGCTGACCGCTGCGTCCACCACCATAGGGCTGGGGGGTCCAGTGGCAGAAGCAGAACTTGTGTCGCTTTCTGAGCCAAGTTCTGCTTCTGACGCAGTGTCCGTATCACTGCCAGAACCGCTAGAGCACAGCATGGCGTATGCCTGCTCTGCAGAGAACATTCTGCGGCTTCTGCGGTTCATGTTCACCACACTAATAATTGTTTTTTTTTTTGTTTTTTTTTAGAATACAAACAAAAAAACGGGGGTGATTACGTGTAATCTGGGGTGATTACTGGTAATCTGGGGTAATTACGGGTAATTACGGGTAATCTGGGGTGATTACGGGTAATCTGGGGTGATTACGGTAATCTGGGGTGATTACGGGTAATCTGGGGTAAATTACGGACAATATTCGGATAATATCGGAACACTGGCGAGTAAGTATGTGGTGTATTTTACAGTATAATACAGCACAAGATTTGTATAGTATCTCTCTCTCTCCTCTCACAGATCAACTACAGTGAGAGGAGGGAGGGAAAGAGCACAAATCTTGTGCTGTATTTTGAAAATATGGGAATCTATGGTCACTGTGATAGGTATATCACAGTGACCATCTGATCAGGGACCAATTATAACGGTCCCTGATCAGTTTCTATTTACAGGCAGAATAGCTGCCTTTCACTGACAGCGCATGCGTGTGCCATTTTTTTTTTCCCCCGGCGGATGGGGGGAGGGGGGGGCACGATCGGAGGCCTAACAAGTAGTTTTTTATCTCCTCTCACCAAACATTCATGGTGAGAGGAGATAAAAAGTTGGATTTCAATGCAGCATTAATTGTAACGGCGATCGCCGGTATTCGTTGAATACCGGTGATCGCCGGTTTGGGGACCGCAAACAACGGTCCCCAGACTGTGCTCCAAGCCCTCAGCTACCTCTGGTAGCTGAGGGCAGGGAGCTATCACTCTGCATGACGCCGCAATCTTAATTAGATTGTGTGCGCATGCGCGGGCGCCATTTTTTTTCTCTTCCCGGCAGCTGCACGAGGAGAAGAGAAGGGGGCACGATCGCGGGCATCGGAGGCCCTTCAGGTTAGTTTTTTATCTCCTCTCACCAAACATTCATGGTGAGAGGAGATAAAAATGTTACTTTTCCACCGCTGCATACATTGGTTTGGGGACCGCAAACAACGGTCCCCAGAGTGTGCTCCAAGCCCTCAGCTACCTCCGGTAGCTGAGAGCAGGGAGCTATCTCTTTTCACGGCGCCGCAATTTTATTCTGATGCAGTGCCGTGAAAAGGCCTATGCATCAGAATAAAGCCCGTTAGTGGCCGCCGTGAAAAGGCGTATTGGCGGTCACTAACGGGTTAAGGTCAAAACTTCATAATATAGTCCCAGAGTGCTCTAAGAATTTCTTGGATGATTTGATTGTGTCCCCCCCAGGTAAATCCTCTTTATCTTTTTTGTACAGCACACTGAGAGAAACAATCGCTAAAGCTACCACTGCCACAATGTTCAAAATGTGGAGTAGAGAGCTCCATCAGCAAGACCTTACCCAGCAGATTTTAGGGGGGGTGGGCAAGGGTACGTAAAGCAGTTGTCTGTGAACAATGGAGGGAGACACACTTCAAGTTCATTCACAGGGCTATATGTGGTTTTGATATTCCCCCACATCCTAACTGTCCTGATAGACTCGTGGCATGTCTACGATGCCATGCACCCAAAACGAATCTATTTCATGGTTTGTGGACTTGCCCCAAATTATTTACATATTGAAACAAGATTTCTGGGGTTATTATGGATACATGGGAGGTGGCGGTCGTGGTGGAGCCATTGCCCCTTTTGTTTCATGCCTTCCCTGATACTCAGCATGTTCCTGACGCAGTTCATGCCTTTCTTCTGGTGGCCAAAAGGTCCCTGCTTGCCCTTTGGCTTAAACCACAGTTACCGTCAGGTCTAGAGGTTATTTCTCAGCTGAAAAAAAAATATATATATATATATGGATCGGCTGGATATTGAACGAACAGCGGAATCTGGTTCATCGAAATTTTTCAAAAAATGGAAAGTTTTTATATGTAAACATTTCCAGACCGACGAAATAAAAGATCTGATGACACTGTTCTATTATACCTCATGGTACCTGACGAGAGATGTGGCAGGGACATTAGGAGTACTGAAAAGGTGATTCAGTTAGGAGCCAAGGGGTGACTGGGATTCATTTTTCTTTCCAGACCCGGTACGGTTATATGACCATTTTACATTTGATATCAGAAACTTGCATTTATCGGATGTCAGGGGGAGGGAGGAGTTTCAAGGGGTTAAAAGTTGATAACAATGTTAGTCATGCATGGAACTCTGTCAAATTATTCTGTCAGCTCTTCACAAAATTGTATTGGTGATTTGTTGAATACTTTGAATAACTCACATGTAATGTCCAATACAATGTCATGCATCTGTTTCTGTTTATTTATGTAGAAAATTCAATAAAAATTGTTTTACAAAAAAAAAAAAAGAGGCATTGAGAGTTGGAAAAAATACAAAGAAGAGCAACGAAGCTAATAAGTGGCATGGAGAATCTAAGTTATGAAGAAAGATTAAAAAAATTAAACCTATTTAGCCTTGAAAAAAGACGACTAAGGGGGGGGACATGATTAACTTATATAAATATATTAATGGCACATGCAAAGAATATGGTGTAATCCTGTTCCATGTAAAAACAAGGGGGCACTCCCTCCGTCTGGAGAAAAAAAGGTTCAATCTGCATCCCTTGGTTGAACTTGATGGACATGTGTCTTTTTTCAACCGTACTAACTATGTAACTATGTAACTATCACAACATCCCCTGGCAGAGAGTCCCATAGTCTCACTGTTCTCAAAGTAAGGATGTCCGTATGTGATGGTGGTGAAAACTTTTTCCCTCTAGACGTAGCGCGTGCCTTTGTGCTTGTTTCAGGCCTAGGTGTAAAAATATAATTAGAAAGATCTCTGTCCTGTCCAATTATAGATAGAACTGAATAGCCCCAAGTTTGATAACCTTTCTTGCTACTACAATCTACCCATTCCCTTAATTACCTTGGTCACCCTTCTCTGCATCCATTCTAGTTCAGCCATGTCCTTACTAAACACAGGTGCCCAAAATTGTACACAATATCCAATATGTGGTCTGACTAGTGATTTGTATAGAGGCATAACTATGTTCTTATGATGAGCATTTATGCCTCTTTTGACACATCACGTGATTTTATTTGCCTTGCCAGCAGCTCCTAAAGGTAAATCTACTGTCCACCAATATCCCCAAATCTTTTTCAGTAGTAGTTTTACCCAGTGTTTTACCGTTTAATGCATAATTGTAAAATTTGTTTCCTCAGCACAAGTGCATAACCTTACATTTATCCGCATTAAACTTAATTTGCCCTTTCTCTGCCCAAACCTCATGCTTCCCCAAATCTCTCTGTAGTATTACATTATCCTCATCTGTATTTATTACTTTACATAGCTTAGTATCATCTGCAAATACTGAAATTATACTCTATAAACCAGGGGTCTCAAGCACGCGGGCCGCATGCGGCCCGTGGGGCTGTCATCTGCGGCTCTGCTCCGAGACTCTGGAATTCCCTGACATCGCTGTCCACATATGAACAGTGTGTCAGGGTCTTGCCCAGAGCGGAGCAGAGCGCTGGTGTCGGCTCTGCTCCTGGACTCTGTGGAATTCCCTGACATCGCTGCCCACATATGAACAGCGATGTCTGGGGCTTCCCCAGAACCGGAGTCCCGAGCAGAGCGCTGGTGTCGGCTCTGCTCCGGGACTCTGTGGAATTCTCTGACATCGCTGTCCACATATGAACAGCGATGTCTGGGGCTTCCCCAGAGCCGGAGTCCCGAGCAGAGCGCTGGTGTCGGCTCTGCTCCGGGACTCTGTGGAATTCCCTGACATCGCTGTCCACATATGAACAGCGATGTCTGGGGCTTCCCCAGAGCCGGAGTCCCGAGCAGAGCGCTGGTGTCGGCTCTGCTCCAGGACTCTGTGGAATTCCCTGACATCGCTGTCCACATATGAATAGCGATGTCTGGGGCTTCCCCAGAGCTGGAGTCCCGGGCCGAGCGCTAGTACAGGCTCTGCTCCGGGACTCTGTGGAATTCCCTGACATCGCTGCCCATATATGGACAGTGTGTCAGGGTCTTGCCCAGAGCGGAGCAGAGCGCTGGTGTCGGCTCTGCTCCTGGACTCTGTGTAAGTCCCTGACATCGCTGTCCACATATGAACAGCGATGTCTGGGGCTTCCCCAGAGCCGGAGTCCCGAGCAGAGCGCTGGTGTCGGCTCTGCTCCGGGACTCTGTGGAATTCCCTGACATCGCTGTCCACATATGAACAGCGATGTCTGGGGCTTCCCCAGAGCCGGAGTCCCGGGCAGAGCGCTAGTACAGGCTCTGCTCCGGGACTCTGTGGAATTCCCTGACATCTCTGCGCATATATGGACAGTGTGTCAGGGTCTTGCCCATAGCGGAGCAGAGCAGAGCGCTGGTGTCGGCTCTGCCCCCTAGACTCTGTGGAATTCCCTGACATCGCTGTACACATATGAACAGCGATGTCTGGGGCTTCCCCAGAGCCGGAGTCCCAAGCAGAGCGCTGGTGTCGGCTCTGCTCCGGGACTCTGTGGTATTCCCTGACATCGCTGTCCACATATGAACAGCAATGTCTGGGGCTTCCCCAGAGCCGGAGTCCCGGGCAGAGCGCTAGTACAGGCTCTGCTCCGGGACTCTGTGGAATTCCCTGACATCGCTGCCCATATGTGGAGAGTGTGTCAGGGTCTTCCCCATAGCGGAGTCCCGGGCAGAGCGCTAGTATAGGCTCTGATCCGGGACTCTGGGGAAGCCTCTGACATCGCTGTCCATACATCGACAATGATGTCAGGGGCTTCCCCAGAGCAGGAGTCCCAGTGATGTCAGGGGCACAGCTGGAGTCCCAGGAAGAGCCTACTAGCGCTCTGCCTGGGACTCCAGCTCTGGGGTTTCCCCTGACATCTCTGTCCATATATGGACAGTGATGTCGGGAGCAGAGCTGGAATCCCAGGCAGAGTGCCAGAAGCGGCTCTGCTCTGGGACTCCAGCTCTGGGCAAGCCCCTGACATCACTGGGGCAGCCTCTACAGAGGGCACTGGGGCAGCCTCTACAGAGGGCACTGGGGCAGCCTCTACAGAGGGCACTGTGGCTGCCTCTACAGAGGGCACTGTGGCAGCCTCTACAGAGGGCACTGTGGCATTATCTACAAGTGGGTGTGTGGCAGTATCTACAGAGAGCACTGTGGCCTTATCTACAGAGGGCACTGTGGCCTTATCTACAGAGGGCACTGTGGCCTTATCTAGAGAGGGCACTGTGGCCTTATCTACAGTGGGCACTGTGGCCTTATCTACAGAGGGCACTGTGGCCTTATCTACAGATGGCACTGTGGCCTTATCTACAGAGGGCACTGTGGCCTTATCTACAGAGAGCACTGTGGCCTTATCTACAGAGGGCACTGTGGCCTTATCTACAGAGGGCACTGTGACCTTATCTAGGGGTGTGTTGAATTATCTAAAAAGGGGCTGCCCAATCTTGACATGTGTGCTAACGGGGCCGCCGGACTGCATTTAGCGACACTTAAACTGGAAAGCTGGATTGTTGAAATAAGCACGTGGAGAAATATCTCAAATTTTAAACCTAGCTCTATTATTATAGTAATGTAGTATTATTATTCTAGTAATATAGTGTTATAGTAGTTCAAATAACTAATTGATTAACAATAATTTTGTATTGTATCAAATTTGAAAGTAATGCGGCCCGTCAACTTCCCATTTTTTCTATATGCGGCCCACTTACCCGGCCGAGTTTGAGACCTATGCTATAAACCCTCTACAAGGTCAAAGAAGAGGGCCCAATGCTGACCCCTGGCAAATCACACGGGTATCTGTGACCCACTCTGAGAATGTACCTTTAATAACCCTCCTCTGTTTTCTATCACTGAGCCAGTTGATAACCTAATTACATAATTTCCCCCAGTCCCAGCATTTTCATTTTATATACCAACCTTTTGGGCGGCACATTATCAAAAGTCTAGATACACCACATCCACAGCCTTACCCAGGTCCAGTCTAGAACTTACCTCCTCATAGAAGCTAATCAGATTGGTTTGGAAGGACCGATCCCTCATAAATCCATGCTGATGCTGAGTAAAGAGTTTATTTGCCTTTAAATACTTGAGAATAGCATCTCTTAGAAAACCCTTACATATTTTACCTAAAATAGAGGTTAAAGAACCAGTCATGATAGAATCCTGAAATATCATAAATAAGGGTCTGTCTATTACGGTACATAATTCCTGCAGAACTCTGGGATGTATACCATCCGGACCCGGTGATTTGTCTATTTTAGTGTTAAGGGGTCCCTGCACTTCTTGCTGGGTTAAGCAGGTGACATTTAATGGAGAATTTACTTCATCCCTAATCATGTCGTCTGACAATGGATTTTCCTATGTAAATATAGAGGAAAAGGCGTTTAATAGAATGGACTTTTCCTCACCCTCCTCCACCATTATAACTAGATTATTTTTGAGAAGGTCAATACTTTCAATTTCCTGGTGGACACAGTGGACCAACACCAGCAGATGACATGGCTCCCCAAACCATCACTGACTGTGGAAACTTCACACTGGACCGCAAGCAACTTGGATTGATGCCTCTCCACTCTTCCTCCAGACTCTGGGACCCTGATTTCCAATTGAAATGCAAAATTTACTTTCATCTGAAAACAGGACTCTGGACTACTGAGCAATAGTGTTGGTCCACTGTGTTATATCAAGTCCAGAGTCAACGCAGCCGTCTACCAGGAAATTTTAGAGCACTTCATGCTTCCCTCTGCTGACAAACTTTATGGAGATGCTGATTTCATTTTCCAGCAGGACTTGGCACCTGCCGACACTGCCAAAAGTACCAATACATGGTTTAATAACCACAGTAACACTGCACTTGATTGGCCAGCACACTCACCTGACCTAAACCCCATAGGGAATGTATGGGGTATTGTCAAGAGGAAGATGAGAGACACCAGACCCAACAATGCAGATGAGCTGAAGGCCACTATCAAAGCAACCTGGGCTTCCATAACACCTCAGTAGTGCCACAGGCTGATCACTTCAATGCCAGGCTGTATTGAGTCCAGATTTTGCTGGATTGGTTTTCGGGTGCCATGTCGCATTTGCAGAGCCTCAGAGGTATCAAGGCAATGGAAACCCACCAGAAGTGACCCCATTTTGGAAACTACACCCCTCAAGGAATTCATTTATGGTTGTTGTTAGCATTTTGACCGCACAGTTTTTTCACAGCACCTATTTCAATTGGGCTGTGACATTAAAAAAATGCAATTTTTTCCAATAAGATGTAATTTTTTATCAAAATTTCTTATTTTCACAGGGAACAAAATATTCCATTTTGTTGCCCAATTTCTCCTAAGTGCAGCAATACCCCATTTGTGGCGATAAACTGCCGTTTGGGCCCATGGGAGGCCTCAGAAGGGAAGGAGCGCTGTGTGTTCATTGGAGTACAGATGTTGCTGGTTTGGTTTTCGGGTGCCATGTCGCATTTGCAGAGCCCCAGAGGTATCAAAGCAATGGAAACCCACCAGAAGTGACCCCATTTTGGAAACTACACCCCTCAAGGAATTCATGTATGGGTAATGTGACCATTTAGACCCCATAGTTTCTTCACAGAACTTATTTGAATTGGGCTGGGAATTAAAAAAAAATATATTTTTTCCAATAATATGTAATTTTAGCTCAAAAATTCTTATTTTCACAAGAAATAAAATACTCCATTTTGATGCCCAATTTGTCCTGAGTGCGGCAATACCCCATTTGTGGTGATAAACTGCCGTTTGGGCCCATGAGAGCCCTCAGAAGGAAAGGAGCGCTATGTGTTCTTTGGAGTCCAGATTTTACTGGATTGGTTTTCGGGTGCCATGTCGCATTTGCAGAGCCCCAGAGGTATCAAAGCAATAGAAACCAACCACAAATGACCCCATTTTGGAAACTACATCCCTCAAGGAAGTCATTTATGGGTGTTGTGACTATTTTGACCCCATAGTTTTTTCACAGAACTTATTTGAATTGGGCTGGGAATGAAAACAAAATTATTTTTTTTAAATAATACGTCGTTTTGGCTGAAAATTTCTTATTTTCACAAGAAACAAAATACCCCTTTCTGTTGCCCAATTTGTCCTGAGTGCGGCAGTACACCATTTGTGGTGATAAACTGCCGTTTGGGCCCATGGGAGGGCTCAGAAGGATAGGACCACCATTTGGCCTACTGGGGATTTTCTAGTGCGAAGTCATGTATGCAGAAGCCCCTGAGGTCCAGTACAGTTGAAACCCGCAAGAAGTGACCCCGTTTTCAAAACTACACCATTAAGGCATTCATATAGAGGTGTAGTGAGCATTTTGACCGGAGACCTACAACCCATAAACTGTAATGTGGGTTCTCCCGGGTATGGCAATACCCTACATGTGGCTGTTATCAGCTGCCTGGGCACACAGCAGGGCCCAGAGGGGAAATACAAGGGGAGATAAGCTGTGCGGACTGCATCAGGGTAAGTAAAATTGGGGTAAATTATAAACCAAGGGATGTATGATAAATTTTAATACACTCTTTCATACAGAGCTCTGGTTTTTCGGGACACGTGTCACATTGATATATTGTGTCGTCCCTTATCGCCCTCTTATAGCAGACTTTGCACCTCTTTTGACTTTTTCCCTTCTTGCCAGTTTGGGGAACTTCTCCTGGAAAGTGTTGCCGCCCTGGTACGATGCGTGTGGCCCCGCTTTCAGAAGTACTGGGTGCCCCCCCTTCTTGGTCCCTAAAGATTAGGTTCTTGATAATCACCTCTTGAAATTCCAGGAAAGTTCCCCTCTGGCCTGCACATCGATGTAGCACGTACGCATTGTACAAAGCCATCGGTATGATGTGCCCGGCCAGCTTCTTATACCACACCGTATGGCGCTGTAGGGCTTCAGGATTTGATCTGATAAGTCCATCCCTCCCATGTACCTATTGTAGTCCAAGATGCAGTCTGGTTTGGGGGTAGCCTTTCCTTCATATATCCTAAACCTGTAGGTATACCCTGATGCACTCTCGCACAGCTTACTCATCTTCACGCCATACCTTGCCCTTTTACCCGGTATGTACTCGCGGAATTGAACCCTCCCTTTAAAATGTACCAGGCACTCATCAATAGAAATACACTTCTCGGGTGTGTATGCTTGGTAAAACCGGGCACTGAAACGGTCTAATAGGGGTCTCCGTTTATACAAACGGTCAAAACTGGGGTCATCTCGGGGTGGGCACGGCTCATTATCAGCATAATGTAAGAAGCGAAGTATTGCCTCATTTATTTATTTTTTTAGGTTCCAGTTCAGTTCTGAAGTTGCTTTGAGGGGCCTATATATTAGACACCCCTATGAAACACCCCATTTTAGAAACTAGACCCCTCAAAGTATTCACAACAGCATTTAGAAAGTTTATGAACCCTTTAGGTGTTTCACAGAAATTTAGAGCAAAGTAGAGGTGAAATGTACTTTTTTTTTTTTGTCAGAAAATCCTTTTTATACCATTTTTTTTACAACACAAAAGGATTTATCAGATATATATAATATTTTTTGCCCAGATTCTGCAGTTTTGAGAAATATCCCACATGTGGCCCTAGTGCGGTAATGGACTGAAGCACCGGCCTCTGAAGCAAAGGAGCACCTAGTGGATTTTGAGGCCTCTTTTTTATTAGGCACCATGTCTGGTTTGAAGAAGTCTTGTGGTGCCAAAACAGTGGAAACCCCCCAAAAGTGACCCCAATTTGGAAACTAGACCCCTTGAGGAATCCATTGTAGTTTTCTTGGGGTGCATGCGGCTTTTTGATCAGTTTTTATTCTATTTTTAGGTGGCGTGGTAACTAAAAAACAGCAATTCTACTATTGTTTTTTTATTCTATTTTTTTACAGCGTTCACCGTGCGCTATAAATGACATATTCACTTTATTCTGCGGGGCGATACGATTACGGCGATACCAGATGTTTATAGTTTTTTTTATGTCTTATGGCGTTTGCACAATAAAATAAGTTTTGTAAAAAATCATTCACTTTTTGTGTTACCTTATTCTAAGAGCCATAAAGTTTTTATTTTTCAATCAATAAAGCCGTGCGAGGACTTATTTTTTGCGTAACGAACTGTAGTTTCGAACAGTACCATTTTTAGGTACATGCGACTTTTTGATCTCTATTTATTCCATTTTTTTGGAGGTGAAGTGACCAAACAATTGTGATTGTGGTACAGTTTAATTTTCTTTTACGGCGTTCACCGTGCGGGATAAATAACGAAATAATTTTGTAGTTCAGGCCGTTACGGACGCGGCGATACCAATTATGTATAGTTTATTTGTTTGTTTATATATTTTTATTAATAATAAATGACTGATAAGGGAAAAGGGGGGATTTTTACTTTTAAAACTTTTATTTTCTTATTTTTACACATCTGTTTTTTACTTTATTACTTTGTCCCACTAGGGGACTTGAGGGCAAGAGGCCCTGATCGCTATTCTAATACACTGCACTACATGCGTAGTGCAGTGTATTAGAACTGTCAGCTACTCACTGACAGCAAGCATAGTGGGTCCTGACGTTGTCACCATCGCCGGCCGCTATCGTGTAACCACTAAAAAGCCGCGATCTCTATAGAACGCGGCTTTTAAGGGGTTAATCAGCGGGGACACAGCGATCGGTCCCCGCTGTAGGAGCTGTGACAGCTGCTGAACAAGACAGCAGCTGTCACAGCTCCTGTATGTGTCGGGAGGACGGCCGAAACGGCCGTTACTCCCGAGACGTACTATTAGGTCATGGAGCGCAAACGATACAGCTGCCATGACCTAATAGTACGTCCAGGAGCGGGAAGGGGTTAAAACAGAGGCAGAGTTCACAGTGTCTCTCTCTCTCTCTGCTCCTGGGAAAGCTGGATGTGAGTAAAGCAACTGTGGTGTTGTGTTTGGGAGTTGGAGCTTTAGGCTCCACTCTCTGTAGTTAGGAACTGCATGTTTAGTTAGTGGCCAGACGGCCTAGGATTTACTTTATGTATTCATTTGTTTTCTGCTACGGCTTTTTACCTAATAATACTGGCTGAGGCCAGTAGTACCACACTGTGACTGGACTGTAGTCTGTTCTTGCTGTGCCAAAAAGTGCCTGTCTACCCCAGGAGACAGCGATCCGGAGGGCTGCCCCCTTACAATATATATATATATACACTACCGCTCAAAAGTTTAGGGTCACTTAGAAATTTCCTTATTTATGAAAGAAAAGCACAGTTTTTTTCAATGAAGATAACATTAAATTAATCAGAAATACACTCTATACATTGTTAATGTGCTAAATGACTATTCTAGCTGCAAACGTCTGGTTTTTGATGCAATATCTACATAGGTGTATAGAGGCTCATTTCCAGCAACCATCACTCCAGTGTTCTAATGGTACATTGTGTATGCTAACTGTGTTAGAAGGCTAATGGATGATTAGAAAACACTTAAAAACCCATGTGAAATTATGTTAGCACCGCTGTAAACAGTTTTGCTGTTTAGAGGAGCTATAAAACTGACCTTCCTTTGAGCTAGTTGAGAATCTGGAAAATTACATTTGTGGGTTCGATTAAACTCTCCAAACTCTCTTTCATGTGAAACTCGACAGTCTATTCTTGTTCTTAGAAAATAAGGCTATTCCATGCGAGAAATTGCCAAGAAACTGAAGATTTCCTACAACGGTGTGTACTACTCCCTTCAGAGGACAGCACAAACAGGCTCTAACCAGAGTAGAAAGAGAAGTGGGAGGCCCCGCTGCACAACTGAGCAACAAGACAAGTACATTAGAGTCTCTAGTTTGAGAAATAGACGCCCCACAGGTCCTCAACTGGCAGCTTCATTAAATAGTACCCGCAAAATGCCAGTGTCAACATCTAAAGTGAAGAGGCGACTCCGGGATGCTGGCCTTCAGGGCAGAGTGGCAAAGAAAAAGCCATATCTTTGACTGGCTAATAAAAGAAAAAATTTATATGGGCAAAAGCACACAGACATTGGACAGAGGAAGATTGGAAAAAAGTGTTATGGACAGACGAATCGAAGTTTGTGGTGTTTGGATCACACAGAAGAACATTTGTGAGATGCAGAACAACTGAAAAGATGCTGGAAGAGTGCCTGACGCCATCTGTCAAGCATGGTGGAGGTAATGTGATGGTCTGGGGTTGCTTTGGTGCTGGTAAAGTGGGAGATTTGTACAAGGTAAAAGGGATTTTGAATAAGGAAGGCTATCACTCCATTGTGCAACGCCATGCCATACCCTGAGGATAGTGCTTGATTGGAGCCAATTTCATCCTACAACAGGACAATGACCCAAAGCACACCTCCAAATTATGCAAGAACTATTTAGGGAAGAAGCAGACAGCTGGTATTCCATCTGTAATGGAGTGGCCAGCGCAGTCACCAGATCTCAACTCCATAGAGCCGTTGTGGGAGCAGCTTGACCGTATGGTACGCAAGAAGTGCCCATCAAGCCAATCCAACTTGTAGGAGGGGCTTCTGGAAGCATGGGGTGAAATTTCTCCCGATTACCTCAGCAAATTAACAGCTAGAATGCCAAAGGTCTGCAATGCTGTAATTGCTGCAAATGGAGCATTCTTTGACGAAAGCAAAGTTTGAAGGAGAAAATTATTATTTCAAATAAAAATCATTATTTCTAACCTTGTCAATGTCTTGACTATATTTTCTTGTCATTTTGCAACTCATTTGATAAATATACGTGTGAGTTTTCATGGAAAACACAAAATTGTCTGTGTGTCCCCAAACTTTTGAACTGTAGTGTGTGTGTGTGTGTGTGTGTGTGTGTGTGTGTATGTGTATATATATATATATATATATATATACAATGAGACAGCATATCTATAGCATTACAACCCTATAGCTATGGATAGAATTAGACACAGTGGCTCAGCAGACAGTATCACACATGATAGGGTTAGATATAGGGCCCAGCTTACTGACATTGCGGCTGCAGCACTGGACCCAAGAAAGTAAGAATAATAATTGTTTTGCTTTTTTATGTGTTACTAATTTTTTTGGTGTATTTGTGTTTTTGGTGTATTTGTTTTGACTACATCAGATTCGAGGACTACTTCGATTATGGCTTTTTTATTCCAAAAAAAATAGTTAATGAGGACTGTGTGGGAGATTATTTATTTCAATAAAATATTTTTTCTATGTCCTTTGTATTTTTTTTAAACTTCATTTCTACCGCCTAAGTAATGTCTGCTGGCTAATTGACAGAGTCCATAACTAAGGCGAGGCTTAGTGTTAGCTGGTGCAGAGGCTAACACTAACCCCCAATATTAACCCGGTACCCACCGTCACCAGGGGTATTGGGTAGAGCTGGGCACGATCCAGTACCTGACCATCTGCAGTGTAGGTCGGGTACTGGTTGACCGCAGGCTGTTATTATTGCTGTGAAAGGCCAAAAACAGTGACCCTTCCCACCCTGGTAATGCTAGGCTGCTGCTGTTATGTTGTATCTGGCTAGTCATGAAAAATGGGGGGAACCGCACCACGTTTATTCCATTTTTTTAAAAAAATGACGCGCGGTCCCCCCATTTTTCATAACTAGCCAGATACAACACTGCAGCAGCAGCCTACCATTACCAGAGTGAGAAGGGCCTTTCTCAGCCTAATAATACCAGCCTGCGGCCACCCCAGTGCCCAACCGTCACTACATACTGGATCGTACCCAGCTCTTCCCGATACCCCTGGTGGTGGTGAGTACCGGGGTAATAATTGGGGTTAGTGTTAGCCTCTGCACCGGCTAACACTAAGCCCCGCCTTAGTAATGGACGGGCCAGCAGCCATTACTAAGGTGGTAGTAATGAAGTTTAAAAGAAAATACAAAGACATAGAAAAAATATATTTTTATTGAAATAAACCCCCCCCCACAAAACTCATTAACCATTTTATTGAAAATAAAAAAGGCGTCATCGAAGTAGTCCTCGAATCCAACGACCAAGCCTGTAAAAAAACACAAACACAAAAAAAACAACACATTAGTAACACATGTGGTAGGCTTAGATACAGGGTCCAACAGACAGCATTACACGGGCTTATATACAGGGCCCATGTGTGATACAGTCTGTTGGACCATGTATCTAAGCTTACCACATGGTTGGCATAGATACAGGGCCCCAGTAGACAGTAATCTTATACAGAATAAGATTACTGTCTGCTGGTGTCCTGTTTTTAAGTCTGCCTTGTGGTAAGCTTAGATACATGGTCCAACAGATTGTATCACACATGGGCCCTGTATCTATGCCCATGTGTGATGCTATCTGTTGGACCATGTGTCACTATCTGTGGGTGTGTGGACCGTAGCGGGATGGCAGCTGGCCAAACTACAGTGTACCAAGTTATTGTATATAGTCCAAGCACAAGGGTACCTGTGATAGTCCAGACAGTAGCAACAGCTAAGCACAGATGGGATCTTGACGGTAGGTAATGCAGATGAGACAGATGACACCAGACGTGGTGTAACACAGCAGACGTGGCCGTTGGCAGAACTTAACTCAAACACTATAGCGGGCACAGGAACAACAACACGTGATACAGGATACAGGTAGCAGGGCATGGGAACAATGGGAACAGGATAACACTAAGGGACCATTTGCAAGACTAACAGAGGAATACAAACAACGCTCAGGCAAGGAGTAAAAGGGCAGAGCCCTTCTTATAGTCCAGGGTGATCATGGGCTAATTTATGATGTTTTACATGTGCGCGCACTGGCCCTTTAAGGGGACACAGCAGAGTGGAGCGGAAGTGAGCGCTGGCATCTCCTGGGGAGATGTGGGCCAGCGTTCACCAGACCATGGCTGCGGCCATCAAGGGATGAGTAATCCCGACGGTCCGCGGTCATGGACGTTACAATTTCCCCCCCCTTCTTACGACCCCTCTTCTTGGGACCAGAGCGAGAGTGCAACTTCTTAATGAGGGTAGGAGCATTGAGGTTCTCTTCTGGCTCCCAGGACCTCTCCTCTGGAACAAACCTCTTTCAATCCACCATATAAAAAGTCCTTCATCCTACTCTCTTGAAGTCCAGGATCTTCTGTACCTCAAACACATCGGAAGAACCGCTAGGAGCAACTGCAGGACTGGGAATCTTAGTGTAGCGGTTGAGGACTACAGGCTTCAGGAGGGACAGATGAAAGGAGTTGGGGATTTTGAGGGTAGGAGGTAGCCAAAGCTTATAGGACACTGGGTTAATTTGATGCAGGATCTCAAAAGTTCTGATGAACCTGGGAGCCAATTTGTATGAAGGCACCTTCAGACGGATATTGCTTGAAGACAGCCTGACTTTGGTACCCGGAAGATACTGAGGCGGCTTTCTTCTACTAGTATTCACCTTTCACTTCATGCGATCTACTACCAGCAAAATAGAGGAATGGGTCTGTGGCCAGATTTGCAGAAAGTCCCCAAATGCAGAGTCAGCTGCGGGTACCTGAGATGTAGCCACCACAGGAAGAGAGATTTGTGGATGTTGGTCGTAGACAATGAGGAACGGTGTGGAAGTGGTTCACTCACTGGTGTGGTTGTTATATGACAACTCGACCCATGAAAGAAGCTGTGCCTAGTCATCATGCTGCATGGAGATGAAGTGGCGGAGATAATTTTCCATGATCTAGTTAATCTCTAACCATTAAAAGTTATATTTTATTTACATATACATTACACATTCTTATAGCTTGACTGGAAATAAAGGCATCCATTTTGCTTCATTGCAAATTTGTATATTTTTTTGTGACAATTTAATGCCTGCCAGCCTGCTGGGTCTCTTCTCATTCATACCTGCCAGATCAATTTGGGTTAATCACCCTTTTCTGACCCATTCCTCATTGAGGATTTAATCATATTTTGTGTAAAAAATCCCCAATTTAATTAACTGAACTGGGGATGGCGAGTTTCCTATTTCAAAAATTACACTCTGGTGATTTTTCTGCCGAAGTGGCCAGTGTCTTTTCCATTGACAACTTACCTTTCCACCACCTTGATGTTAACACTGCTTTCAAGGACCTTCAGAAAACATATAAACAATACGTAAGATCCTATTGGGAGATTGCTAGCCTAGATACATATGTTCAACAAAAAATTGTTTACAGGGGGCTACGCATCAATATTATACCTAATGCACTTCGCAATGACAGTATTTTTCTTAAGGGTTGGGAAGACTTATTGACGGATAATTCCTTGCGTATGTTACAATACCTTCTTGACTTTGAAAGACGTGCTTTTGAAACCATTAAGCTGCAGCTCTCTAAAGAGATTGAGGATATAAAAATTTTCGGTACAACACCTGAGTTTAATGATTGTGAAATTAAGTTACAGAGGAATATTGAAAATTTGCAAAGGGATATAAAAGAGCGTAAACATCGCAAATATATACGTGATCGTAAAGATTTTGAAACAGGACAAGCATATACGTTTCGCAGACATATCCCTACTGGTACCTATAGAGAGGCTAGATCTACAGACCATTCTGAGTCTGACGTCTCCGGTACTGACGATTCTAGATCCTCTTTTGATGATAAAAGATTAGGGACTAAGCGTAAAACCAATAATAAGAGATTTAATCCCCCTAAAAGGACTTTTTTGCCATCAAAGGGAAATAGACAAACATGTCCTGGTCCAATAGGACAAGAGAATACATTAAGAGCACCTGCCCTGGCGCCCTCCTCTACTTCCTCCTTTGCTTTACCTACCATGTTCACTACCAGTGCTCTTGCTGCACCCCTGACAGCGGGAAAGAACATGGGTATATTGGGGACAAATATGTCTACATCAAGCGGGATGGGGAGGACATCAGCTGCCTTACATGCCCCTTCTCCTTTTTTAGGACCACCCAACATGAACTGGAGCCAGACAAATTAAATTACTCTGACTCCACTATTCCAACTACATGTGAAGGTGGTATGCAAATCTATAATCTTTCATCTTGTAGATTAAATCCTCACCAAATGACACTTTTACAGAAGGGTCTTTCATATACCCCTACTCCTGGATTTAACGAATTTAATTGGACTAAAGATGTGAATCTATTTGCACGAAAATTGGCCTTGCATAAATTATTTGGGACTAACTCCTCTTCTATCTCGTCATCTACCTTTAATGAGCTGAGAACTTTGACTGATCTAGAGGCACTCCTTGATGAGAATGAATTCGGAGCCATTGCAGCCACTGGCCCCTTTTCATCCTTGCGACCGAAGTCACGCATGACACCACCCTTCTCCCAGTATGGTCATATAGACATTTTTGTCAAAATGGTTAGTGCTGACTTACAGAAATTAAAATCCAATAAATCTAAAGTTCTAGGTAACCTTAGCAAGATGGAGCAGGCTGCTTTGGCTCAACTCAACAAGAATGAATCCATTGTCATAAAGCCATCGGACAAAGGGGGCAACATCGTCATCTTGGATAGGGCGGACTATATCAACATGGTCCATAGACTCCTGGACGATGGATCCACCTACACCATCCTCAAAAAGAATCCTACTGAAGCTTTTCTTAGAGAGTTACATTCCCTCTTGACTCAAGCGAAGTCCCAGGATCTAATCTCCACGGACGAGTTTAAGAGGATGTATGATGCCAATCCCACTTTGTCCACCTTTTATGCCCTACCCAAGGTCCACAAAATGACTCGTCCGATACCAGGTAGGCCTATCGTCTCAGGTAACGATAATCTCACACAGGGGATCAGCTCATATGTTGACGAGATGCTTGCACCTTTTGTCTCTACCTTACCTTCATATCTTAGAGACACTAAGGACGTTGTCACGAGGATCCAGGGAATTTCAGTAACACCTTCTACCCTAATAGCCAGCATTGACGTTGAGTCTCTATATACAAACATTAGACATGATCTGGGTTTAATTGCGGTCCAACATTTTTTGAGCACTAAGGGTATTCAGTTTAAAGCACATAATGCACTTATTATTTCTTTACTCCAATTTCTCTTATCTCACAATTATTTCATTTTTGATGGCAAATTTTATCAGCAAATTAAAGGCACGGCTATGGGCACAGTATGTGCACCCACATATGCCAACCTTTTTCTAGGTTGGTGGGAAGATACTTGTGTCTTCATTGACAATCTGTCTCATTTTACCTGCCACATCACATTTTGGGGCAGGTACATTGATGACATTCTCATAATTTGGGATGGGGATAAAGCACTTTTTCGTGAATTCATGGAGATTCTCAACGTCAATGACATAGGCATGAAATTTACATCTGAAATACATGAACAAGAAATTAATTTTCTTGACCTTAGGATTTCCCTGGATCCTGGTGGCAGTGTCCTTACCGACATCTATCGTAAGACCACCGCCACTAATAACTTCCTACATTGGGAAAGTTACCATCCTCCTGCTCTGAAAAGGGGAATACCGATAGGACAGTACCTCAGAGCTAAACGTAATTGCTCTGAAGAGGTGTCGTTTCAACTAGAATGTGATAAGCTATATCATAAATTTCGCGCAAGGGGTTATCCCAAGAAATCCTTACATAGGGCTTATGCGAGGGCTCGAGCGACCACTAGAGAGGAGCTACTTCATGGAAGGAAGAAAGCTAAAGATATCTCCATCATCAGATGTATAGGGAACTTTGACGTGTGCTCCCCACAGATCTACAAGATACTCCAAAGGCACTGGCCTATCCTTCAGGCTGATCCTGATCTTGCCAAGGTCATTTCGAATACACCTAATATAACCTATCGCAGGGGAAAAAATCTAAGAGAATACCTTGTGCACAGTCATTTTTCCAAACCATCCTTTGCAAAAAGCACTTGGCTGCCTCCTCCCACTAAAGGCTCTCATCCATGTGGCAGATGCTCGTTTTGCCCTCTGATGCCAACCACTAAGTCCTTCATCAATCCCGTTGATGGTAAATCTTATACCGTTAGACAATTTATCAACTGCCAAAGCAGTGGAGTTGTTTATGCTATACAATGCCCCTGTCCGAAATTATATGTAGGTAAAACCATACAGCAACTACGAAGACGTATTTCAAAACATTTGAGTACAGTTGTTAATGATGAGGACACTCCACTCGCCAGACACATCAGATCCATACATGATGGTGATACCAAGAATCTCCAAATTTGGGGTATTACCCAATTACAATTGGGACCCAGAGCTGGTAATCTTGATAGGAAATTACTTCAAGAAGAGGCCCGTTGGATCCATAGGTTGAGCTCATTGAGTCCCCTTGGTCTTAATGAAGGCTTCACTTACACAGCTTTTCTTCAATAGGTACTATACCTTCTATTTAATATTTACTTCAGTCTTGGACAATTTTCTTCAGATCGCCACTTTACACATTTCTATTTATATGTGTTACTCTATAGTTAAAAAATACTGATACTTATGAATTAATACTCTGACAACTTGGACATTTTTCTTAAATAAATTTATTTACTTATTTATACGGCGTATTTCATATGCTACTAAGCTTTATGGATTATTTACAATGTTCCGTCTCTCAACTTTAGTTATTCTTATTATTTCATGTCTAATCTTATTTTCATTATCATCTGATTTTATTTTTAGCACCATTACCATTCAAAAATTTCTTTTACATCAAAATGACTTTTTGCTTATGCCAGCAATATATCCCTTGTATTTCTTTTAGGACCATATATTTACAATACACGATACTTTATCCCCCCTTTCCCCCCCCCCCTTCCCCTTATTTTCATATATTCACTTCATGTCCTCACTCTAGCCACCACATCCCTTATTCCCCAGCACTACACATTTTTATTATTTCCCTAGTATATACCATATATCATGGTTCTTCCTCCTTCTCCCCTTCCTCTCACTATGTTTATTTTTCACCCTTGTCACTGAATTTCTGTCATGTTTATACATACATGATAGTCATGTCTCACTCACACCTTTAACGTTGTTTAATATTCTTTTAGCGCTCACAGTTCTAATACTTTAAATCTTTCACATTCCCACTTTTAACTATTCTTATCTACTATATGGTCCCTTCTATACATCTCCTAGACACATAGGGAATGTACCCTCTCGCTCACCTTTTGTTAAATGCTCCGCTGACAATCAGTATTTACTTCTCTATCTTCTAAGTGTGGTGACATGCGCAGTCGCGTTTCCCCACACTTAGTTTAATTTCTCCTTCATCGCATTCTAACATAAATCACGCAGGCGCGCCTGCCCCTGCGTGATTGGTGCATTCTTTTCTAACTACTGTATGGCTGACTAGGATGTCAGTCATACACATCACGGCCAGACTGTGTTGACCTCTCCAATTGGCCTATTATTGGCCACGCCCACTGTCATGGCGACCCGAGGGCTTAAGAGGGACGGACCTTTCACGCGCCGTTAGATGCCCCATTTGAACCCCTGAAGACGCTGCGTATGCAGCGAAACATGTCGGGGGGGCCTCCATAATATTTTTAACTTCAGAGTCTCCATTGACTAAGATATATACGCCACTCAATTGTGTCGCCCGGTGTTCTGCAGACGCCGCAGGAGACACAAAGGCAGACAGTTTACACTACACACTGTTTGCATCTGATCGATACAAATCCACCTGTCAGTGAACTCTGGCTAAATTTTAGATTTTGATTCTTGTCTTTGTTCTAATTATATTTAATTCTAACCATTAAAAGTTATATTTTATTTACATATACATTACACATTCTTATAGCTTGACTGGAAATAAAGGCATCCATTTTGCTTCATTGCAAATTTGTATATTTTTTTGTTATATGACAACTCGACCCATGAAAGAAGCTGTGCCTAGTCATCATGCTGCATGGAGATGAAGTGGCGGAGATAATTTTCCATGATCTAGTTAATCTCTCTCGACTTGCCCATTGGACTGGGGGTGATAGGCTGAGGAAAAGTCCAATCTCACATCCAGGAGTTTACAGAGGACTCCCCAGAATTTTTAGGTAAATTCAACACCCCCAATCGGACATGATGTGAAGGGGCAAACCATGCAAGTGGTAAATGTGCTGAGTGAAAAGACTTGCTAGTTGAGGAGCAGAAGGTAGGACGGTAAGCGGGATAAAATGTGTCATCTTCGAAAACCGGTCCACCACCAACCAGACAGTATTGCATCCAGTTGAGGGAGGGAGGTCAGTGACAAAGTCCATTGCAATGTGCTGCCAAGGGGATTTGGGTACAGGCAGAGGTTGGAGCAGACCGGCAGGCTTGGAGTGAGCAACCTTGTTTGAAGCACACACAGTGCAGGAAGAGACAAAGTCCATAACATCTTTGGGTAGCATGGGCCACCAGAAATGATGAGATATCAGGTCTCGAGTCTTACGAACACCCGCTTGTCCAGCTGTTTCCCTAGCGAAGGATCCTCCTCCTGTCTGCCGACCGCACAAAAGTCCTCCGCGGAGGGATGTCTCTAACTTGCAGGGGCTTAGCCGTAATAATGCAGGACGGGTCTATGATACATTGGGGGGACTTCACAATGTCCTCTGTTTCAAACAATCTGGATACGGCATCGTCCCTCACATTTTTGTCAGCAGGACGGTAGTGGAGCACAAATTGGAAACAGGTGAGGAATAGTGACCACCTGGCTTGACGAGGGTTTATCTGTTGAGCCGACTGGAGATAAGTGAGATTCTTGTGGTTGGTGTATATATCAGGATGGGATGAACTGCACCCTCTAGCAGATATCTCCACTCCCCCGGCGCCAATTTGATGGCCAATAACTTCTTGAGGCTATTAAATGCAGATTCTGCCTCTGGGGTCCACACCCTTCTTGGTAAGGGTAAAGATGGGAACTGTCAGTAATGAGAAGTTTGGGAAAAACTACCGGTAGAAGTTGGCAAATCCCAAAAAACGCTGCATGGACTGCAGGCCCTGAGGACGTGAGCATTCCAGGATGGACTTTACTTTCTCAGGATCTACCTTGAGACCTTGATCCGAGATTATCTAGCACAGGGAGGGCAGAGAATTTTTTTCAAAGCTTCTCCAGCTTGGCATACAGGCGATTCTCCCGTAAACACAGCAGAACTTGACGTACAAGCCGTTGATGTGTCGTCGGATCTGGAGAGAAAATCAAAATATCATCAAGATAGACCACAACACAGACGAGATCTCGGAAGATATTGTTAACGAATTACTGGAAGACCGCGGGAGCGTTACACAGACCGAAGGGCTTCACCAGATATTCCTAGTGCCCATCTCGGGTGTTGAATGCTATCTTCCACTCGTCACCCTGACGGATTCATATCTAATTGTCAGCCCCACGCAAGTCTAGCTTAGAGAAAATCCTGGCTCATCATATGCAGTCAAACAGTTTGCATATTAGTAGCAACGGGTATTTGTACTTGACCGTGATCTGGTTGAGACCACGGTAGTCAATGCAGGTCGAAGAGATCCGTCTTTCTTCGTAACAAAGAAGAATACAGCCCCAGGCCGGGGAGGAAGACTTTCGTAAGAAGCCCCTCTCCAGATTCTCCTTGATATAGGCCGACATAGACTGAGCTTCTGGCAAGGAAAGAGCATATACCCTTCCACGGGGAGGAGAAGCGTTAGGAACCAGTTCAATCGGACAGTCGTAAGACCGGTGTAGAGGAAGAATCTCTGCCTCCTTTTTGCTACAGACGTCTGCAAACTGGGAAAAATGAGTGGGTAATCCCACTAATGACAGAGGCAGCGGAGGCTGGATGGGATGGATCTATACGAGGCAGCGGTGGGGACATTTTGGCCCCCATTGGAGAACTCCCGAATTCCAATCCAGGACTGGAGCATGCAACTGGAGAAAAAGCAGACCCAGCAAAACTGGATTGATGGCTTTAGGCAAGACAAGGAATGTAATCAGTTCCGTGTGAAGAGCTCCAACTTGGAGCTTCAGTGGCTCGGCCTCAGACACAACCAGATCGGGCAGAAGAAGATCATTCACCGAGGCAACAGCCAAAGACGTCTTTAGAGGAACAGTGGACAACTGGAGATAATCCACTAGATCTTGCTGGATGAAGTTTGCCGCGGGTCCTGAGTCCAGAGGCAGAGACCAGGTGCGTCTTTTCGCTAGACACTATGGTCACAGGGATGGACAATTTGGGAGGGAGTCTTTTATTTAGCGCCTATCCGTCTAGAGTTGTCTCTCCACCCATACCTAGGCACTGGAGTTTTTTGGTTCTTTGGGGACACAGACGCACAAAATGGCCTCCGAGGCCGCAACACAGACATAGTCCCGAAGTGCGTCTGCATTGTTTTTCTTGGATAGACAATTTGAGGCGGTCTACTTGCATAGGCAACAGAGGTTGCTGAAATGTGGGCGATATAGCCTATGAAGTTTTCTGGAGCGACATACCTCTTTAGACCTTTCCTGAATCCGCATGTCAATCCGAGTGGCTAGAAGAATGAGGTCATCTAGGGAAGAGGGCAGGTCTCGAGCGGCAAGCTCATCTTTGATTTTAGAGGATAGACCCCAACAGAATGTGGCCACTAAGGCAACGTTGTTCCAGGTCAGCTCGGCCACCAGGGTACAGAATTGAATGGAGCATTCGCCCACAGAGGTGTCTCCTTGGTGCAGGGTCAGCAGGGATGCAGCTGCTGAAGAGACTCATCCAGGTTCCTCAAATACTGTGCGGAAAGTTTGTAGGAAGCACTGTAAGTCACAGGTCTCTGGTCCCTGACATTCCCAGATGGGATTCGACTATGCCAGGGCTTTGCCAGCCAGGAGAGAGACTGTAAATGTGATCCTAGCACCATCAGATATGCTCTGGCATATAGGCTGAAGTGGATCTGGCACTGGTTTAGAAATCCAATGCAGGACCCTGCATCTCCGTAGCGAGGAGGTAAAGGCAGCGAGAATCGGAAGTCGGCACTGGCACTGACAGGAGGTATAGCAGAAGGAACAGCCGCAGCAAGAGGAGCAGGTGCTATGGCGGTTGCAGGTTGCGCATCCAGCCGACGTGCAATGGAATTCACCGCCAGGGGGAGTTGGTCCTGTCGTGAACGAAGGTCTAGTATGTCTGCCTGCATGGCTTGTGACGTCGTCATGGTCTTGGGTTGAGCACTACAGTCTACCAAGTTAATATATATAGTCCAAGCACAAGGGTACCTGTGATAGTTCTGACAGTAGCAATGGCTAGGCAGGGATTGGGATCTTGACGGCAGGTGATGCAGACGAGACAGATGGCACCAGACGTGGTGTAACACAGCAGACGTGGCTGATGGCAGAATGTGACTCCAACACTATAGCGGGCACAGGAACAACTACAACATGGGATACAGGATATAGGTAGCAGGGCACGGGAACAACGGAAACACAATAACACTAATGGACCATTTGCAAAACTAACAGTGGAATACGAACAAAGCTCAGGCAAGGAGTAAAAGAGGAGAGCCCTTCTTATAGTCCAGGGTGATCATGGGCTAATTAATTATGTTTTACATGTGCTTACACTGGTCTTTTTACGGGACACAGCAGAGTGGCGCGGAAGTTAGCACTGGTGGCTCCTGGGGAGGAGATGCGGGCCAGCGCTCACCAAACCATGGCTGTGACCGTCGAGGAGTGAGCAATCCCGTTACACCATGTTTCTAAGCTTACCACAAGGCAGGCTTAGATACGGGACTCCAGCAGACAGTAATCTTATACAGTATATACTGTCTGCTGGATTCCTGTATCTCAGCCTGCCTTCTAGTAAGCTTAGATACATGGTCCAACAGACCGTATCATACATCGACACTGTATCTAAGCCCATGTGTGATGCTGTCTGTTGGACCCTGTATCTAAGCTTACAACAAGGCAGGCTTAGATACAGGATCCCAGCAGGCAGTAATGATGTTACACTTACCAAGCTCTTCGATGCAGCGGATGTCCCGACATCATCCAGTGTCGTGACATCATGTGCGGCATCATGACGTCAGGACCTCCGCTGCACTCGGGAAGGAGGGTAAGTATTTGTGTTGTAACTATAGTAACAGGGACCTGTGTATTTTATGACACTCTCCCCTGTTACTATAGTACGTTTTTATAGACGCGGTCGCAATTGAGACCGCCGCGACCCCTATAGCGGCAGTCCCCCGGGGATTCGGTGCATCAGGCCAAAGATCCAGGGCTTGGGCTCCGGAGGTCCGGTGCTGCCGACGCCACTGCTAGGCGCTATGGTGCAGAAACTGAAAGGAAGGCCATCTGAAAAAAAGATACGTGTTCTGCTGCTGCAAGAGCAGTAACCTCTTGTATGCCCCTTAATAGGGACAGTGAGGTGAGTAGCGGTTATTTAAACTTTTGTCTGTTCCTGTCCCTGATAGGGGTGAAGATTCAACCTCCTGTCTGCTGTCATAGATGGTGTAATTGAGAAAAATAACATTAACCTCTTCCTGCTCTGAGAAAAAATGAGAAATGATCCAGCGCTGTGTCGGGATAAAAAGGATACGTGGATCCCACTTTTATTGGCGATAGAAGATATAAAATGTAGAAAGAGACGCAGTCCCAGGATGGTTGATTGTGCGGGCGTGTGCCCGAGCCTACGCGTTTCAAGCACCGACCGTGCTCTTAGTCATGGCAAGAAATGAAGTGGCCATGCATGTTTGCTTCATCCAAATATACAACTGGCAATCAGGGCAGAAAGTGACTCCAGCTGTTTGCTGAAATGGGAGTCAGTGGATAAGATTTTACCCTCCCAGTTCCGGAAGGAATCTGGATAGATAGGGTATAGATGTATATATAATTGATTTAATTGGAAAATATACCCAAAACCCACCATCCCAAAAAATTACTTGATATATATCGATGGCAAAAAGCAATTTGTAAATATTTGAGTGAGTAGTGGAAGATAAGTAAATATTTTAAAACCAACATCAAAATCTGATGCGATTTAATATCTGCACTGTCTGAACATGAGCGAAGCAAAAACATACATGGCTCAAAACTAATTTCTTGTTACAAAAAACAGGATAAAAATTAATACATGAAAACATACGGAAATGTCAGGTTACAAAACAATGATGATTCAAACAGTTATCCCCAACATGAATGTTATCAATATGTAGAATAAGTACTGGTAGTACTGTGGAGCTTTATGAAACTATAGATATAACCTGACAAAAATTCCGAAACAAACTGCAGGTTTGTAAAATAAATGTGGTAAAAACAAGAGATCAAAAGAGAAAAAAAGAAAACATGTATATATTAATTGCTATGAATATATATTATTTAATCACGATTTTCCTTGTATGTATTTAAATATATTCATGTCATTATTAATATTTGTGTTTTTATTTTTTACATATTACATATTAATGTTTATATATAGATGGAAACTTTCTGTTTGAGTGGTTATGAGTGGAGTGTAATTTCCATGGTCGACCTGTCAAGAATCCTCCCGACGGACAAAAGAAAAGGAGAAGCAAACGAAATATCTCGACATCCCATGTCTACATGAGCGACTCTACGAATATATGTAAGTATGATATCCCTTTATTTGATCCATACAGATATGTGATATTGCATTTTAGTGGGATAATGCCAAGTTAGTTAAATCATTAGGAATGTGCATTCGACATGCGATCTAATAATGTCAGTTTGTTTGAAAAGACATAAAGTCTCAGTTATCATATAGTTAACATTATTTACTTATAAATGGTGTAGTTACAATGAAAAAAGTTTCATAGATAGTAAATTATTGGATCATATTCTACATTAATGTGAACCGGTACTGGATCAATAGTGGAACATGAGTTCTTTTTTTAGGTTTAAACCCAACGGGAAACGTGTTCTTAAATTATAGATCCAAAATGCTTCTCGCGTTAGCAAAAGGTGTTTCAGATTGCCCCCTCTAATGGACCCCCTGATCTACTCTATGGCATATGTGCTAAAGGAATTAATACAACTGTTGTGACAAGACACAAAATGTCTTGCCACATTTGATATATTGGTGATATTTGGGTTTCTTATATACCCCAAGTGTTCCAATATACAGGTTTTAAATTTTCTTGTGGTGCATCCAACGTATTTTAGGTTGCAGGAGGGGCACTCAATGATATAGATGACAAAATCACTGTTGCAATTTATATACGATTTGATAGGAAAATTCATTTCTCCAGTAGCATCTTGGAATGATTTATGAACCTTAGAAAAAGTGCATGTCTTGCACGGATGGGTACCACATTTGAAAAAACCCTTATTTGACAACCAGGTGGGCCTGGTACTATTAGATGTTATCATTGAGGGGGAGAGGATATTGCCAAGAGTCGGTGCCCTCCTTGAAACCACCCGACAACCTTTCTTTAGGACATTTTCCAACTTGGCATCCTCATACAATAAAGGGATGTACCTTTGAATCATATCTTTGATGGCCCTAAATTGGTTACTATATTGTAAGACAAGAGTGGGTATGTATGAATTTGAGGTGATTGATGTGTCCATATTTTTATCTCTCTCAACAGTGGATAATAGAGAGTCCCTGCTTTTGGACTTCACTATAGTGCTGGCTCTATTTAGTGTCCACTGCTTGTAACCCCGATCAGTCTTCCTGCTCTGCTCAGTACTATTACGTCGAGCTGAGCGCATCATTCGTGCTCAGCTCAGTAACAGTAAGTGGGGGATTTAATCAAGTGCCATTTTCCCTTGCCACATGCATGAGTTGTATTTTACTGTGTGACTACTAACCAATATCGGTGATCGCTGACCTCAGATCCTGCTGCATCTGCCATGAACTTCTTTGTTGGTGTTAGTGAGTCATTCAGAGTGGGTGTTATGAGAGATGCTGTGTAATATGACATTCAAGTGCTTTGCTAAGAGCAATTTTGTTGCTTCCTCTGTTCTCTATCCACTTCCTACTCCTGTCCTCCTCCTGCTTGAGTTCCCCTTATCACTCCCACATTTTTAGTCAGTGATCTCCTATCACTGAGCACTTCCCAGTCTTCAGGGCCACATTTTTTGTTCCCTGGGTTTTCTTTTTTGTTCATTTTTCTTCATAAAAAAACAAAAACAGAAAAATAAAAATTTCGTAAAATGAAAAAAAGTTTGTTTAGATAGTTACCAACTAGTTATTTTATTATTAGGGTTAGTGTCAGGGATCCGTCAAAAAGTGCAGTTAGGTGTAGCATCGGGGAATTTAGCGTTGGGTATCCGTCACCGTAGTTGAGTATAGCATTAGGAATCCATCACTGTAGTTAAGTTTAGTGTTAGGGAAGCTCGGAATAATCTAGATAGGTTTAGGGTCAGGGAATCATCGCCATAGTTAGGTTTAGTGTCAGGGAAGTTCACAAAAATCTAGTTAGGTTTAGTGTCAGGAACCCTCGCCCTAGTCAGGTTTAGTGCCAATTTTCTGTAAAAAAAAATTAGACATATATAAAATAAAAAAAGTGAGTTTAGTTAGTTATCTGCAGCATCTCAGCTAGTTAGTATTAGGGTTAATTAGTGTCAGTGAACCGTCAAAAAGCGTAGTTAGTTATCGCGTCAGGGAATTTAGCATCAGGAATACATCACCATAGCTAGGTTTAACGTCAGGGGAGTTCGGAATAATCTAGTTAGGTTTAGGACCACGTGCCCATCAGCCTAGTTAGGTTTAGAGTCAGGGGAGTTCAGAATAATCTAGTTAGGTTTTGTGCTAAAGAATTGTTGTCGTAGTTAGGTTTAGTGTCCGGAAAATTCAGGGTATGCAATCTAGTTAGGTTTAATGTTAAGAATCCTTGACCTTGTTAGGTTTAGTGTCGGAGAAGTTCACTTGTTCTATTACTTGGGTAGTTTAGGTAGCCGCCTATTACTACTAGTTAGGGAAATATATTTTTATATTTTGCTTTTATATTGAGCTTATGATGTCCTGGACAAATTTATATGCTTATTCGTTTATCACCAAGAACCCCACATAATTTTATGCCCAATCCCACTGATCGACCCCTGTAGATGCATCAGAGTTGGGCAAGTTCTGGGGACTGCTCTTGAACATGGGGCTTCTGAAAGAAGCCAGCCATTAGGGCCCACTGGAGCAAAGACATCTTATAGACATCTTATACCACACCCTCACATACTGCATGGCCATGACCAGGATGCATTATGAGGCTATACTTTACTTCTTACATTATGCTGATAATGGGCAGTGCCCACCTCGAGATGACCCCAGTTTTGACCATTTATAAAACTAGACCCCTATTAAACCATTTCAGTGCCCAGTTTGCCCAAGCTTACACCACCGAGAAGTGTATTTATTTTTTTTTCTAATTCTTTTATTTTCCGTTTTCATAAGAAAATTGTGTTATGGTGTAAAGCAAAGCTGCACCAACATCGGCTCGCAGGCCAACAACTGAGAAAACATAGGCACCATAATTGCATAGAAAAATATGACAAAATGCAGAGAACATTGAAACTAGAGAAGCTCTGGTATGCACCCTGAACCCGCAGCCATGCATACATACCCGTAAGGAAGAGCAATAAAGCGTTGCAGAGCAACGAAAGAGGGGAGAAGACAGAAGAAAAAGAGAAGGGGGAAAGAACTGACCTGACCCATGGGCCCACTGGGTAAGTTCAAGAAGCCATGACGATCTTGTAATCCTCTGAGGATTGAAAGCGAATCCATTCACACCACATTTTGAGGAAGGCGGCATGGGATCCCTTCATTGATGCCGTGAGGTCCTCCATTCTCATGATCTCCTGAATTTTACCAAACCACATGCCCACAGTCGGGGGACAGGATTGTCTCCACAACGCGGGAACACATGCCCTGGCTGCATTCACTAGATGGCGCACCACTGACCATCGGTAAGCAGATAAAGGCATCTCACACAGGTGAAGAAGGAAGAGGCCCGGTGACCTCGGGAGGGGGAAATCCGTAAATTTCGAGGTAATGCGC
Organism: Rhinoderma darwinii; assembly: GCF_050947455.1. Lineage (NCBI taxonomy): Eukaryota > Metazoa > Chordata > Amphibia > Anura > Rhinodermatidae > Rhinoderma > Rhinoderma darwinii. Next base: position 69,299,978 of record NC_134689.1, read on the forward strand.
CATACCTCAGACCAAAAGTCTGTCAGCATGGGGCATTCCCAAAAAATATGTAAGATAGTACCCACATGGTCTCCACATCTCCAACACAATGGCGAGACCGCCGCTAACATCACATGCAATCTGGAAGGCACCCTATACAATGGGACAAAATCTTATACCCTGCCTCTTGAAATCTACTAGCCAGAGATGATTTATGTGTCATGTGGAAGATGTGATCCTTATGCTCTGGGGTAAATGTTAGACCTAAGTCCCGTTTCCAGCTAAGCAAGTATGATGGTGTGGACAGGGTGAAGGGAGAGATCAGAAGGGCATAGAGTCTAGACAGTGCGTGACAAATTGTGCCCGTACCCGTACATAAGAGTTCAAAAGGGGAGTTATCCCGCGAGTACGCCACTGGGTTAGCTAAGGACACAAGGAAGTGTCTCAATTGAGTAACCTGCCAAAAAGAAAAAGAGACCGGGTCCGACATGGACTCCAACTGAGTGCTACTTATACACACCTCATCCTGTAGAAAATGGGCCGCACGTCCTTTACCTGCCTTCAACCAGTGCTGGAAGGGATCTTCTTCCCGTCCCGGTGGAAATGCAGGATTGCCCAGGACCGGGAACATCGGGGAGGGAGAGGGAGAGATCTCTTTCCTAGGAAAGATCCGTGCCGCAATCGCCAGAGTGGGCCCAATCGTCGGATGTGTCCTTGCCGCCAGAGGGACCTGATTGCCCAAACATGGTAAGGCCTGCAAAGGAACTTCCATGAAGACCTGTTCCATGGACACCCATTCTTTAGTCTCAGTATGTCTGAACCAATACAAAATTCGTGCCAAGTGGGAGGCCTGATGATAGGACACAAAATCCGGAAGGCCAACACCACCCTCACACTTCGCACGAAAGAGCATGGATCTGGCTATACGTGCAGGTTTCCCCGCCCAAATGAACTTATGAAGCATGGGCGAAGGGGCGTGGGATATGTATCGGCAGCGCCTAAAGAACGTATAGAATCCGTGGTAAAATGTTCATTTTAAATATGGCACATCTACCAAACCATGTAAAGGTGCCCGACGTCCAAGAGTCCAGGTCGCTCTTTACCCGTTGAAGGAGTGAAGGGAAGTTCACCTCATAAAGGCGAGACAGGGCACACGGAAGCCTGACCCCCAGATACTTAAGCGAATCCCTAGCCCATTTAAAGGAGATCTGATAGATCTGCCACAAGCGTCTGCGGCAACGATATGTTAAGCGTCTCTGACTTCGAGTAGTTGATCTTGAAACTGGACAGTTTCGAGTAATCACCCAGCTCCGCCATCAGGTTAGGCAAGGAAATCCTGGGGGTGGTGATAAAAAAGAGAAGGTCATCCGCATAGGCAGCGACCTTGTGGGACCTACCTCCCAAGGCTACACCCGCAATATCTGGATTGGAGCGAATATGGCACAAGAAGGGCTCCAGGCATAAAATAAAAATCAGTGGAAACAAGGGACAGCCTTGCCGCGTTCCATTAGAGATTGCGAGCGCAGAGGAGAGGTGTCCATTAACCTTAACCTGAGCCGATGGGGAGGAGTAAAGACCCGAAATCCAGCTCATCATATGTGTCCCCAGCCCTATGTGGCGCAAGGTAGCCAGCATGAATTCCCAATTGACTCTGTCGAAGGCCTTTTCCGCATCCGTCGACTGGAAGCAAGTGGGAAGTGCAGAAGCGGCCGCTTGGTACATCAGGTTAATTGCTCGTGTGGTATTATCCTGTGCTTCCCGTGAGGGCATAAAGCCCACCTGATCGTTGTGTATCACATTGGGAAGTAGCGGGGACAGCCTTTGGGACAGAATCTTAGCAAAGAGTTTAAGATCGACATTCAACAGGGAAATAGGGCGGTAATTCTGACACATGGAGGGGTCTTTACCCTCCTTTGGTATTACCATGATATGTGCCCTCAACGTGTCCCGGGGAATGGTGCCCCCCTCTGTAAGTGAATTGAACGCAAGCAGGAAGTGGGGCGAGTGCACGTCTGAACAGGTCTTATAATATTGTAACGGCAGGCCGTTCGGGCCCGGGGCCTTCCCCACTGGTGAGTCCTTCAGTGCCCACGACAACTCGTTCAAGGAAATTGGAGCCTCTAAGGCTTCAATCACCTCCGAGGGGATGCATTTCATCCCCGAGGACCGGAGGTACTGCTCAATCTTTCCCAAGTGACTGCCGCCACCCGGGGAAGAAGGGGCTTGAGGGAGATTGTATAACGAGTAGTAGTAGGCACGGAAGGCCTCCGTGATATCCTGCGGAAGCTGTAGATGTCTACTATGGGAGCCGAGAATGTGTGGGACATAGGTACTTGAACGTGTTTTCCTAAGTGCCCGCGCCAGAGTCCTACCTGGTTTGTTACTGAATTCATAGAAGTGCCTCCTACACTTAACTATGGCAGCCCGAGCCTTAGAAAGATAGAGCGAACGTACCTGCTCTCTCAGTTGCCCCAACTCTGCCCCCACAACCCGATTCTGAGACACCTTATGGGACTGTTCCAGCCAATGTATCCGGGTCAATAAGTCCCGGAGGTGTGCCGCCCGCTCCTACTTAAGTTTAGCACCGTTACGTATAAAGGAACCACGCACTACACATTTATGGGCTTCCCAGATACAAAAAGGGTCAACTCCCGGCGAGACATTCATGTCGAAGTACTCCCCTAGTTCCCTGCGAATGTCCGATACTACTGCCGGATCCTGTAAGAGCGATTCATTCAGTCGCCACTGCCAGGGATGCAGACTGGCCGATTGGCGGGCTAGAGTAAGCGTGATAAGAGCATGGTCCGAGAAAGTGATGTCGTCTATGGAGGCGGACGTGAGGTTGGAGAGGTGGGGATGGCGTAGAAAAAGTAGTCCAGTCTAGAGTATGAGTTATGGGGCGCCGAAAAAAATGTGTAGTCTTTGACCGAGGGATGCATAAGCCTCCACGTGTCAACAAGTTGATGCTCATGCAGCAGCCGGCGTACGCGGCGGTGTGCCGACCTAGGCAGAGAGGAATGCCCTCGGGAGAAATCTAATGTGGGGTCTAAAGTGGCATTCAAATCTCCCCATAGTATGAAAGTGCCTTCCAGAAAGTCATCCAGAGCCACAAGGACCTTCTCCAAGAAGGCAACCTGACCCGTGTTAGGGAGATAATATGAGGCCAGTGTGTACAAAGTGTTATCCAGCTTACCCTTCACGAAGAGGTATCGTCCCGCCCCATCTGTGCGAGTCTCCACATGCTCCCAAGGAAGAGAGCGAGAGATCAGGATGGAGAACCCCTTAGTCTTGGAATCAGGAGACACACTATGATACCCTTCTGTATAATGAGAGTCCATAAGCTTCGGTATGCAGTCGGCCCGAAAGTTGGTCTCCTGCAGGAACGTCACGTGTGCCTTCCTTTTCCACAAGAGACGGAGAACGGAGGACCTCTTTTCCGGCATGTTCAGACCCTGTGCATTTAGGGAGACAATGGTAAGGTCAGTCATTGTGGACAGAATGATGGACAGAGAAGGGAAGGGGCAGAAAGACAGAAAAGAAAAGGAAGGAGAAAGGCTCCTGCACAGCTAACCAAAGTATAAGAGCTAAGAGGCAACACTATCCCACTAAAATCGGAGTACAAATTCCCTCCACTACTCAACGTGGGCTATGTCGTCCTCAGAGGAAATCACTCCGACCACGACACACCGACACGGAACCCTAATGGGGAACAAAGAAAGACAGCGGCGTAGAAGACAATGTCACGCAAATACAGTAAACAACTAAAGGCACAAATTGAAAGTGGCACAACCCCGGACCCACCGGATTAACTTGTACTGGAACCTGTCCTCCCCCGTTAAACTAAGCTTTTGAACCGATCCATACTATAGAGAACTCCCCAGTCCGTAGCCAGCACAGGAGACCCCTAGGGCCACACCAGCGATGACTGCAGTCACGGCTAACAGGGAACCCTGTGGAGAAAAGAGGGGTTAAGTGCAAATAACGTCCCACATGAGCGTAGAAGATCAATCTCTCCGGGGATTGGCAGCTCTGAGGCCGTGGTTCGACTGGTCCAGCTCCACCATCTCTTCGCAGGGATCGCCGCCCCAAAAGCCGTGGATCAGACATCTCAACTCCAGGGCGAGGTGCATGATGAGGCACAAAAGCAGGGTAGGGACCACCTCTAATAGAAAACGGTGCCGGTGGTTCAGTCCAGTCCGGTAGCCGCACAGGTGAGATGTCCAAAAATCGGAAGGCCTCCTCCAGGTCGTCCGGGGACCTGACCGCGAACGATTGCCCTTGCCGGCGAAGGATGATGTGGAAGGGGTGGCCCCATCTGTATGTAGCCTCTGCAGACTTGGTTGCTTCCAGCAATGGGCGGACAATTCTGCGCATGGAGAGAGTCAATCGTGATACATCCGGCAGGACGGTGATCACGGAGCCCTGAAAAGTAACGGCTCCCTTCTCCCACGCTCTCCGGGCAATCTCATCCTTCTGCTTATAGAAGTGTACCCGACATAAGACGTCTCTGGGACGGTTACCATCTCTGACCCGGGGTCCTGCCAGCCTATGAACTCTGTCGATCTCGATGGCCATGTCTCGTGGGCGATCCAGGAGGTTGTTAAAGATATGTGACACGGCGTTGTAGAGGCCATCCGGGGGTACTGATTCCGGTACACCCCTCAACTTCAGGTTATTGCGTCTCCCCCTGTTTTCAACATCGTCTAAATGGAGAGAAAAGTCCCGTAATTGCGAGGCTTGTGTGGACAGAGACTGTGAGAGAACCGAGATATCCACCGTGGATATGGAGTTTTGGTGCTCCAGGGTTTCCACCCTTGCGGTCAGGGCCCGCACCTCCTGTGAGACCACGCCAATGGCCCTGTCGTGTTTCTCCTCTCTCGGTTGAGAGGCTTTGGTCCAGATCCGATTTGGTGGGCAACACCTTCACCATTTCCCATAGTTCCGCCAAGGTCCGTTCCATGGATAGCGGGGGCCCCGGAGGCAAACCGGACAAAGGTTCCCCCAGACTCCCTGACGGGGCAAGTGATCCCCTGAAAATGGCAGGCATGCTCTGACTCAGCGGACACTCCTGTATGGAAAACTGCCGTGGGGTGGCAGGGAGAAATGGCGTCTCAGCGCCCTATCCGGTGGTGCAACTAGATTCGCCCCCTGTCCTGATACTGTCTGAGGCTGTATTGGGGGAAAGTTCTCTTGTCTGGCCGGTGTGACCGACCCTCGGCCACCTGCATCCCACTGACCTCCCTCTGAAGATGCCATGTCCGCCCCTAGGATCCGGGAGCAGCAGCCAGCCTGAATCTGACCTGAGGAAGGAGGCGGCGGCGAGTAGCCACGCTGCGGCGGGGTCTGGGTGCGGCCTGCAGGAGGAGTGGAGGAAGATCGCGCCAGAGTCCCGTCCATCGTGGAACGGAGGAATCTGCCGATGGTAGAAGAGCCAGCTGAGACCGGGAGGTTTTTGCGTCTTCTCCCCTTCGTCATCCTGCGGTGGGAACCGGTAAGTATGCCCTGTCGGGCGATTTTCTGTGCAGTGAGTGTGGAGCTGCAGCAAAACACTTCTTCACCCCGCCATGCCTAAGCCACTCCCCGAAGTGTATTTCTATTGACGAGAGTCCATGGTACATTTTAAAGGGAAGCTTCAATTCCGCCAGTACCTGCCAATTAAGAGAGCATGGTATGGCGTGAAGATGTAAAAGCTGTGTGAGAGTGCATCAGGGTATACTTACAAATTTAGGGTATATGAAGAGAAGGACACTAGTATTCAGTCCGCAGAAAGCCCCCCGTAATGGGAGTTAATGCAAAAGTTGTGTGGGATTTGGTGCACTCACACATATGGACCAGAGTTACCACCTCTACATGGATAATTTTTATTCCATGCGTCCCACTCTACAAGTGCCTCACTTCCAGAAGTACTCTGGTACAATTAGAAAAAATCTGAGAGGACTCCCTAAGACACTGCTTGGGCAAACACTCAGTAAGAGTCAGAGCAGGGCACAATACAGCAGAAACACATTGTGTCAAGTACAAGAACAAGAGAGATGTCCCTGTATTGACAACAATACATGGCCACACAAGTACTCATGTACCAGTACGTGGTACCAGTACAAGACCATAGGCCCTGGGCTGTTCCCTAAATGTGGGCTCCCTTCCCGACCGCTGCTCTGCCGTACCTATAGTGCCTATATTGAATACCACCTCTTTCAGTGCAAGCATTGAAAAATAGGTGTTGCAATTCCCCTTGTCGAATGGCCGTGTCCCTACATACTGACAGTATCACACTGTGCAGGGTCACATCCTCTTGACAATGGGAATGGTAACAAGCATTTGTCTATTAAGCCTGGGTTACACAAAGGCTTTATGCGGAATAAAAGGTTTTTTCTACAACAGACATATCAGGAGAGGGGTCAGATCCTCTATAGATCCAGTGACTTACAAGTGATGTCTTCTATGATGGGAGTCATTCTCTTTTCTGTTCCCCCCCCCTTGACACAAACCGTTATTGCAACTCCTCCTTATGACTGCAGGGTTTCCTGATGAGACATCTTTGCCCCTCGCTTCTGTAGCCATTTCCAGCCTCTATAAAAACACAAAAATTCAGACACCAAGACCCAGTTTTTCATACTGATGAACTATCTATGTGCCCGGACAACCTCATTTACTCAGACTAATAAATTCAGACCCCAGACCAGATACTAGAATACATACAGACCCCAGACACACGTGGGGCACAATATATCAGTCACTAAAACGGCATATACGTGTAGAAAAGTCTCACTCTGAACCTTCTGCTGTCCATTGCCTTTTACACAATACCTGTGGGATCAAAATGCTAACTGCAGCTCTAGATGAATGCCTTAAGGGTTGTAGTTTTTAAATGTGACATAGCACTCGAAAACCAATCCAGCAAAATCTGTAACACAATGCTTCTTCCCTTCTGAGCCCTCCCATGGGTCCAAATAGCAGTTTATCACCACAAATAGGGTATTGTCGCACTCAAAATGGGGTATTTTATTCCTTGTGAAAATAAGAAATTTAGAGTAAAAACTACATATTATTGGAAAAAAAGGAATTTTCTTTTTATGTTACAGCCCAATTTAAATAAGTACTGTGAAAAAAATGTGGGGTCAAAATGGTCACAACACCAATAGAATGAAAGTTGTCAATTTCACCTCGACTTTGCTTTAATTTCTGTGAAACGCCTAAAGGGTTAAGAAACGTTCTAAATGGTGTTTTGAATACTTTGAGGGGTGAAGTTTTAAAAAAATGGGGTGTTTTATTGTTGTTTCTAATATATAATCTTATCACAGCCACTTCAGAATTAAACTGGTCCCAAAAAAAAGACTAGTGAAAATGTGAGAAATTGCTGCTAAAGTTCTAAGCCTTGTAATGTCCTAGAAAAACAAAAGGATGTTGAAAAAACTATGCCAACATAACGCAGACATATGGGAAATGTTAATTCGTAACTATTTTGTGTGGTATAACGGTCTTAAAAGCAGACACATTTAAATTGATACGTTTTGGTGTTATTCACAAATAAACACTTTTGTTTAGACCAAATTTTACCACTAAGATAAAGTACAATATTTCACGAGAAAACAATCTCAGAATCGCTTGGATTAAGAAAAGCATTCCAAAGGTATTACCACAAAAATTGACACTTCAGATTTGAAAAATGGGGTATGAGCCTTAAGGCCCAAACTAAGCTACGTTATTAAGGGGTTCATTTGACAACCTCTTTAAGACCTTTCAGAATGGGGAACAATTGAATTTGCTAAATAATTATCAAAAGTGTACTACTTCAATGGATGTGGTAACTCCATGGAAATGACAGATGTGATTGCAGTCTCACAAAGACACCCAAGCTCAGTATAGTTTGATAAAAGAAAAAAACATGTGTGATTGCTTTGGTGGAACAGATTTGTGTAGGAGAGATTGGGAAAGGATGTTAGTCTATCGGGCCGTGCAGACTGTCCGTGACTTTCACGCAGCGTGTGTCCGCTGCGTAAAACTCACGACATGTCCTATATTTGTGCGTTGTTTGCACATCACGCACCCATTGAAGGCAATGGGCGCGTGAAAATCACGCGCAGCACACGGAAGCACTTCTGTGTGACGCGCGTGATTCGCGCAACAGCAGTAAAAAGTATGAATGAAAACAGAAAAGCACCACGTGCTTTTCTGTTTACAAACATGCAAACATAGTGTCATAATGATGGCGGCTGCGTGAAAATCACACAGCCACGCATCATATGGTGATGACACACGGAGCTGTTAAAGAGGCTCTGTCACCAGATTTTGCAACCCCTATCTGCTATTGCAGCAGATAGGCGCTGCAATGTAGATTACAGTAACGTTTTTATTTTTAAAAAACGAGCATTTTTGGCCAAGTTATGACCATTTTTGTAATTATGCAAATGAGGCTTGCAAAAGTCCAAGTGGGTGTGTTTAAAAGTAAAAGTCCAAGTGGGCGTGTATTATGTGCGTACATCGGGGCGTTTTTAATACTTTCACTAGCTGGGCGCTCTGAAGAGAAGTAACATCCTCTTCTCTTCAGAACGCCCAGCTTCTGACAGTGCAGATCTGTGACGTCACTCACAGGTCCTGCATCGTGACGGCCACATCGGCACCAGAGGCTATAGTTGATTCTGCAGCAGCATCAGCGTTTGCAGGTAAGATCGACTTACCTGCAAACGCTGATGCTGCTGCAGAATCAACTGTAGCCTCTGGTGCCGATGTGGCTGTCACGATGCAGGACCTGTGAGTGACGTCACAGATCTGCACTGTCAGAAGCTGGGCGTTCTGAAGAGAAGAGGATGTTACTTCTCTTCAGAGCGCCCAGCTAGTAAAAGTATTAAAAACGCCCCGATGTACGCACCTAATACACGCCCACTTGGACTTTTACTTTTAAACACACCCACTTGGATTTTTGCAAGCCTCATTTGCATAACTACAAAACTGGTCATAACTTGGCCAAAAATGCTCGTTTTTTAAAAATAAAAACGTTACTGTAATCTACATTGCAGCGCCTATCTGCTGCAATAGCAGATAGGGGTTGCAAAATCTGGTGACAGAGCCTCTTTAAGTACCTTTTGCGCGTGTGGAAAACGCCGTGTTTTTTTGCGCATGCAAAATGCACACGCTAGTGTAAATCCGGCCTAAGAGTACGGAACAAGAGTAATGAAGTCAGTTGTGGGTATAATCATGAATGGGACAAATGAAACAGCACCCTTTTGGCTTAGTCTAGTAGATATCTTAAAAATGTGTATCTAGTACAATAATTGCAGTGGAAAAAGTAATATTTTCTGGTGATAGAATTTGTTTATCAGAACAGTGAATACAGGACACACTCAATATGGTCTGTTTTCTTGGACCCTGAAGCTGTATTCCTTTTATAGGCCAGCTCAGAATTTATTTCTGAAAATTATTGACTGCTACCACACTTTAAACAGGTAATCTAAGGAAAAAGAGGTAATGGTATGACACAGTCCTCGAAGGGATTAGTACAGCTATAGGCAGGTCCAGCTCCCGGTGTTTGTGGGCCCTTGGACTACACAGACTTAGTGGGCCCCTTTTGCGGGGCAAATCATGGCGGCAGTATAATGGCAGAAAACGTCATTTTGTCCCCCATATAGAAGTTAGGCCCTGTTTATGCCCCCATATAGAAGTTAGGCCCCCAGTTTTTACCCCAATAAATTTAGTGTCCTCTGTAGATCGTAACACACAGCCCCCCTGTAGAAAGCGCCATATAGCCCCCTTGTAGATAGCGCCATACAACCACCCCTGTAGATAGAGACATAAAGCTTCCCCTGTAGATTATGCCACAGTGCTCCCCCTGTAGAAAGCGCTATACGCCCCTCTGTAGATTGCACCATACAGCCCCCTGTAGATAGCATCATAAAGCCCCCCTCCTGTAGATAGCGCTATAAGGCGACCCACAAACAAATAAAAAAAACAAAAACGTTATATTCACCGCTCAGTACTTACGCAGCGTGTGAATGATATTTTTTCTATCTCATCCACTCTGCTGCTACTGTATTTGCTGCAGATTTTCCGGAACTAATTCCGTTGCTAAAAATCTGCAGTATTTACGCAACATGTGAACTGACTCTAAGGACGGTTCCCACGGGTCAGATACGCTGAGTAAAAATCACGCAGTGTATCTGAACTGGCAGGCGCAGTGCTTTCCGTCCGAAAAACCGCACCACATTGGCAAAATTTCTGCTGCGGAATGCAGCGCTGGCGAAAAAAAGAAATCTTTTTATAATGTACTTGCATGACATCACTTATAATGACAATAAATTGCTCTTTCGCTTATGGAAAAATTTACATCTTATGATACGCTGAACATTTTTACCCATGTAAAGATCACACAGCAACATTTTACATCACCAACATGTTTTACAAATATCATGTATTATCTAGCATAAAACACCATTCACATTTTTGTACTGGAAACAATGAAAGAGATTTATCAAACTGGTGCAACGGAAAACTGGAGCAGTTGCCAACAGCAGTGCTTATTAAACTGTGCAGCGGAGGTGACCAGTGAGGTGCTGTTGGGTGTGGGCAATTTTCACAGAAGTGATCATAAGCTGCAAACGCTGTTCTTTGGCCGCAGAGATCTCTGGTTTAGCAACGCAATTGACAGGATTGTTCAGCCAACAAATGAAAGGTAAATTGAGCAAGATTTTAATTTTGCTATGGTCTTTGACCACTGGTTGCGAGGCCCAGGCACCGCTCTGGTCTTGCTGGTGAGGTCCCAGTAGAAAAAGTTTTAGAAGCCCAGGCAGTCACCTGCATTTTTGGCATACTTTGTATGGGAGCATGGTCCCTAAAAAGAAAAACATAGGACATGTCTTATCTTTTGCGAAACACCTCTACAGCCCGGACACCTTCTCGTAAATAAACGGGAAGGTGTCCGTGACAATAGAAGTGAATGGGTCCATAATTGCAGACCGTAATTGCAGTCCGCAATTACGGACAATTTTTACGGTCATGTACATGGGGCCTTAATGTGTGCGAGTTCTGTTGATACTAGCATCACTGCTTTCATTCTTAACCGAGCCATGATGGCTATGAAGGATTCATTTTAAAGCAGAACCAAACAAATAAAGTGACATGCTCTATCAGATGTCATATTTTAGAGCTATTTCGTCTTAGAAGCATTGATTCTATGGTTGAATATCTCTAACATACAGTCTGACGCCCCACGTAGCACCATTATAGTGGCACCCAAAGTACCTACAGCTCCGCAGGCCCGTATTTGCCACTATGCACGGGGGTTGCAGTTCCCAGGGCTTCCAGCAGGGGGAGGGGGTCAGCAGGATCGTTTATGTTTTTCTAAAACAAGTAACTTTGTGACCTGACCAACCGGCGGTCAGGTCACTCACAGGGCAGGGGGGGTGGCTACACCAGCGCTTCTAAGACACGTCCCCTGTTAATGGATTAGACAGAACTGCTCACATTGGCAGCTGTAGCCAATCCAAGAACAGTTGGAGTGTCTCAGGCCCGCACAGGGGAGACAGGCGCAAAAGAAGCTAGTGTAGAGGAGGAAGCTCGGCCCACAGCCCGTCCCTGCAAAAAGCCTGTGAGGAAGGGAGATGGTGAGTGCCTAATGGAGAATCTGTCTGCTGTTTGTGCCTTTATATGTGTATCTATGTGCCTCTCTGTGTGTATATACACATGTCTGTGTTTGCGTGTGTATATGTTCCAATATGTGTATATACACGTATGTGTTTCTGTGCGTGTATTTGTGTGCCTAAGTGCCTATATATGTGTCTGCATGTGTATATGTTTCTATGTGTTTGCATCTACTATTATTACATTATCTGTTTATCACTAGTTATCACTGTGTTATCTGTGGTGTTACATAGAGCTGCACGTAGAATCTACTACATTATCTATACTCAGAGTTGTCACTGTGTGTTATCTGCAGTGTTACATAGGACTGTAGGTAACGTATACTACATTATCTGTACTGTGTATATGTGTGCATGTCTGTGTATACATGGGTCTGTATGTGTATAGATGTGCCTACGTGTCTGTATATGTGCCTTTATTTATATATGTTCCAGTATGTGCTTATTTATGTGCCTGTGTGTGTGTGTATACATATATATATATATATATATATATATATTTTATTTTTTTTACCCGTGGGTCTAAAAATGTGCTTTCATGTATGTACAGTATATATGTGGTTCATATTTGGTTTGTAAACGGCAGCAATAGAGGGTCCTGCGCAGGACGCCACCCAACCTTAGGCCGGCGCTGCTTTTAAAAGTGGGCCAATGAACTGAGGTTTCCTGGGACTGCGTCATGTAAACTAAAAAATGACAGCTTAAAGCTGTCACTGCACAGTTAACTGTCACGGACCCAGGAAGGTAAGTATGATAATTATTTAGAGTTTTGTGTTTTGTTTTTTTTACAGGTTTGCTTGTTGGACTACTTCGGATTCGAAGACTAATTAGATAACAAGGGTATTTCAATAAAATATTTATGTGTTGGTGCTTTTTTTTATTTTTTTATTATTAGTACCGCCTTAGTAATGGCCGCCGTCTGATAGACAACGTCCATTACTAAGTTGGGACTTAGTGTTAGCCGATGAAAAGGCTAGCAGTAACCCCCATTAATATCCCAGTACCCATCGCCACCAGGGGTATCGGGAAGAGACGGTTCGATCCAGTACACAACTATTTGCAGTGATGGTCGGGCACTGGGGCAGCCGCAGGCTAGTATTATTAGGCTGGGAAAGCCCAAAAACCATAAGCCTTCCCACCCTGGTAATGCTAGCCTGCTGCTGCAGGTTATGAAAAAAGGGGGGATCCCATATCATTTTTTTAAAAAAATGTAAAAAACGAAATGTATTTTATAACCATCCAAATGCAACATAGCAGCAGCAGGATGGCATTACCAGGGTGGGAAGGGCCACATTTTTGGGCTTTCCCAGCCCTATAATACAAGCCTGCGGCAACCCCAGTGCCCAACCATCACTGCAGATAGTTGGGTTCTGGATCCTATCTGGCACTTCCCGATACCCCTGGTAGCGGTAGGTACGGGGTAATAATGAGGGTTAGTGCTACCTCTTCACCGGCTAACACCAAGCCCCACATTAGTATTGGATGCTGTCAATCAGGGAGTGGCCATTACCAAGGCAGTAGTAATAAAGTTAAAAAGAAACACAAACACACAGAAGAAAACATTTTACTGAAATAAAAAACCTACACAACCCTCATTAACCATTTTATTGAAAATAAAAAATGCCGTAATCGAAGTAGTCCTCGAATCCGAAGAGGTCCAAGAACCGAACCTGTAAAGAAACAAAACCAACACCAAAAATACAATTATGCTTATGTTTCCTGGGTCCAGCGCTGGAGCAGCAAAGCCAGCGAGCTATGCTGTTTCCGTAACTTCGGGAGTTATGGGGGGCGTCAGAACTAAAATTGCCTAGGGCAACATCAGCTTTAAATACGGCCCTGAAGCTCCATCTTTGGAGCTGCCGGGGACTTTGTGTGCGGCTGTACAGCTGCCTGTATATGGCGCTGCAAGTTTTCCTTTTTATTTTACCAATAATATATTCATACTGCAGCACCATGTTAACAAGTTTAGGTTTGTCTTATTAGCTACTTAGCAGGAAATCCGAGCAGAGTTTGAAGCAAAATATTGTCAGCTCGGTCGGTTGTAAATTTGGGGGAGAAGTATTAAGACTGGCGTTTTATACACTAAACAAATGTGTTACATCTTAATAAAAGTGTTACATCTTTTGGTTGACCATGCACACGATTGTGTACATTTTAAATTGTAAACTGTGCACCACGGTTATGTAAATTGGTGTAAATTAAATTTGTCAAGCACACTTTTGCGAAGCCACGCTCTATTTGTACAAAAGTGTGGAGGGCGACGTAAAAAAGCTGAAAGTCACAAGTTGCAACTGGCTTTGGAAGGTTGATAAATTACGCCTATGTTTTTTCTCTATACTGTTACATGCACTAGGCTTCTATTGTGCAGACATATGCCAAAATTGCATTCTTTTGGCAAACATTTGACAGATTTAAGTCTGAATACCTATTTTTGGGTACTATGTTATCATTTAATGTTGAATGGCCTACTACAACTATGTGATGTACATGGAATACAACTCAATAAGAAGAAATATATACTAACTTGAAAAAATATTTCCACGTGTTGTTTGGGGGCATCTTCTTTAAGTACAGGGTAGGTATACTTCCCCATCATGTCATATATGGCTTTAACTATATCCATCATTTCCTGTTTAAAACATAATAAAATATGTATATATTAATGTAAAACAGAGAGTGAGTGAGAAAGAGAGAGAGAGAGAGAGAGAGAGTGTGTGTCAAACGCAATATGACTGCAAACCGTGAATATACCCTTAGTCATCCTGCACATGGGACAGAAATGCAGCAGAATCGCCGTCCGTTGTTTACTGTGAAGATATTCTGCAGCGTTTACGCAAGATAAATTGACATGCTGCAGATTAGGAATCCTGGACACTGAAAATCAGCAGAAAATCTGCAAATATTCTCTCTTTGCAGTCACAGAAATTTTTGCAACAAAATCTGAAGCTTTGGCAGGGGGCCTTTTGCAGGATTATTTTACCACTGAACAGATACAAACCACTGTAATACAAAAAAAGTTATTTTATATGAAATGGAATGTTTTACCAAGAAAATGTGACATTTTGATATGCAGATTCTATGGATGTCATGCTCATAAAAAAGATATAAAGAATTATTTGACAGAACAGATTAAAATGCAGAAATAAATACTTGTTAATTATAATAATAACTGTGAAATGAGTGGCCCAAAGTCATTTAACCCTTTAAAAATACAATTTACTTATTCAAATATGGAAGAAATGTCTGTCTACCCACTTGCCAGCTTTCATGCCCAGAACATATTCAGTTCAAAACGCGTAAGCGTGGTCCCGGGATTTTCATTTTAACCGCTCTGTTTTTAAAATGACCGAATAAAGCCTTAATTTTTTATCAGAGTGCTGGATACACCATTTTTTTTTGTCCACTTCCATTGTGTTCTAAAAAATAAACCTTCCTCCATTATTTTTACATCTGTCGGACAGTTTTCCTCAATCCAGCTATTAAATTTTGTAGAGTATCCAAGCCACTTTACAAAATAAAGTGTTTTATCGTTTACACATAACATTCTAAAATTAATTAGATAAAGTTTTTTGTAATATATGGGAAAAAATAAATGAAACAATTTTTTTACCTAAATTAACGTACAAAAATAAACATAAACGTAATTGCTGTGTCCCTAAAAGTCTCTTTGGCCTCTGCTGTTCCTGTTGGCCCTGAGACTGGCTGCTGCCATCTGCTGTGTGGTAGCTGATGACCCCGCTCCTGGTGTTAGGTTAGCTGGCTAGACACTGTGGTGACTACCGAGATGGACCAGTGCCTGAAAAAATTTAAATGACTGAAAGTAAGATGTTGGAAACGCCTACAAAAGATTTTCCCTGGACAAGTTCTGAACTATATAAAGTTACCGTGTTGTACCCAAAGGGAGCTGCTGTTTGTCCATATTTATGTTAGAATAGCTTGCAGATGTTTTTCCCAGGATAAATTCATAGGAGCCAACATTTCTACCAAAGACTAACGCTAAGTACATGTTAATGTGTTGTAGAGCTGTTGTATGTCCTTCAACTGAATTAAAAACCTGATTAATCTGATATACAGTTAGGTTCATAATTATTTGGATAGTGAGACAAGCTTCATGATTTGGGCTCTGCATGCCACCACATTGGATTTGAAATGAAACAACTGAGATGCAATAAAGTGTAGACTTTCAGGTTAAATTCAAGGGGTTGAACAAAAATATCCTGTGAAACTGTAAAGGATCTGCCAGACACAACTTCTGTGTCGACACCCATAGGTAATCAGTCTGCACCTGCTTCTATGTCTGTGAGACTGACTCCATCTTCCACCACTCAGGATGGCAGGCTTAGGAGTGGGAGAGCCTATCACAGCCTGGCCAGATGGAGCTAGCTCCCGCCCTCTGTCTATTTATACCTGCCTTTCCTGTTCCTCCTTTGCTTGTGATTCTTCTCTGCTGGTTTCCTGGCCCTGCTGCAGCTTCTTGAACTACTTATCCTCTGCTTGTGATTGACCTTGGCTTTACTGACCACTCTTCTGCTCTGCGTTTTTGTACCTCGCTCATCTCCTGGTTTGACTCGGCTCGTTGACTTCGCTAGTTGCTCACGGTGTCCCCGTGGGCAACTTCCCCATTTCCCTGACTTCTTTGTACCCTTGTCTGTTTGTCTGTCGTGCACCTATTGAGTGTTGGGACCATCGCCCAGTTGTACCTCGTCGCCTAGGGCGGGTCGTTGCAAGTAGGCAGGGACTGAGTGGCGGGTAGATTAGGGCTCACATGTCTGTCTCCCTTCCCCGACATTACAGAAACGTTTAGGAATTGCAACCATTTTTCTACACAGCCTCCACATTTCAGGGGCTCAAAAGTAATTAGACAAATTAACATTACCATAAATAAAAATATATTTTTTAATACTTTGTAGAGAATCCTTTGCCGGCAACGACTGCCTGAAGTCTGGAACCCATGGACATCACCAAATGCTGGGTTTCCTCCTTTGTGATGCTTTGCCAGGCCTTTACTGCAGCTGTCTTCAGTTGTTGCTTGTTTGTGGGTCTTTCTGCTTTAAGTTTTGTCTTAAGCAAGTGAAATGCATGCTCGATCGGGTTAAGATCTCGTGATTGACTTGGCCATTGCAAAATGTATTGGGTCATTGTCCATCTGTACTGTGAATTGATGTCCAATAAACCTCGCTGCATTTGGTTGAATCTGAGCTCAAAGTGTAATGGCTGCGGTCGGGGACCACAGACCCCTCTCATCCTGCTCATACCATCACACTGCCTCCACCATGTTTTACACAGGATGATGTGTGCTTTGGATCTGGAGATGTCTCCATACTTTCTTCCTCCGTTCTCCATTCTGATACAGGTTGATCTTAGTTTAATCTGTCCAAAGAATGCTGTTCCAGAATTGGGCTGGCTTCTTTAGATAGTTTGCCAAAGTCTAATCTGGCCTTTCTATTTTTGAGGCTGATTAACCCCTTCACGACATTTGACCTATACATATGCCAAAGTCGGGTAGAGGAAGTTAGGAGCGGGCTCACGGAGTGAACTCACTCTATACGATTCTGGTGTTGGCTGTATGTTACAGCCGACACTTCAGAGTAATGAACGGCGTCGTGCTCGAGCGCGATCCAGCTCATTTAACTCATTAAGTGCCACGGTCAATAGCGACCGCATTTAAATCGTTAGAAAAAGGGGGCGGCCCCCTCTAACAGCTCATCGCTCCCCCGCAATGCAATCACGGGGGGGGGGGGCGATGGTTGCTATGGCTGCCTGGGGGCCTAATGAAGACCCCCAGGTCCACCATCTTTGTACACCTATTAAGCCCTGCCTCAGGCAGAATCACGGTATACTGCAATACATTAGTATTGCAGTATATTGTGCAAGCGATCTAACGATCGCTGGTTGAAGTCCCCTAGGGGGACTAATAAAAAAAGTACAAATTAGTTAAATAAAGTTTGTTTTTTTTTTGTGTAAAATTTTTTTTAAATATTAAAAGTAAAAAAAAAAACCTTTTACCATTTTCCCCCTAGAGCATAGTAAAAAATTTAATAAATAAACATAATTGGTATCGCCGCGTCCGTAAGAGTCTGAACTATTAGAATATATCATTATTTAACCCACACGCTGAAAACTGTAAAAAAAAATTGTAAACGCCAGAATCTCTGTTTTTTGGTCACCTAATCTCCCACAAAAATTTTTAATAAAAACTGATGAAACCGTCGCATGTACACCAAAATGGTGTTATTAAAAACTACAGCTTATCCGGCAAAAAATAAGCCCTCATACCCCTTAATCGACGGAAAAATAAAAAAGTTATGGCTCTCGGAATTTGGCGACACAAAATAAATTTTCTTTTTTACACTTAGGTTTTTACTTGTAAAAGTAATAAAATATAGAAAAAACTATATATATTTGGTATCGCCGTAATTGTATTGATCCACAGAATAAAGATAACATGTTGTTTTAATTGCACAGTGAATTCCGTAAAAACGGGGCGCAAAAAAACCATGGTGGAATCGCTGTTTTTTACCCCACAAATAATTTTTTTCCCATTTTCTAGTACATTATACGGCAAAATAAATGGTGCTACGAAAAACTACAACTGATCCCGCAAAAAGTTATATCTGCATGTGTTGATACTATTTGTTCCTAGTGCTGTTACACTTACATTGCCACTGACAACTCAGTAACTTGGTAGATACACGAGGTTTGTACTCAAGATATGCCTATTGTTTCTCTAGACGGGATGTAGTTATTATGTCTTAATATGATATTGTTTGGTATTATTTATTATATTCAATTTTTATTTTTTATATATTATATTTTTTTTATTTTTTGATATTTTTGATACTTTGTTTTATTATTTTATTATAATTTTATTATTTTGTTATAATTATACTATTATCCAGACTTGTATTGTAGGGAATTTGGAAACTGCAAGTCCAAAGGGGTCGTCTATATGGCAACATGTACTTGACCACAAAATTACGTGGGGAAAACAATTCGGGAGTTCAGGAGAAGAGTCGTGGATCATATCGGAAATATTCGGCGTAAAAAAGATACATGCCTAGCGAGACACATGAGTGAGGTACACAACAACAGAGAGGCGGATATCTAATTTCAAATAGTAGAGCTTATAAGATCATCCAGCTGTGGAGGAAATCTGGATAAACTTTTACTCCAGAAGGAATGCAGATGGATTTACAGACTACACACCTTGAGCCCTGAAGGAATTAACGACTATATGTCATTTACCAGCTTTATATAAACATACCCCTATATATCACCTCATGCATTTATATAGACCCAATGTAATCTGTCTATGAGACCGAAAAAATATGGTCCTTAGACAGGGTACGGGACAATTTGCTGAGCTCATATATATATATATATATATATATATATATATATATATATAATAAATGTGTCCATCCACTTCCATTAACCTGAATGTATCATTTATATCTAAGTCCGCTCTTAATGTATAGTCATACCCGCCTGTATGAACAAATACAATCCCACTGAGAAGGGGGTCTCTTTAATATAACTGTGACCTCCTCTCTAAGATTGAGTATGAAAGGTTTCCTCTATGACCTAGTAGGAACGTCTATCTCAATATGCCGCAAACAAGTGAAATAACTTAATCAACATGCATTGGTTGTCCTTTTAATTAAAGATCCTGCTCACACTATTAATAAGAATTTTAAATGTTGCACCCCGTCTTCAATGTACAGAAAAGCCTGTAGGGCAGGCACGGCTCATTGCACATAGCACGGCAGAGTGAGACTTGTAGTGGCCCCCCCACAGCCCTGACGTGGAGGGAGTGGGAGGGACCATGGCACTGTTCGCGGTGCAACTCGCCAGGCCAATCACGTCCTCATACGACACACTGAGGTAAGCCGGCTCGCTGACTTCAAGGATTGGCCATTACTGACGAGCCCACACACAGGGGGAGAGTCTTGCTAAATGTGCCGAGCCTCACCATAGGCTGATACATCACAAGAGGGATGGACACTTCACCTTAAAGGTCGGAGTGTTCTGCCGCCAACTGCGGCTAGCAATCTGGATCCACTTTAAGGCACGAATTGATGCCTCTTATACATTTTACGCTTTAACAAGTCTAAGTCTGCAGGCCTCTGAATAATTATGGCAGATATTATCAACAGTAATGAAACGCGTAGGGCTTACAACATAGATACTGGTACGAGGTATTAGCCCTTATCAGGGCTAACTAGCTGGCAGCTGAAATAGCAAACCTGCCCTAGTAAACACCTATCAGGCTGATATAAACTTAGCACAGCTACTTAGGAACTACACTATCAACAGTGCTAAGAGTACATATTTATCAGGCTTAAATGAACTAGCATAGTTATCTAGGACCGTTGTAATAACACAGGCATTCAGCTTCCAAGTTCAGATGCAGTAAACAGGGAACGTGTCCTGACAAGGTTAAAACAAATATACCAACGAGGTAACCATTCCCATCAGGATTGGTGCCTATACAGATTCAACACAAGCCTGGATAATAGTATAATTATAACAAAATAATAAAATTATAATAAAATAATAAAGCAAAGTATCAAAAATATCAAAAAATATATAATATATAATAAATAAAAATGTAAAATAATAAACAATACCAAACAATATCATATTAAGACATAATAACTACATCCCGTCTAGAGAAACAATAGGCATATCTTGAGTACACACCTCGTGTATCTACCAAGTTACTGAGTTGTCAGTGGCAATGTAAGTGCAACAGCACTAGGAACAAATAGTATCACATCTGCATTGTGTATCAACACATGCAGATATAACTCATGAACCAAATATAGTAACATCGCTACCTGAAATTATTCTACATCCCTATAGATTTAAATCAGTGATAAATAAGTCCATATTCTAGGGAAAACAAACAAGAAATCCATAGGAAACCGTGAATTCTATATAGTGTATATAGTGTAAGTCTATATAGTGTGCGTACGGTGTATATAGTCTTAGGCTATATAGTGTGTGTGTTTAGTCTAAGTCTATATAGTGTGTGTGTGTGTGTGTGTGTGTGTGTGTGTGTGTGTATAGTGTAAGTCTATATAGTGTGTGTTGTGTGTATAAAGTTTATAGTGTGTATAATATAAGTCTACATAGTGTAAGTGTGTGTATGTATGTATGTGTGTGTGTGTGTGTGTGTGTGTGTGTGTATATAGTGTGTGTGTGGTTTGAATATATAGTGTGTGGTGTTACTGTGAATTGTATATAGGGTGTTTAGTTTAAAAAAAATTGTGTGTGGAATTATTTCCCACCCATAGAGCCCTCTGCAGTCAGTCAGATGCTCAGAACCCCCTGCAGTATAATCTCCCCCATAGAGCCCTCGTAGTTATTATACAGCAAGGGGGGGGGGGTCAGAGCATCTGAATGACTGCTGAGGGTTTTATGGGGGGATAACTCTTTCCCCCCAGAGCCATAAGTGTCAGACGCTCAGACTCTCCCATAGAGCACTCAGCAGTAAGTCAGACACACTGGGGAGGGGTGTCTGACTGCTTAAAGGGTAACTAAACTTTATAAAAAAAATTACATGTCATAGTGACTTGTCAAATGTTCTGATCGGTGGGGGTCAGGGAACTGAGACCCCACCAATCGCTACAACAAAGTGGCAGAAGCACTCAGGTGAGTTCTGTGCCACTGTTTCTGATTGTCTTTCCTCTGATAGCCGAGCAAGCGGTGTACGGGCACAACAGAAATTCTATGAGTCCGTACACCGCGCCGAGGAAACACAATTAAAAATTAAGTGTAACAGCACTAACCCGAGCACTCCTGCCGCTTTGTTTTAGTGATCGATGGTGGTCTCAATGCTGGGATGACACGCCAAATTATTTTTAAAAGTTTAGTTACCCCTTGGGGACTGAATTTATTGGTCTGCGTTAATGTATGGGCCTGGGGTCTAAATTTGCTTAGGGGTCTGGGGTATAAGACAATTTAGGGTGTTTAATTTCAGAATTTTTATGTTGCTATAGACACTGAAAATGGCTACAGAATCAAGGGGCAAAAATTTCTCATCAGGAAACCCTGCAGTCATCAGGAGAAGTCACTATAATGGTCTTTGTCAGATGGAGAAGAAAAGAGAATGACCCATCAGTGAAGACATCACCTGTGAGTCATTGCATTTTTAGATCTGTCCCCTCTCCTGACATGTCTGTTATAGGAAATCCTTGTATTCCACATAAAGTCTTTGTGTACCCAGGACTAATATACAAATGCGTGTTACTATTCCCCTTGTCAGGAGGATGTGTCCCTACACAGTGTGATACTGTCAGCGATGTTTGGAGACTGTCAGTATGCAGGGACACAGCCCTCTGATAAGGGGAATCGTAACACTCATTTGTCAATGCTCACACAGAAAGATGTTGTGTAATACTGACACAGCGTGGCAGGGCGGTGGTGGAGAAGGGGGCCCCAAGCTTGTGGAACAGCCCAGGGCCTATGGTCTACTTAATCCACCACTGGATGTTGTAAAGGGGTTTTTCTTCACCATGGATAAGATTCTGTGATCATCCACCACTTTGTCTTCCGTGAACGTCCAGGCCTTTTGAAGTTAACGAGATCACCAGTGAACTCTTTTTTAAACTGTTGATTTGGCCATTCCTATCATTCGTGCTATCTCTCTGATGGATTTCTTCATTTTTTTCTGCCTAACGATGGTCTGTTTCACTTGCATTGAGAGCTCCTTTGACCTCATGTTGTGGGTTCACAGCAACAGCTTCCAGATGCCAATGCCACACCTGGAATCAACTCCAGACCTTTTACCTGCTTAATTGATGATGGATTAACGAGGGAATATCCCAGTCAACCCATTAAATAGCTTTTGAGATAATTGTCCAATTAGATTTGGTCCCTTGAAAAAGAGGCAGCTACATATTAAAGAGCTGTAATTCCTAAACCCTTCCTTAAATTAGGATGTGAATACCCTCAAATTAAAGCTGAGAGTCTGCACTTTAAGCCAATATTGATTATATAACTGTATATTCAATATGTTCTGGTAAATAGCTAAAACTTGTGTCACTGTCCAAATAATTGGACCTAACTGTCTAAAGGTTCTAAAATCTTCCTATAGGGTCATTAACCACTGTTAAATATGACAAGGTGCAGACAGCAGGATGATATGATGTTAAATAAACAAAAACGCTCAGGTGGCCTCTGGCTACAAGAGAAAGGGAAAAATAAGCATAGAGGGGAAGTGAAGAGCAAAGTTGAGAAGATGTCTAAATCTCCTGTTGTAAAGTCATAAGTAACACTGTAGAGTAACAAGAATTTGGAAAGTAGCTATTCCTATTTAGAACAGGTGGTGAAAGACACTGAAGTTATCGGCGCTGTGGAGCAAGGTGATTTTAAAGAGGTGAGAGGAGTGAAAGATGTATCTGCATTAAAAAAAATATTGGACGTTGTGTATTAGGGTATGTTCACACGCAAACTCAAAAACGTCTGAAAATACGGTGCTGTTTTCAAGGGACATGCACTTAATGAACTTCTTTTTTGTGGCTGTTTTTTTACACGGCCATTTTGAAAAATGGCCAGTCGGAACACAATGCCGTTTTCCAATTTCAATCAATGAGCAGATGTTTGGAGGCGTTCTGCTTCCAATTTTTTGGCCATTTTTCAGGAGGTTTAAGGCCCGAAAAACGGCCGAAAATAGGCTGTATGAACATACCACATGTTTAATAACTCAGTAACAAAACTTTCTATGTAAGTGAGGGGAGCTAGGACGGAGAGTGCTTTGTTAAAAATGTTTTTAAAAAAAAACAAATAAATAACAGTGTGTTTGGTGTAATTACTTTTTTTCTAAAAATGATTTTTCCATTTTTGAGATACAGCGTGTCTCTGACATACAGGATCCAGCGGTTACCGATCACATCTAAGTTCATAACTTAGATGTGATCGATAAAAAAATTTTTTTTTTAATATGTTCATTGCCTTTAACAAAAGTTGTGTCTAAAATCAGAGATCAAAACTACACCTCTCACATAATTTATTAAGCCCTTACCAACATTTGTAGTATGGAAACATCATGGAAAGCTAGTGTTTCCCGCATTTTGCCATATCTATACAACAAATGGATGACACGGGCTCAGAGTCCGTGTCATAATCCCCGGATGTTAACTATATGTTACAGTTGACACCCTGGGGTAATGGCGGGGACCGAAGTTTCTTCCGATTCCCGCTATTATCCTATTAAATGCAGCGGTCAAAAGTCATTGCTGCATTTAAGAGGTTTGCAGCTCATCGGCACCCCGGCAATGAAAGTGCCAGTGGCTGAAAAGGCTTAACACTAGCCTCCCTTTATGCCTAGTATGGAAGCCTTTCATGCCCCGCCCGGAGGCGGGCCCTAAATGGCTTACGTAGCCGACAAGGTGGTGCTGGCTCAGGAGCTGTACCGGCGTCATCAGCGGTGAATGTCAGGTGCATGTTACAGCTGACATCCACCTGTAATGGCAGAAACCGGAGCTAGCTCCGATTCCTGCCATTAACCCCTTAGATGCAGCGATCGAAAGAGATCGCTGCATCTTAGAGGTTGGTAGCAGATCGGCAGCCTTGCCAAGCAATCGCAGGGTTGCTGACTGCTTCTATGGCAACAGGAGGCCTAACAATGGTCTCCTGCTCTGCCATTACGAAAGCCGATTAGGCCCCACCCGGAGGCGTAGCCTAATTGGCTTGCTGTCCGTGAATGACTGACTGATCTAATACATTGCACTACAAAGGTAGTGCAATGTATTAGAAAAAAAACATCCGACAGTTGGAGCGTCAAGAACCCTAGTGGGACAAGAGAAAAGTGTAAAAAACAAAAGTGACAAAAAAAAAGTTGTAAAATAAAGTTTCAAGTAATAAAATAAAACTCAATCGCCCTTTTTCCCTTATCAAGTCCTTTATCATTGAAAAAAATTAAAGCATACATATTTGGTAATGCCGCATCCGTAACGACATGAACTATAAAAATATTATGTTATTTATTCCACGTGATAAACAGCATTAGAAAAAAACAATGCCAGAATTTCTCTTTTTGGTCACTTTGCCCTACAAAAAATTGGAATAAAAAGTGATCAAAAAGTCTCATGTTTTCAAAAATGGTACCTATAAAAACTATGGCTCGTCTCACAAAAAGCAAGCCCCCATATGAAAAAAAAATTAAAATGATGGTTCTCACAACATAGCGACAGAAAAAATACATTCTTTTTACAAAAGTAATTTTATTGTGCAAAAAGTTGTAAAACATAAAAAATTGCTATAAATTTGGTATCACCGGAATTGTACTGACTCGCAGAATAAAGTTAACATGTCATTTATAACGCATGGTGAACTCTGTATAAAAAGAATCAAAATAAATTATGCCAGAATTGCTGTTTTTGGGTCACCTTGCCTCCCAAAAATAGTGATAAAAAAATTGCATGTACCCCAAAATCGTACCAATAATAACTACAGCTCATCGCGCAAAAAAAAAACAGCCCCCATGCCATTATGTCTATCAAAAAATTTAATTGGTTGAGGCTCCAATAAGTCAGGAAATAAAAAAATATGCAGTTGTGCAGGACCGAGGAGAACATTTCTTCTGTATCAAGAGGCGAATTAGAAGGGTAAGGCCCAAACATATCTGCTGGAAGTGAGGGTGCTCGTGTTATACCAGGACAATACTTTTCCAGCGAAAATTCCCCAAACTGCAAAGGTGCACAGTGTGGCCAAAAGGGGGATACGTAAGGACACCATTTATCAGTGTGGCACTAGCCTGTGCAGAAAGGATTGCTTCACAGCGTAACATATATCTATGGATTATTTTGTTGGATTTTTTTACCCCGTGATTATACTACCTGACTATGCCCCAGATGTACCCCACTTTATAAACTGAAATACCAGTAAAACTCCCAAAAACTTCTACCAAGCAAAATCCATGCTCCAAAAGCCAAATTGTGCTCCCTCCGTTTTGAACTCTGCAGCGTGCGTAAACAGCTGTTTTCTTCCACATGTATGGCATCACCATACCCGGGAGAACCCTTTTAACAATTTTTGGGGTGTGTGTCTCCATTGGCATAAGCTGGGCACAACATATTTGCCACTGAAATGGCATATCAAGGGAAAAATTGTTAAATGTTAATTCTGCACCACCCGTAGCGCAATCATCTATGGAAAATACCTGTTGAGTGAAAATGCTCAATAAACCCCTTAATAAGTGCCTTGAGGGGTGTAGTTTCCAAAATGGGGTAATATCCGAGGGGTTTCATTTATTATTTCACATCAGAGCCTCTGCAATTGTGAATCAATACTTTGTAAAATCACCTTGACTTCGCATGGCACTCTCATGGCAAAAGATTAGGGCCACATTTAGGGTGATTCTAAAACCAGGAAACACAGCATAATAATTAGAGAGCTGTCTTGTTATGGTGGCACAAACTGGGCACCACATATTGGCATATCTATGGAAAAAATCCCATTTTCACTCTGCAACATCGAGTGCACTCTAATTTCTGCAAAACACCTGCGGGGTTAAAATGCTCACTCCACCCCTAGGTGAATACCTTGAGGGGTATAGTTCCCAAAATGGGGTCACTTCTGGGGGATTTCTGCTGTTTTGGTTTCACGGGGGCTTTGCAAATGCGACATAGCGACCAGAAACCAATCCAGCAAAATCTGCACTCCAAAAGGCAAATGGCGCTCCTTTCCTTGTGAGCCCTACTGTGTGTCCAAACAGCAGTTTATGACCACAAATCGGGTATTGACGTACTCAGGAGAATTGCTTTACATATGTTGGGGTGCTTTCTTTCCTTAATTTGTTGAGAAAATGAAAAATTTTCTAAGGGATTTTATTTATTTTCACTGCCCAATTCTAATAAAATCTATGGAAAACCGGTGGGGGTCAAAATGCTCACTATACCCCTAGATTAATTCTTTAAGGGGTGTAGTTTTGTGAATGGAGTCACTTTAGGGTAGTTTCAACTCTACTGGTACCTTAGGGACTTTGCAAATGCGGCATGGTGTAAAGAAACCAATCCAGAAAATCTGTGCTCCAAAAGCCAAATGGCGCTCCTTCTATTTGATCCTTGCCGTGTGTTCAAACAGCAGTTTATGACCACATATGGGGTATTTCCGTACTCCAGAGCAGTTGCTTTACAAATGTTCCATTGTTCCTTTATTTGTTGAGAAAATGAAAAAATTAAATTTATACATTTCACCTGCACATTGCTTTAATTCCTATGAAA
This sequence comes from Rhinoderma darwinii, assembly GCF_050947455.1. Lineage (NCBI taxonomy): Eukaryota > Metazoa > Chordata > Amphibia > Anura > Rhinodermatidae > Rhinoderma > Rhinoderma darwinii. The sequence continues at coordinate 69,326,820 of NC_134689.1, forward strand.
TATCTAAAGGGTTAAGAAACTTTCTAAATTATGTTTTGAATAATTAGAGGGGTGGAGTTTTTAAAATGGGTGACCTATTGGGAGTTTCTAAAATATAAGGCCACTTCACAACTGAACTGGCCCCTATAAAAATAGCCTTTTAAAATTTTCTTGAAAATGTGAGAAATGACTGCTAAAGTTCTAAGCCTTGTAACGTCCTAGATAAATAAAAGGATGTTCAAAAAATTATGCCAAACTAAAGTAGACATATGGGGGATGTTAATTAGCAACAATTTTGTGTGGTATAACTGCTTGTCTTACAATTATATACATTTTAGTTTAGAAAAATGCAAATTTTTGCAATTTTTTGCTAAATTTTGGTGTTTTTCACAATTAAATACCAAATTTATCGACCAAATTTTGCCGGTAACATAAAGTCCAATGTATCACGAAAAAAATCTCAGAATCGCCTGTATAGGTAAAAGCATTCCGAAGCTATTACCAGATAAAATGAAACATGATTTGAAAAATGAGGCTCTGTCAGGAAGGTCAAATGTGGCAAAAACGGAAAGGGGTTAAGGGGTGTAGTGATCATTTTGACACCACAGGTGTTTTCCAGAAATGAATGCGCTGCGGTTTGCGCAAAGTAAAAACTGCAATTTTTACCCAGATATGCCATTTCATTGGCAAATATGTTGCGCCCAGCTTGTGCCACTGGAGAGACACACCAAAAATAGTAAAACAAAAAAGGTTCTCACGGGTATAACAATGCCATATATATGAAAGGAAACTGCTGTTTGGGCACAGTGTAGGGCTCAGAAGGGAGAGAGCAACATTTGGCTTTTGTTTTGGGTTTTACTGGTATTTCAGTTTATAATGTGGGGGAATATGTGATGCATGATTGTTACGCTTTGAAGCAATCCTTTAGGCTTCATGCCCACTTCAGTAATTTCCTTCAGGGTGCTAGCCGTTTTTCTGACGGCTAGCACCCTGACCCATTCATTTAAATGGGGCCATGCACACTTCAGTTTTTTTGACGGTCCCGTTGCTCCGTTCCGACAAAAGTAGAGCATGTCCTTCTTTGGTCCGAGATTCCGTGACCGTGAGGCCAATGCAAGTCAATGGGGCCGTCAAAAAATCTGAAGGCGCACGGAAGGCATCCGTGTGCGTGTGACGGATCCGTTGCCTAGCAACGGCCGGGCAGGCAGAAGTACATTAGAGATATTACACTAATCAGCAGCCATTTCTCATTATCCAGCACTGATAGAGAGAAGAGGCTGCTGATAAAAATAAAATTGTCTTGGTGACGAGTCCCTCTTCTTCCTCCAGTCTGACCTTCCTGTATGACTCGGCAGTCCAGTGTGGCCGCTGCAGCCTGTGATTGGCTGCAGAGGCGGTCACATGGGATGAAGCGTCATCCCAGGAGGCGGGACAGGAGGAAAAAGCAGAAGTGATTTTTAAATTTTTTATTTCATGGTCATTCTTCAGCGCTAGTCACTGTTCAGGGTGATGAAAGATTTACCGCCGATCAGTGCAGCCTATTAACTTTTTCAGCACCCTGTACAGTGACTAGCGCTGAACAACCATGCTCTTTCAGCACCCTGGACAGTACCATGCTCGGCGCTTGGAAACGGAAACACGGAGTGCACATGGAAACCACGCGGATAACAAAACGGGCACACGGATCCGTCAAAAACGGACGATAAAACAGTGAAGGAAGTGTGCACGAGGCCTAAAGCACAGGCCAGTGTCGCACTGATAAATTATGTTCTTTCTCAGCCCCCTAAAGGTGCAGGCCTTTGCAGTTTGGGGAATTTTGCTGGGAAATTGTCCTGATATAATACGAGCACTCTCGCTTCTAGCAGATATGTTTGAGCCCTTCCCTTCCTGGTTCCAAAATATTAGGGCCTTGATAATCGCTTCCTGAAACAGAAGACATTTTCCCCTCGGGCTTGTATATTTTTTCATTCCTATCTAATGGAAGCCATAACGTATTTTATTTTTTCATAGACGTGGTAATATGAGGTCAGTTTTTTGTGGAATGAGCTGTAGTTTATATTGGTACCATTTTGGGGTACGCAAGACTTTTTGATCACTTTTATTAAATTTTTTTGGGAGCAATTCCGGTATCGTTTTTTAGTTGTTTTTTTTAATGCGGTGTTCACTGTTCTGTAATAGTTACATGTTAACATGTAAAAGTGGCCAAAGAGGGGAGGGGTTAAAACATTTTTGTTTTAACCCCTTCCCTCTTTGGCCACTTTTGACCTTCCTGACAGAGCCTCATTTTTCAAATCTGACATGTGTCTCCTTTTATGTGGTAATAACTTCAGAATGCTTTTACATATACAAGCGATTCTGAGAATGTTTTCTCGTGACAATTTGGACTTTATGTTACTGGCAAAATTTGCTCTATACATTCAGTATTTAATTGTGAAAAATTTAGCAAAAATTGCAAAAATTTGAATTTTTATTAATTTAAATGTATCTGCTTGTAAGACAGGCAGTTATACCACACAAAGATTTTTGCTAATTAACATCCCCCATATGTCTACTTTAGATTGGCATTGTTTTTTGAAGATCCTTTTATTTTTTTTAGGACGTTACCAGGCTTTTCACTTTCACTAGCAGCAATTTCTCACATTTTCAAGAAAATTTCAAAAGGCTATTTTTACAGGGGCCAGTTCAGTTCTGAAGTGGCTTTGAAAGCCTTATATATGAGAAACCCCAAATAAGTTACCCCATTTTAAAAATGTCACCCATCAACGTATTCAAAACAGCATTTAGAAAGTTTATTAACACTTTAGAAGTTGTATAGGAATTGAAGCAAACGAGTGTAGAAATGTACACATTTATTTTCTTTTGTTGCAGAAATTCATTTTTAATAAAAAAAATTTGTAACACAGAAAGTTTTACCAGAAAAATGCAACTCAATAATTATTGCCTAGGTTCTGCAGTTTTAGGGAATATCCCACATGTGGCCCTAGTTTGCTTATGGACTGAAGCACTGGCCTCAGAAGCAAAGGAACACCTATAGTATTTTGGGGCCTTCTTTTTATTAGAATATATTTTAGGCACCATGTCAGCTAGGGGTATAGTGAGCATTTTGACCCCACAGGTTTTTTGCAGAAATTATTGGAAATAGGGCGTGCTAATTAAAATCTACATTTTCTTCAAAGAAAACGTAGGTTAATCTAATTTTTTTACAATTACCACAAGGACTAAAGGAGAAAAAGCATCACAACCATTTCTAGAGCAGTTTCTTCCGAGTAAAACAGTACCCCATATGTGGTCATAAATGGCTGTTTGGACACACGGCAGGACTCAAGGAAACCACCCAAGAGTGACTCTATTTGGGAAACTACACCCCTCAAGGAATTTTTCTTGGGGTATGGTGAGCATTTTGACCCCACAGGTGTTTTGCAGAAATTATTGGAAGTAGGCCGTGAAATGAAAATCGACATTTTTTTCAAAGAAAATGTAGGTTTAGCTAATTTTTTTTCAGTTCCACAAAAAATCAAGGCAAAAAAACCCCCAAAATTTGTAGAACAGTTTCTCCCGAGTAAAACAATACCCCATATTTGGTCATAAACAGCTGTTTGGACACACGGCAGGTCTCAGAAGGAAAGAGCACCATTTGGAGTTCAAATTTAACTGGAATGGTTTGCGGAGGCCATGTCACATTTGCAAAGCCCCTGAGTGGCCAAAACAGTGGAAACTCCCCAAAAGTGACTCCATTTGGGAAACAACACCCCTCGAGGAATTTATCTAGGGGTATAGTGAGCATTTAAAAAAATGATTAAATTAAAAAGCCATGGATGTGTGATAAACTTTGAAGCACTCCTTTATGCACAGGCCAGGTTTGTCGGGGCAGGTTTCACAATGATAAGTTGTGTTTCCTCTTCTCCCCCTTTTGTAACACACTTTACACCTTCCCTTTTAACCAGTGGAAGGGATTTCGTGTTGCCCTGGTACAATACGTGTTGCCCTGGTACAATAGGGAAAGTGTTGCCCTGGTACAATACGTGCGTGAACCATCGCTTCTAGAAGTACTGGGGCCCTCCCCTTCCTGGTTCCCAAATACAAGGGCCTTGATAACCACCTCTTGAAACTGAAGGAATGTCCCTGTTCAGCCTGCACATTCGTATAACACGTAAGAGTTATACAATGCCATCTGTACAATGTGCACGGCCAGATTTTTGTATCACACCTTTGTTTTACGCATGGCACTGTATGGCTTCAGTACTTGATCAGAGAGATCAACCCCTCCCATGTACTTATTGCAGCCTAGAATGTACTCTGGCTTGGGAGTCATTGTAGTGCTACCTTGGACAGGGACAGGGATGCTGCCTGTACCGTGTATTGTGGTCAACATAAGGACGTCCATCTTGTCCTTATACTTGACCAGCAACATGTTCTCGCTGTGTAGTGCCCTGCCTTCTCCCTTTCTTAGGGGTTGCCCAATCAGATTTTTAGAGGCCTCTCTGGTTTTTGCGCATGGTGTCACATGCTGCAGTACTTCTGGTGGAGAGGCATTTAAATAGTGGGATGTTGGTGTAGACGTTATCCACGTAAAGGTGATAACCCTGGTCCAGTAGTGGGTGCACCAAATCCCACACTATTTTTCCACTAACTCCCAGGACAGGGGGCCATTCTGGAGGTTCTATCCTGGTGTCCTTCCCTTCATAAACCCTAAACCTGTAGGTATACTCTGAGCTGCTCTCGCACAGCTTTTACATTTTAATTCCATACCTTTCCCTCTTGCTTAGCAGGTATTGGCGGAATTTTTGTCTACCCTTAAAATGTACAAGGGACTCGTCTATTGCATTGTACTTTTCGGGGGTGTAAGCTTATTTAAATTTGGTGCATAAATAATCAATGATTGGCCTGATTTTGAATAGGTCGTCATATGTGGGGTCGTCATAGGGCGAGCACTGTGCATTATCGTTCTAATACAAAAAAAAACAGAATTATTTCAAAATATGTCCGGGTCATTGCCATTCGGTATAATGGGGTGTTGTATAAAATGTCCGCACTCCAGTATTGCCTAATCTCTGGCTTTTTACTAAGTCCATATGTAGGACAAGGCCCCAAAATGTCATCATTTCAGCTGCCTCTATGGGGCTCCACATAGCATATAATGACGTGGGTTTTTGGGCTAAAAATTGCTGGGCGTATAAATTTGTCTGGGCCTCGATTAAATTAACAAAATCCTCAGAGAAAAAGAGCTTGAAATAGTCAATTTCTGCGAGGCATACAGTCTCAAATAGAATTCCTGAGCTGCCTATGAAATCTAGAGTGTGAGGCTCATACTTATCAGGGGGTGGGTTCCACATGGTATCACTTATTTGGGGTGTTGCCTCAGCTGATGTTCTGGGGCGCCTTTGTGGGGGGTTCCTCATCACTGGATGAGGATGATGAGGAGGAGGAGGTCAAGAGGAATTTCCTCTTCTCCCTCGCTAGCCGATTCAGTGTCAGAGGCCTCTTCAGCTGACCCTTTGGGATGATTGGGATGATTGGGACATTTTTATTATGGGGTATGTAGTGCGCCAACAAGTGTAATACTCAATTTATTTTTATAGAGGTGGTTGTGTGTGTTGTGCTTTTATACGTGTAAATTAAATTTATAGGAAAAAAAAAGGAAGAGAAGAAAAAGAAAAGAATAAAAAAATATTTAGGAGAAAGAAATTTATTGAACGTCCAATATAGAACTGTAAAAAAAATTGAGCAACAACTGTGTCACTACGCTATAAAAAATATAGTGACCGAATTTCAGTTAACCAAAACGGAATATCCGTCACTAAACGGACGCTAACTATAACGCTGTAAATGTACTCAAACTGTATAAAAAATATATAGCTATAACTTCTACGATACATTTTTTTTATAAAACGCAAGTCAGTAAACGTCCGCTACTCTAACGCCCTAACGCTCTTTACAGTTTTATAAAAACAAAAAAAAGGCCAAAAAAAACCTTCCGTAAACTAATTACCACTTAGGCTGATTATACTGCAGGAAGCACACAGGGAGGTGCAAAAATACAAAAATTGGCTGTCAGTAATGGCGGTCACTGATCCACACTGAGCGGCCGCAGGATGTAAAAAGGGACGGAGAGGGAGGGGTACAGACCGACAAATCGTAGCGATGGGGGGGGTGCAATCTCCGCCTCCTTGTCATCACTACATGGCAGGTATGGGTGCTATCCTAGACAGCACCAATCACCATCAAGGCACAGTGATGGGCGAAAGCCGCAAACGGCCGCAATAGAACGGTCTGAATTGACCGGCCAATTGCAGCGATCGTCGATGCGGGTGAGCCACACCTCTATTTTTGGGAGGCAAGTTGAGCAAAACACAGCAATTCTGGCATTGTTTTTATCTTTTTTTATATATAGCATTCACCGTGCATTATAAATGACCTGTTAACTTTATTCTGTGGATCAGTAAGTTTTCAGCGATACTAAATTTATATAGTTTTTTTACAACTTTTTAAACAACAAAATTACATTTTTGGAAAAAAGAATGTATTTTTTCTGTCGCCATGGTCTGAGAACCGTAACTTTTACATTTTTTAATTGACGGAGATGTATGAGGGCTTGTGTTTTTATTGGTATCCTTTGTGTTTGTGACTTTTGGATCAGTTTTGATTTCAATTGTTAGTGTAAGGTCTATGGCCGGGGGCCGTCGTTCAGACTTACTCTCTGACGGCCCCGGCCATGGACATCTGTCTTCTCGGCGTCAGCTCCCTCCAGGGAGACACAGGCACTCACTTCCGGGTCCTCGGACTGTTTCCCACAGGGCGCGTGTGCACCGCCTTAAAGGGCCAGTACACGTCCAGCTGTCACCAACCAATAATTAGCCCAAATGGCTGCTGGACTATAAAAAGGGGCTGTGCCCACTTGTTCCTCGCCTGAGCGTTGTTATATACCTAAGTTTGTCTTTCAAATGGTCTCCCAGTGTTTCCTAGTTCCCAGTGTTACCCGTTCCTGCTGCCTGTACCCTGTATCCCGTGCTATCGTATCTGCTGAGAAAGTCAAGTCGTGTCTTCCGCTGCATCCACGGTGCCATCTGCTGTGAAAGTCAAGTCGTGCTCCCGCTACTGTGTACATTGCCTCAGGTAACCGTTATGAACTATAGACATTGTTTTGTAATTGGTTGGCCAGCTGCTACCCCGCTATGCGGTACAGCCCAGTGGGTCTGGCATTGTTTTGTTTTTTTTCATTTTTCACAGCATTTACCGCACAGGGTAAATATCTTAATATATTTAAAGTTCAGGCCGTTACGGATGCAGCAATACCAATTATGTATAGTTAATTTATATATATGTTTTCCAATAATAAAGGACTTGATAAGGGAAAAAGGGCGATTTTTTTTCACTTTTTTTTAGTCTTACTACGGGACTTGAAGGTCCAACTGTTTGATTTCTATTCTAATACATTGCACTATCCACATAGTGTAATACATTAGCACGGTCAGTGTCACACTGTCAGGCAACCTAATAGGCTTTCTTACTTGGCAGACCAGGATGCCATTGTTAGGCCTTCGGTTACCGTAGCAGCCATCGGCAGCACCCGCTTCGCAAGTATTCCAATTGGCTACAAACCACAAAGATGCCATGGTCGCTTTTGACCACGGTATGTAAGGGGTTAATGGTGGGGATTGGAGCTAGCTAGCTTCAGTCCCTGCCATTACAGCAGGTAGTCAGCTGTAAAATACAGTTGACACCTGCAGTTGATGGTGCGGGCTCCGATTCTGAGCCTGCCCCATCTTTTTGATGTAAATATATGACATTTTGCGGGAAGCATCAGCTTTCCATGTCATATACTAACTACAAATGTTGGGAAGTGGTTAAATGCATTATAAAATACATTTGCCCCTTAAATTCACATCCAAGCAGAAGTTTACACACAAAAACAATGTAAAAATAATAGATCAAAGTGTGCAAACTTCATATACAGTGCATTTGGAAAGTCTTCAGACCCTTTCACTTTTTTCACATTTTCAGAAATCACGTTTTTCCCCATCATTCTGCACTCAATACCCCATAAAAACAAAATTTCCCATTGGTATAAGTTTTCATAACCTTTGCTATGACACTTTATTAAAATTGAGCTCTGGGGGCCTCCCAATTCTCTAGATAATTTTTTTAATGTTTCTACACCTTGATTGGAGTCCGTCTGTGGTAAATTCATTTGATTGAACATGATTTGGAAAGATACACCCCTGTCTATAAAAGGTCTCACAGTATATCAGAGTAAAAACCAAGCCATGAGGAGAAAAAGAGCTGCCTGTAGAGCTCAGATACAGAATTGTGTGGAGGTACAGATCAAAAAGAAGGGTACAGAAAAAATTCTGCTACACTGAAAGTTCCCAAGAGCACAGTGGCCTCCATAATTCTTAAATGGAAGAAGTTTGAAACAACAAGGACTTTGTCTAGAGCTGTCCAACCCACCAAACGAAGTAATTGGAGGAGAAAAGCCATGGTAAGAGAGGTGACAAATAACCCGATAGTTACTCTAGCTGAGATCCAAAGACCCTGTGTGCAGATGGGAGAAACTTCCAGAAGGTCAATCATCACTGCAGCACTGGGCTTTATGGCAGAGTGGCCAGAAAGAAGCCTTTCCTCAGTAAAAGACACATGAAAACCTGCATGGAGTTTGCAAAAAAAGCACCTAAAGGACTCTCAGACTGTGAGAAACAAGATTCTGTAGTTTGATAAAACCATGATTTTACTTTTTGGCCTCAATTCTAAGCGTCACGTCTGGAGGAAACCAGGCACTGCTTATCACCTGCCCAATACCATCCCTACAGTGAAGCATGGTGGTGGCAGCATCATGCTGTGGGGGTGTTTTCCAGCAGCTGGGACAGGGAGACTGGTCAGGGTTGAAGGAAAAATGAATAGAGCAAAGTACAGAGATATTCTTAATGAAAACCTGATCCAGAGTGCTCTGGACCTCAGACTGGGCCGAATGTTCAACTTCCAATAAGACAATGACCCTAAGCAGACAGCCTAGACAAAACTGGAGTGGCTTAGGGACAACTCTATAAATGTGCTTGAGTGGCCCAGGCAGAGCCCTGACTGGAACCAAATCGAACATCTCTGGAGAGACCTGAAAAATGGATCCCATCCAACCGGACCGAGCTTGAGAGGATCTGCAGAGAAGAACGGCAGAAAATACCCAAATTCAGGTGTGCAAACCTTGTCGTATCATACCCAAGAAGACTGGCTGTAATCGCTGCCTAAGGTGCTTCAAGTAAGTACTGAGTAAAGGGTTGAATACTTATGTTAATGCAATATTTTAGTTTTTCCTGTTTAATAATTTAGCAAAGATTACTAACATTCTGTTTTCACTTTGTCATTATGGGGTATTGAGAGTAGAATGATGGGGAAAACGTGATTTTTTTTATTTTAGCATAGGGCCTAAAAATAACAAAATCTGAAAACATTTAAAGGGTATGAAGACATTGTGAATGCATTTTTATACCTCATACATCTGCATCAACAAGAGTTGGGCGGTCAAAAATTCTGAAATAGAGGACATGCCCTATTTGACCATAATTTATAAATGCGTAAGAAAAAATATACTGCACATGGCAAACAGATGCTATGCTACCAATTTTGTTAAAAGCGCAAAGCATGGCGTGTATAAAAATGTACCGTAATAATATATACACACAGTCACTTTCATGCATCTAACAGTGATTATAACCAGAAATTGCATCAAAATTCAACTTTGTAACTAAAATGTGTACTCAAGCAGACCACGTATGCAAACAAAATGTACATTGCAAAGAACTATAAGATGTGAGAACTTCATACATACCACACATCTATGTTTACATCTCTGAATACAGGTACTGTATGTGTGTTAAAGCGGATCTGTCACATATATATAATGTCCTGTCTGAGGGCAGTATAAATATGTAGCAGACACGCTGATTTCAGAATGCTATCGCTGAGTTAGTATTGTTGTCAGGTGTATAACTAGGAAAGAATGGACCCCATAGAAAACTTTTAACTGGCCGAACGGCCTGTAGCCTAGTAAATGGCAGAGAAGGGATATACCTCCCTATTGTGCCATAGTGTTCAATAGTATCTGCGTACTAAGGAAGCAGATACTATTGAATATGGAGTCGCTACTGTTGTAGCAGCCGTGTGGCGTCACCGGGCATGGGGGGGCCCCTTCATGCCACAGGCCCTGTAGCAGCCACTATGGCTGCAACAACGGTAGTTACGATAGTTATGATTGTCTATAGTTTATGTGTATTTTGATTTTATACTTAAGGAGCACAGCCAGCAATGGCAATCAGTCTAAGTATATTCTTATGTGCACAGCACAGTAAGGGCGGATTTACACGAGCGTGTGCATTTTGCGCACGCTAAAAATGCAGCGTTTTGCGTGCGCAAAAGGCACTTAACAGCTCCGTGTGTCATGTTCATATGGTGCTTTTCACGCAGCCGCCATTATTATGACACTCCGTTTGGATGTTTGTAAACAGAAAAGCACGTGGTGCTTTTCTGTTTACATTAATTTTTTTACTGCTGTTGCGCGAATAACGCGCGTCCCATGGAAGTGCTCCCGTGTGGCGCGCGTGATTTTCACGCACCCATTGACTTCAATGGGTGCGTGATGCGCGAAAAACGCAGAAATATAGAACCTCTCGTGAGTTTTACGCAGCGGACTCACGCTTTGCAAAAATCACGGACAGTCTGCACTGCCCCATAGGCTTGCATAGGTCCGTGCGACCTGCGTGAAAATCACGCGGGTTGCACGGACGAAAAACACGTTAGTGTAAATCCGCCCTTAGGGTAAGGTTCACACAAGGCGGATATGCTGCGTAAAGGTGCACAGCAAATCCACCCCGGTGGCCGCGTGGAATTGTGGGCGAAAAACCGCACCAAATTGTGGTGCAGCTTTTCACCCGGAATGTCCGTTGCCATAAACAGTGATGACATCCTGTGATGAATTCCCACATCACAGGAGGTTCCCACGACCTGCCCCGGCCCCCTGCACGTGCAAGAGTTTGGCACAGTGATGTCATACAGACGTGCACAGAGTGGGTTTAAGTAATCCAGAACTACTGCACTCCCCAGACATACATTCCACACCCCACCTGATATGACCTGCACATCAGCCCTAACCAGACCACCAAAGCAGGCCTGCTGAACTCACTCCAAAAGTGGCTAATTTGCTATGAGAATAGCAGTCTATGTATCATTCCTAACCCTAACCCTTCACTACCCTGCCATAACTACCCAAACTGCTGCATCCCTCCCTAGCAATAGCGTAACCCCTGCAGCTGCTTCTCACTGCATTGAACCCTATCATACCATAAACCTGCACTACAACAACCCATTATTAACCCCTTTAATGCCTAGCCCTCAGCTCACATCCATATCCCATGTAAAGGGAAGTGTCCCCTATTTTTGTGTACATATGTATAAGTGTATATATATATATATATATATATATATATACACTACCGTTCAAAAGTTTGGGGTCACCCAGACAATTTTGTGTTTTCCATGAAAACTCACACTTATATTTATCAAATGAGTTGCAAAATGGCTAGAAAATATAGTCAAGACATTGACAAGGTTAGAAATAATGATTTTTATTTCAAATAATAATTTTCTCCTTCAAACTTTGCTTTCGTCAAAGAATGCTCCATTTGCAGCAATTACAGCATTGCAGACCTTTGGCATTCTAGCTGTTAATTTGCTGAGGTAATCGGGAGAAATTTCACCCCATGCTTCCAGAAGCCCCTCACACAAGATGGATTTGCTTGATGGGCACTTCTTGCATACCATACAGTCAAGCTGCTCCCACAACAGCTCTATGGGGTTGAGATCTGGTGACTGCGCTGGCCACTCCATTACAGATAGAATACCAGCTGCCTGCTTCTTCCCTAAATAGTTCTTGCATAATTTAGAGGTGTGCTTTGGGTCATTGTCCTGTTGTAGGATGAAATTGGCTCCAATCAAGTGCTATCCACAGGGTATGGCATGGCGTTGCAAAATGGACTGACAGCCTTCCTTATTCAAAATCCCTTTTACCTTGTACAAATCTCCCACTTTACCAGCACCAAAGCAACCCCAGACCATCACATTACCTCCACCATGCTTGACAGATGGCGTCAGGCACTCTTCCAGCATCTTTTCAGTTGTTCTGCGTCTTACAAATGTTCTTCTGTGTTATCCAAACACCTCAAACTTCGATTCGTCTGTCCATAACACTTTTTTCCAATCTTCCTCTTTCCAATGTCTGTGTGCTTTTGCCCATATTAATCTTTTCCTTTTATTAGCCAGTCTCAGATATGGCTTTTTCTTTGCCACTCTGCCCCGAAGGCCAGCATCCCGGAGTCGCCTCTTCACTGTAGACGTGGACACTGGCGTTTTGCGTGTACTATTTAATGAAGCTGCCAGTTGAGGACCTGTGAGGCGTCTATTTCTCAAACTAGAGACTCTAATGTACTTGTCTTGTTGCTCAGTTGTGCAGCGGGGCCTCCCACTTCTCTTTCTACTCTGGTTAGAGTCTGTGTGTGCTGTCCTCTGAAGGGAGTAGTACACACCGTTGTAGGAAATCTTCAGTTTCTTGGCAATTTCTCGCATGGAATAGCCTTCATTTCTAAGAACAAGAATAGACTGTCGAGTTTCACATGAAAGCTCTCTTTTTCTAGCCATTTTGAGAGTTTAATCGAACCCACAAATGTAATGCTCCAGATTCTCAACTAGCTCAAAGGAAGGTCCGTTTTATAGCTCCTCTAAACAGCAAAACTGTTTACAGCGGTGCTAACATAATTGCACAAGGTTTTTTTTAAGTGTTTTCTAATCATCCATTAGCTTTCTAACACAGTTAGCCAACACAATGTACCATTAGAACACTGGAGTGATGGTTGCTAGAAATGGGCCTCTATACACCTATGAAGATATTGCATTAAAAACCAGGCGTTTGCAGCTAGAATAGTCATTTAGTACATTAACAATGTATAGAGTGTATTTCTGATTAATTTAATGTTATCTTCATTGAAAAAAACTGTGATTTTCTTGCAAAAATAAGGAAATTTCTAAGTGACCCTAAACTTTTGAACGGTAGTGTGTATGTATATATATATATATATATATATATATATATATATTGATAGAAAAAAGCAGCACTCTATAGCAAGTCCCACTACAGCGGCGGGTGCAAAGCAGATAATCCTGATCCAAGGATTGTATAGTATATCAAAGAGAAATTCAGCAGCACTCCAATATAGGCAGAAATAAAGTGATTTATTCAATCAAATGCAGAGATGCGATGTTTCTGTCCAGCCTTAGGACCTTTCTCAAACATAGTGATACCATTAACGTAGGTGATATTTAAGGGATATGTCTCATTAACAAAATGAGTAATCATTAAAACATTGTGCATGTTAAATACAACCGGAAACGTATATTACAAAAATATCATCCAGCGTAATAAGTGTACATACGTGTAAGTGACAGAATTATAATAATAAAAACATAAACAAACAATACAGTACATATATAATCATATCATTAATATGTAATCAAAGATGCAACAATATGTGTAGAGGCAGGGACTTCAGGGACACTCACCAATCGTTGAGGAGCCGTACAGCTACCCGGTAATGAGCTTGTTGCCTCGCTACCATGTGTTGGCTGACAGCTCGGCGTACACAGGGATCTCCTGCGCATGTCCGGAACTATAACCGGAAGTTTATCGCTGACTAGCAACGAAACATAATTCGCCGCGCATGCGCAACAATGTGAACAACATCGCCGGATTCAAGATAATTACATATCAACATAAAATACCAGGTAAGAGACATCAGCTGTTAATTATAAGAGCTTAGACAATATTGAAAACAAAGGGACAACAGTCCCAACTATATCGATCTTTATTTTACAAGGAAAAAGGGGACATATTTAAGACAAGCGCTGTAATCATCACAATCATATGGACAAGTAGTGTCTTATCAAGTATATGGCAGTACCACACGTAGACCAAAGGTTCTTGATTCACTCAACGTGAATCATACTACCATGGATCAGGGTGCAGGTGTTGACTTGTCACACTTTCGTGTACCAGCCTCACACCATAAGGAACCACATAAACATGTATCGGAACTTTTAGAATCAGGGGTCAGCCTATCCAGCAGCTCAACTTAAACTAAGAAGTAAATAAACAGCTAGTCTAAGCATGTCCTCCAATGTCCACCGCATATACAGAGTAAAAGATTATTTATGGTATATAATGACGTTTTCAACTAATCAAACTCTAAGTTTAAAACAGCTTCAATGTATCTGAAATTCAGTAAATACAGTTTATATATAAAGGTCGATAGATGTTAAGTGTTCCCTATGTCCCATTGCGATCTATAACAAGAAAAAACATACATTTTAAAATATCATTAATATGAAAAATATCATAATACATTGCAAGTATCACAATAAAAATATTTTCACTGAAGAGCTCAAGACAAGGACAAAGATGACACTCCAAAGACATTATTTGTTTGATAGTCTAGCTACATTGAACTCCATATTTCAACTAGTTAGGTTTTAGGGAATCTAATAAAAATATCTACTTAAGTTCCATTTGAGTAGAGCCATATGTCTATCCCCACCTCTCTTAGTTAAAGGGATATGGTTCAACAACATACATTTAAGGAATTTTTCTGTGTCCCATTTCAGAGAAATGATTCGCCACAGGTTGATCACATTTTTTATTTCGAATGGCATATCTGTTGTTGTTTAAACGTGTTTTGAAATTGCACGTTGTTTCACCCACATATATGAGAGAACAGGGACACCACAGAACATAGATGACCCAATCTGAGTCGCATGAAAGATAATATTTGATTCTATATTCCTTATGTGTAAGGGGATGTAGAAAAACACTACCCCTACACATTAGGAGACAATTGACACAGTGAAGGCACAGGAAATTACCTACCCTCCTTGATTTGAATAAGGTCTGTTGTCCTATTCTAGATGTATCTTTTACCTGCGATTTAACTAGTCTATCACGTAAATTTTGTGACCGTCTATATGACATGAGGGGTGTGTTATTCAGTTCTTCAATCTGTTTATAACTATTACTATTACACATCTCCAATGGCGTAGCTATAGGGGTCGCAGCGCTCGCAATTGCGACCGGGCCCCGAAGCCAGGGGGGCCCACAGCCCCCCGCACCACATCAATAAAGTGTTACTAAAGTAACTCGGGCCGCGGGCCCCTGTTACTATAGTAACAGACTTTACTTACCTTCCTGGTTCCGGATTGCAGCGGAGGTCCTGACGTCAAGCGCTGTGCGTAGCGCATGACGTCACAGCGCTATGCGCCACGCACAGCATCGAGACGACAGAACTACCGCCGCGGCTGAAGAGGAGGGTAAGCTTAGCCCTGACTGGCGGGGTCCCACTCCCGGGACCTGCGAATCAGCTGTTTTTAAGGGGCCGCTGCACACGTACGAGAGCTGCTCTCCTTCATTCCGGTCACACTGTGAATCGGTGTCGGCGATTCACAGTGTGAGCGAGTAGTGAAATGAAGGGGAAGCAGCTCTCGTACGAGTGCTGCGGCTCCTTCAAAACAGCTGATTTGCGGGTCCCGGGAGACACATCAGCTATTGATGGCCTATCCTGTGGATAGGCCATCAATGTTTAGGGACTGCACAACCCCTAAGCCTACGATGTAGCAGGCTTAGGGGGCCCATGAGACAGGATCACAGATTGTGTGATCCTGTCTGCTGGGCCCTGTATATAAGCCAATCACATGGTAGGCTTAGATACATGGCCCATGTGTGATCCTGCCTGATGGGCCCTGTATATAAGCCAATCACATGGTAGGCTTAGATACATGGCCCATGTGTGATCCTGTCTGATGGGCCCTGTATATAAGCCTACAACACTGTAGGTTTAGATACAGGGCCCAGCACACAGTAATCTTATACTGTATAAGATTACAGTCTCCTGGACCCTGTATCTAAGCCTACGTTGTGATAGGCTCAGATACAGGCAGACAGTATCACACATGGGCCCTGTATCTAAGCCTAACACATGTGTTACTAATCGTTTTTTTTGTGTGTTTTCTTACAGGTTCGGTCGTTGGACTACGGTGGATTCCAGGACTACTTCGAAGACGGCTTTTTTTTTAATCAATAAAATGTTTAATGAGGGTTGTGTGGGTTTTTTTTTATTTCAATAAAATATTTTTTATATGTCTTTGTGGTTTTTTTTTAACTATATTACTACCGCCTTAGTAATGGCCGCCGGCTGATTGACAGCATCCATTGCTAAGGCGGGGCTTAGTGTTAGCCGATGCAGAGGCTAACACTAACCCCCATTATTACCCCGGTACCCACCGCCACCAGGGGTGCTGGGAAGAGCCGGGTACCATCCAGTACCTGACCATCTGTAGTGATGGTCGGCCACTGAGGTGGCCGCAGGCTGGTATTATCAGGAGGGGAAAGGCCAAAAACAGTGGCCCTTCCCACCCTGGTGATGCTAGGCTGCTGCTGCTTCATTGTATCTGGCTGGTTATGAAAAATGGGGGGTACCCCACGTCATTTAAAAAAATAAAATGAATAAATAATTGGAAAGAACGATGTCGGGTCCCCCCCCAATTTTCATAACCAGCCAGATACAACACAGCAGCAGCAGGCAGCATTACCAGGGTGGTAGGTGCCACTGGTTTTGGCCTTCCCCAGCCTAATACTACCAGCCTGCGGCCACCCCGGTGCCTGCCCGTCACTACAGATGGTCGGGTACTGGTTCGTACCCGGCTCTTCCCAGCACCCCTTGTGGCGGTGGGTACCGGGGTAATAATGGGGGTTAGTGTTAGCCTCTGCACCGGCTAACATTAAGCCCCACCTTAGTAATGGAGGTTGTCAATCAGCCAGCAGCCATTACTAAGGCGGTGTTAATAAAGTTTAAAAAGATACAAGCGCATAGAAAAAATATTTTATTGAAATAAACATACACAGCCCTCATTAACCATTTTATTGAGAATAAAAAAAACGCTGACATTGAAGTCCTCGTATCCAAAGTCCAACAACAGAACCTGTAAAAAAACACAAACACACAAAAATAATCAGTAACACATAAAGAAGCAAAATTATTATTCTTACCTTTCCTGGGTCCAGCGCTGGAGTCGCAATGTCAGCGAGCTAAGCCCTGTATCTAATCCGATCATGTGTGATACTGTCTGCTGGGCCACTGTATCTAATCCTATCATGTGTGATACTGCCTTCTGAGCCACTGTATCTAATCCTATCATGTGTGATACTGTCTGCTGAGTCATTGTATCTAATCCTATCATGTGTGATACTGTCTGCTGGGCCACTGCATCTAATCCTATCATGTGTGATACTGTCTGCTGAGCCACTGTATCTAATCCTATCATGTGTGATACTGTCTGCTGAGCTGTATCTAATCCTACCATGTGTGATACTGTCTGCTGGGCCACTGCATCTAATCCTATCATGTGTGATACTGTCTGCTGAGCCAATGTATCTAATCCTATCCATAGTTCATAGGGTCGTAGTGCTATAGATATGCTATGCTGTCTCCTATACACACATTTTTTTTTGGGCGGACACATATGTATTGGGGATATTTCCCCTGACATTTTAAGCCCTGAGGGTATGTTCACACGGCAGCGTCCGTTACGGCTGAAATTACGGTGCTGTTTTCAGGAGAAAACAGCACCGTAATTTCAGCCGTAATGGAATGTGCAGGCGTCTTTCGCTGCGTCCATTACGGACGTAATTTGAGCTGTTTTTCTATGGAGTCAATGGAAAACGGCTCCATTTACGTCTGAAGAAGTGACAGGCACTTCTTTGACGCGGGCGTCTATTTTTACGCGCCGCCTTTTGACAGCGGCGCGTAAAAAAATGACCGTCGGCACAGAACGTCGTAAGATGTTTGCCAACGCTTTTGAGCCGCATTTTCAGACGTAATTCAAGGCTAAAACGCCCGAATTACGTCCGTAAATAGGGTGTGTGAACCCAGCCTTAGTGACGTCCCCGGCTGCTAGTGCTGCATTGTTGGGTCACTTAGGAGACCCAGCGATGCAGCTGAAAGCTGCGGACCGTCGGCCATGAGGAGTTTGCGGGGGGGGGCCCAATAAGAACTTTTGCATCGGGGCCCATGAGCCTTTAGCTACGCCCCTGCACATCTCCATTAAGTCATTGTAGGTTGAGATAATGGGAATACGTTTTGATGATCAAGAGGAATGTATGGGATTCTCAGTTGTTCCAATCCTATTTATTTGCTGTAAAGGATCTGCCAGGCACAGCTTCGGGGTTAACTCCCATAGGTAACCAGTCTACACCTGAATCTACGTCTCTGAGACTGACTCCATCTTCCACCACTAAGGATGGCAGGCTTAGGAGTGGGAGAGCCTATCGCAGCCTGGCCAGACGGAGCTAGCTCCCGCCCTCTGTCTATTTATACCTGCCTTTCCTGTTCCTCCCTTGCTTGTGATTCTTTCCGTGTGGTTTCCTGGCCCAGCTACAGCTCCTAACTATTTGATCCTGCTCCATACTGACCCTGGCTTACTGACTACTCTCCTGCTCTGCGTTTGGTACCTCGTGCTCTCCTGGTTTGACTTGGCTCGTTCACCTCTCTGTTGCTCACGGTGTTGCCGTGGGCAACTGCCCCTTTCCCTTTGCTTTGTATTCCCTTGTATGTTTGTCTCGTGCACTTACTGAGCGTAGGGACCGCCGCCCAGTTGTACCCCGTCGCCTAGGGCGGGTCGTTGCAAGTAGGCAGGGACAGAGTGGCGGGTAGATTAGGGCTCACTTGTTCGTTTCCCTACCCCCGTCGTTACATTTGCGTTTGTAATAATTGTCTAGGATAACCTCTTTCTGAAAAATTAGACATCATTATATTCAGTGTATGATCCAAATTTACATTATCATCCACTATCCGCTTTGCCCTAAGCATCTGGGTATACAGAAGAGAACGAATCATCCTCTTCGGATGACAGATTTCATATTTTAACAGTGTATTGTGATCCGTTGGCTTGGTATATAGATTGGTTTTAAAAGACCCATCATAGATATATACAATTATGTCCAGAAATTGAATCCTCTCTGTGGAGAGTGCAATAGTAAATTTTTTAGCCAACACCAAGACACATTCTTCAAGAGAAAAAATACCAGAAGAGCAGGTCGGAAACGACACAGAACAAGGTAAAACCTGCCACCAAAAAAACACACGACAACAGGGAATGAAGGCACCTTACAACAAGGGGAAAAACACACAGAGACTGTGGTAAATATCTCGTCCATTGCTTTAACATCCTCACAATTACAGGTTCTTTCCAAGGGACTGTCATTTTGTCCCAGTCAAAAAATTGACTGGTTTGTCCAGAACTTGACCAATACAATTTTATTAGAAATATTAAACTTAAGATCTGGTTTAATAGATATGATTTCAATGTGGTTTCTAGAATTTCTGATAATGAATTAAATCTACGCAGATTTGGATTGTTCCACAAAAGCGATTTTTCCCCATCAATAGTGGAACATCCGGTTGATGCATTTATAGGATTAGTCAAGAAAAGATGTTGAACAGTTGCGTATAAAATATCAGGATAAGAGTTTGATACACCCTAACCTGACCACTGCTGAGATACTGGCCATTGCTGAGCTGGTCCATAACTACGACCTCACCATTAAGCCTGCAGACAAGGGTGGTGCAGTCGTGGTTATGGATACGAGCTCCTATATCGATGAGGTTAAT
Source organism: Rhinoderma darwinii (assembly GCF_050947455.1). Lineage (NCBI taxonomy): Eukaryota > Metazoa > Chordata > Amphibia > Anura > Rhinodermatidae > Rhinoderma > Rhinoderma darwinii. Next base: position 69,346,550 of record NC_134689.1, read on the forward strand.
AGACACTTACAGGATCTTAATGTCTACAGACCACTGTCTTGTAATCCTAGATTTGACATTGAGAAGAGCATTACATAGTTACATAGTTACATATAGTTACATAGTTAGTACGGCTGAAAAAAGACACATGTCCATCAAGTTCAACCAAGGGAAGGGAAAAGGGAAGGAAAAATTTCTACACATAGGAGCTAATATTTTTTTGTTCTAGGAAATTATCTAACCCTTTTTTAAAGCCATCTACTGTCCCTGCTGTGACCAGCTCCTGCGGTAGGCTATTCCATAGATTCACAGTTCTCACTGTAAAGAAGCCTTGTCGCCTCTGCAGCTTGAACCTTTTTTACTCCAGACGGAGGGAGTGCCCCCTTGTTTTTTGAGGGGGTTTTACAAGGATTTCACCATATTTTTTGTATGTGCCATTAATATATTTATATAAGTTAATCATGTCCCCCCTTAGTCGTCTTTTTTCAAGGCTAAATAGGTTTAATTCTTTCAATATTTCCTCATAACTTAAATTCTCCATGCCCCTAATTAAGCTTCGTTGCTCTTCTTTGTATTTTTTCCAACTCCAGGGCATCCTTTCTATGAACTGGAGCCCAGAACTGAACTGCATATTCTAAATGAGGCCTCACTAATGCTTTGTAAAGTGGTAATATTACATCCCTGTCCCGCGAGTCCATGCCTCTTTTAATACACGACAATATCCTGCTGGCCTTTGAAGCAGCTGATTGACACTGCATGCTGTTATTGAGTTTATGATTTACAAGTACACCCAGATCCTTCTCAACAAGTGAATCCGCCAGTGTAGCTCCCCCTAGGACATATGATGCATGCAGGTTGTTGGTACCCAGATGCATAACTTTACATTTATCTACATTAAACTTCATCTGCCAAGTGGACGCCCAAACACTTAGTTTGTTTAAATCTGCCTGTAATTCATGAACATCTTCCATAGTCTGAACTATATTACATAGCTTGGTGTCATCTGCAAAAATAGAAATAGTGCTATTAATCCCATCCTCTATATCATTAATAAATAAGTTGAATAATAGTGGTCCCAGCACTGAACCCTGGGGTACACCACTTATAACCGGTGACCATTCAGAGAAGGAATCATTGACCACAACTCTCTGGATACGGTCCTTGAGCCAATTCTCAATCCAATTACAAACTATATTTTCTAAACCTATAGTCCTTAATTTACCCATTAGGCGTCTATGGGGGACAGTGTCAAATGCCTTTGCAAAGTCCAAAAACACTAAATCCACAGCGGCCCCTCTGTCTAGACTTCTGCTCACCTCTTCATAAAAACAGATTAGGTTAGTTTGACAATTTCTGTCCTTAGTAAAACCGTGCTGGCTGTCACTTATAATGCTATTTATTGTCACCTAATCCTGTATATAGTCCCTCAATAGCCCCTCAAACATTTTCCCCACGATGGATGTTAAGCTTACTGGTCTATAATTACCTGGGGAAGACCTAGAGCCCTTTTTGAAAATAGGCACCACATTTGCGCTGCGCCAGTCCCTTGGCACTATACCAGTCACTAGAGATTCTCTGAATATTATGAAAAGGGGGACAGAAATAACTGAACTAAGCTCTTTAAGAATTCTAGGGTGTAACCCATCTGGTCCCGGGGCCTTGTGCACATTTATTTTATTTAATTTAGCTTGGACCATCTCTACATTCATCCAATTCAGTATATCAACTGATATATTAACAGCACTGGCACTGGCTACATCAGCTGCTCTTTCTTCAGTTGTATATACAGAGCTAAAGAACCCATTTAGTAACTCTGCCTTCTCTTGATCCCCTGTGATCAACTCCCCATTACCATTATCTAGGGGTCCTACATGTTCAGACCTGGGCTTTTTTGCATTTATATATATATATATACTTGAAGAATTTTTTGGGATTTGTTTTACTATCCTTGGCCACCTGCCTTTCATTTTGTATTTTTGCTAATTTTATTACATTTTTACAGATTTTATTAAGCTCTTTATATTTTACAAAGGCTACAGCTGTACCCTCAGATTTGTATTTTTTTTATTGTTGAATCAGGCTTCTGATAATGATAGTGTTGACCAGAACCTTAAGAAACTCCTTATTGTGGATCATCCTAATACCCCCTTTTTGTATTTGTTGTCCAAAATACACAAGTGTTTAAGCAATCCCTGGGCCGCACAATAATACTGGGTAGGGGCTCGCTGCTTAATAACATTTCTATTTTTGTGGATAGGGCACTAAAACAGGTGACACCTTCTCAGGGATCTATTTTAGTTTATTTTAACGTAGTGTCACTGTACACATCTATTAATCACAATAAAAGGGATTGAGGCAGTCAGACACAGAATACATACATCAGATTACAGTACATAAAGTTGTGATTTTATTATATCTCTTCTTGAACTGATTTTGACTTCTGACTACTTTTGTTTGGACGATAAATACTGTTTACAGCAGAGAGGGACGGCCATGGGGTCAAATATGGCACCAACATACGCCAACATCTTTGTGGGTATGATGGAGAAGATGTCTATCTATGTATCCCACCACTTCTGTCATGTACTGAGGTGGTGGAGATACATAGACAACATCTTCCTCATCTGGACAGACTCTGAACAACCATTGTCACAGTTTCATAGATTTCTGAACTAAATTGACCCTGACATCCAATTTACGATTGCACTTGTCTGAGCTTGGTGGTTTAAGTGGCTTGTGATCTAAGTGGAGTTCTAAAACCGGATTGTGTTGCTGTATTTCTGTATTGTGTTGCTGCATTTCTGTGTTTGTGAATCTGTTTTGATTGCTTGCAAATAGAAGATAGCAAAAACTCACACAATTTAAAACCCTTTTTTTTCTTTTTTTTTTTTTCCTTGCAGATTCGTTCCAGCTGAGCGGCTGACTAAGGGGAAGGGGTTAACTGGACACAGGTGGTATAAATTAGTCAGCAGAACTCATTTTGAGCTTGCTCTGTCTGAGCTTGGTGGTTTAAGTGGCTTGTGATCTATGTGGAGTTCTAAAACCGGAGTTGAAATGAGGAGTTGAAGCACCAGAAAGTACTCTTCTTTTCTTTTACTTTGACAATTGTTCACTGTTTTGTTGTAACTTGGATAATGGATAGCAAGATTGGAGGTTTTCTTCAGTGCACAGTTTGCCATATGTATACACGACTGGAGCCGGAGTTCCAGGGTGAATATCTCTGTGGCAAATGTGAGCATGTTGTTCACCTGGAAGCTCGCATTAGAGATCTGGAGGAGGAGAATGCTACACTGGGGAGGATAGACAATCTTGAGCTGAGCTTGCTGCTCACGGAGCATGCAGTTAGTGGGTTAGAACTGGAGGGTGAAGACATGGGTGAGCAGGATCAGGTAAGTAGCTGGGTTAATGTAGTAAGGGGCAGTAGAAAGGGGTCAAAGAAAAGGAAGGTCGATCCGGTTTCTGACATTCCAAGCAAAATTGCCAAGTTGGGTGATGATGCGAGGGTGTCAGTCTCAGAAATGGCAGCCCTAGTGGATACTGATCTCCCTAACAGCCGGGAGAACAGCCCAGCTAGTAGTTGGCGGGATGGTAATGCAGGTAAGCCAAGACAATTGATAGTTGTAGGGGATTCTATAATCAGGAAGACAGATAGAATAATTTGTCGCCAAGACCGCCTCAACCGAATGGTTTGCTGTCTCCCTGGTGCCAGGGTTCGGCATGTGGTGGAACGGGTGGACAAATTGCTGGGAGGGGCTGGTGATGATCCAGCTGTTGTGGTCCATGTCGGTACCAACGACAGAATAAATGGTAGGTGGAGGAGCCTTAAGAATAATTTTAAAGAACTAGGCTACAAGCTGAAGGGAAGGACCTCCAATGTTGTATTCTCAGGAATACTGCCTGTGCCATGCACATCACAGGAAAGACAGCGGGAGCTCAGGGAGTTAAATGCATGGCTTAAAGAGGCTCTGTCACCAGATTTTGCAACCCCTATCTGCTATTGCAGCAGATAGGCGCTGCAATGTAGATTACAGTAACGTTTTTATTTTTTAAAAACTAGCATTTTTGGCCAAGTTATGACCATTTTTGTAGTTATGCAAATGAGGCTTGCAAAAGTCCAAGTGGGTGTGTTTAAAAGTAAAAGTCCAAGTGGGCGTGTATTATGTGCGTACATCGGGGCGTTTTTAATACTTTTACTAGCTGGGCGCTCTGACGAGAAGTATCATCCACTTCTCTTCAGAACGCCCAGCTTCTGCCAGATCACGCTGTGACGTCACTCACAGATCCTGCATCGTGTCAGACGAGCGAGGACACATCTGCACCAGAGGCTTCAGTTTATTCTGCAGCAGCATCGGCGTTAGCAGGTAAGTCCGTATTTTCCGGATTATAAGGCGCACCGGATTATAAGGCGCACTTTCTATGAGCGCCTTATAAGCAATCTTGTTTCATATATAAGGCGCACTGGATTATACCGTTAAACAAACCATTGCTCAGACTGCAAGTCAAAATTTATTACACTTTTTAACAATAACTTGCAACTGGTTCAGCTGTAATTGCAAATCAAAACGTTTACCGTACTTTTTCAGTTCATTCCTCCACCAGAAATCCATCAAATCCGTCATCTTCAGTGTCGGAGTTGAACAGTTGGGCGATTTCGGCATCAAGCATGGGGTCCTCCTCTTCATTATCCGAGTCGGTCTCGTTGCTGCTGCTAGGCTCTTCAGTGGTGATTCCAGCCTTCCTGAAAGCTCGGATGACACTGGAGACTGATACATTCTTCCAGGCATCCACGATCCACTGGCACATAGTGGCATAACTCGCACGGCGTTGCCTCCCTGTGTTGGTGAATGTGTGGTCACCTTCTGTCATCCAATGCTCCCATGCAGCTCGCAATTTAACTTTAAATGACCTGTTGATGCTGATATCTAGCGGCTGGAGCTCTTTGGTTAATCCACCAGGGATGACAGCAAGCTCCGAATTAGTTTTCTTCACTTGGGCTTTGACAGTATCGGTCACGTGGGCGCGCATCGAGTCACAGACCAATAGGGATGGGGATTTGTGAAAAAAGCCACCCGGTCTCTTGACGTAGACCTCCCTCAGCCACTCACTCATCTTCTCCTCATCCATCCAGCCCTTTGGGTTAGCCTTAATGATGACACCAGCAGGAAAATTTTCTTTAGGCAAAGTCTTCCTCTTGAAAATTACCATGGGTGGTAGTTTCTGGCCATTAGCCTGACAAGCGAGAACTACAGTGAAAGATGACTTCTCATTTCCTGTGGTACGTATAGATATCGTACTGGTCCCTGTTTTCTCAACAGTACGGTTTACGGGGATATCGAAAGTGAGGGGAACCTCATCCATGTTAATAATGTGTTCTGGCTGGATATTCTTTTCATTTATCTTGGTTATGCAGTAGGTGCGGAAAATGGCCAGCTTCTCTTCATAATCCTTTGGTAATTGCTGGCACACAGTAGTTCTGGTGCGAATGGAGAGATGACGCCTTTTCATGAAACGAAAGCACCATGAAGGACCTCCTCGAAAGTCCTTGATCTCCATGTCACGTGCTAAAGCAGTGGCTTTGAGTCGAATAGAGACAGTGGAGACGCTTCTACCTGCGTTTCTCTGTTCCATAACCCACTGTTCTATTTTGTCCTCCAACTGTGGCCACCTTGCTTTGTTTCCTCGGAAACTCAGTTTGGTCTTCTTTACTTGGCGGAGGGCATCTTCTTGTTTTCTCCACTTACGCACCATGGATTCATTAATGTTGAATTCTCTTGCAGCTGCCCTATTTCCATGCTTACTGCATAACTTATAGCTTTAAGCTTGAAACCTGCATCATAAGCATGTCTCTTAACAGGAGGCATTTTTTGGGGTAGTGGGTATAGTTAACGCTAAAGCACAGATATATTGCAAGGATCCTGCGCACAGAGCTGTAAGTATCACTCAGTGTGGCTCCTGACTACGGTGGCCGTAATGCTCAATCCATTTATGGATACTGTAAAAACCCAAGTGAAGAATAAATTCATAGGCGCACGGGGGGGAGGAGCATGGTGTGTGCTGTGGTATGCCGCCGCCGACCCCTGCCGCCCACGATAGAGGTAAAGGATCCTGTATGAACCCCTCTCTTTACTGTCGGGTTCATATATAAGGCCCACCGGATTATAAGGCGCACTTTCTATTTCTGAGAAATTCTCAGCATTTTATGTGCGCCTTATAGTCCGGAAAATACGGTAATCACATTTCTAATACTGAAAGTGAAACATTTAAAGGCAAGTTAAAGTGTATGTTCACAAATGCCAGAAGTCTAGCAAGCAAAATGGGGGAGCTGGAGGCCTTGATACTGGTAGAAAATATAGATATAGTTGGTGTTGCTGAAACATGGCTGGACTCTTCACATGATTGGGCTGTAAATCTACAGGGTTTTACACTGTTTCGGAAAGACAGGGCAAATAGGAAAGGTGGTGGTGTATGTCTGTATGTGAGAAGCGATATGAAGGTGAGTGTGAATGAGACATTAGAGGGTGAAGATTGTGAGGAGGTTGAAACCTTGTGGGTGGAATTACAAAGGGAGGTAAACACGGAAAAAATTACTTTTGGTGTAATCTATAGACCCCCCAATATAACTGAAGAGATAGAAGGTCAAATATATAAACAGATGGAGCGGGCTGCACAGGCGGGTACTGTTTTGATAATGGGAGATTTTAATTACCGGAACATTAATTGGTGTCATGGTTCGGCTTCAACTGCAAAGGGGAGACATTTCCTCAACCTGTTGCAGGAAAATTTTATGGGCCAGTTTGTGGAAGACCCGACTAGAAGTGAAGCTCTGTTGGATCTGGTCATTTCTAATAATGCAGAGCTTGTTGGGAATGTCAATGTTCGTGAAAACCTTGGTAACAGTGATCATAATATAGTTATATTTTACCTATACTGTAAAAAACAAACACAGCCTGGGAGGGCAAAAACACTTAATTTTAAGAAGACCAATTTCCCCAGGATGAGGGCTGCAATTCAGGATATAGACTGGGAAGAACTAATGTTAAATAATGGGACAAATGATAAATGGGAGATTTTCAAATCTACTTTGGGTAATTATAGTGCAAAATTTATTCCTACAGGTAACAAGTATAAATGACTAAAATTAAACCCCACATGGCTTTCACCTTCTGTAAAAAGGGCAATACGTGACAAAAAAAGGGCATTTAAAAAATACAAATCTGAGGGTACAGTTGTAGCCTTTGTAAAATATAAAGAGCTTAATAAAATCTATAAAGATAATAAAATCAGCAAAAATACAAAATGAAAGGCAGGTGGCCAAGGATAGTAAAACAAATCCTAAAAAAATTCTTCAAGCATATAAATGCAAAAAAGCCAAGGTCTGAACATGTAGGACCATTAGATAGTGGTAATGGGGAGTTGGTCACAGGGGATCAAGAGAAGGCAGAGTTACTAAATGGGTTCTTCCGCTCTGTATATACAACTGAAGAAAGAGCAGCTGATGTAGCCGCTGCCAGTGCTGTTAATATATCAGTTGATATACTGAATTGGATGATTGTAGATATGGTCCAAGCTAAATTAAATAAAATAAATGTGCACAAGGACCCGGGACCAGATGGGTTACACCCTAGAATTCTTAAAGAGCTTAGTTCAGTTATTTCTGTCCCCCTCTTCATAATATTTAGAGAGTCTCTCATGACTGGTATAGTGCCAAGGGACTGGCGCAGGGCAAATGTGGTACCTATTTTCAAAAAGGGTAATTATAGACCAGTAAGCTTAACATCAATTGTGGGGAAAATGTCTGAGGGGCTATTGAGGGACTATATACAGAATTATGTGACAATAAATAGTATTATAAGTGACAGCCACAAGTGCTTCCTCACTTGTCCGCTCCTCACACAAATCCCCCTGAGGAAGCACTTGTGGCGAAACGCGCGTCGGGGTCTATGTGGAGGAGCGGACACTATCACCTAGTTTGCTGATCATGGGTAAGGCTGGTGTCATGCTTATTGTTTTATAAATACACCGTCACTTTACTTCATCCTCCTTTGTGTATATATGCGTAATGGACCTATCACACACTCACTAGGTTGGACATTTTCTCCTTGTGAGGGGAGGTATACACTACTCTATATAAACAACTGCATGTTACTTTGTTACCCCATGTAAAGGTACCAGCAACAATACTTGTTACTACTTCCGCCATTTCTTACTAGAGTCTTATCTTTTTGTATTTTTACATTGTTTGTGATATATGTTGAATAAAAGTTAAACATTTTTTATATATGAATTGGCTTCAACTGCTCTATTTTCTCGTTTTTGGATCTTATACAAATCAAGGAGAGTAGGTAATTTCCCATGCCTTCACTGTGTCAATTGTCGCCTTATGTGTAGGGGTAGTGTTTTTCTACATCCCCTTACACATAAGGAATATAGAATCAAACATTATCTTACATGCGACTCAGATTGGGTTATCTATGTTCTGTGGTGTCCCTGTTCTCTAATATATGTGGGTGAAACAACGTGCAATTTCAAAACACGTTTAAAGAACCACAGATATGCCATTCGAAATAAAAAATGTGATCAACCTGTGGCGGATCATTTCTCTGAAATGGAACACACCGAAAAAGACCTTAAATTTATGTTGTTGGACCATATCCCTTTAACTTAGAGAGGTGGGGATAGACATACGGCTATACACAAATATGAATTTAAAGAGGCTCTGTCACCACATTATAAGTGGCCTACCTCCTACATAATGTGATTGGCGCTATAATGTAGATTACAGCAGTTTTTTTTATTTAGAAAAACAATCATTTTTGACGGAGTTATGACCTATTTTAGCTTTATGCTAATGAGTTTCTTAATGGACAACTGGGCGTGTTTTACTTTTTAACCAAGTGGGCGTTGTAAAGAGAAGTCTATGACGCTGACCAATCAGCGTCATACACTTCTCCCCATTAATTTACACAGCATATCAATATGTGCAGCGACATACTCACACATTAACATTACTCAAGTGTCCTGACAGTGAATATACATTACCTCCAGCCAGGATGTGATGTCTATTCACAATCCCGACACTTCTGTAGCGTTTGTGTGAGATTTACAGCAAGGCAAACGTAATCTCGTGAGATTACGATGTAACCTGTCATTTAAAACGAGATTACGCTTGCCTTGCTGTAAATCTTACACAAATGCTACAGAAGTGTCAGGATTGTGAATAGACATCCCGTCCTGGCTGGAGGTAATGTATATTCCCTGTCAGGACACTTGAGTAACGTTAGTGTGTGTGTATGTGGCTGCACATAGTGATGTAGTAAGATCAATATATGCTGTGTAAATGAATGGAGAGAAGTGTATGATGCTGATTGGTCAGCGTCATACACCTCTCCACAATGCCCACTTGGTCAAAAAGTAAAAAAAGCCCAGTTGTCCATTAAGAAACTCATTAGCATAAAGCTAAAATAGGTCATAACTCCATCAAAACTGATAGTTTTTCTAAATAAAAAAACACTGCTGTAATGTACATTACGGCGCCAATTATATTGTGTACAAGATAGGGCATTTATAATGTGGTGACAAAGCCTCTTTAAGTGGATCTTTTTATTAGATTCCTTAAAACCTAAGGGGTTGAATATGGAGTTCAATGTAGCTAGACTATCAAACAAATAATGTTTTTGGAGTGTCATCTTTGTCCTTGTGTTGAGCTCTTCCGTGAAAATATTTTTATTGTGATACTTGCAATGTATTATGATATTTTTCCTATTAATGTTATTTTCAAATTTATGTTTTTTCTTGTTATAGATCGCAATGGGACATAGGGACCACTTACCATCTATTGACTTTTATATATAAACTGTATTTACTGAATTTCAGATACATTGAAGCGGTTATAGACTTAGAGATTATGACTAGTTGAAAACGTCATCATTATATACCATAAATAATCTTTTACTCTGTATATGCGGTGGACAATGGAGGACCTGATTAGACTAGCTGTTTATTTACTTCTTAGTTTAAGTTGAGTTGCTGATAGGCTGACCCCTGATTCTAAAAGTTCTGATAACACGTTTATGTGGTTCTTTATGGTGTGAGGCTGGTACATGAAAGTGTGACAAGTCATCACCCGAACCCTGAGCCATGGTACTATGATTCACGTTGAGTGAGTCAAGAACCTTTTGGTCTACGTGTGTTACTGCCATATGATTAATAAGAAAGACACTACTTGTCCATATGATTGTGATGATTACAGCGCTTGTCTTAAATATGTCCCCTTTTTCCTTGTAAAATAAAGATCGATATAGTTGGGACTGTTGTCCCTTTGTTTTCAATATTGTCTAAGCTCTTATAATTAACAGCTGATGTCTCTTACCTGGTATTTTATGTTGATATGTAATTATCTTGAATCCGGCGATGTTGTTCACATTGTTGCGCATGCGCGGCGAATTATGTTTCGTTGCTAGTCAGCTATAAACTTCCGGTTATAGTTCCGGACATGCGCAGGAGATCCCTGTGTACGCCGAGCTGTCAGCCAACACATGGTAGCGAGGCAACAAGCTCATTACCGGGTAGCTGTACGGCTCCTCAACGATTGGTGAGTGTCCCTGAAGTCCCTGCCTCTACACATATTGTTGCATCTTTGATTACATATTAATGATATGATTATATATGTACTGTATTGTTTGTTTATGTTTTTATTATTATAATTCTGTCACTTACACGTATGTACACTTATTACGCTGGATGATATTTTTGTAATATACGTTTCCGGTTGTATTTAACATGCACAATGTTTTAATGATTACTCATTTTGTTAATGAGACATATCCCTTAAATATCACCTACGTTAATGGTATCACTATGTTTGAGAAAGGTCCTAAGGCTGGACAGAAACATCGCATCTCTGCATTTGATTGAATAAATCACTTTATTTCTGCCTATATTGGAGTGCTGCTGAATTTCTCTTTGATATACTATACAATCCTTGGATCAGGATTATCTGCTTTGCACCCGCCGCTGTAGTGGGACTTGCTATAGAGTGCTGCTTTTTTCTATCAGTATATATATATATATATATATATATATATATATATATATATACACACTACCGTTCAAAAGTTTAGGGTCACTTAGAAATTTCCTTATTTTTGCAAGAAAATCACAGTTTTTTTCAATGAAGATAGCATTAAATTAATCAGAAATACACTCTATACATTGTTAATGTACTAAATGACTATTCTAGCTGCAAACGCCTGGTTTTTAATGCAATATCTTCATAGGTGTATAGAGGCCCATTTCTAGCAACCATCACTCCAGTGTTCTAATGGTACATTGTGTTGGCTAACTGTGTTAGAAAGCTAATGGATGATTAGAAAACACTTAAAAAAAACCTTGTGCAATTATGTTAGCACCGCTGTAAACAGTTTTGCTGTTTAGAGGAGCTATAAAACGGACCTTCCTTTGAGCTAGTTGAGAATCTGGAGCATTACATTTGTGGGTTCGATTAAACTCTCAAAATGGCTAGAAAAAGAGAGCTTTCATGTGAAACTCGACAGTCTATTCTTGTTCTTAGAAATGAAGGCTATTCCATGCGAGAAATTGCCAAGAAACTGAAGATTTCCTACAACGGTGTGTACTACTCCCTTCAGAGGACAGCACACACAGACTCTAACCAGAGTAGAAAGAGAAGTGGGAGGCCCCGCTGCACAACTGAGCAACAAGACAAGTACATTAGAGTCTCTAGTTTGAGAAATAGACGCCTCACAGGTCCTCAACTGGCAGCTTCATTAAATAGTACACGCAAAACGCTAGTGTCCACGTCTACAGTGAAGAGGCGACTCCGGGATGCTGGCCTTCGGGGCAGAGTGGCAAAGAAAAAGCCATATCTGAGACTGGCTAATAAAAGGAAAAGATTAATATGGGCAAAAGCACACAGACATTGGAAAGAGGAAGATTGGAAAAAAGTGTTATGGACAGACGAATCGAAGTTTGAGGTGTTTGGATAACACAGAAGAACATTTGTAAGACGCAGAACAACTGAAAAGATGCTGGAAGAGTGCCTGACGCCATCTGTCAAGCATGGTGGAGGTAATGTGATGGTCTGGGGTTGCTTTGGTGCTGGTAAAGTGGGAGATTTGTACAAGGTAAAAGGGATTTTGAATAAGGAAGGCTGTCACTCCATTTTGCAACGCCATGCCATACCCTGTGGATAGCACTTGATTGGAGCCAATTTCATCCTACAACAGGACAATGACCCAAAGCACACCTCTAAATTATGCAAGAACTATTTAGGGAAGAAGCAGGCAGCTGGTATTCTATCTGTAATGGAGTGGCCAGCGCAGTCACCAGATCTCAACCCCATAGAGCTGTTGTGGGAGCAGCTTGACTGTATGGTATGCAAGAATTGCCCATCAAGCAAATCCATCTTGTGTGAGGGGCTTCTGGAAGCATGGGGTGAAATTTCTCCCGATTACCTCAGCAAATTAACAGCTAGAATGCCAAAGGTCTGCAATGCTGTAATTGCTGCAAATGGAGCATTCTTTGACGAAAGCAAAGTTTGAAGGAGAAAATTATTATTTGAAATAAAAATCATTATTTCTAACCTTGTCAATGTCTTGACTATATTTTCTAGCCATTTTGCAACTCATTTGATAAATATAAGTGTGAGTTTTCATGGAAAACACAAAATTGTCTGGGTGACCCCAAACTTTTGAACGGTAGTGTATATATATATATATATATACTTATACATATGTACACAAAAATAGGGGACACTTCTCTTTACATGGGATATGGATGTGAGCTGAGGGCTAGGCATTAAAGGGGTTAATAATGGGTTGTTGTAGTGCAGGTTTATGGTATGATAGGGTTCAATGCAGTGAGAAGCAGCTGCAGGGGTTACGCTATTGCTAGGGAGGGATGCAGCAGTTTGGGTAGTTATGGCAGGGTAGTGAAGGGTTATGGTTAGGAATGATACATAGACTGCTATTCTCATAGCAAATTAGCCACTTTTGGAGTGAGTTCAGCCTGCTTTGGTGGTCTGGTTAGGGCTGATGTGCAGGTCATATCAGGTGGGGTGTGGAATGTATGTCTGGGGAGTGCAGTAGTTCTGGATTACTTAAACCCACTCTGTGCACGTCTGTATGACATCACTGTGCCAAACTCTTGCACGTGCAGGGGGCCGGGGCAGGTCGTGGGAACCTCCTGTGATGTGGGAATTCATCACAGGATGTCATCACTGTTTATGGCAACGGACATTCCGGGTGAAAAGCTGCACCACAATTTGGTGCGGTTTTTCGCCCACAATTCCCTGCGGCCACCGGGGTGGATTTGCTGTGCACCTTTACGCAGCATATCCGCAGCATATCCGCCTTGTGTGAACCTTACCCTAAGGGCGGATTTACACTAACGTGTTTTTCGTCCGTGCAACCCGCGTGATTTTCACGCAGGTCGCACGGACCTATGCAAGCCTATGGGGCAGTGCAGACTGTCCGTGATTTTTGCAAAGCGTGAGTCCGCTGCTTAAAACTCACGAGAGGTTCTATATTTCTGCGTTTTTCGCGCATCACGCACCCATTGAAGTCAATGGGTGCGTGAAAATCACGCGCGCCACACGGGAGCACTTCCATGGGACGCGCGTTATTCGCGCAACAGCAGTAAAAAAATTAATGTAAACAGAAAAGCACCACGTGCTTTTCTGTTTACAAACATCCAAACGGAGTGTCATAATAATGGCGGCTGCGTGAAAAGCACCATATGAACATGACACACGGAGCTGTTAAGTGCCTTTTGCGCACGCAAAACGCTGCATTTTTAGCGTGCGCAAAATGCACACGCTCGTGTAAATCCGCCCTTACTGTGCTGTGCACATAAGAATATACTTAGACTGATTGCCATTGCTGGCTGTGCTCCTTAAGTATAAAATCAAAATACACATAAACTATAGAACAATCATAACTATCGTAACTACCGTTGTTGCAGCCATAGTGGCTGCTACAGGGCCTGTGGCATGAAGGGGCCCCCCCATGCCCGGTGACGCCACACGGCTGCTACAACAGTAGCGACTCCATATTCAATAGTATCTGCTTCCTTAGTACGCAGATACTATTGAACACTATGGCACAATAGGGAGGTATATCCCTTCTCTGCCATTTACTAGGCTACAGGCCGTTCGGCCAGTTAAAAGTTTTCTATGGGGTCCATTCTTTCCTAGTTATACACCTGACAACAATACTAACTCAGCGATAGCATTCTGAAATCAGCGTGTCTGCTACATATTTATACTGCCCTCAGACAGGACATTATATATATGTGACAGATCCGCTTTAACACACATACAGTACCTGTATTCAGAGATGTAAACATAGATGTGTGGTATGTATGAAGTTCTCACATCTTATAGTTCTTTGCAATGTACATTTTGTTTGCATACGTGGTCTGCTTGAGTACACATTTTAGTTACAAAGTTGAATTTTGATGCAATTTCTGGTTATAATCACTGTTAGATGCATGAAAGTGACTGTGTGTATATATTATTACGGTACATTTTTATACACGCCATGCTTTGCGCTTTTAACAAAATTGGTAGCATAGCATCTGTTTGCCATGTGCAGTATATTTTTTCTTACGCATTTATAAATTATGGTCAAATAGGGCATGTCCTCTATTTCAGAATTTTTGACCGCCCAACTCTTGTTGATGCAGATGTATGAGGTATAAAAATGCATTCACAATGTCTTCATACCCTTTAAATGTTTTCAGATTTTGTTATTTTTAGGCCCTATGCTAAAATAAAAAAAATCACGTTTTCCCCATCATTCTACTCTCAATACCCCATAATGACAAAGTGAAAACAGAATGTTAGTAATCTTTGCTGAATTATTAAACAGGAAAAACTAAAATATTGCATTAACATAAGTATTCAACCCTTTACTCAGTACTTACTTGAAGCACCTTTGGCAGCGATTACAGCCAGTCTTCTTGGGTATGATACCACAAGGTTTGCACACCTGAATTTGGGTATTTTCTGCCGTTCTTCTCTGCAGATCCTCTCAAGCTCGGTCCGGTTGGATGGGATCCATTTTTCAGGTCTCTCCAGAGATGTTCATTTTGGTTCCAGTCAGGGCTCTGCCTGGGCCACTCAAGCACATTTATAGAGTTGTCCCTAAGTCACTCCAGTTTTGTCTAGGCTGTCTGCTTAGGGTCATTGTCTTATTGGAAGTTGAACATTCGGCCCAGTCTGAGGTCCAGAGCACTCTGGATCAGGTTTTCATTAAGAATATCTCTGTACTTTGCTCTATTCATTTTTCCTTCAACCCTGACCAGTCTCCCTGTCCCAGCTGCTGGAAAACACCCCCACAGCATGATGCTGCCACCACCATGCTTCACTGTAGGGATGGTATTGGGCAGGTGATAAGCAGTGCCTGGTTTCCTCCAGACGTGACGCTTAGAATTGAGGCCAAAAAGTAAAATCATGGTTTTATCAAACTACAGAATCTTGTTTCTCACAGTCTGAGAGTCCTTTAGGTGCTTTTTTTGCAAACTCCATGCAGGTTTTCATGTGTCTTTTACTGAGGAAAGGCTTCTTTCTGGCCACTCTGCCATAAAGCCCAGTGCTGCAGTGATGATTGACCTTCTGGAAGTTTCTCCCATCTGCACACAGGGTCTTTGGATCTCAGCTAGAGTAACTATCGGGTTATTTGTCACCTCTCTTACCATGGCTTTTCTCCTCCAATTACTTCGTTTGGTGGGTTGGACAGCTCTAGACAAAGTCCTTGTTGTTTCAAACTTCTTCCATTTAAGAATTATGGAGGCCACTGTGCTCTTGGGAACTTTCAGTGTAGCAGAATTTTTTCTGTACCCTTCTTTTTGATCTGTACCTCCACACAATTCTGTATCTGAGCTCTACAGGCAGCTCTTTTTCTCCTCATGGCTTGGTTTTTACTCTGATATACTGTGAGACCTTTTATAGACAGGGGTGTATCTTTCCAAATCATGTTCAATCAAATGAATTTACCACAGACGGACTCCAATCAAGGTGTAAAAACATTAAAAAAATTATCTAGAGAATTGGGAGGCCCCCAGAGCTCAATTTTAATAAAGTGTCATAGCAAAGGTTATGAAAACTTATACCAATGAGAAATTTTGTTTTTATGGGGTATTGAGTGCAGAATGATGGGGAAAAACGTGATTTCTGAAAATGTGAAAAAAGTGAAAGGGTCTGAAGACTTTCCAAATGCACTGTATATGAAGTTTGCACACTTTGATCTATTATTTTTACATTGTTTTTGTGTGTAAACTTCTGCTTGGATGTGAATTTAAGGGGCAAATGTATTTTATAATGCATTTAACCACTTCCCAACATTTGTAGTTAGTATATGACATGGAAAGCTGATGCTTCCCGCAAAATGTCATATATTTACATCAAAAAGATGGGGCAGGCTGAGAATCGGAGCCCGCACCATCAACTGCAGGTGTCAACTGTATTTTACAGCTGACTACCTGCTGTAATGGCAGGGACTGAAGCTAGCTAGCTCCAATCCCCGCCATTAACCCCTTACATACCGTGGTCAAAAGCGACCATGGCATCTTTGTGGTTTGTAGCCAATTGGAATACTTGCGAAGCGGGTGCTGCCGATGGCTGCTACGGTAACCGAAGGCCTAACAATGGCATCCTGGTCTGCCAAGTAAGAAAGCCTATTAGGTTGCCTGACAGTGTGACACTGACCGTGCTAATGTATTACACTATGTGGATAGTGCAATGTATTAGAATAGAAATCAAACAGTTGGACCTTCAAGTCCCGTAGTAAGACTAAAAAAAAGTGAAAAAAAATCGCCCTTTTTCCCTTATCAAGTCCTTTATTATTGGAAAACATATATATAAATTAACTATACATAATTGGTATTGCTGCATCCGTAACGGCCTGAACTTTAAATATATTAAGATATTTACCCTGTGCGGTAAATGCTGTGAAAAATGAAAAAAAACAAAACAATGCCAGACCCACTGGGCTGTACCGCATAGCGGGGTAGCAGCTGGCCAACCAATTACAAAACAATGTCTATAGTTCATAACGGTTACCTGAGGCAATGTACACAGTAGCGGGAGCACGACTTGACTTTCACAGCAGATGGCACCGTGGATGCAGCGGAAGACACGACTTGACTTTCTCAGCAGATACGATAGCACGGGATACAGGGTACAGGCAGCAGGAACGGGTAACACTGGGAACTAGGAAACACTGGGAGACCATTTGAAAGACAAACTTAGGTATATAACAACGCTCAGGCGAGGAACAAGTGGGCACAGCCCCTTTTTATAGTCCAGCAGCCATTTGGGCTAATTATTGGTTGGTGACATCTGGACGTGTACTGGCCCTTTAAGGCGGTGCACACGCGCCCTGTGGGAAACAGTCCGAGGACCCGGAAGTGAGTGCCTGTGTCTCCCTGGAGGGAGCTGACGCCGAGAAGACAGATGTCCATGGCCGGGGCCGTCAGAGAGTAAGTCTGAACGACGGCCCCCGGCCATAGACCTTACACTAACAATTGAAATCAAAACTGATCCAAAAGTCACAAACACAAAGGATACCAATAAAAACACAAGCCCTCATACATCTCCGTCAATTAAAAAATGTAAAAGTTACGGTTCTCAGACCATGGCGACAGAAAAAATACATTCTTTTTTCCAAAAATGTAATTTTGTTGTTTAAAAAGTTGTAAAAAAACTATATAAATTTAGTATCGCTGAAAACTTACTGATCCACAGAATAAAGATAACAGGTCATTTATAATGCACGGTGAATGCTATATATAAAAAAAGATAAAAACAATGCCAGAATTGCTGTGTTTTGCTCAACTTGCCTCCCAAAAATAGAGGTGTGGCTCACCCGCATCGACGATCGCTGCAATTGGCCGGTCAATTCAGACCGTTCTATTGCGGCCGTTTGCGGCTTTCGCCCATCACTGTGCCTTGATGGTGATTGGTGCTGTCTAGGATAGCACCCATACCTGCCATGTAGTGATGACAAGGAGGCGGAGATTGCACCCCCCCATCGCTACGATTGGTCGGTCTGTAGCCCTCCCTCTCCGTCCCTTTTTACATCCTGCGGCCGCTCAGTGTGGATCAGTGACCGCCATTACTGACAGCCAATTTTTGTATTTTTGCACCTCCCTGTGTGCTTCCTGCAGTATAATCAGCCTAAGTGGTAATTAGTTTACGGAAGGTTTTTTTTGGCCTTTTTTTTGTTTTTATAAAACTGTAAAGAGCGTTAGGGCGTTAGAGTAGCGGACGTTTACTGACTTGCGTTTTATAAAAAAAATGTATCGTAGAAGTTATAGCTATATATTTTTTATACAGTCTGAGTACATTTACAGCGTTATAGTTAGCGTCCGTTTAGTGACGGATATTCCGTTTTGGTTAACTGAAATTTGGTCACTATATTTTTTATAGCGTAGTGACACAGTTGTTGCTCAATTTTTTTTACAGTTCTATATTGGACGTTCAATAAATTTCTTTCTCCTAAATATTTTTTTATTCTTTTCTTTTTCTTCTCTTCCTTTTTTTTTCCTATAAATTTAATTTACACGTATAAAAGCACAACACACACAACCACCTCTATAAAAATAAATTGAATATTACACTTGTTGGCGCACTACATACCCCATAATAAAAATGTCCCAATCATCCCAATCATCCCAAAGGGTCAGCTGAAGAGGCCTCTGACACTGAATCGGCTAGCGAGGGAGAAGAGGAAATTCCTCTTGACCTCCTCCTCCTCATCATCCTCATCCAGTGATGAGGAACCCCCCACAAAGGCGCCCCAGAACATCAGCTGAGGCAACACCCCAAATAAGTGATACCATGTGGAACCCACCCCCTGATAAGTATGAGCCTCACACTCTAGATTTCATAGGCAGCTCAGGAATTCTATTTGAGACTGTATGCCTCGCAGAAATTGACTATTTCAAGCTCTTTTTCTCTGAGGATTTTGTTAATTTAATCGAGGCCCAGACAAATTTATACGCCCAGCAATTTTTAGCCCAAAAACCCACGTCATTATATGCTATGTGGAGCCCCGTAGAGGCAGCTGAAATGATGACATTTTGGGGCCTTGTCCTACATATGGACTTAGTAAAAAGCCAGAGATTAGGCAATACTGGAGTGCGGACATTTTATACAACACCCCATTATACCGAATGGCAATGACCCGGACATATTTTGAAATAATTCTGTTTTTTTTTGTATTAGAACGATAATGCACAGTGCTCGCCCTATGACGACCCCACATATGACGACCTATTCAAAATCAGGCCAATCATTGATTATTTATGCACCAAATTTAAATAAGCTTACACCCCCGAAAAGTACAATGCAATAGACGAGTCCCTTGTACATTTTAAGGGTAGACTAAAATTCCGCCAATACCTGCTAAGCAAGAGGGAAAGGTATGGAATTAAAATGTACAAGCTGTGCGAGAGCAGCTCAGAGTATACCTACAGGTTTAGGGTTTATGAAGGGAAGGACACCAGGATAGAACCTCCAGAATGGCCCCCTGTCCTGGGAGTTAGTGGAAAAATAGTGTGGGATTTGGTGCACCCACTACTGGACCAGTGTTATCACCTTTACGTGGATAACGTCTACACCAACATCCCACTATTTAAATGCCTCTCCACCAGAAGTACTGCAGCATGTGGCACCATGCGCAAAAACCAGAGAGGCCTCTAAAAATCTGATTGGGCAACCCCTAAGAAAGGGAGAAGGCAGGGCACTACACAGCGAGAACATGTTGCTGGTCAAGTATAAGGACAAGATGGACGTCCTTATGTTGACCACAATACACGGTACAGGCAGCATCCCTGTCCCTGTCCAAGGTAGCACTACAATGACTCCCAAGCCAGAGTACATTCTAGGCTACAATAAGTACATGGGAGGGGTTGATCTCTCTGATCAAGTACTGAAGCCATACAGTGCCATGCGTAAAACAAAGGTGTGATACAAAAATCTGGCCGTGCACATTGTACAGATGGCATTGTATAACTCTTACGTGTTATACGAATGTGCAGGCTGAACAGGGACATTCCTTCAGTTTCAAGAGGTGGTTATCAAGGCCCTTGTATTTGGGAACCAGGAAGGGGAGGGCCCCAGTACTTCTAGAAGCGATGGTTCACGCACGTATTGTACCAGGGCAACGCTTTCCTGGCGAAATCCCTTCCACTGGTTAAAAGGGAAGGTGTAAAGTGTGTTACAAAAGGGGGAGAAGAGGAAACACAACTTATCATTGTGAAACCTGCCCCGACAAACCTGGCCTGTGCATAAAGGAGTGCTTCAAAGTTTATCACACATCCATGGCTTTTTAATTTAATCATTTTTTAAAATGCTCACTATACCCCTAGATAAATTCCTCGAGGGGTGTTGTTTCCCAAATGGAGTCACTTTTGGGGAGTTTCCACTGTTTTGGCCACTCAGGGGCTTTGCAAATGTGACATGGCCTCCGCAAACCATTCCAGTTAAATTTGAACTCCAAATGGTGCTCTTTCCTTCTGAGACCTGCCGTGTGTCCAAACAGCTGTTTATGACCAAATATGGGGTATTGTTTTACTCGGGAGAAACTGTTCTACAAATTTTGGGGGTTTTTTTGCCTTGATTTTTTGTGGAACTGAAAAAAAATTAGCTAAACCTACATTTTCTTTGAAAAAAATGTCGATTTTCATTTCACGGCCTACTTCCAATAATTTCTGCAAAACACCTGTGGGGTCAAAATGCTCACCATACCCCAAGAAAAATTCCTTGAGGGGTGTAGTTTCCCAAATAGAGTCACTCTTGGGTGGTTTCCTTGAGTCCTGCCGTGTGTCCAAACAGCCATTTATGACCACATATGGGGTACTGTTTTACTCGGAAGAAACTGCTCTAGAAATGGTTGTGATGCTTTTTCTCCTTTAGTCCTTGTGGTAATTGTAAAAAAATTAGATTAACCTACGTTTTCTTTGAAGAAAATGTAGATTTTAATTAGCACGGCCTATTTCCAATAATTTCTGCAAAAAACCTGTGGGGTCAAAATGCTCACTATACCCCTAGCTAATTTCCTCAAGGGGTGTCATTTCCAAAATGGGGTCATTTGTGGGCGGTTTCCACTGTTTTGTCCCCTCAGAGGCTTTGCAAATGTGACATGGCCTCTGCAAACCATTCCTGCTAAATTTGAGCTCCAAAAGCCAAATGTTTCTCTTTCCCTTCTAAGCCCTGCCGTGTGTCCAAACAGCTGTTTATGACCACACGTGGAGTACTGCTTTACTCGGGTACTTTTTCCCCTTTAGTCCTTGTGGAAATTAGAAAAAATTAGCTAAACCTACATATTCTTTGAACAAATTTAGATTTTCATTTTCACGGCCTACTTCCAATAATTTCTGCAAAAAACGTGTGGGGTCAAAATGTTCACTATACCCCTTTGGAATTTCCTGAAGGGGTGTAGTTTCCAAAATGTGGTCTCTTGTGGGGGGTTTTCACTGTTTTGGCACCGCGAGAGCCCTTCAAACCTGACATGGTGCCTAAAATATATTCTAATAAAAAGAAGGCCCCAAAATACTATAGGTGTTCCTTTGCTTCTGAGGCCAGTGCTTCAGTCCATAAGCACACTAGGGCCACATGTGGGATATTCCCTAAAACTGCAGAACCTAGGCAATAATTATTGAGTTGCATTTTTCTGGTAAAACTTTCTGTGTTACAATTTTTTTTTATTAAAAATGAATTTCTGCAACAAAAGAAAATAAATGTGTACATTTCTACACTCGTTTGCTTCAATTCCTATACAACTTCTAAAGTGTTAATAAACTTTCTAAATGCTGTTTTGAATACGTTGATGGGTGACATTTTTAAAATGGGGTGACTTATTTGGGGTTTCTCATATATAAGGCTTTCAAAGCCACTTCAGAACTGAACTGGCCCCTGTAAAAATAGCCTTTTGAAATTTTCTTGAAAATGTGAGAAATTGCTGCTAGTGAAAGTGAAAAGCCTGGTAACGTCCTAAAAAAAATAAAAGGATCTTCAAAAAACAATGCCAATCTAAAGTAGACATATGGGGGATGTTAATTAGCAAAAATCTTTGTGTGGTATAACTGCCTGTCTTACAAGCAGATACATTTAAATTAATAAAAATTCAAATTTTTGCAATTTTTGCTAAATTTTTCACAATTAAATACTGAATGTATAGAGCAAATTTTGCCAGTAACATAAAGTCCAAATTGTCACGAGAAAACATTCTCAGAATCGCTTGTATATGTAAAAGCATTCTGAAGTTATTACCACATAAAAGGAGACACATGTCAGATTTGAAAAATGAGGCTCTATCAGGAAGGTCAAAAGTGGCCAAAGAGGGAAGGGGTTAAAACAAAAATGTTTTAACCCCTCCCCTCTTTGGCCACTTTTACATGTTAACATGTAACTATTACAGAACAGTGAACACCGCATTAAAAAAAACAACTAAAAAACTATACAGGATTTGCTCCCAAATTTTTTTAATAAAAGTGATCAAAAAGTCTTGCGTACCCCAAAATGGTACCAATATAAACTACAGCTCATTCCACAAAAAACTGACCTCATATTACCACGTCTATGAAAAAATAAAATACGTTATGGCTTCCATTAGATAGGAATGAAAAAATATACAAGCCCGAGGGGAAAATGTCTTCTGTTTCAGGAAGCGATTATCAAGGCCCTAATATTTTGGAACCAGGAAGGGAAGGGCTCAAACATATCTGCTAGAAGCGAGAGTGCTCGTATTATATCAGGACAATTTCCCAGCAAAATTCCCCAAACTGCAAAGGCCTGCACCTTTAGGGGGCTGAGAAAGAACATAATTTATCAGTGCGACACTGGCCTGTGCTTTAGGCCTCGTGCACACTTCCTTCACTGTTTTATCGTCCGTTTTTGACGGATCCGTGTGCCCGTTTTGTTATCCGCGTGGTTTCCATGTGCACTCCGTGTTTCCGTTTCCAAGCGCCGAGCATGGTACTGTCCAGGGTGCTGAAAGAGCATGGTTGTTCAGCGCTAGTCACTGTACAGGGTGCTGAAAAAGTTAATAGGCTGCACTGATCGGCGGTAAATCTTTCATCACCCTGAACAGTGACTAGCGCTGAAGAATGACCATGAAATAAAAAATTTAAAAATCACTTCTGCTTTTTCCTCCTGTCCCGCCTCCTGGGATGACGCTTCATCCCATGTGACCGCCTCTGCAGCCAATCACAGGCTGCAGCGGCCACACTGGACTGCCGAGTCATACAGGAAGGTCAGACTGGAGGAAGAAGAGGGACTCGTCACCAAGACAACGACCAGGGTATGTATGAACTGCTTTTTATTTTATTTTTATCAGCAGCCTCTTCTCTCTATCAGTGCTGGATAATGAGAAATGGCTGCTGATTAGTGTAATATCTCTAATGTACTTCTGCCTGCCCGGCCGTTGCTAGGCAACGGATCCGTCACACGCACACGGATGCCTTCCGTGCGCCTTCAGATTTTTTGACGGCCCCATTGACTTGCATTGGCCTCACGGTCACGGAATCTCGGACCAAAGAAGGACATGCTCTACTTTTGTCGGAACGGAGCAACGGGACCGTCAAAAAAACTGAAGTGTGCATGGCCCCATTTAAATGAATGGGTCAGGGTGCTAGCCGTCAGAAAAACGGCTAGCACCCTGAAGGAAATTACTGAAGTGGGCATGAAGCCTAAAGGATTGCTTCAAAGCGTAACAATCATGCATCACATATTCCCCCACATTATAAACTGAAATACCAGTAAAACCCAAAACAAAAGCCAAATGGTGCTCTCTCCCTTCTGAGCCCTACACTGTGCCCAAACAGCAGTTTCCTTTCATATATATGGCATTGTTATACCCGGGAGAACCTTTTTTGTTTTACTATTTTTGGTGTGTCTCTCCAGTGGCACAAGCTGGGCGCAACATATTTGCCAATGAAATGGCATATCTGGGTAAAAATTGCAGTTTTTACTTTGCGCAAACCGCAGCGCATTCATTTCTGGAAAACACCTGTGGTGTCAAAATGATCACTACACCCCTTAACCCCTTTCCGTTTTTGCCACTTTTGACCTTCCTGACAGAGCCTCATTTTTCAAATCTGACGTGTCACTTTATGTGGTAATAACTCCGGAATACTTTCACCTATCCAAGCAA
The DNA here is from genome assembly GCF_050947455.1 of Rhinoderma darwinii. NCBI lineage: Eukaryota > Metazoa > Chordata > Amphibia > Anura > Rhinodermatidae > Rhinoderma > Rhinoderma darwinii. The sequence continues at coordinate 69,370,702 of NC_134689.1, forward strand.
TTGTGAGATTGTTTTCTCGTGACACATTGGACTTTAAGTTACTGGCAAAATTTGCTCGATATGTTCAGTATTTAATTGTGAAAAACACCAAAATTTAGCGAAAAATTGCAAAAATTTGCATTTTTCTCAATTTAAATGTATCTGCTTGTAAGACAGGCAGTTATAACACACAAAATTGTTGCTAATTAACATCCCCCATATGTCTACTTTAGATTGGCATTGTTTTTTGAACATCCTTTTATTTTTCTATGACATCACAAGGCTTAGAACTTTAGCAGCAATTTCTCACATTTTCAAGAAAATTTCAAAAGGCCATTTTTAAAGGGGCCAGTTCAGTTGTGAAGTGGCTTTGAGGGCCTTATATATTAGAAACCCCCAAAAAGTCACCCCATTTTAAAAACTTCACCCCTCAAAGTATTCAAAACAGCATTTAGAAAATGTCTTAACCCTTTACATATGTCACAGGAATTAAAGCAAAGTAGAGGTGAAATTTACAAATTTCATATTTTTTTGTAAATACATTTTTAGTACAATTTTTTTTATAACACAGAAGGTTTTACCAGAGAAATGCAACTCAATATTTGTTGCCCAGTTTCTGCAGTTTTAGGAAATATCCCACATGTGGCCGTAGCGTGCTACTGGACTGAAGCATCGGCCTCAGAAGCAAAGGAACACTTAGTGGATTTTGGGGCATTATTTTTGTTAGAATTAATTTTAGGCACCATGTCAGGTTTGAAGGGCTCTTGCGGTGCCAAAACAGTCAAAATCCCCCAAAAGTGACCCCATCTGGGAAACTACACACCTCAAGGAAATTATCTAGGGGTACAGTGAGCATTTTGACCGCACAGGTTTTTTACAGAAATTATTGGAAGTAGGACGTGAAAATGACAATCTAAATTTTTTCAAAGAAAATGTAGGTTTAGCTAATTTTTTCTCATTTACACAAGGACTGAAGGAGAAAAAGCACTGTAAAATTTGTAAAGAAATTTCTCCCGAGTAAAACAATATCCCACATGTGGTAATAAACGGTTGTTTGGAGACACGGCAGGGCTGAGAAGGGAAAGAGCGCTATTTGGCTTTTGGAGCTCAAGTTTAGCAGGAATGGTTTGCGGAGGCCATGTCACATTTACAAAGCCCCTGAGGGGACAAAACAGTGGAAACCCCCCACAAGTGACCCCATTTTGGAAACTACACCCATTGAGGAAATTATCTAGGGGTATAGTGAGCGTTTTGACCCAACAGGTTTTTTGCATAAATTATTGGAAGTAGGCCCTGAAAATGACAATCTAAATTTTTTCAAAGAAAATGTAGGTTTAGCTATTTTTTTCTCATTTCCACAAGGACTGAAGGAGAAAAAGCACAGTAAAATTGGTAAACCAATCTCTCCCGAGTAAAAGAATACCCCACATGTGGTAATAAACGGCTGTTTGGAAACACGGCAGGGCTTCGAAGGGATGGAGTGCCATTTGGCTTTTGGAGTTCACATTTAGCAGGAATGGTTTGCGGAGGCCAAGTAACATTTACGAAGTCCCTAAGGAGACAAAACAGTGGAAACCCCCCACAAGTGACCCCATTTTGGAGACTACACCCATTTAGGAAATTATCTAGGGGTATAGTGAGCGATTTGACCCCACAGTTTTTTTGCAGAAATTATTGGAAGAGGGCCCTGAAAATAAAAATCAACATTTTTTCAAAGAAAATGTAGGTTTAGCTTATTTTTACTCATTTCCACAAGGACTGAAGGAGAAAAAGCACCGCAAAATTTGTAAAGCAATTTCTCCCGAGTAAAACAATGCCCCACATGTGGTAATAAACGGCAGTTTGGAGACACGGCTTGGCTTAGAAGGGAAAGAGCGCTATTTGGCTTTTGGAGATCACATTGAGCAGGAATGGTTTGCGGCGGCCATGTCACATTTGCAAAGCCCCTGAGGGGAAAAAACAATGAAAACGCCCAAAAAGTGACACCATTTACGCTGTGAAGCAATCATTTCTGCACAGGCCAGTGTCGCACTGATATATGGCGTCCTTTATTATGCCCCTTTTGATCCACACTCCGCGCCTTTGTAGTTTGGGGAATTTTGCTAGCAAGTGTTGTCCTGGTATAATACGGGCACCGTCGCTTCCAGCGGATATGTTTGGGCCCTCCCTTTCCTGGTACCCTAATTTTAGGTCCTTGATAAATCGCCTCTTCAAACAGAAGAAATGTTCCCCTCGGGCACAACTGCATATTTTTTTATTTCCTGACTTATTGGAGCCATAACTAATTTTATTTTTCATAGAAGTAGCGGTATGAGGGAAGGTTTGTTGCGGGACGAGCTGTATTAATTATTGGTACCATTTTGGGGTACATGCAACTTTTTGATCACCTTTTATCCTATTTTTTGGGATGCCAGGTAAACAAAAAAACGCAATTCTGGCACAGCTTTTTTCGTTTTTTTTATACAGCGTTCAGCATGCATTATAAATTACATGTTAACTTTATTCTGCGGGTCAGTACGATTCCGGCGATACCTATTTTATAGGACTTTTTTATGTTTTACAACATTTTGCACAATAAAATTACTTTTGTAAAAAGAATGTATTTTTTCTGTCGCCAAGTTGTGAGAACCATAACTTTTTAATGTTTTTGTCGACGGAGGTGTATGAGGGCTTGTTTTTTGCGGGACGAGCTATAGTTTTTATAGGTACCATTTTTGGAGACGTGCGACTTTTTGATCACTTTTTATTCTAACATTTGTAGGGCAAAGTGACTAAAAAACAGAAACTCTGGTAACGTTTATTACGTTTTTTTTTTTACGCTGTTCACCGCGTGCAATAAATAATATAATATTTTGATACCTCAGGTCGTTACGGTCGCGGCGATACCAAATACATATGGTTTATTATTATTTTTCAATAATAAAGGACTTGATAAGAGTAAAAGGGGGATTGTGTTTTATTTGATTACTTGACACTTTTATTGTTTTCAAACTTTTATTATTTGCATTTTTTTTACACTTTTTTATACTTTTTTTACACTTTTTCTCAAGTCCCACTAGGGGACTTGAAGGTCCAATGGTCAGATTTTTTTTTTTCTAATACATTGCACTACCTATGTAGTGCAATGTATTAGATCTGTCAGTCATTCACTGACAGCAAGCCGATTAGGCTTCGCCTCCCGGCGGGGCCTTAATCGGCTTCCGTAATGGCAGAGCAGGAGACCATTGTGTCTCCTGTTGCCATAACAGCAGTCGCCAGTCCTGATTGCCTGTCAGGGCTGGCTATCTGCTAGTAACCGCTACGATGAAGCAATCGCTTTCGATTGCTGCATCGAAGGGGTTAATGGCAGGGATTGGAGCTAGCTCCGGTTCCTGCCGTTACAGGTGGATGTCAGCTGTACAGTACAGCTGACTTCCACCGCTGATGACGCCGGATCAGCTCCTGACCCGGCGCCATCTTGCCGGCAGCTACGGAAGCCGATCAGGGTCCGCCGCCGGGCGGATCTTGACCGGCTTCGGTGCTAGGCAGACCGGGAGGCCAGTATTAGGCCTCCGGTTGCCATTGCAGCCACCGGAACCCTGGCAATTTCATTACTGGGGTTCCGATGAACTGCAAACACCTTAAGTGCAGCGATCGCGTTTGAGCGCTGCACTTAAGGCGTTAATGGTGGGGATCGAAGCTACAGCCGGATGTCAGCTGTAAGATACAGCTGAGATCCGGTGATGATGGCACCGGCTCAGCTTCTGAGCCGGTCCCAAACATTCGGCGTATATGTACGGCAAGATGCGGGAAGTCAATGCTTTCCATGACGTACATTTACGGCAAATGTCGGGAAGGGGTTAAATATGTCCCCTTTTTCCTTGTAAAAAACAGATCGATATAGTTGGGACTGTTGTCCCTTTGTTTTCAATATTGTCTAAGCTCTTATAATTAACAGCTGATGTCTCTTACCTGGTATTTTATGTCGATATGTAATTATCTTGAATCCGGCGATGTTGTTCACATCGATGCGCATGCGCGGTAAACAATTTTTCGTTGCTAGCAGTGGCGTAGCTATAGGGGTCGCAGCGGTCGCACTTTCGACCGGGCCCCTAAGCCTGGGGGGCCCACGGGCCCCCGTTGCCATACTGTATGCTTCCAAAATAAATCTTCTGTGCCGTAAAGCCGGCACTTCCTGGTTACGGTCACATGGTACACTTAGTGTACCATGTGACCGTGTTGTCACGTGACATGACTTCCGGACAGTGGAGTGGAAGAGTCGGTGCGGAGGACTCCAGGTAAGCAGCAGTCTGTGTTGTAATGTATTGTGATGTAATGTGTTGTATTGTAATGTGTTGTGATGCCTTGTAATGTATTGTGTTGTGATGCCTTGTAATGTATTGTGTTGCATTGTGCTGTTTGCGGTGGAGAGGGGGGTGCCCGTTAAATCACAGCCCCCCCTCCTCTCTCCACCGCAAACTGCACAATCCAACACAATACAGTATAGTAACACATGACTATGAGAGCGGGGCTGTGGCTGTGTAAGACAGTCACTGCCCCGCTCCTGAGTCCTGACATGTGCACGCCGTCAGGATGACGCGATGCGGCCGGTGCTGCACTAATGATCTGCGGCACTGAAGACAGAACATGGCGGGCGCGCTACAAAACACCCCCATGTTCTGTCCTCTGCCTGAACCGCCGCTCATTAGTGCAGCGCCGGCCGCACCTCCTCATGCTGACCGCGCGCACACTTCCTGTCAGGAGCGGGGCAATGGCTGTATTACACAGCCGCAGCCCCGCTCTATAACAGCAGAGATCAGAGAAACCTCTCCTCTCCGCTGCTATTCTCCTGAATGCTGCGATCAAAGCTGACTGCAGCATTCAGGGGAAAATGAGAAGGGGGGATGCCCCTGGATCGTGTCACAGGGAATTCCTGTGACGCGATCGAGGGCCATACCGTATATGGGCAGACAGCCCAGGGTCTATTGAAGGACCCCAGGGCTGTCTTACCATATTTCCTGTTAGGGCATACTGAGGTATGTCCTAACAACTGCCTGTGTACTATCAGTGCACAGACTAATGTACTGCCATATATCTGATATATGCCAGTACATTAAAGTTTAAAAATAAAGTAAAAACAAAGTAATGTTAAATAAAAAAATACACATACACCTTTTTTACAATAAACATTAAAATAAGTCTCAATACATAAAATATACACATAATCGGTATTGGCGCGGCCGTAATAACATGCACAACATTTTTTTTGCATTATTTGTGATGTGTACGCTGTAAAAAAATAAAATAAACACTGCTTCCTATCACTTATTGTGGGGCACGAGGTGCGATGATGAATTTAACCTCCATGTGCCTCACATTAATAGTAATTAACCCCATCATGTACTTTACATATTAACCTATTATGACTGAGAAACATGACGGGATTAATTACTATTAATGTGAGGCACATTTAAAATTCATCATCACACCTCGCGCCTCACATTAGAAAACGAAAGAACTTTTATTTTTTATTACTGTAAACGAAGTATCGGTATCGAAGTCCAAATTTTGGTATCGTGACATCCCTACACTATGGGTCGCGTCCCCCTGGGGGTTCGTGTGAAGACCTCTGGGGGGGCGCGAGTCACTCACAAAGGTCCCGGTTCCATTCAATCCTGGAGCAAGGAGCTGACATCTCCTTGATCCAGCATTCACTGTGCCATGAGCAGTTCGACGCAGGCAGGCGGGATGTAGCGACATCATCACGCCTGCCTGCGCTGAGTCACTTATAGCACACACCGGAGGAGGCGAAGGATCCTCCACCCGACGTGGGAACGGGGATAGATAAGTAATTATGCTATTTTTTTTATTATGCACATATGGGGGCATTATACTGTATGGGGGGGCTGATATTGTGGGGGGGGGGCATTATACTGCATGGGGGCAGATATGGCATGGGGGCTGATAAGATGGGGGGCATTATACTGAATGGGGGCTGATATGGGGGAATTATACTGTTTGGGGGGCTGATATGGGGAGCATTATACGGTATGGGGGGGCATTATACGTTATGGGGCATTATACTGTGTGGGGGCAGCTATGGGAGCATTATACTGTGTGGGGGGATTATACTATGGGGGCTGTTGGGCAAGGCGTCTGGGCATAGGCGCGCACAGGGGTCTGATGATGATGATGATGGTGGTGTTGGGAAGTGGTAGGGGGGCCCAAGCTGAATTCTTGCACCCGGGCCCATGAGTCTTTAGCTACGCCCCTGGTTGCTAGGCAGCGATAAACTTCCAGCTATAGTTCCAGACATGCGCAGGAGATCCCTGTGTACTCTGAGCTCAGCAAACACATGGCGCAACGCAACAAGCTCATTACCGGGTAGCTGTATTGCTCCTCAATGATTGGTGAGTGGCCCTAAAGTCCCTGCATCTACACATATTGTTGCATCTTTGATTACACATTAATGATTTGATTATATATGTACTGTATTGTTTGTTTATGTTTTTATTATTAGAACTCTCACACGTATGTACACTTATTACGCTGGATGATATTTTTGTAATATACGTTTCCGGTTGTATTTAACATGCACAATATTTTAATGATTACTGTTTATGTTAATGAGACACATGCCTTAAAGGAACAGTGTCATCACAAATTATTTTTTTATATGTTAAAGATGTTAGTGCTTTATTAAAAACGTTTATATTCATTTGTGTGTTTGTGTTTTACTTTTTCTTATTTTTACACTTTTTCTTCCCTATGGGGGCTGCCATTTTTTTTCCATTTCTGTCTGTGTCGATTAACGACACATACAGACATGGAATACGGCATCCACAGTCCCATAGGGACTGCGAACGGCTCCCGTCCCATTGACTTCCGTGTACGGCGTCTGTGTGGGAACTGCGCATGCGCCGCTCCCACACAGTCCAATTCGAAATTGGCGCCGTCCGGCGCCATTTTCCTGTGGACCGGAAGTCGCGGCCGGACAGTAATATTACTACTTCCGGTCGCGGCTTCCGGATTTGTGCACTTGGACCAGCGGCAGCAAACGGAGCGGACGGGCCGGAGGGAGCCGCGGCGGCAGGAGCAGGTAAGAGATTTCAATGTATGTTCGTGTTTGTGTGTGTTTACTACTGTATGTAAACCTACTACACTGTGTGTTAGCTCAAAAAATGGCGACACACAGTGTAGGAGGTTACACCGTTCAAAACCCTCGTTTATCCCGGCACTAGCCAGGATAAAGGAGGGGGGGATGCTGAGAGCTCACTAGAGCGAGGGCTTTTAACCCTATGTTGCACTGCTGCAATTTTGGGAATAGCTCCATCTAGTGACCAAAAATGGGTAGTATTATAAATTTAGAATTAATTTATAATATTTCCTGACTCGTGAAAAAAATAAAAAAAATGTGAACAATGTTTAATCACCCACACACTAAATGTTTAATTTTAAAAAAAACAACATGTTTTTCTGGCAACACATTCCCTTTAAATATCACCAATGTTAATGGTATCACTATGCTTGAGAAAGGTCCAAAGGCTGAACAGAAACGTTGCATCTCTGCATTTGATTGAATAAATCACTTTATTTTTGCCTATATTGGAGTACTGCTGAATTTCTCTTTGAGATCTCGCGGGATTACGCCCGGGCGCTCATGAGTCGGCTGGTGATACTTTATCACCATGCTGGCCCATGTTAGCCGGGGGCGAGCGCCACTCGTCCCTTGCTGTGAGCGTACGGCAGGGTTAAATAGCCCTGCGTCAGTACTCTCAGGAGCTGAAGCTAGGCGGAGCTAGCTGGATCCTGCCACCACACCACCAACGAAGCTCACCTCTCCAGCTGGGATCTCACTATACCACCAACGACCTGCTCCGGCTCCTGCCTCTGATCTCCTGCACCACGAAAACGCTGAGTATCATAGTGTACACTTTAAACTCACCCTGTCGGTCCCTGTTAACCTTTGCCGCCCAGAGTAACCCTTGGTGCCCCTGTGTTAACCCTTGCTGTCCCTGTGGTAAACCTTGCTGCAACCCTTGCTGTCCCTGAGTAACCCTTGCTGTCTCTGAGTAACCCTTGCTGTCCCTGAGTAAGCCTTGCTGTCTCTGAGTAACCCTTGCTGTCCCTGAGTTAACCCATTGCTGCCCGAGTCCCTGAACTAACCCTTACTACCAATTGCAGTCCCTGAGTTAACCTCTTGCTGACCTGCTCATCCCCTTTTGTATCGCTGGTTAACCCTTGAAACGTTTAACCCTTCCCACTGTTTATCCTTTACCTGATTAACTCTTAGCATACAGGGACAGTTATATTAGGAGGGAGTGGGACAGAAATAGTGAGCGTGTATTGTATTGTAATGTAACCTCTATGTATGTTTAGGTAAGTGGGTGGCGGTATAGATTAGGATTGTAATACCATGTTTAAACTGTACTGTGATTAGTTACTGTATTTTATATATGAGAGTGATTACTGGTTTTATTCCCTTAAGTAGCAGCAAAGCAATTAGAGCGACGTTAGTATAAAGGAAAGGTAGGGGAACTAGGCATAACCCTAGTGACCCTGATTATAAAGGAGGTAGTAATAGTGGGTGACACTAGCCAGTGAATACCGCTATCACCCCACCCACTTTTACATTGGCGAGCCAGTCCAAACTGTGTTCAATTTATTTCCCTCTATTGTACAATAAAATTGTGTTAAAACATGAACTGCAGATAGGGGGAGAGGTGTGGACAGGTAACGTACGTACACGGTGTAGTGTTGGTTTATACTGTGCGCCTAGACCTTTTGAAGTTCAGACGAGTAACACAACTTTATTTAAGGCTTGATACAGGATATAATTGAGATCAGCGAACCTATTGTTTTTTCTTTTCTGAGGTATTAACGTCTTTTATTTTGCTTTGCGGCGTGCTCCTCTACGGCGACAAATCATCGGGCGAGCAAGCAACTTATACAATAGAGTTTGCAGAAGTAACAACGTCGGTGTCTTTCCGGTGAAGTCCAGCTAATCGGGAAAAGGCGCTCCGGAAGAAAAGGACCTTTTTCAAAACAGCGGGGGACAAAGAGGACATCGCAGACGAAGATAACTTCTGGAACAGTGAGTATGGATTTCTCCACACTGAAACACCTCGCTAAAAACACTACATTTAATCCAGTACCCCCTACTACATACAAGTCAACAGGAATGCTGTGGTCCGCTCTGTTGGATGAGGCTTATGCAAATGATAAGATGTGTATTAGCAAGAGTAGTGTTCTTAACAAAACCTCCAAACGTCTCCACATGCTCGCTAAGCTTATCTGTGTGTATGAGAAGATGTGGAAGCCTGATCACTCAGAAATAAAGAGTGATTCCCCAAATCTTCACTGCTAGTGTTGAGTCAACAATGTGAAGCTGGTTTGTGCTTTGCAGACCCAACTGGCAGAGAATGCCCAATGTAGAGATAAGCAAATGTGCATGCTGGAATCGCAGGTGGTAGATTTGAGAAATTGTGGTGATGATATTGATGCACAGCTGACTGGGTCTTATGCTGTGATCAATGCGTTAAAGGATAAGTCGGCATCTATGGATGCGATAATTGCCAAGTTGAATGATGAGCTTGCTACTAGGTCACAATTGGTTGCCAATATGCAAAACATCATAAAAGATTTCTCAAAAATGTTACCAGCCTTGTCTTTTTCCAAGGCCTGATTCTGCTGCAAGTTTGCCCTCTACAGGGCAAAAAGGGGGTAGAAGAAAGAGTGATGGATCAGTTGTCCCAAATCGTGATCCCATCCGGAAACCTGAAGGTAACACTGTTACGAAAGTGTTACGCAAATGTAAGCGTACAATATTTAGAAGTGCGTCCCTAGCTATGCAGAACCTTAAGAGATCATGAACTGTTGACTGCCTTAAAGAGGCTCTGTCACCAGATTTTGCAACCCCTATCTGCTATTGCAGCAGATAGGCGCTGCAATGTAGATTACAGTAACGTTTTTATTTTTAAAAAACGAGCATTTTTGGCCAAGTTATGACCATTTTTGTAATTATGCAAATGCGTAAGATCGACTTACCTGCAAACGCTGATGCTGCTGCAGAATCAACTGTAGCCTCTGGTGCCGATGTGGCCGTCACGATGCAGGACCTGTGAGTGACGTCACAGATCTGCACTGTCACAAGCTGGGCGTTCTGAAGAGAAGAGGATGTTACTTCTCATCAGAGCGCCCAGCTAGTGAAAGTATTAAAAACGCCCCGATGTACGCACATAATACACGCCCACTAGGACTTTTACTTTTAAACACACCCACTTGGACTTTTGCAAGCCTCATTTGCATAACTACAAAAATGGTCATAACTTGGCCAAAAATGCTCGTTTTTTTAAAATAAAAACGTTACTGTAATCTACATTGCTGCAATAGCAGATAGGGGCTGCAAAATCTGGTGACAGAGCCTCTTTAAGTCCAGCAGAGCATGTAATATTAAATGTTTTGCATGTGCTGGCTCAGGCCATATTGCGAAGTACTGCAAATCTTTTGGTACTAAGAAATGTGGTCCTGTTAAATGCTTTAAATGTGGTCAGATGGGGCATATTGCTAAGTACTGCCACGGCATAAGGAACCATGGAAAGCCCAGCGAAATGGCAATAGAAAATGGCCACGTTACAACAAATGGCTGCATAAGAGTCTCCTTAGAGACTTATGCGCTCCGCCACGTGCTCAAGCGTCTAGATGACCAACCACAACTGGGGAGGAGTTTAGGAAGTTGACCAGAAATTGCATGTTCAGTCAGGTGTTATGTCTGTAATGTTTGTTTATGGTCTATGTTTGTCCCCAGTTGTCCGTTTGTTTTCATCTGTGTTTTCATTTTGTGGTTACATAGTTACATACTAGTCGAATGTCCAGGCAAATGATTAGGGCTGCATGTAGGGTGTTTCTAAAACGGTAAATACAGCATAATAATTAGAGACAAGTTGTTATTGTGCCAAAAGCTGGGCACCACAAACTGGCATATATATGGAAAAAAATCAAATTTTCACTCTGCAACATCGAGTGCACACTAATTTCTGCAAAACACCTGCAGAGTTAACATGCTCACTACACCCCTAGGTGAATACCTTGAGGAGTGTAGTTTACAAAATGGGGTCACATCTGGGGGTTTCGACTGTCTTGGTCCCACAGGGGTTTTTCAAAAGCGACATAGCGACCAGAAACCAATCCAGCAAAATCTGTACTCCAAAAAGGATTTTTTTTATTTTCACTGCCCAATTCTAATAGAATCGATATAACATCAGTGGGATCAAAATGCTCACTGCACCCCTAGATTAATTTCCCCAAGGGGTGCAGTTTCATGAATGGAGTAACTTTTGGGCAGTTTCCACTGTACTGGTACCTTAGGGGCTTTACAAAAGCAAAATCTGTACTCCAAAAGCCAAATGGCGCTCCTTCTCTTTTGATCCCTGCCGTGCGCACAAACAGTAGTATATGACCACATACGCACCGTGCAGCAAGGGTTACTATGCCTGGCTTCATCGCTGAACCGTGAATGCTAGGGAGTACAAGGAAATGGCACTTCCGCAAGACTTGGAGGAGGCTGCTAGTGATGTAGAACAGTCAGGGGGCTGTCAATCAAGATCTGGGGGTGCCATTTTAATTTTCGCCCCAGGCAGCAGAAATTCTAGAATCGGCTCTGCTCTAGCAGCCGCATTGCTGGAAGGGCATATGTGGCCACTATACATAGTGGAGGTGTGGTACTCTGTCACGGTCTGTGGGTATGTGAACCCACTAGACCGCACCGCTGTAGCGGGGAGGCAGCTGGCCAAACAACAGAGCACCCAGTCAATACAAAGTCCCGCTGTAGGGTACCTGAATAGTCCAGACAGTGGCCGTGGCTATAGCACGGATGGAGGTGGGTGCAGCAGGTTACGCCAGACGTGGCGGATGACAGCAGGTGCAGCAGGTTACATAGTAACATAGTTAGTACGGTTGGAAAAAAAACACATGTCCATCAAGTTCAACCAAGGGATGGGAAAAGGGAAGGTAAAAATTTCTACACATAGGAGCTAATATTTTTTTGTTCTAGGAAATTATCTAAGCCTTTTTTAAAGCCATCTACTGTAGCTACTGTGACCAGCTCCTGCGGTAGGCTATTCCATAGATTCACAGTTCTCACAGTAAAGAAGGCTTGTCGTCTCTGCAGATTGAACCTTTTTTTCTCCAGGCAAAGGGAGTTCCCCCTTGTATTTTGAGGGGATTTTACATGGAACAGGATTTCACCATATTTTTGTATGTGCCATTAATATATTTATATAAGTTAATCATGTCCCCCTTAGTCGTCTTTTTTTCAAGGCTAAATAGGTTAAATTCTTTTAATCTTTCCTCATAACTTAGATTCTCCATACCCTTATTAGATTCGTTGCTATTCTTTGTATTTTTTCCAACTCCAGGGCATCCTTTCTATGAACTGGAGCCCAGAACGGAACTGCATATTCTAGAGGAGGCCTCACAAATGCTTTGTAAAGTGGTAATATTACATCCCTGTTCCGTGAGTCCATGCCTCTTTTAATTAACAACAATATATTTCGGCCCTTGAAGCAGCTGATTGACATTGCATTCTGTTATTTAGTTTATGATTTACAAGTACACCCAGATCCTTCTCAACAAGTGACTCCCCCAGTGTAGCTCCCCCTAGAACATATGATGCATGCAGGTTGCTCGTACCCAGGTGCATAATTTTACATTTATCTACATTAAACTTCATTTGCCAAGTGGACGCCCAAACATTTAGTGTGTTCAAATCGGCTTGCAATCCGGGGCCTTGTGTACGTTTATTTTATTTAATTTACCTTGCACCATATCTACATTCATCCAATTCAGTATATCAACTGATATATTAACAGCACTGGCACCAGCTACATCAGCTGCTCTTTCTTCCGTTGTATATACAGAGCTGAAGAACCCATTTAGTAACTCTGCCTTCTCTTGATCCCCTGTGACCAACTTCCCATTACCACTATCTAGGGGTCCTACATGTTCAGACCTTGGTTTTTTTGCATTTATATACTTGAAGAATTGTTTGGGATTTGTTTTACTATTCTTGGCCACCTGCCTTTCATTTTGTATTTTTGCTGATTTTATTACCTTTTTACAGATTTTATTAAGCTCTTCATATTTTACAAAGGCTACAGCTGTACCCTCAGATTTGTATTTTTCGAATGCCCTTTTTTTGTCATGTATTGCCATTTTTACAGAAGGTGTAAGCCATGTGGGGTTTAATTTTAGTTGTTTATACTTGTTACCTATAGAAATAAATTTTGCACTATAATTACCCAAAGTAGATTTGAAAATCTCCCATTTATCATTTGTACCATTATTTGACATTAGTTCTTCCCAGTCTATATCCTGAATTGCAGCCCTCATCCTGGGGAAATTGGGCTTCTTAAAATTAAGTGTTTTTGCCCTCCCAGCCTGTATTTGTTTTATACAGTATATGTAAAATATAACTATATTGTGATCACTGTTACCAAGGTTTTCACGAACATTGACATTCCCAACAAGCTCTGCATCATTAGAAATGACCAGATCCAACAGAGCTTCACCTCTAGTCGGGTCTTCCACAAACTGGCCCATAAAATTTTCCTGCAACAGGTTGAGGAAATGTCTCCCCTTTGCAGTTAGCAACACAGTTAGCAAACACAATGTACCATTAGAACACTGGAGTGATGGTTGCTGGAAATGGGCCTCTATACACCTATGTAGATATTGCATTAAAAAGCAGACGTTTGCAGCTAGAATAGTCATTAAGCACATTAACAATGTATAGAGTGTATTTCTGATTAATTTAATGTTATCTTCATTGAAAAAAACTGTGCTTTTCTTGCAAAAATAAGGAAATTTCTAAGTGACCCTAAACTTTTGAACGGTAGTGTATATATGTATGTATATATATATATATATATATATATATATATATATATATATATATATATATATACACAGTGAAGGAAATAAGTATTTGATCCTTTGCTGATTTTGTAAGTTTGCCCACTCTCAAAGACATGAACAGTCTAGAATTTTTAGGCTAGGTTAATTTTACCAGTGAGAGATATATTATATATAAAAGAAAAAACTGAAAATCACATTGTCAAAATTATATATATTTATTTGCATTGTGCACAGAGAAATAAGTATTTGATCCCTTTGGCAAACAAGACTTAATACTTGGTGGCAAAACCCTTGCTGGCAAGCACAGCAGTCAGACGTTTTTTGTAGTTGATGATGAGGTTTGCACACATGTTAGATGGAATTTTGGCCCACTCCTCTTTGCAGATCATCTGTAAATCATTACGATTTCGAGGCTGTCGCTTGGCAACTCTGATCTTCAGCTCCCTCCATAAGTTTTCGATGGGATTAAGGTTTGGAGACTAGCTAGGCCACTCCATGACCTTAATGTGCTGCTTTTTTTTGAGCCACTCCTTTGTTGCCTTGGCTGTATGTTTCGGGTCATTGTCATGCTGGAAGACCCAGCCACTAGCCATTTTTAATGTCTTGGTGGAGGGAAGGAGGTTGTCACTCAGGATTTGACGGTACATGGCTCCATCCATTCTCCCATTGATGCGGTGAAGTAGTCCTGTGCCCTTAGCAGAGAAACACCCCCAAAACATAATGTTTCCACCTCCATGCTTGACAGTGGGGACGGTGTTCTTTGGGTCATAGGCAGCATTTCTCTTCCTTCAAACAGGGTGAGTTGAGTTAATGCCAAAAAGCTCAATTTTAGTCTCATCTGACCACAGCACCTTCTCCCAATCACTCTCAGAATCATCCAGATGTTCATTTGCAAACTTCAGACGGCCCTGTACATGTGCCTTCTTGAGCGGGGGGACCTTGCGGGCACTGCAGGATTTTAATCCATTACGGCGTAATGTGTTACCAATGGTTTTCTTGGTGACTGTGGTCCCAGCTGCCTTGAGATCATTAACAAGTTCCCCCCATGTAGTTTTCAGCTGAGCTCTCACCTTCCTCAGGATCAAGGATACCCCACGAGGTGAGATTTTGCATGGAGCCCCAGATCGATGTCGATTGACAGTCATTTTGTATGTCTTCCATTTTCTTACTATTGCACCAACAGTTGTCTCCTTCTCACCCAGCGTCTTACTTATGGTTTTGTAGCCCATTCCAGCCTTGTGCAGGTCTATGATCTTGTCCCTGACATCCTTAGAAAGCTCTTTGGTCTTGCCCATGTTTCAGAGGTTAGAGTCAGACTGATTCATTGAGTCTGTGGACAAGAGTCTTTTATACAGGTGACCATTTAAGACAGCTGTCTTTAATGCAGGCACCAAGTTGATTTGGAGCGTGTAACTGGTCTAGAGGAGGCTGAACTCTTAATGGTTGGTAGGGGATCAAATACTTATTTCTCTGTGCACAATGCAAATAAATATATATAATTTTGACAATGTGATTTTCTTTTTTTTTTAAATATAATCTATCTCTCACTGGTAAAATTAACCTAGCCTAAAAATTCTAGACTGTTCATGTCTTTGACAGTGGGCAAACTTGCAAAATCAGCAAGGGATCAAATACTTATTTCCTCCACTGTATATATATATATATATATATATATATATATATCTTGATATCTCAGGAGCCAGGTCTGTAGAATCACAGACTTGTTCATATTAGCAGAGAGTGGGATACAAAAGAAGCCTGTCTCCTTACTCTGCAGGGGCCGAGAGAGGTGATTGGGGGTGTATCTTGTGATACACTCATGTACCACAGGACATCCCCACAGATTAATTTACCTCCCTTCCCCCTCGAGATTCTGGGGAGGAAGCAGGAAGTTCCAACTGCTTCCATCCCCCTCACAAGGTAATGAGATTCCATGATGTAGCCATAAGCCCATGCCCCCCCCCCTTGCACGTGCATGAACATTAGATGTCACACAGATGTGCACGGGAGAGTTTAAAAGGACAAACGGCCCCACTTTCTCTCTCTTGTTTGCTACCTCCCTGAAGACACACCAACTCACCAACTTGGACCACATGAACCGCTAAGTATCTTCTCCCCCTATACACCGTAAGTAACCCTTTCTCTACAGCTCCTCACCTGCACATTCCCATTCCCTTTTAACCCTTGTAGCCCTGAGTTCCCTTAGTAACCCTTGCAGTCCTAAGTTCCCCTACTACCCATTGCGGCCCAGAGTAACCCCTGCAGTAACCATAGTTATCCCTAAGTAACCCCTGCAGTAACTTGCTAACCCTGCAGTACCTGCTATCCCCTGGCATACAGCAACCCATTCCCCTTGTTATCCCTTTTTCCTCCTGAGTTCCTAAGATAACCCTTGCTGTCCCTGTTACCTGATTAACCCTTACTGTACAGGGATAGTTATTACTAGGTGGGAGTGGGACAGAAACAGTGAGCATGTGCATGTGTATTGTATTGTAACGTAACTGTAACATATGTATATTTAGGTAAGTGGGTGGCAACATAATTAGGATTGTGATACCGTGTTTATACTGTACTACGTATAGTGTGAGTATAACTCAGTATATATTAATTGTTATATGTATTGGGGTATACTGATACTATACGGTGATCGGTTACTGTGTTCTGTGTTTGGTGTATTTTATATGTAAGTGTGATTATTGTTAGTAATAAAGATTACCCTTTATTTACTATACAATTGTATTTACTCTGTCGTATACACTTACGTAGCAGCAAAGCAAGTAGATTAAAGTTAGTATACGGAAAAGGTAGGGGAACTAGCGATAACCCTAGTGACCCTGATTATAAATGAGGTAGTAATGGTGGTCGACACAAGCAAGCGAAATCCAACATTTTACTAGCCCTTTAACATTGAGGAACCACAAAAACAGTGCTTCATCCACTGCTCCCCTCTGATATCCTGACCTACACCAGTTTTGGAATACCGAGGGGTCCTGTGATATGAAGGGTAATCCAATGCCCTTCTCAAGGCATGGGTCAAGGATATTGGTGCTGGTATCAAATGCAAAATGCCTCATATACCATTCACGTGAATAACTGCACCGAAAGATACATATTCCTCCCAGGAGTACATTGTACCCCTAATCTCGTTTTAGGCGTTGATGTGGCGGATCAGAAGGGGAGCTCAACCTCCTTCCAGACACCCCAGTGAGACTTCAGACGATTCCTCTTGGGTTTGGCATTGAACTAAGGAAGCTCCTGCTAGACTTCAATGAGGAAGATGATGTCGTGGAGAAACTGAAAGATTCCCAACACCAAGCCACTATTCAGTTGGAACATGACACTACAAAGATCCCAGGAATTGTGAACAACCTTGAGGCGAACTCGGAGGTGTCTTGGTGGGAGAGCTTGTTCAGATATAGTCCCAAGGTTACTTCCTTCTTCAATTTGCTAAACCACCCGGTGATAATCTTTTACATCCTTGTGGAGATTATGTACGTTGGACTGTTCTGCGTGTACCGACGAATGAAAGGACTCTTTGGCCAAATACAACGAGGTCAAGCAGAAATACACTAAGGACATAATGATACAGTCCTGCACCCCAGAATTGTTTATTATTGTGTGTGTGTGTGTGTGTGTGTGTGTGTGTGTATATATATATATATATATATATATATTTGTAATGTGTAAATCTGAATCCATGGGTCGTACAAAAACTTTCAAGGTGTACATATAGGCATTCTAGGTGTTGATATGTGTCCGCAACATAGGCATACTCAGTGAGGACATGCCTGTCCCACAATGAGTGAGTATGTACGTGTAGGCGGGCATAGATTTTACAGCCTGTAGTCACCCCATTTAAATGTGTACCTTTCACGTGTTTATGGAGGAGTAGTGAGAGATGCTGTTTGAGAATGAATCTCTATATGTGCATATACCTATTGCTTGGGGGAAATATTTTTGTATGTTTGATTATTTTACACTTTGTTTGTATGATCAGGTAGAGTGTAGGAACCCTTAGGGACAGGTAAGGTATTCACACACTTTGTAGGCATTTGCCACCTCAACCTGAGAACTGGTATGTCAATACGATGATGGATTGAATGTCAGAGGGGAAATGGAAGGCGATGCTCCGCCCCACAGTAGATTCCTGGGTACCAAGACATCCCTTCCTCCTCAGGGTTGTTAACCTGCTATGATAGAGACCTGGGTATCGGCCCACAAAGATTGTTTTGTCTTCAATCTAGATGCTGGAAAAATTCTGTCGTCTGATTGCATTTCCTTACTGTCTAAAGGTCTAAATTATTGTATTACCACTGAATTTGATTATACTAAATCTGAAATTGATTTATATAGATCAGTACGGAAAATGAATTTGCATCGTATTTTTTCCAGATTCAGGATCGTGAACTTCCAATAGGAGAGGGAAGAGTTAAAGTTGGAAATTTGAGATTTAGTCTCAGTGAGAACTTTTCTCAGGATGATATTAATATGTTGCACACACTTATGGATATCCCTATGGATAATCCATTTGGTGAGGAAACAGTCAGCAGTAGTGAGCGGTTCATGGGTGGAGTACCATCCACCTTTAATCCCTCCTTGCCTGCCGACTCTTCTTTGGATATGATTGTTAAAGGAGTTATGAAAGTAGTAAAGTGTTTAAAATATCCCACGGTCACTTAACATTTTTCGATTGAAGAACGAAATGCACATAAATGGCTTAGTTCAAGTAAAAGGCATTGTCCTGAAGCCGGCAGACAAGGGGGGTAACATTGTACTCGTCAAAGGACTATTATATAGAAGAGGCCCATCGCCAATTGAATGACCGCACAGTTTATTAAATACTTAATAAGGATCCAACCATGACATATTTGGGGACATTACGATCATTATTAAGAAGAGGAGTAGAAGGAGGATTTTTTTTCTGAACGATTTGCAGAAAAACTGATTATATCTTTCCCTAAGAAGCCATATCGGTATACTATTCCAAAAATAGACAAGTCTATGACCCGTCCACCAGGCCGCCCTATTGTGGCAGGAATGGGTTCTGTCACTGAGCCTCTTTCCTGCTACCTAGATTGGCTGTTACGTCCTTTATTGATGAACATACCATCATATTTACAGGACACTAAGGACTTTTTGTCTATCATTATGGAATTTGGTTGGCAACCTCATTTCAAATTGGCTACCATTGACGTTGAAAGCCTGTACACACGCATCCCACAGGATGCGGGTGTACAGTCTGTTGGTCGTCAATTGGGCTATACAAAAGGAGATCCCCACTTTTCTCAGCACATTTGTGAGGCACTACATTTTGTTCTCAATCATAACTCTTTCCAATTCGATGGACAGTGGTATCGCCAGATAGCCGGTACGGCTATGGGGACCCCGGTGGCCCCCACCTTTGCGAAACTATTCCTGGCTGAAATGGAACGAGTGTTAATTTATAATGTATCTAACCCTTTTGCCAAATATCTACACATTTTCTTACGCTATATAGATGACATATTCATAGTATGTACAAAACAAGATGTGGTTATAACTAAACCGTACCTAATAGAATTACCCAAAAATGCAATATAAATATAGCACGGTGCCATTTCTGATAAAGAATATGTAGAAAACTAAAAGAAAAGAAAAGAAAAAGAATCCAGAAATACAACTAGGCACTCTTGGGTAGATATAAATTTATAAAAAGTATTTTATTTTTTAACTCCAAATAATTCAGAAAATATTGATATATACATAAATAATTTTTAAAAACAAATCACCTGGCCAGGGAAAAGGTAACATACAAATGGAATCAATCCTCTATACATGAATTCAACCCCTCAAGGATACAAATTATTGATAATCGATATATATTTGATCTCAAAAAGATTTTGTTTTCAAAAACTGCAGGGTTGTGTTCACACTAGCGATTTCTGACAAAAATTATTTTCCATCCTAAGGGTGGCCAGAGTTCCTATTGCAGATAGATGGAAATAATTTTTCTTGACAGAAAGCTTTCTATATAGTGCAATTTACATCATAAGAGGATAGCCATCATATATTGAGGAAACATATCATACAGCGTGTTTTGTTATACTCCCTTCCCAAATGGAATCAATCCTCTATACATGAATTCAACCCCTCAAGGATACAAATTATTGATAATCGATATATATTTGATCTCAAAAAGATTTTGTTTTCAAAAACCGCAGGGTTGTGTTCACACTAGCGATTTCCGACAAAAAATATTTTCCATCCTAAGGGTGGCCAGAGTTCCTATTGCAGATAGATGGTAATGATTTTTCTTGACAGAAAGCTTTCTATATAGTGCAATTTACATCATAAGAGGATAGCCATCATATATTGAGGAAACATATCATACAGCGTGTTTTGTTTTACTCCCTTCCCTTCGGTAATCAGATCTTTATAATTATGGGAATTGATGGAATTAGGCAGTCCATTCTTAGACCCTTAGGTCAATACATAGCCCTCCCGATCTCAAACTTTTTTCAAAGGCACATTACATAAAGATTTTTTATGTGACAAGCACCAATTTCAATAGATCATACAGGTTTTTACCTCTGACTTTCCAATGAGTATCGGGGAGCCAAATCCAGGGTCGATCAATCCGACAGGCGGAATGGAGTGCCTTCACCAGGCAATTTCAAATATGTATGGGACCATATATCTCTTTCACCGTCACTCCAGGAAATTCCTTCTTTTTCCAGTGGACTAGATCACTCCACGTTAGGCCTCCAAAGGCAGAGAATCCGAGAGGGTGAGAGCACACGCCGGAAAGAAGGTAATTACCAATAGCATGAAATGTCCCTTTCCAAATAGTATATCCAGCCTGGTCAGGGATTTACATAGCAGGGTTTGGACGTCATTACCCGCCCGATTTGGTTGAGTCAGCTGACGCGTTTCATCCCGCAACGGGATTTCCTCAGAGCTGTTTAGCAAGTATGCCCAGGTACGCTGTATTTCTAGTGTCCCGACATTCAATGATTGATTATTCAATTTAGAACACAATATTCCATAGCAAGAAACAACATTGTTGCAAATCAAGCATAACAATCTTCACACAATATGACCATAATAGTTTCTCTTAAGATAATGGAAAGCATTCAATTGACTCATGTTTCCAGAGCCTTGTATTTAGTATTCCTACGCATAAGGGATCGTCAGAGGTGTGTCTATATCTAGGTTGATCTCTATCAGTTCCTTAAGAAATGACCATAATAGCATTTTGCTATGTGATTTCATTTATTAATCTCTATTCTTAATTATATTTTATTTCAATTTGACACAGTAATGATATTTAATTATCTTTAAATGCAAAAAGTGTCTTTTAGTTAGAAAATATATTAATTTCCTCAAAATTAGAAGATTTTGTCATATCATCTAACCTTCACTTTTCAATATAGAATCAATATAAAGTTAGAGATCGTGAGATATTACGGGAGTGGCAGGGACAGAGATTCAATGCCTAAAAAGGCAATAGAACCCGGGTCCCCACCATTGGAAATGAATGGCCAATCCTTTGCTTCTTATATGAAATATACCATAGATAATAAAATCTCCTTCTTAGCAAAGACAATATGCACTGGATCTGTGTATCTCGCTTCTCGTCAATGAAAAATTGGGTGAAAAAATAGTGAAATAAAATTAATCAATCTTGCCTCTAAACATGGATTCATTGGATAAACTAGTCGTCTCATGTCTCTTCTGGAAGCCTCTTGTGTTGTGACATTTGATCGTGATGACTTCCGGGACTGGTGGGGACCCGGGTTCTATTGCCTTTTTAGGCATTGAATCTCTGTCCCTGCCACTCCCGTAATATCTCACGATCTCTAACTTTATATTGATTCTATATTGAAAGGTGAAGGTTAGATGATATGACAAAATCTTCTAATTTTGAGGAAATTAATATATTTTCTAACTAAAAGACACTTTTTGCATTTAAAGATAATTAAATATCATTACTGTGTCAAATTGAAATAAAATATAATTAAGAATAGAGATTAATAAATGAAATCACATAGCAAAATGCTATTATGGTCATTTCTTAAGGAACTGATAGAGATCAACCTAGATGTAGACACACCTCTGACGATCCCTTATGCATAGGAATACTAAATACAAGGCTCTGGAAACATGAGTCAATTGAATGCTTTCCATTATCTTAAGAGAAACTATTATGTCATATTGTGTGAAGATTGTTATGCTTGATTTGCAACAATGTTGTTTCTTGCTATGGAATATTGTGTTCTAAATTGAATAATCAATCATTGAATGTAAGGACACTATAAATACAGCGTACCTGGGCATACTTGCTAAACAGCTCTGAGGAAATCCCGTTGCGGGATGAAACGCGTCAGCTGACTCAATCAAATCGGGCGGGTAATGACGTCCAAACCCTGCTCTGTAAATCCCTGACCAGGCTGGATATACTATTTGGAAAAGGACATTTCATGCTATTGGTAATTACCTTCTTTCCGGCGTGTGCTCTCACCCTCTCGGATTCTCTGCCTTTGGAGGCCTAACGTGGAGTGATCTAGTCCACTGGAAAAAGAAGGAATTTCCTGGAGTGACGGTGAAAGAGATATATGCTCCCATACATATTTGAAATTGCCTGGTGAAGGCACTCCATTCCTTCCTGTCGGATTGATCGACCCTGGATTTGGCTCCCCGATACTCATTGGAAAGTCAGAGGTAAAAACCTGTATGATCTATTGAAATTGGTGCTTGTCACATAAAAAATCTTTATGGAATGTGCCTTTGAAAAAAGTTTGAGATCGGGAGGGCTATGTATTGACCTAAGGGTCTAAGAATGGACTGCCTAATTCCATCAATTCCCATAATTATAAAGATCTGATTACCGAAGGGAAGGGAGTAAAACAAAACACGCTGTATGATATGTTTCCTCAATATATGATGGCTATCCTCTTATGATGTAAATTGCACTATATAGAAAGCTTTCTGTCAAGAAAAATCATTGCCATCTATCTGCAATAGGAACTCTGGCCACCCTTAGGATGGAAAATATTTTTTGTCGGAAATCGCTAGTGTGAACACAACCCTGCGGTTTCTGAAAACAAAATCTTTTTGAGATCAAATATATATCGATTATCAATAATTTGTATCCTTGAGGGGTTGAATTCATGTATAGAGGATTGATTCCATTTGGGAAGAGAGTATAACAAAACACGCTGTATGATATGTTTCCTCAATATATGATGGCTATCCTCTTATGATGTAAATTGCACTATATAGAAAGCTTTCTGTCAAGAAAAATTATTACCATCTATCTGCAATAGGAACTCTGTCCACTCTTAGGATGGAAAATATTTTTTGTCAGAAATCGCTAGTGTGAACACAACCCTGCGGTTTTTGAAAACAAAATCTTTTTGAGATCAAATATATATATCGATTATCAATAATTTGTATCCTTGAGGGGTTGAATTCATGTATAGAGGATTGATTCCATTTGTATGTTACCTTTTCCCTGGCCAGGTGATTTGTTTTTAAAATTTATTTTTGTATATATCAATATTTTCTGAATTATTTTGAGTTAAAAAATAAAATACTTTTTATAAATTTATATCTACCCAAGAGTGCCTAGTTGTATTTCTGGATTCTTTTTCTTTTCTTTCAGTTTTCTACATATTCTTTATCAGAAATGGCACCGTGCTATATTTATATTGCATTTTTGGGTAATTCTATTAGGTATGGTTTAGTTATAACCACATCTTGTTTTGTATAAGTTATTTGGAGGGGTTTTTGCTTTCCCTCTTTTTTTCTATATACCTTGAGAATTAAATTGTTTTTTTCTCTTTTTCTTTGGATTTGGGGATAGTCGGAGGTGTGTCTCCATCATGGCATATTGTCTAGACACAGAGGTAGATGCTCAAATTGCTGCACTTTTAAATTGTGAAATGAATAAAATCACGGAGGACTTGAGAAGAGACATATTTGGCCTTTTCAAAAATCACAGTAGGCTAATATTAAGCCATTTAAGACGGAAATGGGACATTCAGAGTTTAGAAGCATACAAATTGTTTAAAATAACACCAAGAGGCTTACGTAGACGCACAATTCCAGCGTCACATTTTAGGGGTGAGCAATTTCTGGAGAAGTGGGATGAGGAATGCTTGAGACACTCAAGAAATCTGATGGATTTATTGATAGAGGAGGAGAAAAATATGTTGGGCTCACTCAATATTGAAATTGAGGAGAGTGTTAAAAAATTGGATGCATTTCGCAACGATCCGGAATTTGAAAAATTAAATAATAGTCTTAAAAGAGAGGTTGAAATGGAACTTCGGGAAATATCTACTCGTAAAAGGAAAAAATTCCAAAGGGACACCTTTGATTTTGAACAAAAACTAATTTTTTCCTTTTTTAAGGAGAGACAAAATAGAGGGAGACCACGAATAAGAAGAAATACTTTCATGTCAACAGATGGGGAAACGACCAGTGACCCATCTAGCGACAATGAAACAGGGAAATATACTAGAATGGAGGAATCCCAATCAAAGGTGTCTTTTTTAGGGGATCGAAACAGAGGAAAGTACGGAGAGGAAAGAATAGCAAAAAAAAAAGGAGGACCCAATACAAGACAGCGCAGGGGAAGATAGAAAATAATATCAATAATATAATCAATTTGACCGATTTTCCCTTATCAATGGATCATATTTCCCTATTGAATCGTGGTTTGGGTTTTTCACCTGTTACCCCTGGAAAGGAATTTGAGATCTGCAAAGATCTTCATCTCTTTTTGAGAAAGATCTTATTGAGACTTTGGCATGGGGAAGGAAACGAGGGGAATAGTAAAGATGGGGATATAGAATTAGCATCACAGAGAGAAATGGTCTCCAATTTGGAATTGTCAGATTGGAATACATTGATGTATTTGAAGGAATTATGGAGGGAGGGCAATCAGCTTGAAGATACGGAGGAACCCAAGGAAGACCCTATCGATATTATACCTGAATATACAGGATTTCGAAAAAAGAGTAGTACCATGCCAAGCATCTACTCAAATCGATATACACAGGCCTTTTTGGAGGCAATGCTTAGAGATATTGGTCTCGTCGACTGGTCCTCCTTCCTGTGTGAGGACAACTTAACTAAAAAAGAACGTAAAGCCCTAAAGGAATTGCAAGATGCAAAAAATATTGTCATAAAACCTAGTGATAAGGGTGGAAATGTTGTCCTCCTCAGGGAGGAGGACTATGTCGATGAGATCAGAAGACAACTAGATATGGATACATATACTCTCCTTATGAACAATCCACTTGAAAACATAATGGGGATTTTAAATAGGAAATTGATCTTCGCTCTGGATGAGGGTCTAATTAATAAACATGAAATCAAATATTTGGAGGTCAAGGAACCACGTATGCATACTATCTATGTGCTTCCCAAGGTGCATAAGAATAGGGATACTCCCCCGGGTAGACCGATAATTTCAGGTTGTGATGACCCAACAGATCACCTTGGGAAGTACATAGATGAAAAGCTGAAACCCTTTGTTCGTATGCTTCCCTCTTTTGTGTTAGATACAGGTGACCTTCTAAACAAAATTGAGAACTTGACAATCGAGGAGAATGTCTTTTTGGTTGGATTAGATGTGGAATCATTATATACCTCGATCCCACACGATATTGGCCTAAGAGCTGTGGCACACTTCCTGGAGAGGAGAGGAGGAAGCTGGGCTCATCAAAATGAGTTCATTATAGAGACGTTGGAATTTATTTTAAATTATAACTGTTTCTCTTTTGATGGCAAATTCTATCGCCAGACCCATGGAACAGCCATGGGATCCTCCTGTGCACCATCGTATGCCTGTCTACATCTGGGATGGTGGGAGGAATTCATTGTATACCCGCATCCCTTTTCAGGAAGTGTGCCTCCACTTGGCTTAGATACATGGACGATATTCTCCTAGTTTGGAAAGGACCCTTGGAATCCTTGGAAGATTTCATTAAAGATTTGAATATTAATAAACTTAATATTCTTTTGACCTTTACTTATAGTAAAGAAACCATTAGTTTCCTTGATCTCAACATTTATAGAGAGGCAAATAGATTGAAAACAACTACATATCGGAAACCTACAGCAGGTAATACATTATTGGTAGCGAGTAGTCATCATCTTCCTTCCCAAATCAGAGGGATCCCTACAAGTAAATTTCTTCGAATTCGACGCAATTGCACTGATTTCGAAAAATTCAAAAATGAAGCTCAAGAACTGTCTTTTCGTTTTGAAAAAAGGGGATATCCTAAAAAACTAATAAAGAGGGGATATAACAGAGCACTTAGGCAGAATAGAGAGGAAGTCCTCAAAAAAAGGAAAAAAAAGAACAGTGATAACAGAGTCAGATTTATCTCAAGATATGGATCCCATTGGGACATATTACGAAATCTGATGATAAAAAATTGGCCACATTTAACCTTGGACAAAATAATTAACTCAACAGTGGGGAACATACCTAGTATGGTCCCCAAAAAAGCCCCTACTTTGAGGGACATGCTAGTCAGCTCGGAGTTCAAGAGAAGGACTCCAGAAAAGGACCAATGGCTACAAAAACGTCCAAAGGGAATGTTTATGTGTGGTTCATGCAGATGCTACAAATATGTTTTGAAGTCGGATACTTTCTCTGATAGTGAACATAAGAGGGATTTTAAAGTCCATAATTTCATTAATTGTCGCTCAACTATGGTGGTGTATTCTATCATTTGCCCATGTGGGAAACAATATATTGGGAAAACTAAGCGAGAATTATACATTCGTATAAATGAACATATTCTGGATATCTCCAAGGGAGAAATGAAAAACCCATTAGCAGCACATTTCAAAACACACCATGGACAATCACCAATTGGCTTAAAATTTATGGGGATTTACCAACTCCTTGGGGATAGGAGGGGAGGTGATCGTAATCGTATACTGTTACAAAAAGAAACCATGTGGATTTACACATTGGGGACTTTGAACCCTAGGGGACTAAATAATGAAATAAAATGTAATATGTTTCTCTAGGATCAAGTCTTTTGGGAGCATGTGGATTTCTACTATGATGGCTGTTTTCCAGCATCTATAGTGGTCTCCGCATGCTCCTTCTAGATTAGGCTATACTCGTTCCACTTATTTAGAATTGCTTCCCAGATGTAAATTTTTCCTTAGAATTTCCCTTTATCAAGAGAATTTTGGATTGAATATAAAGAATATGGATTGCACTGAAACATCCCATTATGCTCAAATATAATATAATAAACTAAAAAACTGAGATTGGAAATGAATGGCCAATCCTTTGCTTCTTATATGAAATATGAAATATACCATAGATAATAAAATCTCCTTCTTGGCAAAGACAATATGCACTGGATCTGTGTATCTCGCTTCTCGTCAATGAAAAATTGGGTGAAAAAATAGTGAAATAAAATTAATCAATCTTGCCTCTAAACATGGATAAACTAGTCGTCTCATGTCTCTTCTGGAAGCCTCTTGTGTTGTGACATTTGATCATGATGACTTCCGGGACTGGTGGGGACCCGGGTTCTATTGCCTTTTTAGGCATTGAATCTCTGTCCCTGCCACTCCCGTAATATCTCACGATCTCTAACTTTATATTGATTCTATATTGAAAAGTGAAGGTTAGATGATATAACAAAATCTTCTAATTTTGAGGAAATTAATATATTTTCTAACTAAAAGACACTTTTTGCATTTAAAGATAATTAAATATCATTACTGTGTCAAATTGAAATAGAATATAATTAAGAATAGAGATTAATAAATGAAATCACATAGAAAAATGTTATTATGGTCATTTCTTAAGGAACTGATAGAGATCAACCTAGATATAGACACACCTCTGACGATCCCTTATGCGTAGGAATACTAAATACAAGGCTCTGGAAACATGAGTCAATTGAATGCTTTCCATTATCTTAAGAAAAACTATTATGGTCATATTGTGTGAAGATTGTTATGCTTGATTTGCAACAATGTTGTTTCTTGCTATGGAATATTGTGTTCTAAATTGAATAATCAATCATTGAATGTCGGGACACTATAAATACAGCGTACCTGGGCATACTTGCTAAACAGCTCTGAGGAAATCCCGTTGCGGGATGAAATGCGTCAGCTGACTCGATCAAATCGGGCGGGTAATGACGTCCAAACCCTGCTCTGTAAATCCCTGACCAGGCTGCATATACTATTTGGAAAGGGACATTTCATGCTATTGGTAATTACCTTCTTTCCGGCGTGTGCTCTCACCCTCTTGGATTCTCTGCCTTTGGAGGCCTAACGTGGAGTGATCTAGTCCACTGAAAAAAGAAGGAATTTCCTGGAGTGACGGTGAAAGAGATATATGCTCCCATACATATTTGAAATTGCCTGGTGAAGGCACTCCATTCCGCGTGTCGGATTGATCGACCCTGGATTTGGCTCCCCGATACTCATTGGAAAGTCAGAGGTAAAAACCTGTATGATCTATTGAAATTGGTGCTTGTCACATAAAAAATCTTTATGGAATGTGCCTTTGAAAAAAGTTTGAGATCGGGAGGGCTATGCATTGACCTAAGGGTCTAAGAATGGACTGCCTAATTCCATCGATTCCCATAATTATAAGGATCTGATTACCGAAGGGAAGGGAGTAAAACAAAACACGCTGTATGATATGTTTCCTCAATATATGATGGCTATCCTCTTATGATGTAAATTGCACTATATAGAAAGCATTCTGTCAAGAAAAATCATTGCCATCTATCTGCAATAGGAACTCTGGCCACCCTTAGGATGGAAAATATGTTTTGTCGGAAATCGCTAGTGTGAACACAACCCTGCGGTTTTTGAAAACAAAATCTTTTTGAGATCAAATATATATCGATTATCAATAATTTGTATCCTTGAGGGGTTGAATTCATGTATAGAGGATTGATTCCATTTGTATGTTACCTTTTCCTTGGCCAGGTGGTTTGTTTTTAAAATTTATTTATGTATATATCAATATTTTCTGAATTATTTGGAGTTAAAAAATAAAATACTTTTTATAAATTTATATCTACCCAAGAGTGCCTAGTTGTATTTCTGGATTCTTTTTCTTTTCTTTTCTTTTAGTTTTCTACATATTCATAGTATGGTCTGGAACTCATGAGGAAATTTTACAATTTACTGAGTACCTCAATAAAAATGTCATGAATATGCATTTTACTCTTAAATTTGGAGAGCAGGCGATTGAGTTTTTAGATGTACATGTAAGTGTAAGTGAAGGTCGACTGCAAACTAGGGGTTATCGGAAACCAAATGCAACAAATACACTACTTAGGTTTGACAGTTACCACCCTAGTACCATTATGCGGTCCCTCCCATATGCTCAATTTCTGAGATTAAGAAGAAATAACAATCATGATGATATGTTCTTCAAACTGTCTGAAGAACTAAGTCAAAGATTACATAACCGAGGTTACCCACCACATCTCATTTCAGGATCATTTGCAAGAGCTAATAATAAGTCAACTCTCTTTATTAAAATCTAAACGTGGAAACAAAAATATCAATAAGGATAGTAAGTGATTTGTATTATCCTTCAGTTTTAGTCTGATGAGCGATGTTATTCGTTCTAGTATTGATAACAATTGGCATCTGGTTGAGAACGATTCTCTGCTCGCGGATGTCGCAACCAGACGTCCAATTGTTTCCTTCTGTAGGTGTCAGAATTTGAAGGCTATATTAGTTGAAGGGAGGTGTAAAGGATCTGCCAGGCACAGCTTCAGGGTTAACTCCCAGTACTAATCAGTCAGCACCTGAGAATACATCCCTGAGACTGACTCCTGCTTCCACCATTCAGGCTGGCAGGCTTAGGAGTGGGAGAGCCTATCGTAACCTGGCCAGACTCAGCTAGCTCCCGCCCTCGGTCTATTTAAGCCTGCACTTCCTGTCCCTCGGTGCTTGTTATTGCTTGTGTTTCTCTCCTTGTGGTTTCCTGGCCAAGCTACAGCTCCTGCTATTTTTTGATCCTGCTCCATACAGACCCTGGCTTACCGACTACTCTTCTGCTTTTCGTTTTGTACCTCGCACACTCCTGGCTTGACTCGGCTCGTTCACCACTCTGGTTGCTCACGGTGTTGCCGTGGGCAACGGCCCCTTTTCCTTGCTTGTGTTCCTTTGTATGTTTGTCGTGTTTGTCGTGCACTTACTGAGCGCAGGGACCGCCGCCCAGTTGTACCCCGTCGCCTAGGGCGGGTCGTTGCAAGTAGGCAGGGACAGAGTGGCGGGTAGATTAGGGCTCACTTGTCCGTCTCCCTACCCCCTGCCATTACACAATAACAAGCACCGAGGGACAGGAAGTGCAGGCTTAAATAGACCGAGGGCGGGAGCTAGCTGAGTCTGGCCAGGTTACGATAGGCTCTCCCACTCCTAAGCCTGCCAGCCTGAATGGTGGAAGCAGGAGTCAGTCTCAGGGATGTATTCTCAGGGCTGACTGATTAGTTCTGGGAGTTAACCCTGAAGCTGTGCCTGGCAGATCCTTTACAGGAGGTTTACATCCAGTACTGAAACAGGAGACTGGTTATCATCAGCAAGGCCAAAGGACAACCATAGATGCGGTCAGTGCAGATTTTGCAGTTATCTTTTACGCGCGAGGTACCTTAGGATAGGGGGCTGTACGTTTTGCATTGAAGATTTGATTACCTGCAAGACACAATATGTTGTTTGTCATTTTTTGTCCTTGTCGGAGATTTTACATAGGTAAAACTATTCGCCAAATGCAAAAGCGGTTTGGTGTGCATGTACTGTATGTTCTCTAGACACAGGTAATGGTTGCCCGAGACTTATGCAGCATATGATTGAGTGCCACAGCAATGACTACCATGGTATGCGTTTTGCAGGCATCGTTCAGATAAAACCAGATTCATCAGGGAGTGACAGACATTGTACCCTATTGCAAAGGGAGGCTGCGATTATTTGGCACTGGGACCAATGGGTCTTAATGACCGCAACAATTTCAGTTCCTTTTCAATTTGAATGTTGTTACATTTCTTCTTGTATTCAATGTGTAGAGTGTGCTTTTGTTATATTGTACTACTCTGCTGTTTATTATGCATTACTGTGCACTCTTTGCTACCTTTGACGGATTAAACAAATCACACATGTTCTTGATGGGCAGAATACAAAAGGAGCAAAGAGGAAGTGACGTGATGGCATTGATAAAGCACTTGTAGCGTGAAACGGTCGTAGGCATTTCCACATCTAACAGACTGAGATCATATTTTCAATAAATCTTTTTTATTGCCACAGACGGTGAGTGCCTCGTATTTCTACTATCTTCATTTGGATTACGTACAAATGTTGTCGAAAGGCGGGCTAAACCATTCCAAGGCTAACCGTGTGAGGGCACAAGTAGCCGTACATGGGTCAGCATGCTAAAATTGGATTGGCTGCTGGAAAGACCTGCTGACGACTCTAAAGAGGAAGCAATTCCAAGCAAGAAAGAACAAGAAATCTGAGGTTTGTGGACTTTGAGATTTTTCGTATGAGCTTTGTTCATTTGATGAGCTTTGTTCGTTTGATGGGCTTTGAGGCTTCGTTCTATGGACTGTGAGATTTTGTTTCAGTTATGGACACTAGATGTCTGAGGACTGGCGGAAGGTGGCCATGAGGAGATGAGTGATGTTGAGTACCTAGGTCCAATAGTATACTTCCTTCCATCTCAGACCATTACCAGTAAACAGGGAGGTTGAGGGAGTAAATACAACCCCACAAACCCCAAATTGCATTGTCGAGTCCCCGACAACAGGGGGATTGTAAAGGGAAGTGTTCCCTATTTTTGTGTATATATATATACACACATACACTATATATATATATATACACACATATATATATATATATATATATATATATACATACAGACATACACACATGATGTGTGTGTGTATATATAATGTCTCATGAGCCAGGGCTGTAGACACACAGACCTGGTAATGAATCACAAACAAAGCGTGACAATTAGAATTGCCCTGCTTTGTTTGGAAACCATGGAGACAGGAGATACTGTTTGATCTCCTGTCTCTATTTCAAACTTCCCGCGCAGGCGGTCTCGCGCATGATCTCGCTGGATTACTCGTGGGCGCTCATGAGTCGGCTGGTGATACTTTATTACCATGCCGCACCATGTTAGCCGGGGGCCAGCGCCACTCGTCCCTTGCTGCGAGCGTACCGGCAGGGTTAAATAGCCCTGCGTCGGTACGCTCAAGAGCTGAAGCTAGACGGGGCTAGCTGGATCCTGCCACCACACCACCAATGAAGCTCACCTCTCCAGATGGGACCTCACCACACCACCAATTGACCTTCTCCGGCTCATGCCTCTGCTCGCCTGCACCACCAATATGCTGAGTATCATAGGGTAGCCACGGCTACACTTTAAACTCTCCCTGTCTGACCCTGTTAACCTTTGCTGCCCCGAGTAACCCTTGGTGCCCCTGTGTTAACCCTTGCTGTCCCTGAGTAACCCTTGCTGTCCCTGAATAACCCTTGTGTGACAATCGCCAATCTCAGGTCATGTCACAGGGGTGAATTACACTACTGAGCTTATTAATTTACCACATAAATCCACGCCCACCCACTCTAGATGAAATTATGCTAAATTACTCACATAGGTTTCCAACACCCCAATAATTTATACCACAGTATGCTGCCACCACCTATACCTATCTAGGCAATAGGGGCCTACGTCTCTATGTTCCCTTACACCAGTTACAATAACAGATTATCTAAATGGAACACAAAATACAGGTAACGTTCCTCACCTTCGGAAGATTAAGTTCTGTAAGGCTGGGTTCACACGAGCATGTTACGTCCGTAATGGACGGAACGTATTTCGGCCGCAAGTCCCGGACCGAACACACTGCAGGGAGCCGGGCTCCTAGCATCATAGTTATGTACGATGCTAGGAGTCCCTGCCTCGCTGCAGGACAACTGTCCCATACTGTAATCATGTTTTCACTACGGGACAGTAGTTCCACAGAGAGGCAGGGACTCCTAGCATCGTACATAACTCTGATGCTAGGAGCCCGGCTCCCTGCAGCGTGTTCGGTCCGGGACTTGCAGCCAAAATACGTTCCGTCCATTACGGACGTAACATGCTCGTGTGAACCCAGCCTAAGTCTACAAGGAAGAGACTTATTAATATTTCAAATTTAATACACAATAGTGCAGTGCAATACAAAAAATAGTTGTCAGATTAAAAGATTAAAAATATACATACAGTTACAATGCATTCAAACAGTTTATGAAAATAAAAGGGATAAAAGAATCAAAACAAAACCTTACTGATGTACAGCAGTGATAACAAGGTTGTGGGGACAGCTGAAAATATGGGCAGTCACTCCAACCGAGATATGGATCCCCAATGACTGACACCGACCCTCACTTTTCATGGCATTTTAAACCCAGTTTTTTTTCCCCACAGTTCACTAGCTGGTGAGGTCACTGAGAGGAGGCTGTTCATATGATAATGAAGCATACTCCTCCCATTACACAGTTGTATTTCTATAGAGAAACATAAAAGTGGTCATGTGTCCTTGCAGGTATATTACCTGCATTCACCTGTGCAGACATTTATCAACCAGGGCATATCAAACACCACTGTAATAGGCCCATATTTTTAGCCAATAGCCAATTCCAGTTAGTTCCTCTGGGTGTAGGGATGTGAATTTGACATATATGAGGGCTATTTCCCCTGATCATGTGCGTTACTACAAATATCAATTATGTTGGTGTTTGCCTTGATGTATCATACTTTCTATGAACATAGGCCATTGTCACATGTTCCTCCTGGTCCACAGGGCAAACACACCACAGGCATCCATTTGCATAGCTTTAGATGTTTGGTCAGGATGTGTGAGCAATTACTTCTAACCCTGGGTGAGAATGCTATCTAAGGCTAGATTCAGGCCCTGGTGACAAATTCTTAATCAACACATCTCGCACCTTGGACACTGTCAGACACTGGACGTCCTTTGATGGCCACAGATATGCATTTCTTAGGTAAATCAGATGTATCTTCTGTGTCAGAAGGAGTTATGAACTGACCTCTTAATAACCTACTTTTGATTATATTACCTATAACACCACACCTTGCTATAACCCTTGCTTTTCCTGAGTAACCCTTGCTGTCCCTGAGATAACCCATTGCTGCCCGAGTCCCTGAGTTAACCCTTACTACCCCTTGCAGTCCTTGAGTTAACCCCTTGCTGACCTGCTCATCCCCTGTTGTATCCCTGGTTAACCCTTGACATGTTTAACCCTTCCCACTGTTAATCCTTTACCTGATTAATTATATAGAAAAAAAGATGTGGTTATAACCAAACCATACCTAACAAACCCAAATTTGCAATATAATATAGCACGGTGCCATTCCTGATAAAGATAATGGAAAAAAGAAAAAAGAAAAATTATCCAGAAATATAACTAGGCACTCTTGGGTTAAATAAAATTCAACATAATATTTTCTTTTTGAATCCAGATAATACCGGCAATATTAATTTATACAACAACAACAACAATATTTTGTAAAAAAACCTCCTGGCCAGGAAAGAAAACATACAATAGCACCTTGGATACATTAGTGATATTGCCTAATGAATATACAGCATACTATACACGTACAGAACAATTTTGAGAAAGTGACAAATTCCAAATGAAAAACCGCTAGGTTGAGTTCACACTTGCGGTTTTCAACCATATGTGTTGTTTTTATCACAAAGTGGCCAAAGTTCCTATTTGAAGTAGCTGGTAATGATGTTTTAAAAGAGATTCATTTTTATATATATATATAGTATGATATAATTCAAAAATTAGGAGAATAGCCCCATGTGTTAAGGGGATGTGGTATGCAGCGTGCTTTTTTCCTCTCATGAGTGGATCCCTGGTTCTAATTTGAATCTTGTGATGGTAGGAAGTCCTTTTACAGACCCTATGGGTCGATGTGTAGCCCTCGTGATCTTGAAAAACAAGGCACTTTTATAACTTGTATAGAAATTTTACCTTTGACATCCAGCGAGTGCTGGGAAACCACACGTGGAGGCAGTCAGCCCAAGGATGGACAGTAGCGGATCTCCGCAGAAGCAAGGTTCATCTGTATGGCCACACATTTAATTCAAAGTCTTCAAATCTCCACCATCACATCAATTGGCTCTCTCCTCCCTTGATCCATGCGGGCATTCACCACCGCACTTGAAGAGACACCGACCCGACAGAGTAGGATCATACGCCGGCATCAAAGTGAACCTAGGGGCACTCCGAGAGACACGGACCCAACAGGGCAAGATCGCACGCCGGCAACCAGGTGAGTTGAAATTCCAGAGTATGTTTCCTTCCACGTGGTGTCTCCAACACTGGACAGGAATTCTCAGGGCAGGGTTTGGACGTCACTACCCGCCCTGCTGATTAGAACAGCTGACGCGTTTCATCCCTGAACGGGATTTCTTCAGAGCAGTTTGACAGATGCTGCCAAACACAGTATATTTATAGTGTCCCAAATTCATTCATTGGTTCCGTTGTCACAGACATAATGTTTCGTGAGGATAATCAAAAAAACGTTATGGATAGTATATGTGGATCTTTCATAAGACACCACAATTAATTTTAATAACAAGCATAAACGTTTTTATAATCAAACAAGCAATTCATATATTCATTAAATCATATCTTATAGGATATATTCAAAATTTTCATGAAGAGGGCAATCAGTGGTGCATCTCTATATAATCATAGCAGGAACAATAATTAAGTATGAGTTTTCCATAGAAATATAACCACTCCCTGGGTCCAATTATCAATATTAATTTATCCAAAAATATGATTAGCTACTACTATCTAAACCCTATAGTGGAATTATGGAAAGATGAATTTTTTCCTCAACATAGAATCCTTTGCTACACCGTTTACACTATTTAAATTGTGCCATACATTATGTATATTAAAATTAGCAAAATTCATTAGTATTTTGAAGCTAAACAGATAGTTTATTTAATTTTATAACTATTTATACATGTGTACATATGGGATTCATAAGGTACTTCAGGGGAAGCAGGGAGAGAGGACCATCACCTTAGAAGGTATTAGGACCTGGATCCCCACCACCCCCAAAATAAAGCCAATGCCTTCAAGAGTCGATATGGATTGCAAAAGATGGATAATATGTTCATTTATTTTATTTTATTTACCCAATTAATTCAATGTTTCATATTGGGAAAAATATTACTCATGCTCATTCTACAAAGATCAAATTCCCAATACATAGACAATGGGATATCCAGACCAGAGGCACATTATTACAATTAATATCAGGTTCCAAAGGAAAAAAAATATATATATCAAATCCATAAATTTCATACCTAATTCTATCCTACCATTCTCCAACTAAGACTAGGTTAAAGTCCCATTTTGGATCTGACATTTTTCTATGCAAGATTATTTATCTAATGCTAAGTAACTCGGGAAATACAGGAAATTGGGAAGGAAGTATGGTACTGAGAGACAAAACGGTCTCAGGTACTTGTATCGAGGAGAGGGGAGAGCAAATGGAGACCAATACAAACGCAGAAGATGTAGCCATCCTAGTGGGAATCCATTGGTTCTCATCTGTTTAGATCTCAAAGGAACATATTAAATTTTATTTCATTATTTAATCCTCTAGGATTCAAGGTTCCTAGTGTGTAAATCCACATGGTTTCTTTTTGAAGGAGTGTTCGGTTAAGATCACCCCCCTTCTGTCTTGGAATAGTTGATAAATCCCCATGATTTTTAAGCCAGTTGGTGATTGGGCATGATATGTTTTAAAATGTGCAGCTAGATGATTTGTTATTTCACCTTTGGTAATGTCCCGAATATGTTCACTGATGCGAATATGTAATTCTCGCTTCGTTTTGCCAATGTATTGTTTCCCACAGGGGCAGATAATGGAATAGACTACCATGGTCGAACGGCAGTTAATAAAGTTGTAAACTTTAAATTCCCTTTTGTGTTCACTATTAAGAAAGGTATCAGATTTCAACACGTACTTGCATGAACATTCCTTTTGGACGTTTCTGTAGCCATTTCTCATTGCCTGGGGTCCTTCTCTTAAACTCAGAACTCACCAACATATCCCTCAGTGTGGGGGCCTTTCTGGGAACCATACTCGGTACATTCCCCACTATTGAGTTAATTCTTTTGTCCAAAGTCAAATGTGGCCAATTTTTTATCATCAAATTCCGAAGTATATCCCAATGGGACCCATACCTTGAAATGAATCTGACTCTATTATCACCGTTGTCTTTTTTACCTCTCTTGAGGATTTCCTCTCTATTCTGTCTGGATGCCCTATTATATCCTTTCTTAATCAGTTTTTTGGAGTAACCCCTATTTTCAAAGCGAGAAGATAGATCTTGTGCTTCACTTTTGAAATCCCTGAAGTCAGTACAGTTGCGGCGAATTCGAAGAAATTCGCTTATTGGGATCCCCTTAATTTGAGAGGGAAAGTGATGGCTACTTGCTGCTAATAGGGTATTGCCTGATGTTGGTTTCCGATATGTAGTCGTTTTTAATCTGTTTCCCTCCCTATGAATATTAAGATCAAGAAAGCTGATATGATCTTCGCTATAAGTAAAGGTCAGAAGGATATTTAGGTCGTTGACATTTAAATCTCTAATAAAGCTTTCCAGCAAATCCAATGGTCCCCTCCAACATAGGAGAACATCATCCATGTATCTAAGCCAAGCGGAAGCGCATTTCCTGAAGAGGGGGTGTGGGTATACTATAAATTCTTCCCACCATCCCAAATGTAAACAGGCGTAAGATGGTGCACATGAGGATCCCATGGCTGTTCCACGGGTCTGGCGATAGAATTTGCCATCAAACGTAAAACAATTGTAATTCAAGACGAACTCCAACATTTCAATAATAAATTCATTTTGGTGAGCCCAGTCTCTTCCTCTCCTCTCCAGAAAATGCGCGACCGCTTTAAGGCCAACGTCATGTGGAATGGAAGTATACAACGACTCCACATCTAATCCTACCAGGATGAAATCCTCCTCAAGGGTCAATTTGTCGATTTTATTTAAGAGATCCCCTGTATCCAACACAAAGGATGGAAGTGTGCGAACAAAGGGTTTCAATTTTTCGTCTATGTATTTCCCAAGGTGATCTGTTGGGCCATCACACCCCGAGATAATAGGTCGACCCGGAGGTGTATTCCTATTTTTGTGCACCTTAGGAAGCACATATATAGTAGGCATGCAAGGTTCCCTTACCTCCAAATATTGGAACTCATTTTTATTAATTAGGCCCTCATCCAATGCAAAGATCAGTTTTCTATTCAACGTCCCCATTATATTATCTGATGGGTTATCATTCAAAAGGGAATATGTGTCCGTCTGCAATTGTCTTTTGATTTCACCGACATAGTCCTCCTCTCTGAGTAGGACAACATTTCCACCCTTATCACTGGGCTTGATAACAATATTCTCAATATTCTGCAATTCCTTCAGGGCTTTTCGTTCCCTTTCAGTTAAGTTGTCCTCACACAGAAAGGAGGACCAGTCGATGACACTTATATCTTTAAGCATGTCCTCCAAAAAAGCATGTGTGTATCTATTGGAATATATGCTTGGCGTGGTACTGCTTTTTTCCCTGATTAACCCTTAGCATACAGGGACAGTTATAATAGGAGGAAGTGGGACAGAAATAGTGAGTGTGTATTGTATTGTAACGTAACCTCTATGTATTAGGTATGTGGGTGGCGGTACAGATTAGGATTGGAATACCGTGTTTATACTGTACTGTGATTAGTTACTGTATTTTATATATGAGCGTGATTACTGTATTTTAATAAATAGTAATTTACTGAGCATGTAGAGAGCAGAACGTTGGTGAGCTCCTGCAGAGAACTTCTTAAACTATCCCATACTCTGCCTGAGGTGATCTATATTTAGCGAAACATACCTGGATTGCTGTACCTCCGCTGATTTTCACTTGCTGCGGTGAATGAGGGTTGGTGAGCTGAAACATGACCAGAAGTAAGGCACAATGTACTCAGAGACCGGTGGACCAGGATCTGCAAGATGGTGATGGGGAGGAAATGCGGGCTGTGCAGCATGTTGCGCCGGTGGAGCCGGTGGTTACGATCGCGGACAGACTTGAGCGTTTTGCCCGTACTGCAAATGAGCCCAGGGAAAGATGCACTGGGGAGCAGCATATTCCTGATCTTGTTGTTCTCGATGGGACTGCAGCATTGAGTGCTACGGCCTCCAGGGCAGCTGAGAAGCCGGCTGGTGAATCAAGGAGGGAGTCGATATCTGTGCAGCAGGCAATGGAGGGAGGTGAGCCTACTTTAAGAGACGCTTTCTTGGCTATTAACTACTGCAATTCCACACTGTCTACCTTGAATGTGAAGGTGGGTGCCATGAAGGAAGATATCGCTATTATTAGGCACGATATGCAAAAAGTTAATGAGCGATTAGGTGAAGTGGAGGGACGGGTCACAGACCTGGAAGATAATATGTTTCAAACCATGAAAGATTCAAAAAAATCGACACAAGAAATTGTGGCCTTATTTAAGAAAACCGACGAACTAGAAAATAGGTTACGTCGTAATAATGTCAGACTGATTGGAATACCGGAAAAATCGGAAGGTCTGAACTGCACGGAATATCTGGAAAAATGGCTGCGTACTTCGTTTGGGGATGACACCTTCACACCATTATTTGCTATTGAGCGGGCTCACCGTGTGCCGCCTCGCCCATTTCCACCTGGGCACCCACCGAGGCCTATACTGGCTAAGTTATTACACTATAAAGACCAGGATATTATTCTACGGAAAGCGAGGGAATGCCCGGATCTGGTTATAAATGGTGGAACAATTTCCATATTTCCGGATTATTCAGCAGAAGTACAGAGTAAAAGAGCGAAATTTCTAGATGTCAAGAGGAGGCTGAGAAATCTTCAAGTGGCGTATTCTATGCTATACCCAGCGAAGTTGCGTGTCGCAGCTTTGGGAGGAATTCATTTTTTTTTTAATCCGCAAGTGGCCATTCAATGGCTTGATAGACATGAGCGGCAACTATGTGTCAAGACGCCCTGAAATATGTTTCATATATCCTATTTTGCTGGTCATATATCCTGTATTTTGATTAATTAAATGTAAAGTAATGAATATGTGATCTAATCTGTTGCTATTTACTGGTCTCTCAGGCAGCACTGATGGGCTTTATGCCCTGCAAGTTTATTGTTATATTTTTTAATGCAGGATACGTGTTTAGATAAAATGTTCATACGATCTGTACCATTCTTGTTAGGGATCTGCCAGGTACTACGTCTAGGTATACTCCTGGGATTAATCAATCCACACCTGAGGCCAGACCTGTTAGACTGACACCGTCTCCCACCAACCAGGGTGGCAGGCTCAGGAGTGGGAGAGCCTATCGCGGCCTGGTCAGTCGGAGTTAGCTCCGCCCCCTGTCCTTTATTACCTGCCGTGTTCTCTTCCTCAGTGCTTGTAATTCTTCTGGATTCCTGGCCTCACTGCTGCTTGCTCCAGCCTGCTTCTGCCATGCTTCTGCCTTGCTGCAGTTCCGCTTAACCTGCTTTGCTTTGCCCCTGGCTTGCTTCCTTTGCTCCGTGCTCACTTTGGTATACTCCACTTCATCCTGGTCCTGACTACTCATTCACCGCTCCGTTTCCTCGCGGCGTTCCGCGGGCTACTGCCCCTTCCCTTGCGTGTTCCCTGTTTGTTCTCCCGTGCACGTAGACAGCGTAGGGACCGCCGCCCAGTTGTACCCCGTCGCCTAGGGCGGGTCGTTGCAAGTAGGCAGGGACAGGGCGGTGGGTAGAATAGGGCTCACTTTCCCTTCACCTCCTTCCTGCCATTACATAATTACAAGCCCATACCTAGTCTACCATTCTCCTACGCTGACGCTATCATGGACCCCCTTGAGACCCTGACCCAGCAGATGCAGGGCCTCTCCCTACAGGTCCAGGCCCTGACCCAGAGGGTCAACCAGGGTGATGCTGCCTTAGTAGTACCCCTCACCTCACCTCTAGAACCCGACCTCAAGTTACCTGACCGGTTCTCAGGGGACCGTAAGACGATTCTCTCCTTCCGGGAGAGTTGCAGACTGTATTTCCGCCTAAAACCCCACTCCTCAGGTTCCGAGAACCAGCGGGTGGGTATCATCATATCCCGACTCCAGGAAGAGCCCCAAGAGTGGGCCTTCTCCTTGGCTCCTGACGCCCCTGAACTTTCCTCTGTTGATCGTTTTTTCTCTGCCCTCGGACTCATTTACGACGAGACTGACAGGACTGCTTTAGCCGAGAGTCAGCTGGTGACCTTACGTAAGGGTAGGAGACCGGTTGAGGAATACTGTTCTGATTTTAGAAAGTGGTGCGTAGCTTCTCGGTGGAACGATCCGGCCCTAAGGTGCCAGTTTAGGTTAGGATTATCTGACGCCCTGAAGGATCTGCTGGTTAGCTACCCCTCTTCTGACTCCCTTGACCAGGTTATGGCCCTAGCAGTACGACTTGACCGACGTCTCAGGGAACGTCAGCTTGAACGTTTCAATGTGCTCCCCTCTGACCTTTCTGCGATCCCCCCCGAGGTCCCGTCCCCTCGCCCCTCCACGGAGGACTCGGAGGTACCTAT
This sequence comes from Rhinoderma darwinii, assembly GCF_050947455.1. NCBI lineage: Eukaryota > Metazoa > Chordata > Amphibia > Anura > Rhinodermatidae > Rhinoderma > Rhinoderma darwinii. The sequence goes on from NC_134689.1 coordinate 69,412,253, forward strand.
GCAACTCGGGGCCTCCATGTCCCCTCGACAACGTAGGGAGTTTCGCAGAATGAATGGTCTCTGCTTCTACTGTGGGGACGACAAGCATCTACTGAACACCTGTCCCAGGCGCAAGAATAAGAAGCCGGAAAACTTCCGCGCCTAAGTGATCATCGGGGAGGTCACTTGGACGCACAGGTATTTCCCGTTAATGTGAAACGCAATAAAATTTTGCTTCCCTTTCAGGTCTCGTTTGCTGGCCGGTCTGCCACGGGCAGTGCCTTCGTGGATTCTGGCTCATCTGCTAATATCATTTCTGTGGAATTTGCTATGTCTCTAAAGATACCTTTTATTGATTTACCTTATCCTATCCCTGTAGTAGGTATCGACTCAACTCCCCTTGCTAATGGTTATTTTACTCAGCATACTCCTGTTTTTGAACTCCTGGTTGGCTCCATGCATTTGGAGCAGTGCTCTGTACTGGTGATGCAGGGATTATCGTCTGATCTGGTATTAGGTCTTCCCTGGTTGCAGTTGCATAATCCCACGTTTGATTGGAATACTGGGGAGCTTACCAAATGGGGTAATGAATGTCTTATGTCATGTCTTTCTGTTAACTCTATTTCTCCCCGGGAGGAGGTAAACACGCTTCCTGAGTTTGTTCAGGACTTCGCCGATGTGTTTTCTAAGGAGGCCTCCGAGGTGTTGCCCCCTCATAGAGATTACGATTGCGCCATCGATTTGGTGCCTGGTGCCAAGCTTCCTAAGGGTAGGATATTTAATCTTTCATGTCCTGAACGTGAAGCTATGAGGGTGTATATCCAAGAATGCCTGGCCAAGGGTTTCATTCGCCCCTCGACTTCTCCTGTAGGTGCTGGCTTCTTCTTCGTGGGGAAGAAGGATGGTGGTCTTAGGCCGTGCATTGATTATCGTAACCTGAATAAGGTCACCGTAAGGAACCAGTACCCACTTCCTTTGATTCCGGATCTTTTTAATCAGGTTCAGGGAGCCCAATGGTTTTCTAAGTTCGATCTACGGGGGGCATATAACCTTATCCGCATCAAAGAGGGGAATGAGTGGAAAACTGAGTTCAACACACCCGAGGGTCATTTCGAATACCTGGTCATGCCCTTTGGGTTGTGTAATGCCCCTGCTGTCTTCCAGAATTTTATTAATGAAATCCTGAGAGATTACCTGGGTAATTTTCTTGTTGTGTACCTTGATGACATACTGGTGTTTTCCAAGGACTGGTCCTCCCACGTGGAGCATGTCAGGAAGGTGCTCCAGGTCCTTCGGGAGAATAATCTGTTTGCTAAGACTGAAAAATGTGTCTTTGGGGTACAGGAGATACCATTTTTAGGGCAAATCCTCACTCTTCATGAATTCCGCATGGACCCTGCCAAGGTTCAGGCTGTGGCGGAATGGGTCCAACCTGCCTCCCTTAAGGCGTTACAGTGTTTTTTAGGGTTCGCCAACTATTACAGGAGATTTATTGCCAACTTCTCGGTCGTCGCTAAGCCTCTTACGGACCTTACTCGCAAGGGTGCTGATGTCCTCCATTGGCCCCCTGAGGCCGTCCAGGCCTTTGAGACCCTCAAGAAGTGCTTTATCTCGGCCCCGTTCTGATTCAGCCCAACCAAGAGGAGCCATTTATTGTGGAGGTTGACGCATCCGAGGTGGGAGTGGGGGCCGTCTTGTCCCAGGGTACCAGCTCCCTCACCCATCTCCGCCCCTGTGCTTACTTCTCTAGGAAGTTTTCGCCCACGGAGAGTAACTATGATATTGGCAACCGCAAACTTCTAGCCATTAAATGGGCTTTTGAAGAGTGGCGGCACTTCCTGGAGGGGGCCAGACACCAGGTAACGGTCCTTACGGATCACAAGAATCTGGTTTTCCTAGAATCGGCCCAGAGGCTTAATCCTAGACAAGCTCGGAGGGCACTATTCTTTACCAGATTTAATTTCTTGGTCACGTAGTTTCATGGCCAATCCTCCTTCCGAGAAGGATCCTGCTTGTATTTTACCCCCTGGTATAATCGTTTCTGCCACGGATTCTGATTTAGCTTCTGATATTGCGGCTGATCAGGGTTCAGCTCCCGGGAACGTCCCTGGGGACAAACTGTTTGTTCCCCTGCAATACCGGCTAAGGGTACTCAGGGAAAACCATGACTCCGCTCTATCTGGTCATCCTGGCATCTTGGGCACCAAACACCTCATTACCAGAAACTATTGGTGGCCTGGGTTGCCTAAAGACGTTAGGGCTTACGTCGCCGCTTGTGAGGTTTGCGCTAGGTCCAAAACCCCTAGGTCCCGACCTGCGGGCCTACTACGTTCCTTGCCCATTCCCCAGAGACCTTGGACCCATATCTCCATGGATTTTATCACCGATTTGCCCCCATCTCAGGGCAAGTCGGTGGTGTGGGTGGTAGTAGACCGCTTCAGCAAGATGTGCCACTTTGTGCCCCTTAAGAAGCTACCTAACGCCAAGACGTTAGCTTCTTTGTTTGTGAAACACATCTTGCGTCTCCATAGGGCCCCAGTCAATATCGTTTCTGACAGAGGGGTACAATTTGTTTCCTTATTTTGGAAAGCTTTTTGTAAAAAGTTGGAGATTGATCTGTCCTTCTCCTCCGCCTTCCATCCCGAAACTAATGGCCAAACGGAAAGGACTAACCAATCCCTGGAACAATATTTAAGGTGTTTCATCTCTGACTGTCAATTCGATTGGGTCTCATTCCTTCCCCTTGCTGAATTTTCCCTGAATAACCGGGTCAGTAACTCGTCAGGGGTCTCCCCGTTTTTCTGTAATTTCGGGTTTAACCCAAGGTTCTCCTCCATTTCCCCTGGTTGTTCCAATAATCCTGAGGTAGAGGATGTTCATCGGGAACTGTGCACAGTCTGGGCCCAGGTTCAGAAGAACCTAGAGGCGTCCCAGAGCGTACAAAAGATTCAGGCTGATAGTAGACGTTCTGCTAACCCCCGGTTTGTCGTCGGGGATTTGGTCTGGTTGTCGTCCAGGAACTTGCGCCTTAAGGTCCCGTCCAGGAAGTTTGCTCCCCGATTTATTGGACCTTATAAGATCATTGAAGTCCTCAACCCTGTATCCTTCCGTCTGGAGCTGCCCCCATCCTTTCGCATACATGACGTCTTCCATGCCTCCCTCCTCAAACGCTGCTCCCCGTCCTGGTCCCCCTCGAGGAAACCTCCTGTTCCCGTTCTCACCCCTGAGGGGGTGGAATTCGAGGTGGCCAAGATTATGGACAGTAGGATGGTCCAGGGCTCCCTCCAGTACCTGGTCCATTGGAGAGGATACGGGCCGGAGGAGAGGACTTGGGTACCTGCCCGTGATGTTCACGCTGGGGTGTTGATCAGGAGGTTCCACCTTCTCTTCCCTACTAAACCGGGTCCTCTTAGTAAGGGTCCGGTGGCCCCTCATAAAAGGGGGAGTACTGTTAGGGATCTGCCAGGTACTACGTCTAGGTATACTCCTGGGATTAATCAATCCACACCTGAGGCCAGACCTGTTAGACTGACACCGTCTCCCACCAACCAGGGTGGCAGGCTCAGGAGTGGGAGAGCCTATCGCGGCCTGGCCAGTCGGAGTTAGCTTCGCCCCCTGTCCTTTATTACCTGCCGTGTTCTCTTCCTCAGTGCTTGTAATTCTTCTGAATTCCTGGCCTCACTGCTGCTTGCTCCAGCCTGCTTCTGCCGTGCTTCTGCCTTGCTGCAGTTCCGCTTAACTTGCTTTGCTTTGCCCCTGGCTTGCTTCCTTCTCCGTGCTCACTTTGGTATACTCCACTTCATCCTGGTCCTGACTACTCATTCACCGCTCCGTTTCCTCGCGGCGTTCCGTGGGCTACTGCCCCTTCCCTTGCGTGTTCCCTGTTTGTTCTCCCGTGCACTTAGACAGCGTAGGGACCGCCGCCCAGTTTTTCCCCCGTCGCCTAGGGCGGGTCGTTGCAAGTAGGCAGGGACAGGGCGGTGGGTAGATTAGGGCTCACTTTCCCTTCACCTCCTTCCTGCCATTACAATTCTATTGGGATGCTTGGATACATAAAACATCACATCTCGATTTAACTGCTTCTTTCCAAAGAAGCGACCTTTTAAAAGGAGAATTCAAACCATGGACATTTAAGGACAGAAACTTGATTCCCATCAATGGTACTGCAAAAGAATCAGGAAGTAGTCAATCTTATTCTCAACACATCCAATGTATCCAAGAATCTCATTTGTGTGCTAAAGATACTTCTCTCCTTAAACATTCTAGATTTCCTCATGTTTTTTCTGCTTCCATTGATAAGAAGAAGGTGGGAGTATCCATAGCTGTTAAAAACACAGTTGCGTTTAAACATCTGAAAAATGTCATTGATCCAAAGGGTAGATATGTGATCCTGATTTGTGAACTTAATGCCATTACTTTCACTATTGTATCGGTGTATGCTCCTAATTCTAGACAACATTCCTTTATCAGAAAAGTGATTAAAAAAGCTAAAGCTATCCAACAAGGGGGGCTGGTCTTCTGTGGAGACTTTAATATAGTTACGCATGCTCGTTTGGATAGATCTGTAGCCTCTGCTAGAGGGTCTCGTGATATAGGGGATATTTTATTAGAAGAAAACCTCCATGATGTTTGGAGATACCAGCATGCTTCAGAGAGAGACTATTCCTTCTTTTCCTCTCCTCATCAGATTTATTCAAGGATAGACATGTTTTTGGTGGATAGAGGTATGCTTTTAAATTCTATATCTTCAGAAATTGGAACTATAACTTGGTCTGACCATGCCCCTATTGAGCTAGTAATTTCTGACAAATATGACTTACCCCCTAGATCCCCTTGGAGACTTGGAACTCACCTTTTGAAGTCCCCAAAGGTTCAAACGTACATTGAAAAGGGCTTATCTGAGTTTTTTGTAATTAATGCTCCCTCTGCTTCTTCTCCGGAATTATTATGGTGTACCCACAAAGCCTTTGTGAGAGGTTTATTTATACAAGTAGCGTCTAGGGCCAAAAAAGAAAGAACCCGAGAAATAGATGATCTCTTACATAAAATCCAACAATATGAGGGTTTAATGAAACAAAGTCCTTTACCAGGGTATATTGATATATTGAAAAATTTACGAAATAAGTTGAAATCCTTGAATTTGGGCTATTATGAAACTAATTTGAAACGAATGAAATGGAATTTCTACACTCAGGGCGATAGGCCTAGCAAATTATTGGCGAATAGAGTAAAAAAGAAATCCGCTAAAGCTAAAATTTCTCACCTCAAAGCGAAAGATGGCGTTGATACTTATGATCCTCAAAAAATAGCAGATGCGTTCGCAGACTACTATAGTGATTTATATAATTTGAAGGAAGATCCTTCTCTTCCACAAGTAACTTTAGAAAAGGCTCGGGAATTTTTGTCAGCCCTGAACTTACCAAAACTATCTGATCAGCAATTGAACTGCCTAAACAACCCTATTTCAGAGCAGGAAGTCAGGAAACTTATTAGATCCTCGAAACAAAATAAGACCCCAGGCCCAGATGGTCTTCCCAATGAGTATTATAAAACTTTTATTAATGTTCTGTCCCCGTACTTTATGGGTTTGGTAAATAATATAGCACGTAATGGCTCTCCTCCCGCGGAAATGTTGAAAGCCATAATTGTTACTATCCCTAAACCTGGTAAACCCCCTGATTCTCCGGCTAATTTTAGGCCGATTTCACTGTTAAATAATGATATAAAACTCTTTGCTAAATTACTGGCTTCGAGACTTAACAGGTGCCTAGCTTCTCTGATTGCTTCAGACCAGGTGGGCTTTATTACAGGCCGTCAGGCCAGAGACGGAACTAGGAGGAGTCTTGATCTAATTCAAATTGCGCATTCCCTGAGGGTCCCTGCGGTGCTGATCTCATTGGATGCGGAAAAAGCCTTTGACAGGGTTAATTGGAATTTTCTAGAAGCGGTCCTGGACAAATTTGGTTTTCAAGCCTTTATTAAGGATGCAATTCTTTCTTTATATACCTCCCCATCGGCCCAGATCTTTACGTCTGGTTTCTTTTCAAAACATATTCAAATCAGTAATGGCACTCGTCAACGGTGTCCGTTGTCCCCCTTAATTTTTACCCTATGCATGGAACCATTTGCTGAACTTATACGTAGTTCCCCTAATATCCAGGGCCTTCAGGTCGGCCCTATTGAGCACAAAATCGGGTTGTATGCGGATGACGTCCTGTTATTTTGTAAATCGCCTCTAACAACGATTCCCGCAATTCTTAAAGTTATAGAATCTTATTCAGCAGTCTCCTTTTATAAATTGAATGTTGCTAAATCCTCCATGATGCCTATTCATATTTCCCCACAAATAAGAGCGTCTATCTCTAAATTAAAATTTACTTGGGCGGAATCGGGTCTGAAATATCTGGGGATTACGCTCACTCCCAACCCTTCTCAGGTAATCCCTACTAATTTTTCATCTCTTATTGAGGCTCTTAAACAGGATTGTATACAATTTGAAAATCTTCATCTTTCATGGTTCGCTAGAATTCAATTAGTTAAGATGTTTTTGCTCCCCAAATTTTTATATCTATGCAGAACTATTCCATATATCCTTCCAGGTTCTATTATAGCACCACTCCAATCCTTATTTCTTAATTTTATTTGGAATAAGAAGAGAGCTAGAGTAGCTAAGAATCTCCTTTATCGCAAAATAAAAAATGGAGGGATGGGTGTACCAAATGTTGTAGCCTATAACGTAGCGGCTATTGCAGACCAACTATATCCCTTTTGGAATGATACGACCCCCTTTCTGTGGGCTGTCTTAGAAGAGAATAGTCACCCTAACGTTTCATTTAAATCTACTCTTATAGCGACTCTATTAGGAGCTAAGATACCAAAATTTACTTTGACTTCTATGACCGACTCTTTACAGGTGTGGGTACGATATGTTTGCAAAAATAAGTGGGTTCATGTGTCAAAAGATTGTATTCCACTTTCTGTTCTTGAGTTCTTTATTCCTCATATTTCCATGTCTCCTTGGGTTGCCGCAGGTATCAAGGTTATTTCTGATTTTTATGACTCTGACACTTTTCAGACGTTTGAAGACTTACAGAAGGTTTATCAACTCTCCCATAACCTTTTTTACCAATATCTGCAAATCAGACATTGTATCCAATCCATGAAACTTCCCCAATCACCTATTAATCTCACTTCATTCCACAAATTCTTAAATAAAGGGCAGGGATATTCAAAGGGTTTACCACAGTTTTATGATTTGATCCTTGCTCTGGATAATAAGGGTAAAACAAGTTACATGTTAAAATGGGAGGGGGAACTGGGTTCAGTTTTTCCTGAAGATACCTGGATTAAAGCTTCAAATTGGGCCGCAAAACACTCTAAATGTGTAAACCATACTGAATTAATGCGGAAAATTCACCTGCGGTGGTATTTAACCCCTTAAGGACGCAGCCTAGTTTGGGCCTTAAGGCTCAGAGGCCATTTTTCAAATCTGACATATTTCACTTTATGTGGTAATAACGTCGGAATGCTTAAACCTATCCAAGCGATTCTGAGATTGTTTTCTCGTGACACTTTGGGCTTCATGTTCGTGGTAAAATTTGGTCGATATATTCAGTCTTTATTTGTGAAAAATTGCAAAATTTAGAGAAAATTTACAAAAAATAGCATTTTTCAGAATTTAAATGCATCTGCTTGAAAAACAGACGGTTATACCCCCCAAAATAGTTACTAGTTCACATTTCCCATATGTCTACTTTAGATTGGCATCGTTTTTTGAACATTATTTTATTTTTCTTGGACGTTACAAGGCTTAGAACATAAACAGCAATTTCTCATATTCTTAAGAAAATTTCAAAAGCCTTTTTTTGAAGGTACCAGTTCAGTTCTGAAGTGGATTTGAGGCGCCTATGTATTAGAAACCCCCATAAAACACCCCATTTTAAAAACTAGACCCCTCAAAGTATTCAAAACAGCATATAGAAAGTTTTTTAACCCTTCAGGCATTTCACAGGAATTAAAGCAAAGTGGAAATGAAATTTGCAAATTTCATTTTTTCTGCTGAATTTCAATTTTATTCAATTTTTTTCGTGTAACACTGAAGGTTTTACCAGAGAAACACTACTAAATATGTATTGTCCAGATTCTGCAGTTTTTAGAAGTGTCCCACATGTGGCTCTAGTGCGCTCGTGGACTAAAACACAAGCCCCAGCAGCAAAGAAGCACCTAGTGCATTTTGAGGCCTCTTTTTTATTAGAATATATTTTAGGCAGCATGCCAGGTTTGAAGAGGCGTTGAGGTATCAAAACAATGGAAACCCACCAGAAGTGACCCCATTTTGGAAATTACACCCCTCAAGGAATTCATTTATGGTTTTTGTTATGATTTTGACCGCACAGTTTTTTCACAGCACCTATTTGAATTGGGCTGTGAAATGAAAAAAATGATATTTTTTCCATTTTTGATCAAAATTTCTTATTTTCACAGGGAACAACATACCCCATTTTGTTGCCCAATTTGTCCTTAGTGCGGCAATACCCCATTTGTGGTGATAAACTGCCGTTTGGGCCCATGGAAGGGCTCAGACGGAAAGGAGCGCTATGTGTTTGTTGGAGTCCAGATTTTGCTGGATTGGTTTTCGGGTGCCATGTCGCATTTGCAGAGCCCCAGAGGTATCAAAGCAATGGAAACCCACCAGAAGTGACCCCATTTTGGAAACTACACCCCTCAAGGAATTCATTTATGGTTTTTGTTATCATTTTGACCGCACAGTTTTTTCACAGCACCTATTTGAATTGGGCTGTGAAATGAAGAAAATTATATTTTTTCCAATAAGATGTCATTTTTTATCAAAATTTCTTATTTTCACAAGGAACAACATATCCAATTTTGTTGCCCAATTTGTCCTTAGTGCGGCAATACCCCATTTGTGGTGATAAACTGCCGTTTGGGCCCATGGGAGGGCTCAGAAGGAAAGGACCACCATTTGGCCTACTGGAGCTTTTCTGGTGCTAAGTCATGTATGCAGAAGCCCCTGAGGTACCAGTAGAGTTGAAACCCCCGAGAAGTGACCCCATTTTAAAAACTACACCCCTTAAGACATTCATCTAGAGGTGTAGTGAGCAATTTGACCCCACAGGTACTGTGTAAAAGATAATGCGCAGCAGATGGTGCAGTGTGAGATTTGCAATTTTATATATATATATGCCATTTCAGTGTCCAATATATTGTGCCCAGCATGCGCCACCGGAGATATACACCCCTTAAATTGTAATGTGGGTTCTCCTGGGTACGGCAATACCCTACATGTGGCTGTTATCAGCTGCCTGGGCATACGGCAGGGCTCAGAAGGGAAAGATGAGGGGGGTAAGCTGTGCGGAGTGCATCAGGGTAAATTAAAAATCAAGGGATGTATGATACATTTTAAAACAATCTTTTATACAGAGCCCTGGTTTTTCGGGACACGTGTCACATTGGTATATTGTGACTTTCCTTATCCCCCTCTTATAGCAGACTCTGCACCTCTTTTGACTCTTTCCCTTTCCACCGGTTTGGGGAACTTCTCCTGGAAAGTGTTGCCCTGGTACGATGCGTGTGGCCTCGCTTCCAGAAGTACTGGGTGCCCCCCCTTCCTGGTCCCTAAAGATTAGATCTTGAAATTCCAGGAAAGTTCCCCTCTGGCCTGCACATCGACGTAGCACGTACGCATTGTACAAAGCCATCTGTATGATGTGCACGGCCAGCTTCTTATACCACACCGCATGGCGCTGTAGGGCTTCAGGACTTGATCTGACAAGTCCATCCCTCCCATGTACCTATTGTAGTCCAGGATGCAGTCTGGTTTGGGGGTGGCCTTTCCTTCATATATCCTAAATCTGTAGGTATACCCTGATGCACTCTCACAGCTTATACATCTTCCCGCCATACCTTGGCCTCTTACCCGGCAGGTACTGGCGGAATTGAACCCTCCCTTTAAAATGTACCAGGGACTCATCAATAGAAATACACTTCTCGGGGGTGTATGCTTGGGAAAACAGGGCACTGAAACGGTCTAATAGGGGTCTCCGTTTATACAAACGGTTAAAATTGGGTTATCTCGGGGTGGGCACAGCTCATTATCAGTATAATGTGAGAAGCGAAGTATTGCCTCATTTATTTATTTTTTTAGGTTCCAGTTCAGTTCTGAAGTTGCTTTGAGGGGCCCATATATTATAAACCCCTATCAAACACCCTATTTTAGAAACTAGACCCCTCAAAGTATTCACAACAGCATTTAGAAAGTTTATGAACCCTTTAGGTGTTTCACAGAAATTTAGAGCAAAGTAGAGGTGAAATTTACTTTTTTTTTTTTGTCAGAAAATCCTCTTTATACCATTTTTTTTCTATAACACAAAAGGTTTTACTAGAGAAACGTAACTTAATACGTATTGCCCAGATACTGCAGTTTAGAGAAATATCCCACATGTGGCCCTCGTGCGGTAAAGGACTGAAGCACCGGCCTCCGAAGCAAAGGAGCACCTAGTGGATTTTGAGGCCTCTTTTTTATTAGGCACCATGTCCGGTTTGAAGAGGTCTTGTGGTGCCAAAACATTGGAAACCCCCCAAAAGTGACCCCATTTTGGAAACTAGACCCCTTGAGGAATCCATTGTAGTTTTCTTGGGGTGCATGCGGCTTTTTGATCAGTTTTTATTCTATTTTTAGGTGGCGTGGTGACTAAAAAACAGCAATTCTACTATTGTTTTTTTATTCTATTTTTACAGCGTTCACCGTGCGCTATAAATGACATATTCACTTTATTCTACGGGGCGATATGATTATGGCGATACCAGATGTTTATAGTTTTTTTTTAAGTCTTATGGCATTTACACAATAAAATAAGTTTTGTAAACAATCATCTACTTTTTGTGTTACCTTATTCTAAGAGCCATAACGTTTTTATTTTTCCATCAATAAAGCCGTGCGAGGACTTATTTTTTGCGTAACGAACTGTAGTTTCGATCAGGACCATTTTTCGGTACATGCGACTTTTTGATCTCTTTTTATTCCATTTTTTGGGAGGTGAAGTGACCAAACAATTGTGATTGTGGTACGGTTTATTAATTTTTTTTTTTACGGCGTTCACCGTGCGGGACACATATCAAAATAATTTTGTAGTTCAGGCCGTTACGGACGCGGCGATACCAATTATGTATAGTTTATTTGTTTGTTTATATATTTTTATTAATAATAAAGGACTGATAAGGGAAAAATGGGGACTTTTACTTTTATTACTTTTAAAACTCTTATTTTCTTATTTTTACACAACTTTTTTTAACTTTTTTTTTACTTTATTACTTTGTCCCACTAGGGGACTTGAGGGCAGGAGGCCCTGATTGCTATTCTAATACACTGCACTACATGCGTAGTGCAGTGTATTAGAACTGTCAGCTACTCACTGACAGCAAGCATAGTGGGTCCTGACGTTGTCAGGACCCACTAGGCTTCCGTCTATGGCATAGCCGGACGCCATTGTTTGGTGTCCGGTTGCCATAGTCACCATCGCTGGCCGCTATCGCGTAGCAGGCCGGCGATGGCGGATTAACCCCTAAGAAGCCGCGATCGCTATTGAACGCGGCTTCTGAGGGGTTAATCGGCGGGGGAGCTCCGCGATCGGTCCCGGCACATTGAGCAGTGAAACAGCAGCTATCACAGCTCATGAACGCGCCCCGCGCGAACGGCGCCGTGTTTACTCCATGACCTACTATTAGGTCACTGAGCGCGAACGCTACAGTTAGCATGACCTAATAGTAGGTCATGGAGCGTTAAGGGGTTAACACCTTCTAGACTAGCGCATATCATCACGGGTTCTTCTAAACTTTGTTGGAGAGGTTGTGGACAAATAGGATCCCCTTTACATATGTGGTGGTCGTGTCCATCAGTGTCTGGCCTTTGGGTTCGGGTATTTACACTTATTTCGGAATTCGTACAGGTTCCTGTGCCGTTATCCCCTGCCATAGCAATTTTGGATATTAATCTGGAGGAAATAGATCCGCTAGATAGATTAATTATTCATCATATTCTTATAGCCACTAGAATGGCCATCGCACAATCTTGGAAATCTCTGATTTCCCCCTCTATCCAGGAGGTCATTAGAAGAGTTAATAGCCAATGTTATCATGAAACTTATTTAGTTTCTGATTTAGTTCTTCATGGTCGGAATGTAAAGAGATGGAATTCTTGGACTCATTCAAAATACTATATTTAATTATGATCTTAAATGGCTAATTTGAGATGTGTTTTACTTATATGGAGTGTCATTCTAATACGAACAGTATTGTGTGTCTGTTACTTATGTGTATTTTTGTTTGGTGGTAATGTATAAAAATCTTTCAATAAAAATGTAAGATTTAAAAAAAAAAAAACAATTCTATTGGGATGCAATGAAGGCGTATTTGAGAGGCCTGTTTATGCAAGCAATTAGCAGGCACAAAACAGCTACTAGGGTGGGGGATGCAAGATTACATGAAGAAATGAGTAAGGCAGAAGCGGCATTTATTTTAAATCCTACTGTGGTGCAGCAAATGAGTTTGCGAAGAGCATAAGAGGCACTTAATTTACATCTGTTAGCTGTAGCGAGCAGAAAACGGCAGTTTTTTGCACAGAATACCTTTGAAGAAGAAGAAAAGGCTGGTCATATGCTAGCAGTGGTAGCAAAGGCACAACAGGGGGTAACACATATCACTGTTTAAAAACGGCGGAGGGCCATTTAATTACAGAGAACTTGGAAGTTGTAAAAGTTTTGAGAGACTTTTATTCAGACCTATATACCTCCAAGGTGCATCCATCTACATCTGATATTTATACATTCTTAAATAAAGCAGAGCTCCCTAAGTAGTCAGGAAGCGCCAAGGCACTTCTGGATTCTCCACTCACGTTGGAGGAATTGGAAGAAGCGGTCAAATAGATGGCTAATGATAAGGTACCTGGGGCGGACAGGCAACCAGTTGAAATTTATAAAAAATACTCTGAGGTGCTCTTGCCCAAATTATTAGAAGTATTTCATTATTCATTGGATTGTGGTTCTTTGCCGGCTTCTATGCAAGAAGCCATTATTGTGGTCTTGCCGAAAGCCGGGAAAGATCCTCAATTAGCTGATTCTTATCGACCGATTTCATTATTAACATCTGACGTTAAGATTTTGGCAAAGGCATTAGCTCTGCGGTTGAATGGTGTTATTTCTACCATTATACACCCGGATCAGACCGGTTTTATGCCTGCTAGGTCGACAGCCATGAATTTGAGACGTTTATTTTTAAATCTTCAGCTGAGGGCAGACAATGTAGGCGAAAGAGCCATTTTTTCACTGGACGCTGCCAAAGCGTTTGACAGTGTGGAATGGCAATATCTTTGGTGCCCCTTGGAGGCTATGGGTTTTGGACCATCTTTTATAGCATGGATTAAGGTCCTGTATTCTTGCCCTACAGCCAGAATATAGGCAAATGGAGGATTGTCTCCCCGGTTTGCTCTTGAAAGAGGGACTAGACAGGGATGGCCATTATCGCCCCTCCTGTTTGCCGTGGCAGTAGAGCCCTTGGCAGCGCGCATACGTGTGTCAGAGGATATTAAGGGCTTCTTGTATGGCTCGGTGCAAGAAAAAGTAGCGCTTTATGCAGATGATATGCTTCTATACTTGGGGGATGTGGGTAGCTCTCTGGCAGAAACAATATCCCTAATTGAGAAATTTGGGGCATTGTCTGGGTTTAAAATAAATTGGGATAAATCCCATCTGCTCCCTGTGGATTCAATGTGCTCTATACCAGGGGTGCATGGGGTACCTGTAGGACGCGTTAAACATCTTAAATATTTAGGGATCAAGATTTCGACCTCCCATTCTGAATATGTTGCTCTCAATTTGCAAGCCCTTCTGGTCAAATTTAAAATGAAAATAATGGCTTGGTGTAAATTACATCTGACAGTTGTGGGTAGGGTCAATCTTATTAAGATGATCCTAATGCAACAATTATTGTATATTTTACATAACTGCCCTGTATGGATCTCATTACGCAACTTTTATTATATTAATGCACTTTTTATGGACCTAATATGGCGGAAGGGTCGCTCAAGAATTAGATTAGAAATTCTACAGCGCGCAAAGCATGATGGTGGTTTGGCCCTACCCAACCCTTGGATATATTTTCTTACCTCCCAATGTCAGCACTTTAAGGGGTGGGGGGAAATTATATCAAAGGTATCCAATGGATCGATTCTACAGGCACAGTTTGGACCATCTGTTTTATTCTCAGTTTTGGAGGCAGGTCACTCTATGTTGGCGGGCAGGAATACGCCCACACATACACTATTGCGTAACGTATGGGATAAGGTCCGAGCTATTAGAGATATGGGGGTTTGCACAATTTTTACACCTTTATGGGGGAATAAGGCACTTCCGGAATTCTTCTCTCTTGAAGGATTTGAGGGTTGGAAAGCAAGAGGCATCCTTTATGTCTCACAGTTGCTCCAGGAGGATGTATTTAAAACTTATCAACAGATCCAAGAGGAGTTTGAATTACCTCGAAATTCCCTCTATCAATACTTACAGATAAGACATGCTTTTGATGGCCAGAAGAAGGCGGTGGATTTGGCAATACACGCAGATGGGGTGTTGACTGTTTTACATACCGGGAGTGTTACATCGGGGGGTTATTTCACATATTTATCAGTTGTTGATCAGTAAATTTTTTGATAAATACCCCCTAATGGCTTCTAAAAAATGGGAAAGAGATATGGGTCCCATCTCTGAAGAACAATGGATAGATATTATGACAGCAGTTTCCGAATATTTCTCTTAGTGAGGCTGGGCGCCTTTCTCAATTATATATTATCCATAGAGTATAGAGGACTCCTAAATGTCTTTTTCATATTGGGGTAAGGAGTGATTCGAAATGCCCCAGATGCGCGGAAGAGGGGGCTGACCATATGCATATGTTGTGGTCCTGCCCACAGTTAACCACGTACTGGATGGATGTACTGAAGGTGATTCAGGAGGCCTATGGACCTGTGTTACAAGGGACTCCTATGGAGTGCGTTTTGGGATGTATTAGGGACACCCCACCCTCTAATTTGGAGCGGTTGGTTATTGTAAGGTTGCTATATATAGCTAGAAAACTAATTGCACTACATTGGATACAAGGCGCCCCGCCGACTAGGAGCGAATTCATTGCAAAAGTGCATAATATGATTGTATTGGAAAAGGTTGTCTATGTAAAGCGTAAAACGCTTAAAAAATTCGAATCCATATGGGGACCATGGGTAGGGGTAATGGAATCTGTATTATAACATTTATTCAGGGACTCTGTATGACCGCCAGCCTTTACACGGTATTGGGGTGATGTATATAGATGTGGGATAAGGAGAAGGGGGGAAATAGAGAGGATTAAATATCTGCCATATATTATATCTGTTTTGTATTATACATGCTTGTAGATGATTAAGCTACATGACATTTGGATAATGATCTGTCCCATGTACCTTGCATTTTGTGAATAATGTATTCGATATTTGGTACAATTTCTATTTCATATACTATCTAATTTGGAATTTTGTGATGGTGCCTGGAGGAGGGTTTGGGATACGGTTTGTTTAATATGTTTTGTACTATATAATTTTGAAACTTCAATAAAGAGTTAAAAAAAAAATAGTACCTTTATTTACTGTATCGTCTTATTCCCTTTAGTTAGCAGCAAAGACATTAGAGCGACGTTCGTATAAAGTAAAAAGGCAGGGGAACTAGGCATAATCCTAGTGACCCTGTTATAAAGGAGGTAGTAATAGTGGGTGACACTAACCGGTGAACCCCACTATTACCCCATCTCCTTTTACATCCCACATACCGTATTCTATTGCAACTCCCTTCGCATAGTCCTACAGCCCCTTACTGTGTACCAGTGTAACCCCTTGGTTACAGAGACAGTTAGAGCCAGGTGGGGGGAGTGTATTTTATTTCATATGTGTGTTTAGGTACGTGGGTCAGTACTAGGATAGGATTGTATGAGTACTGTTAATTACTTGTTGATATAATGCACCACATATAGTGTTCGTAAACTTAATACATATTGATAGTTATTATATGTATCTATGTATACTGATAGCATACCGTAATTATATATATTTTGTGTATACTGTGTTTTATAACTGAGTGTGATTTTGTGTTAATAATAATCCTTGCTTTATTATACACTTGTGTTGTGAATCACCGAGCACACACACACTTAGTTAACAAGGCAAATATGAAGCGTAATAGAAGGGAAAAGGTAGGGGAGCTAGGCATAACCCTAGTGACCCAACTAAAAGCAGGTAGTAATAGTAGGTGACAATAGCCAGTGAACCCCACAATATACTAGCCCATTTTACAGTTATGTTCACACGTCATAGTCAAAGCGCGTTTTTTGTTGCAATTTTGTGAAAATCGTTGCAAAAACACACAAATTGACTGCAGCATGTCAACACAGCCTAACCCTAATCAATAATCGTAATTTGCTTAATTTAATCTAAAACATTAACCAATACTGATTTTTTTCAGTGGAACTAGTTTTAAGCAATTTATTATGGCAATTGTCAGTAGATGAAAATATATTTTCTGCCAAACAGAAATCTTTTCTATCAGTCAGAAATGTATTCAACATTTTTGTCTAGTGATAATCGTTTTTGCTATGACTGAGATGTGTGACAGGTATTACTAGAGAATCACAGATGATACACTAATGTTGGGTTTGGATAGGATAGTGACAGTATAAAATGTACAAACTTTACTGATGTTTGTGTATGTTACAAGTGCTTGGTGCTATTTATATGGGGCCATGGTCCTAAACTTGGTAAATGTGTGTGTCATGTAATCCAAAAACGGTCTATTTAGGAGTGATTGCATGAACAACTGCTCATCTTTTCACTTACTTTCTGGGGGAAAAAAAAGACCCACTCGATATGTTACAAGGGGAGGATTATGTTTACCCTCCCTCTGTAGTCATCTACAGACAAACAGGGACAGGAGGAGCAGAGGCGTAGCTTGGTTCTCCAGCACCCGGGGGAAACATTCAGTTTGGCGCCCCACCTCGAAACCTCTTTCCCGACATCACCTTCCCCCTCGCCATGTTTGTTTTCTCTACCAATCAATGAGGTGTCATTTTTTTTGTGTAACTTGAGCATACAACCATTTGTACATTTTACAAGCAATATAGTTCTTTATACAACACAAGAAACAAGCTCATTACACATATGCAACATAATAAGAAGAAAGAAAATTCCTCAGCAAATCCATAGAATATGTGGTATAAAAAGAGCTTTATTAGGTCATCTTAAAATAATCCATAGAGGACATAGGTAAGGTGTGTCACAGCTTACGTGTTTCGAACAGAAGTGTTCTTATTCATAGCATACATAACAGATTCAAAACGTGTGTTTTAAAATCACAGTTAGCCAATCCTGACACATTAACTTAGTAACAGCTCTACACATCATTTAGAAGAGAAACAGGTTTCATGTATAGAATAATCACAAAATGTGTATGCGCATATAGAAACCTTTGAAAAATTTGCTTTATAATGCGATTACATAAAGTGTATTTTTTGTTTAGATAGAATAAAACAACAAAATATATCCAGAAAAATATCATCAAATAGAGAGCATCTCTTATGAACACAATCCACATAGTGTATAAATAAATTGTTATGCATATTTAGGCACTGGATGTACATAGACAAAACATATCCATGTCATCCAGAAATTTCATGGTGATGAGTATGTTTTTCATTTGAAAGCATATATTACAAAACAAAAAATATTGTAGAATATGTCATTTAAAACAGTAATCAAACAGAGAACCTCAAGATTTGATATGAATTTTATAAGGCATTTATCGGCATTACTGTATGAAACATTCCATTATGAAATTGCACTACTAGAGATTAAACATTAGGAAATGGTAGGTAGTAGATGTCCATTTTAAAGACAAGCTTTATAACTCAAAATATTTTGTATAAAATATATAATGACAATTATAAGATATATCCAACACCGTTATTGTGAGGAACACAGCGATTATCTCTGTATAAGACAAAAATAGGAAGAACAGCACAAGGACCTTATATGTATCTAGAATTGTAGGCTATAAGGAGATAAGGTAACCTCAATAAAGATATAAGAGGTCGCCTCTCCAGTTTAACCCTTTGGGGTAAAGGGTCTCCATTTGGAGAATCCAATAGGCTTCCCTTTTAAAAAGATGTCTTTTCTAGTCTCCCCCCCCCCCTTAAAATGTTTCCCCACTAGCTCAATGCCATAAAACCTAAAAAATTCAAGAGAATTATTATGTTTATCAATGAAATGATTGGCAGCCCCAGACGTTTTTGAGGATTTTTTTGTTATGTCTGATATATGTTCCGCTATACATATTTAAAGCTTTCTAGTTGTACATCCTACATAGTTTAAATTACAAGAGACACATGTAATCATATAGATTACATGGTGCGTGTCACAATTTATGAATGAATCTTATTGTTAGGCAAGTTAAATTCTCTGATCTTCATGCTGTATTTGCAAACATTGTATCTATTACCACCACATTTGAAAAAACCTTTTTGCGAGATATTTTACTGGTGATAGTGGATGAAAAAAGAGACTGGGTGCAAGAATGTCACCTATAGAAGTCAGCAATGACTAAGGACGCGGAAGTCGTCTGAAACGCGTTGGCAGCGTGCATTACCTTACATCCACCTTTCTTTGTGGGATATTGCCTCCCTGTTTTATCATTGTTCTAATAAAATTGGAATATCTTCCATTTTAAACCATTTATCCTCTACGATATTTTTTGCGCTGGAACCTATCCTGTACCGTTGCCATGTGGCAGAAGACACTGGACGTGGCAGAAGACACTAGACGTGGCAAACGACAGCAGGTGCATTATACACTACTCCAACACTAGTAAGCACAGGAACTAGAACACAGCACGGGATACAAGGACAGGTAACAGGGCTCAGGTAACAACTAGAACGGGAAACACTAAGAGACCATTTGCAAGTCAGACTTGGGATAAACTAACAACACTCAGGCAAGGATCAGAAGGGCTGGGCAATCTTATAGACCAGGAAATAAAGTGGATTGATGATGACGATCGTTTTCATGGCACGCGCTGGCCCTTTAAGAGCAGACACGAGTGTGCGCATGCACCCTACGGGACACAGCAGACCGGAGCGTTAGTGAGCGCTGGTGTCTCCTAGGAAGGAGATGGGGACCAGCACTCATGGATCCATGGCTGCGGGCGTCGGGAGGTGAGTATACCCGAAAGCCCGTGGCCATGGACGCTACAGTATCCCTCCTCTTACGCCTCCTCTTCTTGGGACCAGAGTGAGAGGGGAATTTCTTAATGAGAGAAGGAGCACTGAGGTTCTTTTCTGGCTCCCAGGACCTCTCCTCAGGACCAAACCCTCTCCAGTCCACCAAATAGAAAGTCCTTCCTACTACCCTTTTGCAGTCCAGGATCTCCCTCACTTCGAACACATCAGAAGAACCGCTGGGAGCAACTGTGGAACTAGAAGTCTTGCTGTAGCAGTTCAGGACCACTGGTTTCAGGAGGGACACATGAGAGAAGTTGGGGATTCTGAGGGTAGGGGGAAGCCGCAGCTTATAGGAGACAGGGTTTATTTGTTGCAGAATTTCAAAAGGACCAAGGAACCTGGGAGCAAACTTGTATGAAGGCACCTTCAAACGAATGTTCCGAGAGGATAGCCAGACTTTGGTGATACTGAGGCGGCTCTTTTCTCTTTGCATCTGCTTTGCGCTTCATGCGATCGACTGCCAACAAAAAAGAGGACCGTGTCTGTTTCCAGATTTGCAGAAAGTCCCCAAATGCAGAGTCAGCAGCGGGTACCTGAGATGTAGTCGACACTGGAAGAGGGACTCTAGGATGTTGACTGTACACAATGTGAAATGGAGTGGAAGTGGTGTACTCACTTGTGTGGTTGTTGTACGAGAACTCGGCCCATGGAAGAAGCTGTACCCAGTTATCGTGCTGTAAAGAGATGAAGTGGCGGAGATAATTCTCCAAGATCTGGTTAATCCGCTCGACTTGCCCATTGGACTGGGGGTGATAGGGTGAGGAAAAGTCCAAACTCACATCCAGGAGTTTAGAGAGGGCTCTCCAGAACTTTGAGGTAAATTGAACCCCCCCGGTCAGACACAATGTGGAGGGGCAAGCCATGCAAGCGAAAGATGTGTTAAATGAAGAGACTCGCCAGTCGGGGAGCAGAAAGTAGGCCAGTCAGCGGGATAAAATGTGCCATCTTCGAGAACCGGTCCACTACCACCCACACAGTGTTGCATCCCGCTGAGGGGGGAAGGTCTGTGACAAAGTCCATCACAATGTGCTGCCAGAGGGCATTGGGTACAGGCAGAGGTTGAAGCAGGCTGGCAGGCTTGGACTGAGTAACTTTGTTAGAAGCACACACCGTGCAAGAAGAGACAAAGTCCAGAACATCCTTGGGTAGCGTGGGCCACCAGAAGTGACGAGCAATCAGGTCTCGGGTTTTACGCACACCAGCGTGCCCAGCCAGTTTAGAACTGTATCCCCAGCGGAGAATTCTTCTCCTGTCTGTCAACCGAACAAAAGTCCTCCCCGGAAAGATGTCTCTAACCTGCATAGGATTAGCATCGACAATGCACGATGGGTCTATGATAGTTTGAAGGGACTCCACCGTGTCTTCCGTCTCAAGAATGTGAGGGACGATGCTCTGTCTAGATCATTTGTCAGCGGGACAGTAGTCGAGCACAAATTGGAAACAGGTGAAGAACAGCGACCACCTGGCTTGACGGCGATTTAATCGTTGAGCGGACTGAAGGTAGGTAAGGTTCTTGTGGTCGGTGTAGACTAAGATGGGGTGAGCTGCGCCCTTCGGAAGATGTCTCCACTCCTCCAGAGCCAATCTGATGGCCAGTAACTCCCGATCCACAATAGAGTAATTGCGCTCTGCAGAAGAAAAAACTCTTGAGTAGTAGCCACATACTACTGCCTTTCCTTTGGAGCACCTCTGGAACAGAAGTGCACCTGCACCAACAGAGGAAGCGTCCACCTCCAATGAGAACTGCCGAGGTATGTTAGGATAATGGAGGATCGAGGCTGAAGTGAAGGCTTTCTTGAGGCTAACAAATGCGGACTCTGCCTCTGGAGTCCACACCTTGGCGTTCACACACTTCTTGGTAATGGTAGAGATGGGAGCCGTCATCCGAAAGAAGTTTGGAATAAACTGCTGGTAGAAATTGGTGAATCCCAGGAACCGCTGTATGGCCCTTAGGCCTTGAGGACGTGGCCATTCCAGGACAGACTTTAGTTTCTCAGGATCCATCTTAAGACCTTAATCCGAGATGATGTAGCCCAGGAAGGGCAAAGACCTCTTTTCAAAGACACACTTCTCCAACTTGGCATATAAACGATTCTCCCTTAGTCGCAGAGGGACGTGCCTCGGATGGGTAATCAGATCTGGGGAGGAAATCAAAATATCATCGAGATAAGCTACAACACACATATAGAGGAGATCTCGGAAGATATCATTGACAAATTCCTGAAATACTGCGGGAGCGTTACACAGTCCGATGGGGATCACTAGGTATTCGTAGTGCTCATCACGGGTGTTAAATGCCATCTTCCATTCGTCACCACGGCGAATCTGGATTAGGTTATAAGCCCCCGCAGGTCTAGCTTAGAAAAAATTTTGGCTCCTCGTATGCGATCAAACAGCTCGGATATAAGTGGCAACGTTTATTTGTTCTTGACCGTGATCTGGTTGAGACCACGGTAGTCCATGCAAGGTCGAAGAGATCCATCGCTCTTCTTAACGAAGAAGAAGCTGGGGAGGAAGATTTTCGTATAAAACCCCTCTCCAAATTATCTTTGATATAGGCTGACATAGATAAAGTCTCTGGTGGCAAGGAGAGAGGATATACCCCACGGGGAAGAGAAGCATTTGAAACCAGTACAATGGGACAGTCATAATTCCGATGTGGAGGCAATGTCTCAGCCTCTCGCTTGCTGAAAACATCCACAAAACTGGCATACTGAGATGGTAGATCGGAGAGTGACTGAGGCAGAGGGGGTATACCAGGACGGACTTGTGACAGGCAATGGCTATGGCATCTGCAACCCCATTGAAGAATTTTTTCGGAAATCTATTCAAGAACCGAGGTGTGTAGGCGAAGCCATGGCAGGCCCAGCAGGATAGGATTGATAGCCTTAGGTAGTACAAGGAAGGCGATCTGCTCAAAGTGAAGAGCTCCGACCCGTAGTGTTAACGGTTCTGTGATGAACACAATCGGATCGGGCAATGGTAGGCCATTCACAGAAGCAACAGCCAGGGGTCTCTCCAGAAGAACTGTGGGTAGATGTAAACGATCCACTAGATCCTGCTGGATAAAATTAGCAGCTGCTCCGGAGTCAAGATAGGCGGAGGAGGGATGTGACATCTCTCCAGAGACGATGGCAACAGGAATCGATAATTTGGGAGAGGTTTTAACGTTTGGAGACATCCCACCTAGAGTTGCCTCTCCAACCAACCCTAGGTACTGGAGTTTCCCGGTTTTTGTGGGCATTGGCGCACAAAATGACCCTTAGGGCCACAATACATATATAGTCCAGAGGAGCGTCTGCGCTGCTTCTCCTGTTCAGACAACCGGATTCTGTCTACCTGCATGGGTTCTTTAGGTAGCACACTAGGGGAAGGCAATAGTGGTCTCTGGACCGTGGGTGCTGGTCTGTGGACCCGGCTCTCCTGTCGAACCTCTTGAGTGCGTTCCCGGATTCTCATATCAACCCGAGTGGCTAACAGGATGAGGGCATCCAAGGTAGAAGAAAGGTCGCGGGCTGCCAGTTCGTCCTTGATGTGAGAGGACAGTCCCTGCCAGAAGGTTGCCACCAGTGCCTCATTGTTCCATGCCAGCTCGGCTGCCAGGGTACGGAAGGAGATAGCATACTCCCCTACTGTGGAATCCTCCTGCTTGAGGGTCAACAGAGTAGCTGCGGCAGAGGATGTTCGACCCGGCTCCTCGAACACGGCATGAAAGGACTGCAGGAACAAGGCTAGGTCCGAGGATACAGGTCCCTGTTGCTCCAAGAGTGGGTTCGCCCATGCGAGGCCCTTGCCAGCAAGAAGGGAGATGATAAATCCTACCTTGGCCTCCTCGGAGGGGAAGAGATGAGCCTGTAGCCTAAAATGAACCGTGCATTGGTTAATAAATCCTCTACATGCTCTGGGAACACCGTCGTAACGAGGAGGAAGAGGTAGAGAAACTGTGGATCCGGAACAAACAGGAGGAGCAACGGGCAGTGGCACAGCTACAGCCTCTGGAGGAAGAACTGGAGGTGGAACAGTGAGTAGATCCAGACGAACGAAGATAGAATTCACAGCCTCAAGGAGTTGATTCTGACGTGTGCGTAGGTCATGCATCTCCGTCTGTATCTTCTGGACTGCGGACTTGGGCTGGCCAGCGGGTTTCATGGCCTGAGCGTACTGTCTCTATCACAGGGTATGTGGACCCACAAGGCGCTCCGATGTAGCAGAGAGGCAGCTGACCAGGTAACAGTCTATACAAAAAGTCAATAGCAGTTCGTAACACTTGGGTACCTGAACTAGTCCAGACAGTGGCTGTGGCTTCAACACGGATGGAGGTCGGTGCAGCAGGTAGCGCCAGACGTGGCGGGCAGTACGAGGTGTGGCAGAAGACACTGGACGTGGCAGAAGACACTGGACGTGGCAAAAGACAGCAGGTGCAGTAGACACAACTCCAACACTAGTAGGCACAGGAACTAGAACACAGCACAGATACAGGGACAGGTAACAGGGCACGGGTAACAACTGGAACGGGAAGCACTAAGGGACCATTTGCAAGACAGACTTGGGATAAACTAATAACGCTCAGGCAAGGATCAGAAGGGCTGGGGCCATCTTATAGACCAGGAAATCAAGTGGATTGAAGATGATGATCGTTTTCATGTGTGCGCGCTGGCCTTTTAAGAGCGGGCACGAGCGTGCGCGCGCACCCTATGGGACACAGCAGACCGGAGCGGAATTAAGTGCTGGCGTCTCCTAGGAAGGAGATGGGGACCAGCGTTCATGGATCCATGACTGCGGGCGTCGGGAGGTGAGTAAGCCCGACGGCCCGTGGCCATGGACGCTACACAGAGTAATGTCTTGGTTTAACATTGGGATATATTTATTTATGATGTTAATAATTTCCATATAATTGAAGCTATGAGCAGTGGAAAAAACTATGGGGGATATGACTGGGGAAATAATTTTTCTGCTGTTTTCTAAAAGAGACCGTTGTGACTTATTATTTATGTAATTTGTACCTTTTTACACCATATATTCTATGGATGTGCTGAGGAATTTTCTTATTTCTAAATATCGAACTTCTTGCCTGCCTGCCTGCAAGCCCCCTCTTCAACTGTACTCCATTGAGGAACTACAGATCCCAGAATGAAGACTGGGTGAGCAGACTTGTGGCTTTTTTTCTGCCTTTTGTTCTCTTTTTTTTTTATTGACTGTGGCTAGTGGTGCTCCCACTTTCGTTACATTTTCTAAACATAGCTATTTCCGAATTTTTTCACTATGTCTAAAGAAACATATGGGCTTGATTTAAACCATGATTTAGTCTCTACCATCAGTAAAGAAGCACTTTTAAATCCTATCTATGATATCACTATCATGGATGAACGTTTCTCTAAACTAGCACAAGTTTTTGGGCAATCAAACCCACATGGTACGCGCACAACGGAATGAAAAGTGCTTTTTTGCACTTTAGAGAAGCTATTAAGTTCAGAGCAACGCACGTGGGGGGATCATAACACGCTGAAAATGTATGTGGAACGTTATATGATCCCAAGAGGTCTCAGAATTAAAAAAAAATTATAATTCACCACGATATACTCAGAATTTGTGGTTGAATGGAATGAAATTCTGTCAGGTTGCTCTATCAAACTCATAAAATTAATTATCAAATATAAAGAAGCAAGACTAAATTATATCAAAATAGGAATCAAACATGTAGAAATGTCTCTTGAGAAATACACCACCTTATCGGATTTTGAAAATTTGCAAACTAAACTGAAAATAAATATTTCAAAATTGGAGACGATTATTATGGACGTTAAAAAAAATAAATACCAACGTGATATTGATGATTATGCCAATGACCGAATATACAGCTGGAATCATGACAAACAAAATAATCCTAGACCTATTCTAAGGAAAAAAAATCAAACAAATAAAAAAAAAACAATGCTCGCTCCCAAGATCTTCATGTCAGATTTTCTTCAAGAGAGGCTGAAACCTCTGAATCAAATTCTACTACAGATTTCACTGAATCAGAGAGAGTCCAGAACTCCGAAAAATATACACCACAAAAAAACGGTGATTTGATTGTGCGCTCAAAAATGAATACGGAGGGGTGGCAGGCGGCAGAGAAACAAAAAGATACCAGATGAGGAAAAGACCAACTTATCTGGACATTCCAACAACAATAGTGGCATCATACTATATCCAACAATTATAAACAAAAATTAAATATATGTTCTTTCAAAGGCACTACATTTTGTACCTACGTGTAAATTGTAATATTTTCCAAACTATACTGGATGTCAAGAAATATGCCCATCTACTGACAGTAAAGAGAATTTTTTTTGAAAAGGATAACCGTCAAGAAATCAAACATAATTTCTGTAATACAAATGATGAATTGGTTTCAAATTCCTCCATGTCAAACACTATGGACACAATTGATCATAGTTCACACTAATGCAGTTTTTCCAACTATGAATTCCAATATTTGAATTTTTCGGAACAAAAAACACTTTTACATCTGACAGATCTGTATAATGAGAGTAATAGAGGTGTCTTACATGATACACAGGTAGCTGATTTTCAATAGTCGAATCAAAGTTTCTACCCAACACAATCTAGTATCCTGGATGCTTTCAGTTTTGTATAGAAAGGGATCTGAAGTCATTGTATGATGAGGTCTCAACTCCCATTTCAGATAATACTGAAAGAGATCCCGTTAGCCATAAACACAATCTTACAAAAAATTATTTTCTGCCCTTAATAATCTAAATAAAAATATTGTTATACGAAGAGCTGATAAGGGGGGAACAGTAGTAGTATTAGACTCCTGTTCATACAAAAAACAGGTATGTGAACTACTGGACTATATCAACACTTGTCGCAAATTAATGCTTGATCCACCCACAATTATGTACAAGTGGGCGTGTATTGTGTATGTACATCTGGGCGTTTTTACTTCTTTTACTAGCTGGGCGTTGTGAATAGAAGTGTATGATGCTGACGAATCAGCATCATCCACTTCTCTTCGTTAACACCCAGCTTCTGGCAGTGCACAGACACACAGCGTGTTCTCGAGAGATCAAGCTGTGACGTCACTTCCTGCCCCAGGTCCTGCATCGTGTCGGACGAGCGAGGACACATCGGCACCAGTACTCCCTTTAACCCCTTCAGGACTGAGCCTGTTTTGGCCTTCAGGACTAAGCCGATTTTTCAAATCTGACATGTGTCACTTTATGTGGTAATAACTCCGGAATGCTTTTGCCTATCCAAGTGATTCTGAGATTGTTTTTTTGTAACATATTGTACTTTATGTTAGGGAAAAAATTTGGTCAATAAATTCAATATTTATTTGGAAAAAACACCAAGATTTAGAGAAAATTAGCAAAAATTAGCATTTTTCTAAATTTAAATGTATCTACTCGTAAAACAGATAGTAATACGACAGAAAATACTTACTAGTTTATATTTCCCATAGGTGTACTTTATGTTTGCATCATTTTTTGAACATTCTTTTATTTTTCTAGAACGTTACTAGGCTTAGAACTTTAGCAGCAATTTCTCATATTTTCAAGAAAATTTCAAAAGCCTATTTTTTCAGGGACCAGTTCAATTCTGAAGTGGCTTTGAGAGCCCTATATATTAGAAAGTCCCCATAAATCACCCCATTTTGAAAACTGCACCCCTCAAAGTATTCACAACAGCATTCAGAAAGTGTTTTAACCCTTTAGGTGTTTCACAGGAATTAAAGCAAAGTAGAGGTGAAATTTACAAAAATTTTTTTTCGAAAATTCATTTGTAATATATTTTTTCTGTACCACAGAAGGTTTTACCCAAGAGATACAACTCAAGATTTATTGCCCAGATTCTGCAGTTTTTAGAAATATCCCACATGTGGTCCTAGTGCGGTAATGGACTGAAACACCGACCTCAGAAGCAAAGGAGCACCTAGAGGATTTTGGGGCCTCCTTTTTTTAAGAATATATTTTAGGCACCATGTCAGGTTTGAATAGGTATTGTGGCACCAAAACAGTAAAGACCCCTCAAAAGTGACCCCATTTTGGAAACTACACCCCTCAAGGAATTTTTCTAGGGGTAAAGTTAGCATTTTGACCCCACAGTTGCTTTACTGTATTCATTGGAATTAGTCTGTCTACTTTTTTTTTCTGTAAGAACGTAGACATTTTTAATTTTTACAAGGAATAAAAGAGAAAAAGCACCCCAACATTTGTAAAACAATTTCTCCTGATTACGTAAATACCCCATATGTGGTAATAAACTGCTGTTTGGAAGGAGCGCTATTTGGCTTTTGGAGCTCAAATTTAGCTGGAATAGATTTTGGGGGTCATGTCGAATTTGCAAAGCCCCTGAGACACTGAAACAGTGGAAGCCCCCCAAAAGTAACCCGATTTGGGAAACTACACCACTTAAGGAATCTATCTAGGGGTATAGTGAGCATTTATGCCCCACACGTCTTTTGCAGAATTTATTAGAATTAGGCCGTGAAAATTAATATCAACATTGAATTCAATTCAATTTCACAAAGGATAAAGGAGCAAATGCACCCCAACATTTGTAAAGCAATTTCTCCCAAGTACTGCTACACCCAACATGTAATCATAAATGTTTTTTTATTTTTTCTGAACTGATCCATGTTTTGCTTTTTCTTTTTCGTTTTTCCTCCCCGCTTTCCGAGAGCCACAACTTTTTTATTTTTCCGTCAATAGAGTGGTGTGAGGGCTTATTTTTTGCGGGACGAGCTGTAGTCTTTATTGGTACCATTTTTTGGTACATAAGACTTTTTGAGCACTTTTTCTAAAAAAATTTTGGTAGAGCGAAGGTGACCAAAAAACTGATTTTGCCGTTTAAAATGCTTTATTTTTCACGACGTTCACCGTGCGAGTTCAATAATGGTATATTGTAATAGCTTGGACTTTTACGGACACAGCGATACCAATTTTGTGTATTTTTTTTATATTTTTTTACATTACTTTAGAGAAAAAAATTTAAATGGGTTCCTTTTTGGACTTTAAATATTTATTACATTTTTTCCACTAATAATAACTATTTACTTTTGTTTTTACATATTTTATTAGTCCCCATAGGAGACTTGAACCAGCGATCGTTAGATTACTGGTAGAATACACTGCAATACTAATGTATTGCAGTATATTGTCAATTTTACAGGCTCCTGTAACAGCGTGATAGATGTTTCTGTCCGTTAGTACCGGGTGTCCGCTGTAATATACAGCTGACACCCGCAGCGTATGGCGCGGGCTCAGCGTGTCAGACGCTTCATAGATCACCCCCCACACCATGACATGCTATTAAGTCATGGTGCGCGAAGGGTTTAATGCACAGCAGATGGTGAAGAGTGAAAATTACAATTTTCCACTGATGTGCCATTTTAGTGCACTATATGTTGTGCCCAGTTTGTGCCACAAATACCTCATAAAATATTAACCGGGTTCTCCCGGGTATGGCGATGCCATATCGGTGGACGTAAACGGCTGTTTGGGCACGCTGTAGGGCTCAGAAGGGAGGGACGCCATTTGGCTTTTGGAGCGCAGATTTTGCTTGGTAGTAGCTCTGGCGTTTTGCTGGTATTTCAGTTTATAATTTAGGGGCACATGTAGGCTGGGCAGAGTACATCAGGGGCATAATAAGAGGGTATAATAATGCGGTAAATAAATAATAATTCGCAGATATGTGGCCTTTGTGGCACTTATAAATGGCACCTGATCTTATCCACTTTTAGAACACTGAACATTTTGCATCGCCATATTCTGGGAGCCAGAACTTTTTTTATTTTTTCACCACCGGAGCCGTGTGAGGGCTTATTCTTTGCGGGGCAATCTGTAGATTTCATTGGTACCATTTTGGCATACATGCAATTTTTTTAAATCACTTTTTAAATCACTTTTTATTCCATTTATCGGCAAGCCAGGTGACCAAAAACCATAAATTCTGACAAATATTTTTATTTATTTTTTACAGCGTTCACCCTGGGCTATAAATGACCATTATATTTTATTCTGCGGGTCGGTATGATTACAGCGATACCATATGTATATAGTTTTTTTTATGTTTTGCAGCGTTTGCGCAATAAAATAACTTATTTAGAAAATAATTTATTTTTTGTGTCACCATATTCTGAGAGCCATAACTTTTTTATTTTTCAGTCAAAAAAGCTGTGTAAGGGCTTGTTTTTTTGTGGGACGGTTTGTAGTTTGTATCGGTACAATTTTGGTGTACATGCGACTTTTTGATCACTTTTTATTGTATATTTTGGGAGGGGTGGTGACCAAAAAACAGTGAGTCTGGCATTGTTTTTCTTTTTTTTTTTTTGCGGTGTTCACCGTGCGGGGAAAATAATATTATAGTTTTATAGTTGGGGTCGTTACGAACGCGTTGATACCAAATATGTGTACTTTTTTTTCCTATAATAAAAGACTTATTATAGGAAAAAAAGCAGTTCTTGTTTATGTCACTTATAACTTTTATTTTTACACTTTTTTTAAAACATTTTTATCCTTTTTTTTACTTTTTTCACTTGTCCCACTAGGGGACACTTAGACTTGCAGCTTTGATCGCTGCTGGAATACATTACACTACCTACGTAGTGTAATGCATTCCAACTGTCATTGTGACGTAAGTCACTCTGACAGGAAGCCTAGGAGGACCAGCAGAGGCTGGTCCTCATAGGCTTCTGTACATGGCAGCCCGGAAGACATTGTCTGGCGTCCGGTTGCCATGGGTAACATCGCCATCCCCTGTGATTTCACATGGGGGCTGCCGATTGGCGCTAAACACCTTAATTGTGGCGTTCAAAATTGAATGCCGCAATTAAGGGGTTAACTGCCGAAATCAGCGGCGATGGGCCGCTGATCGGCAACGGGAAATGCAGGGCAGACACCCTGCACAGTTAACCGCCGCTGCGGTGTAGCGCCGCACAGCGGTTAACTGTCAAAGCACAGACGTAACTGCACGTCAAGGTGCGCAAACTTACTGCACACATTGACGTGCAGTTACGTCAAGGTGTCGGAAGGGGTTAAAATTAACTAGGGACTCATCAACAGCAATGGACTTCTTGGAGGTGTATACTTGGGCAAATTTGGTACTGAAATGGTCTAAAAGGGGTCTAATTTTAAATAGGCGGTCAAAGCTGGGGTCACCTTGGGGTGGGCACTGTGCATTATTGCAGTAATGCAAAAATTGGAGAATTATTTCAAAACGAGACCTGGCCATCACCATGCGGTACATGCGGGGGGCAGTACAGTATATCTGTGCTCCAGTATGTTCTTATGAATGGCTTTTTCTGAAGCCCCATACGGAGAACAATACCCCAGCACTTCCTCATTTCCATGGTGTCTACCTGTTGGGCTTGGCGTAACTAGATGAGGCATTCTGGGCGATAAACTGTTGGGCATATAGGTTTTTTGGGTCACCATTAAGTCAATACATTCGTTAGTGAAATAAAATGTAAAGTCTATTTCCTGTAACCCTGCCATTTCAAATTGCATCCCTGGGGTGCCTTTAAGGGACCTGGGGCTCATAGTTCTCGGGGATTGGGATCTACATGGGGTCACTACTCTCGGGGGCTGGTGTAGTAGGCAACCGGGGGTGACATATTGACGGTTCCTCATCCTCACTTGATGAGGAAGAGGAGAGGTAGAAGAAGGTTTCTGTGTCACTCCCGGACTCGCTGTCCGAAGCAATAATGTCGTATGTCTCCTCAGCCAAAAATACTCTACGGGCATTCATGCTCTTTATCAGATAGGTATGTTGTGCAAAAACCTACATAACTTAAACTCCTATATATATTTTTTTGGAGTTTTATATTTTTTTAAAGAAATTTTATCGTTTTTTTTATAACAAAAGAAAAAAAAACAAGTGCTCGGAAAATACTAGAGAAAGGCTAGTATTAGGCAATCAGTTATGGCGATGTCACTGATCCGCCAGGGGACCCAGAAGGCGAGTTTGCGTCACTAACAAACCTACCTAACTAAACTAATTTTTTTTTTGAGTTTTATATTTCTAAAAAAAAAAGTGTCGTTTTTTTTATAACAAAAGAAAAGAAGTGCTAGTGAAAGGCTTGTATTCGGCGATCAGTGACAACAAAGTGACTGATCAGAACACAGGACAGCAATACTCGTCCCAGGAGTTTACAAAATAAGTTATGTTATATATTATAAATGGCAAAAAAGTAGGAGGAAAAAAAACCCTGTAGCAAGAATTTTGAACAATGATCAGCAACTTATTCAGTTACTGATCAACTGCAGCAACAAAAACCACAGCACAGGGAAACTAAACACTCGGGGGGGGGGGGTGATCAGGTGGTAAAGGGTGGAGGATGGGGGTAGTAGTATGTAGTATAGATATAGTAGTGTATATGAGTGTATATATATATATATATATATATATATATATATGCACACAGCTCTCGACACAACCGCTCTGCTCCCTCTTAACAACTGCAATGAGGGATACACAGTGGGATCATAATGAAAATGGCCACCAGTGTAATATGATTGGTCTGTTAAGACAGACAGACCAATCATAGCAATCACCGACGAGGGACCAGTCTGATTGGTCAGTGGCAGTGATAGTCTGCTGTCCAGGACAGCAGCTATGAATGCTCTAAAACTTTTATTTACTCCGCCGGTGCCCGATCCTCCACCTCCAACATGGTGACGGTCAGTCAGTAATGACTGACCTGTCACGATAACCGCCGATGAGGGACCCCTGTGATGGGTCCCTCAGCGTTAAGCAGTGACAGTCTGCTATCCAGGACAGCAGCTATCACTGCTCTAAACCTGTGTCTGGAGACAGAGGTGCCTGTTAACCACATGATGTAATAGTCCGTCAGTTTGCGTTAACAGGACAACGCCTGTGACAGACTATTACGTCACATAGCGGGAAGGGGTTAAATATCTTATTCCAGATTATCCAATTATGCCTATATTTCATGGACTACCTAAAGCCCACAAGGAGGTTTTTCCCTGTTCCCTATGTCCGATCATATCGGGCATAGGATCTTTGAATGAAAGACTTAGTGACAGTTTTCATGCGTCCACATTTGGGCAAATCCAACACTGAACCAGTTTCACGAAACTTGGCAAGCAGTTTGCAAACTGTAGCATGGGAGATGGGTGGTCTTGTAGGGTGTCATGCATTGAAATCTGCTGCAATGACCCGGGTACTGCGTTCACCAGACATCAACACAATTTCTGTCCGCGCCTCACGTGTTAACCTCTGCGACATGTCAATGGCTGTAAACAAAGAGAAGCTTGTAAATAACTCATGAAATAATAAAGTAACGTTAAAACCAAGCACACCATTGCTTTTCTTGTGAAATTCTCGATAAGTTTGATGTGTCACATGACCCTCTTCCCATTGAAAAAACTAAAGTTGGATACAAAATGTATCCATATAAATGGCCCACCCTGTATATATGTCATGGTGAGAAGAGTGTAATTTTTTCAGAAATTAATATATATAGAAATGCCATCATGTGGTATGGATGCTACATTGATGACCTGCTCCTTGTATGGGGTGAAGAGGTGGCGTCTATACCACAGTTTGTGGACTTCATTAATGATAACACCTTCAATTTAAAATTGACCTTTAATGTATCTAACACTCAAACTCCCTTTTTAGATGAACTTTTGATTGGGGAGGCTGAAAGGAAAAGTGTATCTACCTTTGGCAGGCAATACCATTTTATATGCATCTAGCTGTCACCCTAGTCACACTATCAAATCGATAGGGAGAATTAATCAGAGCAAGAAGAGCTTGCTCTGATTATTTGACTTTTGCTATACAATGCAAAGACATAGCAAAGAGACTTTCACACAGAGGTTATAAAAAGTGGATGTGCAAAAAAGGTTAAAATTCCATCAATAATAAATCACAAAGGTCTCTTTTGGAAAACAGCAGAAAAATGATTGCCCCAGTCTTATCCCCCATAGTTTTTCCCACTGCTCATTGTTCCAATTATACGGAAATTATTAACATCATAAAGAAATATATCCCAATGTTAAACCAAGACATTACTCTGTCTCAGATTATAAAACAAGACTGTAAATATTAGCTAGAAGAGGCAAAAGTTTAGGTGACATTCTGTCACCCAGTCTCATTTTTCATCCAATATCACCAGTAAAATATGGTTATCGCAAAAAGGTTTTTTCAAATGTGGTGGTAATAGACACAATGTTTGCAAATACAGCATGAAGATCAGAGAATTTAACTTGCCTAACAATAAAATACAAAAAAAGATTCATTCATAAATTGTGACACGCACCATGTAATCTATAGGATTACATGTGTCTCTTGTAATTTAAGCTATGTAGGATGTACAACTAGAAAGCTAAAAATACGTATAGCGGAACATATATCACCATAACAAAAAATCCTCAAAAACGTCTGGGGCTGCCAAACATTTAATTGATAAATATAATAATTCTCTTGAATTTTTTAGGTTTTATGGCATTGAGCTAGTGGGGAAATATTTTAAGGGAGGGGGGGGGGGCGACTAGAAGAGACATCCCTTTATTAGGGAAGCCTATTAGATTCTCCAAATGGAGACCCGTTACCCAAAAGGATTAAACTGGCGAGGAGACCTCATATCTTTATTGAGGTTCCCTTATCTCCTTATAGCCTACAATTCTAGAAACATATAAGGTCCATGCACTGTTCTTCTTCCTTTTTTTGTCGTATACAAAGAAAATAGCTGTGTTCCTCACAATAACGGTGTTGGATACATCTTATAAATGCCATTATATATTTTATACGTAATATTTCGAGTTATAAATCTTATATTCCAAATGGACATCTACTACGTTACCATTTTCTAATATTTAATCTCTAGTGGTGCAATTTCATAATGGAATGTTTCATACAGTAATGTCGATAAATGCCTTCTAATGTTCATATAAAATCTTGAGGCTCTCTGTTTGATTTCTGTTTTAAATGACATTTTACAATATTTTTATACTTTCTATTTGATTATATTTTTCTGAATATATTTTCTTGTTTTATTCTATCAAAACAAAAAATACACTTTATGTAATCTCATAAAGCAAACTTTTCAAGGTTTTCTATAAGCGCATACATATTTTGTGATTATGCTATAAATGAAACCTGATTCTCTTCTAAATGATGTGTAGAGCTTTTAATAAGTTAATGTGTCATAATTGCCTAACTGTGATTTTAAAACACATGTGTCAAATCTGATACGTATGCTGAGAGTAGGAACACTTCTGTTCGAAACCCGTAAACTGTGACACACCTTACTTGTGTCCTCTATGGATTTTTCTAAGATAACCTAATAAAGCTGTTTTTATACCATATGTTCTAAGGATGTGCTGGGGAATTTTCTTTCTTCTAAATATCGAATTTCTTGCCTACCTTTAAGCCACCTCTCCCATTGCACTCCATTGAGGAACTACAGATCCCAGAATGAAGATTGGGTGAGCAGACTATATCTCTATAAGCAGAATCCAAAATACAAGACAGCACTCCAAATTCAGTGAAAAAATAGGATCACTTTAAGCACCACATGCAACGTTTCAGCCCTACTCCATGGGGCCTTTCTCAAGCAAAGTACATATTAAAACAATATAAATACAATGTTGTATAATTCGTCAGTTTAGAAACATAGTATCAATATATATATATATATATATATATATATATATATATATATATATATATATATTTATGTTTATATATATATTATCCAAAATACAAATGAACATGGTTCAATACTCAAAAAACATATGCAAAACTGAAAATCGACCCTAATTGAGTATTATAGAC
The DNA here is from genome assembly GCF_050947455.1 of Rhinoderma darwinii. NCBI lineage: Eukaryota > Metazoa > Chordata > Amphibia > Anura > Rhinodermatidae > Rhinoderma > Rhinoderma darwinii. Next base: position 69,447,404 of record NC_134689.1, read on the forward strand.
AAGTAACAAGCAGGTCACATCAATACCCCAGTTTTATTTAAATTTGAGGAATACACTGGGATATGCGCGTCAAGGCGGCTGGTTCACTTTCGCTCTGACTCTCACTCTGACTCTCCAGGTATATTCCTGTTATTCACTCCACATCACTGTGCTTTTGACACTTTTATTGTATCTTGTATTGTGACTTTATTAGATAAGAGATACTTCATCATCCAGCTGTAAAGGATCTGCCAGGCACATCTTCGGGGTTAACTCCCATAATTAATCAGTCAGCACCTGAATCTACATCCCTGAGACTGACTCCAGCTTCCACCACTCAGGCTGGCAGGCTTAGGAGTGGGAGAGCCTATCGCAACCTGGCCAGACTCAGCTAGCTCCCGCCCTCGGTCTATTTAAGCCTGCCCTTCCTGTCCCTCGGTGCTTGTGATTCTTTTCGTGTGGTTTCCTGGCCCAGCTACAGCTCCTTCTATTTTGATCCTGCTCCATACAGACCCTGGCTTACTGACTACTCTTCTGCTCTTCGTTTGGTACCTCGCACGCTCCTGGCTTGACTCGGCTCGTTCACCACTCTGGTTGCTCACGGTGTTGCCGTGGGCAACTGCCCCTTTCCCTTGCTTGTATTCCCTTGTATGTTTGTCGTGTTTGTCGTGCACTTACTGAGCGCAGGGACCGCCGCCCAGTTGTACCCCGTCATAGTGGTGAGTAGACTAGGGCTCACTTGTCCGTTTCCCTACCCCCCGTCATTACACCAGCACTGTGTAGACTGATTACCTTCTTTGACTAGATACATTATCATTGTTACTCTAAATAAAACTGGGGTATTGATGTGACCTGCTTTTTACATGTAGATACAGTTTGGCTCATCAGTGCAGAGAGTAGTTACTTACCGCATGTGTACCAGCTTTTTTGTTGTTTCAGCTTTACACATTTTCCGTTGTACTTTGTTGTTTTAATTTTTAATCAATAAAATTATATTTTATACCTTCATCACTCGCGTTTATAATACTCAATTAGCGTCAATTTTCAGTTTTAGATACACATTATATAGTGAAACAATCTTCAATGTGATGAACAAGATATGATGATTGTATTTCATCAAATATTAAGAGGGCATTTAGCCCATACTGTATATAAGACCCCAAAAAAGTATTAAGTACCAATACATAAAGTGCAGGTGTACAAAATTGAAGATAATAAAAACATTTAATCAATAGTATTGGGCTCACCATCTGGGGGATCCCCTCACTTCCTCCATGCTGTTCCAATCTCTCGGTGTTTTCCGAGAGTAAGTGTGCATGCGTTAACCCTAATGTCTCGCGCATGACTGTTCCTACCATTCATTCCAAAATGAGTTGTGACCCGCACTGACTAATGGAGTGGCAGAGGGACTTAGATGACTACACGAATGGAAATATATACAACTGGCAAATTGAACAGAAGAATTATCGTCGATATGTTGGAAATGATCGTCCAGAAAATAGGCGTACAAGAAACGAGGGGATACAAAGTGGCAACTCTACTGTGGAGAATAAGGAGCAGGATTTTTTAGGTCTGGCCTTGGACGAAGTACTTCAACATACCACCAACGGAGACACCGACGCGGGAGCAGAAAGCACTTCAGACAACGCAAACCCCAGGCAACCCAGGTTGCCCAAACCAGTGATCACTCGGACACAATCCCTCCGCAAGATGGACAATCAATCGAAAAATTTGTGGTAAATATCTCTTCTGTTATATTAACAAAAGCACAATATGCTGTACTCAACAAGGGTTTATCATTTTGTCCAACATCTAAAACTGATTGGTTCTATTTAGTACTTGATTTGCATATATTTTATCGTACAATTAAATTGAAAACCTGGTTTGCGGAGCAGAATATGCTCCCAGCAATGATAGATCTGGAGAATTGAAACTATGTGATTTTAATCTTTCTCTCAAAAGCGATTTTGTCCTATTCTGTAATGTGTCAGCAATTGAAACTTTTATTACGGCTGTCAAATTAGACATCAAATGCCTGAAAGAATGATCAAAAACTCAGAAATTGAAACATCCCAATATGACTAAAGAGGCACTTATAGAATCCAAAGGAAACACTAGGATTACAATTAAGCAAGCAGACAAGGGGGGAGCAGTAGTGGTGATGGATACTAAGGATTATATTGAAGAGATTATGAGACAGTTACAAGATAGAAAGATCTATGGTGTACGAACAACAGATCCACATAAGAAGACTCATTGACAGAATACTATATGAAGACAATATTATTGATGATAATTTGAAAAATTTCCTATCAGTACAACATTCAGTTCCACCAATTTTATATATACGCCCAAAAATACATAAGTCCCTTGTTAAACCTCCTGGGAGACCCATAGTATCCAGCTTTGGCTCTATCTTTGGAAAAAGAATGTCCAACTTTTTGGCTAAGGTATTGCGCAAGTACGCAATTGAAGTGCCCTCCTATATTCAGGATACCTCAGATTTTCTACTGAAAATCAAAGATATTCAAGTCCCTACTATGGCCCTACTTTGCTCGTTCGACGTAGTGAGCCTATACACGTCGATTAACCACAGTAGAGGTACCTCCTCAATTTATAGGGCTCTGGTTAAACAGTGAATATACACCTGCATGCATAGAGTTCTTACTCTCCTTATTGGATGTAGTTCTGAGATACAACTATTTCTTATTTCAGGATCAATTTTACATACAACTCAGAGGGATGGCAATGGGTGCCAATGTGGCACCAACCTATGGCAACATTTTTATGGCGACATTGGAGAGAGAGTCAATCTATGTATCTCACCACTTCAGGCATGTCCTGAGTTGGTGGAGATACATGGATGACATTTTTTTAATTTAGCTAGGGACAGTGGAAGTACTGGAACGGTTTCATAACTGTCAAAAATATCGATATAGACATACAATTTACATTAGTACAGTCAAGTACTTCAATACAATTCCTAGATACCACAATAACCAAATCAGAATTAAAATTATCATCAGATATTTATACTAAAACTACAAACAGGAATAATCTCTTGAGATTTGAGAGTTGCCATCCAAGGGGCCTAGTTAGGGTGCTCCCTTATAGTCAACTACTTAGGGTGAGATGAATTGTGGATACAGAAGAGATAAACAATAAGAGGTTGGATGAAATGGGTGAGAACTTTATCTCCCGTGGGTATCCCAAAAATTCATTCAACATCACATGGATAGAGTATCTAAGTCCAACAGAGAGGGGCTCTTATCCATACAAACGCCCGCACAGACAACTGTGAAGAACATTATTAAGAGAGTACCATTTGCGGCCACGTACAATTAAACCAGTAATGATGTTGCAAAAATAATATGCAAACACTGGTCGATACTCAACAACAACCTGAGACATGCCCCAGCATTTTCGGTATCCCCACTGATGTGCTATAAACGTTCTAAAAATGTAAAAGAGATTAGAAAAAGCGGATGTAGGCTCTAATAAGAAACTAATCAAGAAATTCCTTGGTAAGAAAAAGTCGGAATGCTTTCCCTGCCTTGGTTGTGTAAACTGTAGATATATGATTAAGGAAGAACCTTTCATTCACCCCATGACTGGAAAAGAATTCAGAATTAAACAATACTTGACTTGCACATCGGAATGGGTAATTTACATGCTACAATGCCCTTGTAATCTTCTTTACATAGGGGAGACCACACTGGACTGCAAAACACACATAAATAATCATAGGTTTATAATTCACAGTAAAAGTCTAGATTTACCAGTGTTAAAGCACTTTGTGGAAGCTAATCATACAGAAAGGGATGTACACTTCAGAAGTATAGACCATATTGCCAAGCCTAGATGAGGAGGTGATAGAGTGTCTTTACTTAAAAAAACGCGAACTAAAGTGGATTTATAGATTACATACATTCCGTCAATACTGATTAAACGCTGATTTTAAATTGAGTGGTGTTGGATAGGAGACAACTTGCGCTTTGCCTTGCTGTCTTTTCTTTACATTAGGTGGAAATTGATGAGACAATAAGTACCTACTGTTTGACTAATGAGATTTTTTGTTCTATTTTCTGTCTATTACAGAGTTTAAGTTTTGAAGACTCCCCCAGTACGGATCCTCTCATTGAATAACTATGCATATCTTACAAACAATTACTAATATTGACTGATTCCATATTTACTTTATAATATCAATGTCTGTCTTTGAAACACCTTAGAGTGTGATTTAATCTACATTACATAAGGAAAGCCCTAAGTGAACACAAAAACAGTGTAGGTTTTATGTTATAGTCAACTGCTTCAATTTCCCTCACTAGAGGTCATAATGGTCCATTTGCGACGACATGTGCACGGTCTGTGTCACACGGATCTGACATCATGCCATTCCCTGCTAAAGTTGAAAAGTCCCTGTTTAAGGGGGACGATCATCTTTTGTTGGACATAATTAAACCCAAAGGGCGGAAGCAAAGTCTTTAAAAAAAACATACCCAAAATCTGTTATTCTTAAGTGGGACTTACATGGCTAATTCCTCAGTGAAGCTGACAAGAGTGATGTTATTGCAATTGAGCATGCACAGGATGCACTCCATTAGTCAGTGCGTGTCATGACTCGTTTGGGAATGAATGGTAGGTACAGTCATGCTCGAGAAGTTAGGGTTAACGCATGCGCACTTACTCTCGGAAGACTCAGAGAGATTGGAACAGCATGGAGGAAGTGAGGGGATCCGCCAGATGGTGAGCCCAATACTATTGATTAAATGTTTTTATTATTTTCAATTTTGTACACCTGCAATTTATGTATTGGCACTTAATACTCTTTTGGGGTCTTATATACAGTATGGGCTTAATGCCCTCTTAATATTTGATGAAATACGATGATCATATCTTGTTCATCACATTGAAGATTTTTTTTGCTATATACTATGTATCTAAACTGATGAATTATACAACATTGTATTTATATTGTTTTATTATGTACTTTGGTAAATTATGTATTTATATGTGCACTGTTCACTGAGTTGTATTGCTTGAGAAAGCCATGGAGTAGGGCTGAAACGTCGCAAGTGGTGATTAAAGTGATACTATTTTTTCACTGAATTTCGAGCGCTGACTTGTATTTTGGATTCTGCTTGGTTATTTGGAACATTGGTCATATTTCCGAACAGGAACTTTGCTCCCTGCACTAACTGAATGGTGCTACTTTTTTTTCAGTGTATATATATATATATATATATATATATATTTTATATATGTGTATTTTATACACAAAGTACCAGAACCAAGCTCAGTACATATACAACACCAGTATCAAGCTCAGTACATATACACAACTTCAGAACCAAGCTCAGTGCATAAATACAACACCAGCACAAATACAGCTCAATTTAGTGCAACACCTGCCGTATAAGTTTGCACTAAATTGCATGTAGCTCCCAGCATGGATCGAACAATGGTAAGGATATGCTGGAAGATGCTATTTCACAAAAAAATCATACCACTCATCATCTCGCTGCAGATTATACAGTGACTACAATTCAGATTAGAGGCAGAATAAACATTTACATTAAGTGACTCACAGGTGACGTCACATTCTAGTTTTTCTTTTTCTCTTTTCTTCTCCATCCGGTCCAGACCTCTATGATGACTCCTCCCGGCCACAGCCCATTTCTGCAGTTTGCCGCTCAGATGTCTACAGCTTCTCACTTTTCAAAAAATTATTCTCCTATAAACGAAGATAAAGTTCTAATGGTGCCAGACACTGTGCCCCTAAATAAAATAGCGCCATACACTGTCACACACCCACTGTCCCCCCTGTACATAGTGGCCCCCAAGGAGCCCCTGTAGATAGTGCCCCACATACAGCCCCCTGTAGATAGTGCCCTACATATAACCACCCCTGTAGATAGTGGCCTACATATATCCCCCTCTGTATATAGTGCCCCACCTATAGCCCTCTCTGAAAATAGTTCCCCACATATATATACCGCCCCTTGTAGATAGTGCCCCACATGAAGATCCTTGTAGATAGTGCCCCACATATAGCCCCCTGTACATCGTGTTCCAAATTATTATGCACATTGGATTTAAGTGTCATAAACATTTAATTATTAGTTTTTCAATGAAACTCATGGATGGTATTGTGTCTTAGGGCTCTTTGGATCATTGTAATCAATCTCAGACACCTGTGATAATTAGTTTGCCAGGTGTGCCCAATCAAAGGAAAACTACTTAAGAAGGACGTTCTACATTATTAAGCAGGCCACAGGTTTCAAGGAATATGGGAAAGAAAAAGTATCTCCCTGCTGCCGAAAAGCGTGAAATAGTGCAATACCTTGGACAAGGTATGAAAACATTGGATATTTCAAGAAAACTTAGGCGTGATCATCGTACTGTGAAAAGATTTGTGGCTGATTCAGAGCACAGACGGGTTCGTTCAGATAAAGGCATAATGAGGAAGGTTTCTGCCAGACAAATTAATAGGATTAGGAGAGCAGCTGCTAAAATGCCATTGCAAAGCAGCAAACAGGTATTTGAAGCCGCTGGTGCCTCTGGAGTCCCGCGAACCTCAAGGTGTAGGATCCTCCAGAGGTTTGCAAGTGTGCATAAAGCTATTATTCGGCCACCCCTAAACAATGCTCACAAGCAGAAACGGTTGCAGTGGGCTCAGAAATACATGAAGACTAATTTTCAAACCGTGTTGTTTACTGATGAGTGCCGTGCAACCCTGGATGGTCCAGATGGATGGAGTAGTGGATGGTTGGTGAATGGCCACCATGTCCCAACAAGGCTGCGACGTCAGCAAGGAGGTGGCAGAGTCATGTTTTGGGCTGGAATCATGGGGAGAGAGCTGGTAGGCCCCTTTAGGGTCCCTGACGGTGTGAAAATGACCTCTGCAAAGTACGTAGAGTTCATGACTGACCACTTTCTTCCGTGGTACAAAAAAAAGAACCGCGCCTTCCGTAGCAAAATTATCTTCATGCATGACAATGCATCATCTCATGCTGCAAAGAATACCTCTGGGTCATTGGCTGCTATGGGCATAAAATGAGAGAAACTCATGGTGTAGCCCCCATGTTCCCCTGACCTCAACCCTATTGAGAACCTTTGGGGCATCCTCAAGCAAAATATCTATGAGGGTGGGAGGTAGTTCACATCAAAACAGATGCTCTGGGAGGCTATTCTGACATCCTGCAAAGATATTCAAGAAGAAACTGTCCAAATACTCACATATTCAATGGATGCAAGAATTGCCAAGGTGATATCAAAGAGGGGGTCCTATGTTAACATGTAACTTGGCCTGTTACGTTGTTTTGGATTAAAAGAGCTTTTGTAAATATGACCTCCTGATGCTGCAAATTCAACAAATTACCATTTAAGTTCTCTTTACAACCTTTAAAATGTTTTGATCTCTGTTGTGCATAATAATTTAAAACAGTGCATTTTGAGATTTTTACTTCTAAAAAAAAATCTGTTATCATTAGGAGATTTGTTCAATAAAATTTGCATTATACTCCAACGGTTGATGGCTTGAAGATTATACTGACTGTCATTTGCATTGACTATTTAGGAAAATCAGCGAAAAATAACATTTGCATAATAATTTGGAATGTTGTAATGACCGGGGGTAGGGAAACGGACAAGTGAGCCCTAATCTACCTGCCACTCTGTCCCTGCCTACTTGTAACGACCCGCCCTAGGCGACGGGGTACAACTGGGCGGCGGTCCCTGCACTCAGTAAGTGCACGACAAACATACAAGGGAATACAAGCAAGGGAAAGGGCAGTTGCCCACGGCAACACCGTGAGCAACCAGAGTGGTGAACGAGCCGAGTCAAGCCAGGAGTGTGCGAGGTACCAAACGAAGAGCAGAAGAGTAGTCAGTAAGCGAGGGTCTGTATGGAGCAGGAACAAAATAGAAGGAGCTGTAGCCGGGCCAGGAAACCACACGAAAAAGAATCACAAGCACTGGAGGAACAGGAAAGGCAGGCTTAAATAGACCGAGGGCGGGAGCTAGCTGAGTCTGGCCAGGTTGCGATAGGCTCTCCCACTCCTAAGCCTGCCAGCCTGAGTGGTGGAAGCTGGAGTCAGTCTCAGGGATGTAGATTCAGGTGCTGACTGATTAATTAAGGGAGTTAACCCTGAAGCTGTGCCTGGCAGATCCTTTACAAATGTGGTGTATATAGTGCTCCACGTATAGCTCCTCCAGTATATAGTGCCCCACATATAGCTCCCCTTTAGTGCCCAATGTATAGCCCACCCCTGTAGAGTGCTCCACATATACCCCACACTTGTATACGTATAGTGTCCAACATTTATCCCACTCCTGTAGATAGTGCCTCACATAGAGCTCTACCTATAGATAGTGCTCCACATATAGTCCACCCCTGTCTATAGTGCCCAACATATATCCCACCCCTGTAGATAGTGCCTCACATAGAGCTCTACCTATAGATAGTGCTCTATATATAGCCCATCCCTGTATATGGTGTCCAACATATAGCCCACCCCTGTAGATAGTGCCCTACATATATCTCCCCTATAAATAGTGCTCCACATATAGCCCACCTATGTATATAGTGAATCACATAAAGCTCCCCCTATAGTGATCCACATATAGCTCCCACTGTATACAGCACCCCCTGTAGATAGAGCCCCCCTGTAGATAATGCCACTCACATTTTTATTGGGATAAAAAAAAAATTAACATACCTTAATTCCGTTCCCGCGCCGTCTGGTGACAATGCATTCTGCCATGCCAATCGGGGCCTTTCATAGATGCAAGCGGCGCAAAGAAGCAATCGCTCTGCTTGCGTCGTTGAAAGATGCAAGTACAACTAAAGTGCAGGGGGGAGGAGGCAGCTGGTTTCAGTGGCACCGCCTCCCCCTCAGGGGGCAGCAGGCCACTGTCATGGATGGTGCGGCCCTGGCTCTCCCCCACCTTCCCTCTTAGTTGCGCCCAGGGAACGTGCCATGCCTGCCCCCCCTACGCCCCTGAGAAGGAGGATCACATATATTCCTCCTTTTCTAGCAAGCTACCTGCACATCTCCGGCTTGCCCTCCTCTCCTCTTCCACGTGGGCTGAACCACGGCATCTAAGCCGTTAGAAACAGGGGGCTATAACGTTGCATCGACCGCGATTGCGGGGTCTCAATGGTTGAGATGGTAGCCTGGGGAGGTAATCAAGTCCCCTAGGTCTGCCATCTTTGTGCTTCGGCAGGTGTTAATAGGTTAATCTCAGAATCACAATATACAGTACTGCAATACATTAATATTGCAGTATATAGTGCAAGTAATCCAACGATCGCCGGTTTAAGGCCCCTAGGAGGACTAATAAAAAAAGTTATATTTAAAAGTTAATACTGTTAAATAAAGGTTTTTTTTAATAAATAAAAAAATATATATTAATAGTTTAAAAAAAACACCTTTTTTTTTAATTTCCTCTCCAAAAAAATGTAATACATTTTTTTTTTTTAAATTAGCATATCTGGTATCACCGCATCCATAAAAGTATATGGGTGTATGGAGTAATATTACCTGTTGCCCTAGAGCTGCACTCCTTTGCCGTGAATCTGACGTTTTAGGGTCTTCTCTGTGTTAGTCTCAAAATGGCCACAGCGCTTCTCAGAGTCTAAGACGCTCCCTATGTTCTCGGATTGGGCAGAACTGCTCATGTGAGCAGGTCAAGCTAATCCGAGTACAGTGAGAGTATCTCAGACACGTAGTCTAGGAAGCACTGCAACTATTTTTGGACTACACCTAAAGCGTCATAGGGGCGCAGGTGGAGCGCACCGAGTAATATTACTTCATATGCACCATCATATTTAAAATGTCGTCACGGAATCGGAGGGTTGATTTAAGTTGTATTATAAAAAGGTGCAGTCGTTTTTGTAACATGGCATTTTATCATTTTGATATGAAAATCTAATTTTTTTGTTTAGTATTGACATGTTTAATTGTTAACGATAAACCAGAGTTGCTAAAGAATTACATCAGATATGAACCCCAAAAAAATATTTATAAAGAGAAACAGAATTTATTAGGATTGAGATGGGGGGTAAAAAATTATGCATTGTACTGCATATATAAATCCGTGGGTTGTGGCCTCTCAAAGAACATATGGCCAAGTGTTTAGCAATTAACGAACGTTTATTCATAAAATGTTTTGTTAAAAAATATTTTCACAGGCCCTAAATTCTTGACAATAATCATAAAAATAATAAATATTTAGTATAATATATACCTCTTTATTGATGTATCCATCTTTATTTAGATCATAGAGATTGAAAGTCCACCTCAGCTTTTCATGAATTGATCCTCTTAACAAAATTGACAATGCTGCTACAAAATCCTACAAGAAAAATACAGTAAATTATTCATAGAAGTTATGAATTGTAAACGATGTATGAAAATAGTTTTTTTTACAGAAATTTTTTTTTTTCTCACCTAAGGGGACAATATTTTCTCTCACCTCAAAAATTATAGAGCTGTTAGAAACTTGTAAACTGTCTCTAAAACCCAGTTCACACAGAGTTCCAGAGTTCTTGGAGCAGTTTAGGCCTTGAACTTTAATTGAAATTAATGGGAGGCAGGAAAAAAAATTCGCCAACCGTTTGAAGCAATTTTTGGTGCATTTTATGCATGGGACTCATTAAAAAAAAACCCAATAAAAAAATGTGGCAAAAAACAGCTAAAAAAAAAACCCATAAAAATACACTGGCATTTCAAATCTGCCTGAAAAATCCTAAAGGAATTTTGAGGCAGATTTTTCCACCTGACAATAAAACTATTGACACAAGAGTTTTTTGGCATTGATTTTAACGTGGAAACCGCGTCGGGATTAATAACAAAAAATGCTTAAATCTCCCCCCATTGATTTCAATGAAAGGCACAGGCTTTTTTCTTCCCAAGCGTTTCTTGACCGCAAGTGGAAAAAAAACCAGCATGCCCTATCTTGGGCCATGTTCACACAGAGTTTGCTGGTGCTGATTTTGACGCAGAAACCGCATCAGAATCAGCGCCACAAAACTTCTGAAATCGCCCTCTCCCATTCATTTCATTAAGAGGCAGGCATTTTTTTTCGAGGGTGTCTTTTGGCCGCTCGTAGGAAAAAAAGTGCCTCTGAACTTTCATTGAGAGGAATTTTTTTGCCTTGCATTAACTTCAAAACTAAGGAGGCAGCGAAAACCGGAGCAAAAAAGCACTGGCAGGTCAAAATTCCTTGATTCCAGATTTGTTCTGCCTGCAAAAAAACTCAGTGTGAACAGGGCATATTCAAACGTGAAGGAATTGCTGTTGAATTCCGCAATGGAAATCTGCAGGAGCCGTTTTTTACATTGGTTTCTATACATTTTTAGGTAACCTAGTTCAGACGTTGCAAAAAAATTACTGTGCAATTTAGACTGCGGTGCATAATTTTCACTCTGCAGCATGCACATTTTGTTGCAGGGAAGCAGAATTTTACTGCGGATTTAAGCCTTTGCAAAGCAAAACTGAAATCTGCGGCAAGTCCGCTGTGATATCCGTAACGTCCGAATTACCTGTCAAATATGCAAATGTTGATGCAGATTCGTTGCGTAATAGCCTCGAATCTGCAGCAACATTTCCAGCGGAAAAATTTGGACACGTCTGAACGTGCCCTAAAGATTTCCACTTCTGAATCTCCATTGAAATCATTGAAAGTAAAAAAAAAGCGCCACTCATTTGAAGCGCTTTCTTGGCGCGTTTATTGACCAAAAACCCCCAGCTGTTTTTGCATTTCATGCATTAAAAAGAAACTCCGAAACGCGTGGCAAACACGTTTTCTGCATTTTTTTTTCTGCAGCTTGTGGATGTGATTTGTTCAAATCTCCTCCACTTGCTGCTGCTATAAGGCCGGGCTCCCTCGTAGAGTAAATGCTGCGGAATTTCCGCAATTAAATTCTGTGCGGAAATTACGCAGCATTTACAGTAGCAGCAAAGTAAATGAGATTTGAAGAAATTAAATGCACACGCTGCAGAAAAAATCTGCAGTAAAAACGTTCATAAATTTACCTGCGGTGCGGATGTTAACCCCTAATACCGAAGGTATTTTAAACTTTAATCACCAAGCAATTTTTTACGTTTTTCAATCGTCGCATTCAAAAAGCTATAACTTTTTTCTTTTTTCGTCGACATAGCTGTATAAAGACTTTTTTTTTGCGGGACAAGTTGTATTTTTTAATAGCACCATTTTGAGGTACATGAACTTTATTGACTTGTTTGGCGGGGTAGTGTAAAAAAAAGACGGAAATTTTACCAATCTTTTTTGCGTCTTAAATTTACACCGTTTACCTTGTGGTATAAATAACGTAATAACTTTAGTTAGCGGGTCGTAACAATAGCGGCGATACCATATCTATATAGGTTTTTTTATGTTTTACTGCTTTTACGCAGTAAAAACACTTTTTTCCCCAAAATTATTTGTTTTTATGTCACCATATTTTAGGCGTCATAACTTTTTAAATTTTCTGCCGATGCAGTTTTATTTATTGCGGGACAACTTAAAGTTTTTAATGGTCCCATTTTGGAGTACATGTGACTTTTTTTTTATCACTTTTTATCAAATTTTGTTGAAGGCAGGATGAAAAGAAAACAGCAATTCTGGAATTGTTTTATATCTTATTTGCTTTACACCGTTCACCGTGCGGGTTAAAAAAATTTATTGTTTTATAGTTGGGGTCGTTACGGACGCGGCGATACCAAATATATGTAACTTTTAACTGTTTTTCATAATAAAGTATTTTGTAAGGGGAAAAGTGGGTTCTTAATTTTTTTTTTTTTTACTTAGGACTTTTATTTATTTATTTAAAACTTTATTAAAAACTTTTTTTACATTTTTTTTAGTCCTATTAGGGGACTTTACTGTGCAATATTTTGATTGCTTTTCTAATACACTGCAATACTCCTGTATTGCATTGTATTATTGCCTGTCAGTGTAAAACTGACAGGCATGTGATAGGCCATGGCAATCACTAGAGGCAGACCTGTGGGCCTAACTTGTTAGGCCCCAGGCTGCCATAGAAACCATTGACACCCCACAATTTCTTCGCGGGATGCCAGTGGGGTGAGAGAGGGAGCCGCATCTCGTTATTGAGAGCCTCATCTGAGGGGTTAAATATGAGGTGCTGCCTTGAAAAGGCGGCGCTTCAGTAGAACTACCCCGAACGGTCGCCGTAATAAGGCTATAAGGTGATTGTTAAGGGGTTAAACCTGCAGCATGTCAACTTATGCTGCTTATTCGTTGCTTCTCTGTTGCGGGTTTTCTACCATTGAATTCAATGGGGATGTAAAACCCGCAACAAATAGCCAAGTTTTGCGACTTTTCACGCAGAAACACTGCGATTCCACCCCAACAATTGCACTTGAAAATAAAAAAAAATAGCTTTTTTAAAATTTAAAATGAATAAAAAAGCTTATAGTTGCCGCTGGCCATTGTCATAGCGATGCTTTCTTCTATTGTTCGTCCAGATCTCTATGCATCCAACCCGTCCTCCTGGGATGACGTTCCATCCAATGTGACTGCTGTAGCTAGTGATTGGCTGCAGCAGTCACATGTAATGAAATGTAATCCTTGGAGGCCGGGCTGGATGCAGAAGCATAGAGATCTGTGTAAGTAGAATCTTGTTTTCTGCATTGCGATTTTTGCAGCGGAATCACAGCTTTTCCGCCACAAAAATTGTAACATCTGCTATTTGTTGAATTCAATAGGGAAAACCCTCAACAGAAAAGCAGCCATTCCGAAGCAAAAATTGGCATGCTGGGGATTTAAAAACAAAACAAAAACACAGGTCACTTTCTGAACGTTTTTTCGACATATTTTAAACGCAGAGTTTAGATGAGATTTGTTCAAATCTCATCCGCACTACTGCTACAGTACTATGCTGCGGATGTTCCGCAATTAAATCCGTTGCAGAAAATACAGTTTTTACGCTACGTGTGGACATACTTTTATGCTAAACCCTTAGGGTATGTTCACACGGCCTATTTACGGACGTAATTCGGGCGTTTTAACCCCCGAATTACGTCCGAAATTACGGCTTGAAAGCGTTGACAAACATCTGCCCATTGAAAGCAATGGGCTGACGTTTGTCTGTTCACACGAGGTGTATATTTACGAGTCGCTGTCAAAAGACGGCACGTAAATAGACGCCCGCGCCAAAGAAGTGTCATGTCACTTCTTCAGACGTAAATGGAGCCGTTTTCCATGGACTCCATGGAAAACCAGCTCCAGTTACATCCGTAATGGATGCGGCGTTCAAGCACCTGCACATGCTGTTACGGCTGAAATGACGGGGCTGTTTTCTCCTGGAAACAGCCCCGTAATTTCAGCCGTTACGGACGCTGCCATGTGAACATACCCTTAGAGACAAACCCAGTTTTGGCCTTTTGGATACTTTGTGTGGTAATAACTTTGGAATGGTTTAACTTATCCAATCAATTCTGAGAATGTTTGCCTGTGACACATTGCACTTTATGTTTGAGGTAAAATTTGTTTGAGGAGTTCAGTGAATCGTGTTTCTAGGATATCACAAGACTTAGAATTTTAGCACCAATTTCTCAATTTTCAAGAAAATTTCCAAAACCTATTTTATTAGGGACCAGTTCAGTTCTGAACTGTCATTAAGGGTTCTACTATTAGAAACCCCATGAATTAACCCATTTTAAAAACTGGACCCCCTCATAGGGTTCAAAAGGGCATTTAGAAAGTTTCTTAACCCTATAGGCGTTTAACAGGATTAAAGTGGAGGTAAAATTGATCAATTGAATTTATTTTGCAGAAATTACATTTTAATCCATTTTTTTTAAATGTAACACAAAGTTTTACCAGAGAAGCAAAACTCAATATTTATTGCCCAGATTCTACAGTTTTTAGAAATATCCCACATATGGCCCTAGTGTGCTACTGGACTTAAACACAAGCCTCAGAATTGGAAGAGCACCCAGTAGATTTTGGGGCCTCCTTTTTATTAAATAATTTTTTAGCGACCATGTCGGTCTTGTGGTGACATAGGAAACACCCCCAAATAGACACCATGTTGGTAACTGTACCCAAAGGAATTTATCTTGCGGTATAGTGAGCATTATGACCCAACATGTTTTTTGCTGAATTCATTAGAATTAGGCTGTGAAAATGATTTTTTTTTTCGCATAAAATTAAGCTTTAGCACAGATTTTTTCATTTTCATAAGGAATAAAGAAGAAAGACACTTGTAAACCAATTTCTCACAAGTACAGAAATACCGCATTGTGAAACGACACCCCTTAAGAAATCTATCTAGGGGTATTGTATACCTCCCAACCGTCCCGGATTCAGCGGGACAGTCCTGGATTCTGGGCTGTGTCCCGTTCTCAGGACGCAGATACAGTTGAACCCAATGCTGAAGAAGGGAACCATCAGCTTCCTGCTTCAGCATTAGTACAGAGGACACCCCGGGCACAGCACTAATTTAAGCGCTGAGCCCAGGGAAGACCTCGATGTCACTGTCCATATATGGACAGTGACATCAGTGGCTCCTCCAGGAACGGAATCCTCTGCCAGAGCGTTGCCGTCGCTCTGGCTGGGGATTCCACTTCTAGAGGGAACCCCTGATGTCACTGTCCATATATGCCCCCACACAGTATGATACCCCCATAGCTGCCCCCATACAGTATAATGCCCCATAGCTGCCCTAATACAGTATAATTTCCCCACAGCTGACCCATAAAGCATAATGCCCTCATAGCTGACCCATATAGCATAATGTTCCCATAGCTGCCCCCATACTGTATAATAGCCCCATAGCTGCCCTTATACAGTATAATGCCCCATAGCTGCTCTTATACAGTATAATGCCCCCACTGGTTCAGAAGGGGTCTCAATTTTTCAATTTACATCCCTCAAGGAATATATCTAGGGGTATAGTGAGCATTTACCCCATAGGTCCCCAAATTACTGCGCAGCAGATAGTGCAAAGTGAAAATTCTAATTTTTCCACAGATACGGAAATTTCAGTGCCCAGTATGTGGTGCCCAGTTCGTGCCACTATGAAAAGACAGCTCTCTAATTATTATACTGTTTTCTGGCTTTAGAAACACCTTACATTTTGCCCTAGTCTTTTGCATGAACATACAACAGGGTCCAGGATTGAAAAATCTTTATGCCCATTTGAGGCATATTTTGGCGATTTAGAGGTCAAATCGTAAAACAAACCTCCAAGAAGTGACTCCATTTTGCAAACGCCTCAAGGAATTTATCAAGAGGAGTAGTGAGCATTTTTATCCCACAGGTGCTTTTTGCCAGAAAATAATGCGTAGCGGATTGTGCAAAGTAAAAATGTGCAATTTTCCGCTGATATGTCATTTGTTTGTAATATGTTCTGCTTAGTTTGTGGCACTGGCGTAGCTATAGGGGTCGCAGCGGTCGCAATTGCCCACAGCCCCCCGAACCACATCAATAAAAAGTTACTATAGTAACTCGGGCCGCGGGCCCCTGTTACTATAGTAACAGACTGTACTTACCTTCCTGGTTCCGGATCGCTGCGGAGGTCCTGACGTAAAGGGCTGTGCGCAGCGCATGACGTCACAGCGCTATGCTCCGCGCACAGCATCGAGACGACAGAACTACCGCCGCAGCTGAAGAGGAAGGTAAGATTAGCCCTGACTGGCGGGGTCCGACTCCCGGGACCCACCAATCAGCTTTTTTGAAGGGGCCACAGCACTCGTACGAGAGCTGTTTTCCCTTCATTCCGATCACACTGTGAATCGGTGTCGGCGATTCACAGTGTGAGCGAGTACTGAAATGAAGGGGAAGCAGCTGTCGTACGAGTGCTGCGGCCCCTTCAAAACAGCTGATTGGCGGGTCCCGGGAGACACATCAGCTATTGATGGCCTATCCTGAGGATAGGCCATCAATGTTTAGGGACTGCACAACCCCTAAGCCTACGATGTAGCAGGCTTAGGGGGCCCATGAGACAGGATCACAGATTGTGTGATCCTGTCTGCTGGGCCCTGTATCTAAGCCAATCACATGGTAGGCTTAGATACATGGCCCATGTGTAATCCTGTCTGCTGGGCTCTGTATATAAGCCTACCACACTGTAGGTTTAGATACAGGGCCCCAGCACACAGTAATCTTATACTGTATAAGATTACTGTCTGCTGGACCCTGTATCTAAGCCTACGTTGTGGTAGGCTTAGATACAGGATCCCACAGACAGTATCACACATGGGCCCTGTATCTAAGCCTAACACATGTGTTACTAATCGTTTTTTTTGGTGTGTTTTCTTACAGGTTCGGTCGTTGGACTACGTCGGATTCCAGGACTACTTCGATGACGGCTTTTTTTTTATTATCAATAAAATAGTTAACGAGGGTTGTGTGTTTTTTTTTTTTATTTCAATAAAATATTTTTTCTATGTCTTTGTGTTTTTTTTAAACTATATTACTACCGCCTTAGTAATAGCCGCCAGCTGATTGACAGCATCCATTGCTAAGGTAGGGCTTAGTGTTAGCCGGTGCAGAGGCTAACACTAACCCCCAATATTACCCCGGTACCCACCGCCACTAGGGGTGCTGGGAAGAGCCAGGTACCATCCAGTACTTGACCATCTGTAGTGATGGTCGGCCACTGGGGCGGCCGCAGGCTGGTAGTATCAGTAGGGGAAAGGCCGGAAACAGTGGCCCTTCCCACCCTGGTAATGCTAGGCTGCTGCTGCTTTATTGTATCTGGCTGGTTATGAAAAATGGGGGGGACCCCACGTCATTTAAAAAAAATAATAATAATAATTGGAAAGAACGATGTGGGGTCCCCCCCAATTTTCATAACCAGCCAGATACAACACAGCAGCAGCAGGCAGCATTACCAGGGTGGGAAGGGCCACTGCTTTTGGCCTTCCCCAGCCTAATACTACCAGCCTGCGGCCACCCTGGTGCCTGACCATCACTACAAATGGTCGGGAAGGCGGTGGGTACCGGGGTAATAATGGGGGTTAGTGTTGGCCTCTGCACCTGCTAACATTAAGACCCGCCTTAGTAATGGAGGTTGTCAATCAGCCAGCGGCCATTACTAAGGCAGTGATAATAAAGTTTAAAAAGATACAAGCACATAGAAAAAATATTTTATTGCAATAAAAAAACACAACCCTCATTAACCATTTTATTGAGAATAAAAAAAACTTCGTCATTGAAGTCCTCGAATCCGAAGTAGTCCAACAACCGTACCTGTAAAAAAAACACAAACACACAAAAATAATCAGTAAGATATAAAGAAGCAAAATTATTATTCTTACCTTTCCTGAGTCCAGCGCTGGAGCCGCAATGTCAGCGAGCTGAGCCCTGTATCTAATCCAATCATGTGTGATACTGTCTGCTGGGCCCTGTATCTAATCTTATCATGTGTGATACTGTCTGCTGGGCCCTATATCTAATCCAATCATGTGTGATACGGTCTGCTGGGCCTATCTCTAATCCTATCATGTGTGATACTGCCTTCCGAGCCAATGTATCTAATCCGATCATGTGTGATACTGTCTGCTGAGTCATTGTATATAATCCTATCATGTGTGATACTGTCTGCTCAGCCACTCTATTTAATCCTATCATGTGTGATACTGTCTGCCCAGCCACTGTATCTAATCCTATCATGTGTGATACTGTCTGTTCAGCCACTGTATCTAATCCTATCATGTGTGATACTGTCTGCTGAGCCAATGTATCTAATCATATCCATAGTTTATAGGGTCGTAGTGCTATAGATATGCGATGCTGTCTGTAAAGGGAAGTGTCTATATATATATATATATATATATATATATAAATATAGTGTGTATGTATACAGT
The DNA here is from genome assembly GCF_050947455.1 of Rhinoderma darwinii. Taxonomy (NCBI): domain Eukaryota; kingdom Metazoa; phylum Chordata; class Amphibia; order Anura; family Rhinodermatidae; genus Rhinoderma; species Rhinoderma darwinii. The sequence goes on from NC_134689.1 coordinate 69,466,231, forward strand.
GTATATGTATATATATATATACACATATATATAATATATGTGTGTATGTATAATACATATAATGTGTCATGAGCCAGGGCTGTAACAACAACAGCCCTGGTCATGAATGCGGTTGGAAGCAGAGCAGGACAATTAGCATGGCCCTGCTTTGTTAGGAAACCATGGAGACAAGGGATAGTTATCCCCTGTCTCCATTTCAAGTCTCCCGCGCGCACGGACTGTCTCGTGCGGGCGCTCATGAGTCAGCTGGTGATACATTATCACCATGCCGACCCATGCTAGCCAGGGGCAAGCGCCACATTCCCCGCTGCGAGCGTACCGACAGGGTTAAATAGCCCTGCGTCGGTACGCTCAGGAGCCAAAGCTAGCTGGAGCTACGATCTGCTGAGAGCTGCCTGCCTCCCACACCACCGACCCGGCTCGCCTCTCTCTCCTCCAAAGACCTGGGCTCCTGCTCCTGCCTCTGCTGCTCCACAAAGTCACGCTAAGTATCAAGTGTAGCAGCAGCTACACTTAACCCTGTCTCTCCCTGTCTCCTCCTGCTGTAACCCTTGCTTCCCTGAGTTAACCCCTTGATCTCCCTAAGTACTGTCCCTACTGTCCCTGAGTTAACCCTTGCTTCCCTAAGTTAACCCCTTGCTCTCCCTGAGTCCCTACTGTCCCAGAGTTAACCCTTGCTTCCCTGAGTTAACCCCTTGCTCTCCCTGAGTAAGTAAACCCCTTGTTCTCCCTAAGTTAACCCTTGCTGTCCCTGAGTTAACCCTTGCTGTCCCTGAGTTAACCCTTGCTGTCCCTGAGTTAACCCTTGCTGTCCCAGAGTCCCTGAGTTAACCCTTGCTGTCTGTTTTACACAGTAACCCATTCCCCTTGTTCCTCCTTATCCCGTATTAACCCTTAGTGTATAGGGAAAGTTATATTAGGAGGGAGTGGGATAGAGATAGAGAGCGTGTGAGAATCACAAGTAACTTATGTGTATTGTATTGTGTTGTAACGTAACTGTATTCTGTGTATGTTTAGGTAAGTGGGTGGCGGTATAATATTGTGATACTGTGTTTATACTGTACTGTGATTAGTTACTGTATTATACATATGAGAGTGATTACTGTATGTTAATAAATATTACCTTTATTTACTATACGGTCTTATTCCCTTGAGTAGCCGCTAAAGCAATTAGATCGACGTTAGTATAAGGCCTCATGCACACGACCGTAGCCGTGTGCACGGCCGTGATTTTCGGGTCGGCCGGCTGCGGACTGTCAGCGGACTGTCAGCCGCAGGCCGCCCGCACATGCACATGGCCGCGGCCATTGTTTTCAATGAGCCCGGACCGCAGAACCGGGCCGTAATAAGACATGCCCGTTCTTTCTGCGGTCCGGGCTCCCGGGCCGTGCACGGACCGCAAAAACTTTGGTCGTGTGCACGGCCCCATAGAAAAGAATGGGGCCGCAATTCTCCCGTGGATTTTCGGGGGAATTGCGGCCGCAAAAACACGGTCGTGTGCATGAGGCCTAAGGAAAAGGTAGGGGAACTAGGCATAACCCTATTGACCCTGTTTATAAAGGCGGTAGTAATAGTGGGTGTCACTAACCAGTGAATCCCGCTATTACCCCACCCCCTTTAACACTGTCTCCTATACACACATTTTTTTTTGGGCGGACACATATGTATTGGGGCTATTTCCCCTGAAATTTTAGGCCCTGAGGGTATGTTCACACGGCAGCGTCCGTTACGGCTGAAATTACGGTGCTGTTTTCAGGAGAAAACAGCACCGTAATTTCAGCCGTAAAGGCGTGTGCAGGCGTCTTTCGCTGCGTCCATTACGGACGTAATTGGAGCTGTTTTTCTATGGAGTCCATGGAAAAGGCTATATTTACGTCTGAAGAAATGACAGGCACTTCTTTGACGCGGGCGTCTTTTTTACACGCCGCCTTTTGACAGCGGCGCGTAAAAAAAATGACCGTCGGTACAGAATATCGTAAGACCCATTCAAATGAATGGGCAGACGTTTGCCAACGCTTTTGAGCCGCATTTTCGGACGTAATTTAATGCTAAAACGCCCGAATTACGTCCGTAAATAGGGTGTGTGAACCCAGCCTTAGTGACGCCCCGGCTGCTAGTGCTGCATTGTTGGGTCACTTAGGAGACCCAGAGATGCAGCTGAAAGCTGCGGACCGTCGGCCATGAGGAGTTTGCGGGGGGGGCCCAATAAGAACTTTTGCATCGGGGCCCATGAGCCTTTAGCTACGCCCCTGGTTTGTGGCACTGAAGACAAATACCTCAAACAGTTAAGCAAGTACTCCCAGTTACGGTAATGACATATGGTATGTGAAAGTAAACTGCTGTTTGGGCACGCTGTAGGGCTGGGAGTGCCATTTGGATTTTGGAGCAAATATTTTGCTTGATAGTAGTTTTGTTTGGGGTTTTACTGGTATTTCAGTTTATAATGCCGTATCTTCTTTATTTTTTCGTCGATGGAGCTGTGCAAAAGTTGTTTTTTTTGCAGGACTATGTGTCGTTTTCACCATTTTTTTCCATTTTGGGGTACATACAACTTTTGATCACTTTTTATTCAATTTTTTGGGTAAGCAAGGTGACCAAAAAACAGCAGTTCTGGTACTGGTGTTTATTAACTTTTTTTTTACAGTGTTCACCGTGTTCTATAAATAACATCTTAACTTTATTCTGTCAGCCGATACAATTACATCGATACCATATGTATATAGTTTTTTTTATGTATTATAGTGTTTGCACAATGAAATTACTTTTTGTTTCTTAAATCATTTATTTTTTGTGTCACCATATTCTAAGAGCCATAACTTTTTGTTTTTTTTTGTCAAGAAAGCTGTGTAAGGGCGGATTTACACGAACGTGATTTACGTCCGTGCAACCCATGTGATTTTCACGCGGGTCGCACGGACCTATGCAAGTCTATGGGGTAGTGCGGACTGCCCGTGATTTTTGCGCAGCGTGAGTCCGCTGCGTAAAACTCACGACAGGTTCTATATTTCAGCGTTTTTCTCACATCACGCACCCATTGAAGTGACCTTTTGATCACTTTTCATTCCATTTTTTTGGAGGCGAGCTGACCAAAAAAAAGGGAATTCTGGCATTATTTTTTGTTTTTATTTTTTAAGGCGTTTAAGTTCTGGTTGTTACGGATGAGGCGATACCAAAAGTGTTTACTTTAACATTTTCATTTTCTTCCTCTAATAAAATACGTATGAGGCAAAAAGGTGGGTTTTGGTTTTTTGACATTTATTTATTTTAATTTTTGAACAGTTTTAACCTCTTCCTGCAAAATCACGTATAGTTATGTGGTGGGCACTGGTGTGTTAGCTCTTTCCCACGCAACCGTCCGTGATAGTAATGGAACTGGCTCCCCGCCAGGTGTCGGCTGTATATTATAGCTGACACCCCGTTGTAACGGCCAGGACCAGAGCTAGCCGCTGATCTGGCCAATTAACCCCTTAGATGCAGCTATCAAAAGCGATCAATGCATCTAGATGGTTTCTAGCCTGTCGGCGACCCTGAGACGTAGTATCGGGCAATGCCGATGGTTGCCATGGCCTAACAATGGCATCCTGGTCTGCCAAGCACGGAAGCCTTTTAGGCCCCGCCTATTAGGCTTGCTATTAGGGCCAAGAAAATGGAGCAGGCTCAGAAGGGGGGCTTGCTCCATTAGCCGTGGGTGTGAGCTGTTTGTCACAGCCAACACCCTGCTGTAATAGGAAAAAACTGAAAACATTTAAAAAAGTACACATATTTGGTATTACTGTGTCTGTAACGACCCGAACTCTAATAATATCATGCTATTTTAACCGCTATTTTTTGGTCACTAACCCTCCCAAAATAGAATTAAAAAAAAAGTGATTTAACCCCTTAATGACCAGCCTATTTTAGACCTTAATGACCAAGGCATTTTTTAAGTTTTTTTCATCGTCTCATTCAAAGAGTTATAGCCTTTTTATTTTTGCATTGACATAGCTGTATAAAGTCTTGTTTTTTGCGGGACAAGTTGTAATTTTTAATAGCACCATTTTGGGGTACACAGAATTTATGGATTAACTTTTATTAACTTTTTTTTGGGGGGAATAGAAAAAAATCAGCAATTTCGCCACACTTTTTTGCGTCCTAAATTTATGCCGTTTACCGTGTGGTATAAATAACACAATAACTTTATTCAGCGGGTTGTTGCGATTGCAACGATACCAAATTTGTATTGTTTTTCTATGTTTTACTACTTTTACACAGTGAAAACACTTTTTTTTCAAAATTCAAAATTATTTTTTGTGTCTTCATATTTGAAGAGCCGTAACGTTTTTATTTTTTCGCCGATGCAATTGTAGGAGGGCTTTTTTTTTCGGGAGGACTTGTAGTTTTTATCGGTACCATTTTGGAGTAGATGCGACTTTTTGATCACTTTTTATCACATTTTTTTTAAGGCTGGATTCAAAGAAAACAGCAATTTTTGGATGGTTTTTTATTTTATTTTTTATGACGTTCACCGTGCGGGTTAAATGATGTAATAAGTTTATTTTTGGGGTCGTTACGGGCGCTGCGATACCAAATATGTGTAACTTTTTTACTTTATTTTGTTTGTTAATAATAAAGCAGTTTGTAAGGGGGAAAAGTGGGTTTTTAATTTTTTTTTTTCACTTTTTTTTTCACTTTTTTACTAGTCCCACTAGGGACTTCACTATGCGATTATCCGATCACATTTATAATACACTGCAATACTTCTGTATTGCAGTGTATTATGCCTGTCCGTTTTACACCAGAGGCCAGAGGCATGATCTAGCAGGCATTTACTACAGGCAGACCTGGGGCCTTTATTAGGCCCCTTGGCTGCCATCGGAGACACAGACACTCGGCGATTTTATCGCCGGGTGTCAGTGGAATGAGAGGGAGCTCCCTCTCTCTCTCCAAAACCACTCAGATGCGGTGCACGCTGTTGAGCACCGCATCTGAAGGGTTAAACGGGTGACATCGATACTAATATAAATCTCACACGTTCGAGCAGGGACGCCCCGAGCCCTCAGCTACATCTGGCAGCTGAGAGTGTCAGGGATCATTACCATGTATATTGTTTGCAAAAATATTATCTTCACATATATGTGTATATATATCAGTATATTACACAAAGAACTGGAATGTAACAAAATGGAGCATGTATCAGGGACACGCCTATGGAGACACCGCCCCTGGAATGCAAGAGGAGTGTACAGATGGACTTACAGCTGAGGAGCCAATGGGGCTTAAGCACGTCCCACATCTCTAAGGAGGGAACTTGTGTTTCTTTCTTTGTTCAATAAAAAGTTTAGTTCTTACTTCCTACTTGACTGAGGGAGGATGTATACCAACTTGTCTCCTGGTATATTTTCTCCATGCATGCCCTCAGATTCCAACTTACGGAGGTGGTTATTCGGTGTGAAATAACAGGGAAAAGGAAGTTTACCCTGACAAGAGCAGGGAGATTTGACAGCTCCCTGTTCTGTTTATTTATTCTGATGCAGCGACGTATAAAGTCTATTGCATCGGAATAAAGCCTGTTAGTGACCGACGTAAAAACCCTATGGGGCGGTCACTAACGGGTTAAAAGTTGAAATATACATACCCAAAAATTATACATTTAAAAACTACAGCCCATCCCTCGAAAAACAAGACCTCCCACAGCTTTTATGACGAAAAAATAAAAAAGTTATGGTTTTCAAAATATGGGGACACAAAAAAAGAAATCTAATAAAGTAAATATGTCCTTTATAGTGCATGGTGAACGCAAAATCTGAACTCCATAAGACAAATGGTGCTCCCTTCTGAACCCCACAGTGTGTCCAAACATCAGTTTACGTACATATATATGGCATCACCATACCCGGGAAAACCCCTTAATGGTTTATGAGGTATTTGTCTTCAGTGGCACGAACTGGGCACAACATATTGTGCACTAAAATGGCATATATTGCACCATCCACTGAGCATTCATTTCTAATTTTAAAAAAAACTGTGGGCTCAAAATTTCTCACTACACCCCTTAAAAGATGCCTTGAGGTGTGCTGTTTTCAGAGACCTGCCATTGTGGGCCAATGCTGCGAAAATCACCAAAATATGCGTCACATGCGCATTTGCTCTTTCACTCCTAAGCCCTGTCATATGTCCAGGCAAATGAAAAATGCCTTGAGGGGGTGTCGTTTACAATATGGGGTCACTTCTCAGGGTTTTCCACTCTACTCTGTCAACTAACGGAGATCTGCAAATGTGACATGGCGCCCATACAGCAGTGAAGCAATATCTGTGCTCTAAAAGCCAAATGACGCTCCTTCCATTTTTAGCTCTTCCATGTGCCCAAACAGCAGTATAGGGTCACACTTGGGTTATTGCCGTAATCAGGAGAAATTGGGTAACAAACTGTGTGGTGTTTTGTCTCCTATTACCCCTTGTGAAAATAAAAAATTGGGAGCAAAAACTGCATATTTAAAAAAAAAAAAATCATTGTCACTTCCTTATTCTAATAAAATCTATGAAACACCTGTGGGGTCAAAATGCTGACTACACCTCGAGATGTATGCCCTGAGGGGTATAGTTTCCAAAATAGAGTCACTTCTCAGGGGTTTCTACTGTACTGGTACCTCAGGGGCTCTGCAAATGCAACCTGGCGCCCAAAAAGTAATCAAAGAAAATCTGCACGCTAAGTAGCATTCCTGCCATTCTGATCCCTGTGGTCTCTCCAAACAGCAGTTTATGACCACATATGTGGTATTGCCGTACTTAGGAGAAATTGTTTTAAAAGTTTTGAGGTGCTTTATCTCTTTTATTCCTTGTGAAAATAAAAAAAACAACAAATTTTAGTGGAAAACAGTAGATTTTCATTTTAACTGCTTAATTCCAATAAATTCAGCAAAAAATGCTCCAAAAGTCAAATGGTGCTTCTTACATTCCAAGCCCTGTCGTTTGTCCAAACAGCAGTTTATTACCACATATGGGGTATTGCTGTGCTCAGCAGAGGTTGCTTTACAAATGTTGGGGTACTTTTTTTCCTTTATTTATTGTGAAAATTAAAAAATCTGAGCTAAATTCACATTTTCTTACAAAAAATGTAGGTTTTTCATTTCACGGCCTAATTTGACTAAATTCTGAAAAAACCTGTGGGATCAAAATGCTAACTATACTCCTAGAAATATTCATTAATGGGTTTAGTTTCCAAAATGGGGTCACTTTTGGGGGGTTTGCACTGTTTTGGTCCCTCCAGGGTGTTGCAAACACGACATGGCACTGAAAACCATTCCAGCAAAATCTGCGCTCCAAAATCCAAATGGCACTCCTTCCCTTCTTAACCCTGCCGCGGGTCCAAACAGAAGTTTATTACCACATATGGGGTATTGCCATAATCGGAAGAAATGGATTTACAAATGTTGAGGTGCTTTTTCTCCTTTATTCCTTGTAATAATGAAAAATTTCTACGTTATTTCAGAAAAAAAAATATTTTAATTTTTTAATTTAATAGATTTAGCAAAAAACACATGTGGGGTCAAAATGCTAACTATACCCCTAGATAAATTTCTTGAGGCGTGTAGTTTCCAAAATTGGGTCACTTTTGGGGGGGGGTTTCCACGGTTTTGGCACCACAAGACCTCTTCAAACCTGACATGGTGCCTAAAATAAATTCTAAAAAAAAGGAGGCCACAAAATCCACCAAGTGCTCCTTTGCTTCGGAGGCCTGTGCTTGTCCATTAGGACAGTAGGGCCACATGTGGGATATTTCTAAAAACTGCAGAATCTGGGCAATAAATATTGAGTTGCATTTCTCAGGTAAAACCTTCTGTGTTACAGAAAAAAAAATGTATTACACACTAATTTCTGCAAATAAAAGGAAAATTGTAAATTTCACCTCTACTTTGCCGTAATTCCTGTGAAACACCAAAAGGGTTAAAAAAAACTTTCTGAATGCTGTTTAGAGGGGTGCAGTTTTTTAAAATTGGGTGATTTATAGGGACCTTCTAATATATAAGAGCACTTGAGAACTGTACTGGTCTCTGAAAAAATAGCCTTTTGAAATTTTCTTGAAAAGGTAAGAAATTGCTGCTAAAGTTATAAGCCTTGTAACATCCTAGAAAAATAAAAGGACTTTTAAAAACTGATGCCAACATAAAGTAGACATATGGTAAATGTTAACTAGTAACAATATTTTGTGGTATTATTATCTGTCTTACAAGAAAATACATTTAAATTTAGAAAAATGCTAATTTTCCCAGAATTTTGGTGTTTTGACCAAATTTTAACACTAATATAAAGCACAATGTGTCACGAGAAAACAATCTCAGAATCACTTGGATACATAAAAGCATTCCAAAGTTATTACCCCACATGTGGCACTAGTGTGATTTTGAACTGAAACACTGGCCTCAGACGCAAAGTAGCACCTAGAGAATTTTGGGGCCTTCTTTATATTTGAATATATTTTAGGCACCATGTCAGGTTTGGAGAGGTCTTGTGGAGCCAAAACAGTGGAAACACTCCCGAAAAGACACCATTTGGCAAACTACCCCTTCAAGGAATTTAGTGAGTATTTTGACTACACAGTTTTTTTGCCGAATTTAGTGGAATGAGGCCGTGAAAATGAAAATATAAATTTTTTGCAATAAAACTTAGACATTTTACATTTTTACAAGGAGTAAACGACAAAAAAACACCCCAACATTTGAAAAGCAATTACTCCCGATTACGGCAATACCCCGTACGTGGTAATAAACTGCTGTTTGGACACACGGCAGAGATCAGAAGGGATGTAGAGCTATTTGGCTTTTGGAACTCAAGTTTTTCAGCAATGGTTTCGGGTGCCATGTGGCATTTGCAAAGCCCCTGCGGGACCAAATCAGTGGAAACCCCCCAAAAGTGACCACAATCCAGGAATTTATTGAGGGGTATAGTAAGCATTTTGACCCCATAGGTTTTTGCTGACTTTAGTGGAATTAGGCTGTGAAAATGAAAATGTAATTTTTTTCTCATAAAATTTAGTATTAGCTCATATTTTTCAATTTTCACAATAAATAAAGGAGAAAAAACACCCTCTTCTGAGCACAGCAATACCCCATATGTGGCAATAAACTACTGTTTGGACCCACGGCATGGTTTAGAAGGGAAGGAGCACCATTTGGCTTTTGGAGCTCAAATTTTGCTGGAATAGTTTGCAGCGCCATGTCACATTTGCAAAGCCCCTGCGGGACCAAATCAGTGGAAACCCCCCAAAGTGATCCCATTTGGCAAACTAAACAGTTATGACAGGGTTCCGTTGTTTTGACGGAATCAATAGCGCAGTCGACTTTTCATCGAAGTGGTGCGGGGGGCCGTGGACCCCCTGGCTTAGGGGCTCGGTTGCCATTGCGACTGCTGCGACCCCTATAGTTACGCCACTGGCTCCAGTATTGCCTAATCTTTGACTTCTTCACTAGCCCTCTAAGCAGCGCAAGACCCTAAAGTTTCCTCATCTTCGCTGCATCTACGGGGTCCACCTGTGTGGTCTAGCAAATGAGGATCTGGGGTTTTTAGTGAAAAACTACTGGACCTCAAATATTAGTCTGGGCCGCCATTTAGCATCATTGTGTTCTGAGAGTCATAACGTGTTATTTTTCCATTGACAGAGCTGTGTGAGGGCTTGTTTTTTGGGATTGCATGCTATTTTTTTTTGTCACTATTTATAAAACATTTTGGGAGACGAGAAAAAGCAAAAAAACAGCAATTCTAGTTGTGATTTGTTTTTTTATTTTTTACAGTGTTCTCCGTGCAGTATGAACAACATGTTAACTTTATTCTGTGGGTCAATACGATTTCAGGGATACCAAATTGATATAATTTTTTTTACGTTTTACTACTTTCCCACATCCCACAATAAAAATACTATTTTCTAAAAAAAAAAACAACATGTTTTTTGTCGCCATTTTCTGCCAGCCATAACATTTTGTAATGTTTCAGTTGATATCGCTGTGGGAGGGCTTGTTCTTTGCGTGACAAACTGTAGTTTTCGTGGGTTCCATTTTGGGGTACTTGCAACTTTTTGATCACTTTGTATTAAAAAAAATTCTGAGACAAGGTGACCAAAATCAGAAATTCTGTCATTATTTTTCATAGAATTTTTTTACGGTTTTTCATAGAATTTTTTTACGGTTTTTCATTTCTTCATTTTTTTTCTAATTATGAAGGACTTGATCAAGGAAACAGGGCAATTATTGCTTTATTACTTCAAACATTTATTTATTTTTCTTAAACATTGTTTTTTACTTTTTTTACTTTTTTTTTCACTTATTAGGGGACTTGAAGATCTGATCTTCTGACCAAATAGGCTTCCGTAGCTGACAACCAGGAAGCCGTGCTAGGCTTCCTGGTTGCCATAGCAACCACCACAACCCGCTGTCTCTTGCAGGGTGGGCTGGTGGGGTACAGAGGGAGCCACCTCCCTCTGTCAACCACTTCAATGCGGCGGATGTCATTGATCGCCGCATTGAAAGGGTTAAACGGCGGCGATCGGTAGTAACTGCCTTCGCCGCCGATGCAGTGGGATGTAAGCTGTATGTTACAGCTGACACCCGCTAAAGATGAAGCGCGCACAGCTTATGTGCCTGCTTCATCTTCATGATGGGCCTGGTATGTTGGATTGCGGTAAGTACCTTGCAATGCCGACGTACCAGACCCGTCATTTTGTGGGAAGGGGTTAAGAGGTTAATAACTTTTATTAAAACATTTTTTAGACTTGAAGGATTGCTGTTCTAACACATTGTATTACCTATGTAGGGTTAATGTATTAAACTTTTCAGTTATACACTGTCAGCAAGCTTATTAGGCCCCGCCCCTGTGGGGCCTAATAAGCTTCCGTACTTGGCAAACCAGGAGGCCATTGTTAGGCCTCCGGTTGTCATTTCAAACATTTGCAGCCCCGCAATCGCGTGGTGGGGGTTCAGATCGGCTGCAAACCACCTAGATGCAGTGGTCCCTTTTGACTACGCAATCTAAGGGGTTAATTGGAAGGAGTCGGAGCTAGCTCTGGTCCCTGCCGTTACAGCAGAGTGTTAACTGTAATATACAGCTGACACCTGCGGGTGATGGCACGGGTTCAACTTCTAAGCTCCATCACTGTCACGTACAGTTACATTGAATTGCGCTAACTCATTGGCAGCAGCGACCTGTTTGTCACATGCCACCAAGGGGTTATATGTTACCTTTGGGATGACCAGTCCAACAATTCTTAATCTGAGACGAGTCTGCAACTGCATATTATTTATAATGTTTAAACTAAAGATAAAGCAGGGTCTGTTTTATAGAAAATAGGGCTCTAGGCAACAAGCAAAGGCCAGGAGAAATCCAAAGCTAATACTAGGATTTAGGACACAAACGGACATGCATATCCGAGCATGCAAAATGCTCTTTTAAATTTCAATGGAGTTAATCTGTGGATTTTACTTATACTGTATGGCACATATTTTTTTAGGAGCTGGTAGTGGTCGTTTAACCATTTACATACCATGGTCAATAGTGGTCGTGGCATCAAGGGAGCTTGACAGAAAGAGCCTTAACTCACAACCCATTGACGCTCTGCGCCACAATTGCATGGTGCTGATAGGTTACCATAGCAACCGAGAGTCTAACAAAGGCCTGCAATTAGGAATAGAGTATTAGATTGACAGTCAATGTAAAACTGATAAAACTGTATTGCAGATCATCTGTAAATCATTATGAGAGGCATTATACTGTGGGGGCAGCTATGAGAGGAATTATACTGTGGGGGCAGATATGAGGGGCATTATACTGTGGGAGGAGCTGATATGGGGGACATTATACTGTGTGGTGGCAGCTATGGGAGGCATTATACTGCGTGGGGGCATTTATGGGGGGCATTATACAGTGTGGGTGCAGCTATGGGGAGCATTATACTGTGTGGGGGCAAATATGGGGGGCATTATATGGTGTAGGGGCAGGTCTGGGAAGCATTTATATATATTAACAAACCACTGCATTTCTTTTGCTCGCAAATCCGTGTAACGGGATTTCTATACTAGTACAATATATTACGCCGTACCCTGAGCATGGTGTAATAAAAAAAAAAAGAATGGCAGAGTTCATTTTTTACCCATCCCTCCACAAATTTTTTCAATAAAAGTTATTACAAAAATGTATCTGTACACTAAAATGGTATTGATAAATATTACAACTCATTGCGCAAAAAAACAAGGCCTTGTTCGTCTGCATTTGCAGAACAATAGAAAGGGTATGGCTCCCCACATAATGCATTTAATAATTGTGTTTTTTGAGTGATTAGTATTAAAACAAATAAAAATTAACTATATAAAATTGGTATCACTGTATTTGTACTGACCAAAAGAATAAAGTTGACACGCTACTTATACTGCAAGAAACTGCGGTTTTGTTTTTTTATAAATTAAATTATATTTTCCCCAAATCGGTGCCAATAAAAAACTACAACTCACCTTACAAAAACCAATACCTCATACAGCTCCATCAATTAAAAAATTAACCCCTTAAGGTCTAAGCCTATTTTGGCCTTGTGGACACAGCCGATTTTTGCACATCTGACATGTGTTACTTTATGTGGTAATAACTCCAGAATGCTTTTGCCTATCCAAGCGATTCTGAGATTATTTTTTCGTGACATGTTGTACTTTATGATACTGAAAAAAATTGGTCGTTAAATTCAATATTTATTTGTAAAAAACACCAAAATTTAGAGAACATTTGCAAAAATCTGCATTTTTCTCAATTTTAATGCGTCTGCTTGTAAAACAGATAGTAAAACCACACAAAATAGTTACTAGTTAACATTTCCCATATGTCTACTTTATGTTTGCATCATTTTTTGAACATCCTTTTATTTTTCTAGGACGTTACAAGGCTTAGAAATTTAGATGTAATTTCTCACATTTTCAAGAAAATTTCAAAAGGCTATTTTTTCAGGGACCAGTTCAGTTCTGAAGTGTCTTTCAGGGCCTTTTATATTAGAAAGTCCCCATAAATCACCCCATTTTAAAAACTGCACCCCTCAAAGTATTCAAAACAGCATTCAGAAATTATTTTAACCCTTTAGGCGTTTCACAGGAAATAAAGCAAAGTAGAGATGAAATTTACAAATTTCAATTTTTTTTACGAAATTCATTTGTAATACAGTTTTTTCTGTAAGGGTATGTGCACACGTGAACTGTCTTTTACGTCTGAAAAGACAGACTGTTTTCAGGAGAAAACAGCTGCGTCGTTTCAGACGTAAAAGCTCCTCCTCGCATTATGCGAGGCGTCTGTGACGCTCGTAAATCTTGAGCTGCTCTTCATTGACTTCAATGAAGAACGGCTCAAATTACGTTGCAAAGAAGTGCCCTGCACTTCTTTGCCGAGGCATTCAATTTACGCGTCGTCGTTTGACAGCTGTCAAACGACGACGCGTAAATTATAGGTCGTCTACACAGTACGTCCGCAAACCCATTCAAATGAATGGGCAGATGTTTGCCGACGTATTGTAGCCCTATTTTCAGGCATAAAACGAGGCATAATAGGCCTCGTTTACGTCTGAAAATAGGTCGTGTGAACCCAGCCTAACAACAAAGGTTTTACCGGAGAAACGCAACTCAATACTTATTGCCCAGATTCTGCAGTTTTTATAAATATCCCACATGTGGCCCTAGAGTGGTAATGGACTAAAACACAGGCCTCAGAAGCAAAGGAGCACCTAGTGGATGTTGGGGCCTGCTTTTTTTGAGATTATATTTTAGGCACCATGTCGGGTTTAAAGAGGTCTTGTGCTGCCAAAACAGTGGAAACTCCCAAAAAGTGACCCCAGTTTGGAAACTACACCCCTCAAGGAAGTTTTCTAGGGGTATAGTTAGCATTTTGAGCCCACAGGTTTTTTGCTAAATTTATTGGAACTGGTCTGTGAATATGAAAATGTACTTTTTTTTCTGAGAAAACATACAATGTTTTAGTTATTACAAGGACTAAAGGAGAAAAAGCACCCCAACATTTGTAAAGCAATGTCTCTCGATTACGGAAATACCCCACATGTGGTAATAAACTGCTGTTTGGACCCACGGCACGGCTAAGAAGGGAATGAACGCCATTTGGATTTCGGAATGCAGATTTTGCTGGAATGGTTTTCAGTGCCATGTCGTGTTTGCAAAGCCCTGGAGGGACCATAACAGTGGAATCTCCCAAAAAGTGACCCCATTTTGGAAACTACACCCCTCAAGGAAGTTTTCTAGGGGTATAGTTAGCATTTTGAGCCCACAGGTTTTTTGCAAAATTTATTGGAACTGGTCTGTGAATATGAAAATCTACTTTTTTTCTGAAATAACATACAATGTTTTAGTTTTTACAAGGAATAAAGGAGAAAAAGCACCCCAACATTTGTAAAGCAATGTCTCCCGATTTCGGCAATACCCCATATGTGGTAATAAACTACTGTTTGGACAAACGGCAGGGCTCAGAAGGGAACGAGCGCCATTTTGATTTTGGAATGGTTTTTGAGAGTCATGTCGCATTTGCAGAGTTCCTGAGGTACCAGAATAGGGGTAGCCCCCAAAGGTTTTGGAAACTACACTCCCTAAAGTATATATCTAGTGGAGTAGTGAGTATTTCGAGCCCAAGTTTTTTGTATGATATGATGCATTTCCATGTGAAAAATGTAAATCAGAATTTTTTCTTACACATTTCCTACAAAGTACATTAAACTGAATAATTGCACCCCACCATTGATTATCCCTGTTCTTCTATGTTTATAAATACCCCCATCTGCTGCTCGATCAAATGGTGGGCCCCAAAAGGAGCACCCTGCGGCTTTCAGGTCACAATTTTATCTAAATTATAGGCCCTATTCCACGCCTCTGGGGATTTCAGCTGGCAGAATGATGTAAGACCTCCAGAATTGTCTCCATTTTCAAAATTAAACCCCCTAAGGTATTCATCTAGGGGGTGTAGTGCAGATTTTGAGCCCACATTTTGGTCCAGAACTTATTTTTTTGTCATGCAAAATTCATGATACTGAAGGAATGCACCCCAATATTTATTGCAGCGTTTCTTCTGTGTTCAGTAATATCTCTACTTTGGCCATAGTCTGCTGCCTAGCAACACGACAGGGCCCCAAAATATACATCATCCCCAGAAGTTACTCCATTTTTAAAACTATACCCCCTAAACTATTCATCTAGGGATGTAGTGATAATAGTTTTTAAAGCGGAAATTAATTGGGGTTAGATGTAAAAAAAAAATGGAAATGTGCCATTCTGGTACAGCATATATAAATGGCATGTATTCTCAATTTTTTTCTTTTACTCTGTTACTCCTATGTTTAGAAATATGCTGCGTTTCTGGGGGATCAAACCATAGAGGAGCGCCAATTTTTACTGGTAAAAAAGGCTTGTCCCTAACAGTGAATTTTTGCCTGTAGTTACTGCATGACCATATAATGCCAACAAAGCTGTTGACCATCAAACATAGTCCTGGTTTGATATATAGTAAGTTAGCAAGCAAGGAAATATTGTCCTGTAGTGAAGGGCAATCTATCTAAAAATTGGAGGAAAAAAATAGATACAACCGTGTTGAAACTAAAGCGTGTTCACAGGATGAAAGAACAGTTGCAGGGAAATATATTCATCATCTTTTTTCAAAGGGACTGGTTGTACGCCTCTTTAGCACCATCAATCGCTATATGAGAGATGGACGTGCAAAGTGACACTGGCAAACCATAACAGGTCCCTATCCGGCAAGGTAGGAACTGAAATATGCGCAAAACAACCTGTCACCTGCAGAATATTTAAGGGGCAATGTCCAACTCCGTATATATGGATAGTAAAGGACCACCAGTCCCCAAAGTATTATGAGGTTTACTAGAAGTTTTGTCGGTTTTAAGAGGTCAGTGAAGAAACAGAATAGAACTATCTAGAGTCCATACTGTATTGATCATGAACAGCTTGATATCCTCCAAAAAAAAATTGCAAGATGCCCATATCACCAGTTATGAGAATAAATATAACAGCGGAATGTGGCAGAATATGGTCATAATAAAAGGCAAAGACAAGCAAAAATATATAAAAACCTCAGTTTTTCAAAAGATATTATAAGTGGTGTAATAAGAATTTTTAAAACACAAGGGGTTGGCAGAAATGTATGAGGTTGTACAGAGTAACAATTGTTATTTTTTTCAGATGTGTCAGTTAGGGCAGATACAGACGGACGTTGCGTTTTTGCGCGCGCAAACAACGCGGCGTTTTGCGTGCACAAAAACCATTTGACAGCTGCGTGTGTCATCCGTGTATGATGCGCGGCTGCGTGATATTCGCGCAGCCGCCATCATAGAGATGAGGCTAGTCGACGCCCGTCACTGTCCAAGGTGCTGAAAGAGCTAACTGATCGGCAGTAACTCTTTCAGCACCCTCGACAGTGAATGCCGAACACAATATACAGCAACCTGTTAAAAAAAAAGAAAAAGTTCGTACTTACCGAGATCTGCCCTCCCGGCCGTTGCCTTGGTGACGCGTCCTTGGTGACGCGCCTCTCTTGACATCGGGCCCAACCTCCCTGGATGACGCGGCAGTCCATGTGACCGCTGCAGCCTGTGCTTGGCCTGTGATTGGCTGCAGCTGTCACTTGGACTGAATTGTCATCCCGGGAGGTCAGACTGGAGGAAGAAGCCGGGAGTTATCGGTAAGTCAGAACTTCGTTTTTTTTTACAGGTTCATGTTTATTGGGATCGGTAGTCACTGTCCATGGTGCTGAAACAGTTTAACTCTTTCAGCACCCTGGACAGTGACTATGTCCTGACGTCGCGTACCGGACATTTTTTTGCCGGGTTCGGCCAAAACGAGTTCGGCCGAACCCGGTGAAGTTCGGTTCGCTTGTCCGGGTTCGCTCATCTCAAAGACACTCCGTTTGGATGTTCGGAAACAGAAAAGCACGTGGTGCTTTTCTGTTTACATTCATCCTTTTGACAGCTGGTGCGCTGTTTCAGTCGGTTCGCACGGAAGTGCTTCCGTGCAACCTGCGTGGTTTTCACGCATTGACTTCAATGGGTGCATGATGTGCGAAATACGCAGAGTTATTGAACCTGTCGCGTTTTGTATGCAGCGAACAAACGCTGCGCAAAAAGCACGGACTGTCTGTACTGCCCCATAGACTTGTATTGGTTGATGCGTGGCGCATGAAAACCACGCGGCCCGCACGGAACGAATACACGCTCGTGTGAATCCCCCCTTAGTTTAATTTTTTTGCAGTTGGTAACAATAGAGAAACACACGTCTGTTCTGCTTTTTTCTGTAGTACAGAAATATTCTGTATGTTTTATTCATCTAGGGGTGTAATGGAAATTTTTTAGTTATTTTGTGTTCAAGTTTGTAATGGGCAATAAAGCAAGTGGCATAAGGATAAATTTATAAAATTAAAAGGGGCAAAAGTGGCAGTGAATAAATGTGAAACAAAATTAATAATCTAAAGAGGAGTGGAAGGTTTTAAACCAATCTATTATACAAAGGCCAGGTTTGGAGGGGCATGTTTCGCATTGATAGCGAGAATCTTTTCGGATTCCTCGTTTGTAGCACACGCAACATCTTTTTTGTGCCCGTAACTTCTGTGGGAGGCACCTCTGAAGGAAAATGTTGCCCTCGAACTACTCTTGAGGCTTCACTGGCTGATGTTGAAGGTTCTCCTTCCTCCTCACTGCCTTTAAAAATGTATTTTCGGATGATGTTTTCCTGGTATTCCAGGTATTTTTCGCGATGGCCAGCAGATCTGTACAAAATGTACGAATTGCACATCGCTAACTGGACAAGATGCATGACAATTTTTTTATACCAGGTCCTGGATTTCCTCATAGCATCATAGGGCTTAATCATTTGGTCGGCGAGATCGACCCCCCCCCCCATATATTTATTATACGCCTGTATACAAACAGGCTTTGGGGTCTCATCAGATCTGCCTCGCACAGGGACGAGATTGCTTGCGTCATTATGTATAGTTGTGAGCATATGGACGTCTTTCTTGTCCCTATATTTTAAGAAGAGCACCCCATCACTGCACATTGCCCTGCTCTCACCAATTTGTAGCCTTTGGCCTAGGAGGGTCTTTGGGAGGCCTCTCTGATTTTTCCATACTGTTCCACAGGCTACGTTTTTTCTTTACAGTCAGGCATTTAAGAAGTGAAACGCTGGTGTAAAAATTGTCTAGGTACAAGTGGTAGCCGTGGTCAAGCAGGAGGTGCAAGAGATCCCAAACAATTTTACCACTTATACATAGGACAGGAGGGCAGTCTGGGGGCTGAATGTTTGTGTCTTTGCCCTCATAAATCCTGAATGTGTATGTGTAGCCAGTTTCAGACTCACATAATTTGTAAATTTTGATGCCGTATCTGGCTCTTTTATTGGGGAGGTACTGCTTGAATTTTAGCCGGCCCTTAAAATGAACGAGGGATTCATCAATTGCGATCTCTTTTCCAGGGGTGTATATTTCACTGAATTTGTTGGTAAAATGTGTGATCACAGGCCGGATTTTATAAAGGCGGTCAGAATTGGGGTCACTTGGGGGTGGGCACTGCAGGTTATCATTATAGTGCAGAAATTTTATTATTGCGTCAAACCTTCCCCTGGACATTGTATTGCGGTACATGGGAGTATGGTGCAACACATCTGTTGACCAATATGATCTCACAGAGGGTTTTTTTGTGATGCCCATATTTAACAGCAACCCCCAGAATTTATGCATTTTCACTGCATTAACAGGATGTGACCTGTTTGGATTGGCATAAAATGACTGCGGATTAGCGGCAATAAATTGCTCCGCATATAAGTTCGTTTGCATAACAATAAAATTCATAAACTCATTTTAAAAAAAGAGTTTGAAAAAACTTATATCATCAAGACCCACTGTGTCTACGTGAATCCCTTAAGTAGCGTTAAATTCTAGAACTTGGGGGTATAATTAACGGGGGAACCCAGAAATGTTCGCTATTATCAGGGTAGACTTGATGGCGGCCCACTTCGTGACTCTGAGGAATTTCCTCATCATCGCTGGAAGATGAGGAAAGAATAAATTCAGATCAGTCACTAGCTGATTCAGTGTCAGAGCACAGCATTTCGTATGCCTCTTCCGCTGTATATGATCGCTTTGCCATACTGCCCTTTATATATATATATATATACACGTGCAAAACTGATACAGCAAAGTGTGTGTATATCTCTCTATAGTAAAATTTATCTGTTACAATAAACTGTATTGTAACAGTGAACTATATAATTTGAAAAATTTTTTTGTAACTTTTTTTTATATATATATATATATATATATATATATTTTTTTTTTATAAAACCTCCCTAACTATTCCTAGCCAACTATCCCTATCTACCTATATAATTATATCTAACTAATCCCTAATAATCTAAACCTGTGTTATCCCTAAATTCACTATCAGTGAAATTTCTATCTCTCTCTCTGTCTTTCTCTCTGTCTCTCTCTCTCTCTCTCCCTCTCTCTCTCTCTCTCTCTATTATTAGAATTTATTATTTATTTTTTTTAAAAAGAGAAGCTCCCACAAGTAGAAGCAGAAGCAGGGAGCAGGTAAACAGTGGCAGTGGAGGGGTTAATGTGGGGTTATATTCGCTGGATCTGACAGGTAAAATTCACACTGTCGCTGGGCACGTCTGATCTCTTCACCTTCACTCTCGGACCGAAGAGATCAGACGCTGACAGCCCAGTTACTGTTGTCATGCGCTGTAATTGGTCAGTCACAGAAGACTGACCAATTACAGCGATCGTCGTCAGGGGACCGCTATTATTGGTCGCCTGCCGTGTTAATGTGTCGATCAACTGTCATAAACAGTTGACGGCACAGTTCTGTAACGCTGTCTTTTGACAGGGTGACAGAAATTAGCCAGGACGCGCGGGTACGTCCCTGTGCCTTAAAGCACTTCAATGCAGGACGTACCGGTGTGTCCTGGTGCGCTAAGGGGTTAAAAAGTTATGGCTCTTGGAATGTGGCGATGAAAAAATGTAAATATAGTTCAGACCTGAAAGCGCAAAATACTATAGGTCAAACCTTAAGGGCTTAATACTTTAGGAAATTATAAACAAATAACTTAAATACACATGAAATTCAGTCTTCACTCCATCAACATTGATTTTACAAATTTCTCTGTAATTTTTTTTTACTAAAACGAATATTTACCTCAAATTTTACTGATCCACTTTGAGCAGCATCAAATGCATTGAATAGATAATGTGCATACATGCTTGCATCTGTTGAGTGAAAATACAAAAAAAGTATAAAAGTTATTAGGCAATAAATAAAATATTTATTATACACAAGAATATAAATAATTAATACGTTTTAAACTAACCCTCTAGAAAAAAGCTGAATATGACAGTTATTTCCCTCACAGGTTTCCTGGCGGCTCATGATTCTAGACCTTAATAAGCAGCTGTGGTAAAGTATAACCTATGGGAAGACCCCTATGGATCTCTAGGAAGGCAGAGATACAGGAAAACATAGCATTAGTGGTGGTGGCTGGGGACCTTCCATTTTGGTGAAAGGAGCAATTCAGTTTTTTCCCCAAAGGGACACTAACATTTCAGACTATGCTGACACTCTTCCGTCAGGTTTGTGTTGCTCTTTGACACCGCATACGCTACTATTCCACTCTGTAAAAAAACAAAATAACTTGATACCTGATGGCCCCAGATGGACCTATTAGGATCCATTAGAATCAAATCCGAATAGATACATGACTTCTGTAAAAATGGAAGCCATGATGCCAGTGTTAGATTTTCTTTCCTTGTGCACTTTCATTTCCAATAAGCTATGTTCACACTGTCTTTTGGGCTCTGTGTCTCCATTAGCAGTTCCCTCATTTTTGAAAGCCAGAATAGAGTAGAATCAAAAAAAGCATAGGTAACCATTATAAAATATAAATGTAACCCCTATAATAAGTTTATGGATTACAACAGGCACTGCTGTGGCCAGTCATTGTTGAAGGGTACTGGCAGAAATACATTTCCCAACTCTCTTTGGGGCAGTGAGCTGGAGCTAAACAACTGCCTGGGAGATAAATAACTGACATTTAGATGTGTAACTTTTTTTGTTTTGAGAGGCGAGATGGACATCTACAGCAAGACTGGAAAGATGGTCACCTGAGAGAGAAATGAGAAGGACTGAGCGAAGAAACGTTTCACCAACACTAGTGGGTCTCCTGAGAGGAGTCTCATCTTAGGGTGGTCATCAGAAGAGGGTGCTTCTATTTCTTCTTCCTGTAAACTATCACTTCGCTACTGCCCATAGTTGGAGGCAGCAGGAGGCCTGAACCAAGCCTGATTTCCAGGTCAATAGAAGAGGGAGTAATCTGTTGTGTAAATAGTAATCTGCTGATGGTTGTGATACTTCTGGACATGATAAATAAAGACTCACAACTTTGCAACTGCTGGAATCTATTTATTTCTCAATCAATAGCTACTACTTTACCCAATGTTCAAATTACAAATCCTTCCCTTGTTATTATCTACGATTTCTAAAGATTGTCAACATCCGCGGCAATGGGGCCCTAAAATATTGATAGGCAGAGTGTAGCATAATATATTGTTTATTGCATATATTCACAGTGTGCACATGAATATACCGTATTTTTCGGAATATAAGACGCACCTGACCATAAGACGCACCCAGGTTTTAGACAACAGAAAATAGGAAAAATATTATTTGTTAAAAAATAATTTTTTCGGGGGGCGGAGCTAATGCTGAGACTGAATGGACGTGTCTCGCTGAGCTCCGCATATCCAGAGACCCACAGAGGCTAACGTTAGCGGCACAAAGTTCACAATGGTGAAGATTGGAGGCAGTAAGACGAGGGAAGCACCGGAGACCACTGTTCCGATCCCCTCACAGGCTAAAGTGGAGAAATTCTTCAAAAAGAGATCCACTTCTCTCCCGCCGCGGAGTCCCAAGATGGCGCCGTCCTCTCGCAGACAACAAGGAGACGCAAGTGCAGAGGCCTCTGATGCAGAGGAAGAAGCTGCAGGCACATCGGCTGCTGAGGATTTACTCCTGACAAGACACTTCATTACACAGGTAATTACAAAAACTTTGGAACCAGCTATAAAAGATATAGCAGAGATAAAACAAGATATTAAGCAAATTGTCCACAGGGTAGAGACCCTGGAAAATACTCAAGCGGCCATTTTAGATTTCAACGCAGCAACTGTGCAAAGTTTCTCCTCTTGCCAACTCACATTCAATACTATTTTTAGATCCCTAGAGGATCAAGAGAATCGGAGCCGCAGAAATAACTTACATTTCCGTGGTATTCCTGAATCAGTGACTTCTGCGGACATTCCAGACACCATTTTGTCGATATCCTGCTCCATTTTGGGAGATGTTTATTCAGATGACGACATAGTTATTGAAAGAGCTCACAGGGCTTTACGCCCGAAACCTAAAGCGAATGATCCTCCTAGGGATATAATATGCAGATACCTTAACTTTAAAGTGAAAGATAAAATACTCTTTAAATCCAGGGAAGCTGCTCCATTATTATTTAAAGACACAGTGATCTCCATTTACCAAGATTTAACTGCTGTTACCCTGCAGAAGCGGCGGAAGCTTAAACCACTAACGGATCTCCTAAGAGCAAGAACAATTTTGTATAGATGGACTTTTCCTTTTGGACTATCTTTCTCGGTTGAGGGACGCAGATAAACCATCTCTTCAGTAGGAGATCTTTCAGAGGTCTACGATTGCCTAGGAACTGATCAATTACAAATTGAAGATTGGGACCTCGTCACAGATCTTGCTTATCTCCCTCCGGTCACTCAGGCTACTCCGTGGAGACAAAATCCTACTTTCAAAGCGCCAAGGCATAGGAAAAAGTCAGGTCGTATGACTCCGAGGAGATTGGTGGCTGATAATGACTGAACTGTCGATTTTCTATATCTTTCTCTTTCCTGGCAAAGATCGGCTCTTGATCGTCAGTTTTTTGTATGCATACTCTCTATGGGAAATTTATTTTCTCATTCACTTGGCATAATGTGATGTAAGGCCTCATGCACACGACCGTGTTTTTGCGGCCGCAATTCCCACGAAAATCCACGGGATAATTGCGGCCCCATTCTTCTCTATGGGGCCGTGCACACGACCGTAGTTTTGGCGGTCTGTGCACGGCCCGGGAGCCCGGACCGCAGAAAGAACGGGCATGTCCTATTACGGCCCGGTTCTGCGGTCCGGGCTCATTGAAAACAATGGCCGCGGCCATGTGCATGTCCCACGATTTGCGGGCAGCCTGCGGCTGACAGTCCGCTGACAGTCCGCAGCCGGCCGACCCGAAAATCACGGCCGTGCACACGGCTACGGTCGTGTGCATGAGGCCTTATATTGTCTTAATCTTCTATTTTCACTTTTTCCCTACATATGCTAGTTATTCTATTTAACTGTCTTCATACTGCCATTAGAGAGCTCTCAATTTGTGGGTTCGGAATCTTTAATGGCTATTACCCCCCTACATTGTAATGTTCTACACTCTAATGTTTTTCATTTGTATTGCTGATTTACATATTGTCAAATCCATGGACATGGATGCAACTTTCATACGACTATATGATGGAATATGCGCTGCTCTACTGTTACTTGTTACATTGTTGTATGTCATATTTTTTAGACATGTTTCTATGTTCTTTGTACATGTGCACTTCTTCTTTTTTGGATTTTCTGGTAACGCTTTCACATGGCTTCTTTAAAGGTAGTTTCTTATAATGTCAGGGGATTTAACTCCCCCTCTAAGAGATGTCAGATTTTTTCATTTCTTAAAAAAGCCTCCTGCGATGTCATTATGCTGCAGGAAACACATTATAAAATTAATCATTTCCCTAATATATCCTTCTCAAATTTCCCTGTCTGGCACCACTGTGGGCTTCCACATTCAGCTTCTAGGGGTGTGACCATAGGCTTCCGCCGCAACTATCCCTTTAAATATTTATCTAATCTCCATGATGTAGAAGGCAGATATTTATTTTTGAAAGGCACTGTGGGTAATCAGACGTTTACCTTTGCAAACCTTTATGCCCCGAACTCTGGTCAAATTGCCTGTCTGATTTCCACGTTTGCTTTGTTGGATTTATTTTCAGAGGGTATGGTTCTTATTGGTGGAGATTTCAATCTATCTATTGATCCACTAGTTGACTCCTCCGCCAAGAAGTCTACTTTGTCGGTTAAAGCACTGTGTAGATTTAAATCTCTACTAATATATTATGGGTTAATCGATGTTTGGAGATGCCTAAATCCATCTCAGTTGGATTACACTTTCTATTCCTCTTTACATTCTTCCTATCACAGGTAAGATTATTTTTGAAATATTGTTCCCAAGTAGAGATAGGTTCGCAATTGCACTCCGATCATGCCCCTATTTTTCTAACTTTACATTTCCCAAATATGCATAAACATTCATTTACATGGAGGCTGAATGACTCTATACTTGGTTCTACGACTGTCAAAGTTGATTTTAAATCTAAGTTGACTGACTTTTTTCAAATTAATGAGATCCCGGAAGTCTCCCCTGAAGTAGTTTGGGACGGTCATAAGGCGTTTATCCGTGGTCAATTTATTAGTTATTGTTCCCATCTGCAGAAGGAAAGGACCAAATGTGTTGATGACCTTTTAATTAAAATTCAAAATGTGGAGAGGTTAAATAAAGTATCTATCGCCTTACAACATGCTTATGAGTTGATTTCCTTGCAAACTCAACTGTCGAATAAACTAAACTTGTCCTCAGCCAAGTCCTTTATGCATTCTAGACATAAATTTTATGCACATGGTAATAAACTTTTAAATTTATGTCCAAAAGATTTAAACAAAGACAAACTCTTAACTATGTACATATGCTGAAAGACACAAAGGATGCTTATGTTTACTCCTCTGCCTCAATTGCTGAACAATTTCGTTCATACTATAAAAATCTGTATAATTTAACAAAGGCTGGTTCCTCTTACCCTATGGCTGACAGACTTTCTCTCACTTCTAAATTTTTAGATTCCTTATCTCTCCCACTAATTTCTCCCTCCCATAGTGAGCGGCTTATTCAACCATTCACTTTGATAGAACTGGAAACTGCCTTTAAACAAACTCCCCCAGATAAATGTCCTGGTCCAGACGGCCTACCTGTTATCGACTACTCCTCATTTAGAGATATACTGCTGCCTCGATTACTGTCACTGGCGAACCTCTCTCTACTGAGAAAATTGGAGGGCATTAGGGTTGAAACCAAAGTGCACCTTGCGAGTCTGGATGTGGAAGCCCTCTACAGCTCCATCCCGCATATCTTGGGTTGTCAAGCGGTGGAATACTTTCTCCAGGACAGGGGTATCCAATTTCATGCCCACAACCAATTGATTTTGAAATTACTGAGATTTGTGCTGGAACACAATTTTTTTCTCTTTGAACGTATGTTTTTCCATCAGCTCAGAGGAGTGGCCATGTGCTCCCACCTATGCCAATCTCTATATGGGCTGGTGGGAGAAGGAATTTGTGTTCAGTGATGTTATGGAGAAGTACACGTCCCATATTGAGCTATGGCTGAGATTTATTGATGACATTCTGATCCTGTGGTCTGAAACAATAACTGAATTCAACGAGTTTGTTGCAGTCTTGAACATCAATGAGGTGGGTTTGTTTTTCACGTCAGAAATTCGGGAGAAGAATATTACCTTTCTTGATGTTAGGATTGTGAAAACAGACTTGGGTTACATACGTACTGAAATGTTCAGAAAGGATACTGCAACCAACAACCTTTTGAGATAGGATAGTTGGCATCCTGTCCCTCTCAAAACTGGTATACCAAAAGGGCAGTACATTAGGGCTAGACGGAATTGCACCACAATTTCTGATTTTAAGACCTTGGCGAGTGGACTGAGGAATAGATTCGAACGGAGAGGATACCCTAGTCATGTACTGAGGACAGCATACCAACATGCGCTGGGTGCAAATAGGGACTCTCTATTGAACCCTAAAATAAACACTGCACAAGAGGACACTATGAGAGTGATAGGGACCTATGATGCTGCCCATCGGGATGTCAGGAGGATTTTCACTCTCTATTGGGATATCCTTAAATCCGATCCAGATGTAGGAAGCCTGGTTGGTGACAGACCGCTTATTACTTTTAAACGGGGTCGTAATATCAAGGACAGATTGGTGCATAGTCATCTTGAGACAAAAAACAGTACTTGGTTATCATCAAACCTGAAAGGCACTTTCAGATGTGGGAGATGCAAAGCATGCAATTCCATTTTGAACATCCGAACCTTTAAAGGGAATGTGTTGCCAGAAAAACATGTTTTTTTTTTAAAAAATTAAACATTTAGTGTGTGGGTGATTAAACATTGTTCAAATTTTTTTTATTTTTTTCACGAGTCAGGAAATATTATAAATTAATTCTAAATTTATAATACTACCCATTTTTGGTCACTAGATGGAGCTATTCCCAAAATTGCAGCAGTGCAACATAGGGTTAAAAGCCCTCGCTCTAGTGAGCTCTCAGCATCCCCCCTCCTTTATCCTGGCTAGTGCCGGGATAAACGAGGGGTTTGAACGGTGTAACCTCCTACACTGTGTGTCGCCATTTTTTGAGCTAACACACAGTGTAGTAGGTTTACATACAGTAGTAAACACACACAAACACGAACATACATTGAAATCTCTTACCTGCTCCTGCCGCCGCGGCTCCCTCCGGCCCGTCCGCTCCGTTTGCTGCCGCTGGTCCAAGTGCAGAAATCAGGAAGCCGCGACCGGAAGTAGTAATATTACTGTCCGGCCGCGACTTCCGGTCCACAGGAAAATGGCGCCGGACGGCGCCAATTTCGAATTGGACTGTGTGGGAGCGGCGCATGCGCAGTTCCCACACAGACGCCGTACACGGAAGTCAATGGGACGGGAGCCGTTCGCAGTCCCTATGGGACTGTGGCTGCCGTATTCCATGTCTGTATGTGTCGTTAATCGACACAGACAGAAATGGAAAAAAAATGGCAGCCCCCATAGGGAAGAAAAAGTGTAAAAATAAGAAAAAGTAAAACACAAACACACAAATGAATATAAACGTTTTTAATAAAGCACTAACATCTTTAACATATAAAAAAATAATTTGTGATGACACTGTTCCTTTAAGAGTTCAACCACAGGTGAAGTGTTTGATACTAGATCTTTTATCAACTGTTTAAAAAAGGGAGTTGTTTATCTGATAACCTGCACCTGTGATATACAGTATGTTGGCAAAACCAGACAAGAGTTCAGATGAAGGATCCGGTAACACATCTGTGATATAAATAGAAAGGAAGACACATCAGTCTCTAGACATGTGTGGGAATGTCATTCGGGTGACCCTAGGGTCCTTAAATTTCAGGGGATGGAACACATTGAGCCACCGGTACGAGGGGGTGTTAGGACAAGAGAATTTTACAGAAGGATGCACAGTGGATTTTTAGGATGAAAACGGTTGGTCCACTAGGACTTAATGAGCATCTATCCTTTCTTCTGTTTCTGTAGTCCCGCACACTGCATATCCTAATGGAATTGCATTGTTCTATTCTTCCATCTGAGTATGTACCTGGTGCTGGCTCCGGTTGTTACCTGCACTAAATTAATAATTTATTAATTTTTATTCAACGATATGCAGTGGAGTCTCCTGTATACCCTGTGTTCTACTACTTTTTACCCTGACTGACTATATATCCTAAGGCGGGATTCACACGACAGGGTTTCCTGTTCAGAAATCGGCCAACACCCGGCTGCATTAGGAATAATAGACCCCTAATGGGGCTATTCACATGACCGATTTTTTTGACGGCCGGGAAAACCGGCCATCACCGGAATGTGTCCCGAGTGATGGCCGGGTCTACCGTCGCTCGCGCACTCTCTCTCCTCCTCCTCACAGTGCAGAGTGCATGTGAGGAGGAGGAGGGTCTTTTTTTGCTCCCTCTAGGAGTCGGAATCTCCAATCCTCGGCCGGGGATTGGGGATTCCGCTACAGAAGTGAGTGACTACACTGTCCATATATGGACACAGCAAAGTCACTCACTTCTGCAGCGGAATCCCCGACTCTATGGCCGGGGATGCCGCTACAGGAGAAGTGCGTGACTACACTGTCCATATATGGACACAGCGATGTCACTAACTTCTGCAACGGAATCCCCGACTCTATGGCCGGGGATGCCGCTACAGGAGAAGTGAGTGACTACACTGTCCATATATGGACACAGCGAAGTCACTCACTTCTGCAGCGGAATCCCCGACTCTATGGCCGGGGATTCCGCTACAGGAGAAGTGCGTGACTACACTGTCCATATATGGACACAGCGATGTCACTCACTTCTGCAGCGGAATCCCCGACTCTATGGCCGGGGGTGCCGCTACAGGAGAAGTGAGTGACTACACTGTCCATATATGGACACAGCGAAGTCACTCACTTCTGCAGCGGAATCCGCCGACTCTATGGCCGAGGATTCCGCTACAGGAGAAGTGAGTGACTACACTGTCCATATATGGACACAGTGACATCACTCACTTCTGAAGCGGAATTCCCGACCTGTGGCAGGGAATTCCTCTTCAGGAGAAGTCAGTGACTACACTGTCCATATATGGATATTGAAGTCAGTTACTTCTCCTGGAAAGGGGGGGATGGGTGCAACCTACAGGGGCCTATGTGGCATCACCTACAGGGGACATGGTGGCATCACCTACAGGGGGCAGGGTGGCATCGCCTACAGGGGGCAGGGTGGCATCGCCTACAGGGGCAGGGTGGCATCGCCTGCAGGGGGCAGGGTGGCATCGCCTGCAGGATGGCATCACCTACAGGGGGCAGGGTGGGTGGCATCGCCTACAGGGGGCAGGGTGGCAACGCCTACAGGGGGCTGTGTGGCATCGCTTGCCGGGGGCTGTATGGCATCGCCTACAGGGGTCAGGGTGGCATCGCCTACAGGGGGCAGTGTGGCATCACCTACAGGGGGCAGGGTGGCATCGCCTACAGGGGGCTGTGTGGCATCACCTGCAGGGGGCTGTGTGGCATTGCCTACAGGGGGCAGGGTGGCATCGCCTACAGGGGACTTGGTGGCATTACCGACAGGGGACTTGGTGGCATTACCTACAGGGGACTGGGTGGCATTACCTACAGGGGGCTGGGTTGCATTACCTACAGGGGGCTGGGTGGCATTACCTACAGGGAGCTGGGTGGCATTACCTACAGGGGACAGGGTGGCATTCCTACAGGGGGCTGGGTGGCATCGCCTACAGGTGGCTGGGTGGCATCGCCTACAGGGGACAGGGTGGCATCGCCTGCAGGGGGCCGTGTGGCATCACCTACAGGGGCTGTGTGGCATCACCAACAGGGGGCTGGGTGGCATTACCTACAGGGGGCAGGGTGGCATTACCTACCAGGGGGGCTGTGGCATTATCTACAAAGGGCTGTGTGTGGCAAAAAATTAAAATGAAATTCATCCGATTTTAAAACGGACAGGGAAAAAAACGGATGCAAATCAGGTCTAAATCGGCCAGTAAAAAACGGCAACTCGGCCCGGAACGGAATCGGAACGGATGCAAACCGGATGCAAAGCGGCTGGGAAAATCGTCCAAAAACTGCCGATTTTCCCGGTCGACACTCGGACCCTGTCGTGTGAATGAGGCCTAATAGGAATATCTAGATACTCCTTAGCACTAACAATTTATCTCTTTTTAGGCGTGACATGGATGTATCTAGTCTGACCTTGAGTATCTGTTAGTCTCTCCTATCCATCTATTATGCATTCTCTCTTGCAAGTGTTAGGCTGTGGGGAACTTTATTATGGATACCTGGTAGTGTTATCTCCTACAGGTTCCAATTTAGTTTCCTTGTCTATACATGAGCTGTTACTTTCCTCTGCCACACTTTCCCCTAGCAACTGGTGATGCATTCTGCATCGTTGTGATTGGCTGTGAAGTCATTAGGGGACATTCTCTCTTGCAAGTGTTGGGCTGTGGGGAACTTCTTTATGGATAACTGGTAGTGTTTTCTCCTACAGGTTCCAATTGAGTTCCCTTGTCTATACATGAGCTGTAACTTTCCTCTGTCACACTGTGACACTTACTCTGTTGCTGCAGCAATGTATATATGAGACCACCTGGAATTCCCCTAGCAACTGGTGATGCATTCTGCATCGTTGTGGTTGGATGTGATGTCATTAGGAGGCCGGTCTATGTCGGTGGGCGTCATGACACACCGATTGGTCCTGGGTTTCCATCACGCCTCTGAAGGAGGTGGGGCTAGCCGTATAAGGTACTCGAGTTTCTCCAGCGCGTGTTAGACCAGTTATCAGTGTCTCAGTGCACGCCGGAGAATACAAAACAAACAGCAGAAAATGTGCTGTTCGGCAGTTCATTAATAATAATAAGCGAATTTAACCCCTGAGGACCCTGCCCTGTAGTTACAGGGCTGCAGAAACGCGTTGGGACGTTGCTTTACTGTGGTAACCAGACCACATCTACATTTGCTTAGGTCCCCTGTGCATGTCCAGAGTGTGGCACATTTGTTTCTATGTGCATACAGGACATTCCAAGGAGGCTTGTTTACTTTTGCATCGCTATGGCAAGTGGTTGAGGAGTACTATTACTACCCCTGTCCTGTGTCATATCGATTGAAAGGTTTTCAATATCAACTGTTTCCTGACATTTTATCAGGGACCGTGGATCTTTGTGCCTACGCCTACACTCGGTACTTTTGGCATTTAGTGCCCAATTTTTAATACGAATACGAATAAAACTACTTTTAACGTGTTTCTAGGCAGGACTATACATTTAATAATTTACGTTTACTATTTACACAGATTTTTGGGAATTTAACTCTTCGTACATTGGTACTATATAATAAGGAATCTATAAAGGAAGCCAAATTATATAATCCACTTACTTTAGCAACGTTAAAGGTTTGGCATTCTTTCTTATTAGGTTCAGACAGTTGTTCAGTTCCCTCCCCTTTGTTGCAAGTTAAAGACATATTGGGTCTCGCCCAGGGGGCCTTAAAAGAAAGCATTCCTAGTGCAGTTACCTCCTCTTGCCGTCTGTTGACTCAGCTATTTGATGATTTAGATGGTGTAAGAGATGTTATTTTCCTGTCTTCTATGCTGGGTATTCCCAATCACCGCTCTCCCCTGCTCTCCTTTCTTAAACTTAAAATTGGGTCTCTAGGCCGGGACTTTGCAAATAAACGACCTTTACTTTGGTTTGATAGACTTTTGTCCCAGACGTCACCAGTCGTCAAACCTATTTCATTGTTATATAAAAGGCTCATATCGTTCGCTCCATCACCGGCTCCGTATTTTGTTAGACTGTGGGAGAGTGATCTCAATAGATCCGTCTCTGATACTGAACTAAATAAAGTGCTGTTAGTTCCACCTACCTTGTCCAGATGTGTCCGCATACAGGAGAATGGTTATAAAATCATATCCCGTTTGTACAAAACGCCTGACGTAACCTCCATATATACACCGACACATTCGGATACCTGCTTGCGTTGTAATACTGCTAAAGGAACCTTTTTTCCCATCTGGTGGTCTTGTGACGTAATTCGAAAATGGAGGGATGATATCTTTAACTATTGTAACGTTATATGTGGTACTACTATATTAGCTTCCCCCAGATTTAGCTCTGTTGCTAATCACTCCCACTAAAACTCGGATTCTCCCATCTGAATTGTTTCAGATTTTGCTAGTTGCTGCTAGATTATTGATTCCCTCGTATTGGCTGTCTGCTGAAATGCCTTCAATAGCACATTGGATAGCGAAAGTAGATCAAATTTATAGGTTTGAAGAAATTTCTCATTGGGAAAGCTATTCTAGGGATACTTTTTAAGTATGGTTGCCTTGGAAACAATATAGACAGTTCTCGTAAATTTCCTTTTTGTTCCAATTTGTCTCTTTTGGATTGCTTCTTTTGCAGAGACTCTTCCTGTGCAACAAAATGTAATCTAATTTGATATAATGTGATGTCTATAATTTGATTCTGGATTGGCCGTCTATACAGATTTTTGTTTTTTATGCAAGTATTATTATATTACTCGAACACACATGTACTTTATTTGTTTATTTGTTTATTATTTGTCTATTATTTGCTTACTATGTTTTTTTCTTGTTTCTATTGTATATCTGTTTTATTACAATAAAATAAAAAAAAATCATTTTTTCTATTTCACCACATTCTGAGAGCCGAAAAAATTTTTTACATTTTTTTTCATTGATTGAGCAGTGTGAGGGTATATTTTTTGCGGGACAAGTTGTAGTTTTATTGGCACCATTTTTTGGTACATACGATTTTTTTGATCACTTTTTTTTTTGTTTAATTTTTTAAGCGCTAAGGTGACCAAAAAACTATTTTGCTGTTTAGTAGTGAATGGCAGTTATGGAAGCAGCGTAGCATGCGAGTTACGCTGTTTCCGTAACTCCACATGCAATCAAGTGGCCGGGAGAAAACAGAAAGCTAGAATGGGGTTTAGGGGGCCCCGTGCTAGAGATAGGGGCTACATGTGAGATCGCTGGGGGTCTGACCGCTGGGACCCCCAGCGATAAGGAGAACAGGGGACCGAAAGTCACCAAAAGTGCTACATGAGAAGCCTGGACTTCCAGCTTCTGTGTCCGGCTTATCTGTTCCGCAGCTCCATAGATATCAATTGAGAGCCGCTCGCGCATGCACAAAAGAATCCCATTGACCTCTATGAAGCTGCCGGACACAGAACGCGGAAGTCAAAGCTTCTCATGCAGCGCTTTTGGTGACTTTCGGTCCCTGTGGATAGGGGATACATGTGTTTTATGTCACAACCCCTTTAAACTGCCAGGAACAGCGAAATAGGTGTTCCTGGCCGTAAGAGCAGCGTGTCCGCTGTAAAACACAGCTGACACCTGCAGTGTATGGAGCAGGCTCAGAGCGTGAGCCCGCTTCATACACCACCCCACCCGCTCCTGGGTCGGGAAGGGGTTAAGTATTGAAGCAGTCACGGGTCCCTTGACTGCGGACTATAGGACGCAACTGACTTTTTAGCAAGATTTATTCTTGCTAAAAACTGCGTCTTATAGTCTGAAATATACGGTAAGTAGATTGGTAGAAAGTATGTGGTGGCTGTGTATGTGAGAATAAGCAGAGTCATCCATCAGAGTTTATTATATTAATGTGGCCACACTATTAGTATTTTGTACAATTGTTACCATTACTCCTATTTGGATGTCCTAGGTGGTTGTATCCCATTGTCAGGGGGAGAGAATTGTATACTACCACATTTGTGTTAATGCTATATTCCTTTACCTTTGTTTGGTTACTCACATCCAAGTTGTAACTTTACCTAATCCAAAATCTAAATATTAAATAGTATCCTGGTTCCATGTTACCTTTCTCTACTAGTATATAACTTCATAGTGTAGCAACCGTGTATCAAGCAGGGCGGGGGTTTCCTGACCCTTGACAGAATAGACCAGCCCTTCTATATACCTCACAAGCGCCTATCAAGACTCAGGTGGAGTCACTGCGCTTAATAAGAAGAAAGACACATTAAACCTCTACTACATTAGAGACTTAATTAACTGCTTGCCGCAAATATGACGGGTCTGGTACGTTGGCATTACAAGTAATTACCGCATTCCGACGTACCAGACCCGTCATTTAGACGAAGTGGACACAGGAGCTGTGCTCGCTTTTTTGGATTTTCTGGTAACGCTTTCACATGGCTTCTTTAAAGGTAGTTTCTTATAATGTCAGGGGATTTAACTCCCCCTCTAAGAGATGTCAGATTTTTTCATTTCTTAAAAAAGCCTCCTGCGATGTCATTATGCTGCAGGAAACACATTATAAAATTAATCATTTCCCTAATATATCCTTCTCAAATTTCCCTGTCTGGCACCACTGTGGGCTTCCACATTCAGCTTCTAGGGGTGTGACCATAGGCTTCCGCCGCAACTATCCCTTTAAATATTTATCTAATCTCCATGATGTAGAAGGCAGATATTTATTTTTGAAAGGCACTGTGGGTAATCAGACGTTTACCTTTGCAAACCTTTATGCCCCGAACTCTGGTCAAATTGCCTGTCTGATTTCCACGTTTGCTTTGTTGGATTTATTTTCAGAGGGTATGGTTCTTATTGGTGGAGATTTCAATCTATCTATTGATCCACTAGTTGACTCCTCCGCCAAGAAGTCTACTTTGTCGGTTAAAGCACTGTGTAGATTTAAATCTCTACTAATATATTATGGGTTAATCGATGTTTGGAGATGCCTAAATCCATCTCAGTTGGATTACACTTTCTATTCCTCTTTACATTCTTCCTATCACAGGTAAGATTATTTTTGAAATATTGTTCCCAAGTAGAGATAGGTTCGCAATTGCACTCCGATCATGCCCCTATTTTTCTAACTTTACATTTCCCAAATATGCATAAACATTCATTTACATGGAGGCTGAATGACTCTATACTTGGTTCTACGACTGTCAAAGTTGATTTTAAATCTAAGTTGACTGACTTTTTTCAAATTAATGAGATCCCGGAAGTCTCCCCTGAAGTAGTTTGGGACGGTCATAAGGCGTTTATCCGTGGTCAATTTATTAGTTATTGTTCCCATCTGCAGAAGGAAAGGACCAAATGTGTTGATGACCTTTTAATTAAAATTCAAAATGTGGAGAGGTTAAATAAAGTATCTATCGCCTTACAACATGCTTATGAGTTGATTTCCTTGCAAACTCAACTGTCGAATAAACTAAACTTGTCCTCAGCCAAGTCCTTTATGCATTCTAGACATAAATTTTATGCACATGGTAATAAACTTCTAAATTTATGTCCAAAAGATTTAAACAAAGACAAACTCTTAACTATGTACATATGCTGAAAGACACAAAGGATGCTTATGTTTACTCCTCTGCCTCAATTGCTGAACAATTTCGTTCATACTATAAAAATCTGTATAATTTAACAAAGGCTGGTTCCTCTTACCCTATGGCTGACAGACTTTCTCTCACTTCTAAATTTTTAGATTCCTTATCTCTCCCACTAATTTCTCCCTCCCATAGTGAGCGGCTTATTCAACCATTCACTTTGATAGAACTGGAAACTGCCTTTAAACAAACTCCCCCAGATAAATGTCCTGGTCCAGACGGCCTACCTGTTATCGACTACTCCTCATTTAGAGATATACTGCTGCCTCGATTACTGTCACTGGCGAACCTCTCTCTACTGAGAAAATTGGAGGGCATTAGGGTTGAAACCAAAGTGCACCTTGCGAGTCTGGATGTGGAAGCCCTCTACAGCTCCATCCCGCATATCTTGGGTTGTCAAGCGGTGGAATACTTTCTCCAGGACAGGGGTATCCAATTTCATGCCCACAACCAATTGATTTTGAAATTACTGAGATTTGTGCTGGAACACAATTTTTTTCTCTTTGAACGTATGTTTTTCCATCAGCTCAGAGGAGTGGCCATGTGCTCCCACCTATGCCAATCTCTATATGGGCTGGTGGGAGAAGGAATTTGTGTTCAGTGATGTTATGGAGAAGTACACGTCCCATATTGAGCTATGGCTGAGATTTATTGATGACATTCTGATCCTGTGGTCTGAAACAATAACTGAATTCAACGAGTTTGTTGCAGTCTTGAACATCAATGAGGTGGGTTTGTTTTTCACGTCAGAAATTCGGGAGAAGAATATTACCTTTCTTGATGTTAGGATTGTGAAAACAGACTTGGGTTACATACGTACTGAAATGTTCAGAAAGGATACTGCAACCAACAACCTTTTGAGATAGGATAGTTGGCATCCTGTCCCTCTCAAAACTGGTATACCAAAAGGGCAGTACATTAGGGCTAGACGGAATTGCACCACAATTTCTGATTTTAAGACCTTGGCGAGTGGACTGAGGAATAGATTCGAACGGAGAGGATACCCTAGTCATGTACTGAGGACAGCATACCAACATGCGCTGGGTGCAAATAGGGACTCTCTATTGAACCCTAAAATAAACACTGCACAAGAGGACACTATGAGAGTGATAGGGACCTATGATGCTGCCCATCGGGATGTCAGGAGGATTTTCACTCTCTATTGGGATATCCTTAAATCCGATCCAGATGTAGGAAGCCTGGTTGGTGACAGACCGCTTATTACTTTTAAACGGGGTCGTAATATCAAGGACAGATTGGTGCATAGTCATCTTGAGACAAAAAACAGTACTTGGTTATCATCAAGCCTGAAAGGCACTTTCAGATGTGGGAGATGCAAAGCATGCAATTCCATTTTGAACATCCGAACCTTTAAAGGGAATGTGTTGCCAGAAAAACATGTTTTTTTTTTAAAAAATTAAACATTTAGTGTGTGGGTGATTAAACATTGTTCAAATTTTTTTTATTTTTTTCACGAGTCAGGAAATATTATAAATTAATTCTAAATT
Organism: Rhinoderma darwinii; assembly: GCF_050947455.1. NCBI lineage: Eukaryota > Metazoa > Chordata > Amphibia > Anura > Rhinodermatidae > Rhinoderma > Rhinoderma darwinii. Next base: position 69,502,679 of record NC_134689.1, read on the forward strand.
TATAATACTACCCATTTTTGGTCACTAGATGGAGCTATTCCCAAAATTGCAGCAGTGCAACATAGGGTTAAAAGCCCTCGCTCTAGTGAGCTCTCAGCATCCCCCCTCCTTTATCCTGGCTAGTGCCGGGATAAACGAGGGGTTTGAACGGTGTAACCTCCTACACTGTGTGTCGCCATTTTTTGAGCTAACACACAGTGTAGTAGGTTTACATACAGTAGTAAACACACACAAACACGAACATACATTGAAATCTCTTACCTGCTCCTGCCGCCGCGGCTCCCTCCGGCCCGTCCGCTCCGTTTGCTGCCGCTGGTCCAAGTGCAGAAATCAGGAAGCCGCGACCGGAAGTAGTAATATTACTGTCCGGCCGCGACTTCCGGTCCACAGGAAAATGGCGCCGGACGGCGCCAATTTCGAATTGGACTGTGTGGGAGCGGCGCATGCGCAGTTCCCACACAGACGCCGTACACGGAAGTCAATGGGACGGGAGCCGTTCGCAGTCCCTATGGGACTGTGGCTGCCGTATTCCATGTCTGTATGTGTCGTTAATCGACACAGACAGAAATGGAAAAAAAATGGCAGCCCCCATAGGGAAGAAAAAGTGTAAAAATAAGAAAAAGTAAAACACAAACACACAAATGAATATAAACGTTTTTAATAAAGCACTAACATCTTTAACATATAAAAAAATAATTTGTGATGACACTGTTCCTTTAAGAGTTCAACCACAGGTGAAGTGTTTGATACTAGATCTTTTATCAACTGTTTAAAAAAGGGAGTTGTTTATCTGATAACCTGCACCTGTGATATACAGTATGTTGGCAAAACCAGACAAGAGTTCAGATGAAGGATCCGGTAACACATCTGTGATATAAATAGAAAGGAAGACACATCAGTCTCTAGACATGTGTGGGAATGTCATTCGGGTGACCCTAGGGTCCTTAAATTTCAGGGGATGGAACACATTGAGCCACCGGTACGAGGGGGTGTTAGGACAAGAGAATTTTACAGAAGGATGCACAGTGGATTTTTAGGATGAAAACGGTTGGTCCACTAGGACTTAATGAGCATCTATCCTTTCTTCTGTTTCTGTAGTCCCGCACACTGCATATCCTAATGGAATTGCATTGTTCTATTCTTCCATCTGAGTATGTACCTGGTGCTGGCTCCGGTTGTTACCTGCACTAAATTAATAATTTATTAATTTTTATTCAACGATATGCAGTGGAGTCTCCTGTATACCCTGTGTTCTACTACTTTTTACCCTGACTGACTATATATCCTAAGGCGGGATTCACACGACAGGGTTTCCTGTTCAGAAATCGGCCAACACCCGGCTGCATTAGGAATAATAGACCCCTAATGGGGCTATTCACATGACCGATTTTTTTGACGGCCGGGAAAACCGGCCATCACCGGAATGTGTCCCGAGTGATGGCCGGGTCTACCGTCGCTCGCGCACTCTCTCTCCTCCTCCTCACAGTGCAGAGTGCATGTGAGGAGGAGGAGGGTCTTTTTTTGCTCCCTCTAGGAGTCGGAATCTCCAATCCTCGGCCGGGGATTGGGGATTCCGCTACAGAAGTGAGTGACTACACTGTCCATATATGGACACAGCAAAGTCACTCACTTCTGCAGCGGAATCCCCGACTCTATGGCCGGGGATGCCGCTACAGGAGAAGTGCGTGACTACACTGTCCATATATGGACACAGCGATGTCACTAACTTCTGCAACGGAATCCCCGACTCTATGGCCGGGGATGCCGCTACAGGAGAAGTGAGTGACTACACTGTCCATATATGGACACAGCGAAGTCACTCACTTCTGCAGCGGAATCCCCGACTCTATGGCCGGGGATTCCGCTACAGGAGAAGTGCGTGACTACACTGTCCATATATGGACACAGCGATGTCACTCACTTCTGCAGCGGAATCCCCGACTCTATGGCCGGGGGTGCCGCTACAGGAGAAGTGAGTGACTACACTGTCCATATATGGACACAGCGAAGTCACTCACTTCTGCAGCGGAATCCCCGACTCTATGGCCGAGGATTCCGCTACAGGAGAAGTGAGTGACTACACTGTCCATATATGGACACAGTGACATCACTCACTTCTGAAGCGGAATTCCCGACCTGTGGCAGGGAATTCCTCTTCAGGAGAAGTCAGTGACTACACTGTCCATATATGGATATTGAAGTCAGTTACTTCTCCTGGAAAGGGGGGGATGGGTGCAACCTACAGGGGCCTATGTGGCATCACCTACAGGGGACATGGTGGCATCACCTACAGGGGGCAGGGTGGCATCGCCTACAGGGGGCAGGGTGGCATCGCCTACAGGGGCAGGGTGGCATCGCCTGCAGGGGGCAGGGTGGCATCGCCTGCAGGATGGCATCACCTACAGGGGGCAGGGTGGGTGGCATCGCCTACAGGGGGCAGGGTGGCAACGCCTACAGGGGGCTGTGTGGCATCGCTTGCCGGGGGCTGTATGGCATCGCCTACAGGGGTCAGGGTGGCATCGCCTACAGGGGGCAGTGTGGCATCACCTACAGGGGGCAGGGTGGCATCGCCTACAGGGGGCTGTGTGGCATCACCTGCAGGGGGCTGTGTGGCATTGCCTACAGGGGGCAGGGTGGCATCGCCTACAGGGGACTTGGTGGCATTACCGACAGGGGACTTGGTGGCATTACCTACAGGGGACTGGGTGGCATTACCTACAGGGGGCTGGGTTGCATTACCTACAGGGGGCTGGGTGGCATTACCTACAGGGAGCTGGGTGGCATTACCTACAGGGGACAGGGTGGCATTCCTACAGGGGGCTGGGTGGCATCGCCTACAGGTGGCTGGGTGGCATCGCCTACAGGGGACAGGGTGGCATCGCCTGCAGGGGGCCGTGTGGCATCACCTACAGGGGCTGTGTGGCATCACCAACAGGGGGCTGGGTGGCATTACCTACAGGGGGCAGGGTGGCATTACCTACCAGGGGGGCTGTGGCATTATCTACAAAGGGCTGTGTGTGGCAAAAAATTAAAATGAAATTCATCCGATTTTAAAACGGACAGGGAAAAAAACGGATGCAAATCAGGTCTAAATCGGCCAGTAAAAAACGGCAACTCGGCCCGGAACGGAATCGGAACGGATGCAAACCGGATGCAAAGCGGCTGGGAAAATCGTCCAAAAACTGCCGATTTTCCCGGTCGACACTCGGACCCTGTCGTGTGAATGAGGCCTAATAGGAATATCTAGATACTCCTTAGCACTAACAATTTATCTCTTTTTAGGCGTGACATGGATGTATCTAGTCTGACCTTGAGTATCTGTTAGTCTCTCCTATCCATCTATTATGCATTCTCTCTTGCAAGTGTTAGGCTGTGGGGAACTTTATTATGGATACCTGGTAGTGTTATCTCCTACAGGTTCCAATTTAGTTTCCTTGTCTATACATGAGCTGTTACTTTCCTCTGCCACACTTTCCCCTAGCAACTGGTGATGCATTCTGCATCGTTGTGATTGGCTGTGAAGTCATTAGGGGACATTCTCTCTTGCAAGTGTTGGGCTGTGGGGAACTTCTTTATGGATAACTGGTAGTGTTTTCTCCTACAGGTTCCAATTGAGTTCCCTTGTCTATACATGAGCTGTAACTTTCCTCTGTCACACTGTGACACTTACTCTGTTGCTGCAGCAATGTATATATGAGACCACCTGGAATTCCCCTAGCAACTGGTGATGCATTCTGCATCGTTGTGGTTGGATGTGATGTCATTAGGAGGCCGGTCTATGTCGGTGGGCGTCATGACACACCGATTGGTCCTGGGTTTCCATCACGCCTCTGAAGGAGGTGGGGCTAGCCGTATAAGGTACTCGAGTTTCTCCAGCGCGTGTTAGACCAGTTATCAGTGTCTCAGTGCACGCCGGAGAATACAAAACAAACAGCAGAAAATGTGCTGTTCGGCAGTTCATTAATAATAATAAGCGAATTTAACCCCTGAGGACCCTGCCCTGTAGTTACAGGGCTGCAGAAACGCGTTGGGACGTTGCTTTACTGTGGTAACCAGACCACATCTACATTTGCTTAGGTCCCCTGTGCATGTCCAGAGTGTGGCACATTTGTTTCTATGTGCATACAGGACATTCCAAGGAGGCTTGTTTACTTTTGCATCGCTATGGCAAGTGGTTGAGGAGTACTATTACTACCCCTGTCCTGTGTCATATCGATTGAAAGGTTTTCAATATCAACTGTTTCCTGACATTTTATCAGGGACCGTGGATCTTTGTGCCTACGCCTACACTCGGTACTTTTGGCATTTAGTGCCCAATTTTTAATACGAATACGAATAAAACTACTTTTAACGTGTTTCTAGGCAGGACTATACATTTAATAATTTACGTTTACTATTTACACAGATTTTTGGGAATTTAACTCTTCGTACATTGGTACTATATAATAAGGAATCTATAAAGGAAGCCAAATTATATAATCCACTTACTTTAGCAACGTTAAAGGTTTGGCATTCTTTCTTATTAGGTTCAGACAGTTGTTCAGTTCCCTCCCCTTTGTTGCAAGTTAAAGACATATTGGGTCTCGCCCAGGGGGCCTTAAAAGAAAGCATTCCTAGTGCAGTTACCTCCTCTTGCCGTCTGTTGACTCAGCTATTTGATGATTTAGGTGGTGTAAGAGATGTTATTTTCCTGTCTTCTATGCTGGGTATTCCCAATCACCGCTCTCCCCTGCTCTCCTTTCTTAAACTTAAAATTGGGTCTCTAGGCCGGGACTTTGCAAATAAACGACCTTTACTTTGGTTTGATAGACTTTTGTCCCAGACGTCACCAGTCGTCAAACCTATTTCATTGTTATATAAAAGGCTCATATCGTTCGCTCCATCACCGGCTCCGTATTTTGTTAGACTGTGGGAGAGTGATCTCAATAGATCCGTCTCTGATACTGAACTAAATAAAGTGCTGTTAGTTCCACCTACCTTGTCCAGATGTGTCCGCATACAGGAGAATGGTTATAAAATCATATCCCGTTTGTACAAAACGCCTGACGTAACCTCCATATATACACCGACACATTCGGATACCTGCTTGCGTTGTAATACTGATAAAGGAACCTTTTTTCCCATCTGGTGGTCTTGTGACGTAATTCGAAAATGGAGGGATGATATCTTTAACTATTGTAACGTTATATGTGGTACTACTATATTAGCTTCCCCCAGATTTAGCTCTGTTGCTAATCACTCCCACTAAAACTCGGATTCTCCCATCTGAATTGTTTCAGATTTTGCTAGTTGCTGCTAGATTATTGATTCCCTCGTATTGGCTGTCTGCTGAAATGCCTTCAATAGCACATTGGATAGCGAAAGTAGATCAAATTTATAGGTTTGAAGAAATTTCTCATTGGGAAAGCTATTCTAGGGATACTTTTTAAGTATGGTTGCCTTGGAAACAATATAGACAGTTCTCGTAAATTTCCTTTTTGTTCCAATTTGTCTCTTTTGGATTGCTTCTTTTGCAGAGACTCTTCCTGTGCAACAAAATGTAATCTAATTTGATATAATGTGATGTCTATAATTTGATTCTGGATTGGCCGTCTATACAGATTTTTGTTTTTTATGCAAGTATTATTATATTGCTCGAACACACATGTACTTTATTTGTTTATTTGTTTATTATTTGTCTATTATTTGCTTACTATGTTTTTTTCTTGTTTCTATTGTATATCTGTTTTATTACAATAAAATAAAAAAAAATCATTTTTTCTATTTCACCACATTCTGAGAGCCGAAAAATTTTTTTACATTTTTTTTCATTGATTGAGCAGTGTGAGGGTATATTTTTTGCGGGACAAGTTGTAGTTTTATTGGCACCATTTTTTGGTACATACGATTTTTTTGATCACTTTTTTTTTTGTTTAATTTTTTAAGCGCTAAGGTGACCAAAAAACTATTTTGCTGTTTAGTAGTGAATGGCAGTTATGGAAGCAGCGTAGCATGCGAGTTACGCTGTTTCCGTAACTCCACATGCAATCAAGTGGCCGGGAGAAAACAGAAAGCTAGAATGGGGTTTAGGGGGCCCCGTGCTAGAGATAGGGGCTACATGTGAGATCGCTGGGGGTCTGACCGCTGGGACCCCCAGCGATAAGGAGAACAGGGGACCGAAAGTCACCAAAAGTGCTACATGAGAAGCCTGGACTTCCAGCTTCTGTGTCCGGCTTATCTGTTCCGCAGCTCCATAGATATCAATTGAGAGCCGCTCGCGCATGCACAAAAGAATCCCATTGACCTCTATGAAGCTGCCGGACACAGAACGCGGAAGTCAAAGCTTCTCATGCAGCGCTTTTGGTGACTTTCGGTCCCTGTGGATAGGGGATACATGTGTTTTATGTCACAACCCCTTTAAACTGCCAGGAACAGCGAAATAGGTGTTCCTGGCCGTAAGAGCAGCGTGTCCGCTGTAAAACACAGCTGACACCTGCAGTGTATGGAGCAGGCTCAGAGCGTGAGCCCGCTTCATACACCACCCCACCCGCTCCTGGGTCGGGAAGGGGTTAAGTATTGAAGCAGTCACGGGTCCCTTGACTGCGGACTATAGGACGCAACTGACTTTTTAGCAAGATTTATTCTTGCTAAAAACTGCGTCTTATAGTCTGAAATATACGGTAAGTAGATTGGTAGAAAGTATGTGGTGGCTGTGTATGTGAGAATAAGCAGAGTCATCCATCAGAGTTTATTATATTAATGTGGCCACACTATTAGTATTTTGTACAATTGTTACCATTACTCCTATTTGGATGTCCTAGGTGGTTGTATCCCATTGTCAGGGGGAGAGAATTGTATACTACCACATTTGTGTTAATGCTATATTCCTTTACCTTTGTTTGGTTACTCACATCCAAGTTGTAACTTTACCTAATCCAAAATCTAAATATTAAATAGTATCCTGGTTCCATGTTACCTTTCTCTACTAGTATATAACTTCATAGTGTAGCAACCGTGTATCAAGCAGGGCGGGGGTTTCCTGACCCTTGACAGAATAGACCAGTCCTTCTATATACCTCACAAGCGCCTATCAAGACTCAGGTGGAGTCACTGCGCTTAATAAGAAGAAAGACACATTAAACCTCTACTACATTAGAGACTTAATTAACTGCTTGCCGCAAATATGACGGGTCTGGTACGTTGGCATTACAAGTAATTACCGCATTCCGACGTACCAGACCCGTCATTTAGACGAAGTGGACACAGGAGCTGTGCTCGCTTCATCTTCAGCGGGTGTCAGCAGTAATATACAACGGCGGCGATCACAGTTACAGCCGATCACCTCCGTTTAACCACTTCAATGCGGCGGTCAATGGCGTCCGCCGTATTGAAATGGTTGACAGAGGGAGAGAGCTCCCTCTGTACCACACCGGCCTCCCCATGCAAGAGATCGCAGGTGCTGATGGCAACCAGAAATCCTAGCAACTGCTTCCTGGATGGCCAGGTATGGAAGTCAGCAGGACCTAATGGGCTTAACTGTCAGGTCAAAAATGACAGTTATAATACACTGTACTACATAAGTAATGCAGTGTATTGTACCGGGGATCATAAGATCAAGTGAAAAAAGTAAAAAAGAATGTTTAAGAAAAATTAAATAAAAAGTTTTAGGTAATAAAAACAATAATTGACCTGTTTCCCTGATCAAGACCTTTATAAATTAAAACAAATGAAAAAAAAGAAAAACCTATACATAATAGGTATCGCCGCGTTCAGAACGGCCTGAACAATAAAAACAAGATGTTATTTTTACCGCATGGTGAACATCGTAAAAAATGTAAATAAAAGCAATGACATCATTTCTTTTTTGGTCACCTTGTCTCAGAAAAAATTTAATAAAAAGTGATAAAAGCGTCGCAAGTACTCCAAAATGGTACCCACAAAAAGTACAGCTCATTCCACAAAAAACAAGCCCTCACACAGCTCCGTCAACTGAAAAATAAAACGTTATGACTCTTGGAACCCAATGATGTAAAATTATGCTAAATGACGGCCCAGACAAAATTTTTAGGTCCAGTAGTTTTTCACTAAAAACCCCACATCGTCATTTGCTACAGGTGGGCCCCAAAGATGCAGAGGAGATGAGGAAACTTTAGGGCCTTGTGCTGCTTTTAGGGCTAGTGAAGAAGTTAAAGATTAGGCAATACTTGTGTGCAGATATTTTGTAGAATACCCAAAAAACCCCGCCTGTGCATAAAGGATTGGTTCAAAGCGTACCACATCAATCCATGAGTTATTCATTTTATTATTCATCCACCCCATTCTTACATCATCCTATTATACCCGGATATACTCCGCCCAGCTTACATATATCCTGATGCACTACGCCCAGCTTACATATACCCTGATGCACTCTGCCCAGTTTACATATACCCTGATGCACTCCGCCCAGCTTACATTTACCCTGATGTACTCCGCACAGTTTACATAAACCCTGATATACTTATCACAGCTTACATATACCCTGATGTACTCCTCACAGCTTAAATATACCCTGATGTACTCTGCCCAGCTTACATATGCCCCCACATTATAAGCTGAAATACCAGTAAAACCCCAAACAAAACTACTGTTAAGCAAAATCTACACTCCAAAAGCCAAATGGCGGTCCTCCTGAGCCTAACAGTATGCCCAAACAGCAGTTTATGACCACATATGGGGTATTACTGTACTCTAGAGAACCCACTTAACAATTTATGGGGTGTGTGTCTCCAGTAGCACAAGCTGGGCACAACATTGGTCATATCATATCAGTGGAAAAATGACAATTTTCAATCTGCAACATCCACTGTGCACTAATTTCTGCAACACACTTGCGGTGTCAAAATGCTCATAAAACCTCTAGAAAATTTCTTCAGGGATGTAGTTTTCAAAATGGGGTAATTCAATGCAACATGGTGTCAGAAAACAAATTTTGTAAAATCTCCACTCCAAAAAACAAATTGTGCTCCTCCCCTTAGAGCCTTGCTGTGTGTCCAAATTACAGGTTATGACCACATGTGGTGTATTGCCTTAGTCGTGAGAAATTTCTTTACAAATGTTGGGCAGATTTTCCTCCTTTATCCATTGTGAAAATGAAAAAATTCAACTTTTTAGTGGAAAAAAAGTTGATATTAATTTTTCACAGCCTTATTTCAATAGATTCTGCAAAAGACCTGTGGGGTCTAAATGCTCTCTATAGAACTAGATAGACTTCTTAAAGTGTGTAGTTTCCCAAATGGGGGATCTTTTGGGAAACTCCTACTGTTTTGGCCTCACATGGGGCTTTTGAAATATGCATGGCACTCGTAAACTATTCACAATTAAGCAGAATAAGCTAAATTTGAGCTCCTTCCCTTTTGAGCTCTGCAGTGTGTCGAAACAGCAGTTTACGACCATAGGTATTGCCATAAATCGGGAGAAATTGCTTTTAAAATGTTGTGGTGCTTTTTCTCTTTTATTCCTTGTAAAAAGTCCACGTTTTATTGGAAAAAAATCAGCTTTTCAATTTCATGGCATAATTCCACTAAATTCGTCAAAAATCCTGTCGGGTCAAAATGCTCCCTATACTCCTAGATAAATTCCTTCAGGGGTGTAGTTTCCCAGATGGGGACACTTTTGGGAGTTTCCACTGGTATGGTGCAGGCGCTTTACAATTGTGACATGGCGCCGCAAACCATTCCAGCAAAATTTGAGCTCCAAAAGCCAAATGATGCTCCTTACCTTCTGAGCATCCAAACAGCAGTTTATTATCCCATATAGGGTATTGCCGTAATCGAGAGAAATTGTTTTTCAAATGTTAGGTGTTTTTTTGTCCGTTATGCCTTGTATAAATAGAAAATGTCTACGTTTTATTGGAAAAAATTTAGATTTTCATTTTCACGGCCTCATTCCACTAAATTCAGCAAAAAATCTGTGGGGTCAAAATGCTTACAATACCCCTCGATAAATTCCTTGAGGGGTGTAGTTTGCCAATTGGTGTCTTTTTGGGAGTGTTTCCACTGTTTTGGCCCAACAAGACCTCTTCAAACCAGACATGGTGCCTAAAATACTTTCTAATAAAAAGGAGGCCATAAATTGCTTCTGAGGACTATGTTTCAGGCCATAAGCACACTAGGGCCACATATGGGATATTTCTAAAAACTTCCGAATCTGGGAAATAAATATTGAGTTGTGTTTCTCTGGTAAAACCCTCTGTTACTGAAAAAAAAAGGATTAAATATTAATTTCTGCAAAAAAAATAAATGTGTAAATTTCACAACCACGTTGATTTAATACTTAATACCTAAAGGGTTAAGAAACTTTCTTATTGCTGTTTTGAATACTTTAAGGGATACGTTTTTAGGGTTTGTATTGTATGGGCCCCTCAAAGCCACTTCACAACTGAACTGGTCCCTGAATAAATAGCCTTTATACATTTTCTTGAATATGTGAGAAATTGCTGCTAAAGTTCTAAGACTTGTAATGAAAAAGAACAGAACTTTCAAAAAACGATGCCAATATGGGATATGTGAAATAGCAACTAATTTGCATGGTATTACCATCTGTTTTAGAATAAGATACTGTCACAAACAAAATACACAATAAACCGTAAGGTCCCTGTTCTTCCCAAACCTCTGTCCCTACCTATTTGTACGACCCGACCTAAACGACGGCACACAACTGGGCGAAATTCCCTATGCTAGTACCAGTGAAACTGACAAACGGATAAGACAGAGACAGTACGAAATAACAAAGGGTCACCTTGGAAGTACATGGAGGGAGAGGAAGGGCAATTGTGCCACGGACAAGTCCGGGCGCAAAAGGCAGAGTCAGGCAGGCAGGGTCAAACTGGGAGAGTGCGGGAAAAAAACAAAAGTCAGAAGGCAAAGAAAAGTCAGGAGTCCAGCCAGGGTCAGGTCACAAAGGAGTCAAAATGCAAGTTGCTCAGGGGAGTCGGAAACAAGTTACATAGTTAGTACGGCTGAAAAAAGACACATGTCCATCAAGTTCAACCAAGGGACGGAAAAAGGGAAGGAAAAAATTTCTACACATAGGAGCTAATACTTTTTTGTTCTAGGAAATTATCTAACCCTTTTTTAAAGCCATCTACTGTCCCTGCTGTGACCAGCTCCTGCGCTTGGCTATTCCATAGATTCACAGTTCTCACAGTAAAGAAGGCTTGTCGCCTCTGCAGGTTGAACCTTTTTTTCTCCAGACGGAGGGAGTGCCACCTTGTTTTTTGAGGGGTTTTACATGGAACAGGATTTCACCATATTTTTTGTATGTGCCATTAATATATTTATATAAATTAATCATGTCCCCCCTTAGTCGTCTTTTTTCAAGGCTAAATAAGATTATTTTAATCTTTCCTCATAACTTAAATTCTCCATGCCCCTAATTAGCTTTGTTGCTCTTCTTTGTATTTTTTCCAACTCCAGGGCATCCTTTCTATGATCTGGAGCCCAGAACTGAACTGCATATTCTAGATGAGGCCTCACTAATGCTTTGTAAAGTGGCAATATTACATCCCTGTCCCGCGAGTCCATGCCTCTTTTAATACACGACAATATCCTGCTGGCCTTTGAAGCAGCTGATTGACATTGCATGCTGTTATTTAGTTTATGATCTACAAGTACACCCAGATCCTTCTCAACAAGTGAATCCGCCAGTGTAGCTCCCCCTAGGACATATGATGCATGCAGGTTGTTGGTACCCAGATGCATAACTTTAGATTTATTTACATTAAACTTCATCTGCCAAGTGGATGCCCAAACACTTAGTTTGTATAAATCTGCCTGCAATTCACGAACATCTTCCATAGACTGAACTATATTACATAGTTTGGTGTCATCTGCAAAAATAGAAATAGTGCTATTAATCCCATCCTCTATATCATTAATAAATAAGTTGAATAATAGTGGTCCCAGCACTGAACCCTGGGGTACACCACTTATTACCGGGGACCATTCAGAGTAGGAATCATTGACCACAACTCTCTGGATACGGTCCTTGAGCCAATTCTCAATCCAATTACAAACTATATTTTCTAAACCTATAGTCCTTAATTTACCCATTAGGCGTCTATGGGGGACAGTGTCAAATGCCTTTGCAAAGTCCAAAAACACTAAATCCACAGCGGCCCCTCTGTCTAGGCTTCTGCTCACCTCTTCATAAAAACAGATTAGGTTAGTTTGACAACTTCTGTCCTTAGTAAAACCATGCTGGCTGTCACTTATAATACTATTTTTTGTCACATAATCCTGTATATAGTCCCTCAATAGCCCCTCAAACATTTTCCCCACGATGGATGTTAAGCTTACTGGTCTATAATTACCCGGGGAAGACCTAGAGCCCTTTTTGAAAATAGGCACCACATTTGCCCTGCGCCAGTCCCTTGGCACTATACCAGTCACTAGAGATTCTCTGAATATTATGAAAAGGGGGACAAAAATAACTGAACTAAGCTCTTTAAGAATTCTAGGGTGTAACCCATCTGGTCCCGGGGCCTTGTGCACATTTATTTTATTTTATTTAGCTTGGACCATATCTACATTCAATCAATTCAGTATATCAACTGATATATTAACAGCACTGGCATCGGCTACATCAGCTGCTCTTACTTCTATTGTATATACAGAGCTAAAGAACCCATTTAGTAACTCTGCCTTCTCTTGATCCCCTGTGACCAACTCCCCATTACCATTATCTAGGGGTCCTTCATCTTAAGACCTTTGCTTTTTAGCATTTATATACTTGAAGAATTTCTGGGGAATTGTTTTACTATCCTTGGCCACCTGCCTTTCATTTTGTATTTTTGCTAATTTTATTACATTTTGGTAGTTGCTGCTAGATTATTGATTCCCTCGTATTGGCTGTCTGCTGAAATGCCTTCAATAGCACATTGGATAGCGAAAGTAGATCAAATTTATAGGTTTGAAGAAATTTCTCATTGGGAAAGCTATTCTAGGGATACTTTTTAAGTATGGTTGCTTTGGAAACAATATAGACAGTTCTCGTAAATTTCCTTTTTGTTCCCATTTGTCTCTTTTGGATTGCTTCTTTTGCAGAGACTCTTCCAGTGCAACAAAATGTAATCTAATTTGATATAATGTGAGCCCTAATTTAAATACTCCACCACCCCAGCTAGAATTCTCTCCCCCAGCACAGCGGACCCCCTTCAATTTAGGTGCAAATCATCTGCAGAATACAGTTTGTACCCCAATGAAAAGTCAGCCCAGTGCTCTAGGAACCCAAATCCTTCTCCTCTACACCAAAACTTAAGCCATGCATTTAACTCCCTGAGTTCCCGCTGTCTTTCCTGTGATGTGCATGGCACAGGCAGTATTCCTGAGAATACAACCTTGGAGGTCCTTCCCTTCAGCTTGTAGCCTAGTTCTTTAAAATTATTCTTAAGGCTCCTCCACCTACCATTTATTCTGTCGTTGGTACCGACATGGACCACGACAGCTGAATCATCACCAGCCCCTCCCAGCAATTTGTCCACCGGTTCCACCACATGCCGAACCCTGGCACCAGGGAGACAGCAAACCATTCGGTTGAGGTGGTCTTGGCGACAAATTATTCTATCCGTCTTCCTGATTATAGAATCCCCTATGACTATCAATTGCCTTGGCTTACCTGCATTGCCATCCCGCCGACTACTAGCTGGGCTGTTCTCCTGGCTGTTAGGGAGATCAGTATCCACTAGGGCTGCCATTTCTGAGACTGACACCCTCACATCATCACCCAACTTGGCAATTTTGCTTGGAACTTCAGAAACCGGATCGGCCTTCCTTTTCTTTGACCCCTTTCTACTGCCCCTAACTACATTAACCCAGCTACTTGCCTGATCCTGCTCACCCATGTTTTCACCCTCCAGTTCTAACCCTCTAACTGCATGCTCCGTGAGCAGCATGCTCCGCTCAAGATTGTCTATTGCCCTCAGTGTTGCATTTTGCTCCTCCAGATCTCTAATGCGAGCTTCCAGGTGACCAACATGCTCACATCTGCCACAGAGGTATTCACCCTGGAACTCCGGCTCCAGTCGTGCATACATATGGCAAACTGTGAACTGAAGAAAACCTCAAATCTTGCTGGCCATTATCCCAGTTACAAAAAAACAGCGAACAGTTGTTAATGCAAAAAGAATAGAAGAGTACTTGCTCCTCTTTTTAACTCCGGTTTTTGTACCTCCACTTGATATACAAACCACTTGTTTTACAAGCCCACAGAGCAGGCTCTACAGAGTACTGAGGCCTAATTTATACCACCTGGGACCAGCTAACCCCTCCCCCTAGTCAGCTGCTCAGCAGGAAGTAAGCTGCAAAGAAAAAATGGTTTTAAATTATGTCACTTTTGCAAACTTTTTAGCAAGCAAGCAATCAATACATATATCACATACAAGTGAAAGCACCAGACTAGGTTACTCTAAATACAGGCAAATGCCTACTACCCCAGGCTGAACTAAATAAGAAGAGGGTGGGAGCTCAGGAACATCAGCCAGGCTTTGATTGGCCTGGCACTCCTAAGCTCCTATTGGCTGCAGACTGCCTCAGTCTGCCAGGCCAGGCAACGCCCCAGCGAGTAACTCTCGACGTCCTGCAGATCGAGGGAGCAGCAGGAAGGGAGTACGTGACAGTACCCCCCCCCTTTTACGAGGGGCCACTGGACCCTCCACCCCCAAACCAGGTTTATTCGGAAATTTTCCATGAAAGTTTTTATAAGGGTTCGAGTGTGGATATCTCGGACTGGGACCCAAGTCCTCTCCTCTGCACCATATCCTTTCCAATGGACCAGGTACTGGAGAGACCCCTGAACCTTTCTACTGTCCAGCAACCTGGTCACCTTCAGCTCCTGTCCCTCAGGTGTCAATACTGGGACGGGAGGTTTCCCCATGGGAAGGATGGGGGGAACAAATCTCTTCAGAAGGGAGGAATGAAACACGTCATGGATGCGGAAGGAGGGGGGCAATTTTAAGCGGAAGGAGACCAGGTTGATCCTATCCTTGACTTCATAAGGACCGATGTACCTGGGGGCGAGGATACCCCCAGGCGGAGGTTCTTGGAAGATAACGAAACCCGATCTCCCACCAAGAAATCAGGATTGGCCGAATGACTTTTATTGGCTTGAAGCCGCTGGTGGTCCTGGACTGCCCTGAGATTACTCTGGACCAGGTCCCAGATGACCCTCAAGTTCCCAGTTAGAAGCTCCACTTCAGGGTTATCTGATACACATGGGGAAAATGAAGAAAACCGGGGATTAAAACCATAATTAGCAAAGAATGGAGATACTCCTGACAATGTGCTGATGTGATTATTGATAGCAAATTCCGCAAGGGCCAAAAACCTGAACCATAATAATAATAATAATAATCTTTATTTATATAGCACCAACATATTATGCAGCACTTTACAATTTAGAGTGAACATGAAACAAACAATATCAGACATTACAAAGTGACAAAGTTAATTTACAATTCAAACCTGAGGAGTGAGGACCCTGCTTGCAAGAGTTTACAATCTATGAGGAAATAAAGGAGACACAAAGTGTAACAGTGTTTGTTCTGTACAACAGTCCAGCCATTTTTATACACATGGGGTGGTACACATAAAGCTGCACGAGCCGGTCACCAGCCAGTATCCGTGTATGACTGACATGAAGAGAAGGAGTGTAAGGGAATCTAATTCTGATGACTAATCTAGAAGGAGGGCCATGGAAAGGAGTCAGATTAGGGAATATTATAGGCCTGTCTAAATAGATGTATTTTCAGGGCACGTTTAAAACTGTGGATATTGGGAATTAATCTGATTGTCTGGGGTAGCGCATTCCAGAGGACTGGTGCAGCACAAGAAAAATCTTGGAGACGGGAGTGGGAGGTTCGGATTATGGAGGATCTTAATCTAAGGTCGTTGGCAGAACGTAGAGCCCAAGTAGGGTGGTAGACAGAGATGAGGGAGGAGATGTAAGGAGGTGCAGCACTGTGGAGAGCTTTGTGGGTGAGAGTAATAAGTTTCAATTTTATTCTGAAGAGGATGGGCAACCAGTGCAGTGACTGGCACAGATTAGAGGCATTGGTGTAGCGGTTGGTCATAAATATGAGACTGGCTGCTGCATTGAGAATAGATTGAAGAGGGGAGAGTTTGGTGAGGGGAAGACCGATTAGTAATGAGTTACAGTAGTCAAGACGAGAGTGAATCAGAGCAACAATGAGAGTTTTGGTGGTTTCCTCCGTAAGAAAAGAGTGGAATCTGGAGATGTTTTTGAGGTGAAAATGACAGGAGCGTGAAAGTGATTGAATGTTAGGAGTAAAGGAAAGATCTGAGTCAAAAATAACCCAGAGACAGCGGGCGTGCTGCTTAGGCGTTATGATAGTGCCACACACAGAGATGGAGACATCAGGTTTAGGGAGGTTAGTAGATGGTGGGAACACAAGGAGCTCAGTTTTAGAAAGATTCAGTTTCAGATAGAGAGAGAACATGATGTTAGAGACAGCGGATAGACAATCACTGGCGTTTTGTATTAGAACAGGCGTGATGTCACGGGAAGAGGCATATAATTGGGTGTCATCAGCGTAGAGATGGTACTGGAAGCCAAATCTGCTGATGGTTTGTCCAATAGGGGCTGTGTAGAGAGAGAAGAGGAGCGGACCTCGGACTGATCCCTGAGGAACCCTGATAGCAAGGGGAAGAGGAGAAGAAGTGGAACCAGCAAATGACACACTGAACGAGCGCTCAGAGAGATAGGAGGAAAACCAAGAGAGAGCAGCGTCCTTGAGGCCAATAGAGTGGAGCATGTTAAGTAGGAGTTTGTGGTCTACAGTGTCAAAGGCAGCAGAGAGATCCAGAAGAATCAGTAGAGAGTATTTGCCATTAGATTTAGCCGCCAAGAGATCATTTGAGACTTTAGTAAGGGCAGTTTCTGTGGAGTGTAGAGTGCAGAAACCAGATTGTAAGGGGTCTAGAATGGAGTTAGCAGAGAGATAGCGGATAAGGTAAGAGTAGACCAAGCGTTGCAGGAGTTTGGAGATGAAGGGCAGATTAGAGACTGGTCGGTAGTTAGCAGCGCTGGATGGGTCAAGAGTTGTTTTTTTCAGTAATGGGTTTATAATGGCATGTTTAAAAGAGGAGGGAAATATACCAGAGGAAAGAGAGAGGTTAAATATTTTAGTTATGTGACCAGTGACAGCTGGGGAGAGGGACTGGAGAAGGTGTGAGGGGATAGGATCACTTGGACAGGTAGTAGGACGAGAAGAAGAGAGGAGCCTAGAGACTTCTTCTTCTGTTATTGGGTCAAATGCTGAGAGTGAAGAAGATGGAGTGCTGGAGGGAAGGGGATATATGTTACTAGGGGAATGGGAGATAATATCATAGCGGATGTTGTCAATTTTAACTTTAAAATAAGTGGCAAGGTCTTCAGCACTGAGATCTGTGATTGGCGTCTGCACTTTAGGACTAAGGAGGGAGTGAAAAGGATCAAAGAGGCGTTTTGGATTATTAGATAGTGTGGAGATGAGAGAAGTGAAATAGACTTGTTTGGCTCGGTGAAGAGCAGAGTTGTAAGTTCCAACATAAATTTGTAATGGAGGAAATCTGCATCCAAATGCAATTTTCTCCACAATCGTTCGGCACATCTCAAGCACCGCTGAAGAAAGCGGGATTGAGGCGTGTGCCAGGGTTGTCGTTGTCTTTGTCGAGTGGTTCGGCGTGTAGGGGGGGCTGCTTCATCTAATGCATTCTTGAGAGTGTTATTGTAAAGTTTGGCAGCCAGATTGGGACAGGAGAGGGAAGAGATAGGAGACAGTGAGGACTGTAGACTGTCTATGAGTTTGAGTGTTAATGGCATGTAGATTTCTGTATGTCTGATACGTAGGGATGACCTGAGAAGGCAGAGAATATTTTATAGCAAAGGAGAGAAGGTTGTGGTCAGAAAGCGGGAGAGGAGAGTTAATAAAGTCAGAAACTGAGCAGAGACGGAAGAAGACCAGGTCAAGTGAATGCCCGTCTTCATGTGTAGGAGAGTTAGTAAGTTGTGACAGACCTAGGGACGAGGTTAAAGATAGAAACTTGGAGGCAGATGGGGAGATTGGGTTATCAATGGGGATGTTGAAGTCACCCATGATTAGAGTGGGTGTTTCAGAGGATAGAAATTGTGGAAGCCAGAGAGCAAAATGATCCAGGAATTGGCGGGGTGAGCCCGGGGGGCGGTAGACAACTGTCACTCGGAGGGAAAAAGGGTGAAAGAGGGTGTGGACTTCAAAAGAGGGAAATGTGCGTGAGGGGACCGGGGGAATGACCCTGAAGGTGCAGTGTGGGGAAAGAAGTATACCTACTCTTCCACCCTGCCTGTTCTCAGGTATGGTGGCATGAGAGAACTGGAGACCACTATAAGATAGAGCAGCAGGGTAAGCAGTGTCAGATAGGTGTAGCCATGTTTCTGTAAGAGCCAGGAGGTTGAGATAGTTAGAAAGGAATGCCATGAATAAAGGTGAGCTTGTTGCACACAGACCGAGAATTCCAGAGAGCACAGTTAAAAGAGACAGGAGAAGACGTACAAGGAATGGTTAGAAGATTTGCAAGGTTTCTATGTGTGGCAGCTAAGTGGTTGAGCTTGGCAGAAGAAAAGGGAGGACCAGGGTTGGGAGATATGACCTCTGCAGCTAGTAGCAGGAGAATGGAGAGAGACAGCAGATGGTTCTGTGATTTATGAGAGCGTTTTTTATGTTGGGCAGTGGGATGAGATGGGTTAATTTGACTGAGAAAAGTGGATAGTGCATGGGAGCTGTACATCGGCGAGGCAAGGAGAGAGGGACTGATGTGGACTATTTTTTTGGCAAGCCTAAATGGGCGATAGGATTGTAAACCGATAGCAGCTATAATGATGAGTGCGATAGTGAACATGTTTGTTTGTATTTTGTTTGTAAACAGATAGAATATTCAATCTAAGAAGGGAGATCGGTGATAAAAATCCATGGCTAGATGGGTGCAGGGTCCTTGGGGCACCGGCAAAGAACACATCAAGCCTGCAGATCAGGATCTGGGAGTTTTAGACTGGGCGCAGGTCTCACATGAGACCACGTAGGCTCGGACATCCCATAGCAGCCCTGGCCACCAGAAACTACGGGTGACAAAGTACCTGGTACCAGAGATGCCTGGGTGACCTCACAGGACTGAGTCATGATACTCCTGGAGGAGCCTCTGCCGGAGGTGTAAGGGTACAAACAGTTTGCCCTCTGTAAGGGCTTCAGGGGCAGAGTCCTGGCTGGCCGTGATCTCTGTGGTCAGGTCAGAGTCTATGGTTGCCACTACCGCACCAGGAAGCAATACTCCTTCGGTGGCCAGAAAACTACGGGACAGAGCATCTGCTTTAATACTCTTTGAACCAGGCCTGTAGGTAACAACAAAATTGAACCTGGTAAAAAATAGAGCCCATCTAGCCTGTCTAGGGTTGAGTCTCTTGGCTGATTCTAAAAAGACCAAATTTTTATGGTCCGTGTGGACCTTGACCCGATGCCCCTTCAAGAAAATTAGAACGGGATAGAAAAAGAGACACGGCGCCACATAGTGCAAAATAAAAGTTAGGTGAGGCAAGGGAGCACACTTGTTTGGAATATGCTCACCTTAATCAGTGGACATTGGTTAGTGTCAAAAGCGCATTGGGGCTGCTGCCAGGTCCATAACACAGCAAACGGAGTTTGTTGTCCAAATTGACACTTGATAAAATAAAAAAGTTGGGACCACCGTCGCTGCTATGGTGAAGGAGTAATGCAAAGATTCAGACAGACATCACATCAAAAGTTTTAATGACAAGGGCTACACGTTTCAGCACCGGACTGGTGCCTTCATCAGGCCAATACAGAATGTGCGGTTCAGGCACATTTATATACACATAGAAAGGAAGAAAAAACCGCCAAGAAGACAGGTCAAAGGTCAGACACATTGTAGAAATAACATATATCATGTCTAAAGTAGATACATAAATACATACTAACTATATAAATGATATTTGGGAAACATGTGTGACAATATGATTGGCATAAATACATTAAAAAGAAAGTGACAGGAGTAAAACGTAGTACGGCTGATGATGCCGTTTTTGCACAGATAAAAAACTCATCTTATAATCAATGGCCGCAATATAATAGCGTGACACTAGATGATGGGTTCTACATGTCAGTATGCAATTACAAACAAACATAATTGAGTTGATATAACAACTAAAGTACTGAGACGCTGGATGAGCGTCCCTGGTTGCTAGGTGACCTAAAAAGTACGGTGGCTGGAGGCGACCAAAAAGGCCAGGCGCTGGAGCGCATGGTGGAACGCACATAGCTAAAAGACGGCGTTAGCCGATTAAGGAGAGAGGCGAGCGATAGACAGTGAACACCGATCAATCGATCAAGATAAGTGTTTGAAAGTAAGAATACAATGTTGGATAAACTATGTTAGACAGTTGAATATGTTTGGGTAACATAAAACATGTTAGGAAATGATTTCTTTAAAAGGAAAATATATCTATATAATTGCGATCATGGTGATCCCATAGTCATCAGACAATAATCATGGTGTTTTTCCGACAGTAGCCCAAAAAATGAAACAGGGGTTAGAACACATGAAGATAGTGCGGAAAAGGGGCGACGACCCGAAAAACAGGGCAATGGGACATAAAGTACAACAAAAAGTGAATGAAACCAATATATTAAAAAAATATATATATATATATATATATATATATGGGCTTACATTAAACCTGAATAAAGTGTTGTAAAAATGTTGTGTACAAATGTCTTGACAATATAAAACAATAAATATTAGATATATGCTAAAAGTGGACAAATTTCAAAAACATTACGTGTACTGTTGCTGAACGGGCAACGTTCAGAAAAATCATTGATAATGTTGGTAGCCCTATGATGGCATAGGGAGGGGGATTAAAAAGGGCATTGCTATTTATTCTAAAGTGGATTCTGTAAGATCATTCAACCCATTGGGATGTAAAGTTCCCAGTTTGTATATCCAAAAGTTTTCTCTCTGTTTGAGCCTGGTGAATCTATCAGACATGTCAACAGGTATTTGCTCTATAGGGGTGACTTTGATGTTCGCAAAATTGCAATTATGTTTTAATGTGCAATGTCGTGATACACTTTGTTTCAAAAAGCCTTTGCTTACATTGGACCTATGCTTGTTGATACGGTTCCTCAAAGTCTGTGTGGT
Source organism: Rhinoderma darwinii (assembly GCF_050947455.1). Classification (NCBI taxonomy): domain Eukaryota; kingdom Metazoa; phylum Chordata; class Amphibia; order Anura; family Rhinodermatidae; genus Rhinoderma; species Rhinoderma darwinii. The sequence continues at coordinate 69,523,885 of NC_134689.1, forward strand.
ACGACCCACATATTGCAGATTACATGTGCATTGGAGCACATATACTACATATGTACTCCCACAGTTGAGGTGGTTTTTGATCGGAAAACTTTCACCCGTTAGTGTGGAAAGATATTCTGTACATTTGTTAGTAATGTTATTACAGCAAAGGCATCTATTGCGACCACAACAAAAAGAACCTTTCACAGCTGTTGGTGTGTCTTGGTTTATCCTTTTAGTACTACACATTTTGCTAGGGGCTATTAAGTTTTTGATTGTTTTAGCCCGTCTGTATGTAATTGTAGGATTTTCAGGAATTAAAGGTTTCAGAAATGGATCGTTGATCAGAATATGCAAATATTTCCTTAGGATAGACGTGATCAATTTGCTACCTTTATTGTATGATGTTATAAAATTAATATTTTGTTCAACATGGTTGGAACTCTCATTGCTAGTGGGTGTTTTCATTTGGATACATTCTTTCTGGGTGAAAGCCCTGGCTTTCAGCTCTGCACCCTTTATTAAACTCCTTGGAAAACCTTTTTCCAAGAATCTTTTATTAAGGATTTTACATTCTTTATTGAAATTCAATTCATCGGAACAGTTTTTTCTAATCCTGCGGTATTGGCCAAAGGGAACATTTTTTAGCCATTTTTTTTTTCACTCACTTTTTGTTGTACTTTATGTCCCATTGCCCCGTTTTTCGGGTCGTCGCCCCTTTTCCGCACTATCTTCATGTGTTCATGTGTTCTAACCCCTGTTTCATTTTTTTGGCTACTGTCGGAAAAACACCATGATTATTGTCTGATGACCATGGGATCACCATGATCGCAATTATATAGATATATTTTCCTTTTAAAGAAATCATTTCCTAACATGTTTTATGTTACCCAAACATATTCAACTGTCTAACATAGTTTATCCAACATTTTATTCTTACTTTCAAACACTTATCTTGATCGATTGATCGGTGTTCACTGTCTATCGCTCGCCTCTCTCCTTGATCTGCTAACGCCGTCTTTTAGCTATGTGCGTTCAACCATGCGCTCCAGCGCCTGGCCTTTTTGGTCGCCTCCAGCCACCGTACTTTTTAGGTCACCTAGCAACCAGGGACGCTCATCCAGCGTCTCAGTACTTTAGTTGTTATATCAACTCAATTATGTTTGTTTGTAATTGCATACTGACATGTAGAACCCATCATCTAGTGTCACGCTATTATATTGCGGCCATTGATTATAAGATGAGTTTTTTATCTGTGCAAAAACGGCATCATCAGCCGTACTACGTTTTACTCCTGTCACTTTCTGAATCTTTGCATTACTCCTTCACCATAGCAGCGCCGGTGGTCCCAACTTTTTTATTTTATCCAGTGCCTTCAAGAAAATGGCGCCATTCCTCCAAAGCCTATTTTATGGCCAGCAGTTCCCGATTAACCACATCGTAATTTTGCTCAGTGTGAGGGAACTTACGGGAAAAGAAGTCACAGGGTCGGAGGTGGGTGTGAGAAGTAGGACCCTGAGATAATACTGCTCCCACACCATCCTCGGAAGCATCCACCTCCACAATAAAGGGGTGAATTTGATCGAGTTGGATTAGTACCGGGGCGGAGGAAAAGCACCCTTTAAGGAGCACGAAGGCTCGGACCGCCTCCAAAGACCAGTGGAGGAGATCCGCACACTTGCGGGTGAGTTCGGTAAGGGGTTTGGCGATTACTGAAAATTTTTGGATAAAACGTCTAATAATTTGCGAACCCTAAAAACCTGTGGAGGGCTTTCAGGGAAGCAGGCCGGACCCATTCAGATACCGCCTGGACCTTGGCAGGATCCATGCGGAAATCCTCAGGGATAAGGATGTGTCCCAAGAAAGGCATCTCTTGAGTACCAAAAATACATTTTTCAAATTTAGCGAACAAATTATTCTCCCTGAGAATGTGGAGGACAGTTCTGACATGTTTGACGTGCGAGTGCCAGTCTCTTTGGAAAACACCAAAATGTCATCCAAGTATACTACCAAGAAGAACCCCAGATAGTTTCTAAAAATATCATTTACGACAGTCTGGAACACAGCTGGTGCATTACATAGATCGAAGGGCATCACCAGGTACTAAAAGTGCCCTTCAGGGGTGTTAAAGGCAGTCTTCCACTCATCCCCTTCACAAACTCTAATCAGGTTAAAGGCCCCCCGCAGGTCAAACTTAAAGAACCATTGGGCCCCCTGAACCTGATAAAAGAGATCGGGGATGAGCGGAAGTGGGTGTTGGTTCTTTATGGTAATATTGTTAAGCTTACGGTAGTCGATACAGGGTCCGAGCCCCCCGTCTTTCTTCCCTACCAAGAAGAAACCAGCACCTACAGGCACTCCTGGATATACTCCCTCATCGCTTCACGCTCAGGGCAAGATAGATTAAAGATTCTACCTTTGGGGAGCTTGGCTCCAGGTACCAGGTCGATTGCGCAATCGTGTACTCGATGAGGAGGTAACCCTTCAGAGGCTTTTTTAGAAAAGACGTCACTGAAGTCCTGAATAAATTCAGGAAGAGTGTTCCTCCCCTCCTCAACAAGACTGACCCTTAAGGTGGACATACATGACGACAAACACTTCTTACCCCAAGTAACAAGTTCCCCCGTCACCCAATATAAGATGGGGTTATGCTTGCTCAACCAGGGGAGACCTAATGAAATTGCGGTGGGTAGCACCTTAAGGACAAACATAGTACATTCCTCCAAGTTAATTGAACCAATCTTTAAACAAAACACAGGGGTAGACTAGAAAATGTGCTCGCAAGCTAACGGGGAGGCGTCTACCCCTACCAGGGGAATAGGAACAGACAAATCAATAAGGGGTAAACCAAATCGCCAAAACAAAACTGTCGGAAATAAAATTAGCAACGGACCCGGAGTTCACAAATGCAGAACCCATCCCAGTCTTGCCCAAAAATGACACCTGGGCTGGCAACAAGATCTTATTAAAATGAACGGGAAATACCTGTGCACCTAAGTGACCTCCCCGATGACCACTTAGGCGCGGAAGTTTTCCGGAGTCTTCTTTTTTGCATTTGGGACAGGCGCTGAGTAGATGGTCCGCGTCTCCACAGTAGAAGAATAAGGCATTTTTGCAGCGGAACTCCCTGCAAACTTTCGGATCTCCTGTGATCCCTATCTCCATCTGTTTCTCCTGGTAGTCAGCTGAAGAAGATGGCAGTGGGACAGCTCGAGACCTAGGAGGATCGACTGGAGAAGGAGGACTGGACCGTTCCTGCCGATGCTTCCGGATGCGTCGGTTGAGACCGACAGCAAGATTCATGAGCTGATCTAGGGAGTCGGGGGTGGGGATAACAAATGTGTGTGCGTGTATGTATACATATATATGAGACAGTATATCTATAGCACTACGAACCTATAGCTATGGATAGGATTAGATACATTGGCTCAGCAGACAGTATCACCCATGATAGGATTAGATATAAGGCCCAGCAGACAGTATCACACATGATGGTATTAGATGCAGTAGCTCAGCAGACAGTATCACACATTATAGGATTCGATACAGTGGCTCAGCAGAAGAGTATCACACATGATAGGATTAGATATAGGGCCCAGCTCACTTACATTACGGCTCCAGCGCTGGACCCAGGAAAGGTAAGAATAATAATTGTTTTGCTATTTATGTGTTTTTTTCAGGCTCGGTTGTTGGACTAGGTCGGATTCGAGGACTACTTTGATGACGGCTGTTTTTTTTATTCTCAATAAAAGGGATAATGAGGGTTGTGTGGCCTTTGTATTTTTCAAAACTTTATTACTACCACATTAGTAATGTCCGCTGGCTGATTGACAATGTTCATTACTAAGGTGAGACTTAATGATAGACATGAAGAGGCTAACACTAACCCCCATTATTACCCCGTTACCCACCGCCACCAGGGGTACTGGGGAACGATTCAGTATCTAACCATCTACAGTAATGGTACCAGTGATGAGAAAGGCCAAAAAAGTGACCCTTCCCACCTTGGTAATGCTGGACTGCTGCTGCTATGTTGTATCTGTCTGGTTATAAAAAATGGGGGAACCCCACATCGTGCTTTCCAATTATTTATACAATTTTTTTTTTAAAAATGACGTGGGATCCCCCCTATTTTTCATAACAAGTCAGATACAACATAGGAGCAGCAGCCTAGCATTATCAGGGCAGGAAGGGCCACTGTGTTTGGCCTTTCCCAGCCTAATAATACCAGCCTACGGCCGCCCCGGTGCCGGACCATTACTACAGATGGTCGGGTACTGGATCATACCCGGTTCTCCCCTGGTGGACGTGGGTACCGGGGTAATAACGGGGGTTAGTGTCAATTAGCCAGCAGCTATTAAAAAGGCGGTAGTAATCAAGTTTAAAAAAAATACAAGGACAGAGAAAAAATATTTTATTGAAATAAAAAAAAAAACACACAACCCTCATTAACCATTTTACTGATAATAAAAAAAAAAAGCCGTCATCAAAGTAGCCCTTGAATCCGATGTAGTCCAACTACCAAACCTTTAAAAACACACAAAAAAACACATTAGTAAGGGCCTGTTCACATCACCGCTGCCCTTCCGTCTGAGGTTTCCGTCGGATAACCCCTCAACGGAAAGGCAAACTGAAACCTCATCTTCCGTTTCCTCACCATTGATCTCCATGGTGTCGGAAACGTTGCTAAAGGTTTTCGTTTGTCACCGTTGTTACAGGGTTCCGTTGTTTTGATAGAATCAATAGCGCAGTCGACTGCGCTATTGGTTGTGTCAAGAACAACGGAACCCTGTCATAACATTGACAAATGGAAACCTTTAGCAACGTTTCCGACACCATGGAGATCAATGGTGAGGAAAACGGAAGCTGAGGTTTCAGTTTGCCGTTCCGTTGAGGGGTTATCCGACAGAAACCTCCGACGGAACCCCTCAACAGAAGGGCAACGCTGATGTGAACACAGCCTAACACATATGGTAGGCTTAGATACAGGGCCTAAGTGCATATGTGATACTGTTTGTTGGACCCTAATCTAAGGTAGGCTTAGATACAGGGTCCAGGAGAAAGTAATCTTATACAGTATAAGATTACCGTCTCCTGGGGCCCTGTATCTAAGCCTAACACACGGTAAGCTTAAAAGGGGTTGTCTAGCCCCTAAACATTGATGGCCTATCCTCAGGATAGGCCATCAATAGCTGATGGGTTGGGGTCCGACTCCCGGGTCCCCCTCCAATCATCTGTTTTGAAGGGGGTGCAGAGCTCGTACGAGCGCTGCTTCCCCTTCATTTCCCTTACTTGCTCACTGAATCGTTGACGCATCCGTGTCGGTGATTCAGTGTGAAAAAGTGACCGGAATTAAGGGGAAGTAGCACTCATACGAGCTCTGCACACCTTTCACAACAGCTGATTGGCGGGGGTCGGACCCTGACCCATCAGCTCCAGGCAGTAATATTAACACACAGGCAGTAAAATTAATCTTACCCTCCTCTACGGCCGCAGCGGAGGTCCTGACTCCATCCACGGTTGGGATTCTGTGCACAGCGCATATCGTTCTGATGTCATGTGCTGCGCACAGCACAGTAGTGGATGTCTGGTTTTTGGGACTCCCAGGAAGTGAGTGCCAGAAACCAGACATCCACTATTCTCAGGACCTCCCTCTGTATAATAGACCTACGGACATATTGTAGCCAGTTACGATTAACTGTGCCCCAACAATGATTGTTGCGACTCTCATTCCTATTCTCTGACCAAGACGTCTCGAAACTGTTGGCTGAGTAGACTGATGTCTTGTACAGGTGAGGGGTTAATGAGGTGTTTCAGCCAACTACACTCCTTTTTTTGATGGCAGAGATGAAGTGTGGTCAGTTGTAAAGCCTTCAAAGTTTATATTTTCCTAGCTGAAGAAGCCCGTGTGAGGATGCTCCATCACATGTCACATTTAATGCGGGCAATAGCAGCAATAAAGAACACAGGTAAGCATATTATTATAATCTACCTAAATTATCTGATATCTTTTTAACTTTCATTAAAATTATTTAGTCCTATTATTTTGTCAAAGTTTTATGATACATCCAGGTCAGGATGATACATCCAGGCCAGCAAGTTTGTTTATCTTGGCATAGTATTTCCATCTAATGTGTTAAGTTTATTCAATTAATAGCTTAACTAGTTAAATTAGCTTTAGTTCTATGCATCTACTCCCCTATACATTCAGTACTAACATAGGCGAAGAACTCATGCAGAATTGGCATGAGGGCATGAGGGCATGAGTCATCATGTCTGTGTCATATAGTCAAAGTGCCGCTGCAGTATACATGGCAGTTAGACAGGGCAAGAGACAGGTATGCTATGTGAGCTAATCAAGCAAACTTGTCCAGAGCTCAGTTATTATCTGCCTTATCAGAAGAATCCTCACCTTGTTCATTGCCTCTGTCTTCAACCTACCCCCATTTATGCTTTTGTTGAATTCTATCCACATCAGCCGCTCTCTCCTTTCCTCGCCCATGTACAGTTCACATGCACTATTCCTAATTCACCTTCAACTATCTGACCCCACTGTGCAGCACAAATGTCACTTTTATAAGTCACTGAAAGATCTTCCTTATTCCAATGCTATTAGCTGCAAGGGAAATCCCTCCTAACCCTGGTCCACAATCTTCCACTGCTAAGTTCATTCTCTTACCTGCTTTCATAGCAACTTGAATAGAAGCTTCCCCTGCTGCTCCATCTTATGGTGATCTATACACTTTTCTCATTCCCCAAGACCTGAGAAAAGGCAGGGTGAAGGTTTAAGCATACTTCTTTCTCCTCAATTCACTATCCAGGTCATTCCCCCAGTACACTCACTCACATTCCCATTCTCACATGCACTCAGTCTCTTCCACTCATTATTCCTGCGAGGGACAGTTGTCTACCATCCCTGGGCTCACCCCGCCCAGGGGCATAACAGGATCTGAAGGAGAAAGGGGTCTACCTTTGACCCGGAATCCCTGGGAAAGCACCATTGACTATGTCATTGGCTCTCTGCTCCGCCACTTTATTCATTTATGCAATATTTCAGTGCCAAAGTGCCTTTCTCAAGCACGAGTAAATGTATATTATCTCTGAAGTGCTGCCTTGGTATCGTTGAATTGTATTGCAAGGGAGATCAAGTTCTGCGAGGCATGCAACAGCAAGCAAGATTTTTTTTCAGTTCTGCCCGTTTTTTTTGTGTACTTACTCTAGTAAGCCTAAGGCTGTTTTTGTGCGATTAGAAATGGAGAAAAACTGGACCACCGGCGCTGCTTAGATAGAGATAATCCACAACCATTACAGTGTGTATGATAGATGAAAGGATTTTATTGTCAAACAGGGCTACGCGTTTCGACGCCGAACCGGCGTCTTCCTCAGGCCAATGCAGACTGTGCGGTTCCTGCCCCATTTATACACCAGGGCAAGGAAAAAAGACCGCCAAAAGTAAAACGGGTCAAAGGTCACATAAATACAGAATAAAATGACAACATGATAAATTTTTAAAAAAAAACTTTCACACAGTAATTGAGTATACAAAGGACAGAAATAGTACAAAGTTTGAAGGATGTTTTGGGTATTAAAAATATATACTGCTTGGGTCAGAATATTCTGACAAATCATTACGAGATTCCACAAGAGAATCTTTTCGGATTAAAATGTCAACTTTTGTTTGTACAGATGATTGTGGATAAACAACCAGTCATACAATTGGTTATCAGTATAGGTTTTTTGTTTTTGACCATTGTTAACGTAAAACTGTAATATCCAAAGAACTGCTAAGTCAAGCGTCCTTGGTTACCGAGAGTCAAAACAGATACGGAAGCCGTGGTGGATCAAAAAGCTTTCAATGGACCGCAAGTTGAACCGCATAGAGCTGCGGACCTTAGCAGTGAAAAGGATCTCGGAAGGGGACCGAGGTACCAGAGATGGTAAGTAACAGAGAATCGTAATATAAGTATTATGGAGAGACATTTAGATGATTACAGCTAGATGGAAGCCCTTATTGTACGTGGATACTATAAATAATAATAGTTTCAGATTACGTATCGTGCTCAAAGAATGGCTTTTTTCTATTTGGCTGGAGGACAAACTGGAATTAAAATTATAATAATAATAATAATAATAAAAGCCTAGATTTATGCCAATAAAATATATTAAAAATATATAAAATATATGTTTAAATGAAATATACATTTATAAAGGAACTGTACATGTAAATATGAATGTATTTGTTTGAATAGGACTTTATATTGTGAAAGGGACCTTATATTATAAAAAAAGGGGGGGACCTCATATATGTAAAAAGAAACGGGGGTATGGCACATTATTGTTGGTGGATACGGATACCCTAATTAATATTTTCACCAGAAACAGCGGGGGGAAATAAAACTAAAGGTGCATCTTTTATTTGTAGTTTTTTAATTTTTTATTTTATTTCATTCTAAAGAGGACTCCGTGAGGTCATTTAGACCTTTTGGATGTAAAGTTTCCAATTTATAAATCCAAAAATTCTCCCTCTGCTTGAGTCTGATGAATCTATCTGGTAGGTCTACTGGTATCTGTTCTATTGGGGTAACCTTGATATCCGAAAAATTACATTTATGTTTATACATACAGTGGCGGGACACACTTTGTTTTAAAAAGCCCTTAGTGACATTGAACCTGTGTTTGTTAATACGGTTCCTCAGGGTTTGCGTGGTTCGACCCACATATTGGAGGTTACAAGTGCACTCAAGTAAGTAGATAACATAGGAGCTCCCGCAATTTAAAAAATCTTTTATCATAAATTTTTCCCCCGTTGTTGTGGAGCTATATTTCCTGCATTTATTTGTGATGTTATTACAACACAGACATCTATTTTGGCCGCATCGGTATGAGCCTTTCACATCTATTGCTAGGCTCGTGTTTATTGTTTTAATTTTACGCAATCTACCAGGGGCTATTATATTTTTGATTGTTTTTGCCCGTCTGTATGTGATATTAGGTTTGGCTGGTATCAAGGGCTTTAAGAAGGGGTCATTGGTCAAAATATGCCAATGTTTTTTGAGAATGGTAGCGATGGTATTGCTTCCTTTGGTGAATGCAGTAATGAAGTTGGTTTTAACCATTTCATGATTTGATTTAATCTTGGTGTTTATAGGTTTCACTCGAATGCATTCATTTTGTGTCAGACTCCTGGCTTTTGCCTCTGCACCTTTAATGAGACTTTTAGGGAAGCCTTTCTCCGAAAATCTCTGGTTCAAAATCCCACATTCTTGATCAAAGGCTAAATCATCTGAACAATTTTTTCTGATTCTTCGGTATTGGCCGAACGGAATATTTCTCAGCCATGGGGGGTAATGTGCACTTTTAAAATCGAGATAACTATTCACATCAACCATTTTGAAGTGGGTCCTAGTTGTAAAAAGGCCATTATTCTTTCCAATTGTTAGGTCTAGAAAATCAATGTTTGTGTCTGAAAAATTATGGGTAAAGGTGAGGCCAAAAGTATTATTATTTAAAACTTCTATAAAATCACTGGCCGTATCAGAGTCGCCCTTCCATATAAAAAACAGGTCATCGATAAAACCTTTATAAAGCAGGATTTTGTCTCTAAAACCATGTTCGCTGAGAATGAGGGCTTCCTCAAAGGCCCCCATATATAGGTTTGCATATGAGGGGGCAAACCGTGTCCCCATTGCACATCCCTTTATTTGTTTATAAAATTTTCCATCTGAATTAAAAACATTGTGGGTTAGAATAAACTCTACACATTCCATGATGAAATTAAGCTGTATGTTTGAGTACCGCAAGTCTGTTGCAAGATCATCTAAAGTAGCTTGTGTAACCAGTATATGGGGAATATTAGTGTATAGTGAAGACACGTCCGCTGTGATGAAACTGATATTGGATATGTCGCAGGTTGACTGTAGTTGAAAAAGATCATTTATGAGTTGCGTCGAATCCTTGAGATAGGAAGGTAATTTCGAAACTAGAGGTTGAAGGTGAATGTCTACAAAGTGTGATAGGTTACTCGTCAAGGAGCCTATTCCAGAGATTATTGGTCGGCCTGGTGGGTTGAAAAGGGCTTTATGAATTTTGGGTAGATGATACATGAATGGGATGCTTGGAAAAGGAACGGTCAAAAATATTTTTTCTTTTTTGCATAACAGGTTATTAGTGAATGCGGTCTCTATCAGGGATTTATATTCTATTGCAAATTCAGAGATTGGATTATATTTAAGTTCTTCATAATAAAGGGAATCTGACAATAATCTATGGGCTTCTTTTAAATAATCGGATCTGTCTTGTAGGACTATACCCCCCCCCCCTTTATCTGCGGACCTGATTACGATGTTCTGATTTTTCTGCAGATTTTTTAGAGCTCTCCGTTGGGTGAAGGATAGATTATCCTTGGGTGTACTATACTGTTGGATGGTTTTAAAATCGGTGCTAACCAGATTAGAGAAAGTTTCTATGGCCGGACCCCTATGGTGTAGGGTATAAAACGAGGATTTGGGACGGAGGTCAGTCTTAATGGGTGTGGTAATGTCTGTTGTAATCGGGTTGGGTATAGTCACTGCTGGAGAGATGGCAAAGTGACGTAATAGGGTTATTTTCCGCATAAATTTGTTTAAATCCATGAATAAATCAAATCCATCATGGGATGAGGTGGGACAAAAGGAAAGTCCCTTTGATAATAGACTGATTTAGTCTATACTAGGGGTATATTTGGATAAATTGAAGATTTTGGTTAGATTAGTTTGTGTTTCTTCTTTAACGATAGTGGTGGAATTCTTAGTGCGGTGTCTCCCCCCTCTACAGCCTCTGTATCTAACCCTAGTTTTCTTTTTGAATGTGTTCTTTGTACTAGTGGGAAATAAGAGTTTATGGTTTGGGATGGGGTTATATGCCCCTCCCGTTACTGGCAGAGGGACGTGATGGGGGGCATCGTGGGAACATGGGGAAGATCTAAAAAAGGAGGGGGAAGGGTGAAATTGGTTGAACCTAGATAGGGAGGGAAATTTAAATTTAAGGGGGTTAATATGGGGGAGGATCCAACAAAGTGGGTAGTGAGATCCAAGAGAGAGGGTGAATGATCCGGGGTAATAGTGTTACTACTAGATTCATTGGATCTGGAATGATTAGGGGAAAAACCTAGGGGAGTGCTAGGAAGGAGATTATGGAGAATGAGGTGTGCATCTAGATCACAGGATTTGAAAGCGAATTGGGGGATAGGGCCTGGGTTTTTTTTTGTTTGGTGCAGTAGTCCGTGGGGTGATGGAGGTCTGGGTTAGGAGGGTGGTTTGTACTATGGAGGATGGCATACTGGTAGTTGGTATTTGTTGGTTGGAAGTATTTGGAGAGGAAAGAGTTAGTGTTTGACCTAAACCACGGAGGGGAATTTTTGATTTAGTACCCGGATGGATCCTAGGTGAGGATTTGAATCTAATTGATGATTTGGTGGGATAAATTGGGAGAAATGTTTTCCTATTCGGGTTGTTGTTGTTATTAGTTGGGGGTTGAATGGATGTCCAATCACCAATTTTGCTATTAGTATAGTCATTTCCATCACATGTGAGTTTACGTAATTTTTTAGAAATAATTGATTTCTCAAATATTTTGAGACGATCAAATGTTGATTTCGAGTTTTTTGAAGTCGGGGTGAGAGGAAAAAGGAAAAAATTGATCGATAAGTCCTTCAATATCAGATGTAGAAGATAATAATAATTCAGATCTTTTATAGATTAGGCGGTCAATGAAGCCTAAATTGCAATGCTCTAAATATTTAGACCAATTTGAACTGAAATCAGTATCTGTGTGAAAAGGGGAATCAAATGTTATTTGAAGTAGCACTCATACGAGCTCTGCACACCTTTCACAACAGCTGATTGGCGGGGGTCGGACCCCGACCCATCAGCTCCAGGCAGTAATATTAACACACAGGCAGTTAAATTAATCTTACCCTCCTCTACGGCCGCAGCGGAGGTCCTGACTCCATCCACGGTTGGGATTCTGTGCACAGCGCATATCGTTCTGATGTCATGTGCTGCGCACAGCACAGTAGTGGATGTCTGGTTTTTGGGACTCCCAGGAAGTGAGTGCCAGAAACCAGTCCACTATTCTCAGGACCTCCCTCTGTATAATAGACCTACGGACATATTGTAGCCAGTTACGATTAACTGTGCCCCAACAATGATTGTTGCGACTCTCATTCCTATTCTCTGACCAAGACGTCTCGAAACTGATGGCTGAGTAGACTGATGTCTTGTACAGGTGAGGGGTTAATGAGGTGTCTCAGCCAACTACACTCCTTTTTTTGATGGCAGAGATGAAGTGTGGTCAGTTGTAAAGCCTTCAAAGTTTATATTTTCCTAGCTGAAGAAGCCCGTGTGAGGATGCTCTATCACATGTCACATTTAATGCAGGCAATAGCAGCAATAAAGAACACAGGTAAGCATATTATTATAATCTACCTAAATTATCTGATATCTTTTTAACTTTCATTAAAATTATTTAGTCCTATTATTTTGTCAAAGTTTTATGATACATCCAGGTCAGGATGATACATCCAGGCCAACAAATTTGTTTATCTTGGCATAGTATTTCCATCTAATGTGTTAAGTTTATTCAATTAATAGCTTAACTAGTTAAATTAGCTTTAGTTCTATGCATCTACTCCCCTATACATTCAGTACTAACATAGGCGAAGAACTCATGCAGAATTGGCATGAGGGCATGAGTCATCATGTCTGTGTCATATAGTCAAAGTGTCGCTGCAGTATACATGGCAGTTAGACAGGGCAAGAGACAGGTATGCTATGTGAGCTAATCAAGCAAACTTGTCCAGAGCTCAGTTATTATCTGCCTTATCAGAAGAATCCTCACCTTGTTCATTGCCTCTGTCTTCAACCTACCCCCATTTATGCTTTTGTTGAATTCTATCCACATCAGCCGCTCTCTCCTTTCCTCGCCCATGTACAGTTCACATGCACTATTCCTAATTCACCTTCAACTATCTGACCCCACTGTGCAGCACAAATGTCACTTTTATAAGTCACTGAATGATCTTCCTTATTCCAATGCTATTAGCTGCAAGGGAAATCCCTCCTAACCCTGGTCCACAATCTTCCACTGCTAAGTTCATTCTCTTACCTGCTTTCATAGCAACTTGAATAGAAGCTTCCCCTGCTGCTCCATCTTATGGTGATCTATACACTTTTCTCATTCCCCAAGACCTGAGAAAAGGCAGGGTGAAGGTTTAAGCATACTTCTTTCTCCTCAATTCACTATCCAGGTCATTCCCCCAGTACACTCACTCACATTCCAATTCTCACATGCACTCAGTCTCTTCCACTCATTATTCCCGCGAGGGACAGTGGTCTACCATCCCTGGGCTCACCCCGCCCAGGGGCATAACAGGATCCGAAGGAGAAAGGGGTCTACCTTTGACCCGGAATCCCTGGGAAAGCACCATTGACTATGTCATTGGCTCTCTGCTCTGCCACTTTATTCATTTATGCAATATTTCAGTGCCAAAGTGCCTTTCTCAAGCATGAGTAAATGTATATTATCTCTGAAGTGCTGCCTTGGTATCGTTGAATTGTATTGCAAGGGAGATCAAGTTCTGCGAGGCATGCAACAGCAAGCAAGATTTTTTTTTCAGTTCTGCCCGTTTTTTTTGTGTACTTACTCTAGTAAGCCTAAGGCTGTTTTAGGTTTGTGACCTACTAGAGGTTAGGAGGACAAATGAGGACATAACTTCTATATGGGGCATAAAGCGGGACCTAACTACTATATGGGGGCACAAAGTGGATTGAAGTGCTATATGGGCACACAAAAAGGGACTATTGCTACAGATATGTTCTGCCTTACCTTTCCTCTTATCTTGAGATAAGATATCCTGAGATGTGTGACACAAGATGACTTGCTTTAACCCCTTCCCTCAAAATCACGTACAGTTACGTCATGGGAGATGGACTGTTCCCGCATCTTGACGTAACTGTACGTCATGGAGATGAAGCTGGCTCAGGAGCTGAGCCAGCGACATCACCGTCGGGTGACAGCTGTATGTTACAGCTGGCACCCTGAGGTATCGGCCAGGACCGGAGCTAGCCTCCGATCCGACCGATTAACCCCTCACATGCTGCGTTGAATAGCGATCGCAGCATGTGAGGAGTTTATAGCCACCGGCGCCCCAGCAACATGATCGCTGGGTTGCCGGTGGCTGCAAAGGCGATCGGAGGGCTAATGCTTACCTCCCGGTCCGCCAGCAACGGAATCCTCCTATGCCCCGTCGTCGGCGGGGCCCAGGAGGCTTCCGGTACCATCGGCAAGATGGCGCCGGCTCAGCTTCCGGCTCAGAAGCTGAGCCGGCGTCATCAGCAGTGGGTGTCCGCTGTATGTTACAGCGGACACCCCGATCTATCGCCAGGAACCGGAGCTAGCTCCGATTCCTGGCATTAACCCCTTCGATGCAGCGATCCATTGTGATCGCTGCATCCTAGAGGTTTGTAGCAAATCGGCAGCCTTGCCACGCGATGGCAAGGCTGGCGACTGCTACCATGGCAACAGGAGCCCTAACAATGGACTCCTGTCTGCCATTACGTAAGCTGATTAGGCCCCGCCCAGAGGCGGAGCCTGATCGGCTTGCTGTCAGTGAACAACTGACAGTTCTAATACATTGCACTACATAGGTAGTGCAATGTATTAGAACATCAAACAAACTGTTGGACCTTCAAGTCCCCTAGTGGGACTAAAGAAAAGTGTCAAAAAAAGTGTCAAAAAAGTAAAAATAAAAGTTGTAAAAAAAACAATAAAAGTTTCAAATAATAACACAAAACACAATCGCCCTTTTTCCCTTATCAAGTCATTTATTATTGAAAAAAATAATAAAGCCATACATATTTGGTATCGCAGCGACCGTAACGACCTGAACTATAAAAATATTATGTTATTTATTCCGCACAGTGAACGCCGTAAAAAAAATAACTAAAAAATACTGACATAATTGCTATTTTTTGGTCACTTTGTCTTCCAAAAATTGAAATAAAAAGTGATCAAAAAGTCGCATGTACCTAAAAATGGTACCTATAAAAACTATAACTCATCTCGCTAAAAACAAGCCCTCACACAGCTCCGCCGACGAAAAATTTAAAACCGTTATGGCTCTCACAACTTGGCGACAGAAAAAATCCATTCTCTTTACAAAAGTTATTTTATTGTGCAAAAAGTTGTAAAACATAAAAAGTGCTATAAATTAGGTATCACCGGAATCGGACTGACCCGCAGAATAAAGGTAACATGTAATTTATAACACGTGGCGAACGCTGTATAAAAAGAACTAAAAAAATATGCCAGAATTGCTGTTTTTTGGTCACCTGGCATCCCAAAAAAAAAAGGATAACAAGTGATCAAAAAGTCGCGTGTACCCCAAAATGGTACCAATAAAAACTACAGCTCGTCCCGCAAAAAAAAACAGCCCTCATACCACTACGTCTATGAAAAAATAAAATTAGTCAAGGCACCAATAAGCCAGGAAATAAAAATATGCAGTTGTGCAGCCCGAGGGGAACATTTCTTCTGTTTCAAGTGGCGAATTATCAAGGCCCCTAAAATTAGGGATCCAGGAAGGGGAGGGCCCAAACATATCTGCTGGAAGTGAGGGCGCCCGTATTATACCAGGACAACACTTCCCAGCAAAATTCCCCAAACTTCAAAGGTGCCGAGTGCGCACCAAAAGGGGGATAAGTAAAGACCATTTATTAGTGCGACACCTGCCTGTGCAGAAAGGATTGTGTCACAGCGTAACACACATCTATGGATTATTTTATTGTTTTTTTTTTACCCCACTATACCACCTGACTATGGCCCTTATATACTCCGCCCGCCTTACATGTACCCCCACATTATAAACGGAAACACCAGTAAGACTCCAAACAAAACTACTACAAGCAAAATCCACGCTCCAAAAGCCAAATGGCTCTACCTCCCTTCTGAACCCTACAGTGTGCCCAAACAGCAGTTTACTTCCACATATATGGCATCGCCATACCCTGGAGAACCCTTTTAATAATTTTTGGGGTGTGTGTCTCCAGTGGCACAAGCTGGGCGCCACATATTGGCATATCTATTGAAAAACCATTTTCACTCTGCAACATCACGTGCACACCAATTTCTGCCAATCACCTGTGGGGTTAATATGCTCACTACACCACTAGGTGAATACCTTGAGGGGTGTAGTTTCCAAAATGGGGTCACTTCTGGGGGGGATCCACTGTTTTAGTACCACAGGGACTTTGCAAATGCGACATAGCGACCAGAAACCAATCCAGCAAAATCTGTACTCCAAAAGCCAAATGGCGCTCCTTCCCTTCTGTGCCCTACTCTGTGCCTAAACAGCAGTTTATGACCACATATGTGGTATTGTCATACACAGGAGAAGTTGCTTTACAAGTGTTGTGGTGCTCTTTTACATTTATTTGTTGAGAATATGAAACATTTTCAGCTAAAACTACGTCTTATTGAAGAAAAAGGATTTTTTTTATTTTCACTGCCCAATTCTAATAAAATCTATGAAACACCTGTGGGGTCAAAATGCTCACTACACCCCTAGATGAACTCCTCAAGGGGTGTAGTTTTGTGAATGGAATCACTTTTGGGGAGTTTCCACTGTACTGACACCTTAGGAGCTTTGCAAAAGTGACATGGTGTCAAGAAACCAATCCAGCAAAATCTGTGCTCCAAAAGCCAAATGGCACTCCTTCTCTTCTGATCCTTGCCGTGTGCCCAAACAGCAGTTTATAACCACAAATGGGGAATTGCCGTACTCCAGAGAAGTTGCTTTACAAATGTTGGGGTTCTTTTATTCCTTTATTTGTTGAGAAAATGAAAAATGTTGAGCTAAAGCTACGTCTTATTGGAAAAAAAGGATTTTTTTTATCTTCACTGCCCAATTCTAATAAAATCTATGAAACCCCTGTGGGTTCAAAATGCTCACTACACCCCTAGATGAATTCTTCAAGGGGTGTAGTTTCCTAAATGGAGTCACTTTTTTGGTGTTTTCACTGTTTTGGTCCCTTAGGGGCTTTGCAAATGCGACGTGGTCTCCGCAAACCATTCCTGCTAAATTTGAGCTCCAAAAGCCAAATGGCGCTCTTTCCCTTCTAAGCTCCGCCGTGTGTCCAAAAAGCCGTTTATGACCACATGCGGGGTATTGTTTTACTCGGGAGAAATTGCTTTACAAAAGTAGTGGTGCACTTTCTCCTTTTAGTCCTTGTGGAAATTAGAAAAAATTAGCTAAACCTACATTTTCTTTGAAAGAATGTAGATTTTCATTTTCACGGCCTACTTCCAATAATTTCTGCAAAAAACCTGCGGGGTCAAAATGCTCACTATACCCCTAGATAATTTCCTCAAGGGGTATAGTTTCCAAAATGGTGTCACTTTTGGGGGATTTCCACTGTTTTGGTGCCGCAAGAGCCTTTCAGATCCGACATGGAGCCTAAAATATTTTCTAATAAAAAGGAGGCCCCAAATTCCTCTAGGTGCTCCTTTGCTTCTGAGGCCGGTGCTTCAGTCCATTACCGCACTAGGGCCACATGTGGGGTATTTCTAAAAACTGCAGAATCTGGGCAATAGATATTGAGTTGCGTTTCTCTGGTAAAACTTTCTGTGTTACAAAAAAAATAGATGAAAAATGAATTTCTGCAAAAAAAAAAAGAAATTTGAACATTTCACATCTAGTTTGCCTTAATTCCTGTGAAACATCTAAAGGGTTAAGAAACTTTCTAAATGCTGTTTTGAATACTTTGAGGGGTGAAGTTTTTAAAATGGGGTGACTTATCGAGGGTTTCTAATATATAAGGCCCTAAAATCCACTTCACATCTGAACTGGCCCCTGTAAAAATAGCCTTTTGAAATTTTCTTGAAAATGCGAGAAATTGCTGCTAAAGTTCTAAGCCTTGTGATGTCATAGAAAAATAAAAGGATGTTCAAAAAACGATGCCAATCTAAAGTAGACATATGGGTGATGTTAATTAGCAACAATTTTGTGTGGTATTACCATCTGTCTTACAAGCTGATACATATAAATTTAGAAAAATGCAAATTTTTGCAATTTTTCGCTACATTTTGGTGTTTTTCACAATTAAATACTTAATGTATCGAGCAAATTTTGCCAGTAACATAAAGTCCAATGTCTCACGAGAAAACAATCTCAGAATCGCTTGGATAGGTAAAAGCATTCCGGAGTTATTACCACATAAAGTGAAACATGTCAGATTTGAAAAAATCGGCTGTGTCCTGAAGGCCAAAACAGGCTGTGTCCTTAAGGGGTTAAAAACAAACAAAAAAAAACCTCATGATTTTGCGATACTCTGTCATGAGATGTGAGTTGCAGCTTTTCAAGTGTTTTGCTAGCATGTCGCGATTTTGTATTGAATTTGATAAAGATAAGTGTGGACACATCTGTAGTTGGGGGCACAAAAGAGGACTACTACTGTATGTGAGCACAAAGGGTGTCATTACTACTAAATGGGGCACAAAGGGGGACATTACTACTGTGTAGCGGCACATAGTAAGGCATTACTGTGAAGGGAGCACAAAGGGGCCCTATTACTGTGTGGGAGCAGTATTACCATGTGAGAGACTAAAGAAGAGCACTATGACTAAATGAGGCCTAAAGGGGGCACTATAACTTTTTGGGTGGGCAGTATTACTGTGTGGAGCACAAAAAGGGTGTACTTTTACTGTGTGGGGCACCAAGAGGAGGCATTGTTACTGCCTGGGGCACTATGGATGGCAATTTTTTTTGAGAGGTCATGAAAAGGTGGGGAATGCAGGGTGCTGGGACTGCAAGAAGCCAAATATGTTTGTGTTGAAAATTCTGCAGCTCCAAAATCGTAGCTGGAAGATGTTGTCATGGCATTCTGAACCAGATGAAGAGAAGGGAAAGTGAACAAGTTAAATTGAGAGGAGTCGTCACCAGTGAGTCACTGGATTTGACTGTAGTGTATTCACTTATATGGTCTGCAGAACGCCTATGTAGAATTGGTATCTATCACTATATGGTCACTGTATAGTGGTAATATTGGTCTTAGTATTGTGGCTTTTTCAGTAACAGTATGGTGGTATTATTTAGTAACTAAGTGGTGGTAATAAGTGGTTTCATTGGTAATATGGGCCTTTGTTTACTGTGGTTTGTTCAGTAAAGATACTGTATGGAGATATTTGTTCTTTGTATAGTGGATAGTGATATTTTTATTATCATACAATAGAACATTGTCTAATAGCTATGTATAATATATATATATATATATATATATATATATATATATATATATATATATATTGTAACACCCATGGCCACGGCCCGTCGGGATTACTCACCTTCCGACGGCCGCAGCCATAGACCTGTGAGTGCTGGCCCGCATCTCCTCCTCAGAAGACGCCAGCACTTGCTTCCGCTTCATTCTATGGTGTCCCGTAGTGTGCGTGCGCACACTCGTGCTCAGCCTTAAAGGGCCAGCTTGCGCATATGAATTTAATATATAATTAGCCTATACTCGCCCTGCCCCTTCCCTCATCTTCTGAGCGTTGTTTTGTTTACACGTTTTAGTCTTTGCAAATGGTCCCTTAGTGTTTTCCAGTTCCCAGTGTTCCCGTACCTGCTACCTGTAAAAAAGTGGTTTATTCAGTCAACACACAACTGCAACGTTTCCGGACCTTTTTCAAGCATGGTGATCCAACATGTGTCTCATTAACATAATGAGTAATCATTAAAGAATGTGCAATCAGTTATTGTACACATATACATAATAATTAAAAAAAAACACCCAGTGCAATAATATATTTGAGTGCTAGTGATAATTATACAATGTTAGCAATATAAACAAACATTAAAACAAGCATATACAGTGGAGGAAATAACAGTCTAGAATTTTTAGGCTAGGTTAATTTTACCAGTGAGAGATAGATTATATTTAAAAAAAAAAAGAAAATCGCATTGTCAAAATTATATATATTTATTTGCATTGTGCACAGAGAAATAAGTATTTGATCCCCTACCAACCATTAAGAGTTCAGCCTCCTCCAGACCAGTTACACGCTCCAAATCAACTTGGTGACTGCATTAAAGACAGCTGTCTTACATGGTCACCTGTATAAAAGACTCCTGTCCACAGACTCAATTAATCAGTCTGACTCTAACCTCTACAACATGGGCAAGATCAAAGAGCTTTCTAAGACATCGATCTGGGGCTCCATGCAAAATCTCACCTCGTGGGGTATCCTTGATCCTGAGGAAGGTGAGAGCTCAGCCGAAAACTACACGGGGGGAACTTGTTAATGATCTCAAGGCAGCTGGGACCACAGTCACCAAGAAAACCATTGGTAACACATTACGCCGTAATGGATTAAAATCCTGCAGTGCCCGCAAGGTCCCCCTGCTCAAGAAGGCACATGTACAGGCCCGTCTGAAGTTTGCAAATGAACATCTGGATGATTCTGAGAGTGATTGGGAGAAGGTGCTGTGGTCAGATGAGACTAAAATTGAGCTCTTTGGCATTAACTCAACTCGCCATGTTTGGAGGAAGAGAAATGCTGCCTATGACCCAAAGAACACCGTCCCCACTGTCAAACATGGAGGTGGAAACATAATGTTTTGGGGGTGTTTCTCTGCTAAGGGCACAGGACTACTTCACCGCATCAATGGGAGAATGGATGGAGCCATGTACCATCAAATCCTGAGTGACAACCTCCTTCCCTCCACAAGGATATTAAAAATGGCTCGTGGATGGGTCTTCCAGCACGACAATTACCCGAAACATACAGCCAAGGCAACAAAGGAGTGGCTCAAAAAGAAGCACATTAAGGTCATGGAGTGGCCTAGCCAGTCTCCAGACCTTAATCCCATCGAAAACTTATGGAGGGAGCTGAAGATCCGAGTTGCCAAGCGACAGCCTCAAAATCTTAATGATTTACAGATGATCTGCAAAGAGGAGTGGGCCAAAATTCCATCTAACATGTGTGCAAACCTTATCATCAACTACTAAAAATGTCTAACTGCTGTGCGTGCCAACAAGGGTTTTGCCACCAAGTATTAAGTCTTGTTTGCCAAAGGGATCAAATACTTATTTCTCTGTGCACAATGCAAATAAATATATATAATTTTGACAATGTGATTTATTTTTTTTTTTTTTATATAATCCATCTCTCACTGGTAAAATTAACCTAGCCTAAAAATTCTAGACTGTTCATGTCTTTGACAGTGGGCAAACTTACAAAATCATCAAGGGATCAAATACTTATTTCCTTCACTGTATAAGCTTGATTAGTGCTTGATCAGAAATGCAACAATATGTGAAGGGGTAGGGAATACAGGGCCACTCACCATTCTGGGGAAATGTACGTAAATCTATAACTACAGGCAAACACTGGGTTTCCATGTGGTGTCAAATAACCCGGCATCCTCCATGTAGCACTGCGCATTTTCGCGTGCTGAAGTCGGAAGTATGCGGTTGCATAGCAACCAAGCGAAGTGAAAACATCTATCACACGCACGGACGATTCATCAAGCCTCATTATGCTGTGCAGTGCATGAACCAATCCAAGGGAACAATACAGGAAAAATCTACACTGTGTCATATTTATAATATTTGTAATGTCTGTTTAAAAACCCACAGTATGAAAAGGGACAATGATCCTGATGTATTCATATACCCCATATAAAAAAAAAGGGTGAGACATGCAATAGATTACAATTATGTCACTATTAACAATATATGTTTTTATTTAATATTGTAATTGTTCCAGAAAAATAATTAGAGGTCAAAATAAGTTCAAGAGGAGAGATAATTAGTTCACAACATGGTGCACTGTATTCCGATGTCAATAGTCTGCTTTTAATGGCCTCAATACCCCTGTGATGACTAATAGATGTGTAGAGTAGCATCATGTCAAAAGAAACAAGAACTGAACTCTGAGGTGGTGTCACCTGTTTACGTTTTATGATGAAGTCTGGGGTATCCCTAATGTATGACCTGGTGTTTATAGCAAAACCCTCAGCACCGGGTCTATAAAAATAGAGCTGTTGTTCAATAATGAGCCTCTGCCCGATACAATCGGGCGACCCGGGGGATTGATCAGACATCTATGTATCTTGGGTAATAAGTATAGGTAAGGGGTTCTAGGATAAGAAATTTGTTAAGTGCAAGATCAATAACCCCTTTATCGTGAGCCTGATTTACTAAAGAGACTATCCTCCTCTCGATATCAAACTTTGGATCACTAGTCAGTAACCTATAGACATCAGTATCTTGTACCTGTCTATATGCCTCTTTCATATACGTACTCGTGTCCATAACCTTGACCACACCACTCTTATCAGCAGGTTTAATGGTGAGGTTGTGGTTATCTCTCTTCTTGAACTTATGTTGACTTCTAATTATTTTTCTTTTGATGAAAAGTTTTATTTACAACAGAGGGGTACGGCCATGGGATCAAACATGGCACGACCTATGCCAACATTTTTGTTGATATGATGAAGGAGATGTCAACCTATGTATCCCACCACTTCTGTCATGTTTTGAAGTGCTGGCGGTACATAGATGACATCTTCTTCATCTGGACGGACACGGTAGAATCTCTACTCGAGTTCCATACATTTTTTAATCAGATTGATCCTGACGTACAATTTACTATTACTTACTCCACGACCAATACCCAATTTCTGGATGTTTCAGTGAACATTAGTGATAATGTTTTTCAAACCAACCTTTACACTAAACAAACTGATCGAAATACACTACTCAGGTTTGAGAGTTGTCATCTGAAGAAAATGGTATGTTCTCTCCCATATAGTCCGATGCTTAGGGCAAGATGTATGGTAGATGGTAATTCTAACCTCGACCAGACTTTGAACCAGATAATAGTTAACTTTTCCCAAAGGGGTTATCCAAGACAACTATTAAACACATATAGAGAGAAGATTAAAGTCACTTCCAGGGATAGTCTCTTAGGGATTTCAAGAGAGCCTAAGATACAAAATCGTGTTCCATTTGTCTCGACTTATAATGATTTAAGAGGTGAGGTGTCTAAAATATTAAAAGTACATTGGGGTATTATCAAAACCAGCTATAAACATATTGAGATACTTAAAAACACAACCCTTATGTCATATAGGTGCCTGCAAAATTTACGTGACAAACTTGTGAATAACCAGGTCAATAAAACACGCATAATAGGCCAACAGACATTATTGAGACCCAGAAAAATGGGCAATTTCCCTTGTCTTCATTGCGTTAACTGTCGTCATATGTGTAAGGGTAATGTCTTCATACATCCCCTGAACCATAGGGAACACATAATTAAACAATACCTCACATTTGACTCTGAGTGGGTGATATACGTAGTTTGGTGTGCTTGCTTGCTCCTATATGTATTTGAGACTACCTGTGATTTGAATAATCACAGGTACACTATTCGATAGAAAAAATGTGACCTACCAGTGGCAAAACATTTTTCCGATTTGGGACACACTGAGAGGAATCTCAAGTTTATGATACTAGAACATATCCCCGTTTACTGCAAGGGAGGTGAAGGCACAAGTTACTACATAAGTGTGAACTTAAATGGATATTTCTACTAGACTCTTTAAAACCGAAGGGTCTCAATGTCGAGTTTAACGTGGCGAGACTAACAAATTGACAATTTTTTTGCCTGTATGCTCCTCCTTGTTCTTGCAATATCCTCTTCAAAGAATTCTTATATATACACGTGTATATATGCATGTGTGTGTATGTGATACATGACTGACATTTATTCTTTTAATTTCTTCTGTTCTTCTTGTTGCAGATAACATTAAAATACTTGGACCACTCACCATGATTGGATTTATTATATACATAGGACTTGTTGAATAAGGGCATTTAGTTGTGTCTATCTGACTATACTCACTGTATTGTTAATTATTATTTCCTTTTTCTTTTTTGTATCTTACTTTAATAGGGTTGACATGCAAATACTACAATAATTGCTCTATTATTACTCTCTACATTACCTTTGGGCTTAGGGCTCGTTCTTGTTTTGGTCCGATACACAATTTGTAGGTTAAGTATAATCCCTTAGTAGCAAACATTCCCTTCCCTCCCAAACTTCGTCATCTTTACTTTCAGCATTTTACCCAATTATAGAAGAAGGCCCTAGGCTGCATTGTTATTCTCGTCTGACTATCTGAATTAGCAATGCTATTACCTCACACCTCTTACAGCTTCTCTTCCAAGCGGTCACTAGTCACCTAACTAAAATATTTAACCTTTTTGTTGTTATAAAGGGCAGTTTCTGTAGAGTGCGGAAGCCATATTGTAAAGAGTCCAGAATGATAGTATATTAGGCAAGAGTAGACCAAGAGTTTGACGGGGTAGTCCACAACCAGACAACTGATGGCCTATCCACAGGATAGGTCATCAGTATATGATCAGTGCAGGTCCGACAACCAGACCCCACAGTGATCAGCTGTTTCAGCTGCCTCCGGGTACCGGATGTTTTGAACATTATGTAGTCGTTTGAGCCCGAAGCAGATGGCTCTAACCATTGCATAGCGACAGTTCTGTGGAACTGCATCTCTCCTCCTATTCAAATGAAAAGGAGTAGAGATGCAGTTTTGCAGAATACCCACTATGCAGTTGCTGGAGCCATCTGTTTCCAGCACCAACGACTGCATACGGTTCAAAACATCCGGCGCCCGGAGGTAGCTGGAACAGCTGATCTGTACAGCTGAACCCGCACCGATCTTGAATTGATGACCTATCCTGTGGATAGATTGCAAAATAGATATCCACAGCACTCACTTGATCAGACTGTATCCGTTCAATTTCAGCAGGATGCAAATTCCTAGTCCAGGGATCCCTCCCGGACAATCGATTGGTAACAAAAAACTTGAGGACAGCTTCCGTAAGGCAAAATAGTAAAAGGTGTTTATTAACACATCCCAGTAAAAAAAATTGCTAAGTTTAGACTCCGCAGGAGTCTTTGTCAAGCATAAATTCCTCGTGAACAATGTGGGTTATATATACAATTCCCTATACATCATTGTTACCAATCATATGGAAGCATTACAAACACTCCCTTAAAATACATGTGAACGTGCTATTACATAATGAGAATCAAATTAGTGAAAAAACATGTAGTATATTACTTACATGCTGTTGGATGTCGCTGCTCACCCTCGTAGTGCCCCTCAGTCTTGGCGTCCCGGATGTGTTACTGCGCATGCGTCAGCACACACCAGAAGTGTCTATCAGTCACAGACTGCAGAAAGACTTTTTGTGAAATACAAGGATTTCCTATAATAATCATGTCAGGAGAGGTGACAGATTCTCTATAAATCTAGTGACTCACAGGTGACGACGTCTCTAGATTCAGAGCTCATGACGACTTCTCCCGGCCATGACTGATATCTTCAGAATTTGCCACTCAAATTTCTTCGGCTCCTCACTTTTCCAACATTTCCACATCTATAAATGAAAATAAAGTTATCATGGTGTCAGATACTGTGCCCCTAAATATAATAGCACCAAACACTGCGCGCCTGAATATAATAATACCGCACACTGTAAAACACCACATACACACAGCCCCCTGTACATAGTGCCACACACAACCCCCTGTAGATATCACACATCCCCCCGTAGAGAGCGATACACACAGCCCTCTATAGATAGTGCCATACAGCCCCACTGTAGAGAGCGCCACACAGCCTTCCCCCTCTTGTAAATAGCGCCTAAAAGCCCCCTATAAAGAGCGACACACACATACCGTTGTGGATAGCGCTACACAGCCCCCCCCCTTGTATATAGTGCTGCACAGCCCTCCCCTTTGTACATAGTGTCAGACAGCACTCCCCCCTTGCATATAGTGTCACGCAGCGCTCCCCCTTTGTATATAGTGTCACACAGCGCTCCCCCCTTTGTATATAGGACCACACAGTGCCCCCCTTGCATATAGGGCCACATAGCACTCCCCCTTATATATAGTGCACACAGCGCTCCCCCCTTTATATATAGTGCCACACAGCACTCCCCCCCTTTTATATAGTGCCACACAGCACTCCCCCCCTTTGTATACAGGCCCACACAGCGCTTCCCTACCCCTTGTATATAGGGCCACCCAGCACTCCCCTTTGTATATAGTGTAACGGAGCAATCCCCCCCTCCTTGAATATATACACAGCAATAGTCCCCACCTAAAAAAATATATACAGCTTACTTACCTTACCCCGTGGCGGCCGCTCCAGCTGGACACGTGTGAATCCTCCGGACTAGATGCATGTGCAGGCCGGCGTGATGCAGTACCTCATCACGCCGGCCTGCGCATGGAGTCTTCCCAGTGCCTTATAGGCTGCAAGCCGAACGTGACCTGCAGCCTATAGTATTCATTTGTATCGAAGTCCTGAGGACTCAGATACAAATGAATGTGGCCAGGGGCGTAGCTAAAGGCTCATGGGCCCCGATGCAGAAGTTCTTCTTGGGCCCCCCTCCCCCCAAATTCTCATGGCCGATGGCCCGCAACTTTCAGCTGCATCGCTGGGTCTCCTAAGTGATCCAACGATGCAGCACTAGCAGCCAGGGGCATCACTAATGACTTAAAACATCTGGGGGAATAGCCCCAAAACACATGTACCCCCATAAAAAAAATGTGTGCATGTAGGATATATATATATATATATATATATATATATATATATATATATATATATGAGAGGCAGCATATT
Organism: Rhinoderma darwinii; assembly: GCF_050947455.1. Classification (NCBI taxonomy): domain Eukaryota; kingdom Metazoa; phylum Chordata; class Amphibia; order Anura; family Rhinodermatidae; genus Rhinoderma; species Rhinoderma darwinii. The sequence continues at coordinate 69,550,622 of NC_134689.1, forward strand.
TATAGCACTACGACCCAATAGCTATGGATAGGATTAGATACAGTGGCTTAGCAGACAGTAGCACACATTACAGGATTAGACACAGTGCATCAATAGACAGTATCGCACATAATAGGATTAGATATAGGGCCCAGCTCGCTGATATTGCGGCTCCAGCGCTGGACCCAGGAAAGGTATTTATAAGAATTATTTTTTTGATGTGTTACTAATTATTTTTGTGTGTTTGTGTTTTTTTACAAGTTCGGTTGTTGGACTACTTCGGATTCGAGGACTACTTCGATAACTGCTTTTATAACGAAGGTTGTGTGGAATTTTTATTTCAATAAAATATTTTATCTATGTCTTTGTATTTGTTTCAACTTTATAACTACCACCTTAGTAATAGATGCTGGCTGATTGACAACATCCATTACTAAGAGGGGGGACTTAATGTTAGACATGAAGAGGTTAACACTAATCCCAATTATTACCCTGGTACCCAGCGCCACCAGGAAGAGCCGGGTACGATCTAGTACCCGACTATCTGTAGTGACGGAGGGGCACTGCGGTGGCCGCAGGCTGGTATTACTAGGCTGGGAAAGGCCTAAAACTGTGACCCTTCCCTCCCTGGTAATGCTAGCCTGCTGCTGCTATGTTGTATCTGGCCGGTTATAAAAATGGGGGAACCCCACATCGTGAAGTCCAATTATTTATAAAAAAGAAAAAAAATGACGTGGGCCCCCCCCCCATTTTTCATAACCAGCCAGATACAACACAGTAGCAGCAGGCTAGCATTACCAGGTTGGGAAGGGCCACTGTTTTTGGCCTTTCCCAGCCTAATAATACCAGCCTGTGGCCGCCCTAGTGCCCAACCATCACTACAGATAGTCGTGTACTGGATCGTACCCGGCTCTTCCTGGTACCCCTAGTGGCGGTGGGTACCGGGGTAATAATGGGGATTAGTTTTAGCCTTTTCACCGGCTTACACTAAGCCCCGCCTTAGTAATGGACGCGGTCAACCTGTCAGCGGGCATTAGTAAGATGGTAGCGATAAAGATAAAAAATAATACAAAGACATAGAAAAAATATATTTATTGAAATAAAAAACAACCCACACAACCCTCATTAACCATTTTATTGAGAATAAAAAAAAGCCGTCATCGAATCCGAAGTAGTCCAATAACCGAACCTGTAAAAAAAAAAAACACCAAAAAAAAAAACATTAGTAAGGCCTCATTCCCACGACAGGGTTTCCTGGCCGGGTGCCGGCCGTTCATAAATCGGCCGGCACCCGGCTGCATTAGGAATAATAGACCCCTAATGGGGCTATTCACACGACCGATTTTTTGACGGCCTTGAAAACCGGGCATCAAAAAATAGGACATGCTCTATCTTCGGCCGGGTACCCGGCCCCCATAGAAGGGTAATACACGGCCATCACTGGGATGTGTCCCGAGTGATGGCCGGGTTTTCCGGCGCTTGCGCTCTATCTCCTCCTCCTCACAGCGCAGAGTGCATGTGAGGAGGAGGAGTTAATGCCATTCTGACGAATGGCTGTGCGTTGTACACTGTGTGGCAGGGCCGGGGTGTACTGCAGGTGGAAGGGAGCGCTGCGCTGGCTCCCTTCCCCTGCTTGTTTTAAAAGCGCCCTGGCCCGGCGACACCTCCGATGGTGCCGCTAGCAGCTGCTGCGGCTGCTACTACTGCAGCGACGCCACTATAGCAGAGCAGGGAGGTATCTCCCCGCTCTGCTATGTGCTAGCCGCACTTTAGCTCCTAGAAGGAGCGGAATCCCCGTGTTTTCGGGGATTCCGCTCCTGGACAGAGCGCTTGATGTCTCTGTCCATATCTGGGCAGTGACATAGGGGGAAACTCCTGAAGCGGAATCCCCGAACACATGGGGATTCCCCTTCAGGAGTTGCCGCTGATGTCACTGTCCAGATCTGCCCGGCCCGGCACGGATGCAAAACTTTATGCAAACCGGCCGGGCAAAACGGCCGATTTTACCGGCCAGCACTCGGGCTCGGGCGCGACCCGGTCGTGTGAATCCCGCCTAAGCCTGTTCACATCAGTGCTGCCCTTCCAATGATGAGTTTAGTCAGGTTAACCCCTCAACAGAAAGGCAAACTGAAACCTCCGCATCAGTTTCCCTCACCATTGATCACAGTGATGACGGAAACGTTGATAAAGATTTCCGTTTCTCACCATTGTGGCAGGATTCCGTTGTTTTGCATTGTCGACTGCGCTATTGATCGCTAAAACAACGGAACCCGTTCACAACGGTGACAAACGGAAACCATTAGCAAAGTTTCCACCACCATTGAGATCAATGGTGATGCAAACGGAAGCTTAAGGTTTCCGTTTGCATTTCCGTTGAGGGGTTAACCAGACGGAACCCCTCAGCGGAAGGGCAGCGGTGATGTGAACAATGACTTAGATACAGGGCCCTAGATACAGGGCCCGTGTGCATTTGTGATACTGTTTGTTGGACCCTGTATCTAAGCCTAAGGTAGGAAGTGACCAGAATGAAGGTAAAGTAGTGCTTGTACGAGCAGCTGCAACCCCTTCAAAACAGCTGATAGGTGGGGTTCCCGGGTGTCGGACCCCGACTCATCAGCTTCAGCAAGACACTAAAATTAAACTTACCTCCACTTCGCTGTGACGTCAGAACCTCCGATGCGCTCCAGGAAGTCGAGGGGAAAGTACTGTCGTTACTATAGTAACAGGGGCCTGTGTAGTTGATTAAATAAGCTCCAGTTACTATAGTAACTTTTAATTGATGTGGTGCGGGGGGCCGCGGGCCCCCTGGCTTCTGGGACTGCTGCGACACCTATAGTTACGACACAAAATGTGGCTGCCGCTAGCACCGTGGTCCCCTATGGTGCTAGCGACGCCACCGGGCATGAAAGGGCCCTGCGATCATGTGTAGTTTGGCCGGCCATGGGCACCCCGGGAGAGTTGGACCCCGGGCGGCCGCCCGAACTACCCTAATTATAATCCGCCACTGAGCATAGTCAATGCATATAATATACTATTATATCTGTAAAGGATCTGCCAGGCACAGCGGGGTTAACTCCCAGAACTAATCAGTCAGCACCTGAAAATACATCCCTGAGACTGACTCCTGCTTCCACCATTCAGGCTGGCAGGCTTAGGAGTGGGAGAGCCTATCGTAACCTGGCCAGACTCAGCTAGCTCCCGCCCTCGGTCTATTTAAGCCTGCACTTCCTGTCCCTCGGTGCTTGTTATTGCTTTTGTTTCTTTCCTTGTGGTTCCTGGCCCAGCTACAGCTCCTGCTATTTTTGATCCTGCTCCATACCGACCCTGGCTTACCGACTACTCTTCTGCTTTTCGTTTTGTACCTCGCACACTCCTGGCTTGACTCGGCTCGTTCACCACTCTGGTTGCTCACGGTGTTGCCGTGGGCAACGGCCCCTTTTCCTTGCTTGTGTTCCTTGTATGTTTGTCGTGTTTGTCGTGCACTTACTGAGCGCAGGGACCGCCGCCCAGTTGTACCCCGTCGCCTAGGGCGGGTCGTTGCAAGTAGGCAGGGACAGAGTGGCGGGTAGATTAGGGCTCACTTGTCCGTCTCCCTACCCCCTGTCATTACATAATAACAAGCCCATACCTAGTCTACCCCTGGTCCCTGACACCACTATGGATCCCCGTGAGACCCTGGCTCAGCAAATGCAGGGTCTCTCCCTACAGGTCCAGGCCCTGGCTCAGAGGGTCAACCAGCCTGATGCTACCCTGGTAGTTCCCCTCACCGCACCTCTTGAACCCCACCTCAAGTTGCCCGACCGGTTCTCAGGGGACCGGAGGACTTTTCTCTCCTTTCGGGAGAGTTGTAGGCTTTTTACTTTCGTTTAAAGCCTCATTCCTCAGGTTCTGAGAGCCAGCGGGTGGGTATAATTATGTCCCGGCTCCAGGAAGGGCCCCAAGAGTGGGCCTTCTCCTTGGCTCCTGACGCCCCTGAACTTTCCTCCGTTGATTGTTTCTTTTCTGCTCTCGGACTTATTTATGACGAGACTGACAGGACTGCCTTTGCCGAGAGTCAGCTGGTGACCTTAAGTCAGGGTAAGAGACCTGTTGAGGAGTATTGCTCTGACTTTCGGAAGTGGTGCGTAGCTTCTCGGTGGAATGACCCTGCCTTAAGGTGCCAGTTTAGGTTGGGTCTGTCGAATGCCCTGAAAGACCTGCTAGTTAGCTATCCCTCTTCTGACTCCCTAGACCAGGTTATGGCTTTAGTGATACGACTTGACCGACGTCTCAGGGAACGACAACGTGAACGTTTATGTGTTTTCTCCTCCAACTCCCCCATGATGCCTCCCGAAGCTCCGTTGCTTCGTTCCTCCCCGAAAGATTCAGAGATACCTATGCAACTCGGGGCCTCCGTGTCCCCCCAACAACGTAGAGAATTCCGCAGGAAGAATGGTCTCTGCTTCTACTGTGGGGACGACAAGCATCAAGTGAACAACTGTCCTAAGCGTAAGGTTGCAGCCAGAGAACTTCCGCGTCTAAGTGATCATCGGGGAGGTCACTTGGGCGCACAGGTATTTCCCGTAAATATGAAACGTACTAAGATCTTGCTTCCCTTTCAGGTCTCTTTTGGTGGTAGGTCTGCTACCGGCAGTGCTTTCGTGGATTCAGGGTCCTCTACTAATATCATGTCTGTGGAATTTGCTATGTCCCTTGCTATGCCTCTTATTGATTTGCCTAAACCTGTCCCGGTAGTGGGTATCGACGCCACTCCTCTTGCTAATGGTTATTTTACACAGCATACCCCTGTTTTTGAACTCCTTGTTGGCTCCATGCATTTGGAGCAATGCTCTGTACTGTTGATGCAGGGATTATCGTACGATTTGGTTCTAGGTCTTCCCTGGTTGCAGTTGCATAATCCTACGTTTGACTGGAATACTGGGGAGCTAACCAAATGGGGTAATGAATGTTGTACGTCATGTTTTTCTGTTAATTCTATTTCTCCCCCTAAGGAGGCGAATACGCTACCCGAGTTTGTTCAGGACTTCGCTGATGTTTTCTCTAGGGAGGCCTCCGAAGTGTTACCTCCTCATAGAGAATACAATTGCGCTATCGAATTGGTACCAGGAGCTAAGCTTCCTAAGGGTAGGATATTTAATCTTTCTTGTCCCGAACGTGAAGCTATGAGAGTGTATATCCAGGAATCCCTGGCCAAGGGTTACATTCGTCCCTCTTCTTCTCCGGTAGGTGCTGGCTTCTTCTTCGTGGGGAAGAAGGATGGTGGTCTTAGGCCATGCATTGACTACCGTAGCCTGAATAAGGTCACGGTAAGGAACCAGTATCCCCTTCCTTTGATTCCTGATCTCTTTAATCAGGTTCAGGGGGCCCAATGGTTTTCTAAATTGGATCTACGGGGGGCGTATAACCTTATTCGCATCAAAGAGGGGGATGAGTGGAAGACTGCGTTTAACACGCCCGAAGGCCATTTCGAATACCTCGTCATGCCCTTTGGGTTGTGTAATGCCCCTGCGGTCTTCCAGAATTTCATAAATGAGATTTTGAGAAATTACCTGGGGATTTTTCTGGTAGTGTACCTTGATGACATACTGGTGTTTTCCAAGGACTGGTCCTCCCACGTGGAGCATGTCAGGAAGGTGCTCCAGGTCCTTCGGGAAAATAAACTGTTTGCCAAAACCGAAAAATGTGTGTTTGGGGTACAGGAGATTCCATTTTTGGGTCAAATCCTCACTCCTCATGAATTCCGCATGGACCCCGCCAAGGTTCAGGCTGTGGCGGAATGGGTCCAACCTGCCTCCCTGAAGGCGTTACAGTGTTTTTTGGGGTTTGCTAATTATTACAGGAGATTTATTGCTAACTTCTCGGTCATCGCTAAGCCCCTTACGGACCTCACTCGCAAAGGTGCTGATCTCCTCCACTGGCCTCTTGAGGCTGTCCAGGCTTTTGAGGTCCTTAAGAAGTGCTTTGTCTCGGCCCCGGTGCTGGTTCAGCCCAACCAAATGGAGCCATTTATCGTGGAAGTTGACGCATCTGAGGTGGGAGTGGGGGCTGTCTTGTCCTAGGGTACCAGGTCCCTCACCCATCTCCGCCCCTGTGCCTACTTCTCCAGGAAGTTTTCGCCCACTGAGAGTAACTATGATATTGGCAACCGCGAACTCTTAGCCATTAAATGGGCATTTGAAGAGTGGCGCCACTTCCTGGAGGGGGCTAGGCACCAGGTAACGGTCCTTACCGACCACAAGAATCTGGTTTTCCTAGAATCTGCCCGGAGGCTAAACCCGAGACAAGCTCGATGGGCGTTATTTTTTACCAGATTCAATTTTTTGGTTACCTATAGGGCTGGGTCTAAAAATATTAAGGCTGATGCACTGTCGCGTAGCTTCATGGCCAGCCCTCCTTCGGAGGAAGATCCTGCTTGTATTTTGCCTCCAGGTATAATCATTTCCTCGATCGATTCTGATTTAGTCTCTGAAATTGCTGCTGATCAAGGTGCAGCTCCCGGGAACCTTCCTGAGAACAAGCTGTTTGTTCCCCTGCAATTCCGGCTAAGGGTACTTAGGGAAAATCATGACTCCGCACTATCTTGCCATCCAGGCATCCTGGGTACCAAACACCTCATTACCAGAAATTATTGGTGGCCTGGGTTGCCTAAAGATGTTAAGGCCTACGTCGCCGCTTGTGAGGTTTGTGCTAGGTCCAAGACTCCCAGGTCCCGACCAGCGGGCTTACTGCGTTCGTTGCCCATTCCCCAGAGACCTTGGACACATATCTCCATGGATTTTATCACCGATTTGCCTCCATCCCAAGGCAAGTCGGTGGTGTGGGTGGTGGTGGACCGCTTCAGTAAGAGGGGTACAATTTGTTTCATTGTTTTGGAGAGCCTTATGTATGAAGTTGGGGATTGATCTGTCCTTCTCCTCTGCCTTCCATCCTGAAACCAATGGCCAAATGGAGAGGACTAATCAGTCTCTAGAACAATACTTAAGGTGTTTTGTCTCTGACTGTCAATTTGATTGGGTCTCTTTCATTCCCCTCGCCGAATTTTCCCTTAATAACCGGGTCAGTAACTCGTCAGGGGTCTCTCCTTTTTTTTGTAATTTTGGGTTTAATCCACGGTTCTCCTCCGTTTCACCTGGTAGTTCCAACAATCCTGAGGTAGAGGTCGTTCATCGGGAACTGTGCACAGTCTGGGCCCAGGTTCAGGAGAACCTAGAGGTGTCCCAGAGCGTACAAAAAACTCAGGCTGATAAAAAACGTTCTGCTAACCCCCTGTTTATGGTCGGGGATCTGGTGTGGTTGTCGTCTAGGAACTTGCGTCTCAAGGTTCCGTCCAAGAAGTTTGCTCCCCGGTTTATTGGGCCGTATAAGGTCATTGAGGTCCTCAATCCTGTCTCCTTCCGGCTGGAGTTACCCCCGTCTTTTCGGATACACGACGTGTTTCATGCCTCCCTCCTCAAACGCTGCTCCCCGTCCTTGGCTCCCTCGAGGAGACCTCCTGTTCCCATCCTCACCCCGGAGGGGGTGGAATTCGAGGTGGCCAGGATTGTGGACAGCAAGATGGTCCAAGGCTCCCTCCAGTACCTGGTCCATTGGAGAGGATACGGGCCCGAGGAGAGGACTTGGGTACCCGCCCGGGATGTTCACGCTGGGGTATTGGTCAGGAGGTTCCACCTGCGTTTCCCCAGTAAGCCAGGTCCACTTAGAAAGGGTCCGGTGGCCCCTCATAAAAGGGGGGGTACTGTAAAGGATCTGCCAGGCACAGCGGGGTTAACTCCCAGAACTAATCAGTCAGCACCTGAGAATACATCCCTGAGACTGACTCCTGCTTCCACCATTCAGGCTGGCAGGCTTAGGAGTGGGAGAGCCTATCGTAACCTGGCCAGACTCAGCTAGCTCCCGCCCTCGGTCTATTTAAGCCTGCACTTCCTGTCCCTCGGTGCTTGTTATTGCTTTTGTTTCTTTACTTGTGGTTCCTGGCCCAGCTACAGCTCCTGCTATTTTTGATCCTGCTCCATACCGACCCTGGCTTACCGACTACTCTTCTGCTTTTCGTTTTGTACCTCGCACACTCCTGGCTTGACTCGGCTCGTTCACCACTCTGGTTGCTCACGGTGTTGCCGTGGGCAACGGCCCCTTTTCCTTGCTTGTGTTCCTTGTATGTTTGTCGTGTTTGTCGTGCACTTACTGAGCGCAGGGACCGCCGCCCAGTTGTACCCCGTCGCCTAGGGCGGGTCGTTGCAAGTAGGCAGGGACAGAGTGGCGGGTAGATTAGGGCTCACTTGTCCGTCTCCCTACCCCCTGTCATTACAATATCCGAGCTCATGTCTAGCCAGAATATAAATAATCTAACGTGATATCATTTTCAACCACTAGGTGGTAATCATATCTCATTTACAGGAGGTCAAGAAATGAACCCCATGTCAATGTGTCAGGATAACCGAACCCCATTTCAATGTGTCAGGATAACCCATGTACCTATAGATTAGCCACTAAACGGTGATACCTCTCATATAAAGTATGGAGGATAGTCATAAGAAGATGACCAAAGAACCTTATTAGATACATAGACGACCATATGAAACCTACTTCTTAACAAAAACTGCAAATGACACAATATAATGTCCAATCTATTATTTATTAATTCTTAATAGTACATTCTGTCGCCAAACGAGAGCGTATCAGTATTGCTGTATTATTAGGTGTGGGCCGATGTCTACATCGTGATTGGTGGGTCAATACAAAGCGGCATTCCGACATCCCCAATGTAATGTCTATGGTCAGGGGCCATCGTTCAGACTTACCCTCTGACTGCCCCGGCCATGGACATCTGTCTTCTCGGTGTCAGCTCCCTCCAGGGAGATGCCAGCACTCACTTCCGGGTTCTCGGACTGTTTCCCGCAGGACGAGTGCGCCCGCACGTGCACGGCCTTAAGGGCCCAGTACACATCCAGCTGTCACCAACCAATAATTAGCCCAAATGGCTGCTGGACTATAAAAATGGGCTCTGCCCACTTGTTCCTCGCCTGAGCGTTGTTGTATACCTAAGTTTGTCTTGCAAATGGTCTCCCAGTGTTTCCTAGTTCCCAGTGTTACCCGTTCCTGCTGCCTGTACCCTGTATCCTGTGCTATCGTATCTGCTGAGAAAGTCAAGTCGTGTCTTCCGCTGCATCCACGGTGCCATCTGCTGTGAAAGTCAAGTCGTCCTCCCGCTACTGTCTACATTGCCTCAGGTACCCGTTTTGAACTATAGACATTGTTTTGTACATTGTTGGCCAGCTACTACACGGTACGGCCCAGTGGGTCCACACCCCCTTCCATGACAGTACGCTCAGGCCATGGACCCCACTGGCCAAGTCAAGGGCCGGTCATCCTCCTAAGCTATGCAGGCAGACCTGCAGAATGTGCAAGCACGACAGGATCACCTCCTTGTGGCAGTAGACTCCATGGTACAGCAGCTAGGGGCGCTAGCTACTTCCTTCACTGCTTCTATTCAAGCTCCTCCGATCGACCCTCCTGCTACACCTCCAGGCAACCCCAGTTCGGACCCTCGGTTCTCGCTGCCATTGCCACCTCGGTTCCATGGAGATGCAAGTTCGTGCAGGGGGTTTCTGAATCAATGCCATATCCACTTCACTCTGCACACCAGAGCATTCCCCTCAAAAAAAGCCAGGATCGCCTTCATTATATCTTTACTTGCCGGCAAGGCCCTAGCGTGGGCGAATCCAATCTGGGAACGACAGGGACCCGAGACTTCCAGAGGTTCATGCGGTTGTTCCGTTCTGTATTCGAGGAGCCTGGACGAGTCTCGTCGGCAGCCTCTACTATCTTTAACCTGCGCCGGGAGGATGCCTCCATGGGCGAATACACCATCCAGTTCCAGACTCTGGCAGGAGAATTGTCTTGGAACAATGAGGCCTTGGTAGCATCCTTCTGGCATGGCATATCACCCGAGATCAAGGAAGAACTGGCTGCTCGAGATCTCCCGGCTGCCTTGGACGACCCGATTCTACTGGCTACCCGAGTGGACATAAGGCTCAGGGAGAGGTCTCAAGAGATTCTACAGGAGTGACGGCTTCCTAGACTGGCACCCAACTTCCAGCTACCCCTCTTGCCTTGTTCTTCTGCTGCACCCGAGGTTCTGATGCAGGTGGATCGGCTTAAACTGTCCGTTGAGACCTTGTGGATCTTATTCAATTGCCCACTGTTTTGCTGGAGAGACTGTGACTCGTTGCATCGGTAGATGGACTGCCTTTGCCTGACCTAGTGTTGTCTGTGACCAAGCCATTAAGACTTCAAGTGGGAGCTCTTGATTCTGAGCTCATCTCCCTGTATGTCCTGTCCAAGGCCGTCAACCCTGTGCTGCTGGGTTTGCCTTGGCTCCGTCTACACGCCCCACATTTGGATTGGAACTCCGCAGAGGTTCTCCAGTGGGGCCCCAAGTGTCTCGACCGCTGTCTGGTTCATGTCCATCCATCCCAGCCTTCTCCGCATCAGTCGTTGGCAGGGTTGCCTCCTTGTTATTCTCAGTTCGCTGATGTCTTCAACAAGAAGGAAGCAGAGACATTGCTACCACATCGAGCATACAATTGTCCTATCGACTTGGTACCTGACTCGTCCCCTCCTCGTGGAAGAGTATACCCTCTCTCCTTGCCAGAGTACAATCTATGTCGGCTTACATTAAGGAGAATCTGGGGAGGGGCTTCATACAAAAGTCTTCATCCCCGGCCGGAGCCGGGTTTCTCTTTGTCAAAAGAAGGATGGAGCTCTTCGACCCTGCATTGACTACCGAGGTCTCAACCAGATCACTGTGAAGAACAGGTACCCATTGTCATTGATTTCGGAACTCTTTGATCGCATATGGGGGGGGGGGGGCGAACAAAAAATTACTAGCTAGACCTGCGGGGGAGGCAAACAATCTAATCTGGATCCGTCAGGGTGGCGAGTGGAAGACTGCATTTAACACACGTGATGGACACTACGAATATTTGGTCATGCCCTTCGGCCTGTGTAACGCAGTGTTTTAGGAATCTGTCAATGACATTTTTCATGATCTCATCTATGTCTGTGTTGTGGTGCATCTCGATGATATCTTGATTTTTTCCCCCAGACCTTGCGACTCATCAGGGTCATGTCTGCCAGGTGTTGCTTCGATTAAGGGAGAATCATCTTTATGCCAAGTTGGAGAAGTGCCTGTTCCATGAGAAGTCTCTACCCTTCCTGGGCTATATCATCTCTGATCAGGGTTTCAAGATGGATCCTGAGAAGGTCAAGGCTGTCCTGGAGTGGCCACGTCCCCAAGGCTTAAGGGCCATACAACGCTTCCTGGGATTTGCCAACTTCTACCGGCAGTTCATCCCCAACTTCTCCTCATTGACAGCCCCCATCTCTACCCTCACTAAAAAGGGTATGAATGCCCAAAAATGAACTCAGGAGGCTGAAGCCGCATTTAAAACCTTAAAACAGGCCTTCCCGTCAGCCTCTATTCATCATCATCCTGATGTATCCCTACAGTTTTTGTTAGAGGTGGACGCCTCCTCTGTTGGTGCTGGTGCACTGTTGTTCCAAAGAGGTTTAAAAGGCAAGACGGTGGTATGTGGTTACTACTCCGAGCTGTTTTCTCCCGCAGAGCGCAACTACTCGAGCTGGCCCTGCAGGAGTGGAGACACCTACTGGATGGCACAGCTCATGCTATACTGGTCTTCACGGACCACAAGAACCTGACCTACCTACAGACGGCTCAACGGCTGAATCCTCATAAAGCCAGGTGGTCATTGTTTTTTGCACGGTTCCGGTTCGAACTCCACTACCAACCTGCCGACAAGAATGTGAGGGCCGATGCCTTGTCTAGGTCATTTGAGACAGAGGACACTGTGGAGTCCCCACAGAATATTATCGATCCTTCCTGCATCTACTCTGTTAACCCTCTGCAGGTTAGAGACATTCCTCCGGCAATAACTTTTGTACATCTGGCTGACCGAGGAAGAATCCTTCCCTGGGGTCTCAGTTCCAAGCTGGCAGGTCACGCGGGTGCCCGTAAGACCCGATAACTTATTGTCATTCAGTTCTGGTGGCCGACGCTGCCCAAAGACGTCACGGACTTTGTCTCCTCCTGTACGGTGTGTGCAGCAAACAAAGTTGCCCACTCCAGACTAGACGGTCTGCTCCAACCACTGCCTGTGCCCGATGCCCCCTGGCGGCATATTGCTATGGACTTTGTCACAGATCTGCCTCTCTCTGTGGGATGCAGTGTGATCTTAGTGTTGGGGGATAGTTTTTCTAAAATGTCTCATTTTGTTCCCCTTACTGGCCTGCCTTCTGCTGCTCGACTGGTTGACCTCTTCATACAACACATCTTCCGTCTGCACGGGCTGCCTCTGCATATTGTCTCGGATCAAGGTATCCAGTTCACCTCAAAGTTCTCGAGAGCACTCTGCGGCCTACTCGGTGTAAAGTTAGACTTCTCCTCAGCTTATCATCCTCAGTCCAATGGACAAGTCGAAAGGGATAACAAGATTATGGAGAACTTTCTGTGGCACTTTGTCTCCAGACGACATGATGACTGGGTTCAGCTGCTCCCATTGGTGGAGTTCTCCTATAATAATCATACCAGTGAGTCCACCACCTCCAGTCCGTTCTTTATAGTCTACGGCCAACATCCTCGAATACCCCTGCCTGCCTCTACTATGTCCCAGGTGCCTGCAGCCGACTCTACCTCCAGGGACTTTCTGCAGATAGGGCAGCAGACACGATCTTCTATTCTGCTGGCGGTGGACCGCATGAAGAGAAAGGCAGACACTAGAAGACGAGAGCCTCCTCAGTTTCTTCCAGGTACGAAGGTCTGGCTGTCTTCCATGAATATCCGGCTGAGTGCGCCGTCCTGCAAGTTTGCTCCCAGGTTCCTTGGACCCTTCCAGATTCTGCTACAGATCAATCCTGTGTCAAACAAGCTTCGACTGCCTCCTACCCTCAAGATCCCTAACTCCTTCCATGTCTCCTTGCTGAAACCCGTGGTCCTGAACCGCTACTCCAGGACTCCTAGTTCCGCAGTGGCTCCTGGCGGTTCATCTGGAACTTTCAAAGTGAGGGAGATCCTGGCCACCAAGAAAGTGGGAGGAAGGACGTTTTATTTTGTGGATTGGAGGGGATTTGGTCCAGAGGAGAGGTCTTGGGAGCCAGAGGAGAACATCGATTCTACTGTCCTCGTGAAGAAATTTCTCTCCCGCACTGGGGGATACTGTAACGTCTATAGCCGGGGGCCGTCGTTCAGACTTACCCTCTGATGGCCCCGGCCATGGACATCTGTCTTCTCGGCGTCAGCTCCCTCCAGGAAGACGCCGGCACTCAATTCCGGGTCCTCTGACTGTTTCCCGCAGGGCATGCGCGCCAGCACGTGCACGGCCTTAAAGGGCCAGTACACGTCCAGCTGTCACCAACCAATAATTAGCCCAAATGGCTGCTGGACTATAAAAAGGGGCTCTGCCCACTTGTTCCTCGCCTGAGTGTTGTTGTATACCTAAGTTTGTTTTGCAAATGGTCTCCCAGTGTTTCCTAGTTCCCAGTGTTACCGGTTCCTGCTGCCTGTACCCTGTATCCCGTGCTATCGTATCTGCTGAGAAAGTCAAGTTGTGTCTTCCGCTGCATCCACGGTTCAACCTGCTGAGAAAGTCAAGTCGTGTCTTCTGCTGCATCCACGGTGCCACCTGCTGTGAAAGTCAAGTCGTGCTCCCGCTATGGTCTACATTGCCTCAGGTACCCGTTGTGAACTATAGACATTGTTTTGTACCTTGTTGGCCAGTTGCTACCCCGCTACGCGGTACGGCCAAGTGGCTCCACACCCCCCACCGTGACACCCAACCATGTGTGAATCTGGATTTAAAAATTTACAATAATCAGTGAACATAAATACCCATTAAAAACAAAAACATAATCAAACAGAATAGAATCTAGATGAAAGTACCAATTGTATACTCCAAATTTAAACCCTTCGATTGTAGACTGTCTAATTGGAAAATCCATTTTAGTTCTTTCTTTTTAAGAAGCCCTTGTCTGTCACCACCTCTTCGCAGAACTGGTACATGGTCAATAACCCTAAACCTCAACTGACTAACCGCATTCTTGAACTCTATAAAGTGTTTAGCCACTGGCAGATCAACTTGTTTCCTCCGTATTGTGCTTTTATGCTTGTTAATGTGATCCCTAACTCAGGGGCGTAGCTAGGGGGGGCAGGCGGGGCATGTGCCCCGGGCGCAACTTAGAGGGGGGCGCCAGCGCCACCTCCTCCTGCACTATAATTGTGCCTGTGTCTATAGGACACAGGTACAATTAGAAGCAATGCATAGCCGGGTACATTCCATTCCCGGCTATTCAGCTCTTTTGTACCAGAGAAGCGCTATCGCGATTCCGTCGATGAAAGGTGCTGAGTGACAGGGAAAGTCATCCTGCCCAGCCAATCAGCGCCTTTCATAGACGCTACGTTCAACCCCCAGGAGACCTGCGCAGAAGAGAGCCAGTCTCCATGGCTGCCGGACAGCGTGGGAGCGGGATTAAGGTGAGTTTAAATAGTTTATTTTATTGTAATAAAAAGTGTGTGACTTTATCTATGGGGGTGGCTTTATCTACGGGGGGGGGGGCTTTATCTACGGGGGGGGCTAGATCTACAGGGGTGGGCTAGATCTACAGGGGTGGGCTAGATCTACAGGGGTGGGCTAGATCTACAGGGGTGGGCTGTCTATGGAGCACTATATACAGTGGTTGGCTATACCTACAGGGGGCTATATACAGGGGTGGGCTATCTATGGAGCACTATATACAGGGGTGGGCTATATCTACATCGGGCTATATACAGGGGTGGGTTATCTATGGAGCACTATATACAGGGGTGGGCTATATATACAGGGGGGCTATATACAGGGGTGGGCTATCTGTGGAGCACTATATACAGGTGTGGACTATCTGTGGAGCACTATATACAGGTGTGGGCTATATCTACAGGGGTGGGCTATATCTACGGGGTGGGCTATCTGTGGAGCACTATAGGGGGAGCTATTTGTGGGATACTATATACAGGGGTGGGCTATATGGGGGCACTATCTACAGGGGGCATGGTGTGTGTGGCATGGTGTATGGTGCTATTATAATTAGAGGTGCAGTGTGTGAGAACTTTATCTTTATTTATAGGTGTAGAAATGTTTGAAAAGTGAGAAGCTGAAGACATCTGAGTGGCAAACTGCAGAAATGGGCTGTGACCGGGAGAAGTCATCATAGATGTCTGGACCGGATGGAGAAAAAGAACTAGAATCTGAGACGTCACCGGTGAGTCACTTAATGTAAATGTTTATTCTGCCTCTAATCAGTATTGTAGTCACTGTGTGATCTGCAGCGAGATGATGGGTGGTGTGATTATGATATGATTTATTTTTTTGTGAAACAGCATCTCCCAGCATATCCTTACCATTGTTCGGGCCATGCTGGGAGCTGTAGTTTTACGCCGTACACACCTATACTGCAGGGGATGCACTAAATTGAGCTGTATTTGTGCTGGTGTTGTATTTATGTACTGAGCTTGGTTCTGAGGCTGTATTTATGTAATGAGTTTGATTCTGGTGTTGTGTATAGAACTATATTGCTTGTAAAATGTACAAATGTTTTTATGCTCGAGTTACATAAAAAGAAATGCGGAAAAGAAATGACACGTCATTGATTGGTAGAGAAAACAAGCATGGCGAGGGGGAAGGAGATGTCGGAAAAGAGGTTGGGGGGGTCTTCATTAGTGGTTTCTCCCACATAGATGATACCGCATGGGCAAGTAATCATATACACTGCATAATTTGTAGCACAATTGAATATTGCTGGTATGTTAAATTTCCTCCCTGTTTAAGAGGTTGCCACAGCAGGAGCATCCTAGGCAAGAGACGGTGCTTTTTTAAGGGGAACTTAAGTCTGTACAGGTCCCCTAGTCACAAGATATCGGAGCGTACCATGGAGTCGTCACTCAAGTTTTTACCTCGACGATGGGACATAATAGGTGGTCGATTAAAAGATGATATATTCAGACTGCCCCTTTTGATCAAAGACCAATTTTTTCTAATAGCCTGTGCGAATAGACAACTCATGGGGCTAAAAGTAGAAAAAAAAGGTATTCTATTCAAATCGGTCTCTCTATCTTTCCTGATACGTAATGAATCCCGACTTGTGTTGCTAATCATATGTCTATTTTTTAAGACCAATTTTTTAGGGTACCCCCTGTCCAAAAATTACGATGCAATAAGGATTTTGGCCAGTACTGGCAATGATGGAACTTTTCTGAAAATTCACTGGAAATGCTTAAAAGGAAATGGGAAGGTGAGAGAAAACACTCTATTTCCCTTGATTTGCATATATTCACTCTCACAGAGTATTACAAAGTAATTAGAATACCCAGAGGGTTGAGACCACACTTAAAGAGGCTCTGTCACCAGATTTTGCAACCCCTCTCTGCTATTGCAGCAGATAGGCGCTGCAATGTAGATTACAGTAACGTTTTTATTTTTAAAAAACGAGCATTTTTGGCCAAGTTATGACCATTTTCGTATTTATGCAAATGAGGCTTGCAAAAGTACAACTGGGCGTGTTGAAAAGTAAAAGTACAACTGGGCGTGTATTATGTGTGTTACATCGGGGCGTGTTTACTACTTTTACTAGCTGGACGCTCTGATGAGAAGTATCATCCACTTCTCTTCACAACGCCCAGCTTCTGGCAGTGCAGCACTGTGACGTCACTCACAGGTCCTGCATCGTGTCGGCACCAGAGGCTACAGTTGATTCTGCAGCAGCATCAGCATTTGCAGGTAAGTAGCTACATCGACTTACCTGCAAACGCCGATGCTGCTGCAGAATCATCTGTAGCCTCTGGTGCCGACACGATGCAGGACCTGTGAGTGACGTCACAGCGTGATCTCTGGAGAACACGGCTGTGTCTGCACTGCCAGAAGCTGGGCGTTGTGAAGAGAAGTGGATGACACTTCTATACACAACGCCCAGCTAGTAAAAGTAGTAAACACGCCCCGATGTACGCACATAATACACGCCCAGTTGTACTTTTACTTTTCAACACGCCCAGTTGTACTTTTGCAAGCCTCATTTGCATAAATACAAAAATGGTCATAACTTGGCCAAAAATGCTCGTTTTTTAAAAATAAAAACGTTACTGTAATCTACATTGCAGCGCCGATCTGCTGCAATAGCAGATAGGGGTTGCAAAATCTGGTGACAGAGCCTCTTTAAGGCCTAATTTGCTTCCTAACAATAGCAATTCTGCAACAGGTTTGAAAGCATTTTGAATAAATATTCGTTTGATATAATGTTGCTTAACATTGAGTTCCTCAGTGAGGAGAGAAGGAATTGCGATTTGATTGCTCAAGATCTGGAGCGTCAATTGACCGACATCCTTACCAACCAAGATTGGATTACTTATAAAGGAAAAGCAGATCTACTTATGGATAAATTCCGTAAAGACATTGAACATGTTTGAATACTACAACATCTGCAGCTTAATGCTGGAGGAACTATCTTGAACTGACAGTAGATGGCGCTGTGTTAAGTGTTATTATCTGTGTGTAGCTCCTCTAGTGATGATGTGTATGTTATCTCTGGTATTCTCCATCTTGATATTGTTACTGATGTTGTTGCTGTTTGTCCCAAGTAAAACTAGTTTTATTCTCCCACAATGTGTGAGTGCTGTTGAAACCTGCAAATACTGCAACAGAACACACAAAAAGAACCAAATTGTTCAGGGATACAGAGGATTACAACAACGGGAACGTTTTTAACTGGCAAGGAAACTCTGCCCTCTAACATGAGACCATGTATCCAACAGGATGAGGAGGAAGAAGAGCACAACCCAGAGGACGCTCTAAACGGAGACCTAGAGGAAATTTTGGATTTACTACAGCAGAATCGGAATCTACAGACGATTCAAATATTAATACTAATGCCAATAGACAACCTTTTCAAGACAAAGGGAGGTCTGCCTCGCAGAGTTAAACATCAAACCAGAAGGGGCGGTTGGAAACATTGGCGGAGTACTCAAGAAGACCGATGTCAGACAGACGAGATTTATGGGCAAAAAAACTTCCGAATCAGATCTCGTGATTAACATCTCTTCTGTTCCGCTTTCCTCTGTAAAATTGAATATTTTGTCTAAATGGTTGTCTTTTTGTCCGATTTCTAACACCGATTGGTTCCAGATGGAACTTGATCTTTAAGGTTTTTTTCGCAGATTAAGGTTAAAATCATTCTTCTCCAGTGACATTGGCTCTTCTGATGCAGCACAACATAGTGGTAACGTACAAAATACAGCTATAGTTAACAATAGTATACACTGTTCCCCCATTACTTTGAGAGAAACAGGTTTACATGTTAAAATTAAGTTTCAGCCGCCAAAAGATAACCACTGCTTTGAGATATATATCAAGTTCAGACCCAATGTGACTGGAGAAGATCGCCAGATATTATCTGCATTGTCAACCAATAGTTCCATCACCATTAAAAGGGCGGACAAGGGGGGCGCCCTAGTGGTGGTGGATACAGATAAGTATGTTAAGGAGGTATGTTGGCAGCTAATGGACAACAATGTATATAAGAAACTACAAACAGATCCTACTGCTAGATTAAATAATACACTTAGATTGGTAGTAGAGGAAGCAAGGTTAGAGGGTATTATAGATCAAACTATGGCAGAATATTTAGTTTTGCCATTTCCCATTATACCAATTTTGTATACAGTGCACCTGCACGGTTTGAAGGCGCTGGTTATGTGCAGAAGCAATTTCTGCATAGATCATGTGCATAGTGTTATGTCAGTTGCCCATAATAAAGTCCATGAACCATAGGATGTGAGGGTAGCTAGTAGGGATATACCTCAAAGCCCATGTTGAATAAATTGGTTGGATCTAGAGTGATTAGGAAAATTGTACAATATAGCTGTTTCTGAATGACCACTGACCAGCGTAGGGACATGAGGGGGTCTCTTTAATAATGTATATCTGCCAGCAAATAGTACAGGAGACAATCTTAAGTGTGTAAAGGGAGTAAGAGAAGTCACATTATCATTGTGGTGTTAGAAAACACAGTTGCCAACAGTAATGCCCGGGTAGGGTATACATGAAACACACGAGGGATGGAATGCTAAAGACAAGGGGGGAGGGTGATAGTAATGGCCTAAATATCTTTGTTTCATCTTCCTCTGTGATATCCCTGCAGGGTATTCACCATCTTGCTCCACCCTCCACCACCTTACATAGAGAACAGGGGTAGGTCCTGCCTCCCCTCCATGTAGTCCTCCCAACCAGAGTACGGGCTGGAAGGCAAAGATGTCTGTTAGACACAACAACACACAACAGTAAGACAGCAATACATTTTTTGGGGATCACATGGTATCCTACATTCATATAAAATTCCTATTCAGACCCTTTGGGTGTATTGTTTCTAGTCGATGTATCCACATCATTTTTCTCTGTTTGGTACATCAACTGGTGTACTGTGTGACCTGCCTGGACAAAATGGGTTGAGACGGGGAGCTTTGTACATGGCCCAGCAGACAGTGTCACACATGATACTTAGATACAGGCCCTCAGCAGTAAGTTTTCCTTTTACTAACATATGTTCACCCCCCACCCCCAAAAAAAAATATGTGTGTGCGTGTATGTATATATATCAGCATATCTATAGCACTACAACCCTATAGCTGTGGATAGGATTAGATACAGTGGCTCAGCAGATAGTATCACACATGATAGGATTAGATATAGGGCCCAGCTCACTGACATTGCGGCTCCAGCGCTGGACCCAGGAAAGGCAAGAATAATAATTGTTTTGCATTTTTATGTGTTACAAATTTTTTGGGTGTATTTGTGTTTTTAGTGTATTTGTTGGACTATGTCAGATTCGAGGATTGCTTCGATTACATCTTTTTTTTATTCTCATTGAAATGGTTAATGAGGATTGTGTGGGCGATTTTTTTATTTAAATTTTTTTCTATGACTTATTTTTTTAGACGTTATTACTACCCTCTTAGTAATGTCCGCTGGCTAAATTGACAGAGTCCATATCTAAGGCGGGGCTTAGTGTTAGCCGGTGCAGAGGCTAACACTAACTCTCATTATTACCCCGGTACCCACCACCACCAGGGGTACCGGGAAGAGCTGGGTACGATCCAGTACCTGACCATCTGTAGCGTAGGTCGAGTACTTGGACAGCCGCAGGCTGGTATTAGGCTGGGAAAGGCCAAAAACAGTGGCCTTCTCACCCTGGTAATGCTAGCCTGCTGCTGCTATGTTGTAGGGTAGGCTTAGATACATGGTCAAACAGACAGCAACCCACATGGGCTTAGATACAGGTCCCATGTGTGATATGGTCTGTTGGGCTATGTATCTAAGCTTACCACATGTTTGGCTTAGATACAGGGCCCCAACAGACACTAATATAATACAGAATAAGATTACGGTCTGCTGGGCTCCTGTATTTAAGGCTACCTTGTGGTAAGCTTAGATACATGGTCCAACAGACTGTTGTCATTACTATAGTAACAGGGGCCCGTGTATTTTATGACATAGGCCCCAGTTACTATAGTAAGTTTCTATAGATGTGGTCAAAGTCACGACCACCGCCCGGTTGAAATCACGACCACTGCGACCCCTGTAGTGGCAGTCGTCCGGGGATCCGGCTTGGGCCCTGGAGGTCCGGTACTAGTGACGCCACTGGTGAGCAGCAAACTCCTCTCCATGTTTTCAATTGCCCACAGTATAGAAAAAGTTGCTCACTTATATCCACAATCTGGGTTTCCAAATGGGCAATTCTCACACATCCTGCACAGCAGTATGGTCCCTCAAATGGCTGCTCAAGGCTGTTCAAGGAGAGGACACATGGCACAGTATGTACACTGGGTAGCATTGGCAGCAATGAAGTTCATTGTGTCTAATTGTGATTTTACAATCAGTATACTGCTGTAGGGAAAAAATACACTAAACCCACCAAAGCAACAATTTCTTCTAAACTGACTTAAAGAGGTTCTGTCACCACATTATAAGTGCCCTATCTTGTACATAATGTGATTGGCGCTGTAATGTAGATTACAGCAGTGTTTTTTATTTTAACTATATTAGCTTAATGCTAATGACTTTCTTAATGAACAACTAGGCGTGTTTTATCGTAATCTCGTTTTAAATTACAATTTACAGCGTAAACTCGCAAGATTATGCTTGCCTTTGTGTAAATCGCACACAAACGTTACCGAAGTGTCAGGATTCTGAATAGACATCACATCCTGGCTGGTAGTGATGTCTATTCATGTCAGGACACTTCAGTAACGTTAATATGTGAGTAAGTGACTGCACATAGTGATCTAGCTAGATCACTATGTGCTGTGAAAATGAATGGAGAGAAGTGTATGACGCTGATTGGCCAGCGTCATACACTTCTCTCCACAATACCCACTTGGTCAAAATGTAAACCACACCCAGTTGTCCATTAGGAAAGTCATTAGCATAAAGCTCAAATAGGTCATAACTCCGTGAAAATGATTCTTTTTCTAAATAAAAAGCACTTCTGTTCTCTACATTACAGCGCCGATCACATTATGTTCAAGATAGGGCACTTATAATGTGGTGACAGATCCTCTTGAATCTAAAGTTACAGAATCTTAAGTCACACGTAAGACACTGCAAACTTGAAACCAAAGCACACTCCCAAGCTCCAAAACTCGCTTTAGCTGCTTGTTTTAACGTTTTTTTGACACTTAGCTGCTCTTTCCAGTAAGGTCTCTGGCTGCAAACCAACTAACAAGCTCAGAGCACCTGTATCTATCTTGAAATTATGCTCTTTCACTAGAATTGGCACCATTCAAGGTACAGTCAGCTCTGATCAAGCAGGAAGCAAACTGTTAGTCATAACTCAAACTGTTTTCTATTCCAAGTGACCTCTTCAGTGTAAGTAAATAATATAAAAAAGGATCATTACGCATGTAAAAAATCTTTTGCATTTCATAGTTCAAACAGTATATATTTAAAAATTTCAGTTAGTGATATGTCTAAAATTGGCAAATTATGCAGCTATGAGATTAGTTCTATACTATTTGTATATTTGATTGTTACCTTCTTGTTTTACATGTACGGTATTACATTTTTTTTGTGCCCAAACACACTTAGCTTTAGGCCAGGTTTACACATCCTGCACCAAAATTATGCTTTAAAGTACAGTACAATGTAAATGAATGGTGTATTTACACACCTCATTCACCTGCGTTAAAAAAAAAAATGCACATTTTTATTTCTTAAATTTTTAAAATATGTTTCATACCAGGCAAAGCCAATAAGACCAATCTATCATATCAGTGTGTGCAAATACTGTAGTTTATTAAGTTATGAATTCATAATTTTTTATGAACTGTATAAAATACTCACCTCCATGAGGAAAGAATTGTGAATAGATTTGCTTAAATGTATCTTCATTAACAACTCCACTAGGACATTCCTATATAAATGTAAAAAATAAATATATAAATATAAAGGTAATACGATACATATTTAATTAATATGCAATAAAGAATATAGAAAGTATACAAATACAAATGTTCCTTGCCTAGTGCAAATCCTCACCTTTTGAATATAACCTAATACATTCGTAGCAAACAATAGTATAAAAACCACATATATTTCAAGGCACCACAGGTGTAATGATGCATGCAGGTGAGGCCTGTCCTCCGACATTAATAATCATGGAGCACAGATATAATAATCATGGAGTACACTGATATAATATTCACAATTCAGCAGTGATTTAGATTGCCTGTTTTCCAATAAAGTAAAAATTCACATAGACGTTGCTTGAGGGGAACAAGCATTCAACACCTGATGAAAGGCAAATATATTTCCATTAAAGGTTATTTTTCATGTAATTCTAAGAATGTTATGTACATGCTGAAATGCCCATATAAGAAAGTTTACATTGGACGCACAACATGGCTTATTAGGCTGTGTCTTAATGAGCATCGGTCAGCGATTAGGACATTTGAACAAGAAATGAAGGATAAAGTGAGAGATAATAAGAAGGAGGTAATGAAAGAAAATGTTTGGTGGACAACGGTAACCAGACATTTTTTTTCAAATTGGCCACAAGATCTTTGATCGATCTGAGATGGCTTATATTAGAAGAAGTTGAAGGAATTGATGAACAGATAAGAACACGGTGGCTTCAAAGGGAGGTATATTGGATTTTTATATCAGACTCTTTGAGTTCTAAAGGGTTAAATGAGAACTGCAGTTTCAATGAGTATTTATAGTTTCTTGTCTTAGAAATCACACAGTAACATGCAATTACAATGCATGTTTATAAGCAGCAAGCTATTGTTCCTAGGGATTCACTTACCTTTCCAGAGAGGTTGGGTTTTATACTTTGTTTTGCAAAGCTGTTTTTAATGGACATGATTGTAATGTCTTCTGTGCGGATAGGTATATAATCGGGTGTTATTGAGTACCACGCATGCTTGAGAAAGGAGGTGGTCCCCCAAAACTTTGCTTGTAGCGTGTTTAAAGGGGTTTTCCAGGCAGTAAAAATTGATGGCCTATCCTCAGGACCCCAGTCCCAGGACCCCGCCGATCAGCTGTTTTGAATTGGGTGAGGTGCTTACAGCAAATTGTTGACACACATGTAGCAGTGAGTCACAGGTATTGCAGCCTTCTTCTCCCATTGAAGTGAATGGGAGAAAAGGCTGCAATACCTGTGAATTGTCGCTATATCGTGATGATTCACAGTGTCGATGTACGAGCGCTGCACCCCCTTCAAAACAGCTGATCGGCGGGGGTCCCGGGTGTGGGACCCCAACCCATCAACTATTTATGGCCTATCCTAAGGATAGGCTATCAATTTTCACTGGCTGGATAACCCCTTTAACACTTTTTCCCCTCCAGCAACGTTTCTCCATGTGAATATATACTTTACTGGAAAACAGGCACTCTAAACCACTCCTGGGACTATCACATCCTAGGGTGAATATTTATATCTGTGTCATATTTTGTACTAGATTGATAAAGGAAAACGTTTTTTTACTTGCAAAAAGATTGTGCATTTTGTTTGTTCCATGACTATAACCTAATACAGCCTGCTCTGCGGTGTACAACCTCTTCAATCTCCCTGCTGGTATCTTTAACACTGTTGCTACTGGAAAAGTAGGGAGAGCAGAGTAGCAGAGCAGAGAGAGCAGGCTCTCAGTAAGGCAGATAGATGATGGCGGCCCTGAGCCGACATCAGCCAGGAGCTGTGTGCTGTCAGCATCTATGTTAGAAATAGCACTACAGCCGGCTATGTACAGGAGCTGCACAGACTCAACAGCAACACAATGGTAAGACATTTTTAATGAAAACATCATTTAGTCATAAAGTTGCTTAAAGGGGTTATCCCAAACCAGGGCCGCCATTAGGAATTTCAGGGCCCCATACAGCTAAATTTTCTGAGCCCCCCTACCGTGGCACCGCCTGTTAATGGTACTCCGTCCAGCACTATATCATGCTACCCAGGACCACCATCAGGGGGGGTATTAGGGGTATTGATGTGAGAGGCCCGGCCAAACCTAATTGAAAGGGGGGCCCGGCAACTGCCACGACTTGCCTTTGGTAGAAAAAAAACGGGCCCCTGCAAAAGAAATAAAACCTATACCGGATTTTTAGCAAGAATAAATCTTGTTAAAAAGTCCCTGCGCCTTATAATCCGCAGTCAAGGGACTCGGCAACGCCTGGCCCCATAACCGCTTCATTACTTAACCCCTTCCCGACCCATGACGTGCCGGCACATCATGGAGTGTGGGGGGGATGATGTATGAAGCGGGCTCATGCACTGAGCCCGCTCCATACACTGCAGGTGTCAGCTTCTGATACGCTGCTCAAACGGCCAGGAACAACAATTTCGCTGTTTCTGGCAGTTTAATGCGGTTGTGCCATAAAACACATGTATCCCCTATCCACAGGATAGGGGATACATGTGTGATCGATAAGGAGAAAGGGGACCGAAAGTTACCAGGAGCAGCGGCGTACGAACTCTCACCGGCAGGGGTGTCGGGAGTCGGACCAATCAGATATTAATGGCCTGTCCTGAGGATAGGCCATCAATTGCTTATAAACGGAGAGTTCAATGTGACCAGGTTACCAGCGGTCACATTGAAAGTAGGTCACTGACTAGTAACCCTGGTCACATAGCTAATGCAGGGACTCTGAATTTGCTTTTTTCTGGTGCATGGGACCTCCATATTATTATTAATAACTATTAATATTTCTGGCACATCTCTAGGTACCGTCCCAGTTCATTGACGTCTAGTTTCTATTGCGGCGCAGGGGGAGAAGACAGAAAACTGCTGGAGGTGAGTGTAAGTACTCTATTTTTCATATTAATAACTTTATTATTTTTTGTTTTGCAGGTTCCGCTGGACCTTTTGGACCATGTTGTAGATTCAGTGGACTACTGCAATGATCTATGTTTTATTTTTTTTTAAATAAAATGTTTTTTATTTCAATAAAAACACATTTTCTTATGTCTCTGTGCATTTTTTAATAATTTATTAGCCTGTAATAATCAGGGGAATAATAGGGGGTTAGTGCTAGCCTTTTTACTGGCTAACACTAAGCCCCGCCTTAGTAATGGACGTGGACGTCATCCTACAGACAACTACCATTACTAAAGAGCTAATAAAGTATTAAAAAAACGCATATAAAGACATAAGAAGTTTGTTTTTTTAAATAAATCCCCCCCCCCCACAATTGTTAACCCCTTCCCACTCCTGGATGTAATATTGGGTCATGAAACCTGTATCGTTCACGCTCCATGACCTAATAGTACGTCACGGGAGTAACGGCAATTTCGTCCGTCTTCCCGACACATACAGGAGCTGTGACAGCTGCTGTCTTGTACAGCGGTTGCCGCAGCTACTATAGCGGGACCGATCGCTGTGTCCCCGCTGATTAACACCTTAAAAGCCGCGTTCAATAGTGATCGCGGCTTTTTAAGGGTTAAACCACCATCGACGGCCCGCTACATAATAGCGGGCGGTGATGGTTGCTATGGCAACCGCACGCCTAACAATGGCGTCTGGCTATGCCATCTACGGAAGCCTAGTGGGCCCTGACAAAGTCAGGACCCACTATGCTTGCTGTCAGTGAGTAGCTGACAGCCCTAATACACTGCACTACGCATGTAGTGCAGTGTATTAGAATTGCAATCAGGGCCTCCTACCCTCGACTCCCCTAGTGGGACAAAAGTAATATAGTAAAATAAAAGTAAAAAAAAGTTGTGTCAAAATAAGAAAATAAAAGTTTTAATAGTAATAAAAGTATAAATCCCCCTTTTTCCCTTATCAGTCCTTTATTATTAATAAAAATATATAAATAAACAAATAAACTATATATAATTGGTATCACTGCGTCTGTAACGGCCTGAACTACAAAATTATTTTGATATTTATCCCGCGCGGTGAACGCCATAAAAGAAAATATTAATATACCATACCAGAATCACAATTGTTTGGTCACTTCACCTCCCAAAAAAATGGAATAAAAAGAGATCAAAAAGTTGCATGTACCTAAAAATAGTTCTGATCGAAAACTACAGTTTGTTACAAAAAAAGTCCTCGGCTTTCTTGATAGAAAAATAAAAAAAATTATGGCTCTTAGAATAAGGTAACATAAAAAGTTAATGATTTTTTACAAAAATTATTTTATTGTGCAAACGCCATAAAACATAAAAAAAACTATACACATATGGATTCGTCGTAATCGTATCGCCCCGCAGAATAAAGTGAATATGTCATTTATAGCGTACGGTGAATGCTGTAAAAAAAATTGAATAAAAAAAGAATAGTAGAATTGCTGTTTTTTAGTCACCACGCCTCTTAAAAATAGAATTAAAACTGATCAAAAAGTTGCATGCACCCCATGAAAACTACAATGAATTCCTCAAGGGGTCTAGTTTCCAAATTTTTTTGGGGGTTTCCACTGTTTTGGCACCACAAGTCGACTTCAAACCGGACATAAATAGGAGGCCTCTAAATCCTCAAGGTGCTCCTTTGCTTCTGAGGCCGGTGCTTCAGTCCATTACCACACTAGGGCCACATGTGGGATATTTCTCAGCACTGCAGAATCTGCGCAATAAATATTGAGTTGCGTTTCTCTGGTAAAACCTTCTGTTTTACAGAAAAAAATGGAATAAAAAGGATTTTCTGACAAAAAAAATAAATATGTAAATTTCACCTCTACTTTGCTCTAAATTCCTGTGAAACACCTAAAGTGTTAATAAACTTTCTATATGCTGTTGTGAATACTTTGTGGTGTCTAGTTTCTAAAATTGGGTGTTTGATAGGGGTTTCGAATATATAGGCCCCTCAAAGCAACTTGAGCAGTGCCAACCCCGAGATGACCCCAGTTTTGATCGTTTGTATAAACGGAGACCCCTATTAGACCATTTCAGTGCCCGGTTTTCCCAAGCATACACCCCTGAGATGTGTACTTCTATTGATGAGTCCTTGGTACATTTTAAAGGGAGGCTTCAATTCCGCCAGTACCTGCCGAGTAAGAGGGCAAGGTATGGCGTGAAGATGTATAAGCTGTGTGAGAGTGTGTCAGGGTATATCTACAAATTTAGGATATATGAAGGAAAGGACACCAGTATTCAGCCCCCAGAATGCCCCCCTTAAAATGTATGTGGGATTTGGTGCACCCACTGCTGGACCAGGTTTACCACCTCTACCTGGATAATTTTTATACCAGTGTCCCACTCTTCAACTGCCTCACTTCTGGAAGTACTGCGGCATGCGGCATTGCTAGAAGAAATCTGAGAGGCCTCCCTAAGACACTGCTCGGGCAAACACTTAGAAGGGGTGAGAGCAGGGAACATTCTAGCAGCAACATATTGTGTATCAAGTATGAAACAAGAGAGATGCCGGGAAAAATAGGAAGAATCCTCCAGCTCACACTGATGCAGATTCACACCGCTTGTTGGCACACGGTATTGATTCAAGAGAAAAACAGATGTTGGATCCAGCGCTGAAGCAATAGTTAAAAAGGAAGCTTCTTCCAAGTTTTATTTCATAATTAGATTTAAAATCGACAAGGAATGTTCCCAGTACAAATAGTGGTTGAGGATATAGGCGGTGCCTACGCATTTCAGACGCCAACTGTGTCCTTATTCATGGCTTATTCTAAACAAATGACATACAGGGCTGGGTTTTATATCCGGTCACACGTGTGAAAATAGATTGCAAAGGAATTTGTATGCTGGAAAGTGGTGTACAGAAAGGACGGCGTAACTTAGGAAGATCCAAAAGTAAGTATTTTGTTTATGTATTCATATTATTTTTATGCTTCTTTAGGAAGTTAACAAACCGAACAATACCCCAATTGGTACTTGTGGTCCTAGTGACTAATTTTAACAAAACCAGAAAAAAGAACAAGTCACGACCAGGTATTTGAAAAAATACAAACAGTCTTTATTAAAGTCAATTAGACACACACAAAAAAACAACATATAACAGTTATACATAATAAAATACCATAGACCCTCGAACAGAAACGGAATCCGAACATGAAAGCAGAGTGGCCCCCCAGATGTACAAATTGTCCAATACCTCCTATAAACGGCTAAAATGCATACATATATATTACTGAGCAGGTGCTAGGCATGGTACGCCCTGCACAGATGGACACATAAGTGCAGTATAAAAAGTATATGTAAAGTGCAGTCCTAAGTATACATAACATGCAAGGCAATATAATATACCTACACCTACGTAACAGGAGATGAAAATAGGAGACCAGGACCGGGAGAGGGGACCTCTGCTTAACCCGACGAGCGTTTCGCTGGTGCTTCCTAACGTGCTTCTCTCCTATGTATTTTATGTTCCAACCAGGTTGTTTTGGTCTCATTAGAAGAGAAGAAAGAAGAAGAAAGCAGCTGCCAAGAGAAGGGGCTTTTCGTGCAACTACTCTGCACCCGTCCTTGAAGATGTCTCCCAACATGTCATCCTCCATCAAAATCGGTAAGTATTTGTTAATAATCCTTTTTATTTCAGTAAATTGACTACTTTGTTGGAGGACTAAAGTTGGTTTGTAGGAGTACGATTTTTTGGATGGATTAGTTTGAAAAAGTAGGGCATCCCTAGATTTATTTGAGGTGATGCTATTTGTTCTTTTTAAAGTCCAGTCCGGGTATCCTCTATTGTGCAGCCTATCACAGATTTGCTGTTGTTCCTGTTTGTAATGTGTAACAGAACTGCAATTTCGTTTGGCACTGTACATCTCCCCGACTGCGATAGATGTAATGGTCTGTTTGGAATGATTGCTCCTGGCATGTAAAATTGGATTACCGGTTAATGGTTTACAAAAAGTTTCCCTTCTACTGCTTTTAATTCTAGGTCCAGGAAAACCATATTTCTTTTATCACATGAATGAGTAAATTTAAGGTTATATGTGTTGGAATTGAGATACTTAACAAATGTAGGTATGGCAGATGCATCTCCATCCCATATAAACACGAGGTTGTCTATGTATCTGCCATACCAATGTACATTGTTCCCGAAGGGATTATTTGTTGAAAAAATAAACATTTCTTCCCACCATGCCATCACTAGATTCGCTAAGGAGAGAGAAAATGTTGCTCCCATAGAGACACTCTTTAGTTGTAAATAAAATTTGCCATCGAACTGAAAGTAATTGTGTGACATTAAGAGCATCAAGACATCCAAAATGTATTTTGTAGTTCCTGGCTGTAGACACTGTGTGTGGCCAGATGATGTTTAAGAGCTCTATACGCTATATGATGTGGGATACTTGTGTACAAGGATATAACATCACAAGTTAACCATAAGTCATTTTTGGACCATATTTTGTTGTGAAGTGAACGTAGGACATCACGTGTGTCCCTTAGGAAACCTGGAGTTCTCTGAGCAAGGAGCTGTATAAGGAAATCAAGCCATTCGGATAATTTTTCCAGGAGGGACCCAATCCCTAACACAATCAGTCGCATTGGTGGGGGATTAATATTTTTATGGGTTTTGGGAAGGGCGTGCATGATGGGTATAATGGGGTATTCTACATTAATGTAGTCTGACTGTCTTTGTGTAAGCAAGCCTCCTCTTAATCCTTCATTTATAAAAAAAATTATGTCGGGCTGAAATTTTTGGGTGAGATTGTGTTCTAACCATTTGTATATATCTTGGTCTGACAGTAATTCCTTAATTTGCAATCAGTTTTATTCATTATTGTAATGGTGCCCCCTTTGTCTGACATCTTGATAATGTCCTAATTATGCTTGAGGGATTTGACTGCTATCTTTAATCTGATGGAAAGGTTCGAATCATATTTGTACCCTTTCAGACTATCTGATAGATGTTGTAAGTCTCTTTCGATGGCCATTTTGAAGCGATCCATTGACTCTGTCCTTGATGTAATAGGATAGAATTTTGGGTTGGTTGTTGTAAAGTTACTGGAAATATTAGTAGGTTGGTTTGGAGCTTCCGTATTGAGATTCTCCAGGCAAATTACTGTTCTCTGTTCTTGAAATGATAGAGTATTACCGCCCCAATCGGTCATATTAGGGTGTTCATCCTGTAGTTATCTGCAATAATATCTGTCGTGGAATATTCTTCCTTTTGGTTGTCCGGTTTTTGATCCATTGAATCATACGTGAAAAAATGTCTCCTCACTGTTAGGTTGCGCATAAATTTATTAATATCAAGTAAAGTGTTGAATGGATCGAAATTCTGACTAGGGGCAAAGCTGAGACCCAGGGAAAGTATTTATGTTTGTGCTGGAGTGAGGGTAATTGATGAAAGGTTAATGACGTTTAGATTGGATGTTGATTTTTGCGGGTTTGGAGGCGACGACTTTGTTCTTGATCCATATGGTCTATGTTTCCTACCGCCCCTCCTAACCCATTTTTTGATACATAATTAGTGTTTTCCGATTTATGATTGTACTTTTGTCGTGTTCTCAAACCTTCACTGTCAGATCCTTAATTTCCTCCATCGATCAAGTCTGGTTCCGTGGAACTGAAAATGACTCTATTTGGACTTTCTCATTGTTTTCTCTGGTATGTGCGATGTTTTAAAATGGGTTTGATTTTATTGCGACTTTTGACCTGTTTATTCCAATCGTATACTTCGTTATTGGCGTAATCACGTAAATCCCCTTGAAATTTGTTTCCTTTAACTTCTGCTAAGGATTTGTCCAATTTATCTATATATTGGGAAGTACGTGTTTCAAGCGATGAAAAATTAGGTGAGCTGGAGAAAGCATTTAATTGGATTTTAATTTTAGAAATATCAGTTTCCAACTCTGTTAATTTTAATTCCTCTTGTTTTGTAATAAGTCCCATCAGTTTCAGTAAGCAATCTGATAGGATTTGATTCCATTCTTTGTTTAATTCATCGGAATAGTTGAAAGTGGGAATCTTTCTAATGCGTAATCCTCTACGAATTATCTGTTTAGTAATGTATTTCCTGAGGGTTGTTAAGTCCCACCAAATTTTAGCCTCATGTGCCATTGATTTTTCCAGTTCATGTGTAATGACGGGGTAGGGAGACAGACAGGTGAGCCCTAATCTACCCACCACTCAGTCCCTGCCTACTTGCACGGCCAGTCCTAGGCGACGGCGTACAACTGGGCGACGGTCCCTACGATCAATATGTGCACGACAGACAAACAGACAAGGGTACACAGAAGCTAAGGGAAATGGGGCAGTTGCCCACGGCAACACCGTGAGCAACAAGAGTAGTGAACGAGCCGAGTCAAACAAGGAGTGTACAAGGTACCAAACGTAGAGCAGGAGCGTAGTCAGTAAAGCCAGGGTCAATATAAAGCAGAGGTCAATAGTAATAGCAGGAACAGCAGAGCCAGGAAACCAGACAGAATCACAGGCAAAGGACAAGCAGCAAATGAAGGTTTAAATAGACCGAGGGCAGGAGCTAGAACCGTCTGGCCAGGCTGTGATAGGTTCTCCCACTGATTAACCATGGGCGTCAACACAGAAGCTGTGTCTGGCAGATCATTTACAGTACCCCCCTTTTATTGGGGAACGAATGATGGGACCTCCTGAGCAATACCCCAGCGTGAACATCCCGGGCGGGTACCCAAGTCCTCTCCTCAGGCCCGTATTCTCTCCAATGGACCAGGTACTGGAGGGAGCCTTGGACCATCCTGCTGTCCATAATCTTGGCCACCTCGAATTCTACCCCTTCAGGGGTGAGAACAGGGACCAGAGGTTTCCTTGAGGTAGCCAAAGATGGGGAGCAGCATTTCAGGAGGGAGGCATGAAACACGTTGTGTATTTGAAAAGACGGGGGTAACTCCAGCCGGAAGAAGACAGGGTTAAGGACCTCAACGCACTTGTACAGCCATATATACCAGGGAGCAAATTTCTTGGACGGAACTTTAAGGCGCAAATTTTTTGAAGACCGCCACACCAGATCCTTGACCACAAACAAGGGGTTAGCAGAACGTCTTCTATCTGCCTGAGTCTTTAGTATGCTCTGGGACACCTCTAGGTTCTCCAACTCCTCAGCCTACCAGCCTGAGTGGTAGCAGATCGAGTCACTCTGTCAGACCTAGGAAAAGATGCAGACTGATTAACCACGGGCGTCGACACAGAAGCTGTGTCTGGCAGATCCTTTACATCATGGAACAAATCCTGCAATGCATAGTTGCTTTCTCTCCAATTATCTGTACTGCCAAATACCCTTGCGGATATTTTGGCCCGGGTATGTTGTACCTCATGTGTCATAGTTCAGACGTGTATTTTTGTAGAAACAATTTGTCTACCGTGAAGAAGTAATAATTAAAAGCAGTGATCTAAATCAACCATGTGAATTAGGCAAAATGCGAGATTGAATGTCTTCTCTGTAACGTGTCATCAATTATTCGCATTGACCCCCAGTGTACTGGTTAATATAACTTGTTTGTATATACAGTATATCATTAGCATGGAGATTGCCTTAGTTTTTATACAAAAAATGAGCACGTGAGTATATGGCCGATTTGAAATAGGGAAAAATAGGACGAATCCTCCAGCTAAACTTGATGCAGATTCACACCGCTTGTAGCGCTCGGATCCCTGTGTCGGCACACGGTATCGATACAAGAGAAAAACAGACGTTGGATTCAGCGCTGAAACAATAGTTAAAAAGGAAGCTTCTTCCAAGTTTTATTCAATAATTAGATTTAAAATCGACAAGGAATGTTCCCAGTACAAAGGGTGGTTGAGGATATAGGCGGTGTCTACGCATTTCAGACGCCAACTGCATCCTTATTCATGGCTTATTCTAAACAAATGACATACAGGGCTGGGTTTTATATCCGGTCACACATGTGAAAATAGATTGCGGTCCAGAGAAAGCAACTTTCTGGAACGCAACAAAGGAATTTGTATGTTGGAAAGCGTTGTACAGAAAGGATAGCGTAACTTTGGAAGATCCAAAAGTAAGTATTTTGTTTATGTATTCATAGTATTTTTATGATTCTTTAGGAAGTTCTAACAATGTTTTAATTGTGGCAATGTTGTTTGACCGGTTATAAACCCTATTGGCCATTGAAAAAATCGTATGACAGGATGTAAACAGAGTGGCTAAAAACAAGTCTATGACAATACATATATAATATATTACTGGTTTAAAAGTGAAAAGAAAGAATTCAATACTGGAGAGAATAATTTAAAAAACTCTAAGTTATATGAGTGGTACGATGACTAGAATGTATATCTTGGAGTACGATAAGGATGACATTATATATGTTGCTTAATTGCGTGTCATTTATCTTCCATATTGGAATAAATATTTTCATGTAAGGGTGAATTGTTGATATATTTATTTAGATGAGAGTTAATAACCGTTCTGGCTAATTTTGGATTAATCCTTGCTAATGGACAGTGTTTGATTAGGGACAAATAAGGTTACGTGTCTAATAGTGGAACATAAGTTATTTTTTTAGGTTGAGGCCCCTTGGGACTCTTGTTTTGAGTCTGTATATCCAATACGCTTCTCTCCTATGTATTTTATGTTTAATGTCTCCTCCTCGTTTAGGGGCATGGATTTTTTCTATTGCATAGCATTTGAATGTATTGGTTGATCAATTATGATGAGAGAAGCCCTTGTATTGACAACAATACATGGCCACACCAGTACCCATGTACCTGTACGTGGTACCAGTACAGAGACCCCCAAACCAGACTGCATCCTGGACTACAATAGGTACATGGGAGGGGTAGACTTGTCAGATCAAGTCCTGAAGAACTACAGTGCCATGCGGTGTGGTATAAGAAGCTGGCCGTTCACATCATACAGATGGCATTGTACAATGTGTACGTGCTACGTCGATGTGCAGGCCAGACGGGAACTTTCCTGGAATTTCAAGAGGTGGTTATTAAGAACCTAATCTTTAGGGACCAAGAAGGGGGGGGGCACCCAGTACTTCTGGAAGTGAGGCCACACGCATCTTACCAGGGCAACACTTTCCAGGAGAAGTTCCCCAAACTGACAAGAAGGGAAAAAAGTCAAAAGAGGTGCAAAGTATACTATAAGATGGGGATAAGGAAGGACACAATATATCAATGTGACACGTGTCCTGAAAAACCAGGGCTCTGTATGAAAGTTTATCATACATCCCTTGATTTTTAATCTACCCCAGTTTTACTTACCCTTATGCACTCCGGACAGCTTATCCCCCCTCATCTTTCCCTTCTGAGCCCTGCTGCGTGCCCAGGCAGCTGTTAACAGCCACATACCGGGAGAACTCACATTACAGTTTATGGGGTGTATGCCTCTGGTCAAAATGCTCACTACACCTCTAGATTAAAGACTTAAGGGGTGTAGTTTTTACAACGGGGTCAATTCTCAGGGTTTTCAACTGTACTGGTACCTCAGGGCAGGGGCGTAGCTAGAAGGGCAGGCAGGGCATGTGCTCCGGGCGCAACTTAGAGGGGGGCGCCAGCGCCACCCCCTCCTGCACTATAATTGTACCTGTGTCTACAGGGCACAGGTACAATTAGAAGCAATGAATGGCCGGCTAGGTTCCATGCCCGGCCATTCAGCTCTTTTCTATGAGTGAAGTGGTATCGCGCTTCCGTCGTTGAAAGGCGCTGACTGACAGGGAAAGTCATTCTGCCCAGCCAATCAGCACCTTTCATAGACGCTTCGTTCAACCCCAGGAGAGCGGTTCTCCATTGCTGCCGGCTGGCATGGGAACGGGATTAAGGTGAGTTTGAATAGTTTGTTATTTTATTGTAATAAAAAAGTGTGTGGCTTTATCTACAGGGGGGGCTTTATCTACTGTATAAGGGGGAGTTTATCTAAGGGGGTGGCTTTATCTACAGGCGGCTTTATCTACAGGGGGGCTTTATCTATGGGGGGCTTTATCTACATGGGGGCTTTATCTACGGGGGTGGCTTTATGTACAGGGGGTTTTATCCACAGTTGGTCTTTATTTATGGGGGGCTTTATCTACGGGGGTGGCTTTATCTACAGGGGGCTTTATCTACAAGGGGGGCTTTATCTACAGGGGGGATTTATCTACAGGGGGCTTTATCTACAGGGGGGGCTTTATCTATAAGGGGGGCTTTATCTACAGGGGTGGCTTTATCTACAGGGGGCTTTATCTACAGGGGGCTTTATCTACGGGGGTGGCTTTATGTACAGGGGGTTTTATCTACAGGGGGCTTTATTTATGGGGGCTTTATCCACGGTGGTGGCTTTATCTACAGGGGGCTTTATCTACAAGGGGGGCTTTATCTACAGGGGGGATTTATCTACAGGTGGCTTTATCTACGGGGGGCTCTATCTACAGGGGGCTATATACAGGGGTGGGTTATCTATGGAGCACTATATACAGGGGTGGGCTATATCTACAGGGGGGCTATATACAGGGGTAGGCTATCTGTGGAGAACTATATACAGGGGGGGACTATATGTGGAGCACTATATACAGAGGAGGACTATATGTGGAGCACCACATACAGGGCTGGGCTATATCTACAGGGGGCTATATACAAGGGTTGGTTATTTATGGTGCACTATACAGGGGTAGGCTATCTGTGGAGAACTATAGACAGGGGTGAACTATATGTGGAGCACTATATACAGAGGAGGACTATATGTGGAGCACTA
Source organism: Rhinoderma darwinii (assembly GCF_050947455.1). Taxonomy (NCBI): domain Eukaryota; kingdom Metazoa; phylum Chordata; class Amphibia; order Anura; family Rhinodermatidae; genus Rhinoderma; species Rhinoderma darwinii. The sequence continues at coordinate 69,586,761 of NC_134689.1, forward strand.
TTGTAATGATAGGGGTAGGGAAACGGACAAGTGAGCCCTAATCTACCCGCCACTCTGTCCCTGCCTACTTGCAACGACCCGCCCTAGGCGACGGGGTCCAACTGGGCGGCGGTCCCTACGCTCAGTAAGTGCACGAGACAAACAGACAAGGGTACACAAAGCTAAGGGAAGAAGGGCAGTTGCCCACGGCAACACCGTGAGCAACAAGAGAGGTGAACGAGCCGAGTCAAACCAGGAGTGTACGAGGTACCAAACGCAGAGCAGAAGAGTAGTCAGTAAGCCAGGGTCAGTATGGCAGAAAAGAGACACAAAACACGGCGCCACATAGTGTAGATTACCAAAGGTAAGAGGATGTAAAATCCCGAAGTCCAATTAGGTGCTCACCTAGAATCAAAGGACAACGAACGATGGAGAGAAATGCTGCTGCTGCTGCCAGGACTCGGTGCCGGTGATCCACGGAAGACCGCAAAAGTAATGCTGATATACAGAAAAAAATTGAGTCTCCATCAGGCTATGAAGATGCCGGTGCGGCATTGAAACGCGTAGCCCTGTTTCTAATAAATCACTTTTACTTGACACATCGCTTGCTTATTGCTTCCCCGTGCAGCAGCGCCTTGGAGACTCAATTTTTTTCTGTATATCAGGGTCAGTATGGAGCAGGATCAAATAGTCCGGAGCTGTAGCTGGGCCAGGAAACCACACGAGAAGAATCACAAGCACTGGAGGAACAGAAAAGGCAGGTATAAATAGACAGAGGGCGGGAGCTAGCTGAGTCTGGCCAGGCTGCGATAGGCTCTCCCACTCCTAAGCCTGCCAGCCTGAGTGGTGGAAGCTGGAGTCAGTCTCAGAGACATAGACTCAGGTGCCGACTGATTACCTATGGGCGTTAACCCCGCTGTGCCTGGCAGATCCTTTACAGTACCCCCCCTTTTATGAGGGGCCACCGGATCCTTTCTAAGTGGACCTGGTTTATTGGGGAAACTAAGGTGGAACTTCTTGACCAATACCCCAGCGTGAACATCCCGGGCGGGTACCCAAGTCCTCTCCTCAGGCCCGTATCCTCTCCAATGGACCAGGTACTGGAGGGAGCCTTGGACCATCTTGCTGTCCACAATCTTGGCCACATAGAATTCCACCCCCTCAGGGGTGTGAACGGGAACAGGAGTTCTCCTCGAGGGAGCCAAGGACGGGGAACAGCGTTTAAGGAGGGAGGCATGAAACACGTTGTGTATTCGAAAAGATGGGGGCAACTCCAGTCGGAAGGAGACAGGATTGAGGACTTCAATGACCTTATACGGCCCAATAAACCGGTGAGCAAATTTCTTGGACGGGACCTTAAGGCGCAAGTTCCTAGACGATAACCACACCAGATCCCCGACCATAAACAAGGGGTTAGCAGAACGTTTTTTATCAGCCTGAGTTTTTTGTACGCTCTGGGACGCCTCTAGGTTCTTATGAACCTGGGCCCAGACTGTGCACAGTTCCCGACGAACGACCTCTACCTCGGGATTGTTGGAACTACCAGGTGAAACGGAGGAGAACCGTGGATTAAACCCAAAATTACAGAAAAAGGGGGAGACCCCTGACGAGTTACTGACCCGGTTATTGAGGGAAAATTCGGCGAGGGGAATGAATGAGACCCAATCATATTCACAGTCAGAGATAAAACACCTTAAATATTGTTCTAGAGATTGATTAGTCCTCTCAGTTTGGCCATTAGTTTCAGGATGGAAGGCAGAGGAGAAGGACAGATCAATCTCCAACTTTTTACAGGAGGCTCTCCAAAACAATGAAACAAATTGTACCCCTCTGTCCGAAACAATATTGACAGGGACCCCATGGAGACGCAGGATGTGTTTGACAAACAAGGTAGCTAACGTCTTGACATTGGGTAGTTTCTTGAGGGGCACAAAGTGGCACATCTTACTGAAGCGGTCTACTACAACCCACACCACCGACTTGCCTTGAGATGGAGGCAAATCGGTGATAAAATCCATGGAGATATGGGTCCAAGGTCTCTGGGGAATGGGCAAAGAACGTAGTAAGCCCGCTGGTCGGGACCTGGGAGTCTTGGACCTACCACAAACCTCACAAGCGGCGACGTAGGCCTTAACGTCTTTAGGCAACCCAGGCCACCAATAGTTTCTGGCAATGAGGTGTTTGGTACCCAGGACGCCTGGATGACCAGATAGTGCGGAGTCATGGTTTTCCCTAAGTACCCTTAGCCGGAATTGCAGGGGAACAAACAGCTTGTCCTCAGGAAGGTTCCCGGGAGCTGAACCTTGATCAGCCACGATTTCTGAGACTAAATCAGAATCAATAGAAGAAATGATTATACCAGTAGGAAGAATACAATCAGGATGTTCCTCCGAAGGGGGGCTGGCCATGAAGCTACGCGACAGTGCATCGGCCTTAATATTTTTAGGCCCAGCCCTATAGGTAACCAAAAAGTTGAATCTGGTAAAAAATAGCGCCCATCGAGCTTGTCTCGGGTTTAACCTCCGGGCAGATTCTAGGAAAACCAGATTCTTGTGGTCGGTAAGGACCGTTACCTGATGCCTAGCCCCCTCCAGGAGGTGGCGCCACTTTTCAAATGCCCATTCAATGGCTAAGAGTTCGCGGTTGCCAATATCATAGTTACTCTCAGTGGGCGAAAACTTCCTGGAGAAGTAGGCACAGGGACGGAGATGGGTGAGGGACCTGGTACCCTGGGACAAGACAGCCCCCACTCCCACCTCGGATGCGTCAACTTCCATGATAAATGGCTCCATTTGGTTGGGCTGAACCAGCACCGGGCCGAGATAAAGCACTTCTTAAGGACCTCAAAAGCCTGGACAGCCTCAGGAGGCCTGTGGAGGAGATCAGCACCTTTGCGAGTGAGGTCCGTAAGAAGCTTAGCGATGACCGAGAAGTTAGCAATAAATCTCCTGTAATAATTAGCGAACCCCAAGAAACACTGTAACGCCTTCAGGGAGGCAGGTTGGACCCATTCCGACACAGCCTGGACCTTGGCGGGGTCCATGCAGAATTCATTAGGAGTGAGGATTTGACCCAAAAATGGTATCTCCTGTACCCCAAACACACATTTTTCGGTTTTCGCAAACAGTTTGTTTTTCCGAAGGACCTGGAGCACCTTCCTGACATGCTAAATGTGGGAGGACAGGTCCTTGGAAATTACCAGTATGTCATCAAGGTACACTACAAGAAAAAACCCCAGGTAATCCCTTAAAATTTCATTTATGAAATTCTGGAAGACCGCAGGAGCATTACACAACCCAAAGGGCATGACGAGGTATTCGAAATGACCTTCGGGCGTGTTAAACGCAGTCTTCCACTCATCCCCCTCTTTGATGCGAATAAGGTTATACGCCCCCCGTAAATCCCCCTTTTTCCCTTATCAGTCCTTTATTATTAATAAAAATATATAAATAAACAAATAAACTATATATAATTGGTATCACTGCGTCTGTAACGGCCTGAACTACAAAATTATTTTGATATTTATCCCGCGCGGTGAACGCCATAAAAGAAAATATTAATATACCATACCAGAATCACAATTGTTTGGTCACTTCACCTCCCAAAAAAATGGAATAAAAAGAGATCAAAAAGTTGCATGTACCTAAAAATAGTTCTGATCGAAAACTACAGTTTGTTACAAAAAAAGTCCTCGGCTTTCTTGATAGAAAAATAAAAAAAATTATGGCTCTTAGAATAAGGTAACATAAAAAGTTAATGATTTTTTACAAAAATTATTTTATTGTGCAAACGCCATAAAACATAAAAAAAACTATACACATATGGATTCGTCGTAATCGTATCGCCCCGCAGAATAAAGTGAATATGTCATTTATAGCGTACGGTGAATGCTGTAAAAAAAATTGAATAAAAAAAGAATAGTAGAATTGCTGTTTTTTAGTCACCACGCCTCTTAAAAATAGAATTAAAACTGATCAAAAAGTTGCATGCACCCCATGAAAACTACAATGAATTCCTCAAGGGGTCTAGTTTCCAAATTTTTTTGGGGGTTTCCACTGTTTTGGCACCACAAGTCGACTTCAAACCGGACATAAATAGGAGGCCTCTAAATCCTCAAGGTGCTCCTTTGCTTCTGAGGCCGGTGCTTCAGTCCATTACCACACTAGGGCCACATGTGGGATATTTCTCAGCACTGCAGAATCTGCGCAATAAATATTGAGTTGCGTTTCTCTGGTAAAACCTTCTGTTTTACAGAAAAAAATGGAATAAAAAGGATTTTCTGACAAAAAAAATAAATATGTAAATTTCACCTCTACTTTGCTCTAAATTCCTGTGAAACACCTAAAGTGTTAATAAACTTTCTATATGCTGTTGTGAATACTTTGTGGTGTCTAGTTTCTAAAATTGGGTGTTTGATAGGGGTTTCGAATATATAGGCCCCTCAAAGCAACTTGAGCAGTGCCAACCCCGAGATGACCCCAGTTTTGATCGTTTGTATAAACGGAGACCCCTATTAGACCATTTCAGTGCCCGGTTTTCCCAAGCATACACCCCTGAGATGTGTACTTCTATTGATGAGTCCTTGGTACATTTTAAAGGGAGGCTTCAATTCCGCCAGTACCTGCCGAGTAAGAGGGCAAGGTATGGCGTGAAGATGTATAAGCTGTGTGAGAGTGTGTCAGGGTATATCTACAAATTTAGGATATATGAAGGAAAGGACACCAGTATTCAGCCCCCAGAATGCCCCCCTTAAAATGTATGTGGGATTTGGTGCACCCACTGCTGGACCAGGTTTACCACCTCTACCTGGATAATTTTTATACCAGTGTCCCACTCTTCAACTGCCTCACTTCTGGAAGTACTGCGGCATGCGGCATTGCTAGAAGAAATCTGAGAGGCCTCCCTAAGACACTGCTCGGGCAAACACTTAGAAGGGGTGAGAGCAGGGAACATTCTAGCAGCAACATATTGTGTATCAAGTATGAAACAAGAGAGATGCCGGGAAAAATAGGAAGAATCCTCCAGCTCACACTGATGCAGATTCACACCGCTTGTTGGCACACGGTATTGATTCAAGAGAAAAACAGATGTTGGATCCAGCGCTGAAGCAATAGTTAAAAAGGAAGCTTCTTCCAAGTTTTATTTCATAATTAGATTTAAAATCGACAAGGAATGTTCCCAGTACAAATAGTGGTTGAGGATATAGGCGGTGCCTACGCATTTCAGACGCCAACTGTGTCCTTATTCATGGCTTATTCTAAACAAATGACATACAGGGCTGGGTTTTATATCCGGTCACACGTGTGAAAATAGATTGCAAAGGAATTTGTATGCTGGAAAGTGGTGTACAGAAAGGACGGCGTAACTTAGGAAGATCCAAAAGTAAGTATTTTGTTTATGTATTCATATTATTTTTATGCTTCTTTAGGAAGTTAACAAACCGAACAATACCCCAATTGGTACTTGTGGTCCTAGTGACTAATTTTAACAAAACCAGAAAAAAGAACAAGTCACGACCAGGTATTTGAAAAAATACAAACAGTCTTTATTAAAGTCAATTAGACACACACAAAAAAACAACATATAACAGTTATACATAATAAAATACCATAGACCCTCGAACAGAAACGGAATCCGAACATGAAAGCAGAGTGGCCCCCCAGATGTACAAATTGTCCAATACCTCCTATAAACGGCTAAAATGCATACATATATATTACTGAGCAGGTGCTAGGCATGGTACGCCCTGCACAGATGGACACATAAGTGCAGTATAAAAAGTATATGTAAAGTGCAGTCCTAAGTATACATAACATGCAAGGCAATATAATATACCTACACCTACGTAACAGGAGATGAAAATAGGAGACCAGGACCGGGAGAGGGGACCTCTGCTTAACCCGACGAGCGTTTCGCTGGTGCTTCCTAACGTGCTTCTCTCCTATGTATTTTATGTTCCAACCAGGTTGTTTTCGTCTCATTAGAAGAGAAGAAAGAAGAAGAAAGCAGCTGCCAAGAGAAGGGGCTTTTCGTGCAACTACTCTGCACCCGTCCTTGAAGATGTCTCCCAACATGTCATCCTCCATCAAAATCGGTAAGTATTTGTTAATAATCCTTTTTATTTCAGTAAATTGACTACTTTGTTGGAGGACTAAAGTTGGTTTGTAGGAGTACGATTTTTTGGATGGATTAGTTTGAAAAAGTAGGGCATCCCTAGATTTATTTGAGGTGATGCTATTTGTTCTTTTTAAAGTCCAGTCCGGGTATCCTCTATTGTGCAGCCTATCACAGATTTGCTGTTGTTCCTGTTTGTAATGTGTAACAGAACTGCAATTTCGTTTGGCACTGTACATCTCCCCGACTGCGATAGATGTAATGGTCTGTTTGGAATGATTGCTCCTGGCATGTAAAATTGGATTACCGGTTAATGGTTTACAAAAAGTTTCCCTTCTACTGCTTTTAATTCTAGGTCCAGGAAAACCATATTTCTTTTATCACATGAATGAGTAAATTTAAGGTTATATGTGTTGGAATTGAGATACTTAACAAATGTAGGTATGGCAGATGCATCTCCATCCCATATAAACACGAGGTTGTCTATGTATCTGCCATACCAATGTACATTGTTCCCGAAGGGATTATTTGTTGAAAAAATAAACATTTCTTCCCACCATGCCATCACTAGATTCGCTAAGGAGAGAGAAAATGTTGCTCCCATAGAGACACTCTTTAGTTGTAAATAAAATTTGCCATCGAACTGAAAGTAATTGTGTGACATTAAGAGCATCAAGACATCCAAAATGTATTTTGTAGTTCCTGGCTGTAGACACTGTGTGTGGCCAGATGATGTTTAAGAGCTCTATACGCTATATGATGTGGGATACTTGTGTACAAGGATATAACATCACAAGTTAACCATAAGTCATTTTTGGACCATATTTTGTTGTGAAGTGAACGTAGGACATCACGTGTGTCCCTTAGGAAACCTGGAGTTCTCTGAGCAAGGAGCTGTATAAGGAAATCAAGCCATTCGGATAATTTTTCCAGGAGGGACCCAATCCCTAACACAATCAGTCGCATTGGTGGGGGATTAATATTTTTATGGGTTTTGGGAAGGGCGTGCATGATGGGTATAATGGGGTATTCTACATTAATGTAGTCTGACTGTCTTTGTGTAAGCAAGCCTCCTCTTAATCCTTCATTTATAAAAAAAATTATGTCGGGCTGAAATTTTTGGGTGAGATTGTGTTCTAACCATTTGTATATATCTTGGTCTGACAGTAATTCCTTAATTTGCAATCAGTTTTATTCATTATTGTAATGGTGCCCCCTTTGTCTGACATCTTGATAATGTCCTAATTATGCTTGAGGGATTTGACTGCTATCTTTAATCTGATGGAAAGGTTCGAATCATATTTGTACCCTTTCAGACTATCTGATAGATGTTGTAAGTCTCTTTCGATGGCCATTTTGAAGCGATCCATTGACTCTGTCCTTGATGTAATAGGATAGAATTTTGGGTTGGTTGTTGTAAAGTTACTGGAAATATTAGTAGGTTGGTTTGGAGCTTCCGTATTGAGATTCTCCAGGCAAATTACTGTTCTCTGTTCTTGAAATGATAGAGTATTACCGCCCCAATCGGTCATATTAGGGTGTTCATCCTGTAGTTATCTGCAATAATATCTGTCGTGGAATATTCTTCCTTTTGGTTGTCCGGTTTTTGATCCATTGAATCATACGTGAAAAAATGTCTCCTCACTGTTAGGTTGCGCATAAATTTATTAATATCAAGTAAAGTGTTGAATGGATCGAAATTCTGACTAGGGGCAAAGCTGAGACCCAGGGAAAGTATTTATGTTTGTGCTGGAGTGAGGGTAATTGATGAAAGGTTAATGACGTTTAGATTGGATGTTGATTTTTGCGGGTTTGGAGGCGACGACTTTGTTCTTGATCCATATGGTCTATGTTTCCTACCGCCCCTCCTAACCCATTTTTTGATACATAATTAGTGTTTTCCGATTTATGATTGTACTTTTGTCGTGTTCTCAAACCTTCACTGTCAGATCCTTAATTTCCTCCATCGATCAAGTCTGGTTCCGTGGAACTGAAAATGACTCTATTTGGACTTTCTCATTGTTTTCTCTGGTATGTGCGATGTTTTAAAATGGGTTTGATTTTATTGCGACTTTTGACCTGTTTATTCCAATCGTATACTTCGTTATTGGCGTAATCACGTAAATCCCCTTGAAATTTGTTTCCTTTAACTTCTGCTAAGGATTTGTCCAATTTATCTATATATTGGGAAGTACGTGTTTCAAGCGATGAAAAATTAGGTGAGCTGGAGAAAGCATTTAATTGGATTTTAATTTTAGAAATATCAGTTTCCAACTCTGTTAATTTTAATTCCTCTTGTTTTGTAATAAGTCCCATCAGTTTCAGTAAGCAATCTGATAGGATTTGATTCCATTCTTTGTTTAATTCATCGGAATAGTTGAAAGTGGGAATCTTTCTAATGCGTAATCCTCTACGAATTATCTGTTTAGTAATGTATTTCCTGAGGGTTGTTAAGTCCCACCAAATTTTAGCCTCATGTGCCATTGATTTTTCCAGTTCATGTGTAATGACGGGGTAGGGAGACAGACAGGTGAGCCCTAATCTACCCACCACTCAGTCCCTGCCTACTTGCACGGCCAGTCCTAGGCGACGGCGTACAACTGGGCGACGGTCCCTACGATCAATATGTGCACGACAGACAAACAGACAAGGGTACACAGAAGCTAAGGGAAATGGGGCAGTTGCCCACGGCAACACCGTGAGCAACAAGAGTAGTGAACGAGCCGAGTCAAACAAGGAGTGTACAAGGTACCAAACGTAGAGCAGGAGCGTAGTCAGTAAAGCCAGGGTCAATATAAAGCAGAGGTCAATAGTAATAGCAGGAACAGCAGAGCCAGGAAACCAGACAGAATCACAGGCAAAGGACAAGCAGCAAATGAAGGTTTAAATAGACCGAGGGCAGGAGCTAGAACCGTCTGGCCAGGCTGTGATAGGTTCTCCCACTGATTAACCATGGGCGTCAACACAGAAGCTGTGTCTGGCAGATCATTTACAGTACCCCCCTTTTATTGGGGAACGAATGATGGGACCTCCTGAGCAATACCCCAGCGTGAACATCCCGGGCGGGTACCCAAGTCCTCTCCTCAGGCCCGTATTCTCTCCAATGGACCAGGTACTGGAGGGAGCCTTGGACCATCCTGCTGTCCATAATCTTGGCCACCTCGAATTCTACCCCTTCAGGGGTGAGAACAGGGACCAGAGGTTTCCTTGAGGTAGCCAAAGATGGGGAGCAGCATTTCAGGAGGGAGGCATGAAACACGTTGTGTATTTGAAAAGACGGGGGTAACTCCAGCCGGAAGAAGACAGGGTTAAGGACCTCAACGCACTTGTACAGCCATATATACCAGGGAGCAAATTTCTTGGACGGAACTTTAAGGCGCAAATTTTTTGAAGACCGCCACACCAGATCCTTGACCACAAACAAGGGGTTAGCAGAACGTCTTCTATCTGCCTGAGTCTTTAGTATGCTCTGGGACACCTCTAGGTTCTCCAACTCCTCAGCCTACCAGCCTGAGTGGTAGCAGATCGAGTCACTCTGTCAGACCTAGGAAAAGATGCAGACTGATTAACCACGGGCGTCGACACAGAAGCTGTGTCTGGCAGATCCTTTACATCATGGAACAAATCCTGCAATGCATAGTTGCTTTCTCTCCAATTATCTGTACTGCCAAATACCCTTGCGGATATTTTGGCCCGGGTATGTTGTACCTCATGTGTCATAGTTCAGACGTGTATTTTTGTAGAAGCAATTTGTCTACCGTGAAGAAGTAATAATTAAAAGCAGTGATCTAAATCAACCATGTGAATTAGGCAAAATGCGAGATTGAATGTCTTCTCTGTAACGTGTCATCAATTATTCGCATTGACCCCCAGTGTACTGGTTAATATAACTTGTTTGTATATACAGTATATCATTAGCATGGAGATTGCCTTAGTTTTTATACAAAAAATGAGCACGTGAGTATATGGCCGATTTGAAATAGGGAAAAATAGGACGAATCCTCCAGCTAACCTTGATGCAGATTCACACCGCTTGTAGCGCTCGGATCCCTGTGTCGGCACACGGTATCGATACAAGAGAAAAACAGACGTTGGATTCAGCGCTGAAACAATAGTTAAAAAGGAAGCTTCTTCCAAGTTTTATTCAATAATTAGATTTAAAATCGACAAGGAATGTTCCCAGTACAAAGGGTGGTTGAGGATATAGGCGGTGTCTACGCATTTCAGACGCCAACTGCATCCTTATTCATGGCTTATTCTAAACAAATGACATACAGGGCTGGGTTTTATATCCGGTCACACATGTGAAAATAGATTGCGGTCCAGAGAAAGCAACTTTCTGGAACGCAACAAAGGAATTTGTATGTTGGAAAGCGTTGTACAGAAAGGATAGCGTAACTTTGGAAGATCCAAAAGTAAGTATTTTGTTTATGTATTCATAGTATTTTTATGATTCTTTAGGAAGTTCTAACAATGTTTTAATTGTGGCAATGTTGTTTGACCGGTTATAAACCCTATTGGCCATTGAAAAAATCGTATGACAGGATGTAAACAGAGTGGCTAAAAACAAGTCTATGACAATACATATATAATATATTACTGGTTTAAAAGTGAAAAGAAAGAATTCAATACTGGAGAGAATAATTTAAAAAACTCTAAGTTATATGAGTGGTACGATGACTAGAATGTATATCTTGGAGTACGATAAGGATGACATTATATATGTTGCTTAATTGCGTGTCATTTATCTTCCATATTGGAATAAATATTTTCATGTAAGGGTGAATTGTTGATATATTTATTTAGATGAGAGTTAATAACCGTTCTGGCTAATTTTGGATTAATCCTTGCTAATGGACAGTGTTTGATTAGGGACAAATAAGGTTACGTGTCTAATAGTGGAACATAAGTTATTTTTTTAGGTTGAGGCCCCTTGGGACTCTTGTTTTGAGTCTGTATATCCAATACGCTTCTCTCCTATGTATTTTATGTTTAATGTCTCCTCCTCGTTTAGGGGCATGGATTTTTTCTATTGCATAGCATTTGAATGTATTGGTTGATCAATTATGATGAGAGAAGCCCTTGTATTGACAACAATACATGGCCACACCAGTACCCATGTACCTGTACGTGGTACCAGTACAGAGACCCCCAAACCAGACTGCATCCTGGACTACAATAGGTACATGGGAGGGGTAGACTTGTCAGATCAAGTCCTGAAGAACTACAGTGCCATGCGGTGTGGTATAAGAAGCTGGCCGTTCACATCATACAGATGGCATTGTACAATGTGTACGTGCTACGTCGATGTGCAGGCCAGACGGGAACTTTCCTGGAATTTCAAGAGGTGGTTATTAAGAACCTAATCTTTAGGGACCAAGAAGGGGGGGGGGCACCCAGTACTTCTGGAAGTGAGGCCACACGCATCTTACCAGGGCAACACTTTCCAGGAGAAGTTCCCCAAACTGACAAGAAGGGAAAAAAGTCAAAAGAGGTGCAAAGTATACTATAAGATGGGGATAAGGAAGGACACAATATATCAATGTGACACGTGTCCTGAAAAACCAGGGCTCTGTATGAAAGTTTATCATACATCCCTTGATTTTTAATCTACCCCAGTTTTACTTACCCTTATGCACTCCGGACAGCTTATCCCCCCTCATCTTTCCCTTCTGAGCCCTGCTGCGTGCCCAGGCAGCTGTTAACAGCCACATACCGGGAGAACTCACATTACAGTTTATGGGGTGTATGCCTCTGGTCAAAATGCTCACTACACCTCTAGATTAAAGACTTAAGGGGTGTAGTTTTTACAACGGGGTCAATTCTCAGGGTTTTCAACTGTACTGGTACCTCAGGGCAGGGGCGTAGCTAGAAGGGCAGGCAGGGCATGTGCTCCGGGCGCAACTTAGAGGGGGGCGCCAGCGCCACCCCCTCCTGCACTATAATTGTACCTGTGTCTACAGGGCACAGGTACAATTAGAAGCAATGAATGGCCGGCTAGGTTCCATGCCCGGCCATTCAGCTCTTTTCTATGAGTGAAGTGGTATCGCGCTTCCGTCGTTGAAAGGCGCTGACTGACAGGGAAAGTCATTCTGCCCAGCCAATCAGCACCTTTCATAGACGCTTCGTTCAACCCCAGGAGAGCGGTTCTCCATTGCTGCCGGCTGGCATGGGAACGGGATTAAGGTGAGTTTGAATAGTTTGTTATTTTATTGTAATAAAAAAGTGTGTGGCTTTATCTACAGGGGGGGCTTTATCTACTGTATAAGGGGGAGTTTATCTAAGGGGGTGGCTTTATCTACAGGCGGCTTTATCTACAGGGGGGCTTTATCTATGGGGGGCTTTATCTACATGGGGGCTTTATCTACGGGGGTGGCTTTATGTACAGGGGGTTTTATCCACAGTTGGTCTTTATTTATGGGGGGCTTTATCTACGGGGGTGGCTTTATCTACAGGGGGCTTTATCTACAAGGGGGGCTTTATCTACAGGGGGGATTTATCTACAGGGGGCTTTATCTACAGGGGGGGCTTTATCTATAAGGGGGGCTTTATCTACAGGGGTGGCTTTATCTACAGGGGGCTTTATCTACAGGGGGCTTTATCTACGGGGGTGGCTTTATGTACAGGGGGTTTTATCTACAGGGGGCTTTATTTATGGGGGCTTTATCCACGGTGGTGGCTTTATCTACAGGGGGCTTTATCTACAAGGGGGGCTTTATCTACAGGGGGGATTTATCTACAGGTGGCTTTATCTACGGGGGGCTCTATCTACAGGGGGCTATATACAGGGGTGGGTTATCTATGGAGCACTATATACAGGGGTGGGCTATATCTACAGGGGGGCTATATACAGGGGTAGGCTATCTGTGGAGAACTATATACAGGGGGGATTTATCTACAGGGGGCTTTATCTACAGGGGGGGCTTTATCTATAAGGGGGGCTTTATCTACAGGGGTGGCTTTATCTACAGGGGGCTTTATCTACAGGGGGCTTTATCTACGGGGGTGGCTTTATGTACAGGGGGTTTTATCTACAGGGGGCTTTATTTATGGGGGCTTTATCCACGGTGGTGGCTTTATCTACAGGGGGCTTTATCTACAAGGGGGGCTTTATCTACAGGGGGGATTTATCTACAGGTGGCTTTATCTACGGGGGGCTCTATCTACAGGGGGCTATATACAGGGGTGGGTTATCTATGGAGCACTATATACAGGGGTGGGCTATATCTACAGGGGGGCTATATACAGGGGTAGGCTATCTGTGGAGAACTATATACAGGGGGGGACTATATGTGGAGCACTATATACAGAGGAGGACTATATGTGGAGCACCACATACAGGGCTGGGCTATATCTACAGGGGGCTATATACAAGGGTTGGTTATTTATGGTGCACTATACAGGGGTAGGCTATCTGTGGAGAACTATAGACAGGGGTGAACTATATGTGGAGCACTATATACAGAGGAGGACTATATGTGGAGCACTATTGTAATGATAGGGGTAGGGAAACGGACAAGTGAGCCCTAATCTACCCGCCACTCTGTCCCTGCCTACTTGCAACGACCCGCCCTAGGCGACGGGGTCCAACTGGGCGGCGGTCCCTACGCTCAGTAAGTGCACGAGACAAACAGACAAGGGTACACAAAGCTAAGGGAAGAAGGGCAGTTGCCCACGGCAACACCGTGAGCAACAAGAGAGGTGAACGAGCCGAGTCAAACCAGGAGTGTACGAGGTACCAAACGCAGAGCAGAAGAGTAGTCAGTAAGCCAGGGTCAGTATGGCAGAAAAGAGACACAAAACACGGCGCCACATAGTGTAGATTACCAAAGGTAAGAGGATGTAAAATCCCGAAGTCCAATTAGGTGCTCACCTAGAATCAAAGGACAACGAACGATGGAGAGAAATGCTGCTGCTGCTGCCAGGACTCGGTGCCGGTGATCCACGGAAGACCGCAAAAGTAATGCTGATATACAGAAAAAAATTGAGTCTCCATCAGGCTATGAAGATGCCGGTGCGGCATTGAAACGCGTAGCCCTGTTTCTAATAAATCACTTTTACTTGACACTTCGCTTGCTTATTGCTTCCCCGTGCAGCAGCGCCTTGGAGACTCAATTTTTTTCTGTATATCAGGGTCAGTATGGAGCAGGATCAAATAGTCCGGAGCTGTAGCTGGGCCAGGAAACCACACGAGAAGAATCACAAGCACTGGAGGAACAGAAAAGGCAGGTATAAATAGACAGAGGGCGGGAGCTAGCTGAGTCTGGCCAGGCTGCGATAGGCTCTCCCACTCCTAAGCCTGCCAGCCTGAGTGGTGGAAGCTGGAGTCAGTCTCAGAGACATAGACTCAGGTGCCGACTGATTACCTATGGGCGTTAACCCCGCTGTGCCTGGCAGATCCTTTACAGTACCCCCCCTTTTATGAGGGGCCACCGGATCCTTTCTAAGTGGACCTGGTTTATTGGGGAAACTAAGGTGGAACTTCTTGACCAATACCCCAGCGTGAACATCCCGGGCGGGTACCCAAGTCCTCTCCTCAGGCCCGTATCCTCTCCAATGGACCAGGTACTGGAGGGAGCCTTGGACCATCTTGCTGTCCACAATCTTGGCCACATAGAATTCCACCCCCTCAGGGGTGAGAACGGGAACAGGAGTTCTCCTCGAGGGAGCCAAGGACGGGGAACAGCGTTTAAGGAGGGAGGCATGAAACACGTTGTGTATTCGAAAAGATGGGGGCAACTCCAGTCGGAAGGAGACAGGATTGAGGACTTCAATGACCTTATACGGCCCAATAAACCGGTGAGCAAATTTCTTGGACGGGACCTTAAGGCGCAAGTTCCTAGACGATAACCACACCAGATCCCCGACCATAAACAAGGGGTTAGCAGAACGTTTTTTATCAGCCTGAGTTTTTTGTACGCTCTGGGACGCCTCTAGGTTCTTATGAACCTGGGCCCAGACTGTGCACAGTTCCCGACGAACGACCTCTACCTCGGGATTGTTGGAACTACCAGGTGAAACGGAGGAGAACCGTGGATTAAACCCAAAATTACAGAAAAAGGGGGAGACCCCTGACGAGTTACTGACCCGGTTATTGAGGGAAAATTCGGCGAGGGGAATGAATGAGACCCAATCATATTCACAGTCAGAGATAAAACACCTTAAATATTGTTCTAGAGATTGATTAGTCCTCTCAGTTTGGCCATTAGTTTCAGGATGGAAGGCAGAGGAGAAGGACAGATCAATCTCCAACTTTTTACAGGAGGCTCTCCAAAACAATGAAACAAATTGTACCCCTCTGTCCGAAACAATATTGACAGGGACCCCATGGAGACGCAGGATGTGTTTGACAAACAAGGTAGCTAACGTCTTGACATTGGGTAGTTTCTTGAGGGGCACAAAGTGGCACATCTTACTGAAGCGGTCTACTACAACCCACACCACCGACTTGCCTTGAGATGGAGGCAAATCGGTGATAAAATCCATGGAGATATGGGTCCAAGGTCTCTGGGGAATGGGCAAAGAACGTAGTAAGCCCGCTGGTCGGGACCTGGGAGTCTTGGACCTACCACAAACCTCACAAGCGGCGACGTAGGCCTTAACGTCTTTAGGCAACCCAGGCCACCAATAGTTTCTGGCAATGAGGTGTTTGGTACCCAGGACGCCTGGATGACCAGATAGTGCGGAGTCATGGTTTTCCCTAAGTACCCTTAGCCGGAATTGCAGGGGAACAAACAGCTTGTCCTCAGGAAGGTTCCCGGGAGCTGAACCTTGATCAGCCACGATTTCTGAGACTAAATCAGAATCAATAGAAGAAATGATTATACCAGTAGGAAGAATACAATCAGGATCTTCCTCCGAAGGGGGGCTGGCCATGAAGCTACGCGACAGTGCATCGGCCTTAATATTTTTAGGCCCAGCCCTATAGGTAACCAAAAAGTTGAATCTGGTAAAAAATAGCGCCCATCGAGCTTGTCTCGGGTTTAACCTCCGGGCAGATTCTAGGAAAACCAGATTCTTGTGGTCGGTAAGGACCGTTACCTGATGCCTAGCCCCCTCCAGGAGGTGGCGCCACTTTTCAAATGCCCATTCAATGGCTAAGAGTTCGCGGTTGCCAATATCATAGTTACTCTCAGTGGGCGAAAACTTCCTGGAGAAGTAGGCACAGGGACGGAGATGGGTGAGGGACCTGGTACCCTGGGACAAGACAGCCCCCACTCCCACCTCGGATGCGTCAACTTCCATGATAAATGGCTCCATTTGGTTGGGCTGAACCAGCACCGGGCCGAGATAAAGCACTTCTTAAGGACCTCAAAAGCCTGGACAGCCTCAGGAGGCCTGTGGAGGAGATCAGCACCTTTGCGAGTGAGGTCCGTAAGAAGCTTAGCGATGACCGAGAAGTTAGCAATAAATCTCCTGTAATAATTAGCGAACCCCAAGAAACACTGTAACGCCTTCA
The DNA here is from genome assembly GCF_050947455.1 of Rhinoderma darwinii. Taxonomy (NCBI): domain Eukaryota; kingdom Metazoa; phylum Chordata; class Amphibia; order Anura; family Rhinodermatidae; genus Rhinoderma; species Rhinoderma darwinii. The sequence goes on from NC_134689.1 coordinate 69,603,313, forward strand.
GGGAGGCAGGTTGGACCCATTCCGACACAGCCTGGACCTTGGCGGGGTCCATGCAGAATTCATGAGGAGTGAGGATTTGACCCAAAAATGGTATCTCCTGTACCCCAAACACACATTTTTCGGTTTTCGCAAACAGTTTGTTTTTCCGAAGGACCTGGAGCACCTTCCTGACATGCTAAATGTGGGAGGACAGGTCCTTGGAAATTACCAGTATGTCATCAAGGTACACTACAAGAAAAAACCCCAGGTAATCCCTTAAAATTTCATTTATGAAATTCTGGAAGACCGCAGGAGCATTACACAACCCAAAGGGCATGACGAGGTATTCGAAATGACCTTCGGGCGTGTTAAACGCAGTCTTCCACTCATCCCCCTCTTTGATGCGAATAAGGTTATACGCCCCCCGTAGATCAAACTTAGAGAACCAGTGGGCCCCCTGAACCTGATTAAAGAGATCAGGAATCAAAGGAAGGGGATACTGGTTCCTTACAGTGACCTTATTCAAGTTACGGTAGTCAATGCAAGGCCTAAGACCACCATCCTTCTTCCCTACGAAGAAGAAGCCAGCACCTACCGGAGAAGTAGAGGGGCGAATGTAACCCTTGGCCAGGCATTCCTGGATATACTCTCTCATGGCTTCACGTTCGGGACAAGAAAGATTAAATATCCTACCCTTAGGGAGCTTAGCTCCTGGTACCAATTCGATAGCGCAATCGTATTCTCTATGAGGAGGTAACACTTCGGAGGCCTCCTTTAAGAAAACATCTGCGAAGTCCTGCACAAACTCAGGTAGCGTGTTCACCACCTCAGGGGGAGAAATAGAATTAACAGCAAAACATGACGTCAAGCATTCATTACCCCATTTGGTAAGCTCCCCAGTATTCCAGTCAAACATGGGATTATGCAACTGCAACCAGGGAAGGCCTAAAACCAAATCGGACGATAATCCCTGCATCAACAGTACAGAGCACTGCTCCAAATGCATGGAGCCAACAAGGAGTTCAAAAACAGGGGTATGCTGTGTAAAATAACCATTAGCAAGAGGAGTGGAGTCGATACCCACTACCGGAACAGGTTTAGGCAAATCAATCAAAGGCATAGCTAGAGACATAGCAAATTCCACAGACATGATATTAGTAGAAGACCCTGAATCCACGAAGGCACTGCCGGTAGCAGACCTACCACCAAAAGAGACCTGAAGGGGAAGCAAGATTTTTATTACGTTTCATATTTACGGGAAATACCTGTGCGCCCAAGAGACCTCCCCGATGATCACTTAGGCGCGGAAGTTTTCCGGCTGCTTATTCTTACGCCTAGGACAGGTGTTCACTTGATGCTTGTCATCCCCACAATAGAAGCAGAGACCATTCTTCCTGCGGAACTCTCTACGTTGTCGGGGGGACACGGAGGCCCCGAGTTGCATAGGTACCTCCGAGTCTTCCGTGGAAGAGCGAAGCAACGGGACCTCGGGAGGCATCATGGGGGAGTCAGAGGGGAAAACACAAAAACGTTCAAGTTGTCGTTCCCTGAGACGCCGGTCAAGTCGTACCGCTAAAGCCATAACCTGGTCTAGGGAGTCAGAAGAGGGATAGCTAACTAGCAGGTCTTTCAGGGCGTTCGACAGACCCAACCTAAACTGGCACCTTAAGGCAGGGTCATTCCTCCGAGAAGCTACGCACCACTTCCTAAAGTCAGAACAATACTCCTCAACAGGTCTCTTACCCTGACGTAAGGTCACCAGCTGACTCTCGGCAAAGGAAGTCCTGTCAGTCTCGTCATAAATGAGTCCGAGAGCAGAAAAGAAACGATCAACGGAGGAAAGTTCAGGGGCGTCAGGAGCCAAGGAGAAGGCCCACTCTTGTGGCCCTTCCTGGAGTCGGGACATAATTATACCCACCCGCTGGCTCTCAGAACCTGAGGAGTGAGGCTTTAAGCGAAAGTAAAGCCTACAACTCTCCCGAAAGGAGAGAAAAGTCTTCCGGTCCCCTGAGAACCGGTCAGGCAACTTGAGGTGGGGTTCAAGGGGTGAGGTGAGGGGCACTACCATGGTAGTGTCAGGCTGGTTGACCCTCTGAGCCAGGGCCTGGACCTGTAGGGAGAGACCCTGGATTTGCTGGGCCAGGGTCTCAAGGGGGTCCATAGTAGAGACAGGGACCAGGGTAGACTAGGTAACGGGCTTGTGATTATGTAATGAAAGGGGTAGGGAAACGGACAAGTGAGCCCTAATCTACCCGCCACTCTGTCCCTGCCTACTTGCAACGACCAGCCCTAGGCTACGGGGTACAACTGGGTGGCGGTCCCTACGCTCAGTAAGTGCACGAGACAAACAGACAAGGGTACGCAAAGCTAAGGAAAATGGGGCAGTTGCCCACGGCAACACCGTGAGCAACAAGAGAGGTGAAGGAGCCGAGTCAAACCAGGAGTGTACGAGGTACCAAACGCAGAGCAGAAGAGTAGTCAGTAAGCCAGGGTCAGTATGGAGCAGGATCAAATAGTCAGGAGCTGTAGCTGGGCCAGGAAACCACACAAGAAGAATCACAAGCACTGGAGGAACAGAAAAGGCAGGTATAAATAGACAGAGGGCGGGAGCTAGCTGAGTCTGGCCAGGCTGCAATAGGCTCTCCCACTCCTAAGCCTGCCAGCCTGAGTGGTGGAAGCTGGAGTCAGTCTCAGAGACATAGACTCAGGTGCCGACTGATTACCTATGGGCGTTAACCCCGCTGTGCCTGGCAGATCCTTTACAACTATATACAGGGGTGGGCTATATCTACAAGGGGGGCTTTATCTACGGGGGTGGCTTTATCTACAGGGGGCTTTATTTACAGTAGGCTTTATCTATAAGGGGCTTTATCTACACGGGGGCTTTATCTACGGGGGTGGCTTTATCTACAAGGGGAGCTTTATCTACAGGGGGGATTTATCTACAGGGGGCTTTATCTACGGGGGGCTCTATCTACAGGGGGGCTATATATTGGGGTGGGCTATCTATGGAGCGCCACATACAAGGTTGGGCTATATCTACAGGGGGCTATATACAGGGGTGGGTTATCTATGGCACACTATATACAGGGGTGGGCTATATCTACAGGGGGGCTATATACAGGGGTAGGCTATCTGTGGAGAACTATATACAGGGGTGGACTATATGTGGAGCACTATATACAGAGGAGGACTATATGTGGAGCACTATATACAGGGGTGGGCTATATCTACAAGGGGGGCTTTATCTACGGGGGTGGCTTTATGTACAGGGGGCTTTATTTACAGGGGGCTTTATCTATAGGGGGCTTTATCTACAGGGCGGCTTTATATACGGGGGTGGCTTTATGTACAGGGGGTTTTATCTACAGGGGGGCTTTATCTATGGGTGCTTTATCTACGATGGTGGCTTTATCTACAGGGGGGCTTTATCTACAGGGGGGATTTATCTACAGGGGGGACTTTATCTACGGGAGTGGCTTTATGTACAGGCGGTTTTATCTACCATATTGAGGTGGGCTATCTATGGAGCACCACATACAGGGGTGGGCTATATCTACAGGGGGCTATATACAGGGTTGGGTTATCTATGGCGCACTATATACAGGGGTGGGCTATATCTACAGGGGGCTATATACAGGGGTAGGCTATCTGTGGAGCACTATATACAGGGGTGGACTATATGTGGAGCACTATATACAGAGGAGGACTATATGTGGAGCACTATATACAGGGGCGGGCTATATCAACAAGGGGGCTTTATCTACGGCGTGGCTTTATCTACAGGGGGCTTTATTTACAGGGGGACTTTATCTACAGGGGGCTTTATCTACATGGGGGCTTTATCTACGGGGGTGGCTTTATCTACAGGGGGCTTTATCTACAGGGGGATTTATCTACAGGGGGCTTTATCTACGGGGGGCTTAATCTACGGGGGGCTCTATCTACAGGGGGGCTATATATTGGGGTTGGTTATCTATAGAGCACCACATACAGGGGTGGGCTATATATACAGGAGGGGCTATATACAGGGGTGGGTTATCTATGGCGCACTATATACAGGGGTGGGATATATCTACAGGGGGGCTATATACAGGGGTGGGCTATATGTGGAGCACTATATACAGGGGTGCACTATATGTGGAACACTATATACAGGGGTTTTCAATATGTGGAGCACTATATACAGGGGTGGGCTATATCTGCAGGGGGGCTATACACAGGGGTGGGCTATCTACGAAGCACTATAGGAGGAGCTATTTGTGGGACACTATATACAGGGGTGGGCTATATGGGGGTACTATCTACAGGGGGCTCTATGGCAGGCACAATTTATAGGGGCCACGGTGGGGGTGTGTGTGAGACACAGTGTATGGTGCTATTATAATTAGAGGTGCAATGTATGGAGCTATTATATTTAGGGGCGTAGTGTGTGGTATAAGGAGAACTTTATCTTTATTTATAGGTGTAGAAATGTTGGAAAAGTGAGAAGCTGAAGACGTCTGAGCGGCAAACTGAAGAAATGGTCTGTGACCGGGAGAAATCATCATAGAGGTCTGGACCGGATGGAGAAAAATAACTAGAATCTGAGACGTCACCGGTGAGTCAATTAATGTGATGTTTATTCTGCCTCTAATCAGCACTGTAGTCACTGTATGATGTGCAGCGAGATGATGGGTGGTATGATTATGACATGATTTATTTTTTGTGAAACACAGCATCTCCCAGCATATCCTTACCATTGTTCGGGCCATGCTGGGAGCTGTAGTTTTACGCCATACATACCTATACGGCAGGGATTGCACTAAATTGAGCTGTATTTGTGCTGGTGTTGTATATATGTACTGAGCTTGGTTCTGGTTTTATGTATAGAACTATATTGCTTGCAAAATGTACAAATGTTTTTATGCTCGAGTTACATAAAAAGAAATGTGGAAAATAAATGACATGTCATTGATTGATAGGGAAAACAAACACAGCGAGGGGGAAGGAGATGTCGGGAAAGAGGTTGGGGGGGCACCAAACTGAATCTTTGCCCCGAGTGCTGGTGAACCTAGCTACGCCTCTGCCTCAGGGGCTACTGCATACATGACTTCGCACCAGAAATTCCCCAGAAGGCCAAATGGTGGTCCTTTCTTTCTGAGACCTCCCACGGGCCCAAACGCCAGTTTATCAGCACAGGTGGGGTTTTGCCGCACTCAGGAGAAATTGGGCAATAAAATTCGGTATTTATTCCTTGTGAAAATAAGAAATTTTCAGCCAAAACTACATCTTATTGGAAAAAATTAAAAAACATCTAATTCCCAACCCTATTCAAATATTCTCTGTGCAAAAAACTGTGGGGTCTAAATGGTCACAACACCCATAAATTTATTCCTTGAGGGGGTGTAGTTTCCAAAATGGGGTCACTTCTGGTGAATTTCGATTGCTTTGATACCTATGGGGCTCTGCAAATGCGACATGGCACCCGACAACAAATCCAGCAAAATCTGCACTCCAAAGAACACACAATGCTCCTTCCCTTCTGAGCCCTCCCATGGGCCCAAACAGCAGTTTATCACCACAAATGGGGTATTGCCGCACTCAAGAGAAATTGGGCAACACAATGGGGTATTTTATTTCTTGTGAAAATAAGAAATTTTGAGACAAAACTACAGATTATTGGAAAAAATATATTTTTTTTTAATTCACAGTCCAATTCAAATATGTTCTGTGAAAAAACTGTGGGGACATTTCTAAAAACTGCAGAATATGGAAAATACATATTTAGTAGTGTTTCTCTGGTAAAACCTTCTGTGTTACAGAAAAAATGGAATAAAATTGAAATTCAGCAAGAAAAATGAAATTTGCAAATTTCACCTCCCCTTTGCTTTAATTCCTGTGAAATGGCTAAAGGGTTAAAGAAAACTTTCTAAATGCTATTTTGAATACTTTTAGGGGTCTAGTTTTTAAAATTTAGTGTTTTATGGGGTTTCTAATACATAGGCCCCTCAAAGCCACTTCAGAACTGAACAGGTACCTTAAAAAAAAGGCTTTTGAAATTTTCTTAAAAATATTAGAAATTTCTGTTTATGCTCTAAGCCTTGTAACGTCCAAGAAAAATAAAAGAATGTTCAAAAAACGATGCCAATCTAAAGTAGACATATGGGAAATGTGAACTAGTATTTATTTTGGGTAGTATAACCATATGTTTTACAAGCAGATGCATTTAAATTCAGAAAAATTCTATTTTTTCTAAATTTTCTCTACGTTTTGCAATTTTTCACAAATAAACTCTGAATATATTAAAACAAATTTTACCACTAACATATAGCCCAATGTGTCACGAGAAAATATTCTCAGAATCGCTTGGATAGGTTTAAGTTATTGCCACATAGAGTGGAATATGTCAGATATCAAAAATGGGCCCTGAGCCTTAAGGCCAAAACAAGGCTGCCCTTAAGGGCTTAAAGGGGTTGTCCAGGAAAAACAATTTCTAAAAAGTTTCCCCCAGCTGTGGTTTGCCTTCCCTAATACCCCCTATTAAACTTCTAAGCAGTTCCTGTATGAACTCCATTGTCACTGCTGCTGTTTCTTTTTGTTTACATCCCTTGCTTCTGGTCCTGGCTGTTTTCTGTCTTGTAACCCACCATACCCATGATCCCCTGCTGCATCTGAGGAGACAGCTTACCTTTCTCCAAAGCATCTCAGCTATTTGCATACTGCCACGCCCTCTATGTTCACAGGATAATTCCCTGCTCTAATTCCAGGCAGCTCCCTCCCTGCACACTGTCACACACACTAATAATCATCATTATCCTTTGTGCCTCCATCTATCCCTGATCTAAGTACAGGCACCCATCTCCCTCCCCCACCTCTTTCACAACCTGATAAATGTATTTCTGCCCACTCTACCTATGTCAGACATCTTGGTATACACAATCCAGTCAGCACATTTTCCCCACCTGCTGCTGGGGGCATGTCACTTCTTTTTCCCGCGAACCAGTTTTACCGCTCGCAGGAAAAAAACACCTCCGCCTCCCATTGAAATCAATAGGAGGCGTTTTCGGACGTTTTTTGGCGTGTTTTTCTATGCACTTTCCTCGTCAAAACGTGTAAAAAAACGGCTAAAAATGCCTCCCGTTTTTTCCCGCAACTGGTATAACAGGCTCGCTCGCGGGAAAAATAAGCGACATGCCCTTTCTTCTGGCGTTTGCTCCTCTGACCTCCCATTGACATCAATGGGAGGCAGAGAAAGCATTTTTTGCTGTGTTTTTGCCCGCAGCGCTCAATGGGCGCGGGCAAAAAATGCTGTGGAAAAACGTGGCAAACGGCGTGCAGGCAGATCAAAATCTGCCTCAAAATTCCAGACGTAATTTTTAGGCAGAATTTTCTGCCTGCAAAAAGCTCTGTGTGAACAGGGCCATACAGTGAATCAAACACCAAACACTACTCCAAACATTGGAAAAACGTTTTTTTTTTACATAATTTACTATAAATGTATGTAAGTGTCTCACTATTATTTACTATATATACATACACACACAGATCAAGCAATATAACCACATCCTGATATTAATATGCATAGATATATATATATATTTTTTTGTGTGTGTATATATATATATATATATATATATATATATATATATATATACACGCTACAGTTCAAAAGTTTGGGGTCACACAATTTTGTGTTTTTCATGAAAACTCACACTTATATTTATCAAATTAGTTGCAAAATTACTAGAAAATATAGTCAAGACATTGACATGGTTAGAAATAATGATTTTTATCTGAAATAATAATTTTCTCCTACAAACTTTGCTTTCGCCAAAGAATGCTCCATTTGCAGCAATTACAGCATTGCAGACCTTTGGCATTCTAGCTGTTAATTTGCTGAGGTAATCGGCAGAAATTTCACCCCATGCTTCCAGAAGGCCCTCCCACAAGTTGGATTGGCTTGATGGGCACTTCTTGCCTACCATACGGTCAAGCTGCTCCCACAATAGCTCTATGGGGTTGAGATCTGGTGACTGCGCTGGCCACTCCATATTCTACAGATAGAATACCAGCTGCCTGCTTCATCCCTAAATAGTTATTGCATAATTTAGAGGTGTGCTTTGGGTCATTGTCCTGTTGTAGGATGAAATTGGCTCCAATCAAGCGCTGTCCACAGGGTATGGCATGGCGTTGCAAAATGGAGTGATAGCCTTCCTTATTCAAAATCCCTTTTACCTTGTACAAATCTCCCACCTTACCAGCACCAAAGCAACCCCAGACCATCACATTACCTCCACCATGCTTGACAGATGGCGTCAGACATTCTTCCAGCATCTTTTCAGTTGTTCTGCGTCTCACAAATGTTCTTCTGTGTGATCCAAACATTCGTCTGTCCATAACACTTTTTTCCAATCTTCCTCTGTCCAATGTGTGTGTGGTTTTGCCCATATTAATCTTTTCCTTTTATTAGCCAGTCTCAGATATGGCTTTTTCTTTGCCACTCTGCCCTGAAGGCCAGCATCCCGGAGTCGCCTCTTCACTGTAGACGTTGACACTGGCGTTTTGCGGGTACTATTTAATGAAGCTGCCAGTTGAGGACCTGTGAGGCGTCTATTTCTCAAACTAGAGACTCTAATGTACTTGTCTTGTTGCTCAGTTGTGCAGCGGGGCCTCCCACTTCTTTTTCTACTCTGGTTAGAGCCTGTGTGTGCTGTCCTCTGAAGGGAGTAGTACACACCGTTGTAGGAAATCTTCAGTTTCTTGGCAATTTCTCGAATGGAATAGCCTTCATTTCTAAGAACAAGAATAGACTGTCGAGTTTCACATGTAAGCTCTCTTTTTCTAGCCATTTTGAGAGTTTAATCGAACCCACAAATGTAATGCTCCAGATTCTCAACTAGCTCAAAGGAAGGTCAGTTTTATAGCTCCTCTAAACAGCAAAACTGTTTACAGCGGTGCTAACATAAATGCACAAGGGTTTTCAAGATTTTTCTAATCATCCATTCGCCTTCTAACACAGTTAGCAAACACAATGTACCATTAGAACACTGGAGTGATGGTTGCTGGAAATGGGCCTCTATACACCTATGTAGATATTGCATTAAAAACCAGACGTTTGCAGCTAGAATAGTCATTTAGCACATTGACAATGTATAAAGTGTATTTCTGATTTATTTAATGTTATCTTCATTAAAAAAAACTGTGCTTTTCTTTCAAAAATAAGGACATTTCTAAGTGACCCTAAACTTTTGAACTGTAGTGTATATTTGAAGAATTTTTTCTGATTTATTTTGGTATCTTTCGCCACCTGCCTTTCATTTTGTTTTATTTATTTTTATTACTTTTTTACTGATTTTATTAGCTCTTTGTAATTTACAAATGCTAAATTCTGTATCCTCAGATCCCTATATTTGAAATGCCCTTTCTTTGTCATATATTGCCCTTTTTACAGAAGGTGTAAGCCATGCAGGGTTTAATTTTAGTCTAAAGAACCCATTTAGAAACTCTGCCTTCTCTTAATGCCCTGTGACAAACTCCCCAGTACCCCTATTTAGGGGTCCTACATGTTCAGACCCTGGTTTATTTGCATTTACATACTTGAAGAATTTTTGGGGATTTGTGTTACTTGGCCACCTGCCTTTAATTTAATTAATCTCTTTATCATTTACAAAGCCTACAGCTGTACACTCAGGTTTGTATTTTTCAAATGCTCGTTTTTTGTCATATATTGCCCTTTTTACAGAAGGTGTAAGCCATGTGGGGTTTAATTTTAGTCGTTTATTCTTGTTGCCTATAGGAATAAATTTTGCACTATAATTACCCAAAGTAGATTTTAAAATCTCCCATTTATCATTTGTACCATTATTTGACATTAGTTATTCCCAGTCTATATCCTGAATTGCAGCCCTCATCCTGTGGAAATTGGCCATCTTAAAATAAAGTGTTTTTTCCCTCCCAGTCTGTGTTTGTTTTTACAGTATAGGTAAAATATAACTATATTGTGATCACTATTACCAAGGTTTTCACAAACAGTGATTTTCCCAACAAGCTCTGTATTATTAGAAATGACCAGATCCAACAGAGCTCCACACCTCGTTGGGTCTTCCACAAACTGGGCCATAAAAATTTCCTCCCTTTCGCAGTTGAAGCCGAACCATGACACCAATTAATATCCTGGTAATTTAAATCTCCCATTATTACTACAGTACCAGCCTGTGCAGCCTGCTCCATCTGTTTATATAGCTGACCTTCCATCTCCTCAGTTATATTGGGGGGGTCTATAGATTATACCAAAAGTAATTTTTTCAGTGTTTACCTCCCTTTGTATTTCCACCCATAAGGTTTCAATCTCCTCACAATCTTCACCCACTTTTGTCTCTTTCACACTCACCTTCATATCACATACAGACATACACCACCGCCTTTCCTATTTACCCTGTCATTTACCCTGTCATTTACCCTGTCATTTATCTGGACTGGACTGTGTTCTTGTTGTGCCTGAGGTGTCTGTCTAACCTAGGAGACGGTGATCCCTTGAGTTAATCGCATCACAAAAGATACAGCCTTAAAATATTGAGTCAGTCAAACTACTAAATTGTCAGGTTACTCCTGCATATAAAAGTGTTACATAAGGGGATAGCTGCAAATGCTCTGAATTAACAATATTTAATACTATAAAAGAGGCGTAGCTAGGTTCTCTTGCACCCAGGAAAAATATTTAGTTTGGCACCCCCCTAACTTCTTTCTCAACATTTCCTTCCCCTTTCCCATGTTTGCTTTCTCTACCCATCAATGAGGTATTTTTTTTACATTGTTTTTATGTAACTCGAGCATAAAAACTTTTGTACATTTTACAAGCAATATAGTCATATAAGGTAGTTAACATAACAATATATTAAAAGAAAATAAATGAAAGAGGTCAGTGTCTGACTAAAACAGATTGTATAACTGAGGCTAATGAGACTATGTGAAATAATGAACAGCCTCCTCTTGTAGATAGTGCCACACACACTCCCTTGTAGATACTACCACACAGCCCCCTCTTGTAGATAGGACCACACAGCCTCCTGTAGATATTGGCACTCTCCCCCTCTAGTAGATAGTGCCACCCCCCTTGTAGATTGTGCCAAACACCCCCTGTAGATAATGCCACATCTGCATTAAAGATAAAGCCACACATCCCACCTTATAGATAGTGCTACGCACCTACGCACACACCCCCTGTGGATAGTGCTACACCCCACTCCTCCCTGTAGATTGCACCATTGGGACCCCCTCTGGGAGGATATCCCAGCCAGTGCGCTGGCAATGCTCTCCCCGTTGATTCCGTTACCAGAGGAACGCCTGTCGTTGCGGTCCATGTATGAATAGTGACGTCAGGGGCTTCTCCAGGAGCAAAATTTTGGGCATGGGATTCTGCTCCAGGAGAAGCCACTGACGTCACTGTCTATATTTGGACAGGGACGTCAGGGGCTCCCTCTAGGAGCAGAACATCCGGTCAGAGCGTTAGCAATGCTCTGTCCAGGGATTCTGCTCCAGGCGGAGCCCCTGACGTCCCTGTCTATGTATGGACAGGGACGTCACGGTCTCCCCCTAGAAGCGGAATACCTGGCCAGAGGGTCGGAAACGCTCTTGCTGGGGATTCTGCTTAAGGAGGAGCCCCTGACGTCACTAACCATGTATGGACAGGGCCGTCAGGGGCTCAGTCTTGGAGCTTAATGCTCAGCCAGAGCATCGGCAACTCTCTGGCCGGGGATTCGGCTCCAGGAGGAGCTCCTGACGTCACTGTCCATATATGGACAGCAGCGCTCTGGCCATGACAGTCACTTTCCATATATAGTCGGCAACATTCTGGCCAGAGTTTCTGCTCCAGGAAGAGCCCCTGACGTCACTGTCCATATATGGACAGGGACATCAGGGGCTCCCTCTAGGAGCGGAATACCCGGCCAGTGTGTCGGCAATGTACTCAGCGGGGATTCCGCTCCAGAAGGAGCCATTGACGTTCCTTTCCATTTATGGACAGGGACATCAGGGGCTCCCTCTAGAAGCGGGAAAACTTGGCCACAGTGTCAGGAAACTCTCTGGCCGGGGATTCCACTCCAGGAGGAGCTCCTGACGTCACTGTCCATATATGGACAGCGACGCGCTGTCCAAGACCGAGTCACTTTCCATATATTGTTAGCAATGTTCTGGCCAGGGTTTCGGCTCCAGGTGGAGCCCCCGACGTACCCGTCTATATATGGAAAAGGAGGTCAGGGGCTCCCTCTACGAGCGGAATACTCGGCCATAGCGTCGGATACTCTCTGGCCGGGGATTCCGCTCCAGGAGGGATGAATGGCAGAGCAGGGAACGGATAGTTTCCTGCTCTGCCACAATATTAAATTGTATATGTGTCATTAGGACGGGACTGTCTATGTAAATTCTGGACAGACACAGGAAATTTGGGACTGTTGGCAACTATACCCATGCCACCCGGCCCAGCACCCACCCATTCCTACCCTCCTAGTTGTACCCGGTGCACACTTCTCGCCGGCCCCCCTAGCTACGCCCCTGTCTAGAATACTATTTCTAGAAATAAAGTCATTATACGTACGACTATATTTTAGGTTTACAATATCCTTCTTAAACATTCCTAAATTCAGTTTGATCAAACATTTACAATGTTCTAGAATTTTTAACAAATGAAATAAAAACTAAATTTTTAAAACCCCGGCAACTCTCCGGCCGGGGATTCCGCTCCAGGAGGAGCTCCTTACATCACTATCTATATATGGACAGCAGGAACAAAAACTTATAAAAATGAGTACTTGCTCTGAGACTTTATGTGGCGCTGTTCTTCAGGGAAAATGCAAAGTCTATTTTGTCTTCATGTATAAAAGAGTTTTATACACTATTTTATTTTATACACTATTCATTTTTATTCCTGTTGAATTACCGGCTTTCTTTGAGAGACCCGGGAACAACTCACGGCTGGCAGTTCCGTTGGTGTCTATAACACACGTTGCCTCACTGCACAACTAAAGGTGAGCATAACTACAAATACCGCCCCACCCCCCAAAATAACCTAAGGTCCCAACACAAGAAGCACTTCTCTTTCTTTTTTTCTCCTTATCTAACATATATGGACAGCAGCACTCTGGCCAGAGTCGAGTCACTGTCCATACATGGTCGGCAATGCTCTGGCCACGGATTTTGGACGCCCCTGACGATCCCTGCCCTACCCTGCTAGTTGCGCCAGGGGTACATGCCTCGCCTGTTCCCCCCCCCCCTGGCTACGCCTCTGACTATAATACTATTTCTAGAAATAAAGTTATTATACGTATTACTATGTTTTAGGTTTGCAATATTGTTTTTAAAAATTCATAAATGCAGTTTGATCAAACATTTACAATGTTCTAGATTTTTTAACAAATTAAATAAAAACTTACGTTTTTAAAGCCCCTGTAAAGTACTTGGAGCTCTCGTTTTGAAAAATTAGTTTGAGCTTCAAGTTGTTCAAGTCCTTCTGGGCGATAACAAACTGTTGCCATTTCCAGCTCATCTTCTATTTTGTCTAGATAAAAATAAAAATAAAAATAAAAATAGAAAAAAGTCAATGCATAAATGTAAGATTTTAAATAAAGAATTAAAAATATATTAGTTTAATGTTTAATGAATGGAATTGCATCTTTTTAAAGTAAATCTTTCTACTCATAAAAAACCCCACATAGTGACAGTTAATTAAATTATACGATTTTTATCAAATAAATATAATTTGCAGAACAGAGGATTTCCCTTTAGTATTAGGGCTTGTCCACGCTTTGCGGAATTGCGTCGTTTTTTCCGTCCAGAATTGTGGACGGAAAAAACGCAGCAGAATACAATAGCAGAAAAGTGGATGAGATTGAACGCAACAACTGCTATTTGTTGCGGGATTTACCTCCCCATTGAATTCAATGGGGAAAACCTGCAAAAAAAATAAGTAGCATTTACGCAAATACAATTGACATGCTGCAGAATAAAAGTCTGCACCACAGGTAAACGTTAGCGTTTTTTCCGCTCAGTATTTACTCAGCATGTGGATGAGATTTGTTTTCTCTCATCCACTTTGCTGCTACTGTATTTGCTGCAAATTTTCTGTAATGAAGTCCATTGCAGATAAGCCGCAATATTTAAACAACGTGTGAACTGACCCTAAATCTGCTAAAGGAGGACACAGCAGCTTGTAAAGGGTTCCTCTAAATCTCACTGCATACACACAGACCCAGCAGCAGTCACTGCTGCTTCTTATAACCTCCTCCTCCTCCTCCTCCTGATGCTCCACAATATACAGGAAGCTATCTCAAATTGCTCAAAATAGCAGCAGAGATATTCCCGGGAGAACAGTCCAGTTAGTAGTCGGCGGGATGGTATTGTAGGTAAGGCAAGAAAATTGGTAGTTGTAGGGGATTCTATAATAAGGAAAACTGATTGGTTTGCTGTCTCCCTGCAAGGACTATAGTAGTAATAGTAGTAAAATATAAAAAAAAAACTATATAAATTTGGTATCACCGTAATCGTATTGAGACGCAGAATAAAACTAAAGTTGTCGTTTTTACAGCACGGTGAAAGACTTAAATACAGAACCCCAAAACCAATGTGGCACAATCAGGAGATTGATTAGGAACCAGGAAATAGGAAGATTCACAAGCAAATACAGGTGGAAAGAGACAGGTATATATGCAAGCCCACTGCAGATTGGCAGAAGGACAGAGAAGAGAGATAGGCTCAAAACAAAAGAAGAACTGTCCAGAAGCTAGACAGCATCTCATAGCGACATTAACCCCTCGGCGCACCACGATGCATCTGTACGTCCTGGTGGCCAGTGTCTTAGCACACCAGGACGTACAGTTACTGTACAATAACGGCTGGTCCTCATAGGCTTACTGTCAGAGTGACTGTGACGTCACACTGAGAGTTGGAATACATTACACTACCTAGGTAGTGTAATGTATTCTAGCAGCGACCAGGGCTGTAGGTAAAAAAAAAAAAGTGTAAAAAGTAAAAAAAGTTAATAAAAATGTTTGATCAAAGTGGAACATTTTCATTTTTTTTATTTTTCCTATAATAAGTCTTTTATGAAAATGTTAAAAAAAAAGTACACATATTTGGTATCACCGCATTCGTAACGACCCAAAATATAAAACCATAATGTTATTTTTTCATGCACGGTGAACACCACAAAAAAAATATCCTAAAAACTATGCCAGAATCACAATTTTTTGGTCACCACACCTCCCAAAATATAGAATAAAAAGTGATCAAATAGTTGCATGTACCCCAAAATAGTACCAATAAAAACTACAACCCGTCCCACAAAAAATAAAACCTTACACAGTTTTTTTGAATGAAAAATAAAAAAAGTTATGACTCTCAGAATATGGTGAAACAAAAAAAAATATTTGATAAAAAAGTGATTTTATTGTGCTAATGCTGCAAAAAATAAAAAACGATGTACATGTAATGTACCAACCCGCACAATAAAGTAAAATGTAATTTATAGGGCACGGTGAATGCCTTAAGAAATAAAGAATTTAAAATGACAAACTCAAGTTTTTTTGGTCACCTTAGCTCTAAATAAAATTTAATAAAAAGGTGATCAAAAGGTTGTATGTACGAAAAATTTATACTAATAAAAACCACAGCTCGTCCAGCCAAAAATAAGCCCTCCCACCACTCAATCGACCAAAAAATAAAAAAAAGTTATGCCTCTCAGTATTTGTTGATACTTTTTTTTTTTAACAGTTACTTTGTAAAAGTAGTAAAATTTAAAAAAAAAACTATATAAATTTGGTATCAGCGTAATCATATTGAGACATAAAATAAAGTTAAGTTGTCATTTTTACCGCACGGTGAAAGCGTTAAAAACGAAACCAAAAAAAAAAATGGAGGAATCCGTTTTTTCCAATTTCACCCCGCAAATATTTTTTTTTAAGTCTACCAATAAATTATATGGTGCTTTAGATGGTGTCAATAGAAACTACAACTCCTCCCGCAAAAAATAAGCTGTCACACCACTCTATTGATGGAAAAATAAAAAAGTTATGGTGCTTGGAAAGGGGGGAGTGAAAAACGAATAAGCAAACAAAGGGATCAGCCCTGAAAGAGTTAATTAATTTGTGGGTTATTGCTGTACTCAGGAGAAATTGCTGTACAAGTGTTGGGCGGCTTTTTCTACTTTATCCCTTGTGAAAATGAAAAAAATCAATATTTTAGTGGACAAAAATGTTGATTTTCATTTTCACAGCCTAATTCCACTAAATTCTGCAAAAAAACCTGTGGCGCCAGAATTGTATCTATACCCTAGAAAAATTCCATGAGGGGTGTAGTTACCAAAATGCGGTCACTTTTAGGGGGCTTTCACTGTTTTGGTCCCTCCAGTGCATTACAAACGCGACATGGCACTGAAAAGCAATCCAGCAAAATCTGCGCTCCAAAACCCAAATGGAACTCCTTCCATTCTGAGCCATGCTGCGGGTCCAAACAGCAATTTATTACCACATATGGGGTATTTCCGTAATCGGGAGAAGATGCATTACAATGTTGGGGTACATTTTCTTCTTTATTCCTTGTAAATATAAAAAATGTCTGTTTTTCAGAAAAAAAGTAGATTTTCATTTTCACAGACTAACTCAAATAAATATAGCAAAATACCTATTGGGTCAAAATGCTAACTATACCCCTAGATAAATTCATTGAGGGGTGTAGTTTCCAAAATGGGGTAACTTTTTGAGGGTTTCCCTGTTTTAGCACCACAAGACCTCTTCAAACCCGACATGTTGCCTGAAATATAATCTAAAAAAGGAGGGCCCCAAAATCTATAAGGTGCTCCTTTGATGCTCTATGCCTGTGTTTCAGTCCATTAGCACACTGGGGCCACATGTGGGATATTTCTATGCACTAAATATTAAGTTGCATTTCTCTGGTAAAACCTTCTGTGTTAGAGAAAAAAATTATTACAAATTAATTTCGGCAAAAAAAATGGTGTAAATTTCCCCTCTGGTTTGCTCTATTTCCTGTGGAACGCCTGAAAGGTAAAGAAACTTTCTGAATGCTGTTTTGAATACTATGAGGGGTGCAGTTTTTAAAATGGGGTGATTTATTGGGGGTTTCCAATGTATAAGGCCTTCAAAACGACTTCAGAACTGAATTGGTCCCTGTAAAAATAGCATTTTGAAATTTTCTTGAAAATGTGAGAAATTGCTTCTAAAGTTCTAAACCTTCTCAACGTCCTAGAAAAATAAAAGGACATTCAAAAAAACTATGCAAACATAAAGTAGACATATGGGAAATGTTAAATAGTGACTATTTTGTTATTAATATCTGTTTTACAAGCAGATTCATTCAAATTTAAAAAATGCAAATTTTTGCCAGTTTTCTCAAAATGTTGGTGTTTTTCACTAATAAATATTGCATTTATTGACAACATTTTTCCACTAACATAAAGTACAATATGTCACGAAAAAAAAATCTCAGAATTGCTTGGATAGGTAAAAGAATTCCCAAGTTATTACCACATAAACTAACACGACAGATTTGAAAAAAATCGGCTGGGCAACAAGGCCAAAACAGGCTGCGTCATGAAAGGGTTAAGGGAACAGGTGTTTTCCTAACACTATCCCCCTTCTACGAGGGTACTGAATGGGCAGCGACCCAAGTACGTTCTTCTGGCCCATACCCCTTCCAGTGCACCACAATTCTCTGAATCTCAAACTCCATATCTCCCTCTATCTAAACTGGAGGAGGAAGTTCCTTGAGTGGACCAAATGATGGAAAAAAATTTAGGAGAGAGTTATGAAATACATTATAAATCCTAAAGGATGCAGGAGGAGCAAGACGAAACAACACAGGGTTAATAATTTCAACTATTTCATATGGGCCAATATACCTAGGAGCAAACTTACGAGAAGGCACTTTCAGTTGTAGAAAGACAAACTGTATGACCCACACAAAATACAGCACCCACATTACATTTTTTATTAGCATTTTTCTTTTGAATAACTCTGGAGTTCTTCAGGTTCAATTAAACCTGAGCCCAAACTGTGCACAGTTTATTTTATTTAACTTCCACCTCACGGTTATCGCTAGAAGAGGTGGATAATAAACTGAAACGAGGATGAAAACCATAATTGCAGAAAAACGGTGAGGTATCAAGAGCAACATCGTGGCGATGTATTTATAACAAATTCCGCTAAAGGAAGGTATGAGACCCATTCAACCTTGTTATCAGCAATATAACACCTAAGATATTGTTCCAAGGTTTGATTAAAAGAGAATGACAACTGTACACCAAGTTTTTTACAGAAAGCTCTCCAGAAGCTAGCCACAAATTGTACACCTCTATCAGAGACAATATTTTCTGGAATACCATGCAGACAATCCACTTGACCAATAAATAGTTTAGACAAGGTTTTGGAATCAGGGAGTTGAGGCAAAGGAATGAAATGGCACATCTTACTAAAACAGTCAGCCACAATCCAAATTACAGTTTTCCCTTCGGAGGGAGATGAATCAGTGATGAAATCCATGGACAGATGAGGACAAGGTTTCTGTGGAACAGGCAATTGCAGTAACTCACCCATAGGATGAGTTCGAGGAGTCTTAGCGCGAGCGCAAACATCACAAGCAGAGACATGGGAACTCAGATCACGAGACAAGGACGGCCACCAATAGAGCTGTGAGACCAATTTTTTAGTACCAGTTATCCCTGGATGACCACACAAAATAGAATCATGTAACTCATTGAGTAAACTAAATCTGAACTAAAGAGGTACAAACAATGTCCCTGCAGAAATAGTTTGCGGAGCATGTTGTTGACATTCTTTCATTTCAGTTGCAAGATCGGATGATATTGCAGAAACCACTATCCCCTTATATAAAATAGGTTCAGGATGAAAGTCGGGGACCTATGAGCAGGGCCAGACTGGGACTTAAAATCAGCCCTGGCATTTTTAAGCACACTGGCCCACCGCAGGCCATACACAGTCGCCGGTGTTGGGCTGGAGTACACAAGACCACCTTTCAGCTATACAAGACATGGGGCGATTTATTAAAACAGGTGCAAATGAAAAGAATAGTTCCCCCGAATGAGTGTGTATGAGTCATAAATGTGAGTGGTGTGCGTGCGCATGCGCCCTAGGTGTGAGTTTGGTGCATGCGCATGTGTCCTCGGTGTGAGTGGTGTGCATGCGCATGTGTCCTAGGTGTGAGTGGCACGAATGCAGCATGTGTCCAGCTTGTGGGTTGCATCTGTGTGTCAGGTGTCCAGCATGTGAGTGTGTGTGTGTGTATATATGACTGATTATAAAATTGAAATCATACTATTTAGTTACAGTATGGTGATATTTTAGCATTGTATAATGGTATAATTAGCAATCTTTATACGTCTGTATTAGGCCATGATCACACAATCCGGATTTGATTAGGACTGTCCCTGATTCCACATATAAATCCCTTTTAAATCCACTAACATTCTGCATATATTACAAGTGAATGGGCTATTTTATACCCCATTCACATGCAGCGGAAATAAGTCTGCTTAAATTTATTTCCGCTCCACAAAAAAAATAATCCTCGCGAATAATGAGCATGTTTATTATTCTCGTGGAAAAGCAATGGATGCACACCACTCACACCTAGGATATATCCTCCTCTCTCGCCACTCACACCTAAGACATATGCCACGTTGTCTACACACACCAATGACACATGTTGAACACGCACTACTCACACCTGGCACAGATGCTGCACACACCACTCACATACTAGACACATACCACTCACACACTAGACATGTACCACACACACTACCTACAATATACACATACCGCACACACCACACAAATGCTAACACATACCTCACATAAAACTTACACACTAGACCTATACCACACATACCACTCACACTCACAATGAAAACAACACGCACACAAATGCCACTAATACATTAGGAGAAGACACAAAACTGACACAAATTGCATAGTTCACTCATACAATTGACATAGACTGTTAACACTGCATCAACCAGTCACACTACAAAAATCAATCCAACACTTCTCACATTGCTTTATTTACCTACTTTCTTTTGTAGACTGCTGATTCTTGGGCACTGGCATGCAGGATGCTGGCTGTACATAGTTATATATACCCAGGGCCAGCCCTAGGATAGATTGTGCCCTGTGCGAAATGATCTTTCGGCGCCCCAACCCATCATTAAAAAAAAATGCCCCATAAAAAAATTATAATGCCCCTTTAGTGCCCCCATACAGTATAATAATAAAATTTAATAATATATTAAAACCCCTTCAAGGACACAGTATTTTGTCCTCTAATTGTGCCCACAGTATTATGCCACCTGTAGTAACCCTACACAGTATAATGTCCGCTTAGTGGCTCCCACACAGTATAGTGCCCCCCTGTAGATTTTGCCATATAGCCTCCCTATACACAGTGCCATAATCCCCCACCTCATTTTTGTAGATCGTGCCATACAGCCCCCCACCTCCCCCTTGTAGACAGTGCTATACAGTCCCCCACCTCCCCCTTGTAGACAGTGTCATACAGTCTCAGACCTCCCCCTTGTAGACAGTGCCCCCAAACAAAAACAAAAATTATACTCACCTAGGCCCAGTTCCCATGACGAACTGAGCTATTCCATGACGGGATCCTGTAGCCTAGTACAGAGTTTCCCAACCTTTTGAGACTCGAGGCAGCACTGGAAAAATAAAATTTCCTCAGGGCCCCCCTACCAAAAATTGTTTCGAGAAAGACAGAAAACGGCTAAGAACAAGCACTACACTCGTAGGCTATGTTCACACACGTTTTTTGTAAGGCAAAAAAAATCTGCCTCAAAATTCCTTCAGCAACTGACAGCGTTGTGTGACCTTTTTTGGGTGTTTTTTCTTAAGCTGTTGAAGCGAATGCAAAAGACGCAAGAAAAAAAGCTCAGAACGGGAGCCGCAGCTATTTTCTGCCTCCTATTAACTTCAATTGGAGGTCAGAGGCGGAAACCACTTGAAGACCATCAGCCCCCCACTCACAGTAAAATGACGATCAGCCCGCCACTCACAGTAAAATTACCATCAGCACCCCACTCACAGTAAAATGACCATCAGCCCGCCACTCACAGTAAAATGACCATCAGCCCACCACTCACAGATTCCCCCTGTAGGTAGCGCCAAACAGCCCCTTGTAGGTAGCGCCACACAGCCCCTAGTGGATAGCGCCACACAGCCCCCTTGTGGGTAGCGCCACACAGCCCCCTTGTAGGTAGCGTCAGACAGCCCCCTTGTTGGTAGCTCCAGACAGCCCCCTTGTAGGTAGCGCCACACAGCCCCCTTGTAGGTAGTGCCACACAGCCCTCTTGTAGATTGCGCCACACAGCCCCCTGTAAAGAGCACCACACAGCCCCCTGTAGAATGCGCCACACAGCCCCCTGTAGGGAGTGCCACACAGCCCCCGGTAGGAAGTGCCGCTCAACCCCCTGCTATGGAGTGCCGCTCAGCCCCCTGGTAGGGAGTTCCGCAAAGACCCCTGGTAGGGAGTGCCACAAAGATCCCTGGTAGGGAGTGCAACACAGCCCACAGCCCCCTGGTTGGTAGTGCCCCACAGCCCCCTGGTTGGAAGTGCCACACAGCCACCTGGTTGGTAGTGCCACACAGCCACCTGGTTGGTAGTGCCACACAGCCCGCAGCCCCCTGGATAGTAGTGCCACACAGCCCACTGGTAGGTAGTGCCACACTGTCCACAGCCCCCTGGTTGGTAGTGCCACACAGCCCACCCCTCTGGTTGGTAGTGCCCCACAGCCCCCTGGTTGGTAGTGCCACACAGCCAAGAGCCCCCTGGTTGGTAGTGCCACACAGACCACAGCCCCCTGGCTGGTAGTGCCACACAGCCCACAGCCCCCTGGTTGGTAGTGCCACACAGCCCCCTGGTTGGTAGTGCCACACAGCCCACAGCCCCCTGGTTGGTAGTGCCTCACTGCCCACAGCCCCCTTGTAGTGCAAGGACTACGAAATGACCCTGATAGCTGGCGGGCAACAGACATTTAAAAAAGGACAACTGTGCAGGAGCACACAAAATACCCAGCTTTCCTGGCTATCAAATAAATGTGTGGAAATAAACTAAGATAAAACTTTTATTTAGTCTAGCTAAAGGATTAATCCTTTTAGCTAGATTAAATAAAAGTTATATCTTAGTTTATTTCCACACATTTATTTGATAGCCGGGAAAGCTGGGTATTTTGTGTGTTCCTGCACAGTTGTCCTTTTTTGTAGATAGTGCCACACAGCCCACAGCCCCCTTGTAGATAGAACCCCCCCAAATCTTTCCAGTATAGATAGCGCCACTGTAGCTCCCTGAAGGAGCGGAATCCCCATGTGGCCGGGAATTCCGCTCCTGGAGCGGTGCTTGATGTCTCTGTCCATATATGGACAGTGACATCAGGGGAAACTCCTGAAGCGGAATCTCCGTCCACAGCGTTGCTGACGCTGTGACCGTCGCTTCCTCTCCAGGAGAAGCTCCTGACGTCTGTGTCCATGACGTCATTGGCTTCTCCTGGAGTGGAATCCCGGTCATAGCGTCTGCAACGCTGTGACCGGGAATTCTGCTTCAGGAGTTCCCCCTGATGTCACTGTCCATATATGGACAGAGACATCAAGCAGCACTCCAGGAGCGGAATCTCCGGCCACATGGGGATTTCGCTCCTTCAGGGAGCTACAGTGGCGCTAGTAGAGATTGATGACCTAACACTATTGAAGACTATCCCAAAACACTTTAAATTACACCATGGGTGTGACCCCAAAACGTTTTTAGCTTGGGGTACAGACATGATACATTGTGGTGTCAGAGGTGGAGATGCCAAGATGATGCTTGCACAGAAGGAATGTAGGTGGATTATTACACTGGGAACCATGACCCCATTTGGCCTTAACGAAAAATTAAGTTGTGCTGCCTTTTTATAAGGTTACATCTATCCTCTGCTTAAATTGAAACAGTTCTATTTTCCTTTATTTGCTGTAATTTTTATTATATGTTATTAATCATTTGCTTTTGTGTCTATGTCCAGATCTTGTGAGAGGATTTTTCATAGTGTTCGACATTCGGGTGTCCGTGATGATACACAAACTATGAGAAGCCATCAGACGGGTGTTCGTGATGATGCATAAAACATGAGTGGCCATCAGACATTTGTCTGATCACCTATCAACAAGCCCTGGTTGAGAGATTTATTTTCTCATTGACATTTATTATGCCTCTCGATTTAAAATAATACTGTGTTTTTTTTTAATTGACAGCTCCCCCCCTTCTCCTTGCTCTATTCCTTATATTATTGTACAATATCTTACATTTTATCTGCTTAGATTTACTCGCGTCTTCTTTACATGGTTTCCATGTACTTAACTCACTGTTTTTTATATATTTTATGTGTTTATTGTCTTTGTACACTGAATCGCGATTCATTTATGTTCACAGTACTTTTAATGTCACTCCTTCCCACCCACCCCCCCCCCTTTTTTGGATATCAGCACTATCTCATTAGGTTATTTTAGCCTTAATGGGACTTTATTCTTTGCACATACATAATGTGTTTAGTTTATAATTCTTTAGTCATTTTATTACTGTTCCCTTTATTCGGTCTTTTTTATACTTTACATATTGGGTAGATTTTTCCTGGGATATGTTGAAATTCATTACACATAAACCACTAGATATTACTCTAACTTCAAATTTATATATGTATACTCACGGCATCCTCTTCTCCCTTGGGGTCGCGCATGCTGCGGTGACACTGAGTACTTGCCCCTTTCTTCTCTCATCAATACACAGGCTCTGCGCCTGCGCTATCTCCTTAGAGACGCGTCCTCAGAGATGCGCACGCGCAGTAGCGGTGTGACGACAGGCGATGGAGGGCTCGCGGTCTCAGGTGAATCCCGCGCATGTGCCGTAGACCAGCGGACCTGATATGCCGTAACACACCCGCTGATTACCCAGGACACTAGATATAAATAAGACACAACACATACTGCTCAATACCCCCTGAAGAAGCTGTACATGCGAAACGCGCGTTGGGGAATTGTAATTACTTTGTGGACCACCCCATTCCTTCCATCTCTGTGGGTAAGATTTTCCACTCGGACCCCCGTGGTTTTACCAGGTGGGTATAGACTTATACTCTAGGCTATCCCAGGACATCTCTATTTGACCTATCTTTGGTAGTCCGGGCAGTTTGCCTGTCTCCATGAAGGTTCTGACGTACAAGATGTACCCTTCGCTAAACTACATTGTATGTTTCAGAACCATGATACTATAATAGCACTTACAATTGATTAAGGTGTCCCTTTTAGCTGCTCGGTACATAATTTGTTCTGTGTGTAATATTAACATCTACCCGTGACTGTTCACTTTTTGAGTGGTCCACGTACAGACTGTGTTCTTTAGACCCTTGTTTTTTTTTATACTGTTTGTCTTTTTTATTGTAATAAAATTTATACTATTTTCTATTTACTTATGGCTGTGTGACTCACTGTTCTCTTTTTTTGTTTATGATATATTGGAGTCGGCTATTCTCTATTTACATGGTGGAGGTGCTTTGATACCTAATTGACTGCACCTAACCAGTTACCTGACCTGTGAGACGTATGTTGATAGTGGCGCTAGTAGATAGCAGAGCAGGGAGATACCTCCCTGCTCTGCTATAGTGCCGTTGCTACCGCTATAGCAGCCGCAGCGGCTGCTAGCGGCGCCACCGCCCTCATACCCGCTGTCACCGCTAGTAGCCGCTATGGCTGCTACAGCGGTGGCGACGGCCACTAAGTGAGAAAGTGCCCGGGCGGAAAGGAGAACGCAACTAGTGTGTGTATCCCCGCTGGTAGTTGCAATGGCGCGGGGATACACACACCCGCTTGCGCCCCTCTTGCAGTGTAGCGGCTGGCACCCTGTGCGAACGTATCCAAGGCCGGCCATGTATATACCTGAGATGCCCCCTCCACCACTAAGCCAGTTTATGTGCCCACGAAGCCACTCCACTTTTACAAAGCTCCTCTCATCTGTGGCTCAAATATAAACATAACCTGATGCTCATCCTTTTAACCTTATAGCTCCTATCTACAGTATCTGGACCCCCTCCCACAAGTGGGTTGCTTGCAGATACTCTGAGTGCATCATCCATGTCCTTTACACTCACTTATGCCCCCCCCCTTCCACCCTCATTGTAGAAGGCTGCTTGCAGCTAACATGAAGCTGAAGCAGATAAAGAAATAAACCTGTTTGCGCTACAGCCATCAGCAACATACCTGGGAGGGGATGGAGTCTCCTTCCCCTCGACAGCCAGACTGAAGTGGTGCTCAGGGGGCAGTAGAAAGAGCACGCCCATCACTGATTGGCTGATGCTCAGCTAACCAGCATTAGGTTTGATTTGTACATGCATGTAGACTGAGCAGGTACTGATTGTCCTTTTCCTCTGCGGCACCAGAGATGTGTGCTAATGATCTAGGCATCAGTGCAGAAAACAAGTGTGGAGATGATTAGCTTTAGCTCGGCCAACAAGCACTGTACATCATTTGTGCAGTGCTCCTTCCCATCTGTCACGGCGCGGGGTGTGGACCCACTGGGCCGTACCACGTAGCGGGATAGCAGCTGGCCAACTAGGTACAAAACAATGTCTATAGTCCAGAGGCAATGTAGATAGCAGCGGTGGCACAAATTGAGCATAATATATAGTGCACCAAAATGGCATATCAGTGGAAAATTGTAATTTTCACTCAGCACCAACCGCTGCGCATTAAAACCTTCACACACCATGTCTTAATAGCATGTCGTGGCGTGGGGGGTGATGTATGGAGCCGTCTCACACGCTGAGCTTGCGCCATACGCTGTGCATTACAGCTGACACTCGGGACTAATGGACAGGAACAGCGATCACATTAGTTTCGCAGTGTATTGTACCAGCTATCTATTGACTGCTGGTTCAAGTACCCTAGGGGGACTAATAAAATGTGTAAAAACAAAAGTAAATAGTTATTATTAGTGAAAAAAAATTTAATAAATATTTAAAGTCCAAAAAAAACCTTTTCACATTTTTTCTCTAAAGTAATGTAAAAAAATACACAAAATTGGAATCGCTGTGTCTGTAAAAGTCCAAATTATTACAATATACCATTATTTAACTCGCATGGTGAACACAGTGAAAAATAAAGAATATAAAATGGCAAAATCACTGTTTTTTGGTCACCTTGGCTCTACCAAAAAAATCTCATAAAAAGAGCTCAAAATGTTGTATGTACCAAAAAATTGTACAAATAAAAACTACACCTCGTTCCGAAAAAAATAAGCCCTCACACCACTCTGACGGGAAAATAAAAAAGTTATGGCTCTTGGAAAGCGGTGAGGAAAAAACGAAAAAGAAAAAAATGTATCAGTCCAAAATGGGTTGATTCATTTCTAATGGAAAAAACATTTATGACCACATGTGGGGTATAGTCGTACTCGTGAGAAATTGCTTTACAAATGTTGAGGTGGTTTTTCTCTTTTATTCCTTGTGAAATCGAAAATATTCAACATTTTATTGGAAATAATGTTGATATTCATTTTCACGCCCTAATTCTAATAAATTCTGCAAAAGACCTGTGGGGCCTAAATGCTCACTCTACCCCTAGATAGATTCGGGTCACTTTTGGGGGGTTTCCACTGTTTTGGCCTCTCAGGGGCTTTGCAAATTCATTCAACATGGCACTCGAAAACTATTTCAGACAAATTTGAGCTCCAAAAGCCAAATAGCGCTTCTTCCATTCTAAGGCCCGCTGTGGGTCTAAACAGAATTTTATTACCACATATGGCGTATTTCCGTAATCGGTAGAAATTATTTTACAAATGGGGTGCTTTTTCTCCTTTATTCCTTGTAAAAATTAAAAATGTCTACGTTTTTTCAGAAAAAAAGCAGATTTTTACCTTTACAGACTGATCCCAAGGAATTCAGCAAAACAACTGTGGAGTCAAAATGCTAACTTTGCTGGGGTTCCTCTCTTTTGGTCCCTCTAGTACATTGCAAATGTGACACGGCACTGAAAACTATTCCAGCAAAATCAGAAATCTAAAATCCAAATGGTGCTCCTTCTCTTCTGAGCCCTGCTGTGGGTCCAAACAGAAGTTTATTACCACATGTGGGATTTTGCTATAATCAGGAGAAATTGCTTTACATATGATGGGGTGTTTTTTCTCCTTTATTCCTTGTAAAAATTAAACATTTCTACGTTTTTCCAGAAAAAAAGTAGATTTTCAACTTCACAGACTAATTCCAATGAATTCAGCAAAAAAAACTGTGGTGTCAAAATTATAACTATAACCCTAGATAAATTCCTTGAGGGGTGTAGTTTCCAAAATGGGGGTCACTTTTTGGGGGTCTTTACTGTTTTGGCACCACAAGACCTCTTCAAACCTGACATGGTGCCTAAAATATATTCTAAAAAAAGGAGGCCCCAAAATCCACTACGTGCTCCTTTGCTTCTGAGGCCTGTGTTTCAGTAAATTAGGGCACTAGGGCCACATGTGGGATATTTCTAAGAACTTCAGAATCTGGGCAATAAATATTGAGTTGCATTTCTTGGGTAAAACCTTCTGTGGTACAGAAAAAAGTGTATTACAAATGAATTTTGTCAAAAAAAAATTAAATTTTTACATTTCACCTGAAAGCTGTTTGAAATACTTTGAGGGGTGCAGTTTTCAAAATGGGGTGACATTTTGGAGGTCATTTATGGGGACTTTGAAATTTATAAGGCCCTCAAAGCCACTTCAGAACTGAGCTGGTCCCTGAAAAAATAGCCTTTTGAAATTTTCTTGAAAATATAAGAAATTACTGCAAAAGTTCTAAGCCTTGTAACGTCCTAGAAAAATAAAAGAATGCTCAAAAAACGATGCAAACATAAAGTAGACATATGGTAAATGTAAACTAGTAACAATTTTGTGTGGTATTACTATCTGTTTTACAAGCAGATACATTTAAATTTAGAAAAATGATTAATTTTTGAACATTTTCTCTAAATCTTGGTGTTTTTTTTACAAATAAATATTGAATTTATCAACCACATTTTTTTTACAGTCTCAGAATAATTTGTGATAGGTAAAAGCATTCAAAAGTAATTACCACATAAAGTAACACATGTCAGACTTGAAAAAATCGCTTCGTCCTGAAGGCCAAAACAGGCTCAGTCCTTCAGGGGTTAAGGGAACAGGTGTTATCCTAATAGATATTTTCTCAGGGACTTTAGCAGCAATTTCTCATATTTTCAAGAACATTTCAAAAACCTATTTTTTCAGGGACCAGTTCAGTTCTGAAGTGGCTTTGAGGGCCTTATATATTTGAAAGTCCCCATAAATGACCCCATTTTGAAAACATCCCTCAAAGTATTCAAAACAGCAATCAGAACTTGTTTTAACCCTTTAGGTGTTTCACATTAATTGAAGCAAAGTATAGGTGAAATTTACAAATTTCATTTTTTTTTTTGCCTAAATTAATTTGTAATACTTTTTTTTTCTGTAACACAGAAGG
Source organism: Rhinoderma darwinii (assembly GCF_050947455.1). NCBI lineage: Eukaryota > Metazoa > Chordata > Amphibia > Anura > Rhinodermatidae > Rhinoderma > Rhinoderma darwinii. The sequence continues at coordinate 69,631,835 of NC_134689.1, forward strand.
TTTTACTCGAGAAATGCAACTCAATATTTATTGCCCAGATTCTGCAGTTTTTATAAATATTGCACAGAAAGCCTCAGGCCTCAGAAATATCCCACAGAAGGCCTCAGAAGCAAAGGAGCACCTAGAAGATTTTGGGCCTCCTTTTTTTTAGAATATATTTTAGGCACAATGTCAGGTTTGAAGAGGTCTTGTGGTATCAAAACAGTAAAAATCCCCCCAAAAGTGGCCCCATTTTGGAAACTACACATTCAAGGATTTATCTAGGGGTACACTTAGCATTTTGACCACACTATTATTTTTGCTAAATTTATTTGAATTCGTTTTTGAAGATGAAAAGCTATTTTTTTTCGGAAAAAAGGTGGAATTTTTTAATTTTTACAAGGAACAGGATAAAAAACACCCCAACATTTTTAAAGCAATTTCTCCTGATTACGGCAATACTCCATGTGTGATAAGAAACTTCTGCTTGCCCCATAGCAGAGCTCGGAAGCGAAGGAGCATCATTTGGATTTTGGAGAACTGATTTTGCTGGGATAGTTTTCAGTGCCATGTTGCGTTTGCAATGCACTGGAGGGACCAATACAGTGGAAACCTCCAAAAAGTGACCCCATTTTGTAAACTACACCCCTCAAGAAATTTTTCTAGGGGTATAGTATCATTTTGACCCCACAGTTTTTTTTTGTAGAATTTAGTGGAATCAGGCCGTGAAAATCAATATCAACATTTTATTCCACTAATTCATTGGAATTAGTCTGTGAAGATGCACATTATTGAATTGTTTCCACTAAAATGTAGGAAAAAAGCACCCCAACATTTGTAAAGCAATTTCTCCCAAGTACGGCTATACCCCACATGTGGTCATAAATGTTTTTTTTATTAGAAATTAATTAACCCTTTCCGGACTGATCAATGTTTTGCTTTTTTTTTTCACACCGCTTTCCAAGAGCCATACATTTTTTATTTTTAAGACAATGATGTTAGGGCTTTTTTCTTGCGGGAGGAGTTGTAGTCTCTATATAGTTTTATATAGGTTTTTTTTATATTTTACTACTTTAACAAAGTAAAAACTATTTTTTTTTAAAAACTATTGTTTTGTTTCACCACATTCCGAAAGGCATATTTTTTTTTTTTGGTCGTTTGAGAGGTGTGAGGGATTATTTTTTGCAGGACAAGCTGTAGTTTTTGTTGGTACCATTTTTTGGTACATATAGCTTTTTGAGCACTTTTTATTACATCTTTTTTTAGTTCTAAGGTGACCAAAAAACAGCGATTTTGGCGTTTTAAATTTGTTATTTTTTCCGGCGTTCACCGTGCGAGTTAATAATGTTATATTGTCATAGTTCGGATTTTTACGGACACTGTGACACCAATTTTGTGTATTTTTATTTATTTTTTTTACATTACTTTAGAGAAAAAATAGGAAAAGGTTTTTTTTGGGACTTTAACCCCTTCCCTCTTTAGCCACTTTTGACCTTCCTGACAGAGCCTAATTTTTCAAATCTGATATGTTTCACTTTATGTGGAAATAACTTTGAATGCATTAACCTATCCAAGCGATTCTGAGATTGTTTTCTCGTGACACATTGGACTTTGTTACTGGCAACATTTTCTCGATACATTCAGTATTTAAATGTGAAAATCACCAAAATGTTGCGAAAAATTGCAAAAATTAAAATTTTTCTAAATTTAAATGTAACTGCTTGTAAGACAGGCAGTTATACCACACAAAATAGTCGCTAATTAACATCCCCCACATGTCTACATTAGATTGCCATTGTTTTTTTTAAACATCCTTTTATTTTTCTAGGACGTTACAAGACTTAGAACTTTAGCAGCAATTTCTCACATTTTCAAGAAAATTTCAAAACACTATTTTTACAGGGGCCAGTTCAGTTGTGAAGTGGTTTTGAGAGCCTTATATATTAGAAACCTCAAAAAAGTTCACCAAAGCGGAGATCAAGTATGCAGACGTAGTCAAGAAGAAAACAGAGAGAGGGGTGATGTCTGGAGTCGTAAAGAAGGCCTGTTTTCGGACTTAGGCCCTAGAGACCGTTGATCACCACGTTCTTCCCGGGTTGCCAGAGGCAATAATTATACATGATGGTGGGGTAAGAGAGGCCAACTCTGAGAGAGAGGGAACTAGCCTGATAACGAACATGATCTGCCTCTCTTTTGGTACTACCATTAGGGGGTCGGAGGGTAAAAGATCTTTTAGTTAACCGGTGTGTTCACGGTTCGGAAATGTTATAACCAGGCGATGGGGGGGCTCCTCTTTACATGTAGAAAAAAAAGAGGTCCAGATACTAAAGAGGGTGCATCAGATTAGATCTGTTCACTACATTTATTAATGTGTAAGTCCATACAGGGCAAGGTTTTCTCAAGTTATGCTTGTTTATGTACAAAAATGTTACTGATTTTATATTGTATTGCCATATGTAAAGATGTTTTGCTAATGAGACAGAATGGATGGGGATCTTGCAGACACGTCCATCATCCTCATAGCCAAGACGTCAACATTCCATAACAGTTATTGGTCTGGTTATCGTTACGCTGATACCTATATCACAACTAAACCATTATGAAAGTTATTTCCTGGAATGTAAAGGGACTTAAATCCCCCAATAAAATGATTACGATTCTGAGGCAACTGAAACGTTTAAAACCAGATGTGGTATTCCTACAGGAGACCAACTTGGATATCTCAGATTTTGAGCGTATGAAAAAACTGTGGGAGGTATCTGCGGATCCCCGGCGGTAAAGAAGGGGTAATGATTCTGTTTCATAGAAATCTAGCCCGCAAAATTTTATCCCAAGAAACGGACACAGAGGGTACATGGTTACAAATTCATGTGGAGGTCAGCGGGAAAAATCTTAGTTTTTACAATGTTTATGGCCCTAATGGGGATAATAAGGTGTTTTATCGAAACTTAGGTATGAAAATTCAACAAGATCAACAAGTTAACAAAATAGTTGGGGGAGATTTTAATTCCGTGATGCATGTAGGTGAAGATAGACAGCGAACAGTTAGAGATGGGATCCCCCAGAGACTATCGGATATACGGTCCTACCTCCATTTTTACAATTAGCAAATCTTAGAGATGTATGGAGAGAAGCTCATCCGGATAGTAGAGAATACACTAATTTCTCACATGTACACCACTCATGGTCACGCATTGACTATCTATTTTGTACGGCACAACTTTCGGGAAGGGTGGCGGATTTGGGGATAGGATACATACTTCTTTCAGATAATACCCCGATAACAATCTCCGTAATGGATACTCACCCGAGGGGTAGCGATTTCCTATGGAGGTTCCCATCCTTTTTGCTTAAAGACGAGACATTTGTGGAAAAAATGAAAGGGTAGTGGATGGAATTTGCACTTGACAATGAGCCTCACAAGGAAACATCTGCATTATATTGGGCCACGGCTAAAGTGGTCATGAGAGGTAGATTGATAGCTTATGTGAGTACATATAGAAAAAAGGTGACACAATCCTATAAGGCAGCTAGCTTACATCTTAGATCAACATATACTACCCATATGTCCTCTCTTTTAGATTCGGATAGGAAGAAATGGAATGCTGCCAGACAAGATTATGAGCTGTGGTTGGATAGGAAGGAAAGAATTTACAGAGCACACTTTGAAACTGACTTGTTCCGCTATGGAAATAAGTCGGGGAAACTCCTGGCACAGCTAGCAAAGGGCAGGTTTTCTTCCTCTCAGATTTTAGCTATGAAAGATAGGGAGGGAAAAATTCAGAGGGGGCCGCGAGAGATAAATTCAATTTTATGTGATTTTTACAAGGAGCTTTATAGAGAGGGAGAGTCCGATTCAGGGGACGGAACAGCTTTTCTTGACTCCATTAGTCTCCCATCCCTTACTTCAGATCAGATGGGTCATCTTAATGAAGATATCTCGTTGGAAGAAGTTAGTAGAGTGGTTAAAAATTTACATAATAGCAAGTCCCCGGGTCCGGATGGGTTTAAGGGGGAATTTTACAAGGCTATGTTAGACCAAATTGTTCCTACGTTGTTAGACTATTACAATGGGGTATTGAAATCTGGCACACTGCAGGCGGGTTCTAATATGGCTTATATCAAAGTTTTGCCAAAGCCAGGGAAAGATCTATTGAATCCAGGATCCTATAGGCCCATCTCGCTTATAGATCAAGATCTCAAAATCCTAACAAAAATTATGGCAGAGAGGCTGGCGATCCTGATGACCGATCATATTGGTAGGGTAGGGTTTATAAAAGGGAGATCGGCAGTAGCAAATCTTCGTAAGTTATTAACGGTTTTAGACAGGGTGCGTCACCGTCCTCAGCCAGGTGAATCACCGGCACTGCTGACACTTGATGCTGAATAGGCGTTTGATAACGTGAGGTGGCGTTGGCTGGGGATGGTGATGGACAAAATGAATGTTATGGGAAACATTAGGACTATTGCGGGGACTTTACGATTCCCCGAAAGCTAAGGTACACACTCCTGGCTTTATATCGGAAGCATTCATTTTGGAAAAAGGTACCAGACAGGGATGCCCATTGTCACCCTTACGCTTTGATTTGGCCTTAGAGCCCCAGGCTAGATTTTTGGAGTCAAGCAATGTATTTCAGGGCATACGAGTAGGGGATCAGGAGGTACGGTTTACTTTGTTTGCGGATGATATCCTGATATTTATGTCAAATCCCGAGGGGTCTGTTAGAAAAAATAAATGAGTTTGGGGAGTTTTCAGGATAGAAAATAAATATATCAAAAAGTGAACTACTGGAATTGGATCATCCACATTCCAATGACTATTGGTCCAGAGCAGGGATTCCGATCCAAACAGCTGCTTATTACATCACATACCTGGGCATTAGAATAGGGAGGACACCGGACACTCTATACACGCTAAATTACAACCCACTAATATCCAAGATTACACAAGAACTACATAGGTGGCAACACCTTCCACTCACATTTATGGGGAGGTGTCACTTGGTAAAAATGATGAGCTTCCAGAAACTCCTTTACCCCTTACAAACCCTGTCAATCCTGCTGAAACACATAGATACAAAAATATTGCACACGGCTTTCTCGTGCTTTGTTTGGAATGGAAAACACCCCAGAGTAGCATTGGTTAAGCTAATGTACTCTAAGGAAGAGGGGGGGGGGGATACATTTTCCAAGTGTCCGGGGCTGTAATTTAGTGTGTCTGTTCATACATATGTTGGATTGGATACATGGCACTAGCCACTTTTCAAATTGGGAGCTAGAACAACAATTGGTGGCCTCTTGGAACCTTAAGACATTATTGCACACTAGATACTCTAAACTCCCTTCAGATGTTGAGCACTCAATATTACTCAGAGATACCATTGCAACTAGGAAGATCTGGAGAAAGTTATTTAAGGTACCGTTTTTGCTGTCAAAAAGGATGCTGCTATGGGGCCATCCAGAATTCCCGCAGGGGACACACAATATTCTCTTTAGAGAGTGGAGGGAAAAAAACATATGGACATATGGAGATTACAACACCCTTGTGAACGGGAGTTTTTCTGCTGTTCATCCACGTATTCTTCTTTATCCCGTATAGATCTGGCCTTGGGGAATGTGGGTATGATGCCCTTAGTTAATCAGGTGGAGTATCTACCTAGAACGTTATCAGATCATTCTCCCATTAGGGTCACGGTTGATATTAATAACCAGAGTCCCCAACGCCCCTAGAATCTGGAAGCTGAACCCTTTCTGGTTGACTTTGGTTGATGGGCAAGGTTTCATTGACCAAAGGCTAGAGGACTATTTTCAAATTAATTGTGGCTCTTCTTCTATTCCCTATGTATGGGATGCAATGAAGGCGTATTTGAGAGGGCTGTTTATGCAAGCAATTAGCAGGCACAAAACAGCTACTAGGGTGGAGAATGCGAGATTACATGAAGAAATGAGTAAGGCAGAAGCGGCATTTATTTTAAATCCTACTGTGGTGCAGCAAATGAGTTTGCGAAGAGCACAAGAGGCACTTAATTTACATCTGTTAGCTGTAGCGAGCAGAAAACGGCAGTTTTTTGCACAGAATACCTTTGAAGAAGGAGAAAAGGTTGGTCATATGCTAGCAGTGGTAGCAAAGGCACAACAGGGGGTAACACATATCACTGCTTTAAAAACGGCGGAGGGCCATTTAGTTACAGAGAACTTGGAGGTTGTAAAAGTTTTGAGAGACTTTTATTCAGACCTATATACCTCCAAGGTGCATCCATCTACATCTGATATTTATACATTCTTAAATAAAGCAGAGCTCCCTAAGCTGTCAGGAAGCGCCAAGGCACTTCTGGATTCTCCACTCACGTTGGAGGAACTGGAAGAAGCGGTCAAACAGATGGCTAATGATAAGGCACCTGGAGCGGACGGGCAACCAGTTGAAATTTATAAAAAATACTCTGAGGTGCTCTTGCCCAAATTATTAGAAGTATTTAATTATTCATTGGATTGTGGTTCTTTGCCGGCTTCTATGCAAGAAGCCATTATTGTGGTCTTGCCGAAACCCGGGAAAGATCCTCAATTAGCTGATTCTTATCGACGGATTTCATTATTAACATCTGACGTTAAGATTCTGGCAAAGGCATTAGCTCTGCGGTTGAATGGTGTTATTTCTAACATTATACACACCCGAATCAGACCGGTTTTATGCCTGCTAGGTCGACAGCCATGAATTTGAGATGTTTATTTTTAAATCTTCAGCTGAGGGCAGACAATGTAGGCGAAAGAGCCATTTTTTCACTGGACGCTGCCAAAGCGTTTGACAGTGTGGAATGGCAATATCTTTGGTGCCCCTTGGAGGCTATGGGTTTTCGACCATCTTTTATAGAATGGATTAAGGTCCTGTATTCTTGCCCTACAGCCAGAATACAGGCAAATGGAGGATTGTCTCCCCGGTTTGCTCTTGAAAGAGGGACTAGACAGGGATGCCCATTATCGCCCCTCCTGTTTGCCGTGACAGTAGAGCCCTTGGCAGAGCGCATACGTGTGTCAGACGATATTAAGGGCTTCTTGTATGGCTCGGTGCAAGAAAAGGTAGCGCTTTATGCAGATGATATGCTTCTATACTTGGGGGATGTGGGTAGCTCTCTGGCAGAAACAATATCCCTAATTGAGAAATTTGGGGCATTGTCTGGGTTTAAAATAAATTGGGATAAATCCCATCTGCTCTCTGTGGATTCAATGTGCTCTATACCAGGGGTGCATGGGGTACCTGTAGGACGCGTTAAACATCTTAAATATTTAGGGATCAAGATCTCGACCTCCCCTTCTGAATATGTTGCTCTCAATTTGCAACCCGTTCTGGTCAAATGTAAAATGAAAAGAATAGCTTGGTGTAAATTACATCTGACAGTTTTGGGTAGGGTCAATCTTATTACGATGATCCTAATGCCACAATTATTGTATATTTTACATAACTCCCCTGTATGGATCTCATTACGCAACTTTTATTATATTAATGCACTTTTTAGGGACCTAATATGGCGGAAGGGTCGCTCAAGAATTAGATTAGAAATTCTACAGCGCGCAAAACATGATGGTGGTTTGGCCCTACCCAACCCTTGGATATATTTTCTTGCCTCCCAATGTCAGCACTTTAAGGGGTGGGGGGAAATTATATCAAAGGGATCCAATGGATCGATTCTACAGGCACAGTTTGGATCATCTGTTTTATTCTCAGTTTTGGAGGCAGGTCACTCTATGTTGGCGGGCAGGAATACAACCACATATACACTAATGCGTAAAAAGTATGGGATAAGGTCCGAGCTATTAGAGATATGGGGGTTTGCACAATTTTTATACCTTTATGGGGGAATAAGGCATTTCCGGAATTCTTCTCTCTTGAAGGATTTGAGGTTTGGAAAGCAAGAGGCATCCTTTATGACTCACAGTTGCTCCAGGAGGATGTATTTAAAACTTATCAACAGATCCAAGAGGAGTTTGAATTACCTCGAAATTCCCTCTATCAATACTTACAGATAAGACATGCTTTTGATGCCCAGAAGAAGGCGGTGGATATGGCAATACACGCAGATGGGGTGTTGTCTGTTTTACATACCGGGAGTATTACATCGGGGGTTATTTCACATATTTATCAGTTGTTGATCAGTAAATTTTTTGATAAATACCCCCTGATGGCTTCTAAAAAATGGGAAAGAGATATGGGTCCCATCTCTGAAGAACAATGGATAGATATTATGAAAGCAGTTCCGAATATTTCTCTTAGTGAGGCTGGGCGCCTTTCTCAATGATATATTATCCATAGAGTATACAGGACTCCTAAATTTATTTTTCATATTGGGGTAAAGAGTCATTCGAAATGCCCCAGATGCGCGGAAGAGGGGGCTGACCACAGTTAACCACGTACTGGATGGATGTACTGAAGGTGATTCAGGAGGCCTATGGACCTGTGTTGCAAGGGACTCCTATGGAGTGCGTTTTGGGATGTATTAGGGACACCCCACCCTCTACTTTGGAGCGGTTGGCTATTGTAAGGTTGCTATATATAGCTAGAAAACTAATTGCACTACATTGGATACAAGGCGCCCCGCCGACTAGGAGCGAATTCATTGCAAAAGTGAATAAAATGATTGTTTTGGAAAAGGTTGTCTATGTAAAGCGCAAAACGCTTAACAAATTCGAATCCATATGGGGACCATGGGTAGGGTAATGGAATCTGTATTATAAAATGTATTCAGGGACTCTGTATGACCGTCAGCCTTTACACGGTATTGGGGTTATGTATATAGATGTGGGATAAGGAGAAGGGGGGAAATAGAGAGGATTAAATATCTGCCATATATTATATCTCTTTTGTATTATACATGCTTGTAGATGATTAAGCTACTTGACATTTGGAAAATGATCTGTCCCATGTACCTTGTATTTTGTAAATAATGTATTCGATATTTGGTACAATTTCTATTTCATATACTATCTAATTTGGAATTTTGTGACGGTGCCTGGGGGGAGGGTTTGGGATAGGGTTTGTTTAATATGTTTAGTACTATATAATTTGGAAACTTCAATAAAAAAATTATCTGATTTAAAAAAAAAAGAAACTACACCACTCAAGGCATTTATTAAAGGGTGTAGTGAGCATTTTCACCCCACAGGTCTTTTCCATAAATGAATGCACTGCGGATGGTCTAAAGTAAAACGTTAAATTTTTCCGCACATATGCCAATTCAGTAGCAAGTATGTCGTGCCTAGCTTATGCCACTGTAGACACACACCCCAAATTGTTAAAAGGGTTCTTCCGGGTATGGCGGTGCCATATATGCGGAAGTAAACTGCTGTTTGGGCACACTGTAGGGCTCAGATGGGTGGGAGCGCCATTTGGCTTTTGAAGCGTAGATTTTGCTTGGTAGTAGTTTTGTTTGAGTACTGCTGGTGTTTCCGTTTATAATGTGGGGGCATATGTATTCTGGGCAGAGTACATCAGGGACATAGTCAGGTGGTATAATCTTGGGATAAACAATAAAATAATCCATAGATGTGTGTTACGCTGTGAAGCAATCCTTTCTGCACAGGCTGGTGTCACACTGATAAATGGTGTCTTTACTTATCCCCCTCTTTGGTCCACACTCGGCACCTTTGCAGTTTGGGGAATTTTGCTAGGAAGTGTTGTCCTGGTATAATACGGGTGTCCGCTCTTCTAGCAGATATGTTTGGGCCCTACCCTTCCTGGTTCCCTAATTTTAGGGTCCCGATAAATCGCCTCTTGAAACAGACGAAATGTTCCCCTCTGATCTGCACAACCCCATATTTTGTATTTCCTGACTTATGGAAGCATTGACTAATTTTATTTTTTCATAGACATAGTGGTATAAGGGCTGTTTTATTTTTTTGGGAAGTGACGAGCTGTAGTTATTATTGGTACCATTTTGGGGTACATGCGACTTTTTGATCACTTTGTATCCTACTTTTTGAGAAGCAAGGTGACCAAAAAACAGCAATTCTGGCATAGTTTTTTTTAGGGTTTTTTATACAGCGTTCACCATGCGTTATAAATTACACTACCGTTCAAAAGTTTAGGGTCACTTAGAAATCTCCTTATTTTTGCAAGAAAAGCACAGTTTTTTTCAATGAAGATAACATTAAATTAATCAGAAATACACTGTATACATTGTTAATGTGCTAAATGACTATTCTAGCTGCAAACGTCTGGTTTTTAATGCAATATCTACATAGGGGTATAGAGGCCCATTTCCAGCAACCATCACTCCAGTGTTCTAATGGTACAATGTGTTTGCTAACTGTGCTAGAAGGCTAATGGATGATTAGAAAACACTTGAAACCCCTTGTGCAATTATGTTAGCACCGCTGTAAACAGTTTTGCTGTTTAGAGGAGATATAAAACTGACCTTCCTTTGAGCTAGTTGAGAATCTGGAGCATTACATTTGTGGGTTCGATTAAACTCTCAAAATGGCTAGAAAAAGAGAGCTTTCATGTGAAACTCGACAGTCTATTCTTGTTCTTAGAAATGAAGGCTATTCCATGCGAGAAATTGCCAAGAAACTGAAGATTTCCTACAACGGTATGTACTACTCCCTTCAGAGGACAGCACAAACAGGCTCTAACCAGAGTAGAAAGAGAAGTGGGAGGCCCCGCTGCACAACTGAGCGACAAGTACATTAGAGTCTCTAGTTTGAGAAATAGACGCCTCACAGGTCCTCAACTGGCAGCTTCATTAAATAGTACCTGCAAAACGCCAGTGTCAACATCTACAGTGAAGAGGCGACTCCGGGATGCTGGCCTTCAGGGCAGAGTGGCAAAGAAAAAGACATATCTGAGACTGACTAATAAAAGGAAAAGATTAATATGGGCAAAAGCACACAGACATTGGACAGAGGAAGATTGGAAAAAAGTGTTATGGACAGACGAATCGAAGTTTGAGGTGTTTGGATCACACAGAAGAACATTTGTGAGACGCAGAACAACTGAAAAGATGCTTGAAGAGTGCCTGACGCCATCTGTCAAGCATGGTGGAGGTAATGTGATGGTCTGGGGTTGCTTTGGTGCTGGTAAAGTGGGAGATTTGTACAAGGTAAAAGGGATTTTGAATAAGGAAGGCTATCACTCCATTTTGCAACGCCATGCCATACCCTGGGGACAGCGCTTGATTGGAGCCAATTTCATCCTACAACAGGACAATGACCCAAAGCACACCTCCAAAGTATGCAAGAACTATTTAGGGAAGAAGCAGGCAGCTGGTATTCTATCTGTAATGGAGTGGCCAGCGCAGTCACCAGATCTCAACCCCATAGAGCTGTTGTGGGAGCAGCTTGACCGTATGGTACGCAAGAAGTGCCCATCAAGCCAATCCAACTTCTGGGAGGGCCTTCTGGAAGCATGGGGTGAAATTTCTCCCGATTACCTCAGCAAATTAACAGCTGGAATGCCAAAGGTCTGCAATGCTGTAATTGCTGCAAATGGAGCATTCTTTGACGAAAGCAATGTTTGAAGGAGAAAATTATTATTTCAAATAAAAATCATTATTTCTAACCTTGTCAATGTCTTGACTATATTCTAGTCATTTTGCAGCTCATTTGATAAATATAAGTGTGAGTTTTCATGGAAAACACAAAATTGTCTGGGTGACCCCAAACTTTTGAACGGTAGTGTACATGTTAACTTTATTCTGCGGGTGAGTACGATTCCGGCAATACCTAATTTATAGCATTTTTTTATGTTTTACAACATTTTGCACAATAAAATTTCAGAATTTATTTTTTCTGTTGCCATGTTGTGAGAACCATAACTTTTTAATGTTTTCATCGACGGAGCTGTATGAGAGCTTGTTTTTTTGTGAGACGAGCTATAGTTTTTATAGGCACCATTTTTGGATACATGCCACTTTTTGATCAGTTTTTGTAAATTTGTGGCAAAGTGACCAAAATCCCGATATTCTGGCATTATTTTTAACTTTTTTTTTTACCCCGTTCACCGTGTGGAATAAATAACATAATATTTTGATAGTTTAGGCCGTTACAGTTGTGGCGATACCAAATATGTATGGTTTATTTTTATTTTTTAATAATAAAGGACTTGATAAGGGAAAAAGGGTGATTGTGTTTTATTTTATTATTTAAAACTTTTATTATATTTTCTACAACTTTTTTTTCACTTTACTTTAGTCCCACTAGGGGACTTGAAGGTCCAACTGTCAGATTTTTTTTCTAATACATTGCACTACCTACGTAGTGCAATGTATTAGATCTGTCAGTCATTCACTGACAGCAAACCGATTAGGCTTCGCCTCTGGGCGGGGGCCTAATCGGCTTCCGTAAGGGCAGACAGGAGCCCATTGTTAAGTCTCCTGTTGTCATAATAGCAGTCGGCAGTTGTGCGATCTGATTGCTGCATCTGAGGGGTTAATGGCAGGTATCGGAGCTAGCTCCGGTTACTGCCATTACAGGTGGATGTCAGCTATAACATACAGCTGATATCCACCACTGGTGACGCCTGCTCATCTCCTGAGTCGGCGCCATCTTGCCGGCGGCTATGGAAGCCTTTCAGGCCCCGCTTCCGGGCGGGAGCTGGAAATTTTCTGTGCTAGGCACACCGGGAGGCCAGTATTAGGCTACCGACACCCCGGCGATTTCATTGCTGGGGTGTCGATGAGCTGCAAACACCTTAAATGCAGCGATCGCTTTTGACAGCTGCATTTAAGGGGTTAATGGCGGAGATCGAAGCTTACTTCGGTCCCCGCCATTACAGCAAGATGTCAGCTGTAAAATAAAATGGGATGATGGCACCGACTAAACTTCTGAGCCGGTGCCATGCATTTGTCGTAAGTATACAACATTTTGCGGGAAGGACTGGCTTTCCATGACGTATACTTACAACAAATGTCGGGAAGGTTTTAAAAATTTATGTAATTTTTTTTCACTAATTATAACTTTATTAACTTTTTTTTTTACTCATATTATTAGTCCCCCTAGGGTACTTGAACCAGCGATCATTAGATCGCTGGTACAATACACTGGAATACTAATGTATTGCAGTATATTGTCATTTTTACAGGCTCCTTTAACAGCGCAATCTCTGTTCCTGTCTGTTAGTCCCGGGTGTCAGTTTTAGTATACAGCTGACACTTGCAGCGTATGGCGCGGGCTCAGCGTGTGGGCCCGCTCCATACATCACCCACCCGCACCACGACATGCTATTAAGTCGTGGTGTGCGAAGGGGTTAATGCGGAGCGGATGGTGCAGAGTGAAAATTCAAATTCTCCACTGATAGGCTATTTTCAGTTTGTGCCACTGAAGACAAATACCTCATATAATGTTAATCGGGTTCTCCCCGGTATGCCAATGCCATATCTGTGGACGTGAACTGCTGTTTGGGCACGCAGTAGGGCTCAGAAGTGAGGGAATGCCATTTGGATTTTGGAACACAGATTTTTCTAGGTAGTAGTTCTGTTTGGGGTTTTACAAGTATTTCAGTTTATAATGTGGGGACCATGGCCGGATTATCATTGATGCTTCTGGAGCACCTGCTCCAGGCCCACCAGTCTCTAAATGGCTCAGGGGGGCCCCAGGCATATTTTTTATATTTTTGCATTTTTACTTCAAAACTGCTGCACACTTAGCATGATTTCTGCATAACTGCATTGTTTCTAAAACGGTTCTACACAATTACAAAAAAAAAATCTGCCTTTTTTCCGCAATTTTGCTCAAATTGCGCTAAAACAGCGACAAGGAGAGGAGCAGTACCTTTGGTGACATCATAGTCACATGACAAACGTCCTAAATTCCTAAAAAGGGTCTTACTCCTAATGTATCTCTATGCAGGGAGAAAAGATACAAGGATGCTTCAGTGAGAGGTTGAAGGTACTGAGTGGTCTGAAAAGGAGATAGAGCAGTGTATGTGAGGAGGGGGCTACATGGAGAGCAGTATGTGAGGAGGGGGGCTACATGTGGAGCAGAGTATATGAGGAGGGGGGCTACATGGGGAGCAGTGTGTTAGGAGGGGGCTACATGGGAAGAAGTGTATCTGAGGATGGGAGTACATGGTGAGCAGTATGTGAGGATGCGGTACATGTGGAGCAGGGTATGAGGAAGGGGGCTACATGGGAGCAGTGCTAGGAGGGGGGCTACATGGGTAGCAGTGTGTGAGGAGGGGGTACATGGGGACCTGTGTGTGAGGAGGGGGGCTATATGGGGAGCAGTATGTGAGGAGGGTGGGTACATGGGGAGCAGTGTATGCGAGGAAGGCGGCTACATGGGTTGCAGTGTGTGAGGAGGGGGGCTACATGGGGAGCAGAGTATGTGAGGAAGGGGGCTACATGGGGAGCAGTGTGTGAGGAGGTGGACTACATGAGAAGCAGTGTGTGAGGTGGACTACATATGGAGCAGTGTGTGAGGAGGGGGCTACATGGGGAGCAATGTGTTTGAGGAGGAGGTACATGGGGAGCAGTGTGTGTGAGGAGGGGAGTACATGGGGAGCAGTGTGTGAGGAGGGGAGTACATGGGGAGCAGTGTGAGGGGGTACATGGGAACAGTGTGGGAGATGGGGGGTACATGGGAACAGTGTGTGAGGAAGGGGTACATTGCGAGAAATCTGTGCGAGAGGGGTGCATGGAGAACATTCTGGAGAGAGGGGCATGAGCGGCAGTCTGGGGGCACTGGAGGTGCATCGGAAGCTGTGGGATGCTTGTTTAGTGATGTGTTGTAAGTAGTGTGTGTGTATCTAGTGCTTATGTGGTGGAGTGTATGCACTGTCTGTGTGTGAGACATGTGAGTGGTAAATAGAGGGATCTAATCTGAGGATCTGATGTTTAGGTGTCTTTTTGCCAGTCTGAATTTATTTAGGGGACAGAATTCATTTTTTAAAAAGGACCTGTCAACCGATACAGAACCTAACATTCCATTTACATATATTACCTTTACCCCTTTTCCTCCCTGTTTTCAGCATGTGGCTCCACCCAGGAAGATTCACTGTAGTTCACGCCTTGTTGGCTAACTACAGTGAATTACCATATTGGACGCCTAAAGTACAGATCATTATTACTTAGGAACAGGGAGAAGAACAAAAAGAAAAACATTGCTGGAAACAGGGAGGGAGTGGGTTAAAGGTAATATATGTGAGTTGGATGTTAGGACCTGGTTACAGGTCCTCTTTAAGTCTAGCCTAGGATTAAATTAGGGGGTCCAGTTTTGGGGTCTGATTTAATTTTGCAGAAGTGCAGGGTCAAAGATGACTCAGTAGAAAACTCTGCAGTCATCAGGACACAATATCCAAGCGCCCTGGACCGGATGAAGAAGAAAAGTAAAGAGAACATTTTAGAAAAAAAAGTCATCTGTTAGTCATTGAATGTGGTAGGTATGTAGTTTGTCTGTAAGTGCAGTTTAGGGTCTGCTACACAAATCACCACAGAACTGTTCAGAACCCATAAGGGCATGTTCAGACTTTGCCGAAATTTGCCACTTCCTGGCCACAGCGAAATCCTTTAGCAAATCCGATAAGTAAGTACATGCCCTAAGATGAAATCAAGAAAACCACCTGAAATTAAACGTTTTGGGAAAGGCTGTCCTTCATACCTCTGATGGGATATCAATCTGTTTTTGATATAAAGTATACAGCTTTTAGGCTGAGCAACAATAAAATAGTGTGCAATACAGTCGTAATAAGATGTCAGGTGCAGACAGAGGTCCAACTGTCTATAAATGAAGACAGCTGATAAATAAGACTGTACTGTATAAGGAATATATTTATAGATTGAGGGTGTTGGAAGGGATATGTTTGCATGTTTGCATGTTTATGGAAAAACACTTCTCTCTCTTTGGCTGTGTGGGTCACATGTCAGTGGGGTGAAATGTGGTTTATATTTATACTTATATATGTATATTTGTACGTTTTTGAAAGCAATAATTAAAAAAAAGAAGTCAGGTGCAGGACTACAACAGGAGATGGCAGTGCTGGAGGATGGGTCCTAAGAGCGAGTGTATAGTAACTATAACGGTTCTCACCGGTTTGTTCGTGGATCCTCGTTGTCGTCTGGGAGATGGTGCTAGGAACCCAGGCAACGCTTGGCACAGCGGGTAGAGGCAGTCGGAGGGATAGACAGAAGTCAGGACAGGCGGCAGGCGTCGTAACGGGTATGGCAGCAATAGGTCAAGGCAGGCGGCAGACGTCGTAATGGGTATGGCAGCAATAGGTCAAGGCAGGCGGCAGACAAGGATAGTCAAGTTCAAGCAGGGGTCAGTAACTGGAAATCCAGACAGAGGCAGAAGGAACGGAAACAGGGAAACTAGGGCACAGGGAACTCACGAGGAACTTGGTTGAACAAGCAGGGATGGTAGGGAGGAGGAACCTTAAATAGGAAGTTCAGAGAATTAAGGCGTGCGCTGGCCCTTTAAGGCAGGACTAGTTAGCGCGCGCGCCCACTAGTGACAGCAGCCGCACATCGGGGATGCCGACCGCGAAAGGAGGAGATAGCTGCACTCACATGACGCCGTCCAGGGCCAGCAGAGCGTCCGGACCGGGTAAGTGGGGCTCGGGACGAGCAGCTGATGAGGGAGGGTGCCGGAACCAGAGCGGAGGCCGTGGGAACGGCGGGGAACAGAGCGGCAGCCATTACAGTACCCCCCCTTTACGCCCCCTCTTTTTAGGCTTGCCTGGAAACCTTCGCTCAAAGTTCTTGATGAGAGCTGGGCCGTTGATATTCTCCACGGGCTCCCATGATCTCTCCTCAGGACCATAATCTCTCCAGTCCACTAGGTACCATAATCTCCCCCGTGATCGTTTGACATCTAGGATCTCTTGAATTTCAAATTCGGCATCAGCCGCCGGTACAGGATGGATCGGAATTTTCTTAGAAAATCGGTTGGGTATGGTGGGTTTTAGAAGAAATGTGGAATTAGAGATTTTTAGGAACTGAGGAAGGTGAAGTCTAAAAGTTACTGGATTAATTTGTTTAGTTATTTCATAGGGGCCCAGAAACCGAGGAGCTAGCTTGTAACAAGGAGTCTTCAGGCGTATGTACCGGGTGGATAGCCAGACTTTCTCCCCAGGAAGGAGCTGCGGCAGTATCCTACGTCTTTTATCTGCGTCTCTCTTAAACCTGGCTACAGCCTTGTGGATGGAGTCCTTGGCCGTCTACCAAATTCGTAGAAAGTCGCGGTGGACCGTTGGAACCTCAGAAGGCACAGAAACTGGTAGAGGAATTCCTGGGTGCTGACCATACACCAAGAAGAAGGGAGAAGAGCGGGTAGATTACCCCGTATGGTTGTTGTAGGCATATTCGGCACATGGAAGCAGACTTGCCCAGTTGTCTTGTCTCGGAGACACAAAATTCCTGAGGAAACCTTCAAGTATTTGGTTTATCCGCTCTACTTGACCATTGGATTGGGGATGGTACGCGGAAGAGAAGTCTAGTTTGACCTCCAGCAGTTTGCACAAGGCTCTCCAGAACTTGGATGTGAACTGAACTCCTCTGTCAGAAACAATGTGCTTAGGAAGACCATGCAGGCGAAAGATGTGCTCGACAAACAGTGTTGCCAGTCGGGAAGATAACGGAAGGCCTGAGAGAGGTATGAAATGCGCCATCTTGGAAAAGCGATCCACCACAACCCAGATTACGGCACACCCAGCATAACTAGGCAGATCGGTGATGAAGTCCATGGCAATGTGCGACCAGGGAGAGTCAGGCACAGGCAGGGGGTGCAAAAGGCCAGCAAGTCTTGAATGGGAGACTTTTTTTTTAGAGCAAGTGGAGCAGGCAGAAACAAAGTCTTTAGTGTCTTGAGACATGGAAGGCCACCAGTACTGATGACCAATCAAATTGAGAGTCCTTTTGATGCCAGGGTGCCCAGAAACCCTGGAGGCATGAACCCAACACAGAACACAATCCCTTTGCTTAGGGGGTACGTAGTTCTTTCCTCGGGAATGTGTACCACTTCAGCAGGAGCAGCGATCACAATACCTCTCGGATCTATAATAAACTGCGGCTGGGCTCCTGGTCTGTGGGGTCAAAACAGCAAGATAAGGCGTCAGCCTTGGTATTCTTTCCAGCAGGTCTGTAATGAAGCTGAAAGTCAAATCTGGAGAAGAATAATGCCCACCGAGCTTGACGAGAGTTTAGGCGTTGAGCAGTTTGTAAGTATAGGAGGTTTATATGGTCTGTGTAAACGATGATGGGGTGCCGTGCACCCTCAAGCAAATGTCTCCATTCCTCCAGGGCCAATTTAATAGCTAAAAGTTCTTTATCTCCAATTCCATACATTTTCAGCGGATGTGAACGATTTGGAGAAAAAAAACGCAGGCCACGAGTCTCCCTCTACAAGTCTTCTGGGACAGAATAGCTCCAACTCCCACAGAAGAAGCATCGACCTTCAGAACAAATGGTTTGGTGGAATCCGGTCTATGTAGGACTGAGGCAGAAGAGAAGGCAGCTTTGAGAGCTTGGAACGCGGCTTTGGCCTCCGCGGACCAGTCTTTAGCATTAACCCCTTTTTTAGTCAGAGCAGAAAAAGGAGCCGTCATAGAGGAGAAATTAGGAATAAACTGGCGGTAATAATTTGCGAATCCTAGCAGGCGTTGGACCGCTTTGAGTCCTTGCGGATGAGGCCAGTTGAGAATTGAGGACAGCTTGGCTGGATCCATTTGAAGACCCTGGTCGGAAATTACATACCCCAAGAAAGGCAGGCTGGTTCTCTCGAAGAGGAATTTTTCTAGCTTGGCAAACAGGGAGTTCTCTCGCAGACGCTGTAACACTTGGCGCACATGCACACGATGGGTTTGAATATTGGGGGAGAAGATTAAAATGTCATCCAGGTATACCACCACACAGCTGTACAACAGATCTCGAAAAACGTCATTAACAAAGGCCTGGAAAACCGCAGAAGAATTACAAAGTCCAAAGGGCTTGACAAGGTATTCAAAATGCCCATCACGAGTATTGAAGGTGGTTTTCCATTTGTCTCCCTTGCGGATACGGATGAGATTATAAGCTCCACGAAGGTCTAGTTTGGTGAAGATCTTCGCCCCCTGTAGCCGGTTAAAGAGTTCTGAGATCAATGGTAGCGGTACTTGTTCTTTAACGTGGTATTGTTTAATCCTCGGTAATCAATACAAGGACGCAGGGAGCCGTCTTTTTTTCCCACAAAGAAAAACCCTGCGCCAGCAGGAGAGGAGGACTTACGGATGAATCCTCTCTCCAGATTTTCTTGGACATACCTAGACATGGCCTCAGTCTCGGGCAAAGACAAAGGGTAGACTCTACCTCTGGGCGGCGTGGCGTTGGGGACCAGATCTATGGCACAGTCGTATGGCCTGTGAGGAGGCAGCGATTCAGCTTGTTGTTTTCAGAAGACACCCGAGAAGCATTTGTATGGAGTAGGAAGTCCTGCTGAGTCAGGTTCTGCAGACTGAGGCTTAGGTGGGCGAATAGATAGCAGACAATGTTGGTGACAGAAGTCACTCCAGTGGGTAATTTGACCTCCAGTCCAGTCAATAACAGGAGAGTGCTTCTGCAACCATGGTAGACCTAGAAGCAAAGGGTTCAGAGAGTTCTTTAACACATAGAAGGAGATACGTTCCTGGTGCAGCGCCCCTTTTAAAAGGAGAATGGGCTCGGTGACGAGATAGATAGTTTCCTGTAGGAGCCTCCCATCTACAGAAGCAATGGACAACGGTTTGGTGAGTATTTGCACCGGGATTTGGTAGCGATTTACCAAGGACTGGCGCAGAAAATTCCCAGTGGATCCGGAATCAAGGAAGGCTTGAAAGCCGAAAGTGGTTCCTGCAAAGGACAGCTTCGCTGGTATGGTCATCTTCTGAGAGGAAGGTTTTCCACCTAGGGTAGCCTCTCCTACTTGCCCTAGGCGTTGGAGTTTTCCGGCCTCAATGGGCAGTCCCTGAGAAAGTGCGTTTTTCCACCACAATACAGACATAAATTGAACTTGCGTCTATTCTGGCGCTCCTCAGGCGTGAGTCTTGTTCTCTCCACCTGCATGGGTTCATCCGACCGGGAGGTAGATGAGGCCAGAAGAGGTCTTTGGAAGGTTGGTGCCGATCGTGAAGTCCGATTGCCTCGAGCAGATTCCTGTTGTCTCCCACGGAAACGTATATCTATACGATTAGCTAGTGTAATCAAGTCATCCAAGGACGGTGGAAGGTCTCGGCCTGCAAGTTCATCCTTGATTCGGCCCGCCAGACCCTCCCAGAAGGTAGATACCAAATTCCACTGGAGTTCTGTAGCCAAGGTGCGGAACTGAATGGCATATTGGCCTACAGTGGAGGTTCCTTGTCGGAGCTTAAGTAGGGAGGACGCTGCAGAAGAGGCTCGGCCCGGTTCTTCAAACACCCTTTTAAAAGTAGAGAGAAAATTCTGGATGTTGTACATGATGGGGTCGTTTCTCTTCCACAAGGGCGATGCCCAAGCCAGCGCTTCACAAGACAGCAGGAACAGGATATAGGCCACCTTAGCCCGGTCTGAGGAAAAATATTGTGCCATAACTTCAAAGTGGATGGTGCATTGGTTAACAAATCCCCTGCAGGTCTTGGGGTCTCCCTCATAGCGAGCAGGCGTAGGTAGGTGAAGTCCGGGACTGTAGACAGGAGCTTGTTGCGGTGGTGGTGGTAGTATCAGAGGCGCTGGAAGTGCTAGTTCGTTCAGGCGAGTGGACATGTTCTGCAGAAGCTGGAAAAGCTTATCTTGGCGGACTCATTGTCTAGAAAGCTCCTGAGCCATATCAGCCGTGTCCGGCAGGGCTGTGTCAAGGGGATCCATGGCTTGTTCAACCTATAACGGTTCTCACCGGTTTGTTCGTGGAGCCTCGTTGTCGTCTGGGAGATGGTGCTAGGAACTCAGGCAACGCTTGGCACAGCGGGTAGAGGCGGTTGGATGGATAGGCGGAAGTCAGAACAGGCGGCAGGCGGTGTAACGGGTATGGCAGCAATAGGTCAAGGCAGGCGGCAGACGTCGTAACGGGTATGGCAGCAATAGGTCAAGGCAGGCGGCAGACAAGAATAGTCAAGTTCAAGCAGAGGTCAGTAACGGGAAATCCAGACAGAGGCAGAAGGAACCTAAACAGGGAAACTAGGGCACAGGGAACTCACAGGGAACTTGGTTGAACAAGCAGGGATGGTAGGGAGGAGGAACCTTAAATAGGAAGTTCAGGGAATTAAGGCGCTCTTAACCCTCTAGTGACAGCAGCCGCACATCGGGGATGCCGACCGTTGAAGGGGGAGATGGCTGCACTTACCTGACGCCGTCCAGGGCCAGCAGAGCGTCCGGAACGGGTAAGTGGAGCTCGGGACGAGCAGCTGATGAGGGAGGGTGCTGGAACCGGAGCGGAGGCCGTGGGAATGGTGGGGAATGGCGCGGCAGCCGTTACAGTAGCGTGTAATTAACCCATTTACGTTGAAGGACGGATATATCCGTCTTATGCAGGAGCTAGTTCCCGCGTAAGGGCGGATATATCCGTTCTCTGATCGCGAGGGTACCGCCAGTGTACCCATGCGATCAGAGTCAGGAGCACGGATGTTATACATAGCCAGGCTCCTGCCCCAACTGCCGGAATCAAAGTGCTCTCCGATTCCGGCAGTTTAATCCACTAGATGGAGCTGACAATAGCTCCCTCTGTCACCCCATCGGCACCCCCACAAAGAAATCACGGGGCGCCGTTGGGTATCCATGGCAGCCGGGGGCCTAACAAAGGCCTCCAGGTCTGCATTCAGCAACTGCCTATTAAGCCAGTTTTACACTAACAGGTAATAATGCTATACTAAATATAACAAAGCATTATATCTGCGATCTAAAGATCACTTAGTGAAGTCCCCTAGTGGGACAAAAAAAAAAAAAAGTTAAATAATTAAATAAAAATTATGAAAAAAAAAAGATTACAGTAAAAATAAAATAAAACCACTTTTTTTATTAGTAAAAGTGTCAAAACAAATAACACATATATTGTATCCCCATGATCGTAATGATTCGAACAATAAAATTAAACCACCAGATGAACGCCATACAAAAAACACCAAAAACTACGGCAAAATTATTTTTTTTCTCCTATTCCCTCCATAAAAAATAAAATAAAAGGTATAATAATAAGTCCCATGTACCACAAAATAGTACTTATAAAAATTACGCCTTGCCCCGCAAGAATCAAGCCCACATACGGCCACATTGACGGAAAAATAAAAAAGTTACGGCTCTTGGAATGCGGCTATGTAAAAACAAGTACGTTTTTTCTAAAAGGGTTTTTATTGTGCAAACGTAGGAAAACATATAAAACCTTTTATATAATTGGCATCCCCGTAATCGTGCCGTCCAATAGAATAAAGGTAACATGTTATTTACACTGCATAGTAAACGCCGTCAATTTATAACGTGAAAATCAAGGCTGGAATAGCTGCTTATTTTCAATTCTCTCCTAAAATTAAGTTAATAAAAGTTAATTTATATATTATATGCATACAAAAATGGTTCAAATGAGAAATACAACTCGTCTCGCAAAAAACAAGCCCTATGTCGACGGAATAAAAAAAAGTTACGACTCTTGGAATGCGACCATGAGAAAACAAAAAATAATCCTTGGTCAATAACGCGCAAAATGGTCTGGTCGTTAAGGGGTTAAAAGAAGTCCTTAGGCCTCATGCACACGGACCGTAGCCATGTGCACGGCCGTGATTTTCGGGTCGGCCGGCCACGAAGTGTCAGCTGCGATCGGCCCGCAAATCACGGGCTGTGCACATGGCCGCGGCCATTATTTTCAATGAGCCTGGACCACAGAACACGGCCGTAATAAGGCTTGCCCGTTCTTTCTGCGTTCCGGGCTCCGGGGCCACAGTCGTGTGCATGGCCCCATAGGAATGAATGGGGCTGCAATTCTCCCATGGATTTTTGGTGGAATTGCGGCCGCAAAAGCACGTACGTGTGCATGGGGCCTTAGTGTATTTTATGTTCTGTTATGAGCACTGTATAGGGATATCATTACACATGACATGGTGATATTATTTGGACTTTGTATGGAGGTATTATTTGAGTACTGTAGGTATTCATTCAGCATTACTTGCTTTTAAACAGTATTATATAGATGCTGTATTACATTATTATTAGGCATTGTATAGGTATTATTTGCACATTGAACGTTATTATTGTGTTTGTTTGTTATTATGTTGGTATTGTATGGCATTATTATTTCTATATAATATTGTAATAAAAAATGTAGCAAATTGAGTACATGAGGATGTAATTTGACAGCATTAGGCTCTGTTCACTTATGCATTGGAGGCTCTGTTAGGAGCCTCCGTAGCAGATCCGGATGAAATTAAAGTAACAATAGCGCAGCATGCTGCGCTATTGTTTCCAGTAAAACCACGGAAACCCCTACAGAAAGCCGATGGAAACCATTAAAGTTGACGGGTTCTGCCGGCCGCCGGTGGTGTCTGTGGTGCAATGGAACTGTTGCTTTCGGTATTCCCTTGTTCTACTTCTCTGATGGAGTAGAACAGGTGTGAACCCAGCCAGAGATGTAAATATGTCCCTGCCTAGTAAGGCTTTGTTCACATCTGCACCAGGGTCCCGTTCTGACGTTCCGTCGGAGCTTCCCGTCAGAACGGGACCCTTACTGAAACAAACGGAAACCATAGGTTTCCGTTTGTGTCACCATTGATTTGATCCGGTGCCAATGGTTTCCGTTTCTTTTAGTTGTGCAAGAGTTTCGTCATTTTGACGGAATCAATACCGTAGTCAACTCAATGGTGACGCAAACGGAAACCTATGGTTTCCATTTGTTTCAGTCAGGGTACCATTCTGACGGGAAGCTCCGACGGAACGTCAGAACGGGACCCTGATGTAGATGTGAATAAAGCCTAAGGGTATGTTCACACGGCCAAATTTCAGACGTATACGAGGCGTATTTTGCCTCGTTTTACGTCTGGAAATACGGCTCCAATACGTCGGCAAACATCTGCCCATTCATTTGAATGGGTTTGCCGACGTACTGTGCAGACGACCTGTTATTTACGCATCGTCGTTTGACAGCTGTCAAACGACGACTCGTAAAAATACAGCCTCGTCAAAAGAAGTGCAGGACACTTCTTTCAGACGTTTTTGGAGCTGTTTTCTCATAGACTCCAATAAAAACAGCTCCAAAAACGGACGTAAAAAACGCAGCGAAAACGGCGCGAAAAACGCCGCGAAAAATGCGAGTTGGTAAAAAAACGTCTGAAAAGCAGGGTCTGTTTTCCCTTGAAAACAGCTCTGGATTTTCAGACGTTTTGGTTGACTACGTGTGAACATACCCTTACAGTGATAATGTGCTGAAGAAAGACGCAAAGTATAGCAGGTAGGAGCCAGGTAGTTAATTTTTATAGTGCAAAATTCTGGAGTAGGATAAGAGTTATGTGTTTTAAGCTAGAGTATATATTGTCAACCGTATAGTTTAAAATGTGTAAGTAACTTTATTATTATTGTCTGGAGTTGGTGAAGGTCCCCAAGTTAGTATATAAATTAACTGCTCCATATCCAAGACATCCTTAATCTTGCCCTGGTGAGGGTATATGTAAGCTGTGCGGAGTACATCAGGGCATAATTAGAGGGTATAATAATGGAGTAAATAAATAATAATCAGCAGATATGTAGCCAGTGTCGCACTGATAAATGGTGCCCAATTGAAACGTCCGTGGTCGCTGAACTCCTTCCATCCAGTCGACGCCCTTCTTTTCAGAGATGTCTGCACATACGGCCGTCCTGTTCCACAGTGACCACCAGGGTGCGCTCGCGAGCTCAGTCCAGACTTAAAGAGAACCTTTCACCTCCCCATACATGTGCAGCTGAATGCAGCATGTAATGGGGAGGGCTGCACAAACTCTGGGGCAATTTTAAAAAACATTCTACCTCCCTCCGTTATTTAGATATTGGTTCCGTTATATTTGGCGCCCTATATTTAAATAACCCCCTGAACAGTCAACGGGGCGTGTACTGTCAAGGGGGCGGGTTACTATGGCTGTGATATTGTCCAATCAGATATGGACAGTGTTACAGCAAAAGCGAGGAGAGAGAGAGAGAGTGTGCGCGCCCGCGTGCATGCTCTCTCACTCCTCAGCTTTGAAGATCAGTCTTCTGCCGAACAGGCAAGGGGGCGTGTCTCTGCTACGGACAGTGTAAGCGCTCCTCAGCTCTTTTAACACTGTCCGTAGCAGAGACACGCCCTCTTGCCAGTTCGGCAGACAAAGTAGAAGACTGATCTCTCACAAGAGCTGAAGAGTAAAAGAGCATGCACGCGTACGTGCACACGCTCCCTCCTCGCTTTTGCTGTAACACTGTCCATATCTGAGTGGATAGTGTCACAGCCATAGTAACATGCCCTCTTGACAGTAAATGCCCAGTTGACTGTTCAGGGGGTTATTTAAATATCAGGCGCCAAATATAACGGCACCGATATCTAAATAACGGAGGGAGGTAGAAAAAAAATGTAAAGTGCCCCAGAGTTTGTGCACTCAGCTGCACATGTATGGGGAGGTGAAAGGTTCTCTTTAAGAAGCCATGCAGGTGGGAGATTGGGCTGATTGTGGTTTCCGGGAGGGGTTGTAGTTTTTTTTGGTACTATTTTGGGTTACATGCAACTTTTTGGCGCATGGCAGTTAACTGTCAAAATCCAGACGTAACTGCATGTCAAGATGCGGAAACTTACTGCACACCTTGACGTGCATTAACACCAAGGTGCGCAAAGGGGTTAAGTACTATAGGTTTAGAAAATATGGTTTGTAGTTGTACTGAAAATTGGCTCAAGGACCATATCCAGAGAGATGTGGTCAATGATTCCTACTCTGAATGGTCACAAGTTATAAGTGGTATACGCCAGGGTTCCGTGCTGGGGCCACTATTATTCAACTTTTTTATTAATGATATAGAGGATGGGATTAATAGCACTATTTCTATTTTTGCAGATGACACCAAGCTATGCAGTTGTCACGGCGCGGGGTGTGGACCCACTGGGCCGTACCACGTAGCGGGATAGCAGCTGGCCAACTAGGTACAAAACAATGTCTATAGTCCAGAACGGGTACCTGAGGCAATGTAGACAGCAGCGGTGACACAACTTGACTTTCACTGTAGATGGCACAGTAGATGAAGCGGAAGACACGACATGACTCTCACTGTAGATGGCACAGAGGCACGGTAGCACAGGATACAGGGTACAGGCAGCAGGAACGGGTGACACTGGGAACTGGAAAACACTGGGAGACCATTTGCAAGACAAACTATAGGTAGACAACAACGCTTAGGCAAGGATCAAGTGGGCAGAACCCTTTTTATAGTCCAACAGCATTCTGGGCTAATTATTGACTAATGACAGCTGGACGCGTACTGGCCCTTTAAGGCCGTGTGCGCGCCCTGCGGGAAACAGTCCCAGAACCCGGAAGTGAGTGCCAGCGTCTCCCTGGAGGGAAATGACGCCGAAAACACAGATGTCCATGGCCGGGGCCGTCAGAGGGTAAGTCTGAACGACAGCCCTCGGCCATAGACTTTACTGTAGTGTTGTTCAGTCTATGGGAGATGTTCGTAAATTGCAAGCTGATTTGGCACTGGGAGAGTTACTCGTTGAGAAAGTTCTAGGTGTACTTGTAGATCATAGACTAAATAACAGCATGCAATGCCAATCAGCTGCTTCTAAGGCCAGCAAGATTTTGTCGTGTATTAAAAGAGGCATGGACTCGTGGGTCAGGGATATATTATTATCACTTTACAAAGCATTAGTTCGGCCTCATCTAGAATATGCAGTTCGGTTCTCATTATACCATTTTTTTTATAACACAAAAAGTTTTATCAGAGAAACGCAACTTAATACGTATTGCCCAGATTCTGCAGTTTTTTTAGAAATATCCGACATGTGGCCCTAGTGCGGTAATGGACTGAAACACCAGCCTCCGAAGCAAAGCAGCACCTAGTGGATTTTGAGGCCTCTTTTTCATTAGGCACCATGTCCGGTTTGAAGAGGTCTTGTGGTGCCAAAACAGTGGAAACCCCCCAAAAGTGACCCCATTTTGGTAACTAGACCTCTTGAGCAATTCATTGTAGTTTTCATGTTGGGCATGCGGCTTTTTGATCAGTTTTTATTCTATTTTTAAGTGGCGCGGTGACTAAAAAACAGCAATTCTACAATTGTTTTTTTATTAGATTTTTTTTACAGCGTTCACGGTGCGCTATAAATGACATATTCACTTTATTCTGCAGGGCAATACGATTACGGCGATACCAGATGTTTATAGTTTTTTTATGTCTTATGGCGTTTGCACAATAAAATACGTTTTGTAAAAAATCATTCACTTTTTGTGTTACCTTATTCTAAGAGCCATAACTTTTTTATTTTTACATCAATAAAGCCGTGCGAGCACTTATTTTTTGCGTAACGAACTGTAGTTTCGATCAGTACCATTTTTAGCTACATGCAACTTTTTGATCTCTTTTTATTCCATTTTTTGGGAGGTGAAGTGACCAAACAATTGTGATTCTGGTACGGTTTATTATTATTTTCTTTTACGGCGTTCACCACGCAGGATAAATAACGAAATAATTTGTAGTTCAGGCCCTTACGGACGCGACGATACCAATTATGTATAGTTTATTTGTTTGTTTATATATTTTTATTAATAATAAAGGACTGATAAGGGAAAAGGGGGTATTTTTACTTTTATTACTTTTAAATCTTTTATTTTCTTATTTTTACACATCTTTTTTAACATTTTTTTTACTTTATTACTTTGTCTTATTAGGGGACTTGAGGGCCGGAGGCCCTGATCGCTATTCTAATACACTGCACTACATGCGTAGTGCAGTGTATCAGAGCTGTCAGCTACTCACTGACAGCAAGCATAGTGGGTCCTGACTTCGTGGCATAGTTTGGTGTCCGGTTGCTATAGTCACCATCGCCGGCCACTATCGTGTAGCAGGCAGGCGATGGCAGCTTAAACCCTAAAAATCAGTGATCGCTATTGAACACGGCTTTTCAGGGGTTAATCAGCGGGGACACAGCGATCGGTCCCTGCTGTAGGAGCTGTGACAGCTGCTGTACGAGACAGCAGCTGTCACAGCTCATGTATGTGACGGGAGGATGGCCGAAATGGCCGTTACTCCCAAGACGTACTATTAGGTCATTACTTACATGGCTTGGCATGCTATCAATGAGGTTATTAACCCCTTCCCGCTCCTTGACATATTATTCCGACATGATGAGCAAATCTTTCGCGTTCAGTTACGAAATAGTATGTCACGGGAGGAAATGTCATGACGGCCCTCCTTCCGCCACACACACAGGAGCAGCCTCGTACAAAAGTAGCTGCAGCTCCTTCCCCAGGGACCGATCACTGTTCCCGCCGATTAACCCCTCAGAAGATGCATTCAATAGCGATCACGGCTTTTTAGGGGTTAAAACACCATTGGCGTCCCGAGACGTGATTGCAGGTGCCGATGGTTGATATGGCAACCGGAGGCATAACAATGGCCTCCGGCTATGCCAACTATGGGAGCCTAGTAGGTCCTGACAAAGGTAAGAACCACTCTGCTTGCTGTCAGTGAGCAGCTGCCAGCTCTAATGCACTGAACTATGCATGTAGTGCAGTGTATTAGAATAGTGATCAGGGCCTCATGCCTTTAAGTCCAATAGTGGGACAAAAAAAAAAAAGTTGGATAAAAATAAAAAAATAAAAGTTTTAAGGTAATAAAAGTAAAAATACCCCTTTTTCCCTAATCAGTCCTTTATTATTAAAAAAAAATATTTAAATAAATAAATAAACTATACATAATTGGTATCGCTGTGTCAACGACGGCCTGACCAACAAAATTATTTTGTTATTTATCCCGCGCGGGGAACGCCGTAAAAGAAAATAATAATAAATCTTACCAGTATCAAAATTATTTGGTCACTTCACCTGCAAAAAAATTAAAGAAGAATAAATCAAAAAGTCGCATGTACCAAAAAATGGTACTGATCAAAACTACAGTTCAATACGCAAAAAACAAATCCTCACATGGCTTTCTTGATGAAAAAATAAAAAAAGTTATGGCTTTTAGAATATGGCAAACACAAAAAGTAAATGATTTAAAAAAAAAGTATTTTATTGTGCAAACGCAACAAGACTAAAAAAAAACTATAAACATATGGTATCGCCGTAATCGTATCGCAACACAGAACAAAATGAATGTCATTTATAGCGCACGGTAAACGCTGTAAAAAAAAATGAATATAAAATAATAGTAGAATTGCTTTTTTTTTTAGTCACCAGGCCTCTTAAAAAAAAACAAAAAAAAAAACTGATCAAAAAGTCGCATGCACCACATGAAAACTACAATTAATTCCTCAAAGGGTCTAGTTTCCAAAATCTGGTCACCTTTAAGGGGTTTCCCCTGTACTACTACCTCAGAAGCTCTGCAAATGCGAGATGGCGACCAGAAACCAATCCAGCAAAATCTACATGCCAAATAGTGCTCCTGTCTTCCTGAGTCCTGCCATTTGTCCAACCAGCAGTTTATGACCACATATAGGGTATTGCCGTAATCGGGAGAAATTGTTTTTCAAATGTTGGGGTGTTTTTTCTCCTTCATTTCTTGTAAAAATCTAAAATTTGCACCTTTTATGGGAAAAAATATATCATTTACAATTTCACAGCCTAATTCCACCAAATGCAGCAAAAAACCTGTCGGGTGTAAATGCTCACTATACCAATCAATAAATTCCTTGAGGGGTGTAGTTTGCCAAATGGGGTCATTTTTGGGGTGTTTCCACTGTTTTGGCACCACAAGACATCTTCAAACCTGACATGAGACCTAAAATATATTCTAATAAGAAGAAGGCCCTAAAATCCACTAGGTGCTCCTTTGTTTCTGAGGCCTGTGCTTAAAGGGAATGTGTCGCAAATTAAACCTTTTTTTTTAAGTGTCGTTACTTATTTCTATTATATTTTTTAAGTTTTTTGCTGTATTTTTTATTTTTTTTTCCGTATGGTGGAAAGTATTAAATAATAATTTGACATGTTTTCCAATGTTGGCCACCAGGATTACAGCAAGGTGAATAAGGCAAAGCAACCTGACTCACAGCTGCTGTAAATGTGGGAGGGAACCTCACCCCCCCCTCTCACAAGCCAGGAAAAGGTGTCTTCAAATTGCTAAGCAGTGTCCGGCAGCCATTTGGGTGTGATTCTGCAGCTGGAAGAAGTTATAGGACACACCAAAAGGCTAAGTGTATGTTCACACGCTTACTAAACAAAGGGAAAACAGCTCCTGATTTTCAGCCATTTTTCAGCCGTTTTTGGAGCAGTTTTTCTATAAAGTCAATGAAAAACGGCTCCAAAAACGTCCCAAGAAGTGATGTGCACTTCATTTTGGTCGGGCGTCTTTTTACGTGCCGTTTTTGGAAAACGACCACGTAAAAAACGCCCTGTCGGAACAGAACGCCGTATTTCCCATTGAAACCAATGGGCAGATGCTTGTAGGCGTTCTGCTTCAGATTTTTCAGCTGAAAACATTGTGTGTGAACATACCCTTAGGGTATGTGCAAACGCTAACTGCATTTACGTCTGAAATGACGGAGCTGTTTTCAGGAGAAAACAGCTCCATCATTTCAGACGTAATTGCTCGTACTCGCGTTTTGCGAGGCGTCAATTACGGCCGTAATTTGGAGCTGTTCTTCATTGACTTCAATGAAAAACGGCTCAAATTACGTCCCAAGAAGTGTCCTGCACTTCTTTGCCGAGGCTGTTATTTTACACGCCGTCTTTTGACAGCGACGCGTAAAATTACAGGTCGTCGGCACAGTACGTCGGCAAACCCATTCAAATGAATGGGCAGATGTTTGCCGACGTATTGGAGCCGTCTTTTCAGGTGTAAATCGAGGCGTAAAACGCCTCGTTTTTGCCTGAAAATAGGTAATGTGAACCCAGCCTTAGGGCGTTTTGCGCGCGCAAAAAACACTTGACAGCTCCGTGTGTCATCCGTGTATGATGCGCGGCTGCGTGATTTTCACGCAGCCGCCATCATAGAGATGAGTCTAGTCGACGTCAGTCACTGTCCAGGGTGCTGAAAGAGTTAACTGATCGGCAGTTAACTCTTTCAGCACCCTCGACAGTGAATGCCGATCACAATAACGAGAAACCTGTTAAAAAAAGAAAAGAAAAAGTTTGTACTTACCGAGAACTTCCCTCCCGGCCGTTGCCTTGGTGACGCGTCCTTGGTGACGCGTCCTTGGTGACGCGCCTCTCTTGACATCGGGCCCCACCTCCCTGGATGACGCCGCAGTCCATGTGACCGCTGCAGTCTGTGCTTGGCCTGTGATTGGCTGGAGCTGTCACTTGGACTGAATTGTCATCCCGGGAGGTCAGACTGGAGGAAGAAGCCGGGAGTTATCGGTAAGTCAGAACTTCTTTTTTTTTTTTACACGTTCCTGTATATTGGGATCGGAAGTCACTGTCCAGGGTGCTGACACAGTTTAACTCTTTCAGCACCCTGGACAGTGACTATCTCCTGACGTCGCGTACCGGAAATTTTTTTGCCGGGTTCGGCCAAAACGAGTTCGGCCGAACCCGGTGAAGTTCGGTTCGGTTGTCCGGGTTCGCTCATCTCAAAGACACTCCGTTTGGATGTTTTGAACAGAAAAGCACGTGGTGGTTCTGTTTACATTCATCCTTTTGACAGCTGGTGCGCGAAACAGGCAGTTCGCACGGAAGTGCTTCCGTGCGACCTGCGTGGTTTTCACGCACCCATTGACTTCAATGGGTGCGTGATGCGCGAAATACGCAGAGATATTGAACATGTCGCGCTTTTTGCGCAGCTGGCAAACACTGCGCAAAAAGCACAGACTGTCTGTACTGCCCCATAAACTTGTATTGGTCTGTGCGTGGCGCGTGAAAACCACGCGGCCCGCACGGACCCAATACACGTTCGTGTGAATCCCCCCTTAGAATGATGAAAGTGAAGTGAATGACTTTTCAGTTGACCGGTTCACACGCCGTGTATTTGACATGTTTTTTTTTGCACATTTTACGTGCAAAAAAACACATAAAAAACGCTTGATTACACTTGATTTTGCGTGTTTGGGGGATTTGTGTGTGTGTGTGTGTGGGGGGGGTGCTCGCCGCTGATTCTTCAAAACAGCTGATAAGCGGCTATGAAGTATCAGCGGCGCCCGTGCACACTCTGCTCTGCCACACACACACACGGGAAAAGTCTTAAAGGGGTCGTCCAGGAAAACATGGCGCCGCACCTGTCCTCAGGTCGTGTGTGGTATTACAGCTCTGTCCTATTCACTTCATTGGAGGTGAACTGCAATACCAGGCACAACCTGAGGACAGGTGCGGCGCTGTGTCTCCAATCCGGACACCCCTTCTGTCCTGAGATGACCCGATGGGGGAGGCGGGTGTCAGAGCCACCCACCGCCATCACTGCAGACAGAACCACACAACTACGGCATGAGGGCAGGGCTTGTCCTGAGTGCACTGTCTCTTGTTATGGACAGATTTATAGTCACATGAACCCCATCTGATGAATCGGTAACCTAGGTCCGATCACATGACAGAGGGGATCACCAAAAACCCTGTGCACCCTCAGCCCGTCCATCCAGCCCTTTTCTGGTTATATCTGCATCTGGGAAAGCTGGGTGACCACCATTAGCCCTCCTACTGGAGTGTGTTTGGGGATGTGACTAATGAACCTCTCACACTCCAGTGGGAGGGGTAGCGGTGGTCACCGAGCTTTCCCAGACCCCTGAACGGTAAATCTCTCTAGTTGTGCTGAGACTGTTTGTGAATGTGACTAATGAACCTCTCAGTCTCAGCACAACTAGAGAGATTTATCGTTCAGGGGTCTGGGAAAGCTGGGTGACCACCATTACTCCTACTGGAGTGTGTTTGGGGATGTGACTAATGAACCTCTCATACTCCAGTAGGAGGTGTAATGGTGGTCACCCAGATTTCCCAGACCCTTGAACGGTAAATCTCTCTAGTTGTGCTGAGACTGTTTGGGGATGTGACTAATGCACCTCTCAGTCTCAGCACAACTAGAGAGATTTATCATTATGGGGTCTGGGAAAGCTGCGTGACCACCATTATCCCTCCTACTGGAGTGTTTAGGGATGTGACTAATGAACCTCTCATACTCCAGTAGGAGGGGTAATGGTGGTCACCCAGCTTTCCCAGACCCCTGAACGATAAATCTCTCTAGCTGTGCTGAGACTGAGAGGTTCATTAGTCACATTCACAAACAGTCTCAGCATAACTAGAGAGATTTATCGTTCAGGGGTCTGGGAAAGCTGGGTGACCACCATTACCCCTCCTACTGGAGTATGAGAGGTTCATTAGTCACATCCCTAAACACTCCAGTAGGAGGGGTAATGGTGGTCACCCAGCTTTCCCAGACCCCTGAACGGTAAATCTCTCTAGTTGTGCTGAGACTGTTTGGGGATTTGACTAATGAACCTCTCAGTCTCAGCACAACTAGAGAGATTTATCATTCAGGGGTCTGGGAAAGCTGGGTGACCACCATTACCCCCTTAGTGGAGTGTGTTTGGGGATGTGACTAATGAACCTCTCACACTCCAGTAGGAGGGGTAATGGTGGTCACCCAGCTTTCCCAGAACCCTGAACGGTAAATCTCTCATTAGTCACATCCCCAAACAGTCTCAGCACAACTAGAGATTTATCGTTCAGGGCTTTCCCAGTAGTTTCATCATGTGTCCTTCATACAAGGGGGGGCCGTCGGGGGGGTTAGGGGGGGCGTCGGGGGTCACGAGAGCGGAGATAGAAAGATAGAGAGTGGGACATGCAGAGACACACATCTTACCTGCAGTGCAGCTGGTCTTCAAGATGGCGCCTGCTCTCTCCCTGCAAACAGCTGCTCTGCTCTGTGTGACTCTGACCTGCGTCTGCGCAGTACAGAGCCATAGAGCAAAGTCAATGGAGCGGCTCCCGTTCATTGACTCCTATGCACTGTTGCTGCCGTATTCCATCTCTGTATGTGTCGTTAATCGACACATACAGAGATGAAAAACAAAATGGCAGCCCCCATAGTGAAGTAAAAGTTTGAAAAAAGAAAAAAGTAAAACACAAACTCACACATAAATAAAAGATTTTATAATAAAACACTAAATGCAAATTAATATAAAAAAAAATTATTTTGTGACACTCGTCCTTTAAGTCCATTAGCACACTAGGGCCACATGTGGGATATTATTTCTAAAAACTGCAGAATCTGCACAATAAATGTTGAGTTACATTTCTCTGGTAAAATCTTCTGTTTTACAGAAAAATTAAAGAAAAAGGATTTTATGCAACAAAAAATTTAATTTGTAAAACTAGACCCCTTTGGGGGTCTAGTTTTTGAAATGGGGTGTTTTATGGGGGTTTTAAATATATAGGCCCCTCAAAACTTTCTCTAAATGTAGCTATTATTCACAAATAAACACTGAATATGTCGGCCAATTTTATGACTAACATATAGTCTAATGTGTCACAAGAAACAATCTGAGAATCGCTTGGATAGGTATAAGCATTCCAGAGTTATTACCACATAAATTGAGACATGTCAGATTTTAAAAATGGGCTCTGAGCCTTAAGGCCCAAACTAGGCTGCGTCATTACGGGGTTAATGGTTGTCTAAGGAATGTCATGCCACATTGAATGCACTTGGGCATGTAAACCATTAAGATTGACTGCTGGCAGCTCCCTTCGCAATTGCCGACCAATGGCGTCCTAGATGTGCTCGATGGGAGACAAGTCCGGAGTCGCTGCAGGCCATGGTAGCACGTTGGTAGTCACAATAGCAGGAGCATATGTCCTGTTGAAAAATTGCTTCTGGGACACTTTGGAGAAATGGCCGTACCACTGCTTCCACGACCAAATCAATGTAACGCCGAGCTGTTAATGTACCTGAAATGAAGACTAGAAGTGGCAGGCTAGCATTCATTTTGCCAACCCCCCCCCCCCATAATCGCAGGATTAAGACCGATGTGACGTTCCCTCGTGAAGGCCTCTTAATGGCGTTGCCCACGTGGCCTCCAGACCAATCTCCCAAAACAAAAGTGGGACTTATCGCTGAAGAGGCTAGACCTCCAAT
Organism: Rhinoderma darwinii; assembly: GCF_050947455.1. Lineage (NCBI taxonomy): Eukaryota > Metazoa > Chordata > Amphibia > Anura > Rhinodermatidae > Rhinoderma > Rhinoderma darwinii. Next base: position 69,666,910 of record NC_134689.1, read on the forward strand.
CCAGCCTCCATTGCTGTCTTGCTGTGCACCATGATACACTTTGAGAGTGGTGACGTGTGGTCATTGTAAAACTAGAGAGACCCTAGTAGCTGGCGGGCACATGAAAAATTCAAAACACTTCCAAATAGGACATATAACACAAACTATTAAAAGTATCCAATGTTAGCTAGCAGGGTGTAGTGAATCAGAACACATTGCTGAAATATATTGAGTAGGTACATAAGGCGTATAAGTGCATCAGCCAGCGGATGCAGTACACTGTGCTACCACCAAGTAACTATTAGAATTCCAATACAACTGCTAGCCTAACAAAGAGATTAAATGCAAAACAGCCCCCTCGACATGTTTCGCTACATACGTAGCGTCTTCAGGGGTTTAATGGGGCTAGTGACGGCGTGCTCGAGATTCCCTTCCTTTAAAACCTTTGGATGACGTCCAAGTAGGTGCATCCACATATGGAGCCAATAGAAATGCCTAAAGCAGGACAAACCACCGTCTAGTAAGATGGACATGTAAACTGTCCAATCATAGGGACTTGAGGGTTATCCAATCAGTAAGCTGTGGGGGAGCATGCGCACAGCAACAAAAAGCCTATCCGTCGAACGATTATAGAGAAAGGTCCAGATGCACATGTCGGGGCACTTATAAATATGTAGCCAATGCATCACACAGATTACGGGACATAATTCCAATAGCCTCTCCCTCTTGGAAAAGTAGAATACTAAGTGTAAAACGTTTTGAAATGCGCATGTTAGAGTACTTAGAAACCCTGACGATATACGGCACGGAAGTAAATGCGCGTGCCCACAGACTTAGAATCTGACAGCTTCCCTATATGTTGAGATACAGCAGTTGGAGTCAAATGAATAACGAAGTCTTTGTCATATTATAAAGTGTGTACCATTGTTACCTCCATTTTGGGAGGTAAAATCGGCACTCAAAGAGGTGATGAAGAAAAGGGAAAAATTAAATAAAAAGTGATGTTTGAAGCCTAAGTGGAACATACTGAGGCCATACTAATATTTCCATAGGTAAGTGTTGACTCTATAAAGATGACCATAATAATGTTAATTCCTGGACGATGAGCAGGAAGATTAGTGAATTGTCAAAAGATAAACTAAAATATAATTATTCTAAAGGACTGAAAAATAATCCATTAGCAGCAAACTAGTATCAGAGTAGGGCAAATAAGTATCTTTTAAAGAAAGGCCACAAAGGTAAAGCCCTCATTAAGCCCATTAGGGCTCAAGGAATTTAGTCTATGAATCCATCGGCCTCCTTCCTGCAACAGTTTTCTGTCCAAATTTCAATTTCTGGGGCCCAATTTGAGTTGGGTAATGCCCCAGAATTGGAGAGTACTAATGTTGCCATTATGGATAGACCTAATATGTCTAGAAAAAGGTGTCTCTTCTTTAGTATTAATGGTGCTGAAGTACCTAGAGATCCTTCTTCTTAATTGTGAAAAGTCTTACCCACATATAATTTCAGACAAGGGTATCTAGCAGCATAAATGACTCCACTGCTCTGACAGTTAATAAATTATCTGATGGCAACGGATTTACCGTCAAGGGGATTACAAAAACTCTTCATAGTGGGCATGAAGGGACAGAAGGAACACCTACCACACGGACAGGATCCATGCATAGGAGGTGGAAGCCAATTAATTCCCAAGATAGATGGTTTAGAGTAGTGGCTATGTACCAAAAATTCTCGGGGGTTCTTACCTATTCGGTACGTAACATTATGAGTGGTATAAATAGCATCACTAAGATCCTGGTCAGCTTGTAAGATAGGCCAGTATTTTTGTAAGATGTTAAAAATTTGGGTGGAACAGATGTCGAAATTCCCTATACATCTAAGGGAGGATGGCCACATTTTAGATTTAGTACTCTTGCCATAAAGCAGGTCTCCTCTCAAAGTCGCCCTAGCTCTGGCATAGGCTCAATGTAGTCTTTTTAGCGTATCCACGTGCTACAAATTTATGATATAGCGTATCACAATCAGATTGAGAAGTTTGGTCGTCTGAGCAGATTCTTCTAGCTCTAAGGTATTGCCCAATCGGGATGCGTTTCTTAAGTGCAGGTGGATGGAGGCTCCCCCAATGCAAAAAGATGTTGGTAGCAGTTGCCTTACGAAATATATTTGTATGGACACTGCCACCAGGATCCAAGGAGATTTTTAAGTCGAGAAAATTGATTTCTTTGTCATGTATCTCATGACTAAATTTTATCCCAATAATGTTATTATTGAAAATATCCATAAAGTCTGAAAAGAGAGTCTTGTCACCATCCCAAAAAATAAGAATATCGTCAATATACCTCCAACAAAATAAAATGTGACGTGAAAAAAAGCAAATCATGAGTGAAAACTAAAGTGTCTTCCCACCACCCTAGAAATAAATTGGCATAAGTGGGTGCAAAGATCGTGCCCATGGCAGTGCCTTTAAGTTGATGGTAAAACATACCATCAAAAGGAAAATAATTGTGAGTGAGTAGAAATTTTAAAAGTGACAAAATAAATCTATTGTGTGCCTGAAACTGAGTCCCCTTGGCACTCAAAAAATATTGTATAGCATCAGGGCTTATACTACAAGGCTATACAGCATGTAATGCCGAGTATATAATGCAGGGCAGCCCGCTCTGATAGCATAGGCGTTATTAATAGGCTGCTATTCGGCAGTATATGCTGTGCCTCACTACTCACACACTATCCCTCTGTCTTACACACTGCACCCACTCCCTATGTATAACTCATAGTTCCGACTCCTATGCACTACTGCCCCCTGTATTCCGTATACATTATTATCACTTGTGTTTTACACACCGTATTTATTTTCTGCACTACACATTTATATCCATGGCCCACACACCACTCCCCTCAAGGCTAGTGGGAGTGGCTTTTATTATTTAACACACCTGAGCACTCTCCTTCAGCAGCATTTTTTATCTGTCTGCGCCCTGCTGGGCTTATACCTGCCCAATTTGTGAGTATGGCCTTTTTTGTGTTTTTAATAGTAGTGAATTAACCCATCAACTTCTGGCACAATTTGTAATACAATTTTTGTATTGCAACTTAGTGACCTATGTGTACATTTCATATCAACATACACATTTATGATTCTTTGATGTGTTTGATACATGAGCATACAAGTGTAAATTTTGCATAATAAGGCAACATCAGGTTATTTTTAAACACAGTAATTACTCTTCATTATACAGGGTTACTGAGTAGCACAATTCCGATTATTGGACTCAATTTTCCTATAGTTTATTTGGAATTACAGAGACAATTTAATATTTGGACTACATTGTCCTTAGTGCAGAGTTAGGGGACATCTGCACATCTGCTATCACTGACATTGGATTTTTTAATAATTTGCTTACTTTAATAAAGAAGATTTTATTTCCACAATTCAATCATTGCAGCCACACAATTTCTACTTCTTTCCTCTTTCCCCATAATAATTGTTACATTTGTATTGGTTGTGTACACCGAGTGTGGCTCTTTTTGTTATCATTAATTAATTGAATAATTTTGAGGGCAGTTGTCCACTATATCTGTTGACCATCCTGACAGAGTCTCATTTTTCAAATCTGACATGTTCCACTTTATGTCACGTTGGGTTTGTGGACCCACTCGGCCGTACCGCTTTGGCAGTATGGCAGCTGACCAACAGGGTGCAGGTCACAGTTCACAGTTCGTATAAGATACCTGTGGCAGCTCGGACAGTAGTAAGGCAGGCTCGGCTGGGACTAGGCAGTGTGTAGACATCAGGCGTGGAGCAGCAGGACAGGCAAAGATACAGGACAGCACGACTACAGCTCAGCACGGCACTAGAACAGGATAGCACGGGATACAGGAACAGGGAACACTGGAACTGGAAAACACTAGGAGACCATTTGCTTAGACAAACTAGGATATGACAAACAACACTAAGGCATCGAAGCAAGGGGCTGAGCCCCTCTTATAGTCCAGGGCACTCATGGGCTGATTAAAATATTAAAGTCCGGTGCGCGCGCTGCCCCTTTAAGAGCAGGCACGAGCGTGCGCGTGCACCCTACTGGACCCGGCCGATGTGAGGGGAAGGGAGTGCTGGCGTCTCCTGAGGAGGAGACTGGGGCCAGTGCTCGCAGACCCATGGCTGTGGCCATCAGGGGGAGAGTGAACCTGACGGCCCGCAGCCACGGACATAACACTTTATGTGGTAATAACTTCGGAATGCTTTCACATCTCCAAGCGATTTTGAGATTGTTTTCTCGTGACACATTGGACTTAAAAAATTATGTGAAAAACTGCAAAAATTAGCATTTTTCTAAATTTAAATGTATCTGCTTGTAAGACAGGCAGTTATGCCACACAAAGTAGTTGATAATTAACATCCCCCATATGTCTACTTTATGTTGGCATTGTTTTTTGAATATCATTTTATTTTTCAAGGATGTTACAAGGCTTAGAACTTTAGCTGCAATTTCTCCCATTTTCAAGAAAATTTCAAAAGGCTTTTTTTACAGGGGCCAGTGTAGTTGTGAAGTGGCATTGAGGGCCTTATATATTAGAAACCCCCAATAAGCCCCCCATTTTAAAAAACAAAACATCTCAAAGTATTAAATACAGCATTTAGAAAGTTTCTTAAACCTTTAGACATTTCACAGGAATTAAAGCAATGCAGAGGTTAAATTTACAAATGTCAATTGTTTTTGCAGAAATTCATTTCTAATCCATTTTTTTTGTAACACAGAAGGCTTTACCAGAGAAATACCCCACATGTGGCTCTAATGTGCTAATGGACTGAAGCACCGGCCTTAGAAGGAAAGGAGTACCTAGTGGATTTTGGGGCCTCCTCTTTATTAGAAAATATTTTAGGCACCATGTCAGGTTTGAAGGACTCTTGCGGTGCCAAAACAGTGGAAATCCCCCAAAATGACCCCATTTGGGAAACTATACCCCTCTAGGAAATTATCTAGGGGTATAGTAAGCATTTTAACCCTACAGGTTTACTTCAGAAATTATTGGAAGTGGGCCGTGAAAATTAAAATCTACATTCTTTCAAAGAAAATTTAAGTTTAGCTAATTTTTTCTAATTTCCATAAGGACTAAAGGAGAAAATGCACTGCCACATTTGTACAGCAATTTCTCCCGATTTAAAATAATGCCCCACATGTGGTCCTAAATGGCTGTTTGGACACACGGCAGGGCTTAGAAGGGAAAGAGGGCCACTTGGGTTATGGAGTTCAAATTTAGCAGGAATGGTTTTCGGAGGCCAGGTTGCATTTGCAAAGCCCCCGAATGGACAAAACAGTCGGAACCTCCAACAAGTGACCACATTTTTGAAACTACACCCCTTGAGGAATTCATCTACGTGTGTAGTGAACATTTTGACCCTACACGGGTTTTATAGATGTTATTAGAATTTGGCAGTGAAAATAAAAACAATTTTCTTCAATAAGACATAGCTTTAGCTCAAAATTTTTCAATTTCTCAACAAATAAAGGAAAGAAAGAACCCCAATATTCGTAAATCAACTTCTCTGGAGTATGGCAATACCCCATATGTGGTCATAAACTGCTGTTCGGGCACATGGCAAGGATCAGAAGAGAAGGATCGCCATTTGACTTTTGGAGTACAGATTTTGCTGGATTGATTTCTTGGAACCATGTCCCATTTACAAAGCCGCTAACGTACCAGTACGGTGGAAACTCCCCAAAAGTGACTACATTCACAAAACTACACCCCCTGAAGAATTAATCTAGGGGTGTAGTGAGCATTTTGACCCAACAGATATTTCATAGATTTTATTAGGATTGGACAGTGAAAATAAATAAAAAAATCATTTTTCTTCAATAAGACGTAGCTTTAGCTCAAACGTTTTAATTTTCTCAACAAATAAAGGAAATAAAGAACCACAATGTTTGTAAAGCAATTTCTTCTGAGAACAGCAATGCCCCATATGTGGTCAAAAACTTCTGTTTGGGCACACAGTAGGGCTCAGAAGGGAAGGAGTGCCATATGGCTTTTGGAGTACAAATTTTGCTGAATTGGTTCCTGGTCGCTATATCGCATTTCCAAAGCCCCTGCGGGACCAAACCCCCACAAGTGACCACATTTTGGAACACCCCTTAAGGTATTCACCTAGCGGTGTAGCGAGCATGTTAACCCCGCAGGTGTTTTGCAGAAATTAGTGTGCACTTGATGTTGCAGAGTGAAAATTTGATTTTTTACATAGATATGCCAAAATGTAGTGCCCTGCTTGTGCCACCATAACAAGACAGCTCTCTAATTATTATGCTGTGTTTCCCGGTTTTAGAATCACCTTACATGTGGCCCTAATCTTTTGCCTAGGCTGTCGACAGGGCTCAGGAGTGAAAGAGTACCATGCGAAATTGAGGCCTAATTTGGCAACTTACACAGTATTGGTTCACAATTGCAGAGGCTCTGATGTGAAATAATAAAAGAAACCCCTGAGAAGTGATCCCATTATGGAAACTACACCCTTCAAGGCATTTATTAAGGGGTGTAGTGAGCATTTTCACCCCACAGGTCTTTTCCATAAATGATTGCGCTGCGGATGGTGCAAAGTAAAAATTAACATTTTTCTCTAGATATGTCATTTTAGTGGGAAATATGTTGTGCCCAGCTTGTGCCACTGGAGGCACACACCCCAAATATTGTTAAAAGGGTTCTCCCGGGTATGGCGATGCCATATATGTGGAAGTAAACTGCCGTTTGGGTGCACTGTAGGACTCAGAATGGAAGGAGCACCATTTAGCTTTTGAAGAGTGGATTTTGCTTGGTAGTAGTTTTGGAGTTTTACCGTTATTTCAGTTTATAATGTGGGGCATATGTGAGCTGGGCAGAGTACATCAGGGGCATAATCAGGTGGTATAAAAATGGGGTAAACAATAAAATAATCAATAAATATTTGTTACGCTGCTCTGGTGGGCTTGTTAAACAAGTGGTTTGTATATCAAGTGGAGTTACAAAACCGGATTGACTTGCTGTGTTGTGTGTGACAAAGTGGGGGCTATTGTATGTGATATATGAATTGAGTGCCTGCTAAAAGAAGTTTGCAAAACTGACACAATTTAAAACCATAGTTTCTTTGCAGCTTACTTCCTGCTGAGCAGCTGACTAGGGGGAGGGGTTTACTGGTCCCAGGTGGTATAAATTAGCCCTCATGACTCTGGAGAGCCTGCTCTGGTGGGCTTGTTAAACAAGTGGTTTGTAGGTCAAGTGGAGTTACGAAACCGGAGTTAAAGCGCCTGTAAGTACTCACTTTAACAACTGTTCACTGTTTTAGTTTTTTTGTAACTGGGATAATGGATAGCAGGATTGGAGGTTTTCTTCAGTGCAGAGTTTGCCATATGTATGCACGACTGGAGCCTGAGTTCCAGGGTGAATATCTCTGTGGCAGATGTGAGCATGTTGGTCACCTGGCAGTTCGCATTAGAGATCTGAAGGTGCAGAATGCAACACTGAGGAAGAGAGACAATCTTGAGCTGAGCTTGCTGTTCACGGAGCATGCAGTTAGTGGGTTAGAACTGGAGGGTGAAGACATGGGTGAGCAGGATCAGGCAAGTAGCTGGGTTAATGTAGTTAGGGGCACTAGAACGGGGTCCAAGAAAAGGAAAGCTAATCATGTTTCTGATATACCAAGCAAAATTGACAAGTTGGGTGATGATGCGAGGGTATCTGTCTCAGAAATGACAGCCCTAGTGGATACTGATCTTCCTACCAGCCGGGAGAACAGCCCAGCTAGTAGTCGGTGGGATGGTATTGCAGGTTAGCTAAGACAATTGATAGTTGTAGGGGATTCTATAATCAGGAAGACGGATAGAATAATTTGTCGCCAAGATCGCCTCAACCGAATGGTTTGCTGTCTCCCTGGTGCCAGGGTTCGGCATGTGGTGGAACGGGTAGACAAATTGCTGGGAGGGGCTGGTGATAATCCAGCTGTTGTGGTCTATGTGGGTACCAACGACAGAATAAATGGTAGGTGGAGGAGCCTTAAGAATAATTTTAAAGAACTAGGCTACAAGCTAAAGGGTAGTTCCTCCAAGGTAGTATTCTCAGGAATACTGCCTGTGCCATGCGCATCACAGGAAAGACAGCGGGAGCTCAGGGAGTTAAGGTTTAAGTCTGGGTGTAGAGGACAAGGCTTTGGGTTCCTAGAGCACTGGGCTGACTTTTTATTGGGGTACATACTGTATTCTGCAGATGATTTGCACCTAAATGGAAGGGGGTCCGCTGTGCTGGGAAGAGAATTCTAGCTGGGGTGGTGGAGTATTTAAACTAGGGCTGAGGAGGGAGGTCAATGTAGAAAATTACGGGGTAGTCAGGTTAAAGAGGGGTAAGACTTTATTGGTGGGGGGAGGGGAACAGACTGTGGGGAGAGGACTAGACAACAGGATAAGGAGATCATTTTGTTACCAAACAGCTGTGTAAATAAAAATGCCCAAATAATGTCAAATAATCAAATTTCTGATAATTAAAGTGAAAAACTGAAAGGCAAGTTAAAGTGTATGTTCACAAATGCCAGAAGTCTAACAAGGAATGGGGGAGCTGGAGGCCTTGATACTGGAAGAAAATATAGATATAGTTGGTGTTGCTGAAACATGGCTAAACTCTTCACACGACTGGGCTAAAGGGTTTTACATTTTTTCGGAAAGACAGGACAAATAGGAAAGGCGGTGGTGTATGTCTGTATGTGAGAAGTGATATGAAGGCAAGTGTAAAAGAGACAATAGTGGGTGAAGACAGTAAGGAGGTTGAAACCTTGTGGGTGGAACTAGAAAGGAAGGTAATCACTGAAAAAATTACTTTTGGTGTAATCTATAGACCCCCCAATATAACTGAGGAGATGGAAGGTCATCTATATAAACAGATGGAGCGGGCTGCACAGGCGGGTACTGTAGTAATAATGGGAGATTTAAATTACTGGGATATTAACCCCTTAGTGACCAGCCCATTTTAGGCCCTAATGACCAAGCTATTTTATTTGTTTTTCTATAGTCGCATTCAAAGAGCTATAACTTTTTTATTTTTTCGTCTAAATAGCTGTATGAGGACTTGTTTTTTGCGGAATTAGTTGTACTTTTTAATAGCACCATTTTATGGTACATATAATTTTTTTATTAACTTTTATAAACTTTTTTGGGGGAGATTATAAAAAAAACCCTGAAATTACACCATTGTTCAATGCGTTTTTAAATTGACGCCGTTCACTGTGCAGCATAAATAACATGTTACCTTTTATTCTATGGGTCGGTACGATTACGGCGATACCACATATATAGAGGTTTTTTATGTTTTACGACTTTTGCACAATAAAAACACTTTTGAACTAAAATTATTTGTTTTTGCATCGTTGCTTTCCAAGAGCCGTAACTTTTTTAATTTTCCATCAATGTAGTGATTTTTTGGGCTTGTTTTCTGTGGAACAAGACGTACTTTTGATTGGGACTTATTGATTCATTTTTATTAGGATTTTTTTGTGGGGCAATGGAAAAAAATTGCAATTTCGCCATGTTTTTTTGCGTTTTTTTAAGGTGTTCACCTTACGATTTAAATTACATATTAACTTTATTAACTGAGTCATTACGGTCGCGACGATACCATATATGTGTACTTTTATTTATTTTTTTACAGTTTTACTAAATAAAACCACTTTTTATGGAAAAAAATTGTTTTATTTATTTTTTTACTGTAATTTTTACTATTAATCTTTATTTCACATTTATGACTTATTTCATTAGTCCCACTAGGGGACTTTATTGTGCGATCTTCAGATCGCTGCTATAATGCTTTGGTATACTTCGTATACCAGAGCATTATTGCCTGTCAGTGTAAATCTGACAGGCAATCTATTAGGACGTGCCTCCGGCGAGTCCTAATAGACATATGTCCAGGGCAGACCTGGGGGCTTTTATCAAACCCCCGGCTGCCATGACACCCCATCGGAGACCCGCGATTGCATTTGCGGGCCGCCGATGGGTGACACAGGGAGCTCACTCCCTCTGTAAACAAGTTAAATGCCGCGGTCAGTATTGACATTAAACTTCGATTGTGGGTGTTGGAGCAGGAGCCCAGCTGTCATCAGTCACCTGTGCAGGACTTAGACTAGGCTCACGTGAAAAGGCGTCAGCCTAGCCTAAGGCCCCTTAGTGACCAACATGAAAAGGCGTATTGGTGATCACTAAGGGATTAATTGGTGTCATGGTTTGGCTTCAATTGCAAAGGGGAGACATTTCCTCAACCTGTTGCAGGAAAATTTTATGGGCCAGTTTGTGGAAGACCCAACTAGAGGTGAAGCTCTGTTGGATCTGATCATTTCTAATAATTCAAATCTTGTTGGGAATGTCAATGTTCGTGAAAACCTTGGTAACAGTGATCACAACATAGTTACATTTTACCTAAACTGTAAAAAACAAACACAGGCTGGGAGGGCAAAAACACTTAATTTTAAGAAGGCCAATTTCCCCAGGATGAGGGCTGCAATTCAGGATATAGACTGGGAAGAACTAATGTCAAATAATGGTACAAATGATACATGGGAGATTTTCAAATCTACTTTCAGTAATTATAGTCCAAAAATTATTCCTATAGGTAACAAGTATAAACGAATAAAATTAAATCCCACATGGCTTACACCTTCTGTAAAAAGGGCAATTATTGACAAAAAAAAGGGCATTTAAAAAATACAAATCTGAGGGTACAGCTGTAGCCTTTTTCAATTATAAAGAACGTAATAAAATTTAAAAAATGTAATAAAATTAGCAAAAATACTAAATGAAAGGCAGGTGGCCAAGGATAGTAAAACAAATCCCCAAAAAATCTTCAAGTATATAAATGCAAAAAAGCCAAGGTCTGAACATGTAGGACCCCTAGATAGTGGTAATGGGAAGTTGGTCACAGGGGATCAAGAGAAGGCAGAGTTACTAAATGAGTTCTTTAGCTCTGTATATACAAAAGAAGAAAGAGCAGCTGATGTAGCTGGTGCCAGTGCTGTTAATATATCAGTTGGTATACTGAATTGGATGAATGTAGATATGGTCCAAGCTAAATAAAATAAATGTGCACAAGGCCCCGGGACCAGATGGGATACACCCTAGAATTCTTAAAGAGCTTAGCTCAGTTATTTCTGTCCCCCTTTTCATAATATTCAGAGATTCTGTAGTGACTGGTATAGTGCCAAGAGACTGGTGCAGGGCAAATGTGGGGCCTATTTTCAAAAAGGGCTCTAGGTCTTCCCCGGGTAATTATAGACCAGTAAGCTTAACATCCATCGTGGGGAAAATGTTTGAGGGGCTATTGAGGGACTATATACAGAATTATGTGACAATAAATAGTATTATAAGTGACAGCCAGCACGGTTTTACCAAGTACAGAAGTTGTCAAACTAACCCGATCTGTTTTTATGAAGAGGTGAGCAGAAGCCTAGACAGAGGGGCCGCTGTGGATATAGTGTTTTTGGACTTTGCAAAGGCATTTGACACTGTCCCTCATAGACGTCTAATGGGTAAATTAAGGACTATAGGTTTAGAAAATATAGTTTGTAATTGGATTGAGAATTGGCTCAAGGACCGTATCCAGAAAGTTGTGGTAAATTATTCCTACTCTAAATGGTCCCCGGTTATTAGTGGTGTACCCCAGGGTTCAGTGCCGGGACCACTATTATTCAAGTTATTTATTAATGACATAGAGGATGGGATTAATAGCACTATTTCTATTTTTGCAGATGACACCAAGCTATGTAATATAGTTCAGTCTATGGAAGATGTTCGTGAATTGCAAGCGGATTTAAACTAAGTTTAGGCATCCAGTTGGCAAATTAAGTTTAATGTAGATAAATATAAAGTTATGCATCTGGGTACCAACAACCTGCATGCATCATATGTGCTAGGAGGAGCTACACTGGGGGATTCACTTGTTGAGAATCTGGGTGTACTTGTAAATCATAAACTAAATAACAGCATGCAGTGTCAATCAGCTGCTTCAAAGGCCAGCAGGATATTGTCGTGTATTAAAGGAGGCATGGACTCGCGGGACAGGGATGTAATATTGCCACTTTACAAAGCATTAGTGAGGCCTCATCTAGAAGATGCAGTTCAATTCTGGTCTCCAGTTCATAGAAAAGATGCCCCACAAAGAAGAGCAATGAAGGTAATAAGGGACATGGATAATTTAAGTTATGAGGAAAGATTAAAAGAATTAAACCTATTTAGCCTTGAAAAAAGACGACTAAGGGGGGACATGATTAATTTATGTAAATATATTAATGCCACTGTAATGATGGGGGTAAGGAAACAGACAAGTGAGCCCTAATCTACCCCCCACTCAGTCCCTGACTACTTGCAACGACTCGCCCTAGGCGACTAGGGAAAACAACTGGGCGACGGTCCCTAGGCTCAATAAGTGCACGACAGACAAACAGACAAGGGTACACAGAAGCAAGGGAAAAGGGGCAGTGCCCACGGCAACACCGTGAGCAACAAGAGTGGTGAACGAGCCGAGTCAAACCAGGAGTGTACGAGGTACCAAACGCAGAGCAGGAGAGTAGTGAACAAGCCGAATCAAACCAGGAGTGTATGAGGTACCAAACGCAGAGCAGGAGAGTAGTCAGTAAGCCAGGGTCGATATGAAACAGGGTCAAATGGTACAAGAAGCTTCAGCAGGGCCAGGAAACAAAACGAGAAGAATCACAAGCAAGGAGGAACAGGAAAGGCAGGTATAAATAGACAGAGGGCGGGAGCTAGCTCCGTCTGGCCAGGCTGTGATAGGCTCTCCCACTTCTAAGCCTGCCATCCTGAGTGGTGGGAGATGGAGTCAGTCTCACAGACATAGAAGCAGGTGCAGACTGATTACCTATGGGCGTGGATACAGAAGCTGTGCCTGGCAGATCCTTAACAGGCACATACAAAAAATATGGTGAAATCCTGTTCCATGTAAAACCCCCTAAAAAAACAAGGGGACACTCCCTCCATCCGGAGAAAAAAAGGTTCAACCTGCAGAGGCGACAAGCCTTCTTTACTGTGAGAACTGTGAATCTATGGAATAGTCTACCGCAGGAGCTGGTCACAGCAGGGACAGTAGATGGCTTTAAAAAGGGTTAGATCATTTCCTAGAACAAAAAAGTATTATCTCCTATGTGTAGAAATGGTTCCCTTCCCTTTTCCCGTCCCTTGGTTGAACTTGATGGACATGTGTCTTTTTTCAGCCGTACTAACTATGTAATCCTTTATGCGCAGGCCAGTGTCAAACTGATAAATGTCCTTTCTTATCCCCCTTTTGGTCCACACTCCGCACTTTTGCAGTTTGGGGAATTTAGCTGGGAAGTGTTATCCTATAATGTGTTGTCCTATAATACGGACGCCCTCGCTTCCAGCAGATATGTTTGGGCCCTACACTTACTCGTTCCCTAATTTTAGGGCCTTGATAAATCGCCACTTGAAACAGAAGAAATGTTCCTTTCGGGACTGCACAACCGCATATATTTCTTTCCTGACTTACTGGAGCCTAAACTTAATTTATTTTTTCATAGACATAGTGGTATGAGGGCTGATTTTTGCGGGACTTGCTGTAGTTCTTATTGGTACCATTTTGGGGTACATGCGACATTTTGATCACTTGTTACCCTTTTTTTTGGGAGGCAAGGTGATCAAAAAGCAGCAATCTGGCATAGTTTTTTTAGGTTTTTTTTATACAGCATTTACCACGCGTCATAAATTACATGTTAATTTTATTCTGCGGGTCAGTACGATTCCGGTGATACCAATTTATAGCACTTTTTTATGTTTTACAACTTTTTGCACAATAAAATAACTTTTGTAAAAATAATGTATTCGCCAAGTTGTAAGAGCCATAACTTTTGAATTTTTTTTGTCAACGGAGCTGTATGAGGGTTTGTTTTTTGCAAGACGAGCTATAGTTTTTATAGGTATCATTTTTTGAGACATGCAACTTTTTGATCACTTTTTATTTAAATTTTTGGAAGACAAAGTGACCAAGCAATTCTGGCATATTCTTTAGCCTTTTTTTTTACTGCGTTCACTGCGCAGGACAAATAACATAATATTTTTAGAGTTCAGGTCGTTACGGACGCGGCAATACCAAATATGTATGATTTTATTATTTTTTTCAATAATAAATGACATGATAATGGAAAAAGGGCAATCATGTTTTATGTTATTACTTGAAACTTCTTCTTTTTTTACATCTTTTATTTTAACTTTTTTTATACTTTTCTTTAGTCCCATTAGGGGACTTGAAGGTCCAACTGTTTGATTGATGTTCTAATACATTGCACTACCTATGCAGTGCAATGTATTAGAACTGTCAGTTACTCACTGACAGCAAGTCGATCAGGCTCCGGTCAGGGCCTAATCGGATTCTGTAATGGCAGAAAGGAGGCCATTGTTAGGCCTCCTGTTGCCATAGTAGCAATCAGCATCCTTGCCATCGCATGGGAGGCTGCAGATTTGCTACAAATCACTAAGATGCAGCGATCGCTTTGGATCGCTGCATCAAAGGGGTTAATGGCAGGAATCGGAGCTAGCTCCGGTTCCTGCCATTACAGCGGACACCCACTGCTGATAATGCCGGCTCAGCTTCTGAGTCGGAAGCTGAGCCAGAGCTATCTTGCCGATGGTACCAGAAGCCTTTTAGGCCGCGTTGGCGAGCGGTGCATAGGAGGCTTCTATTGCTGGCTGACCGGGAGGCCAGTATTAGGCTTCAGGTTGCCTTTGCAGCCACCGGCAACCCAGCAATCACGTTGCTGGGGTGCCGGTGGCTAAAAACTCCTCACATGCTGTGATCGCTATTGAACGCAGCATTTGAGGGGATAATCGGCCGGATCGGATGCTAGCTCTGGTCACATACAGCTGGCACCTGGCGGTGACGGTGTGGGCTCACCGCGACGTAATGGTACTGCGCTTTGCGGGAAGCCCTGCCCAACAGCGCCGTGTATATACGGCAGATGTCGGGAAGGGGTTAATGAGAATTGTTTGTTATTTATTATTATTTTTATGAATGAACTTCTATTTTATGAATGTTTTTTCTTGAATGAACTGATAGTTGACATTCCTGTGTAGTTTGCCGTTCCTCTTAATGGGCTTATGCATTGAATCTACCACTCATGTATCTACTATACGTTCAACAGGTGTTTAATGTCTGTAGTAATTGTTCATGAAATTCCAGCTTGTGAATTTGTTAATTCACAAGTCATGCAAGCAGACATGTGAGACCTTCGGTCATGACAGGACCACCTCCTCCAGGCAGTGAACACCATTTCACATCGGCTGGATGCGCAAGCTGCAGTCTTCACAGCACCTGTTGCGGTTGCCCCGGCTGTTCCTCCTGCTAGACCGGCTGTCTATACAGTGCCGACTCCCGATTCTCCCTGCCACCACCTCCTCTCTATGACAGAGACACAAGTACCTGCAGGGGATTTCTGAACCAGTTCCAGATCCACTTCAGATTGCATGCAAAAGCCTTCCTTTTGGACGATGCAAGGAACGTGTCTGAGACCAAGCCACTGAAGCTCCAAATTGGAGACCTTTATACTGAACTGATTACATATCTTGTTGTGCCTAAAGTCGTCAATCCTGTTTTATTGGGTCTACCTTGGCTTTAGTTACATGCCCCAGTCCTGGACTGGAATTCTGGAGTTCTCCAATGGGGCTCCAAACCACCGCTGTCTGTTACAGATCCATCCTGTCCAGCCTCCTCTGCCTCAGTCATTAGCAGGATTACCTCCTCATTTCTTTCAGTTTGCGGACATCTTCGACAAGAAGTAGGGTGAGATGCTTCCCCCACACCGGTCGTACGACTGTCCGATTGAACTGGTTCCAAATGCTTCTCCTCCCCGTGGACGGGTATATCCTCTCTCCTTGCCAGAGACTCAGTCCATGTCGACCTATATCAAGGAGAATCTGGAGAGGGGTTCCATCCGAAAATCCTGCTCCTCGGCCAGGGACAGGTTCTACTTCGATAAAAAAAAGACAGATCTCTTTACGACCTTACATTGACTACTGTGGTTTCAACCAGGTCACGGTCAAGAACTAATACCCGTTTCCACTAATTTCCAAACTATTTGACCGTATACGAGGAGCCAGGATTTTCTCTATACTAGACTTGCGTGGGGCTTACAATTTAATCCGAATCCGTCAAGGTGACGAGTGGAAGATGGCATTCAACACTCTAGACAGGCACTACGAATACCTGGTGATGCCGTTCGGTCTGTGTAACGGTCCTGCAGTCTTCCAGGAATTAGTCAATGATATCTTCAGAGATCTTCTCTATGTATGTGTTGTGGTCTATCTCGATGACATTTTGATCTTCTCCCCAGATCTGACGACTCATAGGGGGCATGTCCGTCATGTTCTGCTGCGATTAAGTGATTATCGTCTGTATGCTAACCTGGAGAAGTGCATTTTTGAAAAAACTTCTCTGCCCTTCCTGGGCTACATCATCTCTGATCAAGGCCTCAAGATGGAGACAGAGAAAGTAAACTCTGTCCTGGAATGACCACGTCAGGGTCTGCGGTCCATACAGCGTTTTTTTGCGATTCACCAACTTCTACCGCCAGTTTATCCCAAACTCTCTTCACTGATGGCTCCCATCTCTACAATTACCAAGAAAGTTATGAACGTCAAGGTGTGGACTCCGGTGGCAGAATCTGCATTTAACAGCCTTAAGAGTACCTTCACTTCAGCCTCAATCCTCCATCATCCTGAAGTGTGTTGACAGTTCTTGTTGGAGGTGGATGTTTCCTCTGTTAGTGCAGGTGCACTTCTGTTCCAGAGAAGTTTCAAATTTAAAGACAGTATTATGTGGCCATTACTCTAGACTTTTTTCTCCCGCGGAGCGCAATTACTCTATTGGGGATCAGGATGGCCATCAAATTGGCCCTAGAGGGCGCAGCTCACTCCATCCTGATATACACCGACCAAAAGATCCTCACTTATCTTGAGTCGGCTCAACGGCTGAAGCCCCGTCAAGCCAGTTGGTCACTGTTCTTCACCCGTTTAGAAATTTGTGTTCCACTACTGTCCCTCTGACAAAAATGTGAGGGCCGATGCCCTGTCCAGGTCTTGTGAGGGCCGATGCCCTGTCAAGGTCGTTTGAAACAGAAGACACTGTGGAGTCCCCTCAATGTATCAAAGACCTGTCCTGCATTATTTATGCTAATCCCCTGCAAGTTAGAAAAATCCCTCCAGAGAAGACATTTGTGTGGTTAGCAGGAAGGAGGAGAATCCAGACACAGCTCCAAACTGGCTGGGCATACGGGTGTTCGGAAGACTCGAGATCGGAGTGCTCATTATTTCTGGTGGCCCATGCTGCCCAAAGATATTGTGAACTTTGTCTCTTCCTGCATTCTGTGTGTTTTCAACAAAGTTGCAGTGCGGTGCAGTTCACCTTGCAATTCTGGAGAGCCTTCTGTAAACTCCTAGATGTGAAATTGGACTTTCCTCAGCCTACCTTCCCCAGTCCAATGGCCAAATCGAGAGGATTAACCAAATCATGGAGAATTATCTTCACCACTTCAACTCCATGCAGCATGATGACTGGGTACAGCTTCTTCCATGGGCAGAATTCTCATACAACAACTAAACAAGTGAGTTTACTGCTTCCACATCGTTCTTCATTGTCAATGGCCAACATCCACAGATCCCTCTTGCTGTTTCATCTACATCCTAGGTATCCGCAGCTGACTCTGCATTTGGCGACTTTCTACAGATCTGGCAGCAAACACGGTCCTCTATTCTGCAGACAGTCGATCAAATGAAGCTAAAAGCGTATACTAAGAGAAGAGAGCCGTGTCAGTATTTTCCGGGTACCAAAGTCTGGCTGTCCTAAAGGAATATCCGTCTGAAAGTGCCTTTGTACAAATTTGCCCCCAGGTTCCTCTGACCTTTTGAGATACTGCAACAAATCAACCCTGTCTCCTATAAGCTTCTGGAAGAGAGATTTAGAAAAAATGTGGATTTTCCCTCTGGCGCAACCTACGTAGGATTTGATCGTTTCTACTCAGTCGGAGGACAAGTGAGTAAAAAGCAAGACTTTATTTTTGTACAAAATACAACAAAATATATATACGCTTCGGCTGTTTCCTACCCTCAAAATCCCCAACTCCTTTCATGTGTCTCTCCTGAAGCCTGTGGTCCTGAATCGCTGCACTAAAACTCCTAGCCCTGCAGTTGCTCCCAGCGGTATTTCCGATGGGTCCAAGGTTAAGGAGATCCTGTACTTCAAGAAAGTAGGAGGAAGACATTTTTATTTGGTGGATTGGAAGGGGTTTGGTCCAGAGGAGAGGTCCTGGGAGCCAAAAGAGAACCTCATTAAGAAATTCCTGTCTCACTCTGGTCCGAAAAGCGGGAGGGCAATTAGCCCATGATCACCCTGGACTATAAAAAGTGCTCTGCCCTTTCACTCCTTGCCTGAGCGTTGTGTATACCCATGTTAGTTTTAGCAAATGGCCCCTTAGTGTTATCCTGTTCCCGTTGTTCCCATGCCCTGATACCTGTATCCTTTATCCCGTGCTGTATTTGTTCCTGTGCCTTAAAGTGTTAGAGTCGTGTTGTGCCACCTGTCACGCCTGCTATCTCACACCACGTCTGGTGTCATCTGCCACATTACATATCATCCGCCACGTGTGGAGTCATCTGTCTTCAAGTTCATCGGTGCCTAAGCCTCTGCTACTGTCTGGACTATCAAAGGTACTCTTGTACTAGGACTGTTGTTTGGCAAGCTGCTACTCCGCTACGGCTATGTGGCCTAGTGGGCCCATACCCACGGATCGTGACAGTATAATTTCAATATTTGCAGATGATACTTAGCGCTGTAAAGAAATTAACACAGAGGAGGATGTTATAATATTACAGAGGAATTTTGGGAAGCTGGAGGCGTGGGCAGAGAAATGGCAAATTAGGTTTAATATGGATAAATGTAAGATTATGCACTTGGGCCCATGAAACTATTCTAAAATTATGCATCAAAAATAGTAAAACACTGGGTAAAACTGCCACTGAAAAAGACTGGAGGATATTGGTGGAGAGTAAGCGGAATTTTAGCAACCAGTGCCAGGCAACTGCTGCCAAGGGCAATAAAATTTTGGGATGCATCAAAAGAGGCATAGATGTATGTGACATGAATATACTTTTGCATCTATACAAACAACTAGTCAGACCACACATGAAATATTGTGTACAATGTTGGGCACCTGTGTATAAGAAGGACATAGTTAAAGTAGCGGGTACAAAGATATGTGACGAAGGTAATTAATGGAATGGGTGGATTGCAGTACCAAGAAAGGTTATCAAACTTGGGAGTATTCAGTTTAGAATAAACACGACTTATATATATAATTGAACAGTACAGAGATCTTTCTAATGATCTTTTTACACCTAGGCCTGTAACAAGGACAATGGGGAATCCTCTACTTTTAAGGGAAATATGATTTCAGCATAATCATAGACGGAGATTCTTCTTTACTGTAAGGGCAGTGAGCCTTTGGAACTCTCTGCCACAGAACATTGTGATGTTGGTTCATTGAGCAAGTTTAAGGAGGGCCGGGACACCTTGTTTTGAAAAATAAAATATTAAAAGTTATGAGACAACAACTACTCATCGTTATGTTGGAGATGTAACAATACTGAAGGGGACTTACTACATATTTTATTTAACTGTTCTCACATTCGACCATTTGAAACAAAATTCAAGACGTACTGGAAAACTTCCTTAACCCCTTCCTGACCCCCCACGTAGATTAACGGGCTGCAGCACTGGTCCTTGCAGCCAGTTAATCTACGTGTGCTCCTAACAGAGCACACAGGTGCTCCCCGCAGCCCGGCATCTCACAGTACAGGCTGCTACTAGCAGCCTTAGTACTGGGGGAAAACATCAGGTTGGATTCACAGCGGTGATCCGAACCGATTAACCCCTTAAATGCGGCAGTCAATAGTGACTGCTGCATTTAAGTTGTTACAACAATATCGCACCCCGCTACGCATTTGCGGTGGTCCGATTGTTGCTATGGCAACCGAAAGCCTAACAAAGACTTCCGGTCTGCCATCTATGGAAGGCGAGTGGGTCCTGACAGAGGCAGGACTTAATATGTCCCCTGTCAGTGTGAAACTGACAGATATAATACCCTGCAATACATAAGTATTGCAGCGTATTATAACGACGATCCAACAATTGGATCTTCAAGTCCCTAGTGGGACTAAAAACAAAAAAAGTTAAAAAAAAGTTTTCCAAAAATTTACAAAAGTAAAAAAGTTACATTTCAATATAATAAAATAAAAAATCGCCCTTTTTCCGTTTTTTATAGTCCTTTATTATTAGAAAAAAACAAAAACTATGCAGAATTGGTATTGCCACGTCCGTAACGGCCTGAACTATAAAAATAACATGTAATTTATCCCGCACGGTGACCACCATAAAAAAAATTATAAAAGAGCTATACCAGAATCGCTATTTTTAGTCATTTCTGGTCCCAAAAAATGTAATAAATAGGGATCAAAAAGTCGCATGTACTTAAAAATGGTACCAATAAAAACTAGAGTTAGTGGAAAGATAAACAAGTTGTGGCTCTTAGAATATGGCGACACAAAAACTAAATATTTTTTAAAACCGTGATTTTATCTTGCAAACACCGTAAAACATAAAAAACCTATATACGTATGGTATCACCGTAATCGCATCGACCCAAAGAATAAATTAAATATGTAATAAATAGTTCACGATGAACGCCGTAAAAAAAAGAATAAAAAACAATAGAAGTTTTCACGGCCTAATTACACTAAATTCAGTAAAAAACCTATGGGATCAAAATGCTCACTATACCCCTAGATAAATTATTTTTAGGGCTGTAGTTTCCCAAATGGGGTCACTTCTGGGGGATGTCCACTGATTTAGTCCAGCAGGGATACCCGAAAATCAATCCAGTAAACTTGAGATCCAAAAGCCAAATGGTGCTTCTTCCCTTCTGAGCCCTGCCTTGTGTCCAAACAGCCGTTTATGACCACATGTGGGGTATTGACGTAATCAGGAGAAATTGCTTTACAAATCTTGGGGTGCTTTTTCTTCTTTATTGCTTGTAAAAATTTATAATTTCTAAGTTTTATTGAAAAATATTTACATTTTCATTTTTACGGACAAATTCCACTAAATTCAGCAAAAAACCTGTGGGGTTAAAATGCTGTATACCCCTTGATAAATTCCTTGAGGAGTGTAGTTTGCCAAATTGTGTCTTTTGGGGGTTGATTCCACTATTTTGGCCCCACAAGATCACTTCAAACCTAACATGGTGCCTAAAATATATTCTAAAAAATAGAGGCCCCAAAATCCTCTAGGTGCTCCTTTGCTTCTGAGGCCTGTTCTTCAGTACATTAGCACACTAGGGCCACATGTGGGATATTTCTAAAAACTGCTGAATCTGGGCAATAAACATTGAGTTGCGTTTTTCTGGTAAAACCTTTTGTGTCACAGAAAAAAAATGGATTTTCTGACAAAAAAAAAGAAACTTGTAAATTTCCCGTCTACTTAATGCTTTAATTCCTGTGAAACACCTAGATGTTTAAGAAACTTTCTAAATGCTGTTTTGAAAACTTTGAGGGGTGCAGTTTTTAAAATCTGGTGACTTATGGGGGATTCTAATATATAAGACCCTCAAAGCCATTTCAGAATTGAACTGGTACCTATAAAAATAGGCTTTGGAAATTTTCTTGAAAATGTGAGAAATTGCTACTAAAGTTCTAAGCCTTGTAACGTCCTAGAAAAAAAAAGAATGTTCAAAAAACTATGCCAACATAAAGTAGACATATGGGAAATGTTATTGCTATTTATTTTACAAGCAGATACATCTAAATTTAGAAAAATGCTAATTTTTGCACATTTTCTCTCAATTTTGGTGTTTTTCACAAACAAATACTGAACTTATTGATCAAATTTTTCCACTAACATAAAGTACAGTATGTTATGAGAAAACAATCTCAGAATCGCTTGGATAGGCAAAAGCATTCCCAAGTTATTACCACATAAAGTGAAAAATCGACTGTGTCCACAAAGCCGGAACAGGCTCAGTCCTGAAGAGGTTAAGAAAACAATTCACCTTACTCCTGAGTGTGTTTTGCTAAATTTAAATGACGAGAAGGTGACTAAACACAATTTCTCAGTTGTCCCTCATCTGCTAAAGGAAGTGAAAGCCCTTATTGTCCGACATTGGAGAGTTGAAGATCCTCCAACTATTCCAAAATGGTTCAGAGAATTTAATATAATTCACGCATATAAGATTAAATGGACTGCTAACCATCAATATAATGTGTATGTAAAGATTTGGGAAAAATGGCTGCAATTCTCCACTTCAATAGATTGTGACTCAATTTTCCAATAAACCTATGTAGAGTCAGTTAATGTATATGTTTGAAAATGTAATGATTGTATTACTTATGTGTGATTTCCTAATATTGTTCTTGAAAGACTGAACATAATGTCCAACCTGGTCAGCAGAAATGTGTTTTTGATGTTGATGCATGTACTTATTGTTTACTTACCTGTTTTGTCATTTTCTTTCATCCCTTGCGCAATTGTTTACCCAGGTCACCCTTCCTTGCCTCTTTTTTGTACCCCCATCCCAAAACTCTAAATAAAAATTAGCAAAATATGAAAAAGTAATAGATACTAGATTCTGAAAATAGGAAGTTGATGCAAGAATTGATTCTGATTGCCGTTTTTGGAGTTGGGAAGAAATGTTTTCCCTAATAAGGCAATTTCCATCTGCATCATGGGAAATCTTGCCTTCCTCTGGATAAAAATGTTAGGGTTATAGGTTGGACTTGATATACCTGTGCTTTTTTCAACCTTAATAACTATGTAACTTCATGTAATAGGGGACTTAACTATGCTATCTTTTTATCGCTAATGCAATGCTTTTGTAGACTTAGTCTACAAAAGCATTGCTGCCTGTCAGGCATACAGCCATGGCAGGCCTAGGGGCGTTTTCGAAGCCATAGCAACTCATCAGAGCCCGTGATCGCGACTGTTGGGTCGACTATGGGTGAAGGAGGGAGAATTTAAGGGGTTAGATGTCAGGAATCTGAAAAGTCTCCCATCCCAGCTGTTGCAGCGGGCCGGGTGTCAGTCTGAGCAATGGCACAGCTCCTCTGTCCGCGAGATCATCATGACATAACTGGTCGTCATGGTGGCTTAAGAGGTATATTATGCATAGACAACATGCATAATATCATGCATTACATATTCTGATGAACTAAAACATAAATATCTTATATGTGCCATAACAACATAATACAATATTGCAACATAATACAATATTAGGCCTCATGCACACGAACATATTTTTTTTCCTTCCGTAAATACTGGCGTAAATACGGGTCTTTGGTCACACGTATTCGACCCGTATTGCACCAGTATTTACGGACTCATGCCCGTAAATACGGGTCCGGTGTCACCAGTATTCCACCCGTATTTACAGGCACGTTTTCACTGCAAAATTGCACTGCACTAATCGGCAGCCCCTTCTCTCTATCAGTGCAGGATAGAGAGAAGGGACAGCCCTTTCCGCAGTAAAAGTAAAATAAATTCATACTTACCCAGCCGTTGTCTTGGTGACGCGTCCCTTTCGACATCCAGCCCGACCTCCCTGGATGACGCGGCAGTCCATGTGACCGCTGCAGCCTGTGATTGACTGCAGCGGTCACATGGGCTGAAACGTCATCCCGGGAGGCCGGACTGGAGGAAGAAGCAGGGAGTTCTGGGTAAGTATGAACGTCTTTTTTTTTTTACACGTTGATCTATATTGTGATTGTTAGCACTGTCCAGGGGGCTGAAAGAGTTACTGCTGATCGTTTAACTCTTTCAGCACCCTGGACAGTGACTATCCCCTGACGTCGCCTAGCAATGCTCCCGTAATTACGGGTGCACACACGTAGTCACCCGTAATTACAGGAGCCCCATAGACTTCTATGGGACTGCCCGTGCCGTAATTACGGCCTAAAATAGGACATGTTCTATATTTTTTAACATCCCGGGCACCTTCCCGTAAGCATACGGGGAGGTACCCGTGGCCAATAGAAGTCTACGGGCCAGTAATTACGGGCGTTTTTACGTTCGTGTGCATGGGGCCTAAGGCTGTGGCAAGACCTAGATTTTTTTTTTGTAATGAGAGATAAATCGATGCCCATAGAAATGCATTAGACTAGGGCTACACCAGGGGCGTCACTAGCACCGAACCTCTGGGGCCCAAGCCCCGGATCTTTAGCCTGGATCCCCGGGCGACTGCCATTACAGGGGTTGCAGCAGTCACGATTGCGACCGGGCCACAGCCCCCAGCACAGTGTCTGTAAAAATGTACTATAGTAACTGGGGCCTATGTCATAAAATACACAGGCCTCTGTTACTATAGTAATACCACTATACTTCCATTCTTCCCTCGGCCCTTCTTCCCGAGCACAGCGGAAGTCCTGATGTCTTTGTGCGTCATGATGTCACGACCCTGGATGGTGTCGGGATATCCGCTGCACCCAGAGCCAAAGCGGAGGGTAAGTGTAACAGTACTGCCTACTGGGGTCCTGTATCTAAGCCTGCTTTGTGGTAGGCTTAGATACAGGGTATAACAGACAGTATCACACATGGACCCTGTATCTAAGCCTACCACATGGTGGGCTTAGGTACATGACCATGTATGATACTGTCTGATGGGCCCTGTATCTAAGCCTATCACATTGTAGGCTTACATACAAGGCCCCAGCAGGCAGTAATCTTATACTGTAAAAAGATTACTGTCTGCTGGGGACCTGTATCTAAGCCTAAAATGTGGTAGGCTTAGATACATGGCCCATCAGACAGGATCACACATGGGCCCTGTTTCTAAGCCTATCACATATGTTACTAACGAATTTTGTGTGTGTTTTTACAGGTTCGGTTGTTGGACTACATTGAATTTGTGGAGTACTACGATGACGACTTATTTTATTTTCAATAAAATGGTTAATGAGGGTTGTGTGGGTTTTTTTATTTTATAAAATATTTTGTCTATGTCTTTATATTTTCTTTTAAGCTTCATTACTACCGCCTTAGTAATGGCTGCTGGTGGGGCTTAGTGTTAGCCGGTGCAGGGGCTAACACTAACCCCCCAAAACTACCCCGGTACCCAACACTACCAGGGGTATCGCGAAGAGCCAGGTACGTTCCAGTACCCAACCATCTGTAGTGATGGTCGGGCACTGGGGCGGCCCCACGCTGGTATTATTAGGCTGGGAAAGCCAAAAAACAGTGGGCCTTCCCACCCTGGTAATGATAGGCTGCTGCTGCTGCTACATAGTATCTGACTGGTTATCAAAAATGGGGGGACCCCACGTAATTATTTTTTTTTAAATAGAAAAAATGTGCGGCCCCTCCCCATTTTTCATACCCAGCCAGGTACAACATAGCAGTAGGCTAACATTACCAGGGTGTCCAAGGCCCACTGTTTTTGGTATTTCCCAGCCTAATAATACCAGACTGCAGATGGTTGGGTACTGGATCGTACCTGGCTCTTCCTGATATCCCTGGTGGCGGTCGGTACCAGGTAGTAATGGAGGATTAGTGTTAGACTTTTCACCGGCTAACATTAAGCCCTGCCTTAGTAATGAACATTGTCAATCAGCCAGCGGCCATTACTAAGGCAGTAGTAATAAAATAAAATAAAAAATACAAGTAGGCCTTATTCACACGACAGTGAAAAATGGCCGTGTGACGGCCGTTCTTTTAACGTCCGTCACACGGCCGTTTGCAGAACAATGATGTTCTATGGGAGTATTCACCCGGCCGTTTTTTTAAATAATAAATAAATAAATAATTAATAATTTTTTTGAATAATGGCCGTCATAAAATAGGACATGTCCTATTTTTGGCCAGTTTAACGGCCTGACGGCCCCATAAAAGTCAATGGATCCGTTTTTAACGGCTGTCAATACATGTAACAACCGTTAAGAACGGATCTGTGACATGGGGATTGGCAAGGGAACTACTAGTTCCCTTGCTGTCTATCGGCGGCTCGATGACACACACTCACCGATGCAGCACCGACCTCTTCATGCGTGGTCTCTCGTCCTCACGGGTTATGCAAAGGCGTCGCAATGACGTCATCGCGCCGTGTTCGCAGATCCCGTGAAGACGGGAGACCTTATCTGAAGAAGACAGCGCTGCTTTGGTGAGTATGTAGGGCAATTATGTCCGGCTGTGTGGCATCTTCTACAGGGATGTGTGTGGCATCATATACATTGGGGCTGTGTGTCATCTACAGGGAGTTGTGTGGCATCATATACAGGGAGGTGTGTGGCATTATCTACAGGGAGGTGTGTGGCATCATATACAGCGGGGCTGTGTATCATTTACAGGGAGTTGTGTGGCATCATATTCAGGGAGGTGTGTGGCATCATACAGGGAGGTGTGTGGCATCATATACAGTGAGGTGTGTGGCATCATATACAGATAAGTGTGTGGCATCATATACAGGAGGTGTGTGGCATATACAGGGAGGTGTGTGGCATCATATACAGGAGGTGTGTGGCGTTATCTACAGGGGGCTGTGTATGGTGCTGTCTATAGGGGGCGCTGTGTGGTGGTATCTATAGGGAGGCACTATCTACAAGGGGGGGTTGTGTGTGTCAAAAGTTTGCTATGGGGCCCAGTCTTTCCTAGTTACGCCCCTGGTCTTATAGATAAGCTTTCTCCAATATGTATATAAAAATGTATTATTTTTGGTGGGGAGGATAAATATATGTCACAGGGTTTGTGCCCCATATCTTTTAAGAACCTAGCAATGCCCCTGGGCTACACACTGAGTATCTCGCTACAAATATGTGCCGTGACAAATCGCTGTCTATAGTAATGCATTGAGTAGAATGACAATTTCTTCAAAATCCCTCCAGAAAAGTATGTAGCTTTAACCCTTTCAAGACCGAGCTCATTTTGGCCTTCAGGACCAGCCCCATTTTTTCAAATCTGACATGTGTTACTTTATGTGGTAATAGCTCCGGAATTCTTTTGCCTATCCAAGCGATCCTGAGATTGTTTTCTCGTGACATATTGTACTTTATATTAGTGGAAAAATTTGGTCAATAAATTCATTGCTTATTTGTGAAAAACACCAAAATTTTTAGAAAATTTGCACAAATTATGATTTTTCTAATTTTAAATGTATCTGCTTGTAAAACAGATAGTAATACCACACAAAATAGTTACTATTTCACATATTCCATATGTCTACTTTATATTTGCATGGTTTTTTGAACATTATTTTATTTTTCTAGGACGTTACAAGGCTTAGTACTTTACCAGCAATTTCTCACATTTTCAAGAAAATTTGAAAAGGCGATTTTTACAGGGACCAGTTCAGTTCTAAAGCGGCTTTGAGGGCCTTATGTACTAGATAGACCCCATACATCACCACATATTTAAAACTGCACCCCTCAAAGTATTCAAAACAGCATTCAGAAAGTTTCTTAACCCTTTATGCGTTTCACAGGAATTAAAGCAATGTAGAGGGGAAATTGACAAATTTGATTTTTTTTGCTGCAATTCATTTGTAATAAAAAAAATTCTGTAACACAGATGGTTTTACCAGAGAAACGCAACACAATATTTATTGCCCAGATTCTGCAGTTTTTATAAATATCCCACATGTGGCCCTAGTGTGATAATGGACTGAAATACCGGCCTCAGAAGCAAAGGAGCACCCAGTGGATTTTGTGGCCTCCTTTTTTTAGAATATATTTTAGGCACCATGTCGGGTTTGAAGAGGTCTTGTAGTGCCAAAACACTGGAAATCCCCCAAAAGTGACACCGTTTTGGAAACTGCACCCCTCAAGGAATTTATCTAGGGGTATAGTTAGCATCTTGACCCCACAGGTCTTCTGCTATATTTATTGGAGTTTGCCTGTGAAAGTATAAATCTACTTTTTTTCTGAAAAAATATAAAAAAAAAGATATTTGCAAGTAATAAAGAATAAAAAGCACCCCAAAACTTGTAAAGCTACTTCTCCCGATTACAGCAATACCCCATATGTGGTACTAAACTGCTGTTTGGACCCACGGCAGAGCTCAGAAGGGAAGGAGCGCCATTTGGATTTTGAAGCACAGATTTTGCTGGATTGGTTTTCAGTACCATGTCGCGTTTGCAACGCCCTGGAGGGAGCAAAACGGTGGAAACCCCCCAAAAGTGACCCCATTTTGTAGACTACACCCCTCAAGGAATTTTTCTAGGGGTATAGTTAGCATTTTGACCCCACAGTTTTTTTGTTGAATTTAGTGGAATTAGGCCGCGAAAATGAAAATCTACTTTTTTCTGAAAAAACATAGAAATGTTTAATTTTTACAATGAATAAAGGAGAAAAATCACCCCAAAATTTGTAAAGCAACTTGTCCTGATTACAGCAATATGCCATATGTGGTAATAAACTGCTGTTTGGACCCACGGCAAGACTCAGAAGGGAAGGAACAATATTTGGCTTTTGGAGCTCAAATTTAGCTGGAATGGTTTTCGGGTGTCATGTCGAATTTGCAAAGCCCCTGAGGTACCAAAACAGTGGAAACCTCCCAAAAGTCCCTTTAGGGGACTGGAACGAGTGATCATTAGGTCACTGGTACAATACACTGCAGTACTAATGTATTGCAGTATAATATCATTTTTACAGGCTCCTGTAACAGCGCGATCGCTGTTCCTGTCCATTAGTCCCGGGTGTCAGCTGTAATACACAGCGGACACCTGCAGAATATGGCACGGGTGCAGCGCATGAGCCCGCTCCATATATAACACCCCCCCCCCCCGCACCACGACATGCTATTAAGTCAGCGGATGGTGCAAAGTGAAAATTAAAATTTTCCACTGAAATGCCATTTTAACGCACAATATGTTGTGCCCAGTTTGTGCTACTGAAGACAAATACCTCATACAATGTTGAGCGGGTTCTCCCGGATATAAAATATCATATATGTGGACGTAAGCTGGTGTTTGGGCACACTGTGGGGCTCAGAAGTGAGGGAGCGCCATTTGGCTTTTGGAGCGCAGAGTTTGCTTGGTAACTGTTCTGTTTGTGGTTTTGCTGGTATTTCAGTTTATGATGTGGGGGTATGTGTAAATTGGGCAGAGTACATCAGGACATAATAAGAGGGTATAATAATTCGGTAAATAAATAATAATCCGCAGATATGTGGCCAATGTCGCACTGATAAATGGTGCCCAATCTTATCAGCTTTTGGACACTGCACAATTTCTGTCGCTATATTCTGAGAGCCAGAACTTTTTTTATTTTTTCTTCACCGGAGCCGTGCGAGGACTTATTTGGCCCCTGGTTCTGTCTTATAACCGACTGCAGCACCCGCAATCGGTCCCCGGGAAAGTTTGTTACTACAAGTTTGTTACTACAACAAACTGGAAAGTTTGTTGTAGTAACAAACTTTCTAGTTCGTTGCTACAACAAGCTTTCCCTGCGATCACATGACCGGGACCTGAACCAATGAGGTCCCGGTCATGTCTCCGGGACCAGAGGCAGGGGTTAACAGCGCGATCCAGGTGTCAGCGCTACTCTGAGACACCCGGATCGTGCTTTTAACACCCACCGTGAATTCACGTCGGCGCTGCACCGAGCCCAGCAAATGCTGACGTGAATATACAGTGGGCGGTCGGGAAGCGGTTAAAATCCTAGCATGCAGCGATTAAATTATTTTTTTTTTAAATATGCAAATCGCTTGAGCGATTTTGATGAGATTTTCAAACTACTGAAAGCATTCCAATGGACAGCGATATATCACAACAATATCACAGTGATTGTAAATACTCTATGTGTAAACAGACCTAGCCTAATACATTCCTATGGAAATTGACGTATTGCTCACTTTAAAAAGAAAAACCTAGATCTAGCCCCAGCCTAATTGAGACATCTTTGATTTGTTACTTTTATCATCTGATGTTATGACACAGCTATTAAAAAGAACTAACCTACACAGGTATATTCTATGATTTACCACTTTCGGACACAGCCTGTTTTGGCTTTGTGGACACAGCCCCTTTTTTCAAATCTGATGTGTCTTCAAATCTTTATGTAGTAATAACTTTGGAATGCTTTTACTTATTCAAGCGATTCTGAGATGAAGTTGTTTTCTCGCGATACATTGTACTTTGTTTTAGTGGTAACATTTGGTTGATACATTCAGTGTTTATTTGTGCAAAACACCACAATCTTGAGAAAATTTGGAAACATTTGCATTTTTCTAAATTTAAATGTATCTGCTTGTAAGACAGATAGTAATACCACACAAAATAGTTACTAGTTCACATTTCCCATATGTCTACTTTAGATTGGCATCATTTTTTTGAATGTCATTATTTGTCTAGGATGTAACAAGGCTTATAACTTTAGCAGAAATTTCTCAAATTTTCAAGAAAATTTTCAAAAGCTATTTTTTGGGGGACCAGTTTATTTCTGTAGTGGCTTTGAGGGAACTATATTTTAGAAACTCCCCATAAATCACCCCATTTTAACCCCTTCCCGCTCCTGGACGTACTATTAGGTCATGGTAGCTGTATCGTTCGCGCTCCATGACCTAATAGTACGTCTCGGGAGTAACGGCCGTTTCAGCCGTCCTCCCGACACATGCAGGAGCTGTGACAGCTGCTGTCTCGTACAGCAGCTGCCGCAGCTCCTACAGCGGGGACCGATCGATGTGTCCCAGCTGATTAACCCCTTAAAAGCCACGTTCAATAGAGATGGCGGCTTTTTAGGGGTTAAGCTACAATCGCCGGCCTGCTACACGATAGCGGCCGGCGATTGTAACTATGGCAACCGGACACCAAACAATGGCGTCCGGCTATGCCATCGACGGAAGCCTAGTGGGTCCTGACGAAGTCAGGACCCACTATGCTTGCTGTTAGTGAGTAGCTGACAGCTCTAATACACTGCACTACACATGTAGTGCAGTGTATTAAAATAGCAATCAGGGCCTCCTGCCCTCAAGTCCCCTAGTGGGACAAAGTAATAAAGTAAAAAAAAAGTTAAAAAAAGATGTGTAAAAATAAGAAAATAAAAGTTTTAAAAGTAATAAAAGTAAAAATCCCACTTTTTCCCTTATCAGTCTTTTATTATTAATAAAAATAGATAAATAAACAAATAAACTATACATAATTGGTATCGCCGCATCCGTAACAGGCTGAACTACAAAATTATTTCGTTATTTATCCCGCACGGTGAACGCCGTAAAAGAAAATAATAATAAACCGTACCAAAATCACAATAGTTTGGTCACTTCACCTCCCAAAAAATGGAATAAAAAGAGATGAAAAAGTCGCATGTACCTAAAAATGGTACTGATTGAAACTACAGTTCGTTACGCAAAAAAATAAGTCCTCGCACGGCTTGCTTGATGGAAAAATAAAAAAGTTCTGGCTCTTAGAATAAGGTAACACAAAAAGTGAATGATTTTTTACAAAACGTATTTTATTGTGCTAACGCCATAAGACATAAAAAAAAACTCTAAACATATGGTATCGCCGTAATCGTATCGCCCCACAGAATAAAGTGAATATGTCATTTATAGCGCACGATGAACGCTGTAAAAAAATAGAATAACAAAAACAATAGTAGAATTGCTGTTTTTTAGTCTCCACGCCACCTAAAAATAGAATAAAAACTGATCAAACAGTCGCATGCATGACATGAAAACTGCAATGAATTCCTCAAGGGGTCTAGTTTCCAAAATGGGGTCACTTTTGGGGGGTTTCCACTGTTTTGGCACAACAAGACCTCTTCAAACCGGACATGGTGCCTAATAAAAAAGAGGCCTCAAAATCCACTAGGTGCTCCTTTGCTTCGAAGGCCGCTCCTTCAGTCCATTACCGCACTAGGGCCACATGTGGGATATTTCTCAAAACTGCAGAATCTGGCCAATAATTATTAAGTTGCGTTTCTCTGGTAAAACCTTTTGTGTTATAGAAAAAAATGCTTTAAAAAGGATTTTCTGACAAAAATAAATATGTAAATTTCACCTCTACTTTGCTCTAAATTCCTGTGAAACACCTAAAGAGTTCATAAACTTTCTAAATGCTGTTGTGAATACTTTGAGGGGTCTAGTTTCTAAAATGGGGTGTTTCATAGGGGTGTCTAATATATAGGCCCCTCAAAGCAACTTCAGAACTGAACTGGAACCTAAAAATAAATAAAAATGAGGCAATACTTCACTTCTCCTAATGAGAATTGCCTACTCCAAGATGACCCCAGTTTTGACCGTTTTTATAAACGGAGACCCCTATTAGACCATTTCAGCGCCCGGTTTTCCCAAGCATACACCACCGAGACGTGTATTTCTATTGATGAGTTCTTGGTACATTTTAAAGGGAGGCATGAATTCCGCCAGTACCTGCTGGGTAAGAGGGCAAGGTATGGTGTGAAGATGTATAAGCTGTGCGAGAGTGTATCAGGGTATACCTACAAATTTAGGATATATGAAGGGAAAGACACCAGTATTCAGCCCCCAGAATGCCCCCACTTACTCGGAGTTAATGCAAAAATTGTGTGGGATTTGTTGCACCCACTGCTGGACCAGGGTTACCACCTCTACCTGGATCATTTTTATACAAGAGTCCCACTCTTCAACTGCCACGCTTCCAGAAGTCCTGTGGCATGCGTCACTGCTAGAAGAAATCTAAGAGGTCTCCCTAAGACTCTGCATGGGCAAACACTCAGAAGGGGTGAGAGCCGGGCACAATCCAGCAGCAACATATTGTGTGTCAAGTACAAGACAAGAGAGATGTCACACCAGTACCCATGTACCAGTACGAGGTACCAGTACAGGGACCCCCAAACCAGACTGCATCCTGCACTACAATAGGTACATGGGAGGGGTGGACTTGTCAGATCAAGTCCTGAAGCCCTACAGCGCCATTCGGTGTGGTATAAGAAGCTGGCCAGGCACATCATACAGATGGCATTGTACAATGCGTACGTTCTACGTCGATGTACAGGCCAGACGGGAACTTTCCTGGAATTTCAAGAGGTGGTTATCAAGAAACAAATTTTTAGGGACCAAGAAGGGGGGGCACCCAGTACTTCTGGAAGCGGGGCCACACACATCGTACCAGGGCAACACTTTCCAGGAGAAGTTCCCCAAACTGGCAAGAAAGGAAAAAGTCAAGACGTACAAAGTCTGCTATAAGAGGGGGATAAGGAAGGACACAATTTATCAATGTGACACGTGTCCCGAAAAACTAAGGCTCCGTATGAAAGAGTGCTTCAAAATGTATCATACAGCCCTTGATTTTTAATCTACCCCAGTTTTACTTACCCTGATGCACTCCACACAGCTTATCCCCCTCATCTTTCCCTTCTGAGCCCTGCTGCGTGCCCAGGCAGCTGATAACAGCCACATTGAGGGTATTGGCGTACCCGTGGGAACAGACATTACAGTTTATAGGGTGTATGTCTCCGGTCAAAATGCTCACTACACCTCCAGATGAATGCCTTAAGGGTTGTCGTTTTTAAAACGGGGTCACTTCTTGGGGGTTTCAACTGTACTGGTACCTCAGGGGCTTCTGCATACCTGACTTCGCACCAGAAAATCCCCAGTAGGCCAAATGGTGGTCCTTTCCTTCTGAGTCCTCCCATGGACCCAAACATCAGTTTATTACCACAAATTGGGCATTGCCGCACTCAGGACAAATTGGGCAACAAAATGGGGTATTTTGTTCCCTGTGAAAATAAGAAATTTTTATCAAAAATGACATCTTATTGGAAAAAATGAAATTTTTTTAATTTCACAGCCCAATTAAAATACGTGCTGTGTAAAAACTGTGGGGTCAAAATGGTCACAACACGAATAAATGAATTCCTTGAGGGGTGTAGTTTCCAAAATGGGGTCTCTTCTGGTGGGTTTCCATTGCTTTGATACCTCTGGGGCTCTGCAAATGCGACATGGCACCCGAAAACCAATCCAGCAAAATCTGGACTCCTAAGAACAAATAGCGCTCCTTTCCTTCTGAGCCCTCCTATGGGCCCAAACGGCACTTTACCACCACAAATGGGGTATTGCTGCACTCAGGACAAATTGGGCAACAAAATGGAGTGTTTTATTTCTTGTGAAAATAAGAAATTTTGAGCTAAACCTACATATTATTGGAAAATATATATATTTTTTAAATTCCCAGCCCAATTCAAATAAGTTCTGTGAAGAAATGATGGGGTCTAAATGGTCAAATTACCCATCAATTAATTCCTTGAGGGGTGTAGTTTCTAAAATGGGGTCACTTCTGGTGGGTTTCCATTGCTTTGATACCTCTGGGGCTCTGCAAATGCGACATGGCACCCGAAAACCAATCCAGCAAAATCTGCACTCCAAAGAACACACAGCGCTCCTTTCCTTCCTTGGGCCACCAATGGGCCCAAACGGCAGTTTATCGCCACAAATAGGGTATTGCTGCACTCAGGACAAATTGGGCAACAAAATGGGGTATTTTGTTCCCTGTGAAAATAAGAAATTTCTATCAAAAATAACATCTTATTGGAAAAAATGTCATTTTTTTAATTTCATAGCCCAATTCAAATACGTGCTGTGTAAAAACTGTGGGGTCTAAATGGTAACAACAACCATAAATGAATTCCTTGAGGGGTGTAGTTTCCGAAATGGGGTCACTTTTGGGGGATTCCTACTGTTTTGGCACCTCAACACCTCTTCAAACCTGGCATGCTGCCTAAAATATATTCTAATAAAAAAGAGGCCTCAAAATGTACTAGGTTCTTCTTTGCTTCTGGGGCTTGTGTTTTAGTCCACGATCCACTAGAGACACATGTGGGACATATCTAAAAACTGCAGAATCTGGACAATATATATTTAGTAGTGTTTCTCTGGTAAAACCCTCTGACATTTTCTTAAAAATATGAGAAATTGCTGTTTATGTTCTAAGCCTTGTAACGTCCAAGAAAAATAAAAGAATGTTCAAAAAACGATGCCAATCTAAAGTAGACATATGGGAAATGTGAACTAGTAACTATTTTGGGTGGTATAACCGTCTGTTTTACAAGCAGATGCATTCAAATTCTGAAAAATTCTATTTTTTATACATTTTCTGTAAATTTTGCAATTTTTCACCAATAAACACTGATTATATCGTCCAAATTTTACCACTACCATAAAGCCCAATGTGTCACGAGAAAACAATCTCAGAATCGACTTGATAGGTTTAAGCATTCCGACGTTATTACCACATAAAGTTAAATATGTCAGATTTGAAAAATGGGCTCTGAGCCTTAAAGGGACTCTGTCACCACTTTATAAGTGCCCTATCTCCTATATAAGGAGATGGGCGCTATAATGTAGGTGACAGTAATGCTTTTTATTAAAAAAAACGATCTTTTTTCACAACGTTAAGAGCGATTTTGGTTTATGCTAATGAGCTTTCTTAATGCCCAAGTGGGCATACTTTTACTTTCGACCAAGTGGGCGTTGTACAGAGGAGTGCATGACGCTGACCAATCGGCATCATGCACTCCTCTCCATTCATTTACACTGCACTAGCGATATAGATATATCGCTATATGCAGCCTCATACACAAACCCTAACATTACTACAGTGTCCTGATAATGAATACACATGACCATCCAGCCTGGACGTCATGTGTACTGAGAATCCTGACACTTCTGACTCTTTTTTTGTGAGATTCCGGCAAGTGAAACCAAATCTCGTTTAGCTCCGTGATCTCGCGAGATTTCGTATCCGTTGCTGGAATCTCACAAAAAAGAGTCAGAAGTGTCAGGATTCTGAGTACACATGACGTCCAGGCTGGATGGTCATGTGTATTCATTATCAGGCCACTGTAGCAATGTTAGAGCTTGTGTATGAGGCTGCACATAGTGATATAACTATATCGCTAGTGCAGTGTAAATGAATGGAGAGGAGTGCATGATGCCGATTGGTCAGCGTCATGCACTCCTCTGTACAACGCCCACTTGGTCGAAAGTAAAAGTACGCCCACTTGGGCATTAAGAAAGCTCATTAGCATAAACCAAAATCGCTCCTAACGTTGTGAAAAAAGATCTTTTTTTTTAAATAAAAATCATTACTGTCACCTACATTACAGCGCTGATTTCCTTATATAGGAGATAGGACACTTATAATGTGGTGACAGAGTCTCTTTAAGGCCAAAACAAGGCTGCGTCCTTAAGGGGTTAAAAACTGCACCCTTTAAAGTATTCAAAACAGCATTTAGAAAGTTTCTTAACCCTTTAGTAGTTTCACAAGTTTTAAAACAGAAATTCAGTTTTAATCTATTTTTTCCTGTGACACAGAGGTTTTACCAGAGAGACACAAATCAATATTTATTGGCCAGATTCTGCAGTTTTTATAAATATCCCAGATGTGGCCCTAGTGTGCTACTGGTTTCAACCACAGGCATCAGAAATGAAGGCGCACCAAGTGGATTTTGTGGCCTCCTTTTTATTAGAAAATATTTTAGTAACCATGTCAGGTTTGAAGAGGTGCCTAAAGAAAATAGGACATGTTCTATTTTTTTTAACGCACCCTTCCCACGCTCCGTTGAAACAACGGCCGTGTGAACGGCCCCATTGAAATACATGTGTCCGTATGATGACCGTTGTTTTAACAGCCAACACATGGACATACTCTACATTTGTATGAATATGCCCTTAGGCTGTGAAAATGAAAATCTGCATTTTTTTTTTTCAAATAAAACGTATAATTTTTTTCATTTTTACAATGAATAAAGGAGAAAAAGCAACTTAGCATTTGTAAAGCTATTTCTACCTGTAAACTGCTGTTTGGGCTCACGGCAGGGCTCAGAAGAGAAGGAGCACCATTTGGCTTTTAAAGCTCAAATTTTAATTGAATGGTTTTCAGTGCCATATCGCATTTGCAAAAGCCTTAAGGGACCAAAGCAGTGAAGAATTTAATTATGCATTTTTTCCCCAAAATTTAGTTTTAGCTCCAAATTTTTCATTTTTACAAAGAATTACAGGAGAAAATAATTACACAATTTGATGTTACTCAATATCTCTGGATATGGCAATACCTCATATGTAGCTCCCCTACAGGAAGCAAGGAAGAGGAGGATTCAATTTTGTCATAGTAGACATGAGCCCGCCAAGTAGAAGAGGAACATAACAGTCTATCCAGTTCAGTCTGTTATTCTGCAATATGGATCCAGAGGAAGGCAAAAATCCCCATGAGACAAAAGCCAATTTTGCTAATCTTAGGGCCTGTACACATTACATTTTTCACTTCCATCGAAGGTATATGTCGGGAGGAGGTGGAAGACACCGATGTATCCCACTGTATAGGCGTAAAGTGTAATATGTAATATATTAGAAATAATGGTCTGTCTGTGCCTATACTTAATTCCCGCAGAACCCAGGGTGTATGCCATTTGTCTATTTGAATCTTTCATTCTCCTCTGTGAACATAGTAGCAAAAAAAACTTTCAATTAACTTTTTCTTCATCAGCCTCCACAATTACTCCCTTATTACTTTTCTAAGGGCCAGCTTCAAGGTAGCGACAAACTCCCTATGTGATGTAGAGAAAAAGTAGTAGGGAAGCAGCACTCAAGTAAAAAAAAATGTAATCACCAGAACATCAGACAGCGACGTTTCACTCTCTCAATGAGAGCTTTTCCAAGCAATAATATTGCTTGAAAAATCTCTTGAGGGGGCGGAACCTAGCCACTGAGACTAATGGGTGCTTGATCCCTGTGCTCCTGCTGCATAGCAGCTCATATCAGCTCAGAACATTACTATCTCCTACTCTGACCGACTAAACCTGCTGTTGTGGATCGGAGGTTGGTTCCGTTGTCCTCGTCTGGAAGATACTCCGTCCATCTGCTTGCTGTTCTGGGGCCTACGTCTCGGATCCTCTCCTCAGCAACGCCATCTTCGGGAGGACCTGTCACATGTTGCAGTGACTCCCAGGAGGATTACTCACCATGTCCTGCAAGGTTAGCTCCGGTGTCCTCATCTGTGGGACCAGAGTCTCGGTACCCCTCTCAGTGACGCCATTTCAAAAGGGCCTGCCACGTGCTGTAGCAGTGTCAAGGAGGATTACTCTTCGAGGCCTGCTGCGCGGAGACGCTGTCTCTCACCCCTCTGTTTCCTCTGCCCCGCGAGTGGTTCGGAGAACTTGGCTCACTGCCTTCTCGCTTCTCTGGCTCGTATCTTCCCGCCAAGTGGAGGAAATAATGGAGTAGGCCAAGGCAACTAAAGCTGTCTTGTTCCACACCAACTGCCTCCTGACAATCTACCCACTGGCTGGAACAGGGTGAGTGATAGACTTTCACCTGTTGGGGAAAAGTTTCCTAGAATTCTCCTTCTCCAAGAGCCGGCCCAGAATAGAACAGGAGGTGCTGAGTTAGAAGTACATTCTAGGACTGCAACCTCTACTGACACGACCCCAAACTATGGTTTGGAGTACCATAATTCCTTCATACACACCAGCCATGGCAAAAAAAGGGGGAAATTGGCTGCTCCCAGAAAGATGACCGAGTTATTCGTAACTACAGCCCCGGATTTGGAGGAATCTCCTTCATCAACTTTACCTGCTGTGGGTATGCGGAGGACAGATCAAGGAGGAACAATTTAAAAATATGGGGCATCTCAGAGGAGGGTCCCCCAACAAATCTCCCAAAGTATATCAAACTGTTGTTCCTCTCAATAGTGCCAACTCTCTCAGAACTGGATTTGACAATTGATCGTGCACACAAACTGCCTAAATCCAAACAAGATCCGGACTCCCTGAGACTCTCTGGTTAGGGTGCATTTTCATCATGTCAAGGAATCTATTATGTTCACATCCAGGAAACATGGCCGTCTGTCTTCTCCCTACATCTCAAAATTTGTCCACCACTACGTTGCAAGCTCGCAAAAATGTTCTTCCAGTTACCAAGCCTCTGCGTGACAATAATATCAAGTACCGCTGGGGATTCCCCATCAAACTAATAATTTCCTATAAAGGCTCGTTTCATGTTGTCTCCTTGGTGGAGGAGGGCATTTCTCTGCTGAGGAAAGGCACATCACTCAACCTGGATCCGATCCGATCCCCCTGACTGATGATCGTTCTCCTCCTAGAATTTCTCAAGAGTGGCTTCCCGCTAACTCCCGGAGGTCACCTACCTGAGATGCGGTAAGATGGCTGTACTGATCCATTGATCCTGCACCCGTCCACAATATAACCTGACACGAGATAGTGTACATGATTTCTTCTCACTCATTTTGGACATAAATGCTTCTCATACCAAATTTTTGGTATTTCTTCTCCTCTCTCCCCACCCCCCTCCCCCCAGAGCCCACAGTGCGTATATGCACTGTGCCTACTGTTGCATATTTAAATTCTTATCTGTTTATGTTATGTTGCCTCTGTTCTTGGTTTTCTCCTGTGACTGCTACTCTCTCATACATTTTATCATGTCTGAAATGTTCTTGATGTGATTTTGATCTTTTTGTCTCTGTATACTGCGCCGTGCTGATACTACTGCGTCTTCCATGTTGTAGCCTTATTTGGAGTACTAATGGTTCTGAAGATATCATCTATTAACGTTAAGGGGCTAAACAGCCCCTTTAAATATAGTTGTTATGAAGGGAGGCTAAATTTCTGGATTGAGATGTCATTCTTGCTCAAGAGACACATTTTCATATGGATACAACTCCTCAATTTACACATAAGCGATTTCCAAATATTTTCATGGCCTCTTGTCAAGTTAAGCGTAAAGGGGTTTTCATTGCTATCAGTGACACAGTTGCATTTAGTCTTAAAAATATTCTACTGGACCCCCAAGGTCGCTTCCTCGGCGTAAACTGTGATATTAACAATATTTTGTATCCAATATTCAATGTTTACCTCCCCAAAAAACGACATGTACCTTACTTTAGATACTTGCTCCCTAAAATTAAAGCATTTGCTCAGGGACTTCTAATTATAGGAGGTGATTTTAATTTAGTCCATGACTCAACTTTGGATACTACCTCATGTGTGAGAAACCCCCCAGTAATAGCCCCACTATTGTACAACGAAGGTTTGTATGACGTATGGAGGTGTCAGTACGGTGGAGAAAGGGACTTTACCTTCATTTCAGTCCCCACATAAGTCCTATTCAAGGATTGACCTGTTCCTGGTTTCTCATAGGGCCCTTATCCAGACCCACTCTTCCTCCATTGACACCATAACGTGGTCAGACCACGCACCTATTTCCATGTCACTGCAAGAAAAATTCTCCTCACCTTCCCCTTCTCAGTGGAGATTAAACAATTACATCCTACTACACCCTGATCGCCAACAATCCCTGAAAAACTGTTTATCCAATTTTTTTTTTAGATAATGTTGGCTCAGTACAGAGCCCTCAAACCGTATGGAACGCACGTAAGGCATACATGCGCGTTATGCTTATTAAAGCAGGATCCGCAGCAAAAGGGAAAAGGAAATCTGTGACTTATGCTCCTCAATAGTGGACATAGAATCCAATTATAAATTAACTCTGAATCCACAACTCATTTCGGAGCTTCGCAGACTAAGGGTGCAGCTACAATCCTTGCTGACCTCCGAATATGACAGAGCCCTTAAAAGCTACAACTCCAGTCCTACTTACACAATAATAGGGTTGGAACAATACTGGCCAAAAAAATTTGACAATTGTCATCTAGATCCTGTATAGTGTTCCTACTCGATGCCCAAAATAATAAAATTCTTGACCCTAGACTAATTGTTAAACAGTTTAACTCATACTATTACTTTCTATAAAACCTTAATCGCTACTAAAACGTGATACAGCCGAATACTCTCGATATACAAATATTTTTCTCCCAACGCTCTCTTCACAACAGATGGAGAAACTATCTTCTCCCTTTACTAGTCAGGAAATAACTTACTGTATCTCCTCCCTTAAACCACATAAGGCCCCGGACCTGATGGGTATTCCAACTATTACTATAAATGTTACTCGTCTATACTGACCCCACATTTAGTTCAGGTGTTTAATAAGGCCATCACAGATGAAAATTTCCCAAAATAAATGCTAGCTGCTACCATTCTGACTTTACCTAAACCGGGAAAGGACACTGTTACCCCCGTTAATTTCGGTCCTATTTCCCTTATGAACTCTGATATCAAAATTTACGGTAAACTGTTGGCCAACAGACTTCTGCATGTAATCCCGCAGTTAATCAATCCTGACGAAGTTGGTTTTGTGTCAGGTTGACAGGCCCCTGATGGAACCTGAAGATTGTTTCATCTAATTCAAAAGGTGGAGGCCTCTCGGATGCTTTCTCTGCTTCTCGCTTTGGATGCGGAGAAGGCGTTCGACAGGGTCCACTGGGGATACTTTTTCACATATATTAGATAAGTTCGGATTTAGTGGCGTTATTAAATCTGCTATTCTGGCCCTTTACTCCACACCTTCGGCTAAGGTACTGTCCTCAGGTTTTCTTTCCGAATCCTTCAACATCACAAACGGGACTCTTCAGGGTTGCCCTTTATCCCCGATAATCTTCGCTATGGTCATGGATAGAGATGAGCAAACCGGGACAACCGAATCCCGGTTTCGGTCCGAACATCGTGAAAAGTTCGGTTCGCAGCGAATCCGAACTTCACCGGGTTCGGCCGAACACGTTTTGACCGAACCCGGCTACATTTTGGCACCTGCCACATGTTAGATCTAAAATGGAGGATTTTAAAATATCAC
This sequence comes from Rhinoderma darwinii, assembly GCF_050947455.1. NCBI lineage: Eukaryota > Metazoa > Chordata > Amphibia > Anura > Rhinodermatidae > Rhinoderma > Rhinoderma darwinii. Next base: position 69,708,631 of record NC_134689.1, read on the forward strand.
CTGACATCAGGCTACCCCATAATGCCTTGCAAACGGCTCTCCCAGCCAATCGGGAGGCAGCATAGGGGCGGGCTCAAGCCTGCAATAATAGTCTATGCACGGAGCTCAGCGGCCATTTTAGAGACAGTAGCTGTAGGGATACCATCTCTGTGCAGTAAGGGAAAGCTTTAGGAATCTAAAAGCCAGGAATCCAGCAATCGATGGGGCTCATCCACTACTGCAGGAGTCTACTCTCAACATCCAAATTGCAATACAAATTCTCCATTTGCCAAGCCAGTGTGTAAATAAGCCTTTATAAGGGGCTCATCCCCGTTGCACGGGTTAACATCCAACTTGCAATACAGGCAGGCAGCTGTAGTACTACAATGCCCAGCATTCCCTGAGTGCACAGTGGCTGATAGAAATTCTCATTCATTGCCATTTGCCAAGCCAGTGTGTGGATAAGCTTTTATAAGGGGCTCATCCCCGTTGCATGGGTTAACATCCAACTTGCAATACAGGCAGGCAGCTGTAGTACTACAACGCCCAGCATTCCCTGAGTGCACAGGGGCTGATAGAAATTCTCATTCATTGCCATTTGCCAAGCCAGTGTGTGAATAAGCTTTTATAAGGGGCTCATCCCCGTTGCATGGGTTAACATCCAACTTGCAATACAGGCAGGCAGCTGTAGTACTACAACGCCCAGCATTCCCTGAGTGCACAGTGGCTGATAGAAATTCTCATTCATTGCCATTTGCCAAGCCAGTGTGTGAATAAGCTTTTATAAGGGGCTCATCCCCGTTGCATGGGTTAACATCCAACTTGCAATACAGGCAGGCAGTTGTAGTACTACAATGCCTAGCATTCCCTGACTGACTGGCACCTTATGAGTCACTGATTTTCCGCCAGTCCGAATAACAATTTAAAAGGGCCTCATTTCTGTCTAAGGGTTTAATTCAACGTGCTAATTAAGTACAGCCGGTGCCTTTGGTGCTATTATACAAGTCACAGCATACACTGACTGCCACCTATTCACAGTCACTGATTTTCAGCCAGTCCCAATAATATTTTATAAGGGCCTCATTCCTCTAGTAGGGGAAGGGGTTTTGATTCAACTTGCTGCACTCCAGCAGTGAAATGTCTGGTAAAAAAAATGTTGTGAAAGGACGGGGTAGAGGAAAAAACACCCATGCCATGTCCTCTTCCAGTCCAAATGTTGGATCTGTTGGTGCCAGTACCAGCATTTTGGGCACAAGACATGTGCCCAGTTCTACTAGTAGCAGCAGCCATGTGCCTGCTGGTAGTAGTAGCAGTATCAGCAAGCCAGAGTTGTCCATCTCCTCCGGTGGGCGGATTATTTCAGACAATACGGCCATTGTGGACTGGTTGGCTGGCTCGCAGTCATCTCAGCAGCAAGACTCTGACGATCTGTCTTCAAGCCATGTTTCGTTGGATTCCAGATCCTCTACAGTTCCTTGGCACAGTGACAGTAGTAATATGAGTATTTCTAGCGTTTCCATTCCATCATCTATGTCTTCACTCCCCCTTCCTAGCGGGAAGCCATCTTTCCTGAGAGTCCTAAGAGACATCTCCTCAGGTGCGAAGGAAGATACTGAACAACATAGTGATGATGATTTGTTTTCCGCGAGTCAGCCAAAGGAGTGTGTTGCGGCGGTGGAGGTGGAAGCGGTGTCCGAGACGCATAGCTGTGGTAGTGGGGGTGTTGGTGGTAGCCGTGGTGGCAGATGCAGTAATGAGGGGGGGCATGGGGCCCGCCATGATGTCACATCACAACACAGTGACAGAAGTGGCGGGGATGATGAGGAGGGCTATGATGATGTTGTTTTAGACAGGACGTGGGAACGAGGTGACGAGGTGATGACGGCGTCAGAGGAGGAGGGTAGTAGTGGCGTCACTGGCAGTGATAAACAGCCAAGCCGAGGTATGGGGCAGAAGTAAATCTGCAAAACGTTGAAGCGGTAGGGTCAGCTCAGGAGCCGGTGACTGCGACACTGCTGCTACTGGTGTAGGCTCCCGAAAAAAGCCTGCCAGCCAAGGGGCAAGCTCGGGTGGTGGTGGACGTGGTACTACCTCTTTACGGTACTCTGCCGTGTGGCAATTTTTCTGTACCTTCCCGGAGGACGAAAACATGGCACAGTGCCGTATCTGCAAGCAGAAAGTAAGGCGTGGGCAGGGCAGCAATGTAGGAACTACCGCTCTACGTAAACACATGCAGCGGCATCACAAGGCCATGTGGGACAATCGACATGCCCCACCATCATGTACATCTAATGAAGACCCCTCTGCCGCTGCTGCTGCTGCTCCAAGTCCCTGTCATCTAAGTAGTAGCCAGGCCTTATCCACCATCTCGTTGTCATCATCATCACTGTCATCTAGTGTTCCTCCTACGTCCCATCAGTTATCCATTACGGAATCGTTGTCCAATAAGCAACAATATATACCCAGTCATCCACTTGTCGTGCGGCTTAATTCACACCTGGCTAAGTTATTGGTGGTGCTGTCGCTGCTGTACCACCTGGTCAACTCCGCCGGCTTCAAGCAATTGATGGCGTGCGCTCAGCCTAGGTGGTGAATACCTAGCCGCCATTACTTCTCCAAAACAGCTGTCCCTGCCTTGCACAAGCACGTGGAGGAAAAGGTGGGCCAGTCCTTGCAATTATCCGTGTGCAGCAGGGTACATGCCACCGTCGACACGTGGAGCAGCAACTATGGGCAGGGACAGTACATGTCTTTCACGGCCCACTGGGTCAATATTTTGCAGTCCGATGCACCACCGCAGCAATGCCAGGCATTACCACCTCCACGCTTGTATCTTTCTGGTTCAACTCCGGACACCAGGGGCCTACCATCCTCCTCGTCCTACTCCTCCTCCTTACCCTCCTCAATGGAGGTCTTCCCGTCCCCGACAGGACACAGCGTATCTTCCACTCCTCTTCCCTCCTCTTTTCATAGGTGCAAGGTGAAGCACCACAACGCTGTCTTACACCTGCTGAGGCTGTGCGAGAAAAGCCACACAGGGCAGGAGCTGCTGTTGTGCATCAAGGAGGAAATCGCACGCTGGCTGTCTCCTCTGAAACTCACACTGGGCAATGTTGTCTCTGATAACGGGAAGAACGTTGTGGCTGCACTGCGTCTAGGTCACCTGACACACGCTCCTTGCATGGCACATGTGATCAATCTGGTCATAACACGCTTCTTAAAATCATATGTTGATTTGAAGGGTGTGCTGGCCATGTCCAGGAGGGATTGCGTTCGCTTTAGACGTTCGTATGCATTTAAGCACGCCCTCCTGGACTTGCAGCGTCAAAACAATCTCCCAGAACACAGCCTGATTTGCGACGTTCCAACACGCTGGAATTCCACCCTGCACATGTTGGACTGTCTGTACGAACAGCGGAAAGCCGTGAATGATTTCCTGATGCAGCAGACGGGCAGCGTTTGGAGCGAGTGTAATTTCGAGCTCAGGCACTGGCAGCTGGTTAGAGACGTATGTCACATTTTGAGGCCCTTTGAAGAGGCCACACGATTTGTGAGCCGTGACGCTAGTGGAATGAACGATGTTATGCCGCTGATATTCATTCTGGAGCAAACGCTCACAGCGATGATTCAGCAAAGGATGGAGGAAGGATCACATCTGGCTATGGATGTTGAGGAGGAGGAGGAGGAGGAGGATAAGGAAACAGGACCTGAAGAGGAGCTGGATTTGGAGATGGAATCACAGGAAGGGATAGGGGACGAGGCAGCCGCAAAACATGACAGTGATGATGATGACGAGTCTGACGACGACCTAGATGATGGACAACCATGGCAGTGTGGGGCGGAGATGGAACCAACCGGGCCCTCTGAAACGCTGGCCAGGATGGCGAGCTGTATGCTTCGTTACTTGCGCGCTGACTGTCGTATTGTTAGCATGAAGCAAAGAGATGAGTACTGGATAGCCACACTTTTAGACCCTCGGTATAAAGCCAGAATGGGGGAGTTTTTTGCGCCTTCCGAGAGGGAGGCAAAATTGGCTTATTATCGAGAGAAGCTATGCAGCCAGCTTGTCACGGCTTTCAAACGGCAAACACCTGCTGCAAGCATGTCTGACCGGGGGGCCACTCTCCGCTCCTCACTGTCTCATCGTTCCACCGCCTCTGGCAGAGCTTCCTCTGCAATAGGTGGCAGCAGTGGCAGCGGCAGCGGCAGCAGCAGTAGCAGCAGCAGCCAATTCAGTTTGGAAAATATGATGACAACATTTTTACATCCAATATCCCGACCTGACACACATCGTAGTCACCAAAGGGATGTTCACCATCACCAGAACCTAAACAACCAGGTTCACTCGTACCTGGACTGTGCCCTTTCACCATCAGAAATCCTGATCCCAGACCCCATGGACTTCTGGGTCAGCATATTGGATCATTGGCAAGAACTGGCCCAGCTTGCCATGGGTGTACTGTCTTGTCCACCCTACAGTGTAGCGTCAGAGAGGGTATTCAGCGCGGCAGGGGGCTTCGTCACCCCTAAGCGAACAAGATTGCCCACCAACAGCTTGGAAAATCTCACGTTTCTGAAAATGAATCAAGCGTGGATCGGTGAGGATTTTAAAACCCCTGTGCCTGATGCCACTGATTAGATCTGACATTGCTGCTGCTGCTACTGCTGCCGCCTGCTACTGCCGCCTGCTACTATGGGATTCTGTCCTGTCTACTCTTTTTTTAATGTGCCGCTGTTGGTGCTGCTACTACTTCTACCACCAATCCACCGCCAGTGCCGTCTGCTACAAGCAGGTCTGCCCCACCACAGGGCTTTGTCTGTGACTGTCCAGTCTGTTTTAATGTGCTGCTACTACTACTACCACCACCCGTGCTGTCCGTTGGCTACCTATACTACCACCAATACACCTCCACTGCCGTCTGCTACAAGCAGGCCTGCCCCACCACAGTCTGTTTTTAATGTCCTCTTTTTATCTTGGGAATTGTAAAATTCTGCCAAAGTTTATTTTCCACATGTTTTGTTCCAAAGGAAGCCTTGGCTTGATCTTCCATGTTGTCTGCGTCTGCCTAGTAACCGACGCCGGTCCTCATACACAGCACCATCCGCAGTACCTCTGACAAGTCTCAGAAAAGCAACCACAGGGCTTTGTCCTGTCCACTCTTTTTTAATGTGCTGCTGTGCTGTTGATGCAGCTACTACTACTACCACCACCCGTGCTGTCATTAGTCCACCACCACCACTACTACCAGTGAACCACCACCAATCCACCTCAACTGCTCTCTGCTACAAGCTGGCCTACACAACCACCGTGATTCTGTCCTGTCCAGTCTGTTTTCATTTGCTGCTGTTGGATCTGCTACTACAACTTCTACCACCAATCCACCATCCCTGCTGCCGTCTGATACTGCCAGATGATCCTAAAAAAGGAATCATTTTTGTTCTTTTATAGCTTCTTCACTTTCCAGATGCAAAACCTGTTGCTACTCCCAAAAAGGGTTAATTTTTTTGAGGGCTTTGAAAAAGCAATGGCTAAGTAATGACTTCTTCTTTTACCACCATATATGTATGAACCCCGGCAGGCATCTGCCACCATAAAGGGTACATTTTTTGAGGGCTTTTGAAAAGCCATTGATTGTTGCTTTTACATCCATGTATGGATGAACCTCGGCAGGCATCTGCCAATAAAAAGGGTAAATTTTTGGAGGGCTTGTGAAAAGCCATTGCTTGTTGCTTTTACATCCATGTATGGATGAACCCCGGCAGGCATCTGCCAATAAAAAGGGTACATTTTTGGAGGGCTTGTCCATTGCTTCTTCTTTTACCACCTTATATGTATGAACCCTGGCAGGCATCTGCCGCAAAAATGGTTAATTTTTGTACCTTTTTTAACAATGCATTATGCATACAACATGCACAAGTGCAGTGGTTTCTGTTAGTTATCACCGTGTCCCATCCGTTTTCCTATAGCCATACATGTTGGCTTAACTTTGACACTAACTTTGCCTTAAAGACAGCTCAAAGGTACTTGGATACACTCATGGGTGACCTAAGAGTGTTATACAGGGCTTCTAGGGCTTTTAAACAGTGTTATACACGATTTTTAGGGGCTTTCTTGAATTACAGGTTCGGTCAGAACTAGTTCGGTCCGAATCGAACTTTTTCATGAAATTCGGCGAACCAGCCGAACCGAACTTTTCATAAGTTCGCTCATCTCTAGTCATGGAGCCTCTGGCCGAAAAATTTTAATAATCCGCAGATATTCATGGCATCCAGCTGAGCCACTATACCCACAAAATAGGATTACATGCGGATGATGTCATTATATCCTGCATGCAGCCCCTCTCATCTTTGCCGGCATTACAAGCGATTCTCTCAGATTTCTGCAAAATATCCTATTATAAAGTCAATGATACCAAATCTCCAACATTTGAATAGATAAATCCACCTGTACTTTGCTTGCCTCTCAATTACCATATTCACGGAAGGAAGGCTCCCTGACTTACTTGGGTATATGCAAAAGTAGAAAATCTTTATTAAATATAATACATAATGACATACTGCGGAATAAAAATGAATTTAAAGATTTTTGTCACGATTTAATTCTTTTTGAGTGCTATTTTGCACGTTTTTGTGTCACTTATTTATATTTCATTTTGTTTGTGCACTTTATTTCACTTCTTAATTACTCACTTTATTTTATTTATATATATTTTTTTTATTCATTTATTCATTCACTTCACATCACTTCACGTTATATCACTTTTATATGTGTTGTATGTTTAAATGTATATATATCAGATTTTTTGATATTTCACACATATATACACTACCGTTCAAAAGTTTAGGGTCACTTAGAAATTTCCTTTCCGTCAACTAACACAGATAAGTCGAAGATTTATAAAATCAACTGACTTACCGTGTTATTGCGGAGGTGATCAGTCTCCTTTAGTGGGCAGTCCCGGGTTGTCTGCTGCTTCACCCTGTGGTCGTCGGTTGTCCGGATTCCAAGATCCCCTCGAGTGTAGCCCCACGTTGGGCGCCAACTGTCAAGGTTCTTTTCCCTGTGATTTCACAAAGAATATCCACCTCTGTAGATTTGAAACTGATTGCATGCGTAGAAGAAATACACTACCGTTCAAAAGTTTAGGGTTACTTAGAAATTTCCTTATTTTTGCAAGAAAAGCACAGTTTTTTTCAATGACGATATAATTAAATTAATCAGAAATACACTCTATACATTGTTAATGTGCTAAATGACTATTCTAGCTGCAAACGTTTGTTTTTTAATGCAATATCTACATAGGTGTATAGAGGCCCATTTCCAGCAACCATCACTCCAGTGTTTTAATGGTACATTGTGTTTGCTAACTGTGTTAGAAGGCTAATGAATGATTAGAAAACACTTGAAAACCCTTGTGCAATTATGTTAGCACCGCTGTAAACAGTTTTGCTGTTTAGAGGAGCTATAAAACTGACCTTCCTTTGAGCTAGTTGAGAATTTGGAGCATTACATTTGTGGGTTCGATTAAACTCTCAAAATGGCAAGAAAAAGAGAGCTTTCATGTGAAACTCGACAGTCTATTCTTGTTCTTAGAAATGAAGGCTATTCCATGCGAGAAATTGCCAAGAAACTGAAGATTTCCTACAACGGTGTGTACTACTCCCTTCAGAGGACAGCACACACAGGCTCTAACCAGAGTAGAAAGAGAAGTGGGAGGCCCCGCTGCACAACTGAGCAACAAGACAAGTACATTAGAGTCTCTAGTTTGAGAAATAGACGCCTCACAGGTCCTCAACAGGCAGCTTCATTAAATAGTACCCGCAAAACGCCAGTGTCAACGTCTACAGTGAAGAGGCGACTCCGGGATGCTGGCCTTCAGGGCAGAGTGGCAAAGAAAAAGCCATATCTGAGACTGGCTAATAAAAGGAAAAGATTAATATGGGCAAAAGCACACAGACATTGGACAGAGGAAGATTGGAAAAAAGTGTTATGGACAGACAAATCGAAGTTTGAGGTGTTTGGATCACACAGAAGAACATTTGTGAGACGCAGAACAACTGAATAGATGCTGGAAGAGTGCCTGACGCCATCTGTCAAGCATAGTGGAGGTAATGTGATGGTCTGGGGTTGCTTTGGTGCTGGTAAAGTGGGAGATTTGTACAAGGTAAAAGGGATTTTGAATAAGGAAGGCTATCACTCCATTTTGCAACGCCATGCCATACCCTGTGGACAGCGCTTGATTGGAGCCAATTTCATCCTACAACAGGACAATGACCCAAAGCACACCTCCAAATTATGCAAGAACTATTTAGGGAAGAACCAGGCAACTGGTATTCTATCTGTAATGGAGTGGCGAGCGCAGTCACCAGATCTCAACCCCATAGAGCTGTTGTGGGAGCAGCTTGACCGTATGGTACGCAAGAAGTGCCCATCAAGCCAATCCAACTTGTGGGAGGGCCTTCTGGAAGCATGGGGTGAAATTTCTCCCGATTACCTCAGCAAATTAACAGCTAGAATGCCAAAGGTCTGCAATGCTGTAATTGCTGGAAATGGAGCATTCTTTGACGAAAGCAAAGTTTGAAGGAGAAAATAATTATTTGAAATAAAAATCATTATTTCTAACCTTGTCAATGTCTTGACAATATTTTCTAGTCATTTTGCAACTCATTTAATAAATATAAGTGTGAATTTTCATGGAAAACACAAAATTGTCTGGGTGACCCCAAACTTTTGAACGGTAGTGTATGTCCATTATTATTGCTCAGGTCTCTTAGGGTACTACTGTCTGCTCATATTCCCCATATTCCATTTCAGTCCCATTTTAGGGTAGTTTCCATATACACATCGTTCTTTTCATCCTGGTTGTCTTGGCTGTGGTGTGTGCACAGACGTTCGATCGTGCATGCGCTGTTGGACCAGCATCCGGGAGTGCCATATAGAGTTGGCATCGTCATGGTGACTCATGTGTGAGGTCATCATGTGGCGCCTTGACATCCTGTGATGCGAGTGCCTCTCGGCGTGCGTGTTGAGCGCCGATTTGCATTCACCACAGGTGAGCATAACCATTTATCTCTATTTAAACCCTGGTGTTTTATTGTATGCAGCCTCCTGACAAAGCCGGTCTGTAGGGTGAAACGCGCGGCGAAGCGTTTATTCATCCATTTCCTTAGGTTGCCGGTTCCGCTCTCCATTATGTCTCAGGGTATGTGCCTACCTTCATTTTCTTATTATTGATTATTTCTGACGACTATTTTATTCATCACTCTAGCCTTTTGTGCCTACGTCTTATGTCAGGATAATCATGTTAACTTTTGCATACCACAAATGTAATTAGGTAGCACTTTATGTTATATGCGGGCATAGTTATTCTATGCACACGCTTTATTTTATCTTCCCTGTTGGTTATGTGAGTGGTTCCCGGCCACCGACGGTTGGTTGACTCTGTTTGTCTATGGTCTTATACATCTGACCTCACTGTCTGTATCTCTGCATATGTTCCATCCTATTTATTCCGTAGTATGTTATTATGTATTATATTTAATAAAGATTTTCTACTTTTGCATATATTTTTGCATATTTTTCTAGGGGCTGTGTGCCCTTATGGTTCGCGTTTAGGTTGTCTACTTGTATAAAAAGGACCCCTGTTTACGCCATTGGTTTGGTTGGAGGTTTTTGTAGGTTCTTCATTTACATGGGTATATCCCTGATGAGTCCCAGTTCACAAATGTATACTAAAAATTACCTCCCCCTCATTCCCAAGGTATCAATTCTTCTGGAAACCTTTTCTAAACCAATGAATTCTTGGGCAGGTCGCACGGATATTGTTAAGATGATGATACTTCCTATTATTTGGTATGTTTTTCGTGCTGTTGTTATTCCTGTTCCTGTGGCCTTTTTACAAAAATTGCAAAGCTTACTCACCAATTTTATTTGGGTTGGAACAAAGCCTATGATAGCCTAGGATACGCCATGGTTCGGCCGTGGTCTGATGGTGGTATGGGGGTCCCAGATGTAAGGAAGTATTATGTCGCTACAATTTTCTCCCATCTTCGACATTGGTGGAACAATAACTCAGACCTAAGGTGGGTTGCCATTGAAGGAGACTTAGCCAGAGCACCTCTAATCTCATTATTGAGTTCTAGTGACCAAACTCCAATGAGTTTCCCGATCCGCTCATCTACAATCTCTGCTTTTGTGGCGGCTTGGAAATACCTGAACAAGAATACACCTATTGGGGAATACAAACTGCTGAAACACTTACCAATCCGATATCTATCCACTAAAATCACAGACGTCTCCTTCCAGGGATGGGAATAAGCGGGCATTTCACAGATAAATCTTCTCCTGTTGTCCAGTGGACTTGTCTCATTCCGATATATGAGAGATACAAATGGCATTACCAATCGGGACTTTTATAAATATCTCAGCCTCAGACACTTTTTACAGTCCTGGCCACCAGACTTTCCGACTATCCCTAAGTTAGCATTCGAGTATTTTAACAGATCCTCTCAACAGATTAAAGGTATCTCCTTTTTTTATTCTGGTCTCCAACAACCTCAACTTTGCTTGAAACCAGGACACTTCTTGGTATGGGAAAAAGTGCTAAACATCAATCTCACAATGACTGAGTGGAAGCAGGCCATCAATGGGTCAAAGCAAACTTCTCATAGTTCAACGCATTGGGAAACTACACTAAAAATTTTGATGAGATGGTATAAAACCCCTGCACAAATTTCAAGGTTTAGCCTGTCCTATTCCCCCCTGTGTTGGCGCAACTGTGGAGAAAGGAGTGACTTTCTTCAGGCATGGTGGAACTACCCATTAGTGTACAATTTTTGGAAGGTGACATTAATAGCTAAAGTTACCCAATGCCCAATCCTCCCCTCCCCGTCACTGGCTCTATGCTTTATTGGCATTCTGGACATCCCGAGACACATCCGGATGGTCGTGGGACATGGCTGCTAGGCTTGTGATAGCAAGATCCTGGAAGTCCCCGACACCCCTTGTACTTCAAGAACTTACTAATCGAGTTTGTCTGGACTGGTTTATGGCAAGAATGTTAGCATCACGAAATTACATATATTCTTCCTTTGCCTCGCGATGATTTCTCTGGGCAGACTGTATGGATCAACTCCCTACCCCTCAATTGCAACTTCATGGTGTACCTGATTTATGTGACATATTCTATATCTTTGTAATATGCAATAGGTTGTATGACCTCTTATATATTGCTAAATGTATTTTGACTAGATAATGTGAGAAATTATATATGTTTTGATATTTGCTCAACATCTATATCCTTCTTTTCCTCCTTATTCCTCCAGCAGTCACAGACTTTTTTGCTTTCTGTTCTCTGTTTTATATACTTTTTTTACTAATGCAGCATACTCCTCTGGACTATGGAATTGAACTTTGCTGTAATTTTCAATAATTGTAATAAAAATTTAGAATTGGACAAAGCACTCATTGAGAGAGTAAAACGTCACTGTCTGATGCTCTGGTGAATATTTTTTTTTTTTCACTTGAGTGCTGCTTCCCTAATACTTACCTTTCAGACGGAATTGTGAGGAAGAATTTTCTGCCTGCAAAAAACTCAGTGTGAACATACCCTTTGAGTTCACCAAATAGTATGTGGCAGACTTCCAAAACACTCTGGGCAGATGAGACTAAAATTTAGCTTTTTGGGCATCATGGGAAACGCTATTTGTGGTGCATGCCCAACTCTTCTCATCACCCCAAGAACACCATTCCCACAGTGAAGCAAGGTGGTGGCAGCATCATGCTGTGGGGATGCTTTTCATTAGCATGGATTGAAAAACTGGTCGGGATTGAAGGAAAGATGGATGGCAGTAAATACAGGGCAATTCTTGAGGAAAACCTGTTTCAGTCTGCCAGACATTTGTGACTAAGACAGAGGTTCATCTTCCAGCACAACAATGACTTTACACACAAAGCTACAGTGGAGTAGTTTAAGGGGAAACATTTAAATGTCTTAGAATGACCTAGTCAAAGCCCAGGCCTCAATCCAATTGAGAATCTGTGGCATGACTTGAAGACTGCTGTAACCAGTGCAACCCATCTAACTTGAAGGAGTTTGAGCAGATGTGCTTGGAAAAATGGGCGAAAATCCCAGTGTCTAGATGTACTAAGCAAATGGAGACATACCCCATGCGAATCTGGAATTGCAGAAAATAATCCTCTTCGAAATTATAGCATAAAGTATGTATGTTTCAAGCTAATGCTTAAACTTTTACCTACATGTTTTAGCAGTGTTGGTTACGTGCCTCTGTTCAAGAGTAAATATACTATTAACCCCTTAACGACATCCAACGTACTAGTGCGTTGCTGTCGTTAAGAACTTAACACAACACAATGTACTGATATGCTGTGTTGCTGACGCGGGCTCAGAAGCTGTATATTACAGCTGACACCTTGCTGCATGGCCGGGATTTGAGCTAGCCTCCGATCCTTAAACCCTTAGCTGCATCACTCAAAAGCGAGCACTGCATCTATGGTGTCAAGAGACGGGACCTAATAGGCTTGCTGTCAGTGAATGACTGACAGCTCTAATGCATTGCACTAAGTGAGTAGTGCAATGCATTAGAGTAAAGATCAGAGGTGCAGGCCCTCAAGTCCACTAATGGGTCAAAAACAAAAGTTTAATAAAAAGTGTAAAACAAAAAAGTTTCAAGTTAATAAAAGCAAACGCTGCCTTTTTTCCTATAGTCTTTTATTATAGGAAAAAAATTAAAACTTTAAAAAAGGTAAACATATTTGGTATCGCCGTGTCCGTAACGTCCCAAACTATAAAACTATAATGTAATTTTTCCCACACAATGAACATCGCCCCAAAAAAAAATAAATTGATTCTGGCATTGATTTTAATTTATTACCACCCCTCCCAAAACATGGAATAAAAAATTATCAAAAAGTTGCATGTGCCCCAAAACAGTATCAATAAAAACTACAACCGGTCCCGCAAAACACAAGCCAAATTTTTTAAAAACTATATACATATGGTATTGCCGTAATCGCATCGAGTCGCAGAATAAAGTAAAATTGACATTTATAGCCCACGGTAAACACTTAAAAAACAAAACAAAAAAAAAAACATTGTCACAATGGTCACCTTGCTTGCCAAAAAATGGAATAAAAAGTGATCAAAAAATCGCATGTACCCCAAAATGGTACCAATGAAATCCACAAATGTCCTGCCACAAATAAGCCCTCACACAGCTCTGTTGGAGAAAAAATAAACAAAAAGTTCTGGCTCTCAGAATATGACAACATAAAATGTGCAGAGCGTTCCAAAAGCGGATAAGATTGGGCACCATTTATCAGAATTATTATACCCTCTTATTGTGCCCTGATGTACCCCGCACAGCTTACATATGCCCCCACATTATAACCATTCGCAGCACATAATGAAAAAACACCCGTGGGGTTAAAATGCTCACTACACCCCTTAAAATGCCTTAAGGGGTGTAGTTTCCAAAATAGGGGTCACTACTTGGGGGTTTGTTTTACTATTTGAACTCACAGCCCTGCAATTGTGAGCCTATGCTGTGAAAATCAACAAAATAGACCTCAAATGCGCATGGTGCGCTTCACTTCTGAGCCCTGTCATATGTTCAGGCAAATGATAAATGCCATGAGGGGTGTAGTTACTAAAATGTTGTCACTTGTTTGGGGCTTCCGCTGTACTCTGGTACCTCATGGTTTTGCAAATGCAACATGGCGCCCAAAAATCAAACCAGCAAAATCTGCATGCCAAATAGCGCTCCTGCCTTTGAGCTCTGCCATGTGTCCAAACAGCAGTTTGGTATTGCTATAATCGGGAGAAATTGCTTTTCAAATGTTGGGGTGGTTTTCTCCTTTATTCCTTGCAAATATTGAAAATGTACATGTTTTGTGTGAAAAAATGTAATTCTAATTTCACAATATAATTTCACTAAATTCAGCAAAAAGTCTGTAGGGTCAAAATGCTCACTATACCCCTAAAAAAATGTGTTCCTTGAGGGCTTTAGTATCCCAAATTAGGTCACTTTGTGGGGGGTTCCACTATGTTGGTCCCTCAGGTACTCTGCAAATGCAACATGGCACCTGAAAACCATTCCAGCAAAATTTTAGATCCGAAAGCCAAATGGTGCTTCTTCTGTTCTAAGCCCTGCCGTCTGTCCAAACAATAGTTTATTACCACATGTATTGGTATTGGTTTTCAAATGCTGGGGTTCTTTTTCTCAATTTTTCCTTGTAAAAATTAAAAATCTCCACGTTTTGTCCGAAAAAAAAAATAATTTAAATTTCACAGCATAATTGCACTAAATTCAGCAAAAAAAAAAACGTGGGGTCAAAATTCTCACTATACCCCTCTATAAATTCCTTCAGGGGTGTAGTTTGCCAAGTGTAGTCACTTTTGGGTGGTTTCCATTAATTTGGTCCCGCAGGGGCTTTGCAAATGTGACATGGCGCCACAAACCATTCCAGTAAAATTTGAGCTCCAAAAGTCAAATGGTGCTTCTTCCGTTCTAACCCCTGCCGTGGGTCCAAACAGCAGTTTATCACAAAATATGGGGTAATGCCATGGGGTATTGCCGTTCTCACAAGTATAAATGTTGGGGTGCCTTTTCTCCTTTATCTATTGTGAAATCTGAAAAATCGGAGCTAAACTACATTTTATTAGAAAAACTGTAGATTTTCATTTTCACATCCTAATTCCACTAAATTCAGCAAAAAACCTGTGGGGTCACAATGCTCACTATACCCATCGATAAATTCCTTCAGGGGTGTCGTTTGCCAAAAGGGGTCACTTTTGGGTGGTTTCCACTGAATTGGTCCCGCTTTGCAAATGTGACATGGCGCCCGTAAACCATTCCAGCAAAACTGGAGCTCCTAAAAGCCAAATGGTGCTTCTTCCGTTCTGAGCCATGCTGTGGGTCCAAACAGAAGTTTATTACCACATAGTGGGTATTGCCGTAATCGGGAGAAATTGCTTTTCAAATGTTGGGGTGTTTTTTCTCCTTTATTTCTTGTAAATATTAAAGATTTCTACATTTTATTGGACGAAAATTTCGATTTTCATTTCTACATCACAATTACACTAAATTCAGCAAAAAACCTGTGTGGTTGAAATGCTTAGGGTATGTTCACACGAGGGCGTCCATTACGGCTGAAATTACGGGGATGTTTCAGCCTGAAAACAGCCCCGTAATTTCAGCCGTACCGGCATGTGCAGGCGCTTGAACGCCGCGTCAATTACGGACGTAATTGGCGCTGCTATTCATTGGAGTCAATGAATAACGGCTCCAATTACGGCCAAAGAAGTGACAGGTCACTTCTTTGACGTGGGCGTCTATTTACGCGCCGTCATTTGACAGCGGCGCGTAAATTACGCCTCGTGTGAACAGACAAACGTCTGCCCATTGCTTTCAATGGGCAGATGTTTGTCAGCGCTATTGAGGCGCTATTTTCGGGCGTAATTCGGGGCAAAAACGCCCGAATTACGTCCGTAAATAGGCCGTGTGAACATACCCTAACTATACCTGTAAAAGAGGACGGGGTAATAGTGGGGTTAACCGGTTAGTGTCACCAACTATTACTACATCCTTTATAATCAGGCTCACTAGGGTTATGCCTAGTTCCCCTACCTTTCCGTTATACTAACGTCACTCTAATTGCTTTTGCTGCTACTTAAAGAGGCTCTGTCACCAGATTTTGCAACCCCTATCTGCTATTGCAGCAGATAGGCGCTGCAATGTAGATTACAGTAACGTTTTTATTTTTAAAAAACAAGCATTTTTGGCCAAGTTATGACCATTTTTGTATTTATGCAAATGAGGCTTGCTAAAGTCCAACTGGGCGTGTTTAAAGTAAAAGTCCAACTGGGCGTGTATTACGTGTGTTACATCTGGGCGTGTTTACTTATTTTACTAGCTGGGCGTTCTGACGAGAAGTATCATACACTTCTCTTCAGAACGCCCAGCTTCTGGCAGTGCAGACACAGCGTGTTCTCGAGAGATCACGCTGTGACGTCACTTCCCCAGGTCCTGCATCGTGTCGGACGAGCGAGGACACATCGGCACCAGAGGCTACAGTTGATTCTGCAGCAGCATCGGCGTTTGCAGGTAAGTCGATGTAGCTACTTACCTGCAAACGCTGATGCTGCTGCAGAATCAACTGTAGCCTCTGGTGCCGATGTGGCCGACACGATGCAGGACCTGGGGCAGGAAGTGAGTGACGTCACAGCGTGATCTCTCGAGAACACGCTGTGTGTCTGCACTGCCAGAAGCTGGGCGTTGTGAAGAGAAGTGGATGATACTTCTCATCAGAACGCCCAGCTAGTAAAAGAAGTAAACACGCCCCGATGTACACACATAATACACGCCCAGTTGTACTTTTACTTTAAACACGCCCAGTTGTACTTTTGCAAGCCTCATTTGCATAAATACAAAAATGGTCATAACTTGGCCAAAAATGCTTGTTGGCAAGCACAGCAGTCATATGTTTTTTGTAGTTGATGATGAGGTTTGCACACATGTTAGATGGAATTTTGGCCCACTCCTCTTTGCAGATCATCTGTAAATCATTAAGATTTTGAGGCTGTCGCTTGGCAACTCGGATCTTCAGCTCCCTCCATAAGTTTTCGATGGGACTAAGATCTGGAGACTGGCTAGGCCACTCCATGACCTTAATGTGCTTCTTTTTGAGCCACTCCTTTGTTGCCTTGTCTGTATGTTTCGGGTCATTGTCGTGCTGGAAGACCCAGCCAAGAGCCATTTTTAATGTCCTGGTGGAGGGAAGGAGGTTGTCACTCAGGATTTGACGGTGCATGGATCCATCCATTCTCCCATTGATGCGGTGAAGTAGTCCTGTGCCCTTAGCAGAGAAACACCCTTAAAACATAATGTTTCCACCTCCATGCTTGACAGTGGGGACAGTGTTCTTTGGGTCATAGGCAGCATTTCTCTTCCTCCAAACACGGCGAGTTGAGTTAATGCCAAAGAGCTCAATTTTAGTCTCATCTGACCACAGCACCTTCTCCCAATCACTCTCAGAATCATCCAGATGTTAATTTGCAAACTTCAGATGGGCCTGTACATGTGCCTTCTTGAGCAGTGGGACCTTGCGGGCACTGCAGGATTTTAATCCACTATGGCGTAATGTGTTACCAATGGTTTTCTTGGTGACTGTGGTCCCAGCTGCCTTGAGATCATTAACAAGTTCCCCCCGTGTAGTTTTCGGCTGAGCTCTCACCTTCCTCAGGATAAAGGATACCCCACGAGGTGAGATTTTGCATGGAGCCCCAGATCGATGTCGATTGACAGTCATTTTGTATGTCTTCCATTTTCTTACTATTGCACCAACAGTTGTCTCCTTCTCACCCAGCGTCTTACTTATGGTTTTGTAGCCCATTCCAGAATTGTACAGGTCTATGATCTTGTCCCTGACATCCTTAGAAAGCTCTTTGGTCTTGCCCATGTTGTAGAGGTTAGAGCCAGACTGATTAATTGAGTCTGTGGACAGGAGTCTTTTATACAGGTGACCATTTAAGACAGCTGTCTTTAATGTAGGCACCAAGTTGATATGGAGCGTGTAACTGGTCTGGAGGAGGCTGAACTCTTAATGGCTGGTAGGGGATCAAATACTTATTTCTCTGTGCACAATGCAAATAAATATATATAATTTTGACTATGTGATTTTCTTTTTTTTTTTAAATATAATCTATCTCTCACTGGTAAAATTAACCTAGCCTAAAAATTCTAGACTGTTCACGTCTTTGACAGTGGGCAATCTTACAAAATCAGCAAGGGATCAAATACTTATTTCCTTCACTGTATATACAAAAACCATAGGATCAAGTAACGGCACCAGGACCTTCAAGATTGATGAAAATGGGTGGATTTATTCACCTCAAGTGAGCAGCGACGTTTCGGTCCGCTAAAGAACCTTTCTCACAGCTCTCTAATTCTCAAGTTTTTTGTATATATATACACACACTAAGTTTGGGGTCACCCAGACAATTTTGTGTTTTCCATGAAAACTCACACTTATATTTATCAAATGAGTTGCAAAATGACTAGAAAATATGGTCAAGACATTGATAAGGTTAAAAATAATGATTTTTATTTGAAATAATAATTTTCTCCTTCAAACTTTGCTTTCGTCAAAGAATGCTCCATTTGCAGCAATTACAGCATTGCAGACCTTTGGCATTCTAGCTGTTAATTTACTGAGGTAATCGGGAGAAATTGCACCCCATGCTTCCAGAAGCCCCTCCCACAAGTTGGATTGGCTTGATGGGCACTTCTTGCGTGCCATACGGTCAAGCTGCTCCCACAACAGCTCTATGGGGTTGAGATCTGGTGACTGCGCTGGCCACTCCATTACAGATAGAATACCAGCTGCCTGGTTCTTCCCTAAACAGTTCTTGCATAATTTGGAGGTGTGCTTTGGGTCATTGTCCTGTTGTAGGATGAAATTGGCTCCAATCAAGCGCTGTCCACAGGGTATGGCATGGCGTTGCAAAATGGAGTGATAGCCTTCCTTATTCAAAATCCCTTTTACCTTGTACAAATCTCCCACTTTACCAGCACCAAAGCAACCCCAGACCATCATATTACCTCCACCATGCTTGACGGATGACGTCAGGCACTTTTCCAGCATCTTTTCAGTTGTTCTGCATCTCACAAATGTTCTTCTGTGTGATCCAAACACCTCAAACTTCGATTCGTCTGTCCATAACACTTTTTTCCAATCTTCCTCTGTCCAATGTCTGTGTGCTTTTGCCCATATCAATCTTTTCCTTTTATTAGTCAGATATGGCTTTTTCTTTGCCACTCTGCCCTGAAGGCCAGCATCCCGGAGTCGCCTCTTCACTGTAGACGTTGACACTGGCGTTTTGCGGGTACTATTTAATGAAGCTGACTGTTGAGGACCTGTGAGGCGTCTATTTCTCAAACTAGAGACTCTAATGTACTTGTCTTGTTGTGAATGGATGCCATGATTAAGAGCACTAGTCGTGCTTGAAACGCGTAGGCGCTGAATACCTACAAAATACTGCCTTGATGCCTGAATGCACCTGATATCGAATTTTAAATTTTTGATACAAATAAAAGTGGGACCGAGATCCTTTTTAAACCACATACCTGCAGCGCTGGATCATATTCTTTCCTAATCTACTACTTGTCTTGTTGCTCAGTTGTGCAGCGGGGCCTCCCACTTCTCTTTCTACTCTGGTTAGAGCCTTTTTGTGCTGTCCTCTGAAGGGAGTAGTACACACCGTTGTAGGAAATCTTCCGTTTCTTGGCAATTTCTCGCATGGAATAGCCTTCATTTCTAAGAACAAGAATAGACTGTCGAGTTTCACACGAAAGCTCTCTTTTTCTAGCCATTTTAAGAGTTTAATCGAAGCCACAAATGTAATGCTCCAGATTCTCAACTAGCTCAAAGGAAGGTCAGTTTTATAGCTCCTCTAAACAGCAAAACTGTTTACAGCGGTGCCAACATAATTACACAAGGGTTTTCAAGTGTTTTCTAATCATCCATTAGGGCTTCTAACACAGTTAGCAAACACAATGTACCATTAGAACACTGGAGTGATGGTTGCTGGAAATGGGCCTCTATACACCTATGTAGATAATGCATTAAAAACCAGACATTTGCAGCTATAATAGTCATTTAGCACATTAACAATGTATAACGTGTATTATGATTAATTTAATGTTATCTTCATTGAAAAAAACTGTGCTTTTCTTTCAAAATTAAGGAAATTTCTAAGTGACCCTAAACTTTTGAACGGTAGTGTGTATATATATATATATATATATATATATATATATATATAAAACATAGGTAAACATAGGCCCTGGACACATGTCTATTAGGACGAGCCGGAGGCACGTCCTAATAGATTGCCTGTCAGATTTACACTGACAGGCAATAATGCTCTGGTATACGATCACACAGTAAAGTCCCCTAGTGGGACTAATGAAAAAAGTCATAAATGTGAAATAAAGATTAATAGTAAAAATGACAGTAAAAAAATAAATAAAACCATTTTTTTCCATAAAAAGTGGTTTTATTTAGTAAAAGTGTAAAAAATAAATAAAAGTACACATATATGGTATCGCCGCGACTGTAATGACTCAGTTAATAAAGTTAATATGTAATTTAAATTGCAAGGTGAACACCTTAAAAAAAAACGCAAAAAACCATGGCGAAATTTCAATTTTTTTCATTTTCCATTGCCCCCCAAAAAAGTCCTATCAAAAATGAATCAATAAATCCCAATCAAAACTACGTCTCGTCTTTCTCGCAGAAAACAAGCCCAAAAAATCACTACATTGATGGAAAATTAAAAAAGTTACGGCTCTTGGAAAGCAACGATGCAAAAACAAATAATTTTAGTTCAAAAGTGTTTTTATTGTACAAAAGTCGTAAAACATAAAAAACCTCTACATATGTGGTATCGCCGTAATCCTACCGACCCAACGAATAAAGGTAACATGTTATTTATGTACAGTGAACGGCGTCAATTTAAAAACGCATAGAACAATGGTGTAATTTCAGGTTTTTTTTCTTATAATCCACCCCAAAAAAGTTAATAAAAAATTTATATGTACCCTAAATGGTGCTATTAAAAATTACAACTAATCCCGCAAAAAAAACAAGTCCTCATACAGCTATGTAGACGAAAAAATAAAAAAGTTATAGCTCTTTGAATGCGACTATAGAAAAGCGAATAAAATAGCTTGGTCATTAGGGCCTAAAATGGGCTGGTCACTAAGGGGTTAATATCCCAGTAATTAAAATCTCCCATTATTACTACAGTACCCGCCTGTGCAGCCCGCTCCATCTGTTTATATAGATGACCTTCCATCTCCTCAGTTATATTGGGTGGGTCTATAGATTACACCAAAAGTAATTTTTTTCAGTGATTACATTTAACTTGTTTACAGAGGGAGTGAACTCTCTCTGTCACCCATCGGCGGCCCGCAAATACAATTGCGGACCTCCGATGGGGTGCCATGGCAGCCGGACGCCTGATAAAAGCCCCCAGGTCTGCCCTAGGCACGAGCAGACACACATGCAGAGCGTCTGGTTACACAGTTCCACAGCTCCATTCAGTTTAAGCGATTTTGAAAAAGGTCAGAGTTGGCCGAAACGTCGATTTACAATCGCTTGTCAGCAATCACTGAAGATTTACAATCGCTTGTTAGCAATTACTGAAATTTTGTGAAGATTTATTTCAGTGAAGAATAAACTGAAAATTAAATTACATCAATAAATCCCAATCAAAACTACGTCTCGTCTTTCTCGCAGAAAACAAGCCCAAAAAATCACTACATTGACGGTACAATAAAAAAATTACTTCTCTTGGAAAGAGATGATGCAAAAACAAATAATTTTAGTTCAAAAGTGGTTTTATTGTGCAAAAGCTGTAAAAATTATACATATGTGCTATCATCGTAATCTTACTGACCCACAGAATAAAGGTAACGTGTTATTTATGCCGCACAGTGAATGGCGTCAATTTAAAACGCATAGAACCATTGCGGAATTTCAGGGGTTTTTTCTATTCCCCTCAAAAATAGTTAATAAAAAAACTGATATGTACCCCAAAATGGTGTCATTAAAAAGTAAAACTAATCCCGCAAAAAAACAAGTCCTCATACAGCTATGTCGACGGAAAAATTGTAAAAAGTTATAGCTCTTTGAATGCGGCTATAAAAAAATTAAAAAAATAGCTTTGTCATTAGGGACTAAAATAGGCTGGTCACTAAGGGATTAACCCCTTTCCAACATCAGCATAAACTTCAGTCCAAACGGAAATTGGGAGGCAAAGTTTGGAGCGGACTAAAGGGGCTGAGCCCGCTCTATAAGTATGTTACAGCCAACACTTCACTGCAACAGGCAGAATCGTAGATTACTAATATCCCACTCATTCCACCCATTAGATTCAGCGGTCAATTGGAACCACGACATCTAAGTCATTAAAAAATATAAAAATAATAAAAATTACAGCTCAACCCGCAAAAAACAAGTCCTCACGTTACTCAATCAATGGAAAAAGAAAAAAGTTATGACTCTCAGAATATGGCAACAAAAAAAAATAATTCATACTTACCCGGCCGTTGTCTTGGTGACGCGTCCCTCTTTCAACAACCAGCCCGAGCTCCCTGGATGACGCGGCAGTCCATGTGACCGCTGCAGCCTGTGATTGGCCGCAGCCGTCACTTGGACTCAAACGTCATCCCGGGAGGCCGGACTGGAGGAAGGAGCAGGGAGTTCTCGGTAAGTAGGAACTTCTATTTTTTTTACAGGTTGATGTATATTGTGATCGGAAGTCACTGTCCAGGGTGCTGAAACAGTTACTGCCGATCGTTTAACTCTTTCAGCACCCTGGACAGTGAGTATCTCCTGACGTCGCCTAGCAACGCTCCCGTAATTACAGGTGCACACACGTAGTCACCCGTAATTACGGGTGCCCCATTGACTTCTATGGGCCTGCCCGTGCCGTAATAACGGGCGTTTTTACGTTAGTGTGCATGGGGCCTCAGTCTGGCTGTAGACCTAGAAATACATAGGTCCAGCCAGAATGAAGAAGTATCATGGTCGTAAAACAAATACGGTACGCAACACACATAACATCTGCAGAATTTTGACTCTCCATTGGAGTCAATGGAGAAATTCCGCAATGAGTCCGCAACAAGTCCGCTACACGACCGCAGCAACTAGTGTATGGTGCAGACACCAAATTCCGCACCGCAGCCTATGGTCTGCAGCAGAGTTTTCCGCAACGAACCTCACTAAAAAGCTGTGGAAAGCAATGGAGAAACGTGTACTCTGCGGATTCCAGAGCAATTCTGCCACGTCTGATCATGCCCTTTCTCGTGACCTATTGTAATTTATGTCAGGGGTCAAATTTGGTCTATACATTTTGTGTTTATTTGTGAAAAACACCAACATTTTGAGAAAATTTGCAAAAATTAGCATTTTTCTAAATTTGAATGTATCTGCTTATAAGACAGATAGTAATACCACAAAAAATAGTTACTAATTAAAATTTTCCATATGTCTAATTTATGTGTGCAGCATTTTTTGTCGTCCATTTATTTTTCTAGGATGTTACATGGCTTATAAGTTTAGCAGCAAGTTCTCACATTTTCAAGAAAATTTCAAAAAAGCCTATTTTTTTTAGGGACCAGTTCAGATCTAAAATTGCTTTGAGGGGCCTATATACTGGAAACCCATATAAATCACCCCGTTTTAGCACGTTTATTAGCACTTTAGGTGTTTCACAGGAATTAAAGTAAAGTGGAGGTGAAATTGACATTTTTGCAGAAATTCCATTTTAATCCATTTTTTTCTGTAACACAGCAAACAGAAAAACACAACTTAATATTTCCTGTCCAGAGTCTGCAGTTTTTAGAAATATTCCAAATGCGGCACAAGTCTGCTACTGTATTTAAAAACAGGCCTTAGAAGCACAGAAGGACCTTCTGGATTTTGGGGGCCTTATTTTTATTAGATATATATTTTATTTTAAACAGCTTGTCAAGTTGGAATTGGTCTTCTGGTGCCAAAACAAAAAAGCCCAATTTTGGAAACTACTTCCCACAAGGAATTAATCTACAGGTGTAGTGAGCATTGTAACCCCACAGGTGTTTCATAGATTTTATTAGAATTGGGCAGTGAAAATGAAAAATTAAATATTTTGTTTTCAATAAGATGTAGCTTTAGCTCAACATTTTTCATTCTCTCAACAAATAAAAGGAGAAAAAGCACCCCAACATTTGTAAAGCAACTTCTCTAGAGTATGGAAATACCCCATATGTGGTCATAAACTGCTGTTTGGACACACGGTAGGTCTCAGAAGTCAAGAAGCACCATTTGACTTTTGAAGCGCAGATTTTGCTGGATTGATTCCTGGGCGCTATGTTGCATTCACAGAGCCCCTGAGGCACCAGTACAGAGGAAACCCCTGAAAGGTGACTTCATTTGGCAAAATTCACACCCTGAGGAAATCTAATCTAGGAGCATAGTGATCTTTTTGACCCAACAGGTTTTTGCTGAATTTATTAGTAATTGGGATGTGAAATAAAAAATTATTTTTTTTCCAATGAGATGTAGTTCTAGCTCAAATATTTTCATTTTCACAAGGACTATA
This sequence comes from Rhinoderma darwinii, assembly GCF_050947455.1. Classification (NCBI taxonomy): domain Eukaryota; kingdom Metazoa; phylum Chordata; class Amphibia; order Anura; family Rhinodermatidae; genus Rhinoderma; species Rhinoderma darwinii. The sequence continues at coordinate 69,732,780 of NC_134689.1, forward strand.
GGAGAAAAAGAATGTGAGGTTTGTAAAGCATTTTCTCCCGAGTACAGCAATATCCTATATGTGGTCGTAAACTGCTATTTGAACACACAGAAAGGCTCTAAAAGAGCACAATTTGGTTTTTGGAGTGGAGATTTTACAAGATTCGTTTTTGGACACCATGCTGCCGGCATTCTCTATTATGTCCATTTTTTTTTTTTCATTTTTAATTTATTTCCAATTAACTTCTTCCCTCTTTAGCCACTTTTGACCTTCCTGACAGAGCCTCATTTATCAAATCTGACATGTTTCACTTTATGTGGTAATAACCTCGGGATGCTTTTACCTATCCAAGCGAATCTGAGATTGTTTTCTCGTGACACACTGGACTTTATGTTACTGGCAAAATTTGCTCTATATGTTCAGTATTTAATTGTGAAAAACACCAAAATTTTGCGAAAAATTGCAAAAATTAGCATTTTTCTCAACTTAAATGTATCTGCTTGTAAGACAGGCAGTTATAACACACAAAATTGTTGCTAACTAACATCCCCCATATGTCTACTTTAGATTGGCATCGTTTTCTGAACATCCTTTTATTTTTCTAGGACGTTACAAGACTTTGAACTTTAGCAGCCATTTCTCACATTTTCAAGAAAATTTCTAAAGGCTATTTTTACAGGGGCCAGTTCAGTTGTGAAGTGGCTGTGAGGGCCTTATATATTAGAAACCCCCAAAAAATCACTCCATTTTAAAAACTTCACCCCTCAAAGTATTCAAAACAGCATATAGAAAATGTCTTAACCCTTTAGACTTTTCACAGGAATTAAAGCAAAGTAGAGGTGAAATTTACCATTTTCCTATTTTTTTGCAGAAATTAAAATTTAATCCAATTTTCTTTAAAACACAGAAAGTTTTACCAGCTAAATGCAATATTTATTGCCCAGGTTCTGCAGTTTTAGGAAATATCCCACATGTGGCCGTAGCGTGCTACAGGACTGAAGCACTGGCCTCAGAAGCAAAGGAGCACCTAGTGGATTTTGGGGCCTTATTTTTATTACAATATATTTTAGGCACCATGTCAGGTTTGAAGGGCTCTTGCGGTGCCAAAACAATGAAAACCCCCCACAAGAGACCACATTTTGGAAACTACACCCCTTCAGGAAATTCCATAGGAGTATAGTGAGCATTTTGACCCCATTTTTTCAAAAAATATGTAGGTTTAGCTAATTTTTTCTAATTTCCACAAGGACTATAGGGGGAAAAGTACCCCAACATTTGTAAAGCAATTTCTCCCGAGTAAAGCAGTACTCCACGTGTGGTCATAAACAGCTGTTTGGACACACGGCAGGGCTTAGAAGAGAAAGAGAGACATTTGGCTTTTGGAGCTCAAATTTAGCAGGCATGGTTTGCGGAGGCCATGCCACATTTGCAAAGCCTCTGAGGGGACAAAATGGTGGAAACCGCCCACAAATAACCCCATTTTGGAAATGACACCCCTTGAGGAAATTATCTAGGGGTATAGTGAGCATTTTGACCCCACAGGTTTTTTGCAGAAATTATTGGAAATAGGCCGTGCTAATTAAAATCTACATTTTCTTCAAAGAAAACGTAGGTTTATCTAATTTTTTTACAATTCCCACAAGGACTAAAGGAGAAAAAGCATCACAACATTCCTAGAGCAGTGGAAATGCCCCAAAAGTGACCCCATTTGGGAAGCTACACACCTCAAGGAAATTATCTAGTTGTATAGTGAGCATTTTGACCGCACAGGTTTTTTTACAGAAATTATTAGAAATAGGCCGTGAAAATTAAAATCTACATGTTTTAGAAGAAAATGTAGGTTTAGCGATTTTTTTTCTCATTTCCACAAGGACTAAAGGAGAAAAAGCCCCACCAAATTTGTAAAGCAATTTCTCTCGAGTAAAAACACATTCCACATGTGGTAATAAATGGCTGTTTGGACACACGACAGGGCTTAGAAGGGATGGAGCACCATTTGGCTTTTGGAGTTCACATTTAGTAGGAATGGTTTGCGGAGGCCATGTCACATTTACAAAGCCCCTGAGGGGACAAAACGATGGAAAACCCCCACAAGTGACCCCATTATGGAAACTACACTCATTGAGGAAATTATCTAGGGGTATAGTGAGCGTTTTGACACCACAGGTTTTTTTTTAGAAATTATTGGATGTAGGCCCTGAAAATAAAAATCTAAATTTTTTTTCAAAGTAAATGTAGGTTTAGCTAATTTTTTCTCATTTCCACTAGGAGTGAAGGAGAAAAAGCATCGCAAAATTTGTAAATATGTCACATTTGCAAAGCCCCTGAGGGGACAAAGCAATTAAAACACCCAAAAAATGACTCCATTTAGGAAACTACACCCCTTGAGGAATTAATCTAGGGGAGTAGTAAGCATTTTGACCCCATAGATGTTTCATAGAATTTATTTGAATTTGGCAGTGAAAATAAAAACAATCCTTTTTCTTCAACAAGACGTAGCTTTAGCGCAAAATTTTTCATTTTCTCACCAAATAAAGGAAAAAAAGAACCCAACATTTGTAAAGCAATTTCTCCCGAGTTCGGCAATACCCATATGTGGTCAAAACTGTTGTTTGGGCACATGGCAGGGCTCAGAATGGAAGGAGCGCCATTTGGAGTGCAGATATTGCTGGATTGGTTTCTGGGCGCCTGTGGGACCAAAACAGTAGAAACTCCCCAGAAGTGACCCCATTTTGAAAACTACACCCCTCATGCATTTACCTAGTGGTGTAGTAAGAATGTTAACCCTGCAGGTGTTTTGTAAAAATTAGTGTGCACTTGATGTTGCAGAGTGAAAATGGGATTTTGTTCCATAGATATGCCAATATATGGTGCCCAGCTAGTGCCACCATAACAATACAGCTCTCTAATTATTATGCTGTGTTCCCGGTTTTAGAAACACCCTACATGTGGCCATAATTTTTTGCCTGGACATTCGACCAGGCTCAGGAGTGAAAGCGTACCATGTAGAAATTTGGCGATTTACAAAGTATTGGTTCACAATTGCAGAGGCTCTGATGTGAAATAATAAAAGAAACCCTGAGAAGTAACCGCATTTGGAAACTACACCCCTCAAGGCATTTATTAAGGGGTGTAGTGAGCATTTTCCCCCCACAGGTCTTTTCCATAAATGAATGCGCTGCGGATGGTGCAAATTAAAAATTTATCTTTTTCCCTAGATATGCCATTTCAGTGGCAAATATGTCATGCCCAGCTTATGCCACTAGAGACACACACCCCAAAAATTGTTAAAAGGGTTCTCCTGGGTATGACAATGCCATATATGTGGAAGGAAACTGCTGTTTGGGCACACTGTAGGGTTCAGAGCGGAGGGAGCGCCATTTTGCTTTTGGAGAGCGGATTTTGCTTGGTAGTAGTTTTGTTTGAGTATTGCTGGTGTTTCCATTTATAATGCGGGGGTACATGTAAGCTGGGCAGAGTACATCAGGGGCATAGTCAGATGGTATAATAATGAGGTAAAAAAACAATAAAAAGATCCATAGATGTGTGTTACGCTGTGAAGCAATCCTTTCTGCACAGGCCGGTGTCGCACTGATATATGGCATCCTTTCTAATGCCCCTTTTGGTCCACACTCCGCACCTTTGCAGTTTGGGGAATTTTGCTGGGAAAGTGTTGTCCTGGTATAATACGGGCACCGTCGCTTCCAGTGGATATGTTTGGGCCCTCCCCTTCCTGGTTCACTAATTTTAAGTCCTTGATAAATCGTCTCTTGAAACAAAAGAATTGTTCTCCTCGGGCTGGCACAACGGCATATTTTTTATTTCCTGACTTATTGGAGCCATAACTAATTTTATTTTTTCATAGACGTAGTGGTAGAAGGGCTTTTTTTTTGCGGGACAAGCTGTAGGTATTATCGGTACCATTTTGGGGTACATGCGACTTTTCGATCACCTTTTATCCTATTTTTTGGGAGGCCAGGTAAACAAAAAAAACGCAATTCTGGCAAAGGTTTTTTATACGGAGTTCACCATGCGTTATAAATTACATGTTAACTTTATTCTGCGGGTGAGCACGATTCCGGCGATACCTAATTTATAGCACTTTTTTATGTTTTATAACTTTTTGCACAATAAAATTACTTTTGTAAAAAGAATGTATTTTTTCTGTCGCCAAGTGTGAGAACCATAACTTTTTAACTCTTTTGTCGACGGAGCTGTATGAGGGTTTGTTTTTTGCGAGACGAGCTATAGTTTTTATAGGTACCATTTTTGGATACGTGCAACTTTTTGATCATTTTTTATTACAATATTTATAGGGCAAAGTGACCAAAAAACAGAAACTCTGGTATCGTTTTTTTACGGTTTTTTTTTACGCTGTTCACTGCGTGCAATAAATAATATATTTAGATATCTCAGGTCGTTACGGTCGCAGCGATACCAAATACGTATGGTTTATTATTTTTTTCAATAATAAAGTACTTGATAAGAGAAAAAAGGGCGATTGTGTTTTGTTTTATTTTATTACTTGAAACTTTTATTGTTTTCAAACTTTTATTTTTTTCACTTTTTTTTACACTTTTTCATACTTTTTTTTCAAGTCCCACTAGGGGACTTGAAGGTCCAACTGTCTGATGTTTTTTTTCTAATATATTGCACTACCTATGTAGTACAATGTATTCGATCTGTCAGTTCTTCATTGACAGCAAGCCGATTAGGCTTCGCCTCCCGGCGGGGCCTAATCAGCTTCCATAATGGCAGTGCAGGAGGCCATTGTGTCTCCTGTTGCCATAGCAGAAGTCGTCAGTCCTGATTGCCTGTCAGGGCTGGCGATCTGCTAGCAACCGCTAAGATGCAGCGATTGCTTTCGATTGCTGCATCGAAGGGGTTAATGGCAGGGATCGGAGCTTGCTCCAGTTCCTGCCATTACAGGTGGATGTCAGCTGTAACATACAGCTGACTTCTATCGCTGATGACGCCGGATCAGCTCCTGAGCTGGCGCCATCTTGCCGGCGGCTACGGAAGCCCATCAGGCTCCGCTGCCGGGCGGGTCCTGACCGGCTTCCGTGAATGGCAGACCGGGAGGCCAGTATTAGGCCTCCAGTTGCCATTACAGTCACCGGAACACCGGCAATTTCATTGCTGGGGTTCCGATGAGCTGCAAACACCTTAAGTGTATCGATCGCGTTTGAGTGCTGCACTTAAGGGCTTAATGGCAGGGCTAATTTCGGTCCCCGCGATTACAGCCGGATGTCAGCTGTAAAATACCGCTGAGATCCGGCGATGATGGCACCGGCTCAGCTTCTGAGCCGGTGCCTAACATTTGGCATATGGATACGGCAATTTGCGGGAAGTCATGGCTTTACATGGAGTACCCATATGTCAAATGTCGGGAAGGGGTTAAAAACAACTTGATCAGAGAAACAGCAATTCTTGTTTTTATGACGTAAAACTTTTTTTTTTAACTTTTTTTACACTTACTTGGGGACTTGAAGGTCTGATCCTCTGATCCCCTGTACAATACTGTGCACTACATATGAAGTGCACTGTATTGTAACTGTCAGGACTTAATAGGCTTACATACCATAGCAACCATTGACACGCCGCAATCATGGTCCCTATTGAAAAACGGCTTCTGGGACACTTTGGAGGAATGGCTGTACCCCTGGTTCCACGACCAAATCAATTTAATGGCAAGCTGGTAGGGTACCTGAAATGAAGACTACAGGGGTCCAGCTACCGTACATTATGCCACACCCACATCATAATCCCGGGAGTAGGACCGGTGTGACATTCACTTGTGAACGCCTCTTCATGGTGTTGCGCACGTGGTCTCCAGACTGATCTCCGGAAAGCACTGCGTCCGAGACAAAAGCAGGACTAATTGCTTAAGAGGATAGACCTGCATTCCAGCCTCCATTGCCGTCTTGCTATGCACCATGATAGCCTTTGGCATGTGGTCAATGGAAAACCTGTAGCTGGATGTTTGTCTCGTAGCTCATTTTCATGCAAAAACCTCCTGTTTGTGCCGATACTGGTTGCCGCCCTAGGCTTGGGATGTGACGTCCAATTTCATTTGCAGTACAGAATGAATCACTATTCGCTGTTCTTCCAATCAGACGATTCGTCCATGCAGAGGTTTGCCTCTACGCACCTCTTCCTGTCTTGCTGTCATTCCCGTTCGTTGTTGTTCTCCCAACCTCTGAAACATGCAATGTTGAACAGTGCTGACATCTCGGCCTCGGCGTGTGGCGATCTGATGGAGTGATAAACCAATGTCTCTCAGTACAAGAATTCTGTCCCCCTCAGCCTGCGACAAGTGGCGGTAACTGGCACATCGACGAACAGGAGACATTGTACAATCATTCCACACCACTTTTTGAGGTTTTAGCTGGCTAAAATACTTTGCTATTAATCTGGCTTTTATGCCTCCCCCACATGCCACAGATTGAAGATATGTTTAGGTGCTTGAAAATGTGACCATTTGCAGATCTTAGCGACGCCTGCTACTTCCTCGATTTGCATAACCTTACGGCTAAACCCTTCTTGGTGTTGCAATTTCAATGTAGAGGATTCTTCTATATGTTTCTGAAAAAGTTGGGTGACAACAAATGGATGTACAATCTCAATATAGTTAAAATATGGAGTTGTCACTCCTAGAGTTCTGGACAGCAACTCTACATAGTTATGCAGTGATATCCCCCCTTGTTTTATATTATAGTATAATTGGGTTGATTAAGTGAAAAGCTATGACAAACACTAGGGGACTGACATGACATAAAGGTTGTCACTTTCTCAGAAAAGTACAACTAAGAGATGGCAGTATGCAATTTTTACCTGCTTGACAGATGAAGATAGATCCACGTTTAGAGAGCCAAGACCCAAAAATACCCCTTCACAGACCTCTGAGCAGATGTTCAGCTACCCACCTCTCCCCATTCATGTGCTTCCCATAGTTTCCAGGCGTTACATGTTATGTGGGGTGTCCAAGAGATTTGCCGGTTCTTCTGGGTGTCTCGCAGATTTTTCTGAGTTTACCAGACATTTCGGGAGAGTTGGCAAGTATGGTCATATATGCAAAACTGGGAATATCAGATGCAGCAGAACTCACTATGTCATATGTAGTAGTGTTAAGTTTACAAATTCAGCAAAGCTGTGAAACTTGTCTAAGATAGAGATACAGTCTATTGCCAGTACCTTTAAACCTTGTCTAATAAAGCAAATACAATTAAGGAAGAGGCTTAATTAAAGGCTTAGAATGCTTCTTCTTTTTTTTTTTTTTAAACAAACAATGTGCCATTGTGTTTAATGTAGCTTTTTAAAAAAAAAAAACATATTTTACTATTTGAGATGCAGCTTCTATTTATCCTGGATTTATAGAACCTGTATTTTGTGCTGAAACCCGAATTCTGACGGCTTCGGTGACAGTGGGCCCTACATTTATCTGACACGGAGGATGACCTACATTTATCTGACACGGAGGATGAACTGCCACCGAAGCTGTCCTGGCAGATTCGGGTCAAAGCGCAAGATACAACTTCTATGTATTCAGGATACATAGAAGTTGTATAGCAAAAAGTAAACAAATTCTAATTTAAAAAAAACTATTAAAAAGTTGCATTAACCCCCTCCTGACATTTGTCGTAAGTATACGTCATGGAAAGCCAGTGCTTCCCGCAAATTGTCGTATACTTACGACAAATGGATGGCACCGGCACAGAAGCTGAGTCAGTGCCATCATCCCCAGATGTCAGCTGTATCTTACAGCTGACACCCTGCTGTAATGGCGGGGACCAAAGTTAGCTTTGATCCCCGCCATTAACCCCTTAAATGCAGAGGTCAAAAGCGATCACTGCATTTAAGGCGTTTGCAGCTCATTGGCAGCCAGCAATGAAATTGCCGGGGTGGCGGTGGCTGCAAAAGCAACCGGAGGCCTAATAGTGGCCTTCCGGTCTGCCTAGTACGGAAACCTTCGAGACTGCTATGGCAACAGGAGGGCTAACTATGGCCTCCTGCTCTGCCATTACAGAAGCTGATTACGCCCCACCCGGAGGTGAAGCCTAATCAGCTTGCTGTCAGTAAATGAGTGACAGATCTAATACATTGCACTACATCAGGGGCGTAGCTAAAGACTCATGGGCCCGGGTGCAAGAATTCAGCTTGGGCCCCCCTACCACTTCCCAACAACACCATCATCATCATCATCATCAGACCCCTGTGCGCGCCTATGCCCAGACGCCTTGCCCAACAGCCCCCATAGTATAATGCCCCCACACAGTATAATGCTCCCATAGCTGCCCCCATACAGTATAATGCCCCATAACGTATAATGCCCCCTCATACCGTATAATGCTCCCCATATCAGCCCCCCATACAGTATAATTCCCCCATATCAGCCCCCATTCAGTATAATGCCCCCCATCTTATCAGCCCCCATGCCATATCTGCCCCCATGCAGTATAATGCCCCCCCCCCACAATATCAGCCCCCCCATACAGTATAATGCCCCCATATGTGCATAATAAAAAAAATAGCATAATTACTTATCTATCCCCGTTCCCACGTCGGGTGGAGGATCCTTCGCCTCCTCCGGTGTGTGCTATAAGTGACTCAGCGCAGGCAGGCGTGATGATGTCGCTACATCCCGCCTGCCTGCGTCGAACTGCTCAGGGCACAGTGAATGCTGGATCAAGGAGATGTCAGCTCCTTGCTCCAGGATTGAATGGAACCGGGACCTTTGTGAGTGACTCGCGCCCCCCCAGAGGTCTTCACACGAACCCCCAGGGGGACGCGACCCATAGTGTAGGGATGTCACGATACCAAAATTTGGACTTCGATACCGATACTTCGTTTACAGTAATAAAAAATAAAAGTTCTTTCGTTTTCTAATGTGAGGCGCGAGGTGTGATGATGAATTTTAAATGTGCCTCACATTAATAGTAATTAATCCCGTCATGTTTCTCAGTCATAATAGGTTAATATGTAAAGTACATGATGGGGTTAATTACTATTAATGTGAGGCACATGGAGGTTAAATTCATCATCGCACCTCGTGCCCCACAATAAGTGATAGGAAGCAGTGTTTATTTTATTTTTTTACAGCGTACACATCACAAATAATGCAAAAAAATAGTTGTGCATGATATTACGGCCGCGCCAATACCGATTATGTGTATATTTTATGTATTGAGACTTATTTTAATGTTTATTGTAAAAAAGGTGTATGTGTATTTTTTTTATTTAACATTACTTTGTTTTTACTTTATTTTTAAACTTTAATGTACTGGCATATATCAGATATATGGCAGTACATTAGTCTGTGCACTGATAGTACACAGGCAGTTGTTAGGACATACCTCAGTATGCCCTAACAGGAAATATGGTAAGACAGCCCTGGGGTCCTTCAATAGACCCTGGGCTGTCTGCCCATATACGGTATGGCCCTCGATCGCGTCACAGGAATTCCCTGTGACACGATCCAGGGGCATCCCCCCTTCTCATTTTCCCCTGAATGCTGCAGTCAGCTTTGATCGCAGCATTCAGGAGAATAGCAGCGGAGAGGAGAGGTTTCTCTGATGTCCGCTGTTATAGAGCGGGGCTGCGGCTGTGTAATACAGCCATTGCCCCGCTCCTGACAGGAAGTGTGCGCGCGGTCAGCATGAGGAGGTGCGGCCGGCGCTGCACTAATGAGAGGCGGTTCAGGCATTGAGGACAGAACATGGGGGTGTTTTGTAGCGCGCCCGCCATGTTCTGTCTTCAGTGCCGCAGATCATTAGTGCAGCACCGGCCGCATCGCGCCATCCTGACGGCGTGCACATGTCAGGACTCAGGAGCGGGGCAGTGACTGTCTTACACAGCCACAGCCCCGCTCTCATAGTCATGTGTTACTATACTGTATTGTGTTGGATTGTGCAGTTTGCGGTGGAGAGAGGAGGGGGGGCTGTGATTTAACGGGCACCCCCCCTCTCCACCGCAAACAGCACAATACAACACAATACATTACAAGGCATCACAACACAATACATTACAAGGCATCACAACACATTACAATACAACACATTACATCACAATACATTACAACACAGACTGCAGCTTACCTGGAGTCCTCCGCACCGACTCTTCCACTCCACTGTCCGGAAGTCGTGTCACGTGACAACACGGTCACATGGTACACTAAGTGTACCATGTGACCGTAACCAGGAAGTGCCGGCTTTACGGCACAGAAGATTTATTTTGGAAGCATACAGTATGGCAACGGGGGCCCGTGGGCCCCCCAGGCTTAGGGGCCTGGTCGCAAGTGCGACCGCTGCGACCCCTATAGCTACGCCACTGCACTACATAGGTAGTGTAATGTATTAGAAAAAAAAATTGACAGTTGGACCTTCAAGTCCTTTTAGTATTGAAAAAAATAAATACATCATACATATTTGGTATTGTCGCGACCTTAACGGCCTGAACTATAAAAATATCATGTTATTTATTCCACGCGGTGAACTGCACAATTCTTGGTCACCTATTTTTGGTCACTTTGCACTACAAAAATTGGAATAAAAAGTGATCAAAAAGTCAAAAACTATAGCTCATCACGCAAAAAACAAGCCCTCATACAACATAAAAAAGTGCTAGAAATTTTGTATTCCCGGAATCGTACTGCCCCGCAGAGTAGAGTTAAAATGTAATTTATAATGCATGGTGAACGCTGTATAAAAAAAAACAAATAACTATGCCAGAATTGCTGTTTTTTTGTCACTTTGCTCCTCAAAAAATAGGATAAAAGTGATCAAATGGTTGAATGTACCCAAAATGGTACCAATAATAACTACAACTCGTTCCGCAAAAAACAGCCCTCATACCACTACGTCTATGAAAAAATAAAATTAGTTAAGGCTCCAATAAGTCAGGAAATAAAAATATGCAGTTGTGCAGGGCCGAGGGGAACAATTCTTCTGTTTCAAGAAGCAATTTATCAAAGCCCTAAAATTGGGGAACCAGGAAGTGTAGGTCCCAAACATATCTGCTGGAAGCGAGGGTGCCCGTATTATACCAGGACAACACTTTCCCAGTAAAATTCCCCAAACTGCAAATTTGCAGTGTGGACTAAAAGGGGAATAAGGACTTTTTTTTTTTTTGGGTGCGAAACTGGCCTGTGCAGAAGGGCAGCATAACAAACATCTATGCATTTTTATTTTTTTTACCCCATTATTATACCACCTGACTATGCCCCTGTTGTACCCTGGAAACCAAATATACCCAAGGAGGGATTTAACTCAAATAGTAACGACACAGTGTGTAACATCAGAGTATGAGTGGGTTATATCAATCCATATTTATAACACTATGAGAAATCCATAGAAATAACCAAGTGAAACTTGGTGCGTTGATCAAATACACAACTGGGAGAACACTACAAAGTGGAAAAATGATCAACTTCGGCACAAAATGATCAAGTATAAAAATGTATACATTTTATTACAAATAGACATGTCAGAATAAAAAGATGAGTCACACAATGAGAAGGCGTCATCCTATGCAAGACCAAAAGAGTGAGTACAATGGGCATACAAACACAAATGTGTATCGGAGTCCAAAAAGGACAACCAAACCGCATGGGAAATGGATCAGGTAGTTGCTAAATATAAGATGGTAGTCAAAATATAAAGTGCTAGAAAGTACAGGTAATGGAGCCTATAGCCACATGCTAATATTCTGTATACACATCAAAGGTAAGGCTGTAAATTATGTACTGCAAGATCTAGAGAACAAAATGACATCAGACTGCCAACATGAGATGCAGACAAGTATTAAAAGTAAATACATACCAGAGATCTTGGTCTCGCATAAGAAGGACGCCAACACCCGACGCGCGTTTCGGCAAATGCCTTCGTCTGATGCACCCCCAGACGAAGTTGCCGAAGTTGATAATTTTTCCACTTTGTAGTGTTCTCCCTGCTCAGCTTACATATGCCCCCACATTATAAACTGAAATACCAGTAAAACTCCAAACAACACTACTACCAAACAAAATCCACGCTCCAAGAGCCAAATGGTGCTCCCGCCCTTCTGAACCCTATAGCATGCCCAAACAACAGTTTACTTCCACATATAAGGCATCACCATATCCGGGAGAACCCTTTTTTTTAAATCAATAAATTTTTTATTTAAAACATTTTTACAAATTTTTTTCAAACAATAAAGAAAACCATCCTTGGTCCCAGAACATGGACCTGCGTACAATAATACATACATGTGATATGTCATTGAAGGATATACATAATCATAACCAGAAAACAACAACAACAAAAAAAACGTAAGAACTTTACTATGCCATTTTCAAACCAATGTTAATATTAAATATGTCATATTAGAAGCTTTCATCCATTGTGCCATGGAAAACGTCGAACCCATCTCCCGTTCCCATCGTAATATGTGAACTGTCTTCCCTGAGGACTGTTTTTTCCAAATTAGATCATAGCTACAAGCTAGACCCTTACTGTGACCTTGCCATTTAAACAGGAATTTATGATATGGGGAAAGAATTTTGGGTTGAGCTGGGATGGCTATAGTTTGTATCATATGTCGTATCTGGAGATACTGGTAAAACATGGATTTATTTACGTCATATTCCCTTACCAACTGCTCAAAGGATTTGAAGTGTTTTCCCTCATATAAATCTGAGAGAGCTGTTACGCCCAGCGACTCCCATGTCTGCAAAAATACATGTGGGACCAAAGGTTGAAACGCTTGCAATGGTATATGATCATTAGATAAGTACACCCAGCGATTTGCGCATACCTCTAATTTCCAGCATTTCAGTGCATCAGATGTGGTTACCAAGACCACCTTAGACCTATCTGTCCCCACATATGTCGCGGCCATCAGATTACGAATGGAGGAACGGGGAAACATCTCATTTTCCAACTGGGCCCAAAGTGACGGAGCCGAGGAGTTCCATAACGAACCTAACTGGTCTGGGATGGCTGCTACGTTATATGCCGTTACCTCTGGGACTCCCAAACCCCCTTCCTTAACCTTCTGATACAATAAAGATTTGGCAACCCTCGCTCTTTTATTATTCCAAATGAACTGGAGAAACATATGTTGAATTTGAGAAGTGATGCTAGTAGGTATTAACAGTGGAATAGTCCTACAAAAATACAAGTATTTGGGAAGCAGTAACATTTTAACCAAATTGACTCTAGCAATCCAGGATAACTGGAACTTGTTCAGTCTTTCACACTCCAGTCGTAAATCTGCTATTAGCCCTGAGTAATTTTCCTGCAGAACCAGAGACAACGAGGAGTAGAGTTTTATCCCCAGGTATGCCAACCCTGATTCTGCCCATGCCATATCAAAGTTGGACAAAGTGCGTTTCAATTGAGGCTCTACATGAATTGGTAACATCATGGACTTTGAGACATTTAATTTATAATATGATACCTCTGAAAACTTAGAAATGATGCTGAGTAATTCTGTCAGAGAGATGAGGGGAGAAGTACAGGTCACAATAACATCATCTGCATATAATCCGATTTTGTGTTCTCTTCCTCCTACCCTTATACCCGAGATTTTTTTAGAATTTCGAATCATTTCTGCAAATGGTTCCATACATAGGGTAAAAATTAGTGGGGATAGAGGGCATCCCTGCCTAGTCCCATTAGTGATGTTAAAGGATCTAGAAAGAATCCCGGAAGACAGAACCCTAGCCGAGGGCGAGGAATATAATGAAAGTATGGCTGATTTTATAAATGAATGGAAACCAAATTTGTCTAATGTGCTTTCCAGGTATTGCCAGTTAACACGGTCAAATGCCTTTTCGGCGTCTAGAGAAATAAAGAGGGAGGCACTTTTAGATTCTCCGGCTATCTGTATGAGATCTAACATCCTGTGTGTACCGTCACAAGCTTGCCGGCCCTTGACAAACCCTACTTGTTCCAGCGCTATTAGGGATGGTAAGCAATCATTCACTCTATTCGCCAATATTTTGGCATATAATTTTATATCGCAGTTTAATAGGGATATTGGACGAAAATTGGCCGGGGAATCAGGGGATTTACCCGGCTTAGGGAGTGTGACTATCGTGGCCTGTAACATCTCAGGGGGAGGTGCCTGCTTATTCGCGATACTCATAAAAGTGGAATGCATGTATGGAATCAACGAGTCTGCGAAAGTTCGGTAATACTCATTTGGCAGCCCATCCGGTCCCGGGGATTTATTTTGTTTGGATCGCAGAATGGTCAGTTTAATTTCTTCGACCGTAAAAGGGGAATTTAATTGACTAATTTGGGCCTCCGATAATGTTGGCAATTGAATTTGCCTTAAAAAATCCTACACCCCCGTTTCGGATACCACAGGGAGGTGTTTATCCTGATTTAGATTGTAAAGGGTACTGTAATAAGACGCAAATGTGTCGGTAATCTCCTGAGGATCATACACTTTTGTCCCTTCTGAAGTGTTCAACCATGAAATTTTGGATTTAGCAACATGCTGTTTCACTCTTTTTGCCAGAATTCTACTGGGTCTGTCACCTTGGATATAGAAGTTCCATTTGAGTTTTTTTAAAGTTTTCTCATATAGGAAAAGTTGGTGGTTGCGCAGTTTGTCCCTAAAATGTCTTAGATCATCACGTAAGGTGGGAGACGGGGAAACTTTTAATTTTGCCTCTAATTTCTGTATGTTGTCGATAAGGAATTCAAATTCCTTATCTCTCGCCCTCTTTGCTTTAGCCGCAGCCTGAATAAACAGGCCTCTTACAAACGCCTTATGTGTACACCAGAGGAGTTCAGGTGATGAGGCCGATGGGCCATTAATCTCAAAAAATTCTTTCAAAGCTAAGTCTATTTTGGCTTGGAGATCTGGGGAATTTAATAAGAATGTGTTCAACCTCCAAGAAGAGCTCTGAGGTGTAATATAATGATCTGAAAGTTGAAGCATGATTGGTGCATGGTCTGACCAGGTTATCAGGCCAAGGGAGGAGGTCACCGAATTTGTTAACACTTCTCTATCCACCAGAAAATAGTCAATCCTAGAGTACACCTTATGTGGGGAAGAATAGAACGTGTAATCCCTTTCAGAAGCATGCTGGTATCGCCATACGTCATGTAATTCTTCCTCTTGCACCCAAGAACTCAAGTCATGAGACAATCTAGTATTTCCCCCAGAGCGATCTATATCTTTGTTTACCACTATATTAAAATCCCCACATAATATTAAACCCCCTTTCTGCACTGATTTAGCTTTTGACAGTACATTTTTAAGGAAGGGAAGTTGTCGTACATTAGGGGCATAAACAGATACCAACGTGTATGAGAGTTTATCAATTTCACATACTAAAATAATAAATCTACCCTGTGGATCAGAAACAACAGAAATGCATTTAAAAGCAAGTGACTCTTTTACCGCAATAATTACCCCCGCCTTCTTTCCGCTGTTAGAGGCATAGTACACATGGGGAAATTTTTTATGTTTAAATAAATGTCAATCTTTAGAGGACAAATGTGATTCCTGCACACATATTACATCTCCCTTGGACTTGAACGCTTCTTTCCAAAGTAAAGATCTCTTGAAGGGAGAATTCAAGCCATGAGCATTTACAGAAAGTATTGTAAGACCCATTAAGACCTAAAAGAAAAGTAATTATGGTTATGGCATAGCAATGGAGAACCAACATAGAACATCCCACAACAGGAAACTTGAAAAAAACACCGAAATGAATATGCTATATAGCACATTCACTGCAACCAGGAAAATCCCTCTTGCAAGGAAAAGAAAAATGGAGGCAAAAGTTCAGCCTAAGAACTGTAGACAGAAAAGAACCGTCCACCTGAGAACTCCGAAAGCCTTGAAGTGCCGTTCGAACCCTAGAAGCCTCAATTTTCAATCAGGCGGTCTCCGATACGGTTTACTGCTTGCGTCCGACCACAATGGCGAAATCATCTCCGGCTTAGAAGGATTTCTGGGACGGGGATTTGAAGACAGGGACGCCATGAGCCCCCAAGAAATCAGCAGGTCTTTTGCCGAGGTAGGTGAGAGGCAGACATGGTGCGTGCCATTCCTGGTGATTATTAATTTTACTGGGAATCCCCATTTGTACAATATACCGTTATCTCTCAGAAGTTTTGTCATCACAGCAAATTCTTTTCGGCGTAGCATATTCGCCGCTGATAAATCCGGGAATAAAGTAATGTCCTTAAAGCGGTCAGTTAGGTCCGGAGAGTTCTTCAATCCTCTGAGAAATTCATCCTTTATATGAAAGAAGTGGATTCGAGCAATTGTATCTCTTGGTAGGTGAGCGGCAATGTGCTTAAGTTTAGGGATTCTGTGAATCCTATCTATGGTGAGATCCAGGGCCGATTTTTGCGGTAAAACGATTCCCATAAGATCCGTGAGAAATTTTGCTAGTAGATCTGGTGTTACCGATTCAGGTATACCTCTAATACGGACATTATTTCTTCTGGATCTATCCTCCAGATCCAAAACTTTGGTGGATAAACGCATAACTTCTTCCTCCAGAGTGTAGTTCGCATCTATGAGCGAGTTATGAGATTTCACAAATTCCTCCAATTTATGCTCCACATGATCGGTCCGCGAGGCAATGGCTTGTATATCTACTCTTAAGTCTCCAATAACTTGCCGTAAATCTGATTGAATTGAGTCTCTCAAAGAATTCAGCAGACGTTTTATCATATGCTCCGAAACAGGCTGAGAATCCGTGTCATCCTGCATGTCACGTTCTACAGATGCGTCCCTAGAAGATGGAGCAGGGGAGGAGGGAGGGAGGGAAATTCGGCGGTTCACCACCACTTGTTGAGAAGAGGACGAGGGAAAAAACTCTGTGAGCTTAGACGGCTTTGCTTTAGTATTTCTTTTAGATGTGCCCCCCATTATGACACAGGAAATCGCTGTTTGATTCTAAGCTGCAACAATACTGAAATATCTTCCACAGAAGACCAATGTAATATAAGTAAATCTTCAGGTATTCTCTTCTTGGAAGCGTAATATTACTCCAACAGGAGTCAGGGAAGATGCAGTGCAGTGTCTCACTCTCTGTAATGTATAGATACACTTTTGTTGTTGCCACTCCCAGCCCTGTGGTTGTCTGCTGCTGGCAATCTGAGTTAAGATGGCTGCTGGGGGAGGGGGGGTCGTCTTCCCTGCAGGAGATTTTAGCTGAAAATCCTCTCCCTGTGCTCTACTCCTCCTTAACTGTCGGCCAGCACCTCAAGATGTGCCCTGCTCCCTCCTCACTCACCCTGACAAGACGCTGTTCACTGCCTTCCCAGCTGTTCCTGCACTTTCGCGCCGTTAGGAGGAGGGGAAGAAGAAGGAGAAGATGGCCGCCACCTTCCTCAGCCTCCACGATACAAGGGCCAGACCTTTTACCGGCGCCGGAGCCGCTCCCCGACACGCTGGACGGGACTCTGAGCGCTGCCGCGATTCTCTCCACCGACCAGGCAGCAGGTAAGTCAGCTTTGTCAGGTTTATTTGAGCCGGATTTGGCTTTCACCTCAGGAGCTCAGCGGTTATGCGACTCCTTCCATGTCCGTCCAGGCCACGCCCCCCCCCCCGGGAGAACCCTTTTAACAATATTTGGGGTGTGTCTCTCCAGTGACACAAGCTGGGCATGACATATTTGCCACTGAAATGTCACATCTAGGGAAAAAGTTATATTTTTACTTTGCACCATCCACAGCACAATCATTTATGGAAAAGACCTGTGGGGTGAAAATGCTCACTACGCCCCTTAATAAATGCCTTGAGTTTCCAAAATGGGGTCACTTCTCAGTGGTTTCTTTTATTACTTCACATCAGATCCCTGCAATTATGAACCAATACTGTGTAAGTCGCCAAATTAGGCCTCAACTTCGCATGGTACTCTTTCACTCCTGAGCCTGGTCGAATGTCCAGGCAAATGATTAGGGCTGCATGTAGGGTGTTTCTAAAACCGGGAAATACAGCATAAAAATTAGAGACAGGTTGTTATGGTGCCACAAGCTGGGCACCACAAATTGGCATATATATGGAAAAAAAAATCCCATTTTCACTCTGCAACATCGAGTGCACATTAATCTCTGCAAAACACCTGCAGAGTTAACATGCTCACTACACCCCTAGGTGAATACCTTAAGGAGTATAGTTTACAAAATGGGGTCACATCTGGGGGGTTTCAACTGTTTTGGTCCCACAGGTGTTTTGCAAAAGCGACATAGCGACCAGAAACCAATCCAGCAAAATCTGTACTCCAAAAGCCAAATGGTGCTGCTTCCCTTCTGAGCCCTGCCGTGTGCTCAAACAGCCATTTTTGACCACATATGGGGTATTGCCATACTAAGAGAATATGCTTTACAAATGTTGGGGTTGTTTTTTTTCCTTTACTTGTTGAGAAAATGAAAAATTTGGAGCTAAAACGAAGTCTTACTGAAAAAAAAAAGGATTTTTTTTATTTTCACTGCCCAATTCTTTATAAAATCTATGTAACATCAGTGGGATCAAAATTCGCACTGCACCCCTAGATGAATTCTCCAAGGGGTGCAGTTTCATGAATGGAGTCACTTTTGAGCAGTTTCCACTGATCTGGTACCTTAGGGGCTTTACAAAAGTGACATGGTGTCAAGAAATCAATCCAGTAAAATCTGTACTCCAAAAGCCAAATGGCGCTCCTTCTCTTTTGATCCCTGCCCAAACAGTAGTTTATGACCACATACGCACCGTGCAGCGAGGTGTACTCTGCCTGGCTTCATCGCTGCACCGTGCATGCTAGGGGAGTACAAGGAAATGGCACTTCTGCAAGACTTGGAGGAGGCTGCTAGTGATGTAGAACAGTCAGGGGGCTGTCAATCAAGATCTGGGGGTGCCATTTTAATTTTTGCCTCAGGCAGCAGAAATTCTAGAATCGGCTCTGCTCCAGCAGCCGCATTGCTGGAAGGGCATATGTGGCCACTATATATAGTGGAGGTGTGGTACTCTGTCACAGTCTGTGGGTATGTGGACCCACTAGGCGGCACCGCTGTAGCGGGGAGGCAGCTGGCCAAACAACAGAGCACCCAGTCAATAGAAAGTCCCGCTGTACGGTACCTGAATAGTCCAGAGAGTGGCCGTGGCTTTAGTACAGATGGAGGTGGGTGCAGCAGGTTACGCCAGACGTGGCGGATGACAGCAGGTGCAGCAGGTTACATAGTAACATAGTTAGTACGGTTGGAAAAAAAAACACATGTCCATTAAGTGCAACCAAGGGATGGGAAAAGGGAAGGTAAAAATTTCTACACATAGGAGCTAATATTTTTTTGTTCTAGGAAATTATCTAAGCCTTTTTTAAAGCCATCTACTGTAGCTACTGTGACCAGCTCCTGCGGTAGGCTATTCCATAGATTCACAGTTCTCACAGTTAAGAAGGCTTGTCGTCTATGCAGATTGATCCTTTTTTTTTCTCCAGACAAAAGGAGTGCCCCCTTGTATTTTGAGGGGGTTTTACATGGAACAGGATTTCACCATATTTTTTGTATGTGCCATTAATATATTTATATAAGTTAATCATGTCCCCCCTTAGTCGTCTTTTTTTCAAGGCTAAATAGGATTAATTATTTTAATCTTTCCTCATAACATAGATTCTCCATGCCCCTTATTAGCTCCGTTGCTCTTCTTTGTATTTTTGACAACTCCAGGGCATCCTTTCTATGAACTGGAGCTCAGAACTGAACTGCATATTCTAGATGAGGCATTACTAATGCTTTGTAAAGTGGTAATATTATATCCCTGTCCCGCGAGTCCATGCCTCTTTTAATACACGACAATATCTTGCTGGGCTTTGAAGCAGCTGATTGACATTGCATTCTATTATTTAGTTTATGATTTACAAGTACACCCAGATCCTTCTCAACAAGTGACTCCCCCAGTGTAGCTCCCCAAAGGACATATGATGCATGTAGGTTGTTGGTACATTTATCTACATTAAATTTAATTTGTCAATTGGACGCCCAAACACTTAGTTTGTTTAAATCCGCTTGCAATTCACGAACATCTTCTAAAGACTGAACATTACTACATAGCTTGGTGTGATCTGCAAAAATAGAAATAGTGCTTTTAATCCCATCCTCTATATCATTAATAAATAAGTTGAATAATAGTGGTCCCAGCATGGAACTCTGGGGTACATCACTTATAACCGGGGACCATTCAGAGTAGGAATCATTGACCACAACTCTCTGTATACGGTCCTTGAGCCAATTCTCAATCCAATTACAAGCTATACTTTCTAAACATATAGTCCTTAATTTACCCATTAGACGTCTATGAGGGACAGTCAAATGCCTCTGCAAAGTCCAAAAACACTATATCCACAGCGGCCCCTCTGTCTAGGCTTCTACTCACCACTTCATAACATCTGTCCTTAGTAAAACCGTGCTGGCTGTCACTTATGATACTATTTTTTAGCACATAATCCTGTATACAGTCCCTCAATAGCCCCCCAAACATTTTCCCCACAATGGATGTTAAGCTTACTGGTCTATAATTACCCGGGGAAGACCTTGAGCCCTTTTTAAAAATAGGCACCACATCTGTCTTGCACCAGTCCCTTGGCACTATACCCGTCACTAGAGAATCTTAATTTTGCTTGGACCATATCTACATTCATCCAATTCAGTATATCAACTGATATATTAACAGCACTGGCACCGGCTACATTAGCTGCTCTTTGTTCTGTTGTATATACAGAGCTAAATAACCCATTTAGTAACTCTGCCTTCTCTTGATCCCCTGTGACCAACTCCCCATTACCAATATCTAGGGGTCCTACATGTTCAGACCTTGGCTTTTTTGCGTTTATATACTTGAAGAATTGTTGGGGATTTGTTTTACTATCCTTGGCCACCTGACTTTAATTTTGTATTTGTGCTGATTTTATTACCTTTTAACAGATTTTATTAAGCTCTTTATAATTTAAAAAGGCTACAGCTGTACCCTCAGATTTGTATTTTTCAAATGCCCTTTTATTGTCATGTATTGCCCTTTTTACAGAAGGAGTAAGCCATGTGAGGTTTAATTTTAGTCATTTATACTTGTTTTACTTATAGCAAAAATTTTGCACTATAATTACCCAAAGTAGATTTGAAAATCTCCCATTTATCATTTGTATTATTATTTGACATTAGTTCTTCCCAGTCTATATCCTGAATTGCAGCCCTCATCCTGGGGAAATTGGCCTTCTTAAAATTAAGTGTTTTTGCCCTCCCAGCCTGTGTTTGTTTTTTTTTACAGTATAGGTAAAATATAACTATATTGTGATCGCTGTTACCACGAACATTGACATTCCCAACAATCTCTGCATTATTAGAAATGACCAGATCCAACAGAGCTGCACCTCTAGTCGGGTCTTCCACAAACTGGCCCATAAAATGTTCCTGCAACAGGTTGAGGAAATTTCTCCCCTTTGTAGTTGAATCCGAACCATGATACCAATTAATATCCCGGTAATTAAAATCTCCCATTATGACTACAGTACCCACCTGTGTTGCCCGCTCCGTTTGTTTATATATTTGAACTTCTATTTCTTCAGTTATATTGGGGGTCTATAGATCACATCAAAAGTAATATTTTTAGTATTTACCTCCCTTTGTAGTTCCACCCACAACGTGTCAACCTCCTCACAATCTTCACCCACTATTGTCTCTTTCACACTCGCCTTCATATCACTTCTCACATACAGACATACACCACCACCATTCCTATTTGTCCTGTCTTTCCAAAGCAGTGTAAAACCCTGTAGATTTACTGCCCAGTTATGTGAAGAGTCTAGCCATGTTTCAGCAACACCTACTATATCTATATTTTCTTCTAGTACCAAGGCCTCCAGCTCCCCCATTTTGCTTGCTAGACTTCTGCTATTTGTGAACATACACTTTTCAGAAATGGGCTTATTTGGTCATTTTTATTTTCATTGCTGTTTTGTAACATCTCCCAGACGTGGCGGATAACACTGGATGTGGAAGATGACATCGGACTTGGCAGATGACACTGGACACGACTCCAACACTAACAGGCTCAGGAACAAGGACACAGCACGGTAGCAGGGCACGGGAAACAACGGGAAAAGGATAACACTAAGGGACCATTTGCAAGACTGACATGGGAATACTAACAACGCTCAGGCAATGAGCAAAGGGGCAGGGCTCTACTTATAGTCCAGGGGAATCATGGGCAAATTGATGATGATGATTCCCATGTGCGTGCTGGCCCTTTAAGGCCGGGCACGAGCGTGTGCATGCACACCACAGGACACAGCAGACCGAAGCAGAAGTGAGCGCTGGCTACGCTACAGTATCCCCCCTCTTACACCCCCTCTTCTTGGGGCCAGAGCGAGAGGGGAACTTCTTAATGAAAGCAGGGGGACTGAGGTTCTCTTTGGTCTCCCAGGACCCCTCCTTAGGCCCAAACCCTCTTCAGTCCACCAAATAGAAAGTCCTTCCTCCTACCCTTTTGCAGTCCAGGATCTCCCTCACCTCAAACACATAAGATGAACCGCTGGGATCAACTGCAGGACTGGGAGTCTTACTGTAGCAGTTCAGGACCACTGGTTTCAGGAGGGACACATGAGAGGAGTTGGGGATTCTGAGGATAGGAGGCAGCCAAAGGCAGGGTTCATCTGTTGTAGTATCTGGAAGATACTGAGGTGGCACTCTTCTTTTTATATCAGCTTTTCGCTTCATGCGATCGACTGCTAGCAAAATAGAAGAGGGACTCTAGGATGTTGACTGTATACAATGTAGAATGGTGTAAAAGTGGTGGACTGACTTGTGTGGTTGATATATGAGAATTCACCCATGGTAGAAGCTGTACCCAGTTATCATCCTGCATGGTGTAACGTCTGTGGTCGCTGACCACGAACTCTTCTCATCCTGCCGACGACATTCTCTCCAGAGATGCCAGCACATGCGGCCTGTCCTGACCACAGAGACCACTAGGGTGTGCACGCGAGCTCAGTCCAGCCTTAAAGAGCCAGAGTGCACACATGTGCTGTACAGTGTTGGAGTCGTGTTGTGTCGCCTGCTACACCCACTGTGTTTCACCGCACTTGTTGTCCATTGAGTTCTATCCGATACTAAACCATTGCTACTGTCTGTATTGTCACAGGTACCTTTATCCGAACTATAGACATTGACTTTGTACCCTGTTTGGCCAGCTGCTAAACCGCTATGGAGGTACAGCCCAGTGGGTCCACATACCCACAGATCGTGACACATGGAGATGAAGTGGCGGAGATAATTTTCCATGGTCTGGTTAATCCTCTCACTTGCCCATTGGACTGAGGGTGATAGGCTGAGGAAAAGTCCAATCTCACATCCAGGAGTTTATAGAGGGCTCTCCAGAATTTTGAGGTAAATTGAACCACCCAGTCAGACACGATGTGAAGGGGCAAGCTATGCAAGCGGAAGATGTGCTGAATGAAGAAACTCGCTAGTCGGGGAGCAGAAGGTAGGCCGGTCAACAGGTTAAAATGTGCCATCTTTGAGAACTGGTCCACCACCACCCAGACAGTGTTGCATCCTGCTGAGGGAGGAAGGTCTGTGAAGTCCATCGTAATGTGCTGCCAGGGGGCATTGGGTACAGGCAGGGGTTGGAGCAGACCGGCGGCCTTGGAGTGATTAACCTTGTTAGAAGCACACACCGTGCAGGAAGAGACAAAGTCCACAGCATCTTTGGGTAGCATGGGCCACCAGAAATGACGAGTAATTAGGTCTCGTCATTAGAGGAGAATCCTTCTCCTGTCTGCCAACCAAACAAAAGTCCTCTGCAAAGAATTGGCAGTGATAATGCAGGATGGGTCTATGATACTTTGAAGGGAGTACACCGTGTCACCCTTCTCAAATGACCTGGACAAGGCATCGGCCCTCACATTCTTGTCAGCAGGATGGTAGTGGAGCACAAATTGGAAATGGTTGAAGAACAGCGACCACCTGACTTTACGGGGGTTTAGTCATTGAGCCAACTGGAGATAAGTGAGGTTCTTGTGGTCAGTGTAAATCAGGATGGGGTGAGCGGCTAGTAGCTCCCGATCCCCATTAGAGTAGTTGTGCTCTGCGGATGAAAAAAAAGTATTGAGCAATAGCCACATACTACTGCCTTTCCTTTGGAACTCCTCTGGAACAGAAGTGCACCTGCACTGACAGAAGAAGCGTCCACCTCCAATGAGAACTGCCAAGACGCGTCAGGATGATGGAGGATCGAGGCTGAAGTGAAGGCTTTCCTGAGGCTATTAAATGCAGATTCTGCCTCTGGAGTCCACACCTTGGCGTTCACACCCTTCTTGGTAAGGGTAGAGATGGGAGCCGTCAGTGATGAGAAGTTTGGGATAAATTGGCGGTAGAAGTTGGCGAATCCCAAAAAACGCTGTATGGACCTCAGGCCTTGAGGACGTGGCCATTCCAGAACAGACTTTACTTTCGAGATGATGTAGCCCAGGAAGGGCAGATAATTATTTTCAAAGATGCACTTCTCCAGCTTGGCATATAGATGATTGTCCCTTAATCGCAGCAGAACATGATGGACATGCCTCCGATGACTCGTCGGATCTGGAGAGAAAATCAAAATATCATCGAGATAGACTACAACACAGACATAGAGGAGATCTCGGAACATATCATTGACGAATTCCTGGAAGACCGCGGGAGCGTTACACAGTCTGAAGGGCATCGCCAGGTATTCGTAGTGCCCGTCTCGGGGGTTGAATGCCGTCTTCCCCTCGTCACCTTGACGGATTTGGATCAAATAAAAAGCCCCACACAAGTTTAATTTTGAAAAAATCCTGGCTCCTCTTATACGGTCAGACAGTTCGGATATAAGTGGCAACGAGTATTTGTTCTTGACCGTGATCTGGTTGAGACCACGGTAGTCAATGCAGGATCGAAGAGATCAATCTTTATTTTTAACTAAGAAAAACACGGCCCCGGCCAGGGAGGAAGACTTTCGTATAAAACCCCTCTCCAAATTATCCTTGATATAGGCCGACATGGATTGAGTCTCTGGCAAGGAGAGAGGATATACACGTCCACGGGGAAGAGAGGCATTTTGAACTAGTTCAATGGGGTAAACATAAGTCTGATGTGGTGGAAGTGTCTCAGCCTCCCTCTTGCTGAAGACATCCGCAAACTGAGCGAAATGGGGGGGTAATCCTGCCAATGGCTGAGGCAGAGGAGGCTGGACAGGAAGGATCTGCAACAGACAGCGATTGAGACATTTAGTGTCACATTGGAGAACCTCTACGGAACTCCAGTCCAGGACTGGGGCATGTAGTCAAACCCAAGGAAGACCCGACAGTACAGGATTGACGAATTTGGGAAAAACAAGAAACAAAATCTGTTCTGAAAGAAGGGCTCCAACTTGGAGCTTCAGCGGCTTGGTCTCATATACAATCGGATCGGGCAGAGGCTGTCCATTCACTGAGGCAACAGCCAAAGATGTCTCCAGAGGAACTGTGGGCAACTGGAGATGATCCACTAGATCGTTTTGGATGAAGTTTGCCATGGATCCGGAGTCCAGATAGGCAGAAACCCGATGCATCTTCTCGCCAGACACTATGGTCTCAGGAATGGTCAGCTTAGAATAAAAAAAATTATTTCGTACCATTCTACCTAGGGTTTTCTCTGTTTATCGTTTCTGCAGCGTGTGGGTGAGATTTGTTCATAAATTCATCTAAATACATTGCGGAAAATCTGCAGTATTTTCACTATGTGTGAACATACCCTTACTCTACAACTACACAGCAAATTTTGAACACCCACGAGTTGTAGTAAAACCATGACATTACAGTTGCCTCAATACAACCACAATGTTTTCCTATGGAAAAGAAGAACACAGGCGTACGTAGGTTTTACACGGGCCGGATACTCTGCGGAAAAGTCTGCAGCGTATCAGACCCAGAACCTGCAGGGAATTGTGGCCCAAAGTCCACATCCATTTGTGCTTAATTTGGTCTATATAGTATTTACCTCCGTGGCCCTACCATAGCGACGCATCCCTGCTCCTTACATCTAGACTGTTACACTTTGTGTCTCCCTTATTTCCTCATAGATTGTAAGCTCTTGCGAGCATTGTAAATTAACTTTGTCACTATGTAATGTCTGATATTGCTTGTTTCATGTTCCCTCTAAATTGTAAAGTGCTGCGTAATATGTTAGCGCTATATAAATAAAGATTATTATTATTATTTATTATTATCTAGTCTCCATGCATACGGCCTCCTGTGATGAAACTGCTTCCCATCTGACTGCTGCAGCCTGTGATTGGCTGGAGCAGTCACATGGGATGCAGCGTCATCACAGGAGGCTGACAGCACAGAGAACAGTCGAGAAAACAAGGAGCCATCACTACGGCAATACCACAGGAGGTGAGTATGGACTTTATTTCTTTCTAATTTAACCATTTCACGACTGCCATATTGCTATATACGTTCCAACTGCCGATGCCCCTTGCAGTTGCCACGTGTATAAACGTTGACAGCCTTGAATGGAGTTTAATGAGTGCAGTGCTGCTTCAGTGTGAGCAGCGCTGCACTCTCATGTCTGCCGGGCTTTAAGAGCCCCGGACTACACCCCCCACTGTAGATAGCGCCACACACAACCCCCTGTAGATAGTGAAAAACACCCTGCAGATAGAGCTACCTAAGCTCCCTCTAGGTGTGGAATCCCCAGCCAGCTCTCTGGCAGGGGATTCCCCTCCTAGAGGGAGCCCCCGACATCTCTCCATCCCCACTGTAAATAGTGCCCCCCCCTGTAGATAGTAACCCGCCCCTTGTAGATAGAATTACTGTCCACCGTCGGGGGCTCTCTCTAGTAGTGGAATCCCCGGCCGACACTGAGAAAGGGATTCCGCTACTGGAGAAGCCCCTGGGTCACTGTCCATTTGGACAGTGACCTCAGAGGTTCTCTCTAGGAGCGGAATCCCCAGCCGACACTCTGACCAGGGATTCCGCTACTGGAGAAGCCTCTGGTGTCACTTTTTGTATATGGATATTGACGTCAGCGGCTCTCTCTAGGAGCGGAATCCCCGGTGTTACATAGTTACATAGTACGGTTGAGAAAAAGACACATGCCCATCAAGTGTTAGATCGCTCTGTGCCGGAGATTCCGCTACTGGAGAAGCCCCTGGCATCACTATCTGACAGTTATGTCAGAGGCTACTCCTGGAGCGGAATCCCCGGCCACAGCATTGCCAGCGCTGAGGCAGGGGATTCCACTTTAGAGTTAACCCCTAACATCACTGTCCATATATGGACAGACATCAGGGGCTCCCTCTAGATCTCCAGCCAGATGGATTTCACTCCACTTCTGGTATTTACAGAAAGGGGGTGCCAATTACAGGGGGGGTGCTGATACATACAGGGGAAATGGGACTATCTACAGGGGAGGTAGCGCTATGTGCACGAGTTGGTGCTATCGTCAGAGGGAATGTGGGGGGCTACAGGGGTTGGCGCTATCTACAGGGGGATGGTGCAGTCTGCAGGGAGAAGGTGCAATCTGCAGGGGGTGGCGCTATCTCCAGGGGGGATGGTGCTATCTACAGGTGGTGGCGTTATTTGCAGGGGATGCTATATACAGGGGGAGTGGCACTATTTACATGGGCACTGTGGCATTATATGGACACTACCTACAGGGGACACTGTGGCGCTATCTACATGGGCACTGTGTGTGGCATTATGTGGGCACTATCTACAGTGGGAACTGTGGCACTATGTGGGAACTTTGGCACTATTTACAGTGGGCACTATCTATGTGGGCACTGGCACTATCTACAGTGGGCAGTGTGGCACTATCTACAGTGGTATTGCGTCATTATCTACATGGGCACTGTGGTGTTTTCAGGTGGCTGCAACAAAAAAAACCCTAATGAATAAAATTCATTCATTTTTTTAACGTCCCTGAAAAATGGATGGCAAATGTCGGGGAAAAACGGTCAGACGGTCGGGAGATTAATTCAAATTTTGAGACACATTGATGCAAAACAGCCATGAAAAACTGACAGATGATCCTTTGTTAACTGCCCTTTTTATCACGTCGTGTGAATATAGCCATATAGCCCTCTTATCTGCTCACAGCTATCCAGGGCAGGGGAGTAGCTAGGGGGGGGGGGTCAGGCGGGGCATGTGCCCAGGCGCAACTTAGAGGGGGGCGCCATCACCACCTCCTCCTGCACTACAATTGTACCTGCGTCTATAGGACACAGGTACAATTTGAAGCAATGAATGGCCGGGTACGTTCCGTGCCCGGCTATTCAGCGCTTTTGTACCAGTGAAACGACTGGTACCTTTTGTACCAGTAAAGCTTCCGTCGCTGAAAGGCGCTGAATGACAGGCAAAGTTATCCTGCCCAGACAATCAGCACCTTTCATAGATGCTTCGTTCAACCCGCAGGAGACCTGCGCAGAAGAAAGCAGGTCTCCATTGCTGCTGGCCGGCGTGAGAACGGGATTAAGGTGAGTTTGAATAGTTTTTTGTTTTTTTATTGTAATAAAAAAAGTGTGTGGCTGTATCTACAGGGGGGCTTTATCTATGGGGGGGCTTTATCTACAAGGGGGACTTTATCTATGGGGAGGACTTTATCCACGGGGGGGCTTTATCTTCACGGGGGAGGGCTTTATCTACAAGGGTGACTTTATCTACAGGGGGACTTTAGCAACGGGAGGCTTTATCTACACGCGGGCAGCTTTATCTACGGAGGGGTGTCTACCTACAGGGGGGCTATATACTTGGGTGGGCTATCTATGGAGCACCATATGCAGGGGTGGGCTATATCTACAGGGGGCTATATACAGGGGTGGGCGATCTATGGAGCACTATATACAGGGGTGGGCTATATCTACAGGGGGGCCATATACAGGGGTGGGTGATCTATGGAGTACTATATACAGGGGTTAGCTATATCTACATGGGAGCTATATACAGGGGTGGGCTATCTGTGGAGCACTATATACAGGGGTGGACTATATGTGGAGTACTATATACAGGGGTGGGCTATATCTACAGGGGGCTATATACAGGGGTGGGCTATCTGTGGAGCACTATATACAGGGGTGGACTATATGTGGAGCACTATATACAGGGGTGGGCTATTTCTACAGGGGGGCTATATACAGGGGTGGGCTTTCTGTGGAGCACTATAGGGGGAGCTATTTGTGGGATACTATATAAAGGGGTGGGCTAGATCTACAGGGGGGCTATATACAGGGGTGGGCGATCTATGGAGCACTATATACAGGGGTGTGCTATATCTACAGGGGGGCTATATACAGGGGTGGACTATATGTGGAGCATTATATACAGGGGTGGACTATGTGTGGAGCACTATATACAGGGGTGGGCTATATCTACAGGGGGGCTATATACAGGGGTTGGCTATCTGTGGAGCACTATATACAGGGGTGGGCTATATCTACAGGGGGGCTATATACAGGGGTGGGCTATCTGTGGAGCACTATATACAGGGGTGGGCTATATCTACAGGGGGGCTATATACAGGGGTGGACTATCTGTGGAGTACTATATACAGGGGTGGGCTATATCTACAGGGGGCTATATACAGGGGTGGGCTATCTGTGGAGCACTATATACAGGGGTGGGCTATATCTACAGGGGGCTATATACAGGGGTGGGCTATCTGTGGAGCACTATATACAGGGGTGGGCTATATCTACAGGGGGGCTATATACAGGGTTGGGCTATCTGTAGAGCACTATAGGGGGAGCTATTTGTAGGACACTATATACAGGGGTGGGCTATATGGAGGCACTATCTACAGGGGGCTCTATGGCACACACTATCTACAGGGGGCACAGTGTGTGTGTGGGACACGGTGTATGGTGCTATTATAATTAGAGGTGCAGTGTATGGCGCTATTATATTTAGGGACGTACTGTGTGGTATAATGATAACTTTATCTTTATTTATAGGTGTAGAAATGTTGGAAAAGTGAGAAGCTGAAGACATCTGAGCGGCAAACTGCAGAAATGGGGTGTGATCGGGAGAAATCATCATAGAGGTCTGGACCGAATGGAGAAAAAGAACTAGAATCTGAGACGTAACCGGTGAGTCACTTAATGTAAATGTTCATTCTGCCTCTAATCAGCACTGTAGTCACTGTATGATGTGCAGCGAGATGATGGGTGGTATGATTATGATATGATTTATTTTTTGTGAAACAGCAACTCCCAGCATATCCTTATAATTATCATAGTTTTACGCCGTACAAACCTGTACAGCAGTGGTTGCACTAAATGAGCTGTATTTGTGCTGGTGCTGTATATATGTATTGGGCTTGGTTCTGGGGCTGTATTTATGTACTGAGCTTGGTTCTGGTGTCGTGTATAGAACTATATTGCTTGTAAAATGTACAAATGTTTTTATGCTCGAGTTACATAAAATGAAATTTGGAAAAGATATGACACGTCATTGATTGGTAGAGAAAACAAACACGGCGAGGGGGAAGGAGATGTCGGGAAAGAGGTTGGGCGGGGGGGCGCCAAACTGAATCTTTGCCCCGTGTTCTGGAGAACCTAGCTACGCCTCTGTCCAGGGTGACAGTGTAACACACACACACATATATATACATATATAAATATATATTCAAACAGAGAAAGCAGCAGCACTCAATCTCAATAAGAGAAAGCTTACATATGTGAACGGGTGCCAGCAAGCAGTCCAGATCCTAGGACTGTATCAATATTCAGGAGAAATAAATCTTGCAGCACTCCAACAGGATGAATGAAAAAAAACTGTGATTTATTCAAGCCAACATACATAGTCCTAATGTTGGACTGAAACGTCGCACCGCTGTATGTTGACTTGAATAAATCACAGTTTTTTTCATTCATCTTGTTGGAGTGCTGCAAGATTTATTTCTCCTGTATATAAATATATATATGTGTGTGTGTGTGTGTGTGTGTGTGTGTGTGTGTGTGTGTGTGTGTGTGTGTGTGTGTGTGTGTACATATAATATTGAGGAACATATATAAAAAATTACAAAAAAGTGTTATTTTTTCAAATTTTTAGTGATTTGTCTGCTCATAATAAAGATTAAAATCATGGAGTTAATTAAACTCATCCAGAAACGGAAAGCCTCATAAGTCGTGTAAAAAACAAAGTACAAATAGTTGTGATATTCAAAGCGGTTAAAAGATATTATCGTTTAAAGAAGTGCATATCAGAAATGGAAACTTTGATCTGGACACAGGGGTATCAATGACCCTTGGTCATGAAAGGGTTAAACAGGAATTAGGTATTTTTTTTATTTTCTTGCAATATTTGCTGTGGATTCGCAGCTTTTTAGCAGCAAAAATCGCAACATCTGCAATTTGTTGTGGATTTTCATTTCACCATTGAACTCATTAGGAAAAATCTGCAACAAAAATGCAACAATTTTGCAGCATAAATTGACATGCTGTGGATTGACCACAGCCATTATTATCCATAATAAGGGAACATTTAGACGTGGCGGATTTGATGTAGAATTTCACTGTGGAAAGGCCGCAGTGGAAATCTGCAGCAAATTTATTTTCTTTGGTTTCTACAGCTTTTTCAGTTAACTTTGTGCAAACATTGCTGAAAACAACGGTGTGGAAAAAAGCTTGCATTGAAGAATTTACATTTGGGGAGAAGCAGATTTTGATTGCAGAATTCAGCGTTTGTAATGAAAAGGCTAAAATATGCGGCAAGTAAGCTGCAAAATCCGATACGTCTCGACAAACCCTCAAATATGCACATTTTTCAGCAGATTTATTGTGTAATTGCTGCAAATTTGGTTATGGTGTATTTCCTTATGTTTCCCTTTATTTACTCCTATTTGTTGCGTGGTCCCTGTAATAACATACCACTCCGGAAATAATGCTAGCAAAAGAAAACATTGCTTATTAATCCCTTTCCGTCACCTGAGTTATTCTTAAAAGCTAGAAAAATGTCCCTTCTAGGAGGGATATACTGTATGAGATACTATTTTAAAGGGTACATATCTAGTATGCTTTATTTAGCGATGCAAAATTGTTCCTTTCAATTTTAGCTAAATGATAAATTTTAACATCCATCACGTAAATTCAAATATATGTGGTGCATACAAATAAATATATATATATATATATATATATATATATATATATATATATATATATATATATATATATATGCTTTCATGCAATTGAGCGCGCAAATAAAAGATATGAAAGCAGCCAGCATTGTCTTACTGGATTCATTTAAATGATCTAATTTGTTTTATAACAAGAACATGAAAAGCTGACATAAAGCTATGAATTAATGCAAATGGTTTCCAAGGACTATGTCGTGATTCTGATGCCAATGAATAAGCCAGTAAGTCAGAAATACAAAAATCCAATACCTGACTTGTTTTGGCGAGGGGCGTAGTCCATAACATACAGTTGACCTGTAAAAGAAATAATGCACAGTAGAAGAATCTTATTCTTGGCCAAATATTGGAAGGCCCCCATAACAGCCAAAATTCCAACTTAAACTAACAAAAAAAAAAGAAAAGAAAAAAACAACAACTGTGCAGTCTTTTAAACTGTATAACTAATACCAGAAATGTCTATACTGTGCATGCATTATAGCAATATACTATTTAGAATTTGTGCATACAGTACATTGAAGGTTAATTGCAGATTCAACAACAAAGATCTGCAACGAAGTTTAAAGCTTGTAAATTAGGTTTTCCGAAACCCTATTCACATGCTGCAAAAAATTCTATGCAGATATAAGGGCATGCTATATTCTGTGTAAATACCTTAGATTTCACCCATTGCATAAAAAGAAGTAAAATCTGCAAATGTTGTCTTTTGATGCAGACATACTGCACATTTTTCTGTAGTACATGTCTGCAATGTCTAAAGGGACTTCCAAGAAAAATTTACAATTTTCTAATACATCACTAATATTGGGGTAAAGGAAATTGTATTGGACATATTACATTGAAAAAACAGGCAACCAAATGTAATGGAATGTATTCACCAGGTAAAATTACTTGATATAAAGACTATTTCGAATTAAATGGTATCCACTTTTTTAATTAGGGCACGTTCAGATGTGGCAAATTTTCTGTGGAATTCCGCTGTGGACAGTCTGCAGTCGAAACCCATGGCAGCCTTTTTTTAAAATAAAATTCTATAACTTTGAAGGTAACTTAGTGCAAACGTTGCGGAAAAAGTAATTGCGGAAAATAGGCTGCAGTGCAAAACTTTCATTCCGTAGCATGCAGAGTCTGTTGCGGACTTACGGACTTTCCCCATTGAGTTGAATGGAGTTTAAAAATTCTGCAATTAAATCAGCAGACATAATGTGTGTTGTGGATTTGCTGCGTTTTGCGTTGCAGATTTCTTTGCAGGAACAGGAAATTACATCCTTCTCTGGTGGAAGAGAGGACTCCATTTTGGGCTTCCAGGCTTGAAGGAAGACACAAAATAATGGCAAGATATAGGAGAATGGATATTACATAGTTACATGTCCATCAAGTTCAACCAAGGGATGGGAAAAGAGAAGTAAAAAAAATTCTACACATAACAGCTTATATTTTTGGGTTCTAGGAAATTATCTAAGCCTTTTTTAAAGCCATCTACTGTCCCTGCTGTGACCAGCTCCTGCGGTAGGCTATTCCATAGATTCACTGTTCTCACAGTTAAGAAGGCTTGTCGCCTCTGCAGGTTGAACCTTTTTTTCTCCAGTCGGAGGGAGTGCCCCCTTGTTTTTTGAGGGGGTTTTACATGGAACAGGATTTCACCATATTTTTTGTATGTGCCATTCATATATTTACAGTGAAGGAAATAAGTATTTGATCCCTTGCTGATTTTGTAAGTTTGCCCACTGTCAAAGACATGAACAGTCTAGAATTTTTAGGCTAGGTTAATTTTACCAGTGAGAGATAGATTATATTTAAAAAAAAACAGAAAATCACATAGTCAAAATTATATATATTTATTTGCATTGTGCACAGAGAAATAAGTATTTGATCCCCTACCAACCATTAAGAGTTCAGCCTCCTCCAGACCAGTTACACGCTCCAAATCAACTTGGTGCCTGCATTAAAGACAGCTGTCTTAAATGGTCACCTGGATAAAAGACTCCTGTCCACAGACTCAATTAATCAGTCTGACTCTAACCTCTACAACATGGGCAAGACCAAAGAGCTTTCTAAGGATGTCAGGGACAAGATCATAGACCTGTACAATTCTGGAATGGGCTACAAAACCATAAGTAAGAGGCTGGGTGAGAAGGAGACAACTGTTGGTGCAATAGTAAGAAAATGGAAGACATACAAAATGACTGTCAATCGACATCGATCTGGGGCTCCATGCAAAATCTCACCTCGTGGGGTATCCTTGATCCTTAGGAAGGTGAGAGCTCAGCCGAAAACTACACGGGGGGAACTTGTTAATGAACTCAAGGCAGCTGGGACCACAGTCACTAAGAAAACCATTGGTAACACATTACGCCGTAATGGATTAAAATCCTGCAGTGCCCGCAAGGTCCTCCTGCTCAAGAAGGCACATGTACAGGCCCATCTGAAGTTTGCAAATGAACATCTGGATGATTCTGAGAGTGATTGGGAGAAGGTGCTGTGGTCAGATGAGACTAAAATTGAGCTATTTGGCATTAACTCAACTCGCCGTGTTTGGAGGAAGAGAAATGCTGCCTATGACCCAAAGAACACTGTCCCCACTGTCAAACATGGAGGTGGAAACATTATGTTTTGGGGGTGTTTCTCTGCTAAGGGCACAGGACTACTTCACAGCATCAATGGGAGAATGGATGGAGCCATGTACCGTCAAATCCTGAGTGACAACCTGGACATTAAAAATGGCTCGTGGCTGGGTCTTCCAGCACGACAATGACCCGAAACATACAGCCAAGGCAACAAAGCAGTGGCTCAAAAAGAAGCACATTAAGGCTATGGAGTGGCCTAGCCAGTCTCCAGACCTTAATCCCAGATCCGAGATCCGAGTTGCCAAGTGACAGCCTCGAAATCTTAATGATTTACAGATGATCTGCAAAGAAGAGTGGGCCAAAACTTCATCTAATATGTGTGCAAACCTCATCATCAACTACAAAAAAGTCTGAC
The DNA here is from genome assembly GCF_050947455.1 of Rhinoderma darwinii. NCBI lineage: Eukaryota > Metazoa > Chordata > Amphibia > Anura > Rhinodermatidae > Rhinoderma > Rhinoderma darwinii. The sequence continues at coordinate 69,767,855 of NC_134689.1, forward strand.
TGCTGTGCTTGCCAACAAAGGTTTTGCCATCAAGTATTAAGTCTTGTTTTCCAAAGGGATCAAATACTTATTTCTCTGTGCACAATGCAAATAAATATATATAATTTTGACAATGTGATTTTCTGTTTTTTTTTATATATAATCTATCTCTCACTGGCAAAATTAACCTAGCCTAAAAATTCTAGACTGTTCATGTCTTTGACAGTGGGCAAACTTACAAAATCAGCAAGGGATCAAATACTTATTTCCTTCACTGTATATAAGTTAATTCAATCCCCACTTAGTCGTCTTTTTTCAAGGCTAAATAGGTATAGTTCTTTTAATCTTTCCTCATAACTTAGATTCTACATGCCCCTTATTAGCTTTGTTGCTCTTCTTTGTATTTTTTCCAACTCCAGGGCATCCTTTCTATCAACTGGAGCCCTGAACTGAACTGCATATTCTAGATGAGGCCTCACTAATGCTTTGTAAAGTGGTAATATTATATCCCTGTCCCGCGAGTCCATGCCTCTTTTAATACGACAATATCTTGCTGGCCCTTGAAGCAGCTGATTGACATTGCATGCTGTTATTTAGTTTATGATTTACAAGTACACCCAGATCCTTCTCAACAAGTGATTCCACCAGTGTAGCTCCCCCTAGGACATATGATGCATGCATGTTGTTCGTACCCAGGTGCAAAACTTTACATTAAACCTCATTTGCCAAGTGGATGCCCAAACACACAGTTTGTTTAAATCTGCTTGCAATTCACAAACATCTTCCATAGACTGAACATTACTACATAAGCTTGGTGTCATCTGCAAAAATAGAAATAGTGCTATTAATCCCATCCTCTATATCATTAATAAATAAGTTGAATAATAGTGGTCCCAGCATGGAAACCTGGGGTACACCACTCATAACTGGGGACCATTCAGAGTAGGAATCATTTACCACAACTCTCTGGATACGGTCCTTGAGCCAATTCTCAATCCAATTAAAAACGAAACTTTCTAAACCTATAGTCCTTAATTTACCCATTAGACTTCTATGAGGGACAGTGCCAAATGTCTTTGCAAAGTCCAAAAACACTATATCCACAGCCGCCCCTCTGTCTAGGCTTCTGCTCACCTCTTCATAAAAACAAATCAGGTTGGTTTGACAACTTCTGTCCTTAGTAAAAGTGTGCTGGCTATCACTTACAATACTATTCTTTGTCACATAATCCTGTATATAGTCCCTCAATAGCCCCTCAAACATTTTACCCACAATGGATATTAAGCTTTCTGGTCTATAATTACCCGTGGAAGAAATATTATGAAGAGGGGGACAGAAATAACTGAACTAAGCTCTTTAAGAACTCTAGGGTGTAACCCATCTGGTCCCGGGGCCTTGTGTACATTTATTTAGTTTAATTTAGCTTGGAGCATCTCTTCATTCATCCAATTCAGTATATCAACTGATATATTAACAGCACTGGCACCGGCTACATCAGCTGCTCTTTCTTCTGTTGTATATACAGAACGCATTTTGGAACTCTGCTTTCTCTTGATCCCCTGTGACCAACAACTCATTACCACTATCTAGGGGTCCTACATGTTCAGACCTTTTTTGCATTTATATACTTGAATAATTTTTGGGGATTTGTTTTACTATCCTTGGCCACCAGCCTTTCATTTTGTATTTTTGCTGATTTTATTAAGCTCTTTATAATTTACAAAGGCTACAGCTGTACCCTCAGATTTGTATTTTTTAAATGCCCTTTTTTTGTCAGGTATTGCCCCTTTCACACAAGGTGTAAGCCATGTGGATTTTAATTTTAGTTGTTTATACTTGTTACCTGTAGGAATAAATTTTGCACTATAATTACCCAAAGTAGATTTGAAAATCTCCCATTTATCATTTGTACCATTATTTAACTTTAGTTCTTCCCAGTTTATATCTTGAATTGCATTCCTCAACCTGGAAAAATTGGCTTTAAAATTAAGTGTTTTTGCCCTCCAAGCCTGTGTTTGTTTTTTACAGTATATGTAAAACGGATCTATATCGTGATTACTGTTACCGAGGTTTTCACGAACATTGACGTTCCCAACAATCTCTGCATTATTAGAAATTACCAGATCCAACAGAGCTTCACCTCTAGTCGGGTCTTTCACGAACTGGAAGTCTCCAGTCTCAGGCCTCATGCACACGTCAGTATTCTGGTCAGTATTTTGCTTCAGTATTTGGAAGCCAAAACACGGAAGAGGTGCAAATCTTTCCATTATAGGTTTTCTCTGTTTATGTTACACTACTGGATTTGGCTTGCAAATACTGAAGAAAATACTGACCAGAATACAGACATGTGCATAAGGCCTTATTAATCTTGTAGTAACAATATCTGTTTTATCACTATTGGTTAGGTTTGTATGATGTCTGAATAGCAGCATCTGCAATCTTAAATAAAATCACAATTTAAAATCAAACTTCTTTATGTATATTTGTCTTTCAGGTGCATAACCGCCCACAATTGTGGTACACATCATGTCCAGGCTACAGTGACCGTAACAAACGGAATGAAGGCTGGACCTAAGTGTGTCTAAGTCAGTACCCAGACTGGGATGGTATGGTCGAAAGAGCGTGGGATGATTGGTAATTATTTTTATTTTTAAATAAACAGATTATATTTATGTTGCACAGAAAGTTTTACATAGTATTTTAATTATTTTTATTACAATAAGGTGCACAGTGTGCAATTGTTTTAAAAAAAAAATAATAATTAAATCATGTTGCATATACATATTTTTTTTTTAAACCCATTTATCCACCATGATGTACATTTACGTCATGTAAAGGCTTAAAGGTGTGTTTGTATTTTTCAGCTTTATGGCATATACACAAGATAGGGTACAAATGATGTTGGTGCCACCTCTGGAATCCGCACCTATGTCTATAGCAGCTCCCCCTGACACCTGTCATATCTTCTGCTGGTGTTGCTTAGGCTCTCGCCAATGATCTACGAGTTTTCTAGTTTTTTGACAAACAGTCAAGCGGTTTTCATTAAATTTTTCTCGTACCATACGTAAATGTTAATGTGAATTCAGTAAACAGCAATGCCATTTGGCCACTGCATTTTTCAAATAACTTGCCCAGGTACTAAATTAGTAAAATAAAGCATCACTGTATAAAGGTTGGAAGAAAAAAACAAAAAACACGGTGCCACATAGTGCAGGTTACCCAGGTAGATTATAGTAGAGAAAACCAATAAACTGCTAACCTGGTAAAGGATGAAATAAAGCTCTGAATAATGTGTGTGCTGCTGCCAAGACTCGATGCCGGTGATCCTTCAGGAGACCGCAGTGTATAGGTGAGGAGAAAAGTGGAGTCTTCAGGAGGCGCTGCTACACACAGGATAACATGCAGACCCGTAACGATAGTAAATCACGTATGCAGTTGAAGTTCCAAAGGTTTATTATAGAAGCAAGTGGCAACGCGTTTCAATGCTGGAACAGCATCTTCATCAGGCCATGAGGCCATCGTTACAGGTCTGAATGTTATCCTGTGTGTAGCAGCGCCTCCTGAAGACTCCACTTTTTCTCCTCACCTATACCACTGTATAAAGATTGGACATAAGTCAGAGTGAGCCCTTATATACATATGTGGGTGTTCCATAGGTGTCCCATGCATCTGTCTGACATTTATGGCCTATCCTGTGGATACACCTTTCACTAAAGCCTCCATGAAGTTCATCTACATCATGGTAATTGCAAAGAAATACAAGCTGTGCCTTCAGGAGTCTACTGGTAATGGGCTTATGCCCTCCCGTTGTCATTTTCAGAATGTCAGAAACCTCTGATCCTGCACCTTGGGGCTCATGCAGGTGTCAATGTTTTTGTTCACTGGATAATTAGCTCTCAAACTTCTTGGGAATGCAATCAAATGGCCTTCCTATGTGTGCAGAATGCTCCCCTGCTGATCAGCTGTTTTAAGGTGTTGCAGCGGTCATACGAGAGCTGCCTACCCTTCATTTCCTTTATTGCGCACACTGTTAATAATCGACAAAATTGTAGTGGCAGCTCACACTATTACAGCCTTCTCATATTGAAGTGAATGTGAGAAGGCTGTAATAGTGTGAGCCGTCACTACATATACTTGGATGCATACCGGACCCAAATACCAAAATTTAACATGTAGCCTCAAATGTGATTTATGTTACATTTTCTATACATTACATACGTAATCGATGGCGAACAGTAAGCAATAATTTTCTAAAGCAAATCTCTAACCTATCGAAAAGTTAGTCTCCATCCAAACAACAGAAAATTGCCCACTTTGAGGAGCTTCAGTTTCTGATCCCAAGCAGGGACCTATGATCGTAAGTATACATATATACACTGTCTAGACATATTTATATACATATATATAGGGAAACACACATACATACATACATACATACATACATACATACATACATACATACATACATACATACATACACAAGGATGTAGGCTACTGTATATGTAAAAAAAATATTTAGACACATATATGACACCTAGAGGAGCTTTTATGACATCCCATTATAAATACATAGCCATCAATATGGAGTTGGGGCACCCTTTACTTTCTGGGAAGGCTTTCTACAACATTTTGGAGTAAGTGGTATTTTTTGGAAAGTGATTCACAACAGTATTTGTGAGGTCGCATACTGATGTTGAACGAGAGGGCCTGACACAATCTCTGTTCTAGTTCATCCCAAAGCTGTTGGTTGGGTTGAGGTCAGGGCTCTGTTTGGGCCAGTCAAGTTCTTCAACACGAAACTCCCCCAATCATGACTTGATGGTCTTTAGGCACTGGGGCACAGTCATACTGGAAAATAAAAGGCCCAAACTCATTGCAAATTCAGTCAGCTCTTTATAACAACCCATTATTTTTCTTTTGTTTTTTAATTCTCTTTTCTATTGAAAAAAATGTGAGAAAATAAACAAACAAAAATGTACATGTGCAGATCCCCAAAAGTATAATGACATAGAATCAAGGAGTTTCAAGGATACAATATCTTCAGGGGAAATAGTAATGATACAGAGTAACTTCATCAGAGAAGAAAATATAACAAATAACCAGAGCAGCTGACAAAGTAGTATGAAAGGAATCCTATTACAGGGAATACAAATTTGCTCCACTACACAGTGTACAACCAAGTAATCAACAGAAACTATATACAAAGACTCAACATATACAGTGAAGGAAATAAGTATTTGATCCCTTGCTGATTTTGTAAGTTTGCCCACTTTCAAAGACATGAACAGTCTAGAATTTTTAGGCTAGGTTAATTTTACCAGTGAGAGATAGATTATATAAAATAAAAAAAAGAAAATCACATTGTCAAAATTATATATATTTATTTGCATTGTGCACAGAGTAATAAGTATTTGATCCCCTACCAACCATCAAGAGTTCAGCCTCCTCCAGACCAGTTACACGCTCCAAATCAACTTGGTGCCTGCATTAAAGACAGCTGTCTTAAATGGTCACCTGGATAAAAGACTCCTGTCCACAGACTCAAATAATCAGTCTGACTCTAACCTCTACAACATGGGCAAGACCAAAGAGCTTTCTAAGGATGTCAGGGACAAGATCATAGACCTGCACAAGGCTGGAATGGGCTACAAAACCATAAGTAAGACGCTGGGTGAGAAGGAGACAACTGTTGGTGCAATAGTAAGAAAATGGAAGACATACAAAATGACTGTCAATCGACATCGATCTGGGGCTCCATGCAAAATCTCACCTCGTGGGGTATCCTTGATCCTGAGGAAGGTGAGAGCTCAGCCGAAAACTACACGGGGGGAACTTGTTAATGATCTCAAGGCAGCTGGGACCACAGTCACCAAGAAAACCATTGGTAACACATTACACCGTGATGGATTAAAATCCTGCAGTGCCCGCAAGGTCCCCCCGCTCAAGAAGGCACATGTACAGGCTCGTCTGAAGTTTGCAAATGAACATCTGGATGATTCTGAAAGTGATTGGGAGAAGGTGCTGTGGTCAGATGAGACTAAAATTGAGCTCTTTGGCATTAACTCAACTCGCTGTGTTTGGAGGAAGAGAAATGCTGCCTATGACCGAAAGAACACCGTCCCCACTGTCAAGCATGGAGGTGAAAACATTATGTTTTGTGGGTGTTTCTCTGCTAAGGGCACAGGACTACTTCACCGCATCAATGGGAGAATGGATGGAGCCATGTACCGTCAAATCCTGAGTGACAACCTCCTTCCCTCTACCAGGACATTAAAAATGGCTCGTGGCTGGGTCTTCCAGCACGACAATTACCCGAAACATACAGCCAAGGCAACAAAGGAGTGGCTCAAAAAGAAGCACATTAAGGTCATGGAGTGGCCTAGCCAGTCTCCAGACCTTAATCCCATCGAAAACTTATGGAGGGAGCTGAAGATCCGAGTTGCCAAGCGACAGCCTCGAAATCTTAATGATTTTCAGATGATCTGCAAAGAGGAGTGGGCCAAAATTCCATCTAACATGTGTGCAAACCTCATCATCAACTACAATTAACGTCTGACTGCTGTGCTTGCCAACAAGGGTTTTGCAACCAAGTATTAAGTCTTGTTTGCCAAAGGGATCAAATACTTATTTCTCTGTGCACAATGCAAATAAATATATATAATTTTGACAATGTGATTTTCTTTTTTTTTTTTTTATATAATCTGTCTCTCATTGGTAAAATTAACCTAGCCTAAAAATTCTAGACTGTTCATGTCTTTGACAGTGGGCAAACTTACAAAATTAGCAAGGGATCAAATACTTATTTCCTTCACTGTATGCCAGTTATTGTGTGTAAAAAAAGGGTGGGTAAAAAAGGGAAAGGAGAGGAAGAGGGGGAGGGATATGGGATCCATATCAGAAATTACAAAGACTAATTTAAAGAGCCTTTATGTTCCCTTCATGCTGATCAGGTATTCATGAACGTCGAGTGTCTTCTATCTGCCCAACTAGCTAACTCCTCCATTCTGCAGATATTATCTACTTTTTCCACCCAGTCGCAAAAGCTTGGTGGGGAGGTATTTCTCCAGCGTAGGGGAATTAAGAGTTTTGCTGAAGTTAATAGATGGGTGGAGAGGTCGTTTTTGGAAGGCCTAAAAGCCGTCGAAGGTGACAATAGTAAGATTATCTCTGGGAAGGGAGGAATACTATTTCCTGTAAGACGGTGTATACAATCAAGAATCTCCCGCCAATAAGGTTTAATAAGAGGGCATTCCCACCAAATATGGAGATATGAGCCTATACCCCCCCCCCCAGACATCTCCAATATCTCTTATCAGGAATGAGGTTGATTTTGTGTAAATATTCCGGTGTTCGATACCACCTGGTGAGCAATTTGAAGGAATTTGTCTGGATTCGCGAGAAACCATGAGAGCTGCGAAGAATAACCATGTAAAGGACAGAAAAAAAAGGGAGGAAACCTCCAGCTCACCAGTTCTGCGTCCCACACTCAAACCTCGCCCGGATCTCTGCGATGGCCCACAGCGAACAATGTAAAAAAGAAGAAGGTATGATCCAGCGTAGTTTTTAGATAAAAAGTAATCAATGTTCCCACTTTTATTGAAATAGAAAATTAAAGGGGTTGTCCGAGATAAATTTTTATTTAAAAGTTAAACACACAATACACACATTAAATATTCCCTAATATACTTACCTGTGCAATCTTGCTTCTGTTCTCCGTTCTGGCAGCTCTTTTCTTCCGATCACCTGTCTTCTGACGTCACGTTTTCTTCCTCCTCCACTGTCGTGTCGTGTCCCGATCACATGGTCTCGCCCCAGCGAGACCTCGGATGGGACACGACACGTCACTGGAGACGTGTCGTTTCTGCGGGTGCCCGCCCAGCCTATGCAGCTTTTTTTCACTGTGAGCGCGCCTATGCGTGTTCACAGTGAAAAAAGTGAAGAGGGACGGCACCTGCGGGAATGTCGGGTCTCCGGCTGTCAGTGACTGCCGGGGACCCGGAGGAGAAGATAGAAGCAGCTTTCGCTGCTTCTGTCTTCTCCGATGTCTTTTTACACAGCGTTCAATGAACGCTGTGTATAGGAATAGAGACAGCAGCAGCGGCGCTGTCTCTATTCCTCCCGGTGATCATGTGACTGGTCACATGATCACCGGGTACCGTTAGTGGCAGACTGCTGCTGGGTCTAATCAGACCCAGCACAGCCCTATTAGTGACAATCGTCACTATGAGAGGGCTGATTTCCCCTGTAACTGGGGCTGCTGTGCAGCTCCAGTTACAGTGGAAAAGATGGTGTAAAAAAAAAAGAAAAAAAAAATATAATGTTCCCCAAAGGTCTTTTTTGACCTTTGAGGGACAGACAATAATAATAAAAAAATAGTAAAGTACAAAAAAAATAAAAATAATAAATACACATAAAATACCCACCCCAAAAAAATACCGTTCCCCCTGTCAATCATTGTTGTAACGCTAGCGCTGACCCAATTACCCTAATATAGACATGTAATATATAGAAATTTACGGTAGACAATGACGATCACAAATAAAAGGTCTATTTTAGGGTAAAACTATGTTATTACCAAAAAAAAATAGCTGAAACGTAAAAAAGCTTATTTTTTTACTATTATTTTCAAACTTTATGAATGAAAATTCTAAAATGGCAAAAAAGGTGTGTATAAAAACGCTAAAAAAAAAAACCTGCATTGTCTACGGAAAAAACGCCGCAAAAATAACGTCGTTAGCGCAACAAATAAAAAAGTTATAGCCATTTAACTAACACGTGCTAAAAATGGCTAAACGGTGCCCCGTCCTGAACTAGATAAGATCTTCTGGGGTCCTGTATCTAAGCCTACATTGTTAGGCTTAGATACAGGGTCTAACAAACAGTGTCACACATGGAGCTTGTATCTAAGCCTAACACAATGTAGGCTTAGATACAGGACCCCAGATGACATTCTTTTTATTCCTGTATTAGGGTATGTTCACACGGCCTATTTACGGACGTAATTCGGGCGTATTAATCCCCGAATTACGTCCGAAATTACGGCTTGAAATCGTTGGCAAACATCTGCCCATTGAAAGCAATGGGCTGATGTTTGTCTGTTCACACGAGGCGTATATTTACGCGTCGCTGTCAAAAGACGGCGCGTAAATAGACGCCCGCGCCAAAGAAGTGTCATGTCACTTCTTCAGACGTAAATGGAGCCGTTTTCCATGGACTACATGGAAAACCAGCTACAGTTACGTCCGTAATGGACGCGGCGTTCAAGCGCCTGCACATGCCGTTACGGCTGAAACGACAGGGCTGTTTTCTCCTGAAAACAGCCCCGTAATTTCGGCCGTTATGGACGCTGCCGTGTGAACATACCCTAAGATTAGTGTTTTGGGGCCCTGTATCTAAGCCTAACATGTGGTATTCTTAGATACATGGCCCATGTGTGACACTGTCTGCTTGGGTAATGTTACTAAGGCTACCTTGTGGTAGGCTTAGATACATGGTCTAACAGTATCACACATGAGCAGTGTATCTAAGCATCCCTCTTTTTTTTTTTTTCTTAGTTATTAGGTGTTTTTTACAGGTTGGGTCCTTGGTACTACATCAAGTTCAAGGACTACTTCAATGACACCTTTTTTATTTTTAATAAAATCGTTAACCAGTGTTGTGTGTGTTATTTCATTACAATATTTTTTCTATGTCCTTCTCATTTATTTAAAAATTTATTATTAGTTCATTATTAATGGCCACTGTCTAACAGCGTCCATTAGTAAGGCTTCATGCACACTAGCGTGTGTATTTTCCGCGCGTGAAAAACTTGCGTCAATCCCATCCGTGTGTTTGCGTTAGGGCGGATTAACACGAACGTGCTATACGTCCGTGCAACCCACGTGGTATTCACGCGGGTCGCACAGACCTATGCAAGTCTATGGGGCAGTGCAGACAGTCCGTGAATTTTACGCAGCGAGTCCGCTGCGTAAACTCGCGACATGTTCTATATTTCTGCGTTTTTCGAGCATCACGCACCCATTGAAGTCAATAGGTGCGTGAAAATCAGGCGCATCCCATGGAAGCACTTCCGTGGGACGAGCGTGATTCGCGCAACAGCAGTAAAATAATGAATGTAAACAGAAAAGCACCACGTGCTACAAACATCCAGAGTGTCATAATGATGGCGGCTGCGCGAAAACCGCAGCAGCGCATCCGTATGAACGTGACACGGAGCTGTCAAGTGCATTTTGCGCACGCAAAACGCCACCGTATTTGTGTGCGCAAAACGCACACGCTCGTTTAAATCCGCCCTTATGCATCAGTGTGCTTTTCGATTGTCATGTGTTATTCACGCACTCACAAAGCCAGCCCATTTTTACCTTCTTTTTTACAACAAATTGCTGTGTAAATCACGCACCAAACACGTGTGTGCTGTTTGTGGTTTTCACGCATGCATTGACTTCAATGTGAGTGTAGGTGCATGATAACGCACCAATAGAGGACATGCAGTATGTTTCACGCAGCGGACTCTCGCTCCGTGAAAAGTCACGCATGTGTCAACGGCCCCATTGAAATAAATGGGTTGCGTGTGTTGTGCGTTTTTTCAAAGCACAGCACACAGACTTGATTCACGCTAGTGTAAATCGCGCATAAGGCCCCATTCACACCACGTCGAAACCACGCACAGCACACGCGACCCATTTATTTCAATGGGGCCGTTTTCACGCAGCGAGAGCCCGCTGCGTGAAACATACTGCATGTCCTCTATTGGTGCGTTATCATGCACCTACACTCAAGTAGATGCATGCGTGAAAACCATGCACCAAACAAGCGTGTTTGGTGCGTGATTTATGCTGCAATTTGTTGTAACAAGCATTAAAATCGAGCATTAAAACTGCCTTGCGGGAAAAAGAAGCGACATGCTCCATCTTTGGGCGTTTACGCCTCTGACCTCCCATTGACTTCAATGGGAGGCAGAGAAAGCGTATTTCGCGTTGTTTTATGCCTGCGGCGCTCAATTGCTGCGGGCGAAAAACGCCACGGAAAACGACGCAAAAAACGCAGCAAAAAAAGCCACAAACAATGCCGCAAAAAACAGACGCAAAAAAAAAAACCCGAAAAGGCTACGATAAATGCCGCGAAAAACATCACAAATAAAGCCGCGAACAAAGAGGCAAAGAACGCCACGAAAAACGACAGGGAAAACGACACGAAAGACGCAATGAAAAACGCAGAAAAAAAAACGTAAAAAAAGACGCGAAAAACGACGCAAAAAAGGCTACGATAAACGCCACGGAAAAAGCTGCGAAAAACATAGCGGAAAAAGACGCGAGAAACGCCGCAAACAGAGGCAAAGAACGCAGCAAAAATCAACTGGGAAAACGCCACGAAAGACGCAACGAAAAACGCAGCAAAAATAGGCGCAAACAACGACGCAAAAAAAGAAATTATAAACGACGTGAAAAAGGCTACGATAAACGCAATGGAAAACACAGCAAAAAACATCGCAAAAAAAGATGCAAACAAACAAGCAAAAAACGCCAAGATAAACGAAGCGAAAAACGCCCCGAACAAAGCGGCAAACAAATACGCAAACAGCGCACAAAAAACGGGTAAAAACGACGCAAAAATCAACGTGCAGGGAGAGGTAAATCTGCCGCAAACTTCAAGACGGAATTTTGAGGCAGATATTCTTCCTGCAAAAAAACTGTGTGAACATAGCCTTAGTGGAGAGAGACATGAGATAGAAGAGGGTGGACGAGGGTGAGGGGAGACACGAAGAGGTTTATAGACCTGAAAAGAGAAAGAAAACATAAATGTGAAAAACATAATGGGGGGAGAACATTTGCTCATCATCCTTCAAGAATGTCAGCAAGGAGACAAGTCCAGTGAAGGAGGTCAGCGGGGAGGAGCAGGGACAGCTCACGTGAACTCTTGGAAGGTACGTGCACGCTCATTGCAGCCTGCAATGAGCGTGCACGGGAAAAAAGTTTCATAACAAGGAAAGATCAACAAACCAGAGCTGAACTGCATGTAAACAAACCGTGCTAAATTCAAAGAAGAAATGTGCTAAGTAGAATTTTTTTTTAAAATAATGCTTTATTTAGGTTGTCTGTATAAGGGGTAATGTATGACACAGTTTTTGAAAAAATGTTGGTATCTCGGACAACCCCTTTAAGTAGTAAGATAGAGAATGCAGTAACAAGGTAGTCTCAGATTGGCATAAGTCAGAAACCTACGCGTTTCGAACACAGTCTGTGTCCTTATTCATGGCAGATATTGGTGTGCAATGCGAGCCTCTCCAACATATATACTCTGGGATTAGATTTGGGGCGGTATAGTAAAAGATTGACACCCATAGCAATTAGCAATGCATGTGAGGAAGTAACCCCAGCAGGTCCAATTTAGGCCTGAAATGGCAAAATTTAAACGAAGGGTACGATGTATAAATAATTGAAAATAAATGCAATAACTAAAAATATAAGATATAATACAGATTTGGGAATAAATCCCATAATAATATCAGTATAGCTGAATGGAAAAAAGGAAATTTGAAACACATCGAATGAAATATTTAGTTGTTTGAAATAATGGCCATCCCTAATATAGCATAGGGACGAGGAGAAACTCGCAAAGCATCAATTGTAATAGAGAATTCTAAATGAAGAAAAATACAAAAGAGAAGTACTACTTATAATGTGACAAGAAAAATGTGACTGTAATACATGTAGACTACAAATAAAATGTGATACAAAATAGCAATGAATGATAATTTCAAACATAAAACATAAGAAAAGAAAATTCTTCTCTATGATATTGTAAAAACAATGATATAAGTGTATATAGAATGGCAAATAAATATATACACTTGCAGTTACCGTATTAGCAATATGTGCATTATTTTGCAACTAAATAATATATGTATGGTAAACCGCAACGCAACAGGGGCAAGTGTAAATAGGACCCGAAAAACATGTCAAATTTTATAGCAACGTGAAAAGGTGTTAGGACCATTATAGTAAGAGATTAGTAGAGGAGACCTCCACTTTTTGATTGTTAGATTAAAATAAATTTGGTTTTCCCTCCATGCTCAGGTGTACACCACCTATTGAATTGTAGAATTGATAGGAAAGGGGAGAGGAGGAAAAGGAGCGTGGAGGGTTAAAAGTCGCCTTCAATTATAATATATTGATACCGACTGGAATAAGAACAGAAAGATTATGTTGTGCAATGTCCCCTATTTGTTATTGCCACGTTGTAAAGTAATAATAAATTGTTACAATGTGTAGTTGCGACTTATATCTGATTCAACAAAGTAGAAAATCTATTGGTTACATTCACTACTTTGGTGAGATTAGAAGAGGTAGTGCTGCAAGGATAATAAGTATGTGTGAAATTCCTTGCATAAGCACTCCGCAAGAGGTTGTATTCAGATTCTGTGAGCAGCTGCGTATTGCCTGAATGCGTTTTTGGTCTTATTCCAATTAGTTAATTGGTTATACTAAGGTGCAATTCGGACTGTAAATTATGTTGATAAGCAGTTGGTTTGCTAGTGCGTTTTATATACAACGCTATTGTTTCAATCCTCGTTGGATATGCACCTCGGTCAGCATTGTGAATAAATAGTATCTATCATAATAAACTGCCTTCAATCAGGCGGCAGTCTGCACAGGTAGACAGGCTCTGTTTAAATTGTGAGCATTACTTGAATTATAAGATTTGCTGGTTGTTTGCTCCAGCAAATAATCAGGATGTAAGCTTGTCAGAGCCACGGCAGCTCAGTAGCCTGTGATGATATTATCACCACGTTCGTTCGTTCCCCCTTTGTGCGGAGCGAACTGACAGCTCAACACCCTGTAGTGATGTTACCACTACCTCCGTTCGTTCCGGGTTTGCAATGGACGAACTGATTGCGGTAAGATTAGATTTTTAAATTTTCTATTACTAATCTTGCCCTCTATAGTCGAAGAAGCTGACTTAGCTTGCCCCCGGAAGAAGCTGACTTAGTTCAGTGAAACGCGCGTCGGGACTATACCGACCCTGGTAATAGGGAAAGATTATCGACTATAGAGGGCAAGATTAGTAATAGAAAATTTAAAAATCTAATCTTACCGCAATCAGTTCGTCCATTGCAAACCCGGAACGAACGGAGGTAGTGGTAACATCACTACAGGGTGTTGAGCTGTCAGTTCGCTCCGCACAAAGGGGGAACGAACGAACGTGGTGATAATATCATCACAGGCTACTGAGCTGCCGTGGCTCTGACAAGCTTACATCCTGATTATTTGCTGGAGCAAACAACCAGCAAATCTTATAATTCAAGTAATGCTCACAATTTAAACTTAGCCTGTCTACCTGTGCAGACTGCCGCCTGATTGAAGGCAGTTTATTATGATAGATACTATTTATTCACAATGCTGACCGAGGTGCATATCCAACGAGGATTGAAACAATAGCGTTGTATATAAAACGCACTAGCAAACCAACTGCTTATCAACATAATTTACAGTCCGAATTGCACCTTAGTATAACCAATTAACTAATTGGAATAAGACCAAAAACGCATTCAGGCAATACGCAGCTGCTCACAGAATCTGAATACAACCTCTTGCGGAGTGCTTATGCAAGGAATTTCACACATACTTATTATCCTTGCAGCACTACCTCTTCTAATCTCACCAAAGTAGTGAATGTAACCAATAGATTTTCTACTTTGTTGAATCAGATATAAGTCGCAACTACACATTGTAACAATTTATTATTACTTTACAACGTGGCAATAACAAATAGGGGACATTGCACAACATAATCTTTCTGTTCTTATTCCAGTCGGTATCAATATATTATAATTGAAGGCGACTTTTAACCCTCCACGCTCCTTTTCCTCCTCTCCCCTTTCCTATCAATTCGACCATTATAGTAATACAGTATGACCGTGCATGGAAGCCCTGGGAATACTAGTAGCAAGGAGTGCAGAAAGCTAGAGCAGTAAGTAACTAGGATTAATGCTGTATCATGTAGCATATAATATAAATGCAAAGTGAAGAATGCCCATGTATATAGTGCATAGATGAATGTATTTGATTTTAAATGGAGCACGTACTCTATATAATGTGTATTATTTGTATAGCTGCTGTATAAAGTAAAGAAAACAAAAAGAATTAACAGTAACATAGAGGGTATGTATATGGCAATTGCTAGTAATGTATAATCAGTGGCGGATTATCATATGGGCGATTCGGGCGGCCGCCCGGGGCCCGAGGCTCCCAGGGGGCCCATGGCAGCCCGAACCGCACATCATCTTGCAAAGTTACTTATTCAGCGCGCTAGCGCTGCTAACTAACGAAGATGAGGGGAGGAGCAGGGAATTGGCCGGGAAAGGGGTAGGACACGCCTCCCTGACAAGTGCGGGCCGCCGCCATTGAGTAACAGAACAGCGAGGGACGGCTGTTCTGTTACTCCGAATCTGCAAGACGGTCGGTCACCGGCGCTGAGGTCAGTACAGCAGGCTTATCCTCCTTCCCAACTGGTTCCCGACCGCTGGCTGTATTTTTACGGCCAGCGGTCAGGGACGGGTCCTTAAAACCCGAGCCATAGACTTTCTACGGCTCGGGTTTTAACTTGCTGCCCGCGCGATCGGGTCTCCGGCTGTCAGTGACTGCCGGGGACCCTGAGGAAAAGACAGAAGCAGCTTTCGCTGCTTCTGTCTTCTCCGATGTCTTCTTACACAGCGTTCAATGAACGCTGTGTATAGGAATAGAGACAGCAGCAGCGGCGCTGTCTCTATTCCTCCCGGTGATCATGTGACTGTTCACATGATCGCCGGGTGCCGTTAGTGGCAGGCTGCTGCTGGGTCTAACTAGACCCAGCACAGCCCTATTAGTGACAATCGTCACTATGAGAGGGCTGATTTCCCCTGTAACTGGGGCTGCTGTGCAGCCCCAGTTACAGTGGAAAAACATGGTGTAAAAGAAAGAAAAAATATATATAAAGTTCCCCAAAGGTCTTTTTTGACCTTTGAGGAACAGACCACAGTAATAAAAAAATAGGAAAGTAAAGTGCAAAAAAAATGAAATAATAAATACACATAAAATACCCACCCCAATAAAAACCGTCCGTCCCCCCCGCCAATCATTGTTGTAACGCAAGCGCTGACCCAATTACCCTAATATAGACATGTAATATATTAACATTTACGGTAAACAATGACGATTACAAATAAAAGGTCTATTTTAGGGTAAAACTATGTTATTACCCAAAAAAATAGCTGAAACGTAAAAAAGCTTATTTTTTTACTATTATTTTTAAACTTTATGAATAAAAATTCTAAAATAGCAAAAAAGGTGTGTATAAAAACGCTAAAAAAAAGAAACCTGCATTGTCTACGGAAAAAACGTCGCAAAAATCACGTCGTTTTTATTTCTTTTTTATAAAAATGTGTGTTTGGTGCAACTTTGTAATTACGTTTTATTAAAAAATATTTTCACTTTTTGAGATACAGCTGCTTTGTATCCTGTATCCATCAGGTCAGCAGGACTGACGGGATCAGTGAAACGGGCCCTGCGCTAAATTATAATCTTCGATGTGATAGATTTGAGGTGGATCCTGCGTGTCACTGATCCTGTCAGTCCTGCTGACCTGACGGATACAGGATACAAAGCAGCTGTATCTCAAAAAGTGAAAATATTTTTTAATAAAACGTAATTACAAAGTTGCACCAAACACACATTTTTATAAAAAATAAATAAAAACGACGTGATTTTTGCGACGTTTTTTCCGTAGACAATGCAGGGTTCGTTTTTTATCGTTTTTATACACACCTTTTTTGCTATTTTACAATTTTTATTCATAAAGTTTATCTATATGGGGCTGTGTGTAACGCTCTCTACGGGGAGGATGTGTGATATATAGAGGGGGCTGTGTATGGCGATATCTATGGGGGTGTGTAATATCTACAGGGGCTGTGTGTATGGTGTTTTACAGTGTGTGGTATTATATTCAGGCGCGCAGTGTTTGGTGCTATTATATTTAGGGGTACAGTATGTGGCACCATGATAACTTTATTTTCGTTTATAGGTGTGGAAATGTTGGAAAAGTGAGGAGACGTCTGAGTGGCAAATTCTGCAGAAATGAGTCATGGCCAGGAGAAGTCGTCATGAGCGCTGGACCGGATGGTGAAGAAAAGAGGAAAAAAACTACTAGAATCTGAGACGTCGTCACCTGTGAGTCACTAGATTTATAGAGAATCTGTCACCTCTCCTGACATGTTTATTATAGGAATCCTTGTATTTCACAAAAAGTCTTTCTGCAGTCCAGGACTGATAGACAATTCCCCTTGTCAGGAGGTTGTGTCCCTGCACAGTGTGATACTGTCAGTATGTAGGGACACAGCCCTGTGACAAGGGAAATCGTAACACTGTTAATGCTTGCCCAAAAAAGTAGTGTCAAAAATAGTTACGGCGCGGCAGGGCGGCGGTGAGGAAGGGGGGCCCAAGTTTGGTTAACAGCCCAGGGCCCATGGTCTACTTAATCCGCCACTGTGTATAATGTGCATAATCTGGTGACCCTAGTAATGGAACATAATTTCCTTCCTGAGATTCAAGCCCAATGGAAATCTCGTTTTGAAATTGTAAATCCAGAAGGCATCTCTGTTTAATAACCTGTGTTTTAGATAACCTCCTCTAGTGGTGCTTTTAATTTTTTCAACTGCGTATGTTTTGAAAGAGTTGATACTTCTGTTGTGGCAAGATATAAAATGCCTGGCCGCATTAGAAGCACTGACAATGGCCAGATTTCTAATGTGACCCAAAATGTTCTAAGATTCTAGTTCTGAGTTTTCTGGTGGTGCAACCCACTTATTTTAGATTAGAACTAATACACTCTATGATATAGACAACATATTCACTGTTACAGTTGATATGTGTTTTTATTGGGAAGCTGATTTCCCCACTGGAATCGTAGAACTTTTTCGTCGTTTTGGTAACTGTGCACACCTTGAATGGGTGAGACCCACATTTGTAGAAGCCGACAAGTTGTAGCCAAGTTTGAATAGTTATGTTTGATGAGATACTTTCTCCCTCGCTCCTCTCATCACACAAAACTATTCCAATTTGCTACAATATGTCGGCTTCTACAAATGTGGGTCTCACCCATGCAAGGTGTGCACAGTTACCAAAACGACGAAAAAGTTCTACGATTCCAGTGGGGAAATATGTTGTCTATATCATAGAGTGTATGAGTTGTAATCTAAGAAAGAGGTGCTTGGGGCGACACAACAGGTATTATTTACACTGCATTACCCATACTCTATATAGCGCTCTCAACAGTTTGGTTGCGATAGCAACGATCGGAATCCGTGCGACCACATCGCAGCGATGCCAATCTCCTGGAAACCACTAAGATGCCGCTGCATGTAAGAGGTTAAAGGCAGGGAGCGGAGCTAGTAACATACAGCTGACACCCTTCGGCT
This sequence comes from Rhinoderma darwinii, assembly GCF_050947455.1. NCBI lineage: Eukaryota > Metazoa > Chordata > Amphibia > Anura > Rhinodermatidae > Rhinoderma > Rhinoderma darwinii. Next base: position 69,786,285 of record NC_134689.1, read on the forward strand.
GATGGCGCAGGTTCAGCTTCTGAGCCCGCCACCATCTTTCATCTGCAGCCGGATGCCTTTTAAGCCCTGCCTCCGGGCGGGGCCTAAAAGCCTGCCGTACTTGGCAGACAGGAGGCCGTTGTTAGGCCTCCTGTTGCCAACAGCCAATCGCCTAGCATCGCTACCTGGCTCTTTTAGCCCGGTAACCATGCGGCAATACTGTGATTGGTGAGTCACTAGTGACTGACCAATCACAGCGATCGCAGGCAGCGCTGTGACGCGATTGATCCCCAGACGAGTCCCAGTGACTATCGGCTGTCTGTGACAGCCGATGTCACTGTTCTGTCAACATGTAGTTTCACATGGTGACAGAAAAGCACCATGACATAACTGTACTTCATGGTGCCTTAATGCAGGGCAAACCATGACGTACAGTTGCGTCATGGTGCGTTAAGGGGTTAATATAAAGTTTATTTTGCTGTAGATCGCAAGGAAATGTATCATCTCTCTCGGCGTACGCAAGTAACTGCCGAACCATAGATGTTGGAGAACAGGGAGGGAGATTCACTTTCGCGATAAAGGGCCAACAATTGACAATTGAAGAAGTGACCCCGGAATATCAAGTTGGTGATCTAGAGTGGCAACAGCAACAGTGTAAGCCACCTTAACAGCCAGCTATGCAGTACTACTGCATAGCAGGCTGTAGTAATATACTACTACTATAGCCATGCTGTTCAGAGCATAGCTGGGGTTAGAAGAAGCGGCTGAACCCAGGACACCAGCCAAACTGTCGAGATGGCGGCGTTGACTATGATATGGAGGGCAGATGGTGAGGATGTCCTTCACTATTCAGTGGCTGGCTGTTGTTGACGCCTGCCACAGAATAGGCAATCTGCCTTTACAACCTGCGCCTATGCCCTTGCACACAAATTTGAATCCCCGAGCGCGATTGATGTGACTAATATAATTTTTCACATGTGCACACTTACTGGACGTCGGGTTGACCCTTTTCCGGTTCAGCCACATTATCCACAGGGCCCACCTATTCTCGGTGGTCACTGAGTTTCTCACCACCCCCCTTTTTCTAACTTTTCTACTCCTTCTTCTTCTTCCTCATACCATCATTTTCAAAAATGTCCTAGAGTGGTCCAGCCAGACAAACTTTCGAAAATAAATATTAGATATATAAATATGTGTATATATATATATATATATATATATATATATATACATACATATATATGTATATATATATATATATATATATATATATATATACACTACCGTTCAAAAGTTTGTGTTTTCCATGAAAACTCACACTTATATTTATCAAATGAGTTGCAAAATTACTAGAAAATATAGTCAAGACATTGACAAGTTTAGAAATAATGATTTTTATTTTAAATAATAAGTTCCTCCTTCAAACTTTGCTTTCGTCAAAGAATGCTCCATTTTCAGCAATTACAGCATTGCAGACCTTTGCCATTCTAGCTGTTAATTTGCTGAGGTAATCGGGAGAAATTTCACCCCATGCTTCCAGAAGCCCCTCCCACAAGTTGGATTGGCTTGATGGGCACTTCTTGCGTACCATACGGTCAAGCTGCTCCCACAACAGCTCTATGGGGTTGAGATCTGGTGACTGTGCTGGCCACTCCATTACAGATAAAATACCAGCTGCCTGCTTCTTCCCTAAATAGTTCTTGCATAATTTGGAGGTGTGCTTTGGGTCATTGTCCTGTTGTAGGATGAAATTGGCTCCAATCAAGTGCTGTCCACAGGGTATGGCATGGCGTTGCAAAATGGAGTGATAGCCTTCCTCATTCAAAATCCCTTTTACCTTGTACAAATCTCCCACTTTACCAGCACCAAAGCAACACCAGACCATCACATTACCTCCACCATGCTTGACAGATGGTGTCAGGCACTCTTCCAGCATCTTTTCAGTTCTTCTGCGTCTCACAAATGTTCTTCTGTGTGATCCAAACACCTCAAACTTCGATTCGTCTGTGTGCTTTTGCCCATATTAATCTTTTCCTTTTATTATCCAGTCTCAGATATGGCTTTTTCTTTGCCACTCTGCCCTGAAGGCCAGCATCCCGGAGTCGCCTTTTCACTGTAGACGTTGACATTGGCGTTTTGCGGGTACTATTTAATGAAGCTGCCAGTTGAGGACCTGTGAGGTGTCTATTTCTCAAACTAGAGACTCTAATGTACTTGTCTTTTTGCTCAGTTGTGCAGCGGGGCCTCACACTTCTCTTTCTACTCTGGTTATTATTATTTTTTTCGAAAGTTTGATTGAAGCCCAATTTTTCATTGGTTTAAAAGCAGTCCATGTGACCGCTGCAGCCTGTGATTGGCCTGTGATTGGATGCAGCAGCCACATGGGATGAAACGTCATCCCGTGAGGCCGGACTGGAGGAAGAAACAGGAGTTCTGGGTAAGTTAACTTTTAATACTTTTAACTCCAGTGGTAGTCACTGTCCCGGGTGCTGAAAGAGTTACTGCCGATCAGTTAACTCTTTCAGCACCCTAGACAGTGACTATCCCCTGACGTCGCCTAGCAACACTCCCGTAATTACGGGTGCACACACGTAGCCACCCATAATTACGGGAGCCCCATAGACTTATATGGGCCTGCCAGTGCCATAATTACGGCCTGAAATAGGACATGTTCTTTATTTTTCAATGGCCCGGGCACCTTCCCGTAAGCAAATGGGAAGGTACCCGTGGCCAATAGAAGTCTATGGGCCCGTAATTACGGCCCGTGATTACCGGCGTTTTTACGTTCGTCTGCATGAGGCCTAAATCTGTAATGAATGCATTGCTTCATTTCATTTCTTTTATGCTTCCAATAACATTATTTACACTCACTAGCAATTCAATTCATATCGAGAGGTATTTAAATAGTGATATTTTACTCTATCCATACCGTAAGTCAACCTCCCGAGTAACGCCGGGTATAAAAGCTAGTATACATATATGTCATATGACATAAGGAGCAAGAGAGTTAAGGTATGTGCACACACACTAATTACGTCCGTAATTGACGGACGTATTTCGGCCGCAAGTACCGGACCGAACACAGTGCAGGGAGTCGGGCTCCTAGCATCATACTTATGTACGATGCTAGGAGTCCCTGCCTTGCTGCAGGACAACTGTCCCGTACTGAAAACATGATTACAGTACGGGACAGTTGTCCTGCAGCGAGGCAGGGACTCCTAGCATCGTACATAAGTATGATGCTAGGAGCCCGGCTCCCTGCACTGTGTTCGGTCCGGTACTTGCGGCCAAAATACGTCCGTCAATTACGGACGTAATTAGTGTGTGTGCACATACCCTTAGGCTACTTGCACACCTTGCGTAATTTGGTGCATAAAATCTGCATCAAAACCGAAGATGGTAGCAAGTAATTCCACGAGTAAAATCCTCACTTAAGGGCTTATTTAGACGAACGTGATATACGTCCGTGCAACGCGCGTGATTTTCACGCGCCTCGCACGGACCTATGTTAGTCTATTGGGCCGTGCAGACTGTCCGTGAGTTTCACGCAGCGTGTGTCCGCTGCGTAAACCTCACGACATGTCCGATATTTGTGCGTTGTTCACGCATGACGCACCCATTGAAGTCAATGGGTGCGTGAAAATCACGCGCAAGACACGGAAGTACTTCCGCGTGACGCGCGTGATTCGCGCAACAGCAGTAAAAATTATGAATGAAAACAGAAAAGCACCACGTGCTTTTCTGTTTACAAACATACAAACAGAGTGTCATAATGATGGCGGCTGCGCAAAAATCACGCAGCCACGCATCATACGCGGCTGACATACGGAGCTGTTAAGTACATTTGCGCGCTCAAAATGCAGTGTTTTTTGCGCGCGCAAAACGCACATGCTCGTGTAAATCCGGCCTAATAGTGTGACTTTTACATTTTGATACGGAAATAGGTGCAGTTTTATGCTGCGGATTTTGGTAAAATTCTGAGGCAGAAACGCAAGATAAATTGATATGCTGCAGATTGCAAAATATGCATTGTAGGTGAATTTACGCACAGAAAAATCCTGCAACGTGTAGATGAGAATACTTGACATCTTATTTACTTTGCTGGTACCGTATTACGCTGTTGATTTGCTGCAGGAAAATTTGCACGGCAAATCCGCATGTAATACGTATCGTGTGCATGTGGCCTTAAGCGGGTTTTCAATAGATACATTTTTATATTGTACATTTTTCAAAAGTGTCCCAGTTCTTGACTATCCCCGTCTGTCGTGTGATCTGTGACGACACATTTGCTTCTGCCTCTAGTGGCATGCCCTATACTGATCGCATGGGCTAGGAGCTAGTAGTCCAAAAAGAGTATGCGGAACATCACCAGTGATGTTTTGTTTCGGGGATGTTTATTTTCACAGCGGGGAACGTGCGGGGAACGTGCATGAATCGTTCCCACTGCACTCTATAATAGATTTATCAGCGCATGCGCTAGTATGTTTAGCCAGTGCAAGGCCTTTTGGGAAATTAAGTCTCAATAGTAAACAGCGGTTAGCAGAAAGCAGACATTTTTTTTCCGTAGAAATATTGTCATCAGGTCAATTACAATAGGTAAACTAATTATGTGTATGTTTTTTTTTTGGGGGGGGAATTTCGGAAAACCCCTTTAACCCCTTAAGGACGCAGCCTTGTTTTGGCCTTAAGGCTCAGAGCCCATTTTTCAAATCTGACATATTTCACTTTATGTGGTAATAACGTCGGAATGCTTAAACCTACCCAAGCGATTCTGAGATTGTTTTCTCGTGACACATTGGGCTTCTTGTTCGTGGTAAAATTTGGTCGATATATTCAGTGTTTATTGGTGAAAAATTGCAAAATGTAGAAAATTTTTTGAAAAAATAGCATTTTTCAGAATTTAAATGCATCTGCTTGTAAAACAGACGGTTATACCACCAAAAATAGTTACTAGTTCACATTTCCCATATGTCTACTTTAGATTGGCATCGTTTTTTGAACATTCTTTTATTTTTCTTGGACGTTACAAGGCTTAGAACATAAACAGCAATTTCTCATATTTTTAAGAAAATTTCAAAAGCCTTTTTTTTAAGGTACATCTTGAGTTCTGAAGTGGCTTTGAGGGGCCTATGTATTAGAAACCCTGATAAAACACCCCATTTTAAAAACTAGACCCCTCAAAGTATTCAAAACAGCATTTAGAAAGTTTTTTAACCCTTCAGGCATTTCACAGTAATTAACCCCTTCCCTCTTTGGCCGCTTTTGACCTTCCTGACAGAGCCTCATTTTTCAAATCTGACATGTTTCACTTTATGTGGTAATAACTCCGGAATGCTTTTACCTATCCAATCGATTCTGAGATTGTTTTTTCGTGACACATTGGACTTTATGTTACTGGCAAAATTTGCCCGATACATTCAGTATTTAATTGGGAAAAACACCAAAATGTAGCGAAAAATTGCAAAAATTTGCATTTTTCTCAATTTAAATGTATCTGCTACTAAGACAGGCAGTTATACCACACAAAAATGTTGCTAACTAACATCCCCCATATGTCTACTTTAGATTGGCATCGTTTTTTGATCATCATTTTATTTTTCTAGGACGTTACAAGGCTTAGAACTTTAGCAGCAATTTCTCACATTTTCAAGAAAATTTAAAAATGCTATTTTTACAGGGGCCAGTTCAGTTGTGAAGTGGCTTTGAGGTCCTTAGATATTAGAAACCCCAAATAAGTCACCCCATTTTAAAAACTGCACCCCTGAAAGTATTCAAAACAGCATTTAGAAAGTTTCTTAACCCTTTAGACATTGCGCAGGAATTAAGGCAAAGTAGAGGTGAAATTTACAAAGTTCATTATTTTTTTCCAGAAATTCATTTTGAATCCATTTTTTTTGTACCACAGAATGTTTTACCCAAATGCAACTCAATATTTATTGCCCAGGTTCTGCAGTTTTAGGAAATATCCCACATATGGCCCTAGTGCGGTAATGGACTGAAACACAGGCCTCAGAAGCAAAGGAACACCTTGTGGATTTTGGGCCTCCTTTTTATTAGAATATATTTTAGGCACCATGTCAGCTTTGAACAGGTCTAGTGGAACTAAAACAGTGGAAACCCCCCAAAAGTGACCCCATTTGGGAAACTACACCCCTCGAGGAATTTATCTAGGGGTACAGTGAGCATTTTGACCGGCCAGTTTTTTTGCAAAAATTTTTGGAACTAGGCCATGAAAATGAAAATCTAAATTTTTTCAAATAAAATGTAGGTTTAGCTAATTTGTTTTCATTTCCAAAAGAACTAAAGTAGAAAAAGCACCACAGCATTTGTAAAGAAATTTCTCCCGAGTAAAACAATACCCCACATGTGGTAATAAACGGCTGTTTGGACACACGGCGAGGCTGAGAAGGGAAAGAGCGCCATTTGGCTTTTGGAACTTAAATTTAGCAGGAATGGTTTTCGGAGGCCATGTCGCATTTTCAAAGCTCCTGAGGGGACAAAACAGTGGAAACCCCCAACAAGTGACCCCATTTTGGAAACTACACCCTATGAGGAAATTATCTAGGGGTACAGTGAGCAGTTTGACCCCCCAGGTGTTTTACAGAACTTATTGTAAGTAGGCCGTAAAAATGAAAATCTGCATTTTTTCAAAGAAAATGTAGGTTTAGGTATTTTTTTTTTCATTTCCACAAGTACTGAAGGAGAAAAAGCACCGCAACATTTGTAAAGCAACTTCTCCCGAGTAAAACAATACCCCACATGTGGTCACAAACATCTGTTTGGACACACGGTAGGGCTCAGAATGGAAGGAGCACCATTTGGATTTTGGAATGGTTTCTGGGCGCCATGTCACATTTGCTGAGCCCCTGTAGTACTAGTACAGTGGAAACACCCCAAAATTGACTCCATTTGGGAAACTGCACCCCCTGAGGAATCATCTAGGGGTATAGTGAAAATTTTGATCCCAAAGGTTTTTTGCTGAATTAATTAGAATTAAGCCATGAAAATGAAAAATATATTTTTTCCCAACAAGATGTAGTTTTAGATACACATATTTCATTTTTACAAGTAATAGAGAAGAAAATGCACCCCAACATTTGTAAAGTAATTTCTCCCGAGTACGGTAACACCCCATATGTGGTTATAATCAGCAGTTTACATATATGTGAGCATTCAGAAGAAAAGAAGCGGTATTTATCTTTTGGAGCATAGATTTTTCTGGAATGGTTTGCGGACGCCATGTTGCATTTGCAAAACCCCTGATGTACCAAACAAAAGTGACCCCGTTTTAGAAACTACACCCCTAAAGGCATCTATCAAGGGGTGTAGTGAGAATTTAGACCCCACAGGTGTTTTTCAGAAATGAATACGCAGTGGATTGTGCAAAGTGAAAATTGCAATTTCTCCACTGATCTGCCCATTCACCGCACAAGATGTTGTGCCCCTAGAGAATCTTACCACATAAATTGTTAAGCGGGTTCTCCCGGGTATGGTAATGCCTTACTTCTGGCCATAAATTGCTGTTTGGGCACACTGTAGGGCTAAGAAGGGAAAGACCACCATTTTGAGCATGGATTTTGCTTGGTAATAGTTCTGTTTGGGGTTTTGCTGGTATTTCCGTTTATAATGTGGTGGCATATGTAATCTGTGCGGAGAACATCAGGGCATAATAAGAGGGTATAATAATGGGGTAAATAATACAATTATCCATAGTTGTGTGTTACGCTGTGTAGCGATCCGTTATGCGCAGGCCGGTGTCACACTGATAAACGGTTTTCTTTCTCACTCCCCTTCTGTAACGCTCTGCACCTTTTGGGGAATTTTTCTCCTTCGTAGTTTGGGAAATATTACTGGGAACGTTTTGCGCTGGTATAATACGGGCGCCCTTGCTTTCAGCGGATGTGCGATGTCCCTTCTCTTTCCTAGTTCCTAAATACTAGGGCCCTGAAACTGCAGGAATGTTCCCCTCCGGCCTGCGCATTTAGATGTTTTTTCATCACCGCATTACTAGTGCCGTAACTTTTTTATTTTTCAGTTGATTGAGCGGTGTGCGGGCTTGTTTTTTGCGAGACGGGCTGTAGATTTTATTGGTACCATTTTAGAACACATACGACTTTTTGATCACTTTTTATTTCATTTTTTGGTAAAGGAAGTTACCAAAAACAAGCAATTCTGGAATAGTTTTTTATTGTTTTTTTTATCGGCATCCACAGTGCGCCCTAAATTACATGTTAGCTTTATTCTGCGGGTCGATACGATTACGGCGATACCAAATTTATATAGTTTTTTTTATGTGTTGCGGCTTTTGCACAATAAAATCACTTTTTTTATAAAATCATTTGTTTTCTGTGTCGCCATATTCTAAGACCCATAACTTTTTTATTTTTGCGTGCACGAAACGGTGTCAGGGATTATTTTTTGCGGGACGGATTGTCGTTTTTATTAGTACTATTTTGGAGTAAATGTGACTTTTTGATCACTTTTTATAGCATTTTTTGGAAGGAGATGTGACCTAAAAACAAAGATTCTGGCGCTGTTTTTCATGGTTTTTTTTTTACGGCGTTCACCGTGCGGGATAAATTACATAATAGTTTTGTAGTTTGGGTCGTTACGGACGCGGCGATACCAATTATGTATCGTTTTTTTAATTTTTACGGTTTTTCCCATAATAAAAGACTTACTATGGGAAAAAAGTCAGTTTAGCTTTATTTTTATTTGAAATGTGTGTGTTTTTATTGTTTTACCACATTTTTATTATCTTTTTTTTACTTTTCTGACTTGTCCCACTAGGGGACATGAGGGCCTGATGCCCCGATCGCTACTCTAATACACTGCACTACATACGTAGTGCAGTGTATTAGCGCTGTCAGTTATTCACTGACAGCAAGCCTATGAGGACTCGCCGCAGGCGGGTCCTCATCGGCTCCCGTACAAGGCAGACTCGGATGCCATTTTCTGGCGTCCGATTGCCACAGCAACCCAGCGATTGCATCATTGGGTTGCCGGTCGGGTGAAAACCTATCAGATGCTGCGCTCTATTGAGCGCAGCATCTGAGGGGTTAATCTGCCGGATCGGAGAATAGCTCCGGTCCTGGCAGTTACAGGAGGGTGCCAGCTGTATAATACAGCTGTCACCCCGCGGTGATGGTGCCGGCTCTGCTTCTGAGCCCGCACCATCACTGCGCCGTACATATACGCCGCTTTGCGGGAAGCACCTCCCGACAGCGCCGTATATATACGGCGGATGTCGGGAAGGGGTTAAAGCAAAGTGGAGGTGAAATTTGCAAATTTCATTTTTCTTGCTGAATTTCAATTTTAGTAATTTTTTTTCTGTAACACAGAAGGTTTTACCAAAGAAACACTACTAAATATGTATTGTCCAGATTCTGCAGTTTTTAGAAATGTCCTACATGTGGCTCTACTGCGCTCGTGGAATAAAACACAAGCCCTAGAATCAAAGAAGCACCTAGTACATTTTGAGTCCTCTTTTTTTTTTTTTATTAGAATATATTTTAGGCAGCATGCCAGGTTTGAAGAGGTGTTGAGGTGCCAAAACAGTAGGAATCCCCCAATAGTGACCCCATTTTGGAAACTACACCCCTCAAGGAATTCATTTATGGTTGTTGTTACCATTTTGACAGCACAGTTTTTTCACAGAACGTATTTGAATTGGGCTGTGAAATGAAAAAAAATGTAATTTTTTTCAACAAAATGTCATTTGTGATCAAAATTTCTTCTTTTCACAGGGAACAAAATACCCCATTTTGTTGCCCAATTTGTCCTTAGTGTGGCAATACCCCATTTGTGGTGATAAACTGCCGTTTGGGCCCATGGGAGGGCTCAGAAGGAAAGGAGCGCTATGTGTTTGTTGGAGTCCAGATTTTGCTGGATTGGTTTTCGGGTGCCATGTCGCATTTGCAGAGCCTCAGAGGTATCAAAGCAATGGAAACCCACCAGAAGTGACCCCATTTTGGAAACTACACCCCTCAAGGAATTCATTTATGGTTGTTGTTAGCATTTTGACCACACAGTTTTTTCACAGCACCTATTTCAATTGGGCTGTGACATTAAAAAAAATGCAATTTTTTCCAATAAGAAGTAATTTTTGATCAGAATTTCTTATTTTCACAGGGAACAAAATACTCCATTTTGTTGCCCAATTTCTCCTGAGTGAAGCAATACCCCATTTGTGGCGATAAACTGCCGTTTGGGCCCATGGGAGGCCTCAGAAGGGAAGGAGCGCTGTGTGTTCTTTGGAGTACAGATTTTGCTGGTTTGGTTTTCGGGTGCCATGTCGCATTTGCAGAGCCCCAGAGGTATCAAAGCAATGGAAACCCACCAGAAGTGACCCCATTTTGGAAACTACACCCCTCAAGGAATTCATTTATGGGTAATGTGACCATTTAGACCCCATAGTTTCTTCACAGAACTTATTTGAATTGGGCTGGGAATTAAAAATATATATATTTTTTCCAATAATATGTAATTTTAGCTCAAAAATTCTTATTTTCACAAGAAACAAAATACCCCATTCTGTTGCCCAATTTGTTCTGAGTGCGGCAGTACCCCATTTGTGGTGATAAACTGCCATTTGAGCCCATGGGAGGGCTCAGAATTAAAGGACCACCATTTGGCCTACTGGGGATTTTCTAGTGCGAAGTCATGTATGCAGAAGACCCTGAGGTACCAGTACAGTTGAAACCCGCAAGAAGTGACCCCGTTTTCAAAACTACACCATTAAGGCATTCATCTAGAGGTGTAGTGAACATATTGACCGGAGACCTACACCCCATAAACTGTAATGTGGGTTCTCCCGGGTATGGCAATACCCTCAATGTGGCTGTTATCAGCTGCCTGTGCACTCAGCAGGGCCCAGAGGGGAAAGACGAGGGTGATAAGCTGTGCGGAGTGCATCAGGGTAAGTAAAATTGGGGTAAATTATAAACCAAGGGATGTATGATAAATTTTAATACACTCTTTCATACAGAGCTCTGGTTTTTCGGGACACGTTGATATATTGTGTCATCCCTTATCGCCCTCTTATAGCAGACTTTGCACCTCTTTTGACTTTTTCCTTTCTTGCCAGTTTGGGGAACTTCTCCTGGAAAGTCTTGCCCTGGTACAATGCGTGTGGCCTCGCTTCCAGAAGTACTGGGAGCCGCCCCCTTCTTGGTCCCTAAAGATTAGGTTCTTGATAATCACCTCTTGAAATACCAGGAAAGTTCCTGTCTGGCCTGCACATCGATGTAGCACGTACGCATTGTACAATGCCATCTGTATGATGTGCCCGGCCAGCTTCTTATACCACACCGCATGGCGCTGTAGGGCTTCAGGATTTGATCTGATAAGTCCATCCCTCCCATGTACCTATTGTAGTCCAGGATGCAGTCTGGTTTGGGGGTGGCCTTTCCTTCATATATCCTAAACCTGTAGGTATACCCTGATGCACTCTCGCACAGCTTATACATCTTCACGCCATACCTTGCCCTCTTACCCGGCAGGTACTCGCGGAATTGAACCCTCCCTTTAAAATGTACCAGGGACTCATCAATAGAAATACAATTCTCGGGGTGTATGCTTGGGAAAACCGGGCACTGAAATGGTCTAATAGGGGTCTCCGTTTATACAAACGGTCAAAACTGGGGTCATCTCGGTGTGGGCACGGCTCATTATCAGTATAATGTAAGAAGCGAAGTAATGCCTCATTTATTTATTTTTTAGGTTCCAGTTCAGTTCTGAAGTTGCTTTGAGGGGCCCATATATTAGACACCCCTATGAAACACCCCATTTTAGAAACTAGACCCCTCAAAGTATTCACAACAGCATTTAGAAAGTTTATGAACCCTTTAGGTGTTTCACAGAAATGTAGAGCAAAGTAGAGGTGAAATTTAAATTTTTTTTTTGTCAGAAAATCCTTTTTATACCATTTTTTTTTAACACAAAAGGTTTTACCAGAGAAACGCAACACAATACTTATTCCCCAGATTCTGCAGTTTTGAGAAATATCCCACATGTGGCCCTAATGGACTGAAGCACCGGCCTCTTTTTTTATTAGGCACCATGTCCGGTTTGAAGAGGTCTTGTGGTGCCAAAACAGTGGAAAACACCCAAAAGTGACCCCAATTTGGAAACTAGACCCCTTGAGGAATCCATTGTAGTTTTCTTGGGGTGCATGCAGCTTTTTGATCAGTTTTTATTCTATTTTTAGGTGGCGTGGTGACTAAAAAACAGCAATTCTACTATTGTTTTTTTATTCTATTTTTTTTACAGCGTTCGACCTCATGCACACGACCGTAAAAACTCCCGTTATTACGGGTCGTAATTACGACCCGTAATAACGGGCTCATAGACTTCTATTGGCGACGGGTGCCTTCCCGTTTTCTCACGGGAAGGTGCCCGTGCCGTTAAAAAAGATAGAACATATCCTATTTCAGGCCGTAATAACGGCACGGACAGTCCATAGAAGTCTATGGAGCTCTCGTAATGACGGGTGGCTACATGTGTGCACCCGTCATTACGGCAGCGTTGCTAAGCGACGTCAGTAAATAGTCACTGTCAAGGGAGCTGAAAGAGTTAACTGATCGGCAGTAACTCTTTCAGCACCCTGGACAGTGACTACCGATCAGAATAAACCTGTAAAAAATAAAAATAAAAGACGTTCAGACTTACCGAGAACTTCCTGCTTCCTCCAGTCCGGTCTCCCGCCCGTTGCCTTGGTGACGCGTCCCTCTCGACATCCGGCCCGACGTCCTGGATTACGTTTCAGGCCATGTGACCGCTGCAGCCAATCACAGGTCAATCACAGGCTGCAGCGGTCACATGGACTGCCGCGTCATCCAGGGATGTCGGGCTGGATGTGAAGAGAGGCACGCGTCACCAAGACAACGGCCGGGTAAGTATGAATTTCTTTAACTTTTATTACAGAAAGGGCTGTCCCTTCTCTCTATCCTGCACTGATAGAGAGAAGGGGCTGCCGATTAATGCAGTGCTATTTTGCCGCCAAAAACGTGCCCGTAAATACGGGTGGAATACGGGTGACACCGGACCCATATTTACGGGCACGGGTTCGTAAATACTGGTGCAAAACGGGTCGAATACGTGTGACACCGGACCCGTATTTACGCCAGTATTTACGGGTGGGAAAAAATACGGTCGTGTGCATGAGGCCTTCATCATGCGCTATAAATGACATATTCACTTTATTCTGTGGGGCGATACGATTACGGCGATACCAGATGTTTTATAGTTTCTTTTTATGTCTTATGGCGTTTGCACAATAAAATAAGTTTTGTGAAAAATCATTCACTTTTTGTGTTACCTTATTCTAAGAGCCAGAACTTTTTTATTTTTCAATCAATAAAGCCGTGCGAGGACTTATTTTTTGCGTAACGAACTGTAGTTTCGAACAGTACCTACATGCGACTTTTTTATCTCTTTTTATTCCATTTTTTGGGAGGTGAAGTGACCAAACAATTGTGATTGTGGTACGGTTTATTATTATTTTCTTGTACGGCGTTCACCGTGCGGGATAAATAACGAAATAATTTTGTAGTTCAGGCCGTTACGGACGCGGCGATACCAATTATGTATAGTTTATTTGTATGTTTATATATTTTTATTAATAATAAAGGACTGATAAGGGAAAAGGGGGGATTTTTACTTTTAAAACTTTTATTTTCTTATTTTTACACATATTTTTTTTACTTTTTTTTTACTTTATTACTTTGTCCCATTAGGGGACTTGAGGGCAGGAGGCCCTGATCGCTATTCTAATACACTGCACTACATGCGTAGTGCAGTGTATTAGAACTGTCAGCTACTCACTGACAGCAAGCATAGTGGGTCCTGACGTTGTGAGGACCCACTAGGCTTCCGTCTATGGCATAGCCGGACGCCATTGTTTGGTGTCCGGTTGCCATAGTCACCATCGCCGGCCGCTATCGTGTAGCAGGCCAGCGATGGCAGCTTAACCCCTAAAAAGCCGCAATCTCTATAGAACGCGGCTTTTAAGGGGTTAATCATCGGGGACACAGCGATCGGTCCCCGCTGTAGGAGCTGTGACAGCTGCTGAACAAGACAGCAGCTGTCACAGCTCCTGTATGTGTCGGGAGGACGGCCGAAACGGCCGTTACTCCCTAGACGTACTATTAGGTCATGGTCCGCGAACGATACAGCTGCCATGACCTAATAGTACGTCCAGGAGCGGGAAGGGGTTAAGTCTAAAAAAAGCAAAGGTAGTTACTATAAAATATATCCTTTAATAATTACCCCTAAAATCAGATATATAAACTCACAGGACAAACGGTATGTGGAGACCTCCAGTGTACTATAATTAAAAGAGTCCCTAAAAAATCTACCAGCAGTAAAATAGTAGTATGCACACCAATTAGAACAGATACAGGGCCGCACCATCCATGAGATGAGCTTCTGGCCTCAGGCCACCCCCTCTTGCACTAATTGTAACTGCGTCTGCTAATATGCTAATTACTCATTAAAGGGTCATGGGGCGATGCCGCTATCCCGAACACTCACATAATCCTGCCTCCAAACCCACCTTTCCATGTTTGATCGACATCCCCCTGGCTGATACAACTTTCTCGGATGTGCCATTGGCTTTTACTACTTGGGCACGCATCGTGCAGCAAGGTGTACTCTGCCCAGCTTCATCGCATTCGCAAGATTTTGAGGAAGCTGGGGGGATGTCAATCAAAATCTTAGGGGCGCCATTTCAACTTTCGCCTCAGGTAGCAGAAAAGCCAGAATCGGCCCTGATCAGATGCATATGAAATCTACCAAAATCAGCACACCATGAGTTCATGTTTATTGAAAAATGGGTGGATCTTACCAGAATCAACGTTGGCTGTCTGTGCTCAAAACGTACAGATGGAGAAAACTCAGACGCTTGGCCAGCATTAAACTGTGTAAAGAGGTGACAGTCGTAGCCATCCCTATCTCCTCCTAAGGCTAGATTCACACGACTGTATGAAACCTCAGACCACAAAAACTGCTGTTTTTCACGTCCAAGGTGCATCCCAAGATCCCGAGGTGCGTCCATAGACTTGAGTCTCTGGGAGGATGCGTGAAGCACAAAAAAAATAGACCGTCCTATTTTTTAACGGACCCTTCATATGGTCCGTTGAAACAACCGTGTGGATGGCCCCATTGAATGATATAGGTCCGTGTGACGGCCGTTGTTTTAACGGCCGACACACGGACGTAATCAACATTCGTGTGAAGAAGGCCTTAGGGCTTATTTAGACAAACGTGATATGCGTCCGTGCAACGCGTGTGATTTTCACTCGCCTCGCACAGACCTATGTAAGTCTATGGGGCCGTGCAGACTGTCCGTGAATTTCACTCAGCGTGTGTCCGCTGCGTAAAACTCACGACATCTCCGTTATTTGTGCGTTGTTCGCGCTTCACGCACCCATTGAAGTCAATGGGTGCGTGAAAATCACGCGCAGCACACGGAAGCACTTCCGTGTGACACACGTGATTCGCGCAACAGCAGTAAAAAGTATGAATGAAAACAGAAAAGCACCTCGTGCTTTTCTGTTTACAAACATACAGAGTGTCATAATGATGGCGGCTGCGCGAAAATCACCCAGCCACGCATCATACTCAGCTGACATACGGAGCTGTTAAGTACCTTTTGCGTGCGCAAAACACCGCGATTTTTGCGCGCGCAAAAGGCACACTCTCATGTAAATCCGGCCTAAGACTGAGAGGACAACAGGGCAGATATTCAGACCTGTTTATCTGACCCTAAACAGGAAAGTGGCCCCTGTGGCCGCTCACCCAATACTACACAACCCTATATATGTCTACTCATTATCCCAACGCATTTCATTTCTCACGGGACTCATCAGGGGATTTTTGAAAAAATTGGTAGAAGAATTTAGTGGAGATTTTCAATTTACAACAATTTAAAAAGGAAAGTTTCTGAGGAATTCATGCAAAAAAATTCTACACTTCAAAGGGATTCCACACAGACAATTTTAACCCTTTCACGCTGCAGCCCTTTTTCAGATTTTCATTTTCGTTTTTTCCTCCACACCTTCCAAAAGCCATAAAACCTTTAGTTTTCCGTCGATATAGTACTATGAGGGCTTGATGTTTGCGGGACGATTTGTCGTTTTTCGTAGCATCATTTACTTTGCCATATAATGTACTAGAGACTAAACCAAGAAAATATGATCGACTGCGGCACACAATAATGAAAAAAATATATAAATTTTATTAAATAACAAACATGAGACAATTTAAAAGATGGAATGGGGAATAAGTCACACAATAAAAAGACGTCGCATCAATCAAAAGGTCGGATATGAGTATTGTGTCAACATGTAAGCAGTTTACATTATAGCAGCAATAGGGAATGCATATGATCACAGAGGAAACCGTGTCCAGTTGAGATCACAGCAAGTAAGAGCCAGACATGTCCAAGAACAGCGATATGGTCAGTACAAAAATGAGGTACTAGTGATTGTAGCGATCTCTGCATAGGTGTGAGAGATAAGTATGGATCGCAGGAAGTTTAGATACACGATGTTACAGGACAGTGTAACATATCAAAATATCTTTGGAATCAACGGAAGGTAACCAAAAAGACGTCGCATCAATCAACGGAAGGTAACCAAAAAGACGTCGCATCAATCAAAAGGTCGGATATGAGTATTGTGTCAACATGTAAGCAGTTTACATTATAGCAGCAATAGGGAATGCATATGATCACAGAGGAAACCGTGTCCAGTTGAGATCACAGCAAGTAAGAGCCAGACATGTCCAAAAACAGTGTCTGAACCCGTCTCATCTCACACTTCCATCATGTCCACCGGTATGTTTCATAACTTTTGTTCTGTCTAGCAGCTATTGCCTTGTTTTGTCCATCATCTCTGGTTACCTTCCATTGATTCCAAAGATATTTTGATATGTTACACTGTCCTGTAACATCGTGTATCTAAACTTCCTGCGATCCATACTTATCTCTCACACCTATGCAGAGATCGCTACAATCACTAGTACCTCATTTTTGTACTGACCATATCGCTGTTCTTGGACATGTCTGGCTCTTACTTGCTGTGATCTCAACTGGACACGGTTTCCTCTGTGATCATATGCATTCCCTATTGCTGCTATAATGTAAACTGCTTACATGTTGACACAATACTCATATCCGACCTTTTGATTGATGCGACGTCTTTTTATTGTGTGACTTATTCCCCATTCCATCTTTTAAATTGTCTCATGTTTGTTATTTAATAAAATTTATATATTTTTTTCATTATTGTGTGCCGCAGTCGATCATATTTTCTTGGTTTAGTCTCTTGTCAATTATTGATCGATGCACCAAGTATATCTTGGTCATTACCTAGGATCCAATATAGTGCATGCAATACAGCTGGCAATTATGCTTTACAGTTTACTGGTTATCTTTTCTTAGCACTACGTTTTATTGTATCCTGTTCGTTGGTATTCTATCGGTTCACATATAATGTACTAGGAAACGGGAAAAAAATTATTTGTGGGGTAGAAAATGAAAAAAACACCAATTTCTCCATATTTTTTTGAGCGCCATTTTTACGGAATTCACTGTGCAATTAAAACAACATGTTAATTTTATTCTATGGGTCAATACGATTACAGCCGATACCAAATATATGTAGTTTTTTCTATATTTTACCACTTTTACAAGTAAAAACCTAAGTGTAAAAGAAAATTTATTTTGTTTCGCCAAATTCCGAGAGCCGTAACTTTTTTATTTTTCCGTCGATTAAGTGGTATAAGGGCTTATTTTTTGCGGGATAAGTTGTAGTTTTTAATAATACCATTTTGGTGTACATGCAACGGTTTGATCACTTTTTATTTCATTATTTGTGGGAGATTAGGTGAAACAAAAAATAGAGATTCTGGCGTTTACTATTTTTTTTACGGCGTTCACCGTGCGGGTTAAATAATGATATATTGTGATAGTTCAGACTTTTACGGACGCGGCGATACCACTTATGTTTATTTATTACGTTTTTTACTATGCTCTAGGGCAGGGGTCCCAAGCACGCGGCCCGCGGGCTGTCATCTGCGGCCCGCGGGACACAGAGCCGCTAGTATCGGCTCTGCTCCGAGACTCTGGAATTCCCTGACATCGCTGTCCACATATGAACAGCGATATCTGGTGCTTCCCCAGAGCCGGAGTCCCGAGCAGAGCGCTGGTGTCGGCTCTGCTCCGGGACTCTGTGGAATTCCCTGACATCGCTGCCCATATATGGACAGTGTGTCAGGGTCTTGCCCAGAGCGGAGCAGAGCGCTGGTGTCGGCTCTGCTCCTGGACTCTGTGGAATTCCCTGATATCGCTGTCCACATATGAACAGCGATGTCTGGGGCTTCCCCAGAGCCGGAGTCCCGAGCAGAGCACTGGTGTCGGCTCTGCTCCGGGACTCTGTGGAATTCCCTGACATCGCTGCCCATATATGGACAGCGTGTCAGGGTCTTCCCCAGAGCGGAGTCCCGGGCAGAGCGTTATTATCGGCTCTGCTCCGGGACTCTGGGGAAGCCTCTGACATCGCTGTCCATACATCAACAATGATGTCAGGGGCTTGCCCAGAGCAGGTGTCCCAGTGATGTCAGCAGCACAGTTGGAGTCCCAGGAAGAGCCTACTAGCGCTCTGCCTGGGACTCCAGCTCTGGGCAAGCCCCTGACATCACTGGGGCAGCCTCTACAGAGGGCACTGGGGCAGCCTCTACAGAGGGCACTGGGGCAGCATCTACAGAGGGCACTGGTGCAGCCTCTATAGAGGGCACTGGGGCAGCCTCTACAGAGGGCACTGTGGCAGCCTCTACAGAGGGCACTGTGGCAACCTCTACAGAAGGCACTGTGGCAGCCTCTACAGAGGGCACTGTGGCAGGCTCTACAGAGGGCACTGTGGCAGCCTCTACAGAGGGCACTGTCGCGTTATCTACAAGTGGGTGTGTGACAGTATCTGAAGAGGACACTGGCATTATCTACAGAGGGCACTGTGGCCTTATCTACAGAGGGCACTGTGGCCTTATCTACAGAGGGCACTGTGGGCTTATCTACAGAGGGCACTGTGGCCTTATCTACAGAGGGCACTGTGGCCTTATCTACAGAGGGCACTGTGGCCTTATCTACAGAGGGCACTGTGGCCTTATCTACAGAGGGCACAGTGGCCTTATCTAGGGGTGTGTTGCATTATCCACAGAGGGCACTGCGGCAGCATCCACAGAGGGCACTGCGTCAGCATCCACAGAGGGCACTGCGTCAGCATCCACAGAGGGCACTGCGTCAGCATCCACAGAGGGCACTGCGGCAGCATCCACAGAGGGCACTGCGGCACTATCTAAAAAGGGGCTGCCCAATCTTGACATGTGTGCTAACTGAGCCGCCGGACTGCATTTAGCGACACTTAAACTGGAAAGCTGGATTGTTGAAATAAGCACTTGGAGAAATATTTCACATTTTAAACCTAGCGGTATTACTATAGTAATGTAGTATTATTATTCTAGTAATATAGTGTTATAGTAGATCAAATAACTAATTGATTAACAATAATTTTGTATTGTATCAAATTTGAAAGTAATGCGGCCCGTCAACTTCCCATTTTTTCTATATGCGGCCCACTTACCCGGCCGAGTTTGAGACCCCTGCTCTAGGGGGAAAATGGGAAAGGGAGGTTTTTTTGAAAATTGCATTTACACACAAAAAAAAACTTTATTTAACTCATTTAGTATATCGTAATTCTGACAGTCTCCTATGAAGCCCTGCTGAAGGCAGAGCTTCATAGGAGTACAAAGATGGCGGACCTGGGGGACTTCGTTAGGCCCCCAGGCAGCTGTGCCAACCAACGGCTCCCCCCGATCTCGCCGCTGGGGGGCCGTTAGGACTTTACAGGGGGTCGCCCCTCTTGTTTTTAGTCATTTAAATGCCGCGATCTCTCTTGAAAGCAGCATTTAATGGGTTAAACAAGCTAAAATGGAATCCCGCTCGTAACCCGGAAGTGTCGGTTGTAACACACAGCCGACACACTCGCTCAATGGAGCGGACTCAGCCCGTGAGCCCGCTCCGTATTCCCCCACCCGGCGTTCGCCGTGTATATATATGGCGGATGTCGGGAAGGGGTTAAGAACAGCGTGGAATCCTTGTGTTACAAGGGATGATATTCCTCAAGAAACAGCCTAACTATAGAATGCTATAAATAGACTACACAGCGGTATATGTACCTGTTCAGACACACAAGACGAAGGAGTCAATACCAGGTGTGTAGTGTTGTGCTATCAGCATCTGCAGTATGAGTAACAGGATACCAGCAGTAAAGCAATAATGGGCCAGGATTCAGTGGAACCACAAGTCCCAGAGGACTCAACAGGCTAACCAAGTTACCAGGAAGCCACAGTGCAACAGGCGAGTTCAGACTCCTATAGTGACAGGCACTACTAAATCATTCAAAATATGTGCTCAGTGGCACCATCTGTCTATCCCACTAATATATCCCTCAACTCCACCTCTTCTCTGTATCCATTGCTGTGCAGCAGAGGGAGAAGGGAAACGAATGGCCACACCCTACGTCTGACATCAGACGTTCACATGGGCGGAGCTACGCACCTGATGTCGTTGTCATGGTGCTACGCAAAAAACACAAATGCATTGCACACAGGACAAAAAAAACTATTAGTGGTCTGGCTAGGATATAACAGTGGGAAAGCGGAACAAGGAATATATAGCTAAATTAGGATAAATGAAAAGTTATAGGTCAGAATGCAAAACAAAAAGAGAGAGTATCTATGCACTCACATAACGGAAGTGGCACTGATGTAGGGAGAAAGTAGAAGCGAGGGGGCCATTATAGAAAGCAGCCAAAATTGATCTGCTCATTGATCCCTAACGATACGACCATCCACAATTTGAAAATCCACTCTTTTTCCCTTTGCAGAACTTTTCTGTGCCAGTTTCCCCCTCTATCCGATGGGGGCACAAGATCAATACGTATGAACCTTAGGCCATTAATGTCCCCATTATACTCAGTGTTAATATGTCTGGAGATAGGCATATCACTTTTATGTTGGATATCTCCAACCTGGTCCCCAATTCTTCTACGGAACTCACGGACGGTCTTGCCTACATACTCCATTTGACATGTACAGGTTGCTTTATAGATTACACCACACGATCTGCAGTTGATGAAATCATTGATAATAATTAATATTATTAACCGAGCTAGTGAAGCTTTTGCCACATGTCATAAATTTACAAGCTATGCTTCCACTGCACCTAAAGCAGCCTTTGATTTTCCTATCCAACCATGTGCCTTTGGTATTAGGGGAGAAATGTCTATGAACAAATCTATACGTTAGTGATCGGCCCTTTCTGAATGTGATCTGAGGTACTGGGCCCAAAACATCCCTGATGTCACTATCCATATTCAAGATACTCCAATATTTATTGAAGACTTTTTAGCTAGATGTGCTCCATTATCAAAAGTAGTAATCATTCGAATTATGCCACTTCCCTGCTCAGTTTCTTCTTTAGGAATAAGTAGATCATTCCGCTTCTGGAGAGTGCCATCTGAAACGTCTAAGTACATCATCAGGATAGACTCTCTCCCTAAAGCGGGATCTTAGGTCATTTGCATGGCGTATGATACCACTATTTGATGTGCAGTTTCTCCGAAGTCGGAGATATTGTCCCCTGGAATACCACGTTTTAGGGGCAGGGGATGGTTACTGTGCCATCTGAGAAGGCAATTAGCAGCCGTTGGTTTCCTATGGACTTCCGTCAGCAGTGCACCCTCATTGTTGGTGCGAATGAGTACATCCAAAAAAGGTAGCGAGTGTGCATCAATCTCAGAGGTGACCTATGAGATTCGTGTTGAGGCTGCTGACAAACTCAACAAAGTCCTCCCTGGTGCCACGCCAGATGTCATCAATGTATCTTGCCCATAGTTCAACCTTGTCAATAAGCAGTATAGCCTCACCAAAAACCATAGTCTCCCCCCACCAGCCCAGGAACAAGTTGGCATGAATGGGGGCATATGGGTTCCCCATCGCAGTTCCCCTGAGCTGGTGGTAAAACTTGCTATTGAACAAAAAGTAGTTCCTCACCAATAAAAACCTCAGAAGTTTTAATAGGAAATCACTATGGACACGATATTGCAACCCCCTAGTACTCAAAAAGAATTTCACTGCCAGTAGACCCATATTGTGTGGAATAGAGGAGTATAAAGCTTCTAGCTTCTACATTTATGCTTGCCAACCACATCCCTTTTTCCAGGGAGATACCCTCCAGTCGTTTAAGGAGGTCTGTTGTATCTCACACTTATGATGGAAATGCTGTCACAAAGAGGTGAAGTACTTTACCCAAATCCAAGGTTTTGACAGAGACTGTCAGTTCCTAATACTATGGGTCTACCTTTGAGTGGGTTAACTCCCTTATGAATCTTGGCTAGGCAATAGAAGGTTTCAATAAGCGGTGTACCAGGGAGAAGATAGTCAAACTTAGCCGAGTCAATAAGCTTGGTACTCTTAGCCTCTTCCAAGATGTCTATAAATTCTTTCTTAAAGAGGCTCTGTCACCAGATTATCAAATCCCTATCTCCTATTGAATGTGAGCGGCGCTGCAATGTAGATAACAGCAAAGCTGTTGTTTTTTAAACGATAATTTTTGCCCAAGTTATGAGCAATTTTATATTTATGCAAATGAGCTTTTCAATGGACAACTGGGCATGTTTTCTTGTATTACCAACTGGGCATGTATTGTGTTTTTACCAACTGGGCGTGTATTGTGTTTTTACCAACTGGGCGTTGTGAATAGAAGTGTATGACGCTGACAAATCAGCATCATACACTTCTCATCGTTCCCACCCAGCTTCTTTCACTGCAGACACAGCGTGATGTCACCAACAGGTCATTCAACCTTGTCGTCGGACAAAGTAGATACATCAGCTCCAGGCGTCCAAAAGGTTAACATGCTCGTCTCTAGGGAGTTTACTATGCTTACCTGCATATGGTGATGCTGCTGCAAATTCAACTGTACGCCTGGAGCTGATGTGTCTTCTCTCTTCCGACGTCAAGGTTGAAGGACCTGTGGGTGACGTCATCATTCCCAGCCAGCTTCTTTCACTGCAGACACAGCGTTACATCACCCACAGGTCCATTTAACCTTGGCGTCGGAAGAGAGAAGACACATCAGCTCCAGGCGTACAGTTCAATTTGCAGCAGCATCACCATGTGCAGGTAACCATAGTAAACTCCCTAGAGACGAGAATATTAACCTTTTGGACGCCTGGAGCCGATGTATCTTCTTTGTCTGACGACAAGGTTGAAGGACCTGTGGGTGACGTCACGCTATGTCTGCAGTGAAAGAAGCTGGGTGGGAACGATGAGAAGTGTATGATGCTGATTTGTCAGCGTCATATACTTCTATTCACAACGCCCAGTTGGTAAAAACACAATACACGCCCAGTTGGTAAAAACACAATACACGCCCAGTTGGTAATACGAGAAAACACGCCCAGTTGTCCATTGAAAAGCTCATTTGCATAAATATAAAATTGCTCATAACTTGGGCAAAAATTATCGTTTTAAAAAAACAACAACTTTGCTGCTATCTACATTGCAGCGCCGATCACATTCAATAGGAGATAGGGATGTGATATCTGGTGACAGAGCATCTTTAAATGTAGTAGTGGGATTACATTTTAGGGTCTCATATCCATCTTTATCCCATAGGAGTATGTCACACATCTTTTGATATTATATGATGTTAATGATTACCACATTACCCCCCTTATCCGAGGGCTTTATGGCAATAGACTTATCCTATTCCAAAGTGCGTAATGCCTTCATCTCCTTTTTGTTACAATTACGTGTGGTACTTCCACAATTGGGGTTAATAAGCTCATCTGATACCATATTAACAAATACATCAAAGCACGATACGTCACCCTGAGGCGGCATTTTAGTTCTCTTATTCTTTAAGGATGTAAAGGGGCCACAGTCCCTCAGATCACCAAAGCCCTCACTAAGCCCCTCCATGAGTCTAACATCCGCCACCATATCACTTGGTACACCCAATTCAAGGGCTTCCCTTTTCTCTTGCAGACCCCTTGGAGGTGTCCACATACCGTTTATTTTTCTTGTTTGTCCTGTGAGTTTATATATCCGATTTTAGTGGTAATTATTAAAGGTTATATTAAAGGTTATATTTTATTGTAGCTACCTATGCTTTTTTTACCTATTCTTTCTATAATATTGAGGTAACATTCCATGCACATTTTCAATCTGCTGCATGTTGCGGGCTTGTCTATTTGTATAATTTTTAAAACCCATTTAAGGGTAAAAATGTAGTG
Source organism: Rhinoderma darwinii (assembly GCF_050947455.1). NCBI lineage: Eukaryota > Metazoa > Chordata > Amphibia > Anura > Rhinodermatidae > Rhinoderma > Rhinoderma darwinii. The sequence goes on from NC_134689.1 coordinate 69,810,623, forward strand.
ACTCTCAGCCCTAGACATTTCATGTATAAAATTTACTACTCTTCACTCAGGGGCCACTATCTTTATATTTACAAAGCTACAACCCTTAGGGTCCTTTTACACGGGCTGATTTTGGCAGTGAAAACAAATGCTGATTAACAAAACAGCTCATCGATCAGTGCTCATTTGATACTTTCACAAGTAGCAATGATCGGTTACAATGTTCATTCGTCCGCATACATTTCCACCATGTCGGCAGCACATGTCCCTGTTTATACAGGGAGAGGTGCCACTGACCATTTTATTAGCCGTATAGACGAGCAGATCCGTCAATAAACATTCATCGGCTGGTCTGTGTCTTTAACCCCTTTCCGCTCCTTGACATACTATTCCGTAGTGCTGAGCGCATCAATCGCACTCAGTGACGGAATACTACGACATGGGGAAAATTTATCGAGCTGTGATGCCTGCTGTTTCCGACAGCAGGCTATAACAGCTCAGTGTGCAGGGACCAATCATGGTGGTCCCACCTCCACGATCGCTGCTATTGGTTAGTCAGTGACGACCGACCAAAAGCGGCGATAGCATACATAATTTCCTTCTCTGCCCTCAGATCCTGCCGCACCTGCTCTCTGTTGGAGTTTGAGTGTCGTTGAGGGTGGTTGTGTTGAGAGACAGTGCAAGAAACTGCTTTTCCCACCTTCCATCCACGTCCCACTCCTGTTCTTGTGTTCCCCTTGTCACCCACGTTTTCGGTCAGTGATCTCTATCGCTGACCACTTTTGAGTCTTCAGGGCCACATTTCTTGGTCCCTGGGGATTATTTTTTTTAATTTTATTTATAAAATATAATAAATAAAAGTTAGTTTAGAAAGTTAGCAGCTAGTTAGTTTAGTATTAGGGTTAGTTATTGTCAGGTGATTGTAGTAGTGTTCACTTAACTGATTGCAATGCTGGGCTAAATAATAAACAAAAGTGGCAGGACATGACCCTTAACCCCTTCCCGCACCTTGACGTTAATGCACGTTGAGTTGAGCAGTAACTTCGCATACCTCGACATGCAGTTACGTCTGTGCTTTGACAGTTAACCGCGACGCGGCGCTACAACGCAGCGGCGGTTATCTGTGCAGGGTGTTTGCCCTGCATTCCCTGTTACCGATCAGCGGCCCATCGCCGCTGATTTCGTCAGTTAACCCCTTCGATGCGGCAGTCGATTCTGATCGCCACATCTAAGGATTTTAGCGGAGATCAGCAGCCCCCACGTGAAATCACGGGGGCTGGCGATGGTACCCATGGCAACCGGACACCAGACAATGGCTTCTGGGCTGCCATGTACAGAAGCCAATGAGGACCAGCTGGAGGGTGGGCGTCGTAGGCTTCCTGTTAGTGTGACTGTCACGTCACAATGACAGTTGGAATGCATTACACTACATAGGTAGTGTAATGTATTCCAGCAGCGATCAGAGCTGCAAGTCTAAGTGTCCCCTAGTGGGACAAGTAAAGAAAGTAAAAAAAAGAATAAAAATATTTAAAAAAAAGTGTAAAAATAAAAGTTATAAGTGACATAAACAAGAACTGCTTTTTTTCCTATAATAAGTCTTTTATTATAGGAAAAAAATTAACACGTAAAAAAAAAGTACACATATTTGGTATCACCGCGTTCGTAACAACCCCATCTATAAAACTATAATATTATTTTTCCCGCACGGTAAACACCGCAAATAAAATAAACGAAAGACAATGCCAGAATCACTATTTTTTGGTCACCACCCCTCCCAAAATATACAATAAAAAGTGATCAAAAAGTCGCATGTACGCCAAAATGGTACCAATACAAACTACATCCCGTCCCGCAAAAAACAAGCCCTTACACAGCTTTTTTGACTAAACAATAAAAAAGTTATGGCTCTCAGAATATGGTGACACAAGTTTTTTTATTGCGCAAACGCTGCAAAATGTAAAAATAATGATATACATATGGTATCGCCGTAATCGTATCGACCCGCAGAATAAAGTATAATGGTCATTTATAGCCCAGGGTAAAAGCCGTAAAAAAATAAATAAAAAACATTGTCAGAATTGATGGTTTTTGGTCACCTTGCTTGACGAAAAATGGAATAAAAAGTGATAAAAAAAAATCGCATGCACCCCAAAATGGTACCAATGAAACCTACAGATTATCCCACAAAGAATAAGCCCTCACACGGCTCCGGTGGTGAGAAAATAAAAAAAAGTTCTGGCTCCCAGAATATAGCGATGCAAAATGTGCAGTGTTCCAAAAGCGGATAAGATCGGGCGCCATTTATCAGTGCGACACTGGCCACATATCTGCGGATTATTTTTTATTTACCCCATTATTATACCCTCTTATTATGCCCCTGATGTACTCTGCCCAGCCTACATGTACCCCTACATTATAAACTGAAATACCAGCAAATGCCAGAGCTACTACCAAGCTAAATCTGTGCTCCAAAAACCAAATGGCGCTCCCTCCCTTCTGAGCCCTACAGCGTGCCCAAACAGCCGTTTATGTCCACCAATATGGCATCGCCATACCCGGGAGAACCCTGCTAATATTTTATTTGTGGTATTTGTGGCACAAACTGGGCACAACATATAGTGCACTAAAATGGCACATCAGTCGAAAATTTTAATTTTCACTTTGCACCATCCGCTGCGCATGAAAGCTTTCGCGCACCATGACTTAATAGCATGTCGTGGTGTGGCGGGTGATGCATGGAGCATCTCACTCACTGAGCCCGTGCCATACGCTGCGGGTGTCAGCTGTGTATTACAGCTGACACCCGGGACTAACGGACAGAAACAGCGATCGCGCTGTTACAGGAGCATGTAAAAATGACAATACATTAGTATTGCAGTGTATTCTACCAGTGATCTAACGATCGCTGGTTCAAGTCTCCTATGGGGATTAATAAAATTTGTAAAAACAAAAGTAAATAGTTATTATTAGTGGAAACAATGAAATAAATATTGAAAGTCCAAAAAAAAAACCTTTTCACATTTTTTTTCTAAAGTAATAAAAATACACAATACACAAAATTTGTATCGCTGCGTCCATAAAAGTCCAAACTATTACAACATACAATTATTTAACTCGCACGGTGAACGCCGATAAAATAAAGAATTTAAAATGGCAAATCCGCAGTTTTTTGGTCACCTTGGCTCTACCATAAATGTAATAAAAAGTGCTAAAAAAGTTGTATGTACCAAAAAATGGTACCAATAAAAACGATGGCTCGTCCCGCAAAAAATAAGTCCTCACACCACTCTATTGACCGAAAAATAAAAAAGTTATGGCTCTCGGAAAGCGGGGAGGGAAAAATTAGAAAGAAAGAGCAAAACATGGATCAGTCCGGAAAGGGTTAATTACTTTCTAATGAAAAAGCATTTATGACCACATGTGGGGTATAGCCGTACTTGGGAGAAATTGCTTTACAAATATTGGGGTGCTTTTTCTCCTTTATCCTTCGTGAAATTGAAAAAATTCTACATTTTAGTGGAAATAATGTTGATATTAATTTTCACAGCCTAATTCTAATAAATTCTGAAAAAGAAGTGTGGGGTCTAAATGCTCACTATACCCCTAGATAGATTCCTTAAGTGGTGTAGTTTCCCAAATGGGAATACTTTTGGGGGGCGTCCACTGTTTTGGTCCCTCGGGGGCTTTGCAAATTCAACATGACACCCAAAAACTATTCCAGCTAAATTTGAGCTCCAAAAGCCAAATAGCGCTCCTTGCCTTCTAAGCCCCGCTGTGGGTCCAAACTGCACTTTATTACCACATATGGCGTATTTACGTAATCGGAAGAAATTGTTTTACAAATGTTGGGGTGCTTTTTCTCCTTTATTCCTTGTAAAAATGTCTAAGTTTTTTCAGCAAAAAAGTAGATTTTTACCTTTACAGACTAATTCCAATGAATTCAGGAAAACAACTGTTTGGTCAAAATGCTAACTTTACCCCTAAAAAAATTCCTTGAGGGGTGTAGTTTCCAAAATGGGGTCACTTTTGGGGGGTTTCCACTATTTTGGTTCCTCCAGTGCATTGTAAACGCGACACGGCACTGAAAACTATTCCAGGAAAATCCAAAATCCAAATGGTGCTCCTTCCCTTCTGAGCCCTGCTGTGGGTCCAAACAGCAGTTTATTACCACATATTGGGTATCACTATAATCGGAAGAAATTGCTTTACATATGTTGGGGTGTTTTTTCTACTTTATTCCTTGTATAAACTAAAAATTTCTATGTTTTTTCAGAAAAAAAGTAGATTTTCATCTTCACATACTAATTCAAATAAATTTAGCAAAAAAACTGTGGGTTCAAAATGCTAGCTATACCCATATAAAAATATCTTGAGGGGTGTAGTTTCCAAAATGGGGTCACTAGTTGGGGGTCTTTACTGTTTTGGTACCACAAGACCTATTCAAACCTAACATGGTGCCTAAAATATATTCTAAAAAAAGGAGGCCCCAAAATCCTCTAAGTGCTCCTTTGCTTCCGAGGCCTGTGTTTCAGTCCATTACTGCACTAGGGCCACAAGTGGGATATTTCTAAAAACTGCAGAATCTGGGCAATAAATATTGAGTTGCATTTCTTGGGTAAAACCTTCTGTGGTACAGAAAAAAATTATTACAAATGAATAAAAAAAATAAAAATATGAAATTTGTACATTTCACCTCTACTTTGCTTTAATTTCTGTGAAACGCCTAAAAGGTTAAAACACTTTCTGAATGCTGCTTGAATACTTTGAGGGGTGCAGTTTTTAAAATGGGGTGATTTATGGGGACTTTCTAATATATAAGGCCCTCAAAGCCACTTCAGAACTGAACTGGTCCCTGAAAAAATAGGCTTTTGAAATTTTCTTGAAAATATGAGAAATTGCTGCTAAAGTTCTAAGCCTTGTAACGTCCTAGAAAAATAAAAGAATGTTCAAAAAACGATGCAAACATAAAGTAGACATATGTGAAATGTAGACAACCAATATGTACACAAGCAGGAATCGTGTGAACTCCAAGAATATATATCTTTATATGTCTAGAAAAGTCAAAGTAACACAAATAGCTATAACTATAGACTGAGGAGAACACACATATAACCCAATATGACCTGGTACTCTGACCATAGCATTACTAAGAAACCTATAGAGAAAAGAGGTCAAGTACACTCAAGATAATATATAATAGAAAAAACTTCTTTATTAACAAATACAAGAAACAGGACAATTAAAAAATGAGTCATACAGTGTAAGTTGGCGTCAGCCCATGTTGTATACAAATATTAATGGTAACACATGATGTAACAAATGAGTAACAAAGCCCGGGATCAATACTGTTGTCAATTAGACAGTCTTGAATGTATATGGCTATATGTAACACAGCATGAGTAGGTGGTGCAGGAAAAGATCTTCAGGTTGGAACCACCATTTGCCTATTGTGTAGGGATCATAAGCAGTGTAATCAAATATATGTGGCCAATACACATGGATAAAATCATTCACATATAAGATACGCAGTTAACAAATGTTATAGAGTGTAAGCCGTAAGTGTAATTGGTGGCACAATGTGGTGTATCTAAGGCAAATACAGGTGAAAGTCGAAGATCTGAATCCTATTACCAACAGATAGCCAGATGCATGGGGAAGAAAGTAATATTACGTACCCGGATTCATATGACCAACATGGGGGAGACGCCAGTCCCGACGCGCGTTTCGGCTGATGCCTTCGTCCGGGGATGGCGTCTTCCCGGCGGGAACCTCCCTTAAATATGGGCATAATTAGACTGTAATTGGTGTCAGTGGGTAATGTCGGAGGTACTCGGCGACAGGCCGGGGGTAGCAAGATGGCTACTCCCCACTTCCGGTACCGAGTCATCCAGGCGGAAGTGCGCGGACGCTGTCTGACAGCGCCGCCCACGTCCAACCAGGATCAGAGACTCGGCCGAGAGTGAGTGAGCCACTCCCCCACCCCCCGCCAGCGCACACCTCCTCCTCCCAGATAGTACTCAGAAGGGAGATGTAGATTGGAAACACTGATAGAATATGTGCGTGCATTAAGGAAACTTGAAAACGATGAATATTGGTGGGGGATGCAAATGCGACCTATATGCAGGTAAATTGGCAAGAAACAAAAGGAGAAGGAAACAAAAACAAAAAGAAAAGAAAACAACGAAAAATAAAGAAAAGATATGAAAAGAAAAACACAAATATATGTGATGTGACATGAAAGACGGTCCATGATGAATAACAATAATAAAAAATGTAAATAATTAAATAAAAAAAGGGGACCGAAGAGAAGTGAATAAATAAATAAATAAAGATGTAAGAAATGTGTAGAATAATAAAAAAGTGTTATATAAGTATATATACAAACAGTGTACAGTGTATTGTACAGCTATGTACAAAATATAAATAAATAAATAAATAAAGTGGAGCAATAAATTAATAACGGTGTAAGTAGTGAATGAAAGAATTTAGTAGTGAAAATATAAGAGACATGTTGAATAATATGTGGACAAAATCAAGGAAATATGAGAAGGTGTATATAAAAAATATACATACAATATATTATACAGTTATATAAATAAATAAATAAAATAGGAGAATAATGTATACACAGATTTTATATAAATGCAGGTGCATGTTCACCAATACTCATGTATATATAGATAATAAATAAATAAAAATAGAAATACAAAGATATAAATATATATATACATACACACAAAAAACATACAAACAAGATACAAAAATATATGTATATTAAATATCATAAAAAGATACCGCATGTACATATAAATTCATAGGGAAATGTCCGTAAATATGAGTATATCACTAATAAATAAATATATACATGCACAAAGAATACATAAAAATATATACAAAAAATACAAAAATATATATTAATTGACATAAATCAGTGCAAAAATATCCATGCATCTATATATTAGAATCTCTGTGCATGTAATATAATATAGACCAGTGCGGAATAGTATCTATAATCATACCTGCATACACATAGCAATAGAAATCATACATACATACATACAATACACTACAATGTATGAAATCAATTTTATACAGACATATATATACACGTATATACAACAATATGGTACCACTAAAAACCAATTTATGTATATATATATACATGAGTATTGGTGAACATGCACCTGCATTTATATAAAATCAGTGTATACATTATTCTCCTATTTTATTTATTTATTTATATAACTGTATAATATATTGTATGTATATTTTTTATATACACATCTGTAACACCTTCTCATATTTCCTTGATTTTGTCCACATATTATTCAACATGTCTCTTGTATTTTCACTACTAAATTCATTCATTCACTACTTACACCGTTATTAATTTATTGCTCCACTTTATTTATTTATTTATTTTTTGTACATAGCTGTACAATACACTGTACACTATTTGTATATATACTTATATAACACTTTTTTATTATTCTACACATTTCTTACATCTTTATTTATTTATTTATTCACTTCTCTTCGGTCCCCTTTTTTTCTATTTAATTATTTACATTTTTTATTATTGTTATTCATCATGGACCGTCTTTCATGTCACATCACATATATTTGTGTTTTTCTTTTCATATCTTTTCTTTATTTTTCGTTGTTTTCTTTTCTTTTTGTTTTTGTTTCCTTCTCCTTTTGTTTCTTGCCAATTTACCTGCATATAGGTCGCGTTTGCATCCCCCACCAATATTCATCGTTTTCAAGTTTCCTTAATACACGCACATATTCCCATCGCTAATGTTATCAGTGTTTCCAATCTACATCTCCCTTCTGAGTACTATCTGGGAGGAGGAGGTGTGCGCTGGCGGGGGGTGGGAGAGTGGCTCACTCACTCTCGGCCGAGTCTCTGATCCTGGTTGGACGTGGGCGGCGCTGTCAGACAGCGTCCGCGCACTTCCGCCTGGATGACTCGGTACCGGAAGTGGGGAGTAGCCATCTTGCTACCCCCGGCCTGTCGCCGAGTACCTCCGACATTACCCACTGACACCAATTTGCCTTAGATACACCACATTGTGCCACCAATTACACTTACGGCTTACACTCTATAACATTTGTTAACTGCGTATCTTATATGTGAATGATTTTATCCATGTGTATTGGCCACATATATTTGATTACACTGCTTATGATCCCTACACAATAGGCAAATGGTGGTTCCAACCTGAAGATCTTTTAATGCACCACCTACTCATGCTGTGTTACATATAGCCATATACATTCAAGACTGTCTAATTTACAACAGTATTGATCCCGGGCTTTGTTACTCATTTGTTACATCATGTGTTACCATTAATATTTGTATACAACATGGGCTGACGCCAACTTACACTGTATGACTCATTTTTTAATTGTCCTGTTTCTTGTATTTGTTAATAAAGAAGTTTTTTCTATTATATATTATCTTGAGTGTACTTGACCTCTTTTCTCTATAGGTTTCTTCATATGTGAAATGTAAACTAGTAAGTATTTTGTGTGGTATTACTATCTGTTTTACAAGTAGATACATTTAAATTTTGAAAAAATTTTTCCCTCAACATAAAGTACAATATGTCACAAGAAAACAATCTCAGAATCACTTGGATAGGTAAAATAATTCTGGAGTTATTACCACATAAAGTGACACATGTCAGATTTGAAAAATCGGCTTCGTCCTGAAGGCCAAAACAGGCTCAGTCCTGAAGGGGTTAATCTACAACGTAACCTTTATTGGATTTGTTTAAAAAGACACAAAATAATAAATAAATAAACACCCTGGTGTGAAAGTGTTTAAAATACAATTCTGACCAGAGTTAGAATCTCAGGACTGTATCCACTAGTGTCACTTTGCGCAACAAAGTCCAGGAATGAGTCCCTGTTACCATTCCACAGCACAGCACTTTGTTGCGCAAATTAACTCCAGTAAATTGGGTCTAAAATTGACAGCGGAAGCCGATAAACATACACTGCCCTTTCTGGACGTTCTCATTGAACGTGACCCTAATGGATATATAAAAACAGAGGTGTTTCGGAAAAGTACCGCAAAGAAGACCCTCCTGAGGTGGAAGAGCTCACATCCATATGCTCCTAAAAAGGTTAGGCCTAGGGGGCAATACCTCCACCTCAGGAGGAACTGTTCTAAAACCTCAACGTTCAAGAGACAGTCTAAGGATCTTCGTAGTCGTTTCAAAACTCGGGGATATCCTGATGCGGGATCCATTTTGCGGGAAGCATTTTAAATGACTGTGGACAAGGAACGTAATTCCCTATTGGTCCCAAAACGTAAAAAAGAACATAAAGATAGACAGTTCAGGGTAATTGGGGTCTTTGATGCGGCTCATGGAGAAATTAGAAAGATCCTGGAAAGACATTGGAGGATTCTGTTGCATGACCAGGACCTGGGTAATATCCTAAGCCCAAGACCTCAAATTACCTTTTGTAGAGGGAGGAGCCTAAGGGATCGCCTAGTCAACAGCCATTATGCCCCACCACAGCCACACGATAATTGGCTGTCCAGAAAGCCAATGGGGACATTTAGATGTGGAACATGCCTTGTCTGTGACCAGTTATTGCCCTCGAGCACATTTACCAGCTCAGGGTGAACAGTTTGAAATCAGAGATTTCATTAACTGTAAATCCAGCGGGGTTGTATACCTGGCTAGATGTGAGTGTCTGATGGACTATGTTGGTAAAACCAATCGCTAATTTAGACGTAGGATGATGAATCACTTTAATGATATACAAAAAGAGAGAGATACACCAATCTCACAACATGTCCATACGGTACATCGGGACAATCCTGCTTCTATGAAATTTACGAGAATCCAGGTTGTTCCCAAAAATTGTAGAGGGGGTAACTGGGATAAAAGGATTCTACAGGTAGAATGCAGATGGATCCACAGGATGAAATCTGTTAGTACGGCAGGACTTAGGGCCTGTTCACATCACCGTTCATTTCCGTTCTGGGGTTCCGTCGGAGGGTTCCATCGGGTGAACCCCGCAACGGAAAGTGAAACTGACAGCACAGCTTCCGTTTCAGTCACCATTGACGTCAAAGGTAACGGAAATATCGCTGATGCTTTCTGTTCATCACCATTCCGGCTGGTTTCCGTTTTTCCGACGGAGTCAATAGCGAAGTCGACTCCGCTATTGATTCCGTCGGAAAACTGGAAACCAGCCGGAATGGTGACGAACGGAAAGCATTAGTGATGTTTCCATTACCATTGAGATTAATGGTGACTGAAACGGAAGCTGTGCTGTCAGTTTCACTTTCCGTTGTGGGGTTCACCCGACGGAACCCTCTGACGGAAGCCCGGAATGGAAATGAACGGTGATGTGAACAGGCCCTTACTGAGAATGTCAGTTTTGGCTGCTTTTTGTGAAGTGTAGGAGGATAATAGGAGTCCAGACCTATGCATCATTATCATAATGCAGCCACTATATTGTGTGTTGATCCACAGACCGGCATTCAATTCTACCTGATAGTGTCACCCACACAAGTGAAGCATCACATGGTGTCACATATAGCCATCTAATATGTCCCGATAATGTGTGAGTTTTAGGAGACTGGTTTAATAATATCTAACTACAGTCCCTATAAGATGCAGCGTCCGCTCATGCAGTCACTGGATAAATGGTTTGTGAGATTTCTCTGCAATGCACTCTGCTGCAATGTTTCCTAATCAGGAGATCTGACAGCTCCTTTATAATAACTGAGCTTTGGGGATGCACTGTTTGGTCCCCATGGTTACTCTATCTCACACGCCCAGCTCCTGCCCCTCTTACATCAGAGAATAGGTGGCGCTGAGCTCTCTAGCCGCGCCTGCCTTGCTCTTGATTGGATACCGGGGGGTGTGAACACGGAGGGGGCGTGGCCATGAGTATATAGCAGCAGCAATGCTGTGATATGGTTGCCACTGCCATTATCAAAACTGTCCTGTTATGTTGCCAGTTTGCTCCCTGAAGAGCCAGTAAAAGAGGCTGGTGAAACATGTTGGAGCAGTGAAATTAATATAGGAACTATCTACCAGAATAGTATAGAAGCTCTGTGAATCTGGAGGCCGCTCTTGTCAGAGCAAACCAGCAGCCTCCAACATATACAGAGGAAAGGACTACAACTCCCACACAAACAAGAGAACTTGTGATCAGGGTCCAGGCTAGTGTGGGAATTGTATAGATGTTAGTCAGTCCATAGTGCACACAAAAAGAAAGTGACACTAGTGGATACAGTCCTGAGATTCTAACTCTGGTCAGAATTGTATTTTAAACACTTTCACACCAGAGTGTTTATTTATTTATTTTTTTGTATCTTTTTAAACAAATCCAATAAAGGTTACGTTGTAGATTAAGGGTCACGTCCTGCCAGTTTTGTATATAAGTTATTGTCAGGGAACCGTCAAAAAGCGTAGTTAGGTATAGCATCAGGAATCTGTCACCATAGCTAGGTTTAGCGCCAGGAATCTGTCACCGTAGTTAGGTTTAGCGTCAGGAATCCGTCACCGTAGTTATGTTTAGCGTTAGGGATCCATTATTGTAGTTACGTTTAGCATCAGGGAAGTTTGGAATAATCTTGTTAGGTTAAGTGTCAGGGAATCGTTGCCGTAGTTAGGTTTAGTGTCAGGGAAGTTCACATAAAATCTAGTTAGGTTTAGTGTTAGGAACCCTCACCCTAGTTAGGTTTAGTGTCAGGGAAGTCCACTCTTTTTAGGTAGCAGCCTATTGCTTCTAGTTAGGGAAGTATGCTTTTATTTTGTTCTTGTCAAGTTTTCTAAAGGTTTTTTTGCTGTATACACAATACACATGTCTAAGCACATAAATAATAAAGATGTCCCAAAGGTAATTTTCTACCGAAGAGGCCTATGCATTTCTTGCCTCTGACACAGACCCGTCAGATGGCGAGACTCTCTTTTATTTGTCAACCTCCTCATCCAGTGATGAAGAGGAGGGAATACCCTAGGAGACGCCCCCCCCACAGTTGAAACCCCTGAGAGGAGTGACCCCGCAACCGTTGAAACCCCCGAGCGAAGTGAGCCCATTTGGACCCCTACACCAGACAGTTACGAGCCTCAAATTCCTGAGTACACGGGCAGCCCAGAGATAAAATTTAATACAGCAGGGCTCAGTGAGATGGACTTTTTCAAGTTCTTTTTCACGGAGGAATTTATAGAGCTTATGGTGTCCCAGACAAATTTACATGCCCAACAGTATATGATCAAGAAGCCTACATAATTGTATGCCCAATCCCACGGTCGACTCCTGTAGGCACAGCAGAGTTGGGCAAGTTCTGGGGACTGCTCTGGAACAGTCTACTAGGGCCTAGTGGAGCACAGACATGTTATACTACACCATAATGTACCGCACAGCCATGTCCAGGATGCGTTATGAGGCAATACTTTGCTTCTTACATTATGCTGATAAAGAGCAGTGCATATCCCACCCCAAGATGAGACCCGTATTAGACCATTTCAGTGCCCGGTTTGCCCAAGCATACACCCCTGAGAAGTGTATTTATATTGATGAGTGTCTGGTACATTTTAAAGTGAGGCTTCAATTCCACCAGTACCTGCCGAGTAAGAGGGCAAGGTATGTGAAGATGTATAAGCTGTGCGAGAGTGCATCAGGGTATACTTACAAATTTAGAAAATCTGAAGGCAAGGACACCAGTATTCAGCCCCCAAAATGCCCCCCCCTTCCACCTTACTGAAAGGTAAAGCAAAAATGGTGTGGATTTTGGTGCACCCACTGCTGGGCCAGGGTTACCACCTCTACCTGGATAATTTTTAAACCAGCTTCCCACTCTTCATGTGCCTTGCTTCCAGAAGAAAAGCAGAATGTGGCACTGCAATAAAAAAAATTGAGAGGCCTCCCTAAGACACTCCTTGGGCAAACACTCAGAAGGGGTGAGAGTAGGGCACAATCCAGCTGCAACATATTGTGCGTCAAGTACAAGGACAAAAGAGATGTCCTTGTATTGACAACAATACATGGCCCCACCAGTATTCATGTACCTGTATGAGTTACCATTACAGAGACCTCCAAACCAGACTGCATCCTGGACTACAATAGGTACATGGGAGGGGTGGACTTGTCAGATCAAGTCCTGAAGCCCTACAGTACCATGCGGAAATCGAGGGTGTGGTATAAGAAGCTGGCCGTGCACATCATACAGATGGCATTGTACAATGCTTATGTGCTACGTCAATGTGCAGGCCAGAGGGGAACATTCCAAGAATTTCAAGAGGTGGTTATCAAGAACCTAATCTTTATGGACCGAGAAGGGGGGGAACCCATTACTTCTAGAAGCAAGGCCACACACATCGTACCAGGGCAACACTTTCAAGGAGAAGTTCCCCAATCTGGCAAGAAGGGAATACGTCAAAAGAAGTGCAAAGTCTGCTATAAGTAGGGGATAAGGAAGGACACAATATACCAATGTGACACGTGTCCCGAAAAACCAGGCCTCTGTATGAAAGAGTGTTTTCAAATTTACCATACATCCCTTGATTTTTAATCTGCCCCAGTTTTACTTACCCTGATGCACTACACACAGCTTATCCCACCCATCTTTCCCTTCTGAGACCTGCAGTGTGCCCAAGCAACTGATAACAGCCCCAAGTAGGGTATTGCTGTACCAGGGAGAGCCAACATTTCAGTTTATGGTGTGTATATCCCCAGTCGCACATGCTGGGCACAATATATCGGACACTGAAATGGCATATATGTATAGAAAATTGCTAATCTCACTCTGCACCATCTGCTTCGCATTATCTTTTACACAACACCTGTGGGGTCAAAATGCTCACTACACCTCTAGATGAATGCCTTAAAGGAACAGTGTCATCACAAATTATTTTTTTATATGTTAAAGATGTTAGTGCTTTATTAAAAACGTTTATATTCATTTGTGTGTTTGTGTTTTACTTTTTCTTATTTTTACACTTTTTCTTCCCTATGGGGGCTGCCATTTTTTGTTCCATTTCTGTGTGTGTCGATTAACGACACACACAGACATGGAATACGGCAGCCACAGTCCCATAGGGACTGTGAACGGCTCCCGTCCCATTGACTTCAGTGTACGGCGTCTGTGTGGGAACTGCGCATGCGCCGCTCCCACACAGTCCAATTCGAAATTGGCGCCGTCCGGCGCCATTTTCCTGTGGACCGGAAGTCGCGGCCGGACAGTAATATTACTACTTCCGGTCGCGGCTTCCGGATTTGTGCACTTGGACCAGCGGCAGCAAACGGAGCGGACGGGCCGGAGGGAGCCGCGGCGGCAGGAGCAGGTAAGAGATTTCTATGTATGTTCGTGTTTGTGTGTGTTTACTACTGTATGTAAACCTACTACACTGTGTGTTAGCTCAAAAAATGGCGACACACAGTGTAGGAGGTTACACCGTTCAAACCCCTCGCTTATCCCGGCACTAGCCAGGATAAAGGAGGGGGGGATGCTGAGAGCTCACTAGAGCGAGGGCTTTTAACCCAATGTTGCAATGCTGCAATTTTGGGAATAGCTCCATCTAGTGACCAAAAATGGGTAGTATTATAAATTAGAACTAATTTATAATATTTCCTGACTCGTGAAAAAAATAAAAAAAATTTGAACAATGTTTAATCACCCACACACTAAATGTTTAATTTTTAAAAAAAAAACATGTTTTTCTGGCAACACATTCCCTTTAAGGGGTGTAGTTTTTAAAATCGGGTGATCACTTCTGGTGGGTTTCCATTGCTTTGATACCTCTGGGACTCTGCAAATGCGACATGGCACCCGAAAACCAATCCAGCAAAATCAGGACTTCAATTAGCACATAGCATTGTTTCCCTTCTGAGACCCCCCATGGGCCCAAACGGCAGTTTATCACCACAAATGGGGTATTGCCGCACACAGGACAAATTGGGTAACAAAATAGGGTATTTTATTCCATGTGAACATAAGAAATTTTGAGCCAAAACTACATATTATTGGAAAACAATTCATTTTTTTAAATTTACAGCCCAATTCAAATAAGTTCTGTGAAAAAACTGTGGTGTCTAAATGGACACAACAACCATAAATGAATTCCTTGAGGGGTGTAGTTTCCAAAATGGGGTCATTTTTGGGGGATTTCTACTGTTTTGGTACCACAAGACCGCTTCAAACCTGGCATGGTGCCTAAAATATATTCTAATAAAAAAAGAGGCCTCAAAATCCACTAGGTGCTTCTTTGCTTCTGAGGCTTATGTTTTAGTCAACGAGCACACTAGATCCACATGTTGGACATTTCTAAAAACTGAAGCATCTGTACAATACATATTTAGTAGTGTTTCTACTAAAAAATTGATTAACATTTAATTTCTGCCATAAAAATTTAATTTGCAAATTTCACCTATACTTTACTTTAATTTCCGTGAAATGCCTAAAGGGTTAATAAACTTTCTAAATGCTGTTTTAAAATGGGGTTTTTATGGGGGTTTATAATGCAGACGCCCCTCAAAGCTACTTCAGAACTGAACTGGTACCTAAAAAAAAAGGCTTTTGATATTTTCTTGAAAATATGAGAAATTGTGGTTTATGTTCTAAGCCTTGTAATGTCCTAGAAAAATTAAAAAAATGCTCAAAAAACTATGCCGATCTAAAGTAGACATATGGGAAATGTTAATTAGTCACTATTTTGTGTGGTATAACCATCTGCCTTACAAGCAGACACATTTAAATAAAAAAAAATATTTTGCTATTTTTCACAAATAAACACAATATATCGACCATATTTTATAACTAACATAAAGCACAAAATGTCATAAGAAAACAATCTCAGAATCGCTTGGATAGGTTAAAGCATTCCAAGGTTATTACCACATAAAGTGAAACATGTCAGATTTGAAAAATGGGCTCTGAGCCTTAAGGCCGAAACTAGGTTGTGTCCTTAAGGGGTTAAAGTGACAGCAGTGCTTTTCAGCATAGTGGCGGGACAGTGGATTTACTTTATAGCCTCTTTGTAGATTGACAGATTACGTCCAACTCCTCAAATTACAAAAGAGGAAATATGTGAGGGACAGTTTACAGTTGTTGAACCTATTGAGTATTTCGTCCGATAATTTTCGCATTACCACAGTTAAAAATAAATCTTACTTTAACCCATTGAACGAATATTCGAAGAGTATGACCACATTTCAAATTCCGGTGGTCAGGCATATACGTAAGATCAAATGGACAAGCACAAATATTGTCGGTCTAACTTGTCCACACCAGAGACAAGGTTATTCTTTCATTACAAGAGGACTATGATGTGATTATACACCCAGCCGATTCATAAAGTATAGTTAACATGAATAAGGAAGACTATCCTTCTAAAGATGCACGTCTCCTCTATGATGTAAAAATCAAAAACTTAAGAGAGATCCTGCCCCCAATTTTAAAGCTCAATTAAATACCCTGGTCAAAAAGTGTTGAGACAACACTATTCTTAATAAACAGGAATATGAATTTATCTGATGCCCACATAACCATTTAGTGGTATTCTACAATATTCGAAGATTCACAAAAAACTAGAAAAACCACCAGGGTGACCGATTATTTTTTGGAATTGTCTGCTTAACTGCAAACGTATCCAAATTTATGTAAGAACATCTTCAAATGTTGGTTAGAAAATTGCAGGCATATCTCAAAGGAATTACACACCTTTTCGAACACCATTTTCACTGTACTATGGCAAGGCACTTATATTCTTGGCACACTTGATGTCAGTTCCATTTGCACCATCATAGAGGAATATTTTGGTTGTAGTGTAGTGAATCATTTCTTAGATGTTGATGGTAATTTACTAAATGCTCAGAAAAATTATTGAATCATTATCATTCAATTTATTATCCATCACAAATATTATATAGAGAATTATGACTTTTACTACCAGAAGTCGGGGGGATCCCCATGGAGATCAGGTTTGCACCAAGTTATGCCAATCTATTAATTTATCTGGCATAAAAAACAATGAGTTTTGCCTTAAGACTATAAGTGATTTTGAGGTAACTTTTTTAGACCTCACAATGTACGTTCATTGAAGAGAACCGTCTATTAATAAAAAGCTACCACAAACCAGTGGATATCAACAGCTTAGTTGAATTAACAAACTGCCAGCTTATAATATGGCTCTTTAATATTACAAAAGGGCAGTTTACAAAACTTTGACGCAACTGTTCTAACATAGTAGAATCTAATGAGGAAGGGGATAGATTCCCGAAGATGTTTGTTGAGGGTATCGTCCTGATGTACTGAACTCTGTACTGAAAGACTACATAAAGAAACACTCCTTTATCCCAAAATGGGAAAGAGACAATTTTATAAGGGACCTTAATTCACAAATCATGAATTTATCCATTATTACTACATATAGCCATCAGGAAATGAGCTTTAAAAATATTGTGGCCAAACATTGCCACATATTAACCCCTTAATGACCAGCCTATTTTGGACCTTAATGACCAAGCTATTTTTTTACGTTTTTCAATCGTCGCATTCCAAGAGCTATAACCTTCTTATTTTTGCGTCGACATAGCTGTATAAGGTCTTGTTTTTTGCGGGACAAGTTGTATTTTTTAATAGTACCATTTTTAGGTACATATTATTTATTGATTAACTTGTATTAACTTTATTTTGGGGGGGAATAAAAAAAAATCTGAAATTTCGCCACTCTTTTTTGCGTCCTAAATCTACGCCGTTTACCGTGTGGTATAAATAACACAATAACTTTATTCAGCGGGTTGTTACGATTGCAACGATACCAAATTTGTATAGTTTTTGTATGTTTTACTACTTTTACACAGTAAAAACGCTTTTTTTTCCAAAATGATTTGTTTTTGTGTCTCCATATTTGAAGAGCCGTAACGTTTTTATTTTTTCGCCGATGCGGTTGTATGAGGGCTTTTTTTTTGCGGGGCGACTTGTAGTTTTTATTGGTACCATTTTGGAGTAGATGCGACTTTTTGATCACTTTTTATTACATTTTTTTAAAGTCAGTATTCACAGAAAACAGCAATTTTTCCATAGTTTTTTATTATTTTTTTTACGGTGTTCACCGTGCGGGTTAAATAATGTAATAGATTTATAGTCGGGGTCGTTACGGACGCGGCAATACCAAATATGTGTAACTTTTTAACTTTATTTTGTTTTTTTAATAGTAAAGCAGTTTGTAAGGGGAAAAGCTGGGTTTTTCATTTTTTTCACATTTTTTACTTTTGTATTGCAGTGTATTTCTGCCTGGCCGTTTAACACGGACAGGCATCTGCTAGGTCATGCCTGCGGCATGATCTAGCAGGCATTCACTCTAGGCAGCCTGGGGGCCTTTATTAGACCCCCGGCTGCCATTAGAGACACAGACACTCGGCGATCGTATCGCTGGGTGTCGGTGGGGGAGAGAGGGAGCTCCCTCCCTCTCTCCAAAACCACTCAGATGCGGTGCTCGCTATTGAGCACCGCATCTGAGGGGTTAAACGTGTGAGATCGATACTAATATCGATCTCACACGGCAGAGCAGACGTAAAAAGTCTATGGCATCGGAATAAGGCCCGTTAGTGACCGACGTAGAAACACGATGGACCGGTCACTAACGGGTTAAAAGTAGATTGCATAATTGGTGGATTTTACTACATAAACCAAGTGTGTATTCAGCAAAACTGCCTCACTGGGGAATAATATTGCACCCATATTTATTAACCTCATAAATAAAGCACTGAATAGTCAAAGAAAGGGATTTTACGCCCTGCAGGAAATGCAGAGCGTTTGTTTCTGTAAAAATAAGAACACATGATAAAATGGTAGACTTTTGAGATACAGGGAGAAATTGGTCGTTCCCCATAAAATGTAACTTTACTTGTCAAATGAAAAGGGTGATTTACAGTCGTGGGCAAAACTGTTGGCACCTTTTCGTTAAAGAAAGAAAAACCCACAAAGTTCACTGAAATAACTTGAAACCTACAAACGTAATAATACAATTTATTTTATTGAAAATCAACTAATGTAAATCAGACATTGCTTTTGAATTGGGAGTGAAAAAAACAAACAAAAAAAAAAAACGAATGAAACTGGCCTGGACAAAAATGATGGTACCCTTAACTTAATATTTTGTTGCACAAGCTCTTGAGGCAATCACTGCAAACAAAAGATGTCTGTAACTCTCAATGAGACTTCTGCACCGGTCCACAGGTATTTTGGCCCACTCCTCATCCAGCTGTCACAGGTTTGAAGGTTCCTTCTCCAGACTATATGTTTCAGCTCCTTCCACAGATGTTCAATAGGATTTAGATCAGGGCTCATAGAAGCCACTTCACAATAGTCCAATGCTTTGCCCTTAGCCATTCTTGGATGTTTTTAGCTGTGTGTTTTGGGTCATTATCCTGTTGGAGGACCCATGACCTGTGTCTGAGACCAAACTTTCTGACACTGGGAAGCACATTTCGCTCCAGAATGCCTTGATAGTCTTGAGACTTCATTTTACACTGCACAAATTCAAGGCACCCTGTGCCGGATGCAGCAAAACAGCCCCAAAACATAACCAAACCTCCTCCATGTTTCACAGTAGGTACAATGTTCTTTTCTTTGTATGCTTAATTTTTGTTTCTGTGAACATAGAGCTGATGTGACTTACCAAAAAGCTCCAGTTTTGTCTCATCTGTCCAAAGGATATTCTCCCAGAAGCTTTGTGGCTTGTCAATATGCATTTTGGCAAATTCCAGTATCGCTTTTCTATGTTCACAGATGCAAAAATTAAGCACACAAAGACACACACTAATACACATTTTTCTTTAACAAAAACACTGTCCCAGACAGCAGGCCATCTTTACTCGTGGCCCAGAAGGTGGCAACCCCCCCCCCCCCACGCATTGGCGATCGCTGCGATTGGTCAGTCAATCGAGACAGGCCAATTGCAGCTTTTTGCGGCTGTAACCTATTACTCTGCCACAGGGCACAGTGATACGGTGGGGATTGGTGCTGCTTAGGACAGCACCAATCCCTGCCAAGTACTTGTGAGGCTGTGGCAGTGGTGCCAACCCCCCCATCACTACTATTGGTCGGTCAGCATACCGACCAATTGCAGCCATGGCATGTGTTTTAAACACCCTGCACCTGCATGGTGTGACCGTCTGTGAGCCAATACTTACACTTGCGGAGGCCTTCTATGCATCCGATCGTCCTCTTCTGCATCCTGCTGTGTGATCACTCACCGTGATCATCTAGAAAATAAATATCAGCAGCACAACCAGCAGTCAAACCATCTGGACCACATAAAAATCCCAGGGGGGTGCTCGCAGAGGATAACCCCAGTCCAGGGGAAATAGCAGATCCAAATAAAGAAGAGGAAACTGCAGCACTCCAGTAGAAAATGTTGTCTTTATTTCACCAACACATCACCTGCAACGTTTCAACCCTCATCGGGTCTTTGTCAAGCCTCACTGTGATCATCATCATCAACTGTGCTGCTGCTTATTTATTTTTTTATTTTTAGCATGTTTAAACCATTCCGGATTCAGCGGGACAGTCCCGGATTCCGGGCGGTGCCCCACTGTCACGGGCGGCCGGGGGTATGTCCCGCTGTCAAACTAATTCTGAATCAGGGAACCATCAGCTCCCTGCTTCAGAATTAGTTCATAGCGGAGGAGCAGAGGGAGCTCATCCGCTCACCGAGTGCTCCCCGGGCACAGTGCTACTTTAAGAACTGTGCTCGGGGAAGCCCTTGACGGTTCTGTCCATTTATGAGCGGAATCCCCGGCCAGAGTAGGTAACGGGGATTCCACTCAAGGATTAGCCACTGACGTCACTGTCCATATATGGACAGTACTGTTAATGGCTTCCCCAAGCACAGCGCTTATAGTAGCGTTGTGTCCGGGGAGCAGGGTTGCCAACTGTCTCTGACTGGGGTGACTTCAGTCAGAGACACACAGACCGCCATTGGGTCGATGCCGAGACCAGTAATGTGAGTCACCTGGTCCTGACCTCATGTCCAGAGACCAGGCAGAGGAGTGGGGGTGGATTGAGTATCCGACTCACTAGTCACAGCCCCGCTTGTTAATTAGCGTGGGAAAGCTACAAGTGGGGCTGTGACTGGTGAGTCTCACAGTCACTTCCAGTGCATGCAACAGCAGCGGCAGTGGTGGCCAGTCTGACCAGTTACCACCACCACGCAGCAGACAGATGGTGCCGGCAGGAAAGATTGAGACAGTGCCCGCTGTTATTGAATTAACCCTCAACTACTACTGTTTGGCAGGTGTTGGATATGATAGCTTCTGTAGTGTAGTGGTTAGTTTGATTGCCTTACAGCTGAAAGGTCACTGGTTCAAAACCTAGCAGGTCTTATTTTTAAAAAAAATATTATTAATATCTTAATTGTATTAGGCTAAGTTCACACTAGCATTAATATACGTTTACCTCTCTTCCATCAGAGGAAGAGAGAATCAATACATTAAACGGAAAGCAACGGTTCCATTAGAATTACCATTGAATTTAATGGTAATTCATTTGTATCAGTTGCTTTCCGTTTGTCTCCGTTCGCTAGGTTTCCGTTCTTTTTAACGGAAATAAAAGTTCTGCAGACTGCACTTTTGTTTCCTTTAAAAAAACGGAAACCTAGTGAACGGAGACAAACGGAAAGCAACTGATACAAAAGAATTACCATTGAAATCAATGGTAATTCTAACGGAACTTTTGCTTTCCGTTTAATGTATCTATCCTCTCTTCCTCTGATGGAAGAGAGGTAAATGTATAGAAACACTAGTGTGAAAGAAGCCTTACTTTAATCGTTTTTTAATTCAACTCCAGTTGTGCCCGTACTCTTCTTTTTATTATCCCACTCGTGTGATCACTTATAAAAGGTATTAGTTATGCTCTTTATTATCACTGAGTCCCCATGCACACGACAGTGCCCATAATCCCAATCTGTGATTACGGACACAGCCATCCGCATTTGCGGACCGTGTTCCCATTATAAAGTATAGGACCATGGCCCATAAAATAAAAAAATAGGACATGTCCTATGTTTTACGGAAGGTTTCTATGGCAATAGAAATGAATGGGTCCGCAATTACAGACGAAATCTACGGTCGTGTGAATGGGGCCTTACTCTTGATTTTGTAATGTGTCCGTAAAACTTTTGGTCTGTCCATGATTTTTAGCTCAGTTGTCCAGAAATTTCTGAAGTGGAGGTTGGCAACGATGCCGGGGAGTCTTCGGCGAGCGGAGGAGCTCTCTCCACTCTGAACTAATTCTGAATCAGGGAGCTGATATTTTCCTGCTTCAGAATTAGTGGACTGCATGGGGGAATCTGTATGGGCATTATACTGCATGGGAGGATATGTGTGGGCATTATACTGTATGGGCCCATCTGTGTTGGCTTTATACTGTATGGTGCATCTATGGGGCATTATACTGTATGGGGCAGCTATGGGGGCATTATGCTGTATGGGGGAAGCTATTGGGGCGTTATGCTGTATGGGGAAATTTTTTTGGCCATGATACTGCATGGGGGCATCTGTATGACCATTATACTGCATGGGAGAATATGTGTGGCCGTTATACTGTATGGGGCCATCTGTGTTGGCTTTATACTGTATGGGTGCATCTATGGGGCATTATACTGTATGGTGGCAGCTATGGGGGCATTATACTGCATGGTGGCAGCTAGAGGGCATTATACTGTGTAGGGGCAGCTATTTGGTATTATACTATGTGGGAGGCATTATGGGAGCATGATACTGTGTGAGCTGAATCGGGTGTGTATGGGCGGGGATTGGATGGGATTAGAGGCGTGGCTTAAAAGAAAAAAAAATTGTCCCTCTTTGTGATACTTGAAAGTTGGGAGGTATGGTACTAGTGATTCCTATATTTCCAAGTCCCTGTTCCAGTCCTCCCCAACCACCTGTGTACATCCTGCAGCCACTAATCAGTGACTGCAGGACTGCGTGTGACACTGATTTTTGTCACATGACCTCCTGCGGCCACTGAGTGCTGGTCAGTGGCTGCCATCACTGATCAGCGTCGGTGGTATTTTGTTTCAAAAATAGCACCATCTCCGTGTCTGTGCCTTGCAGCCTCTGAGCACTGATCAGTGACCACCATCACTGATCGGCATTTGTGCTCATTTTTTGGCGCATGTTTTTTTATTTTTTGGCCTGTTTTTACTGCATCACCTTCTTGTGTGCTGAGTCCATACTCTGCCTCAGTGGTAATTTGTTGACGCCGGGTTTTTTTTGGGCCTTCATTTTAATTTTTTTTGCCAGCACCATCTCTGTGTGTGCGTCCTGCAGTCTCTGAATGCTGATCAGTGACCCCCATAACTGAGCAGCATTTGTGCTCATTTTTTGGTGCAGGTTTATTTTTTGGCCTTTTTTTACTGCACCGTCTTTCTGTGTGCGCCCATCAGCCACTGGGTGCTGTACTTCTAATCAACCTCACTGGTAATTTTTTGACGCAGGTTTTATTTGGCCTTGTCAACAAAAATGTATCATGAGCATATATCATACCATCAGATATAACTATCAGTAATCAAAGATCCAAAAATATACCTGATGCGGAAATAATATCAGACAGACAGCAAAAATAACAAATATAAATCTTTATTATCCCATAAGGGAAACATTACCCACAAAATACAAACGTTTAAAACACAAAAAATTAAAAACACCCCGGATAGGAATGTCCACCATATCCCATAGTAACAGCCTTACAATATAGCAGTATTGAAAAAATTGTAATATTCTAATAGAGTATCGCCCAAAGATCAGATATCTAGAATGATCAACTAGGTATGGCATGTATAATTACTATAACTCATATATGGGAATGCAAGGTCAAATCAGTGTCTAAATAGGCTATTTATTTACCTGGGGTGGACATGATGAAAAGGACCTAATCCGAGGACCACCTCAACGTGCGTTTCGCTTCCTTCGTCAGGAGGTGAGGTATGCTAGATGTTTCCCCCCTTAAGTACACCTCAAATGAGGTGATGTTAGTCGGCGCACGGCAGGTCACGCCCATCTCCACACACCAGACCATCCGCGTCACGGCCGGAAATTGTACCTGGAAACCAGGACTCGTTTTCAAACCTAAAGACAACTTCCGGTCTGACGCGTAGGAGACCACGTGACCCGCATGCGCACCCATCACGTACCCAGTAAGTAAAACAAGAAGCATACTATTGATAGAGAAAAAGTGTCGTTTATAGTATTGGTCCATAAAAAGCCAAAGCTTATATAAATATACAATTTTACTTAGTGTATATCACAATATGCCTATATCAGTATTACAAGATACCATTAATACGTTCTAAATAAATAAATAAATAAATATCTAATCCATGACTGTACACATATTTCAATGCTACCCCTATCTTAGAAGTCTATATACATACCAAAAAACTATAAAATACTATAAAATATATAAAATATATAAAAAGCTACGTGCTGGCGAGGTTGCGGACGAGTGGGCTCCCTACTACATATACTGTGGTCTTGTTAAAACCTATTGGGTCACAGTTTACGATCTTATATCTGAAATAACAGGAATTACGTTATTACCTTCACCTGAACTCGCGTTACTGTTCCTGAATATACACTTGATCCCTCTCAGTCAGAGATCCTTGATAGGCCATATCATGATATCAGCTAAACTGGTTCTTACAAGGCACTGGAAGAGCCAGACCATCCCTCATATGTCTGAAGTAATTTCCCTTCTTAATAACACATATAAGGGCAGATTCACACGAGCGTTGCGTTTTTGCGCGCGCAAACAACGCAGCGTTTTGCGAGCGCAAAAACCATTTGACAGCTGCGTGTGTCATGCGTGTCTGATGCGCGGCTGCGTGATTTTCGCGCAGCCGGCATCATAGAGATGAGGCTTGTCGACGCCCGTCACTGTCCAAGGTGCTGAAAGAGCTAAATCTTTCAGCACCCTCGACAGTGAATGCCGAACACAACAGCGAAAAACCTGTAAAAAAAAAAGATAAAGTTCCTACTTACCGAGAACTTCCCGGCCGTTGCCTTGGTGACGCGTCCTTGGTGACGCGCCTCTCTTGACATCGGGCCCCACCTCCCTGGATGACGCGGCAGTCCAAGTGACCGCTGCAGCCTGTGATTGGCTGCAGCCTGTGCTTGGCCTGTGATTGGCTGGAGCTGTCACTTGAACTGAAGTGTCATCCCGGGAGGTCGGACTGCAGGAAGGAGACAGGAGTAATCGGTAAGTTAGAACTTCGTTTTTTTTTACAGGTTCATGTATTTTGGGATCGCAAGTCACTGTCCATGGTGCTGAAACCGTTTAACTCTTTCAGCACCATGCACAGTGAATGTCTTCCGACGTCGCGGACCGGAAATTTTTTTGCCGGGTTCGGCCAAAATGAAGTTAGCTTCGGTTGTCGGGGTTCGCTCCTCGCAAAGACACTCCGTTTGGATGCTTGGAAACAGAAAAGCACGTGGTGCTTTTCTGTTTCCATTCATCCTTTTGACAGCTCGTGCTCTGTTTCAGTCTGTTCGCACGGAAGTGCTTCCGTGCGACCTGCCTGGTTTTCACGCACCCATTGACTTCAATGGGTGCGTGATGCGTGAAATACGCAGAGTTATTGAACCTGTCGCGTATTTTGCGCAGCGAACAAACGCTGCGCAAAATACACGGACTGTGTGTACTGCCCCATAGACTTCTATAGGGCATTGCGTGCCGCGCGAAAACCACGCGGTCTACACGCTGCCAAATCACGCTCGTGTGAATCCCCCCTAACTGTGAGAAGACACTTTCATTTAGTGTGTTTGGAAAGAGAATGGAGGAGAAGTAGAAATCCTGGTCTCAGAGCGCCAAATGTGTAACTTACTAGACAGACCTTTTTATACCAGCTGCTAAGTGTGTGTGTAATGTTTCAGTTAAGTACACTGTTTCTATTTATCCCACTCGGTTTTAGATACATTACCATCCTGGAATTAAGGTCACATGGTGTAACTGCATGATAAAGTTCCGGCTTACATATTATAATTCACTTATTCTACTATGCAATTCCTGACAAGGATGGTTTACGATGTATTTCAATGTATCTTATTTCTTGTTGTGCTGGGTGAGATATTCCGGCCTATTTGTATATTATGTACAAAAAACAATAAAAATCTTTGTTTTAAGAAAAACCAGTGATTTTGGCGTTTTAAATTCTTTATTTCTTACGACGTTCATAATGCGCTATAAATGACAATTTTACTTTATTCTGCGGGTCGGTACGATTACGGCGATACCATATGTATATAGTTTTTTTATGTTTTGCAGCGTTTGCACAATAAAATCACTTCTTTATAAAATAATTTATTTTCTGTGTCACCATATTCTGAGAGCCGTAAGTTTTTTATTTTTCAGTCAAAAAAGCGGTGTAAGGGCTTGTTTTTTGCGGGACGGGTTGTAGTTTTTATTGGTACTATTTTCGGGTACATGCGACTTTTTTATCACTTTTTATTCTATATTTTGGGAGGGGTGGTGACCAAAAAAATAGTGATTCTGGCATGGTTTTTAGTTTATTTTTTTTGCGGCGTTCAGAGTGCGATAAAAATAACATTATAGTTTGATAGATTGGGTCGTTACGTACGCGGTGATACCAAATATGTGTACTGTTTTTTAACGGTTTCATTTTATTCCTATAATAAGAGACTTATTATAAGAAAAAAAATCTTTTATTTTGTACACTTTTGTAAAACATTTTTATTAACTTTTTTTTTATTTTATTTTTTACTTTTTACACTTTTTTTTTTACCTGCAGCTCTGATCGCTGCTAGAATACATTACACTACACAGGTAGTGTAACGTATTCCAACTGTCAGTGTAACGTCACAGTCACTCTGACAGTTAGGCTGGGTTCACACGACCTATTTTCAGACGTAAACGAGGCATATTATGCCTCGATTTAAGCCTGAAAATAGGGCTACAATACGTCGGCAAACATCTGCCCATTCATTTGAATGGGTTTGCCGACGTACTGTGCAAACGACCTGTAGTTTACGCGTCGTCGTTTGACAGCTGTCAAACGACTACGCGTAAATTGACTGCCTCGGCAAAGAAGTGCAGGGCACTTCTTTGCAACGTAATTTGAGCCGTTCTTCATTGAAGTCAATGAAGAGCAGCTCAAGATTTACGAGCGTCACAGACGCCTCGCATAATGCGAGGAGGAGCTTTTACGTCTGAAACGACGCAGCTGTTTTCTCCTGAAAACAGTCTGTCTTTTCAGACGTAAAAGCCTCTCATCGTGTGCACATACCCTAAGTCTACGAGGACCAGCCAGAGGCTGATCCTCATAGGCTTGCATACATGGCAGACCCGGGGGCCGTTGTCTGGCCCCCGGGTGCCATCACAAGCATCAGCAGCCCCCACAATTGATGTGCTACAAACCCTGTACATGCGGAGATCGCAATCGAGCCCCGCATGTAACGGGTCTGCTGATGAGCTAGAAACCCCTGAATGCGGTGATTTCAATTGATTACCGCAATCAAGGGGTTAATTGCCGAAATCAGCGGAAATAAGCCGCTGATCGGCATACAGGAGTGTCAGCTGTCAGGGACAGCTGGCCTCCCGGTTCCCGATGCACACTGTCGCCGACAGTGTGCACCAGGAACCACGCAGTAACTGTACGTCCCTGTGCCTTAAGAAACTGGCCACATGGACGTACAGTTGCGTCCTGGTGCGCCTAGGCCTTAATCAACCTGGACATCAGTTTAGGTCCCTTGTCGCCATGTATATATGTCTGACTACGAGCTACTTGAAACGCTTCAGTGGCTTTATAATTAAGAAGGTCTTTAAGTTCCTGGCCCAAAGTGTTCGTTATTCTATGTTAGATATGTTGGACAGTAAGTTGGCAATTTGTTTAGATCTTTTCTTTTTAAGGCAAGAGGCCAGGGCAATAAGTTCCCCCCTCATATAAGCCTTGTGCGTCTACCACAAAATGGGCCTAGAGACTTGCAGGGAGTCATAAAATTGGAAAAATTCCTCTAACTGAAGCAAGATAATTACTATGTTCTGCGCTTGTTCGATGACAGTGTCATTTAGTCTCCAGACCCATTCCCGTCGAGGAACACACCTTATGTCAAGCGTAATACAAACTGGTACATGATCCGATACAGTAATCAGGGCGGGACTTAGGATAGACATTGCCCCTTGCAAAATGATCTTTTGGTGCCCCACCCCATCATTAAAAAAAAACAATGGCCCATAAAAAAATTATAATGCCCCTTTAGTGCCCCCATACAGTATAATAATAATAATAGTATTTAATAATATAATATATTACAACCCCTTCAAGGACACAGTATTTTGTCCTCTAATTGTGCCCACAGTATTAGGCCCCCTGTAGTACCCCTACACAGTATAATGTCCGCTTAGTGGCCCACACAGTATAGTGCCCCCCGTAGATTTTGCCATACAGCCTCCCTGTAGACGGTGTCATAATCCCCAACCTCCTTCATGTAGATCGTGCCATACAGCCCCCCTCGTCCCCCCTGTAAACAGTGCCCCCAAAACAAAAACAAAAATTGAACTCACCTAGGCCCCGTTCCCACGACGGGATCCTTGCATAGGCCAGCATCACACTGTAGCCTAGTACAGAGTTTCCAAACCTTTTCAGACTCGAGGCAGCGCTGGAAAAATAAAATTTCCTCAGTGCACCCCTACCAAAAATTGTTTCGAGAAAGACAGAAAATGGCTAAAAACAAGCACTACACGATGTTCACACAGAATTTTTTGTAAAGCAAAAAAAAATCTGCCTCAAAACTCCTTCAGGAATTTTTAAGCAGATTTTGTATTGACAGCTTCGTTTGACTTTTTTTTTGCAATTTTTCTGAATCCGTTGAAGCTAATGCAAAAGATGCAGGCAAAAAAGCTCCAAACGGGCGCCACAGGTTTTTCCTGCCTCCTACTAATTTAAATCGGAGGTCCGAGGTAAAAACCACTTGAAGACTATCAGCCCCCACTCACAGTAAAATGACCATCAGCCCCCCACTCACAGTAAACTGATGATCAGCCCCCCACTCACAGTAAGATAACCATGAGCCCCCTACTCACAGTAAAATGACCATCAGCCCCCCATTCACAGATTCCCCCTGTAGATAATGCCACACAGCCCCTTGTAGGTAGTGCCGCCACACAGCCCCTTGTAGGTAGTGCCACACAGCCTCTTGTAGGTAGTGCCACACAGCCCCTTGTAGGTAGTGCCACACAGACGCTTGTAGGTAGTGCCACACAGCACCACGGTAGGTAGTGCCACACAGCACCCTGGTAGGGAGTGCCACACAGCACCCTGGTAGGTAGTGCCACACAGCTCCCCAGTAGGGAGTGCCACACAGCCCCCCGGTAGGGAGTGCCACAGAGCCCCTGGTAGGGAGTGCCACACAGCCCCATGGTAGGTAGTGCCACACAGCCCCCTTGTAGGTAGTGCCACACAGCCCCTTGTAGGTAGTGTCACACAGCCCACAGCCCCCGTAGGTAGTGCCACACAGCCCACAGCCCCCTTGTTGGTAGTGCCACACAGCCCACATCCCCCTTGTTGGTAGTGCCACACAGCCTACAGCTCCCTTGTAGATAGCAACCCCCCCTTCCTGTAGATAGCGCCACTGTAGCTCCCTGAAGAAGCGGAATCCCCGTGTGGCTGGAGATTCCTCTCCTGGAGCAATTCTCTTGATATCTCTGTCCATATATGGACAGTGACATCAGGGGAAACTCCTGAAGCAGAATCCCCGTCCACAGCATTGCCGACGCTGTGACCAGGGATTCCACTCCAGGAGAAGCTCCTGTCGTCTGTGTCCATTTATGGACTGTGACGTCATTGGCTTCTCCTGGCGTGGAATCCCTGGTCACAGCGTCTGCAACGCTGTGGACGGGTTGATTCCACCTTAGGAGTTTCCCCTGATGTCACTGTCCATATATGGACAAAAAAATCAAGCGGTCCAGGAGCGGAATCCCCGGTCACATGGGGATTCTGCTCCTTCAGGGAGCTAGAGTGGCGCTAGTTGATAGCAGAGCAGGGAGATACCTAGATGCTAGCGGTGCCGCCGCCTATGGCACCTACAGGCGCTCTCATGCCTGGTGTCGTTGCTAGCAGCTGCTATGGCTGCTACAGCGGTAGCGATGCCACTGAGTGAAGAAGCGCCCGGGCGGAAAGGTGACTGCTGAGTCCCGGGGCTTCTAAAACCAGCAGGGGCAGGGAGCCAGCGCACCACCCCCTTCCACCTGCTGGAGTGATACGCCCTGGGCAAAGGCACAGGTCGCACACCCCTAAGACCGGCCCTGATGGTAATGCTCCCTATTTCAGCGCATTGCAAAGTCGCACCAGAGATATAGGAAGGAAAAAGTAATCTATTCTATGATATGTACCATGAAGGGCAGAATAAAATGTGTAGTATTTAACAGATGAATTTCTGACTCTCCATGCATCAACCACCCCCAACTGAGTCATGAGAAGTTTGAGTTTATGAATTACAGAGGTGGGCATAGACTGGGTTAAGGATGTTGAGTCATCGGAAGATCAAAAGAAACATTAAAATCTCCTTCAAAAATGAGATGACCTTTGGAAAAGGATTTAAGGGAGAGCAAGGTAGATCTAAACATTCTTAATTGTCCCACATTTGGAGCATACTGTAACGTCTATGGCCACGGTCCGTCGTTTGGTCATTAACCTCGACGGCCGTGGCCATGGACAGCTTACATCATTGCTGCGTCGTCCCCCTGTCAGGCGCCGGCACTCACTTCTGGACTCTGTGCGCGCATTTTTGCAGTAACTCTGTAATCTGGCCCAGGATGCCCTGGGCTATAAAAAGGGCTCTGCCCCCTTGCTCTTTGCCAGAGCGTTGTTCGTTACCCATTGTTTGTCGTGCTCATGGTCTCCCAGTGTCTTCCAGCTTCCCAGTGTACCTTGCTCCTGTATCCCGTATCCCGTACCCTGTTTCCGTGCTACCTAGTGCTATTGCCGTGCTGTGCTATTTGTCGTGCTGTGATACAGCCTACGCTGATCTGCTACGCCTCACCTGACGTCTTCCCACCGCCTGGTCCTGGACTTGCCTGCCTCGCTACTGCCTACGATTGCCTCAGGTACCCTCGTTGAACTAATTGAACTGTATACTTACCTGTTTGGCCAGCTGCCATCCCGCTAAGCGGAACGGCCCAGTGGGTCCACACCCCGCATCGTGACACATACAATGTAGCCAATGTAATCTTCATACCAAATACATGTCCTTTTAAAAAAATATTATCTTCCCATATTATCTATCATCAGAGCCTTCACTTTGAAAGGCACATCTTTGTGAATAGCAATAGAAACACCTCGACTTAGAGGAATAAGTGCTGTAGAACCATTGTGAGTACTGGTTAGTGGATAAAGTAGGGACATGATTAGGCCGAAAATGTGTTTCCCGTAGGAACGTGTAATGACAGGGATAGGGAAACAGACAAGTGAGCCCTAATCTACCTGCCATTCAGTCCCTGCCTACTTGCAACGACGAGCCCTAGGTGACGGGGTACAACTGGGCGACGGTCCCTACACTCAGTAAGTGCACGACAGACAACCAGACAAGGAAACACAGAACAAAGGGAAACGGGGCAGTTGCCCACGGCAACACCGTGAGCAACAAGAGTAGTAAACGAGCCGAGTCAAACCAGGAGAGTACGAGGTGCCAAACGCAGAGCAGGAGAGTAGTGAACAAGCCGAGTCAAACCAGGAGTGTACGAGGTACCAAACGCAGAGCAGAAGAGTAGTCAGTAAGCCATGGTCAATAGGAAGCAGGGACAAGAAGTTCAAGAAGCTGCTGCAGGGCCAGGAAACCAACAGAGAAGAATCCCAAGCAAGGAGGAACAGGAAAGGCAGGTATAAATAGACAGAGGGCGGGAGCTAGCTCCGTCTGGCCAGGCTGTGATAGGCTCTCCCACTCCTAAGCCTGCCAGCCTGAGTGGTGGAAGATGGAGTCAGTCTCACAGACATAGAAGCAGGTGCAGACTGATTACCTATGGGCGTGGATACAGAAGCTGTGCCTGGCAGATCCTTAAAGGAACAGTGTCATCACAAATTTATTTTTCATATGTTAAAGATGTTAGTGCTTTATTAAAAACGTTTATATTTATTTGTGTGTTTGAGTTTTACTTTTTCTTATTTTTACACTTTTTCTTCCCTATGGGGGCTGCCATTTTTTGTTCCATTTCTGTATGTGTCGATTAACGACACATACAGACATGGAATACGGCAGCCACAGTCCCATAGGGACTGCGAACGGCTCCCGTCCCATCCACTTCTGTGTACGCCGTCTGTGTGGGAACTGCGCATGCGCCGCTCCCACACAGTCCAATTTGAAATTGGCGCCGTCCGGCGCCATTTTCCTGTGGACCGGAAGTCGCGGCCGGACAGTAAGATTACTACTTCCGGTCGCGGCTTCCGGACTTGTGCACTTGGACCAGCGGCAGCAGACGGAGTGGACGGGCCGGAGGGAGCCGCGGCGGCAGGAGCAGGTAAGAGATTTCAATGTATGTTCGTGTTTGTGTACGTTTACTATTGTATGTTAACCTTCTACACTGTGTGTTAGCTCAAAAAATGGCGACACACAGTGTAGGAGGTTAGACCGTTCAAACCCCTCGTTTATCCCGGCACTAGCCAGGATAAAGGAGGGGGGGGGATGCTGAGAGCTCACTAGAGCGAGGGCTTTTTACCCAATTTTGCAATGCTGCAATTTTGGGAATAGCTCCATCTAGTGACCAGCAATGGGAAATATTATAAATTAGAATCTAATTTATAATATTTCCTGACTCGTGAAAAAAATAAATGTTTAATGTTTAATCACCTACACACTAAATGTTTAATTAAAAAAAAACAACATGTTTTTCTGGCAACACATTCCCTTTAACAGTACCCCCCCCCCCCTTTTATGAGGGGCCACCGGACCCTTTCTAGATGGACCTGGTTTATTGGGGAAACAAAGGTGGAACCTCCTGACCAATACCCCAGCGTGAATATCCCGGGCGGGTACCCAAGTCCTCTCCTCAGGCCCGTATCCTCTCCAATGGACCAGGTACTGGAGGGAGCCTTGGACCATCTTGCTGTCCACAATCTTGGCCACCTCGAATTCTACCCCCTCAGGGTGATTGACAGAAGGTTTCCTCGAGGGAGCCAAGGACGGGGAGCAGCGTTTAAGGAGGGAGGCATGAAACACGTCGTGTACTCGAAAATATGGGGGCAACTCCAGTCGGAAGGAGACAGGATTGAGGACTCCAATGACCTTGTACGGCCCTATAAACCGGGGAGCAAACTTCTTGGACGGGACTTTAAGGCGCAAGTTCTTTGACGATAGCCACACCAGATCCCCGACCATAAACAGGGGTTAGCAGAACATCTTCTATCTGCCTGAGTTTTTTGTATGCTCTGGGACGCCTCTAGGTTCTTCTGAACCTGGGCCCAGACTGTGCACAGTTCCCGATGAACGACCTCTACCTCGGGATTGTTGGAACTACCAGGTGAAACGGAGGAGAACCGTGGATTAAACCTAAAATTACAGAAAAAGGGGGAGACCCCTGACGAGTTACTGACCCGGTTATTAAGGGAAAATTCATTGAGGGGAATGAATGAGACCCAATCATATTGACAGTCAGAGATAAAACACCTAGCACAAACCTCACAAGCGGCGACGTAGGCCTTAACGTCTTTAGGCAACCCAGGCCACCAATAGTTTTTGGCAATGAGGTGCTTGGTACCCAGGATGCCTGGATGACCAGATAGTGCGGAGTCATGATTTTCCCTAAGTACCCTTAGCCGGAATTGCAGGGGAACAAACAGCTTGTTCTCAGGAAGGTTCCCGGGAGCTGAACCTTGATTAGCAGCAATTTCAGAGACTAAATCAGAATCAATAGAGGAAATGATTATACCTGGAGGCAAAATACAAGCAGGATCTTCCTCTGAAGGAGGGCTGGCTATGAAGCTACGCCTTAATATTTTTAGACCCAGCCCTATAGGTAACCAAAAAATTGAATCTGGTAAAAAATAACGCCCATCAAGCTTTTCTCGGGTTTAGCCCCCGGGCCGATTCTAGGAAAACCTGATTCTTGTGGTCGGTAAGGACCGTTACCTGGTGCCTAGCCCCCTCCAGGAAGTGGCGCCACTCTTCAAATGCCTATTTAATGGCTAAGAGTTCGCGGTTGCCAATATCATAGTTACTCTCAGTGGGCGAAAACTTCCTGGAGAAGTAGGCACAGGGACGGAGATGGGTGAGGGACCTGGTACCCTGGGACAAGACAGCCCATACTCCCACCTCGGACGTGTCAACCTCCACGATAAATGGCTCCATTTGGTTGGGCTGAACCAACACCGGGGCCGAGATAAAGCACTTCTTAAGGACCTCAAAGCCTGGACAGCCTCAGGAGGCCAGCGGAGGAAATCAGCGCCCTTGCAAGTGAGGTCCGTAAGAGGCTTAGCGATGACCGAGAAGTTAGCAATAAATCTCCTGTAATAATTAGCGAACCCCAAGAAGCACTGTAACGCCTTCAGGGAGGCAGGTTGGACCCATTCCGCCACAGCCTGGACCTTGGCGGGGTCCATGCGGAATTCATGAGGAGTGAGGATTTGACCCAAAAATGGTATCTCCTGCACCCCAAACACACATTTTTCGGTCTTCGCAAACAGTTTGTTTTCCCAAAGGACCTGGAGCACCTTCCTGACATGTTCAATGTGGGAGGACCAGTCTTTGGAAAACACAAGTATGTCATCAAGGTACACTACAAGAAATACCCCCAGGTAATCTCTTAAAATCTCATTTATGAAATTCTGGAAGACCACGGGAGCATTACACAACCCAAAGGGCATGACGAGGTATTCAAAATGACCTTCGGGCGTGTTAAACACAGTCTTCCACTCATCCCCCTCTTTGATGCGGATAAGGTTATACGCCCCCCAGTAGATCAAACTTAGAGAACCATTGGGCCCCCTGAACCTGATTAAAGAGATCAGGAATCAAAGGAAGGGGATACTGGTTCCTTACAGTGACCTTATTCAGGTTACGGTAGTCAATGCATGGCCTAAGACCACCATCCTTCTTCCCTACGAAGAAGAAGCCAGCACCTACCGGAGAAGTAGAGGGGCGAATGTAACCCTTGGCCAGGCATTCCTGGATATACTCTTATGGCTTCACGTTCGGGACAAGAGAGATTTAATATCCTACCCTTAGGGAGCTCAGCTCCTGGTACCAAATCAATCGTATTCTCTATGAAGAGGTAAAACTTCGGAGGCCTCCTTAGAGAAAACATCAGCGAAGTCCTGAACAAACTCAGGTAGCGTGTTCACCTCCTCAGGGGGGAGAAATAGAATTAACAGAAAAACATGACGTCAAGCATTCATTACCCCATTTGGTAAGATCCCCAGTATTCCAGTCAAATGTGGGATTATGCAACTGCAACCAGGGAAGGCCTAAAACCAAATCGGACGATAATCCCTGCATCAAAAGTACAGAGCACTGCTCCAAATGCATGGAGCCAACAAGGAGTTCAAAAACAGGGGTATGCTGTGTAAAATAACCATTAGCAAGAGGAGTGGAGTCGATACCCACTACTGGGACAGGTTTAGGCAAATCAATCAAAGGCATAGCTAGAGACATAGCAAATTCCACAGACATGATATTAGCAGACGACCCTGAATCCACGAAGGCACTGCCGGTAGCAGACCTACCACCAAAAGAGACCTGAAAGGGAAGCAAGATTTTATTACGTTTCATATTTACAAGAAATACCTGTGCGCCCAAGTGACCTCCCCGATGATCACTTAGGCGCGGAAGTTTTCCGGCTGCTTATTCTTATGCCTAGGACAGGTGTTCACTTGATGCTTGTCATCCCCACAATAGAAGCAGAGACCATTCTTCCTGAGGAACTCTCTACGTTGTTGGGGGGACACGGAGGCCCCGAGTTGCATAGGTACCTCCGAGTCTTCCGTGGAAGAACGAAGCAACGGAACCTCGGGAGGCATCATGGGGGAGTCAGAGGAGAAAACACATAAACGTTCACGTTGTCGTTCCCTGAGACGTCGGTCAAGTCGTACCGCTAAAGCCATAACCTGGTCTAGGGAGTCAGAAGAGGGATAGCTAACTAGCAGCGCTTTCAGGGCGTTGGACAGACCCAACCTAAACTGGCACCTTAAGGCAGGGTCATTCCACCGAGAAGCTACGCACCACTTCCTAAAGTCATAGCAATACTCCTCAACAGGTCTCTTATCCTGACGTAAGGTCACCAGCTGACTCTCGGCAAAGGCAGTCCTGTCAGTCTCGTCATTAATGAGTCCGAGAGCAGAATAGAAAAGATCAATGGAGGAAAGTTCAGGGGCGTCAGGAGCCAAGGAGAAGGCCCATTCTTGGGGCCCTTCCTGGAGCCGGGACATAATTATACCCACCCGCTAGCTCTCAGAACCTGAGGAGTGGGGCTTTAAACGAAAATAGAGCCTACAACTCTCCCAAAAGGAGAGAAAAGTCTTCCGGTCCCCTGAGAACCGGTCAGGCAACTTGAGGTGGGGTTCAAGAGGTGAGGTGAGGGGCACTACCATGGTAGCATCAGGCTGGTTGACCCTCTGAGCCAGGGCCTGTAGGGAGAGACCCTGCATTTGCTGAACCAGGGTCTCAAGGGGGTCCATAGTGGTGTGAGGGACCAGGGTAGAGTAGGTATATGGGCTTGTGATTAAGTAATGACAGGGATAGGGAAACAGACAAGTGAGCCCTAATCTACCCGCCACTCAGTCCCTGCCTACTTGCAACGGCCCGCCCTAGGCAACGGGGTACAACTGGGCGACGGTCCCTAACCTCAGTAAGTGCACGACAGACAACCAGACAAGGAAACACAGAACAAAGGGAAACGGGGCAGTTGCCCACGGCAACACCGTGAGCAACAAGAGTAGTAAACGAGCCGAGTCAAACCAGGAGAGTACGAGGTGCCAAACGCAGAGCAGGAGAGTAGTGAACAAGCCGAGTCAAACCAGGAGTGTACGAGGTACCAAACGCAGAGCAGAAGAGTAGTCAGTAAGCCAGGGTCAATACGAAGCAGGGACAATTAGTTCAAGAAGCTGCAGCAGGGCCAGGAAACCAACAGAGAAGAACCACAAGCAAGGA
The DNA here is from genome assembly GCF_050947455.1 of Rhinoderma darwinii. NCBI lineage: Eukaryota > Metazoa > Chordata > Amphibia > Anura > Rhinodermatidae > Rhinoderma > Rhinoderma darwinii. The sequence continues at coordinate 69,847,730 of NC_134689.1, forward strand.
GGAACAGGAAAGGCAGGTATAAATAGACAGAGGGCGGGAGCTAGTTCCGTCTGGCCAGGCTGTGATAGGCTCTCCCACTCCTAAGCCTGCCATCCTGAGTGGTGGAAGATGGAGTCAGTCTCACAGACATAGAAGCAGGTGCAGACTGATTACCTATGGGCGTGGATACAGAAGCTGTGCCTGGCAGATCCTTAACAAACGAGATATCAGGAGTGTGAAGCCTTAGTGAACTAAATACCCTGGACCGTTTTTGAGGGGAACTCAAACCCTTTACATTAAGGGAATAAAATGTTAACTTTCCTGTCTATGTTATTCTTCGAAAGCAGCATCATATTGAAAAACCTGAGAATATACCACCACCTGAGAGATACGACATTACATATAGAAACATACACAACAGACACAAAAACATGTTGAATGAAATATAACTCCTTAGTTTCCTGAAATAAGGAGGCACAGTAAACAAAAGCAGAGGCATTTTAGGCAGCCGCTGCCAGAGGGGGGCGGGGAGAAAATTTGCCATGAAGTTGCCATTGCTACATCAAACCTATTATGCTAAAGAATTTGCAAATATAAACACCAAATTAAAGCGAAATATAAGACAATATATTGCATTCCAGTCAAAATATTTGACTGAATTAACACAGGGACTATATCAGATGACATTAGTTAAGAATGATCACAATGAGCAGGGTGGGGGAGGGGAGGAAAAGGAAGGGAAGGTGGGCGGGAGAAAAGGCTAAAGCAAAGATAATCATTGCGCCATAGTTGTAAACAATATCAATTTATTATATCGCAATATATGTTACTATCAAAATGAAATCAAAATTCGAATCACCACACGATAAATGTGGAAATTAAACCGGTATCTCTGATACCTCAGTGAAAAATAAAAAGCCAGACAAAGTATATCCAAAAAATCAAGTATCAGCATCTTGATGTAAATGTTTCTTACTTTTGGGCGATTTAGACTTCGTAGCAGGTTGCCAGGATTGGCGTTGTGGAGGTGTCGGTAGTTCCATTGCCACTGGCATCCAGGAGGGAACGTCTGTAGGACTCATGTCCAACTTATGTTAAGCACGTTCTAGATTTCAGGTGTGCAAATCGTGATTTGCCTACCATCTTTCATGGTTGCTAATCCGAAGGGAAACAGCTATCTTATCGGTAATTTATGAGCACGAAGAGTATCCGTGACTGGTTTCAAAAGAAGGAATTTTGCCAGTGTACTAGCTTCAAGGTCTTGGTATAGTGTAATCTTGGTCCCTTCATACAGAATCTCTGGAATTTCCCTAGCAGCTTTAAAGATGGCATCAGTGTGCACAAAGCTTAGGATTCCACAAATAACTTCAAGTGGGGATTCAGTTGCAACGGGTTTAGGCCTAAGAGCCATATGTACCCTTTCAATGGTTAACGATGCTGCTTAGTCATCTCCTATCAAGGAGGTAAAAATATGGGTAACAGAACCTGGCAGAGATTCTATTGCGACCGACTCAGGAAGTCCTCTTAGTCTGACATTCCTCCTCCTTCTTCGGTTTTCCTGATCCTCCAAGTCGTTCAAGTGCGCAGTATGTCCCGTCGCCTCTTTATGCCGATAAAAGCAATGATCCATAACTGAGGCCTGTGCATCCTCTAGAGCAGGGGTCTCAAACTCGGCTGGGTAAGTGGGCCACATATAGAAAAAATGGGAAGTTGACGGGCCGCATTACTTTCAAATTTGATACAATACAAAATTATTGTTAATCAATTAGTTATTTCAACTACTATAACACTACATTACTATAATAATACTACATTACTATAATAATACCGCTAGGTTTAAAATTTGCGAGATTTCTCAACGTGCTTATTTCAACAATGCAGTTTTCCAGTTTAAGTGTTGCTAAATGCAGTCCGGCGGCTCAGTTGCCAGCGTTTGGCAGACACACATGTCAAGATTGGGCAGCCCCTTTTTAGATAGTGCCACAGTGCCCTCTGTGGATGCTGCCACAGTGCCCTCTGTGGATGCTGCCACAGTGCCCCCTGTGGATGCTGCCACAGTGCCCTTTGTGGATGCTGCCACAGTGCCCTCTGTAGATGGTGCCAGAGTACTCTGCAGATAATGCCACAGTGCCCTCTGTAGATAATGTCCCAGTGCCCTCTGCAGATAATGCTACAGTGCCCTCTGTAGATAATGTCACAGTGCCCTCTGTAGATAATGCAACACACCCCTAGATAATGCAACAGTGTCCTCCGCAGATGCTGCCACAGTGCCCTCCGCAGATGCTGCCACAGTGCCCTCCGCAGATGCTGCCACAGTGCCCTCCGCAGATGCTGTCACACACACCCCAGGTAGATAGCTCCATTGGGGCTCCCTCTAGGAGTGGAATCCCCAGCCAGAGCATTGCCGATGCTTTGGCTGGGGATTCCTCTACTGTTGGAGCCCCTGACGTCACTGTCCATACACAGTGATGTCAGGGGATCCTCCTGGACCGGAATCTGGTATCAAGGGCAACCCCAGAGCCGGGGTCGCGGAGCAGAGCACTAGTATAGGCTCTGCGCCAGAACTCTGGGGAAGCCATTAACATCAGTGTCCATATATGGACAGTGATGTCAGGGGCTTGCACAGAGCTGTAGTCCCGGAGCAGAGCCGCTTCTAGCACCCTGCCTGGGATTCAAACTGTGCTCCTGACATCACTGTCCATATATGGACATTGATGTCAGGGGCAAATCCAGAGCTGGAGTCCCGGGCAGAGCGCTAGTAGGTTCTTCCTGGGACTCCAGCTGTGCTCCTGACATCACTGGGACTCCTGCTCTGGGGAAGCCCCTGACATCACTGTCGATGTATGGACAGCGATGTCAGAGGCTTCCCCAGAGTCCCAGAGCAGAGACTATACTAGCGCTCTGCCTGGGACTCCAGCTCAAGGGAAGCCGCAGACATCGCTGTCCATATGTAGACAGCGATGTCAGAAGATTCCACAGAGTCCCGGAGCAGAGCCTGTACTAGCGCTCTGCCCGGGACTCCGGCTCTGGGGAAGCCCCAGACATCATGTGTCAAAACATGGACACCGATGTCAGTGAATTCCACTGAGTTCCGGAGCAGAGACGATACTAGCACTCTGCCCGGGACTCGGCTCTGGGGAAGACCCTGACACACTGCTCTGGTGGGCTTGCTAAACAAGTGGTCTGTATATCAAGTGGAGTTACAAAAACCAAATTGACTTACTGTGTTGTGTGTGACAAAGTGGGGGGGGCCATTGTATGTGATATATGAATTGATTGCTTGCTTGCTATAAAGTTTGCAAAAGTGACACAATTTAAAACCATTTTTTTCCTTGCAGCTTACTTCCTGCTGAGCAGCTGACTAGGGGGAGGGGTTAGCTGGTCCCAGGTGGTATAAATTAGGTCTCAATTCTCTGTAGAGCCTGCACTGGTGGGCTTGCTAAACAAGTGGTCTGTATATCAAGTGGAGTTACAAAAACCAGAGTTAAAAAGAGGAGTTAAAGCCCCAGTAAGTACTCTTCTATTCTTTTTGCATTAATAACTGTTCGCTGTTTTTTTCTAACTGGGATAATGGCCAGCAAGATTGGAGGTTTTCTTCAGTGCACAGTTTGCCATATGTATGCTCGACTGGAGCCTGAATTCCAGGGTGAATACCACTGTGGCAGATGTGAGCATGTTGGTCACCTGGAAGCTCGCATTAGAGATCTGGAGGAGCAAAATGCAACACTGAGGGCAATAGACAATCTTGAGCGAAGCATGCTGCTCACGGAGCATGCAGTTAGTGGGTTAGTACTGGAAGGTGAAGACATGGGTGAGCAGGATCAGGCTAGTAGCTGGGTTAATGTAGTTAGGGGCAGTATAAAGGGGTCCAAGAAAAGAAGGCCAATCCTGTTTCTGACATTCCAAGCAAAATTGCCAAGTTGGGTGATGATGTGAGGGTGTCAGTCTCAGAAATGGCAGCCCTAGTGGATACTGATCTCCCTAACAGCCGGGAGAACAGCCCAGCTAGTAGTCGGCGGGATGGTAATGCAGGTAAGCCAAGACAATTGATAGTCGTAGGGGATTCTAGAATCAGGAAGACGGATAGAATAATTTGTCGCCAAGACCGCCTCAACCGAATGGTTTGCTGTCTCCTTGGTGCCAGGGTTCGGCATGTAGTGGAACGGGTGGACAAATTGCTGGGAGGGGCTGGTGATGATCCAGCTGTTGTGGTCCATGTCGGTACCAATGACAGAATAAATGGTAGGTGGAGGAGCCTTAAGAATAATTTTAAAGAACTAAGCTACAAGCTGAAGGGAAGGTCCTCCAAGGTTGTATTCTCAGGAATACTGCCTGTGCCATGCGCATCACAGGAAAGACAGCGGGAGCTCAGGGAGTTAAATGCATGGCTTAAGTCTTGGTGTAGAGGAGAAGGCTTTGGGTTCCTAGAGCACTGGGCTGACTTTTCATTGGAGTACAAACTGTATTCTGCAGATGTTTTGCACCTAAATGGAAGGGGGTCTGCTGTGCTGGGGGAGAGAATTCTAGCTGGGGTGGTGGAGTATTTAAACTAGGGCTGAGGAGGGAGGTCAATGTAGAAAAAAAAGGGGTAGCTAGGTTAGAGAGGGGTCAGACTATATTGGTGGGGGGAGAAACAGAATGTGGGGAGAGGACTAGACAACAGGATAAGGAGATCCTTTTGTTACAAACAGCAGTGTAAATAAAAATGCCCAAATAATGTCAAATCACATTTCTGATAATAAAAGTGAAAAACTGAAAGGCAAGTTAAAGTGTATGTTCACAAATGCCAGAAGTCTAGCAAACAAAATGGGGGAGCTGGAGGCCTTGATACTGGAAGAAAATATAGATATAGTTGGTGTTGCTGAAACATGGCTGGACTCTTCACATGACTGGGCTGTAAATCTACAGGGTTTTACACTGTTTCGGAAAGACAGGACAAATAGGAAAGGCGGTGGTGTATGTCTGTATGTGAGAAGTGATATGAAGGCGAGTGTGAAAGAGACAATAGTGGGTGAATACTGTGAGGAGGTTGAAACTTTGTGGGTGAAACTAGAAAGGGAGGTAAACACTGAAAAAATTACTTTTGGTGTAATCTATAGACCCCAAAATATAACTGAGGAGATGGAAGGTCAGCTATATAAACAGATGGAGCGGGCTGCACAGGCGGGTACTGTAGTTATAATGGGAGATTTTAATTTGCGGGATATTAATTGGTGTCATGGTTCGGCTTCAACTGAAAAAGGTGAGACATTTCCTCAACCTGTTGCAGGAAAATTTTATGGGCCAGTTTATGGAAGACCCGACTAGAGGTGAAGCTCTATTGGATCTGGTCATTTCTAATAATGCAGATCTTGTTGGGAATGTCAATGTTCGAGATAACTTTGGTAACAGGGATCACAATATAGTTACATTTTACCTATACTGTAAAAAACAAACGCAGGCTGGGAGGGCAAAAATATTTAATTTTAAGAAAGCCAATTTCCCCAGGATGAGGGCTGAAATTCAGGATATAGACTGGGAAGAACTATTGTCAAATAATGGGACAAATGATAAATGGGAGATTTTCAAATCTACTTTGGGTAATTATAGTGCAAAATTTATTCCTATAGGTAACAAGTATAAACAACTAAAATTAAATCCCACATGGCTTACACATGGCTTACACCTTCTGTGAAAGGGGCAATACATGACAATAAAAGGGCATTTAAAAAATACAAATCTGAGGGTACATCTGCAGCCTTTGTAAAATATAAAGAGCTTAATAAAATCTGTAAAAATGTAATAAAATTAAAAAAAATACAAAATGAAAGGCAGGTGGCCAAGGATAGTAAAACAAATCCCAAAAAATTCTTCAAGTATATAAATGCTAAAAAGCCAAGGTCTGAACATGTAGGACCCCTAGATAGTGGTAATGGGGAGTTGGTCACAGGGTATCAAGAGAAGCCAGAGTTACTAAATGGGTTATTTAGCTCTGTATATACAACTGAAGAAAGAGCAGCTGATGTAGCCGGTGCTAGTGCTGTTAATATATCAGTTGATATACTGAATTGGATGAATGTAGATATGGTCCAAGCTAAATTAAATAAAATAAATGTGCACAAGGCCCCGGGACCAGATGGGTTACACCCTAGAATTCTTAAAGAGCTTAGTTGTTATTTCTGTCCCTCTTTTTATAATAATCAGAGAAGCTCTAGTGACTGGAATAGTGCCAAGGCAGAGAATTGGCTCAAGGACCGTATCCAGAGAGTTGTGGTCAATGATTCCTACTCTGAATGGTCCCCGGTAATAAGTGGTGTACCCCAGGGTTCAGTGCTGGGACCACTATTATTCAACTTATTTATTAATGATATAGAGGATGGGATTAATAGCACTATTTCTATTTTTGCAGATGACACCAAGCTATGTAATATAGTTCAGTCTACGGAAGATGTTCGTGAATTGCAAGCAGATTTAAACAAACTAAGTGTTTGGGCATCCAGTTGGCAAATGAAGTTTAATGTAGATAAATGTAAAGTTATGCATCTGGGTACCAACAATCTGCATGCATCATATGTCCTAGGGGGAGCTACACTGGCGGATTCACTTGTTGAGAAGGATCTGGGTGTACTTGTAAATCATAAACTAAATAACCTCATGCAGTGTCAATCAGCTGCTTCAAAGGCCAGCAGGATATTGTCGTGTATTAAAAGAGGCATGGCCTCGCGGGACAGGGATGTAATATTGCCATTTTACAAAGCATTAGTGAGGCCTCATCTAGAATATGCAGTTCAGTTCTGGGCTCCAGTTCATAGAAAGGATGCCCTGGAGTTGGAAAAAATACAAAGAAGAGCAACGAAGCTAATTAGGAGCATGGAGAATCTAAGTTATGAGGAAAGATTAAAATAATTAAACCTATTTAGCCTTGAAAAAAGACGACTAAGGGGGGACATGATTAATTTATATAAATATATTAATGGCACATACAAAAAATATGGTGAAATCCTGTTCCCTGTAAAACCCCCTCAAAAAAACAAGGGGGCACTCCCTCGTCTGGAGAAAAAAAGGTTCAACCTGCAGAGGCGACAAGCCTTGTTTACTGTAAGAACTGTGAATCTATGGAATAGCCTACCGCAGGAGCTGGTCACAGCAGGGACAGTAGATGGCTTTAAGAAAGGGTTAGATAATTTCTTAGAACAAAAAAGTATTAGCTCCTATGTGTAGACATTTTTCCCTTCCCTTTTCCCGTCCCTTGGTTGAACTTGATGCACATGTGTCTTTTTTCAGCCGTACTAACTATGTAACTATGTAACACTGTCTATATATGGACAGCGATGTCAGAAGATTCCACAAAGTCCCAGAGCAGATACTAGCGCTCTGCCTGGGACTCGGCTCTGGGGAAGACCCTGACACACTGTCCATATATGGACAGCGATGTCTGGGAATTCCACAGACTCCCGGAGCAGAGCCAATTCAAGCGCTCTGCCCGGGACTCCGCTCTGGGGCAGTCCCTGACACACTGTCCATATATGGACAGCGATGTCTGGGAATTCCACAGACTCCCGGAGCAGAGCAAATTCAAGCGCTCTGCCCGGGACTCCGCTCTGGGGCAGACCCTGACACACTGTCCATATATGGACAGCGATGTCAGGGAATTCCACAGAGTCCCGAAGCAGAGCCGATACTAGCGCTCTGCCCGGGACTCGGCTCTGGGGAAGACCCTGACACACTGTCCATATATGGACAGCGATGTCAGCGAATTCCACAGAGTCCCGGGGCAGAGCCTATACTAGCGCTCCGCCCGGGACGCCGGCTCTGGGGAAACCCCAGAAACCGCTGTTCGTATGTGGACAGCGATGTCAGGGAATTCCACAGAGTCCCGGAGCAGAGCCGATACAAGTGCTCTGCCTGGGACTCCGCTCTGGGGAAGACCCTGCCACACTGTCCATATATGGACAGCGATGTCAGGGAATTCCACAGAGTCCCGGGGCAAAGCCTATACTAGCGCTCTGCCCGGGACGCCGGCTCTGGGGAAACCCCAGAAATAGCTGTTCGTATGTGGACAGCGATGTCAGGGAATTCCAGAGTCCCAGAGCAGTCTGTACTAGCGGATCTGTGTCTCTGCGGGCCACAGATGACAGCCCCAGGGGCCTCATGCGGCCCGCGTGCTTAAGACCCCTGCGCTAGAGCCATGACCCGGTGTCCGATCTGATGCATGTCGGATTTTATTTTCTAAAGGTCTCTCGTAACCGGGGTAAGTGCTTGTAGCAGGGTCTTCTTCAGGTAAGCTCTAGAAATGTGTCCGGCATCCGCTTCCCCTGCAGAGTCAGAGGGAGCATAGGAGCTATCTGTGTCGTCTGCCGCTGTTCCTCTTGTAGGAGGGCTGGCACCATTTTGGATTTCCCCTCCAGTGAGGTTCCTTTTTTCCTAAAGAATTTATCAATTTCTGGCAATGATTTTGGTTGTCACGGGGTACCTTGGGGTTCTCTGCCCTTGTCCATGTTTTCACCATTTCTAGAGGAAAGCAGTTGGTGTTAATAGGAAGGTTTAATGAGCGTGGTGAGGGGCTCTCCGGGATCACATTACCATCACTTAGCGCGGCAAGCCCCGCCCCTTCTAAAAAATAATTTTGATGTATTTTGTTTTATGTATTTTTCTTTTCTTTTTTTTTCACAGATATCAACACGTTATATGAAGAGATCTTCATGTTGAGAGCAGATGCCGTCATTGAATGATACTAACTAAATATTGTTATCTATTAAGCTTATATTTAACAATGGTTCTCTATTGATGTACTAATGCATCTTTTTGAGAAGTGTGTGTAGAACATGATTCACAGTCTTATAAACAAACCTATTTTTATTTTTTTGTATTAGCGTATATACTGTTGATTAATTGGATGTTTTGGGAATTTGGAACCCATTATACCACTTGATATACCCACCTTTTTCTATATACCCTTCCTGTTACTCTAGTAACCATTTTTGTGATCTAGATGCTGTAAGGGTGTGGCCCCTTTTGTGATTACCCCTTTAATCCTTGTGTATCAGTTCCACTCCTCTGGTTTTGGGGGAGTCGTGGATCTTGATGACTATTCCCGATCTGTCCCTGTTTAGTCCAACTTGAGAATGTCTATTTATACCACTCGGGAGGGGGGGGGGAGCGACCATATTTAAGATGACCATTTTTCTAATTGGTTATATAGAATGGGTCAATAGGAATCCATTTATTGATTTGGCCCAGATTTTTATGTCTGTGTTTAACGATTATAATTGGTATTTGGTTTGGCCCATTTAGGACACAACACATTGTTGGACGTAATAGCTGGCACATATGCTTGAGTGATTTGCCAAGATATTTCTTTGTTTCCCTTACTGGCTATCCTCTCATTTTTACTGTTAAGTTCCCCTCCCTGTTTTCCTTATATAAGCTGTCTTTTTTCACAGCCATGCGTCTCACGCATGAGCAGACGCTATGTCGCTTCTGATCATGTGCCGTGACTATTTTGGCCTTGTCTGAGCTATACCTTATACGCACTGTCTTTTGACAGTTGCGTTGTTCACGCATGCACAGATGTTATGTGAGGTCTCTGCGTGTGCCGGATGTCATTGTGTTATTGTGTATGTTCCAGCGACGAACTTCCGGTTTCGACACCTTATTGCGCGTGTGCAGCAATAACTGCAAGACGCTGATTTTCTACACACTCCCAGACATGACGATGTAAGTCTTTAATGTAATTTTATAATATAGTTATTTAAATATATGATTGGCCTCTGCCCTCCCCCTCGATAATATATTTAATATATTTGATATGTATTGAGATATCCCCTAGATTATTTTGAACTATATTTTACTATATATTGGATTGTCATATATTTCATAATATGGATGGATATTTTTATATATATTTTTATATCATGTATAATTATGAATTGTATGTTAATACATTGGTTCATTGTACACTGTATGTTCTTCCTAGTTTTACCTGCCACTTTGTAATTGCTTGAGAAAGGTTCAGATGTGAACCGAAATGACGCTCACTTTGTGGTGAATAACCAATATATCTCCATCAATCCTGAAGCCCTTGTGCTGTTACCTGCCCTACATCTCTGCTATATATATATATATATATATATATATATATATATATATATATATACATACAGTGAAGGAAATAAGTATTTGATCCCTTGCTGATTTTGTAAGTTTGCCCACTGTCAAAGACATGAACAGTCTAGAATTTTTAGGCTAGGTTAATTTTACCAGTGAGAGATAGATTATATAAAAAAACAAAAAACAGAAAATCACATAGTCAAAATTATATATATTTATTTGCATTGTGCACAGAGAAATAAGTATTTGATCCCTTTGGCAAACAAGACTTAATACTTGGTGGCAAAACCCTTGTTGGCAAGCACAGCAGTCAGAAGTTTTTTGTAGTTGTATGATGAGGTTTGCACACATGTTAGATGGAATTTTGGCCCACTCCTCTTTGCAGATCATCTGTAAATCATTAAGATTTCGAGGCTGCCGCTTGACAACTCGGATCTTCAGCTCCCTCCATAAGTTTTCGATGGGATTAAGGTCTGGAGACTGGCTAGCAGGGTACTACAAGGGGCACTAAATTTATGGGGGTACAAACTGGGGGCCTAACTTGTATATGGGGGTATAAACAGGGCCTAACATCTATATGGGGGAACAAAGTGACGATTTATGCAATTTTTCTTCAGCCGTGAGTTCCCCCGCAATGGGGCCTACTAAGTCTGTGTCACCCAAGGGCCCACATAAAACCTGGAGCCGGCCCTGTTATATATATATATATATATATATATATATATATATACATACAGTGAAGGAAATAAGTATTTGATCCCTTGCTGATTTTGTAAGTTTGCCCACTGTCAAAGTCATGATCAGTCTAGAATTTTTAGGCTAGGTTTATTTTACCAGTGAGAGATAGATTATATATATATATATATATATAAAAAAAAAAAAAAAACAGAAAATCACATAGTCAAAATTATATATATTTATTTGCATTGTGCACAGAGAAATAAGTATTTGATCCCCTACCAACCATTAAGAGTTCGGCCTCCTCCAGACCAGTTACACGCTCCAAATCAACTTCGTGCCTGCATTAAAGACAGCTGTCTTAAATGGTCACCTGTATAAAAGACTCCTGTCCACAGACTCAATTAATCAGTCTGACTCTAACCTCTACAACATGGGCAAGACCAAAGAGCTTTCTAAGGATGTCAGGGACAAGATCATAGACCTGCACAAGGCTGGAATGGGCTACAAAACCATAAGTAAGATGCTGGGTGAGAAGGAGACAACTGTTGGTGCAATAGTAAGAAAATGGTAGACATACAAAATGACTGTCAATCGACATCGTTCTGGGGCTCCATGCAAAATCTCACCTCGTGGGGTTTCCTTGATCCTGAGAAAGGTGAGAGCTCAGCCGAAAACTACACGGGGGGAACTTGTTAATGATCTCAAGGCAGCTGGGACCACAGTCACCAAGAAAACCATTGGTAACACATTACACCGTAATGGATTAAAATCCTGCAGTGCCCGCAAGGTCCCCTTGCTCAAGAAGGCACATGTACAGGCCCGTCTGAAGTTTGCAAATGAACATCTGGATGATTCTGAGAGTGATTGGGAGAAGGTGCTGTGGTCAGATGAGACTAAAATTGAGCTCTTTGGCATTAACTCAACTCGCCGTGTTTGGAGGAAGAGAAATGCTGCCTATGACCCAAAGAACACCGTCCCCACTGTCAAGCATGGAGGTGGAAACATTATGTTTTGGGGGTGTTTCTCTGCTAAGGGCACAGGACTACTTCACCGCATCAATTGGAGAATGGATGGAGCCATGTACCGTCAAATCCTGAGTGACAACCTCCTTCCCTCCACCAGGACATTAAAAATGGCTTGTGGCTGGGTCTTCCAGCACGACAATGACCCGAAACATACAGCCAAGGCAATAAAGGAGTGGCTCAAAAAGAAGCACATTAAGGTCATGGAGTGGCCTAGCCAGTCTCCAAACCTTAATCCCATCGAAAACTTATGGAGGGAGCTGAAGATCCGAGTTGCCAAGCGACAGCCTCGAAATCTTAATGATTTACAGATGATCTGCAAAGAGGAGTGGGACTAAATTCCATCTAACATGTGTGCAAACCTCATCATCAACTACAAAAAAACGTCTGACTGCTGTGCTTGCCAACAAGGGTTTTGCCACCAAGTATTAAGTCTTGTTTGACAAAGGGATCAAATACTTATTTCTCTGTGCACAATGCAAATAAATATATATAATTATGACAATGTGATTTTCTTTTTTTTTTAAATATAATCTATCTCTCACTGGTAAAATTAATCTAGCCTAAAAATTCTAGACTGTTCAT